>NC_137332.1:86097001-87425751 GCF_965287045.1 Carcharhinus amblyrhynchos | reverse complement strand
GTCCCCATTCTGAAACCAGATCAGACTGTAAGAATTTGCGAGGATTACAAATGAACTATCAATAGAGGAGCACAGATAGACAAATTTGAATCCAGAGGTTTGAAATATACTAAATTAGACCTCAGCTATGCCTGTCAGCAGCTGGAGTTGGATGAGTTGCAACAGCTGGTGACAACATTCACAAAGATCTGCACCAGTATGCAAGGTTGCTTTTTGGAGTCTCATCAGCCTGAGCCATTTTCCATGTACAATGGAGAGTCTCTTGCAAACCATCCTCAACACATTGGTTTACCTGGACAACATACTGATCACTGGTATGTCACCTGAGGAACACAGATCCAATTTAGAAGAAGTATTGAGACAGTTAGGAAAAGTGTACTTTTCAAATGAAGAAGTTCCCTATTTAGGATTCAGGGTTGATTTAGTCTTTTGGAAGAAAAGGTAAAAGCCTTAAGAAGATTCTACAGCCAAAAGACGAATCTGAGCTGAAATCATTTCTGGGGATGGTAAACTATTATGGCAGATTTTTAAAAAATGTTTCAACCATTTTAGCCTTACTTCACCGACTGTTAAAAAAAAGATGGAAATGGGGAGAACAACAAAAGGAAGCTTTCACAAAAGTTAAACAGGTTCTGTAGTCATCCACCTTGCTGGTGCATTTAGAGCCAAATAAACCCTTAATAGTGACCTGCGATGTTTCACCGTACGGAGTAGGAGCATTTTTGTCCAGTCGGATGCCTGATGGAGCAGAAAGGCCCATTGCCTTCGCTTCAAAAACATCGTCTAACAGGGAGAGGAAATACTCCAAAGAGATAAGGAAAACTTGGCTGTCATCTACAGTTTAAAAATGTTCTGTCAGTATGTTTATTGCCGACATTTTACAATAGTCTCAGACCACAAGCCATTGTTAGGTCTATTCAGAGAAAATAAGTTTGTGCTGCCAATTTTTTCCACCAGGGTGCAGAGATGGGTTCTTTGGTTAATAGTATACAGTTGTGTGTTTCAGTATTATCCTGGAACATCGATATCACATGCAGACGTTCTTAACCAGTTGCCTTTGCCACAAACGGTAGCATTACCATTGGCTCTTCAAGAGATTATATTGGCATTATATCTGGTAGAGACCTTGCCAGTCTTGGCTAAACACATAAAATTATGAACGTTAAAAAGATGGTTATGCAAGGGTGGCGATATGAGAAGCCAGAATTGTTAAAACTCGACCAAAATATAAGGTCAAAAATAAACTGTGAAGATTGATGTTACTGTGGGTGGCCTAGACTTCTAGTCCCACCCCAGGAGAGACACCCCTGGTACAAGAATTGCATGGCTCTCATCCAGGTCACCCTAGAATGAAGGCCTGAAGCCAGGAGGTATGTGTGGTGGCCAGGCATTGACAAGGAAATAGAAAAGATGTTTAGTCAATGCACTAGTTGCACTAGTTGACTTTACTATCACTGGTGAATTTACATCCATGGGAGTGGCCTGGGTGAGGCTACGCATAGATTTTGCTGGGTCATTTATGGGTCATATGTTACTTACGCTAATAGGCACACACTTTAAGTGATTATATGTACAGTTGATGAAGTCTATAACAGCCACAGTTAAGGGAGATTTCTGCAAACGTGGAATTCCAGAAGTAATGGTGTCAGACAATATCAGATCATTCATGGCGGAAGAATTTCAAATATTTCTCAACTCCGTTCGCATTCACCATGTGAGGTCAGCACCTTACCGTCTGGTATCAAATGGAATGGCAAAACGGGTGGTAGAAACATAGAATAGAATAGAATCCCTACAGCACAGAAAGAGGCCATTCAGCCCATCGAGTCTGCATTGACCACAATCCCAACCAGGCCCTGTCCCCTATACCCCTACATATTTATCCACTAATCCCGCTAACCTACACATCTCAGTACACTAAGAGCAATTTTAGCATGGCCAATCAATCTAACCGGCACATCTTTGGACTGTGGGAGGAAACCAGAGCACCCGGAGGAAACCCACGCAGACACGAGGAGAATGTGCAATATCCACACAGACAGTGACCCAAGCTGGGAATTGAACCCAGGTCCCTGGAGCTGTGAAGCAGCAGTGCTAACCACTGTGTTACCATGCCACCCTTTTAAATGTTGGCCCGTGCTGACATTTAAGTTGTCAATGAGAAAACAGATGAACAGAGAGATAGCTGACAACTGCAAGAAACACAAAGTTGTGATAGTAGGGGGTCCCACATACAGATTGGGACTCGCATACTGTTAAAGGTTTAGATGGGGTAGAATTTGTAAAATGTGTACAGGAGAATTTTCTACATCAGTATATAGAGGTGCCAGCTGAAGAAGATGCAATGTTGGATCTTCCATTGGGAAATGAGTTAGGGCAGGTAACGGATGTGAGTGTGAGGGAACACTTTGGATCCAGTGATCATAATGCCATTAGTTTCAACCTGATCATAGACAAGGGTAGATCTGGTCCTCAGGTTGAAGTTCTGAACTGGAAAAAGGCCGAATTTGATGAAATGAGAAGGGATCTGGGAAGTGTGGATTGGCACAGGCTGTTCTCTGGTAAGGATGTAAATGGAAAGTGAGAGGCCTTCAAAGGAGAAATTTTGAGAGTGCAGAGTTTGTATGTTCCCATCAGGATTAAAGGCAAAGTAAATAGGAATAAGGAACCTTGGTTCTCAAGGGAGATTGTAACACTGATTAAGAGGAAGAGAGAGTTGTATGAAATGTACAGGCAGCAAGGAACAGATCAGGTGCTCGAGGAGTATAAAAAGTGCAAGAAGCTACTTAAGAGGGAAATCAGGAGAGCTAAAAGAAGACATGAGGTTGCTTTTGCAGACGGAGTGAAAGAAAATCCAAAGAACTTCTGTAGGTATGTAAGGAGCAAAAGGATAGTGAGGGATAAAATTGGTCCTTTTGAAGACCAGAGTGGTAGACTGTGTATGGAACCAAAAGAGATGGGGGAGATACTAAATGGGTTTTTTGTATCCATGTTCACTGAGGAAATGGACATGGAGCCTACAGAGATAGGGCAAATAGGTAGGGAGGTCATGGAACCTTTACAGATCACAGCGGAGGAGGTGCTGGCTTGAAGCAAATCAGAATGGATAAATCCCCAGGACCGGACATGGTATTCCCATGGACCTTGAGGGAGGCTAGTGTTGAACTTGTAGGGGCCCTGGCAGACATATTTAAAATGTCAGTATTCACGGGGGAGGTGCTGGATGATTGGAGGGTGGCTCATGTTTAAAAAAGGTTCAAAATAAATCCAGGAAATTATAGTTTGACGTCGGTGGTTGACAAGTTATTGGAAGGTGTGATAAGGGATAGGATCTACAAATATTTGGATAGACAGGGACTTATTAGGGAGAGTCAACATGGCTTTGTGCATGGTAGGTCATGATTGACCAATCTATTAGAGTTTTTCGAGGAGGTTACCAGGAAAGTGGATTTCAGCAAGGCCTTTGATAAGGTCCCTCATGGGAGGTTAGTTAGGAAGGTTCAGTCGCGAGGTATTCATGGAGAAGTAAATTTGATTAGACACTGGCTCAATGGAAGAAGCCAGAGAGTGGTTGTGGAGGATTGCTTCTCTGAGTGGAGGCCTGTGACGAGTGGTGTGCCGCAGGGATCGGTGTTGAGTCCATTGTTGTTTGTCATCTATATCAATGATTTGGATGATAATATGGTAAACTGGATCAGCAAATTTGCTGATGATACAAAGATTGGAGGTGTAGTGGACAGTGGGGAAGTTTTCCAAAACTTGCAGAGGGATTTGGACCAACTAGAAAAATGGGCTGAAAAATGACAAATGGAATTTAACACAGACAAGTGTGAGGTATTGCACTTTGGAAGGACAAACCAAAGTAAAACATACAGGGTAAATGGTAAGACTCTTAAGAGTGCAGTTGAACAGAGGGATCTGGAAATACAGGTACAGAATTCCCTAAAAGTGGCGTCACAGGTGGATAGGGTCATGGGGAGTGCTTTTGGTACATGGGCCTTTATAAATCAGAGTATTGAGTATAAAAGTTAGAGTATTATGGTAAGTTTGTATAAGGCATTGGTGAGGCCGAATTTAGAGTATTGTGTACAGTTTTGGTCACCTAGTTACAGGAAGGATGTAAATAAGGTTGAAAGAGTGCAGAGAAGGTTCACAAGGATGTTGCCGGGACTTGAGAAGCTGAGTTACAGAGAGAGATTGAATAGGTTAGGACTTTATTCCCTGGAGCGTAGAAGAATGAGGGGAGATTTGATAGAGGTGTATAAAATTTTGATGGGTATAGATAGAGTGAATGCAAGCAGGCTTTTTCCACTGAGGGCTAGGGGAGAAAAAAAACAGAGGGTATGGGTTAAGGGTGAAAGGAGAAAAGTTTAAAGGGAATATTAGGGGGATATTCTTCAAGCAGAGAGTGGTGGGACTGTTGAATGAGCTGCCAGCTAAAGTGGTAAGACCCTTGTCAGACCCCACTTGGAGTACTGTGTGCAGTTCTGGTTGCCTCACTACAGGAAGGACGTGGAAGCTATTGAGAGGGTGCAGAGGAGATTTACAAGGATGTTGCCTGGATTGGGAGCCATGCCTTATGAAGATAGCTTGAAGGAGCTAGGTCTCTTCTCCCCGGAGAGACGAAGGTTGAGAGGCAATGTGATAGAGGTTTATAAAATGTTGAGAGGAATAGATAGGGTGGATTCTCGGAGGCTATTTCCCAGGGTTGAAATGGTCGCTATGAGAGGACACAGGTTAAGGTGCTGGGAAGCAAGTACAGAGGAGATGTTAGGGGTAAGTTTTTCACTCAGAGGGTGGTGAGTGAATGGAATCGGCTGCCGTCGGTGGTGGTAGAGGCGAACTCGCTGGGGTCTTTTAAAAGATTTCTGAATGAGTATATGGGATTTAATGGGATTGGGAGTTACAGATAGTTCTATGGCTTTGTGGGTATGGGTGTGATTGGCACAACTTGTGGGCCGAAGGGCCTGTTTGTGCTGTAGTGCTGTAGTCTCTTTTAACATTTCAGAAAAGCTTGGACGGTTCATGTATGAGAGGGATGTGGAGGGATATGGTCCAAGTACAGGTCAGTGGGACGAGGCAAAAAATGGTTCAGCACAGTCAAGAAGGGCCAAAAGGCCTGTTTCTGAGCTGTAATTTTCTATGGTTTCTATGGTTTTAACAAGCCCCTTTACACAAAGCCAGATTTCCATTATCATATAACACCACCCCAAACGTGACCCCAGCTGAATTACTGATGGGACGCCATTTAAGAACACAATTGGACATGATACTCTCAAATTTGGCAGGCAAGCCTCTCAGAAGGGAAATCATAATTCAGAAAGAAAAAATAGTGTGTTTAAAGTGGAGGATGCAATCATGATCAGAAACTTTACAGCAGGCTTAACATGGAGGCTGGTAAATAGTGGAACAAACAGTTCCTCGTCATGGAGGTACAAGGCTGTCGGTTCAGGAAATATCTGCAGAGGAGAGCAATAATGGACATGGGATTCACAGGCGATCCCTCCAGATGGTTTGAAGATGCTAAGTCTGGTTACTGGGATTTCAGTGGAGAATGGGGGACTGGAACAACTGATGGCTGTGGACAGTGAGAAACCAGAAGCTGCCAAAGAGCCACTAGATTCTGGATTAATGAGTCTGCCTTTCTTGTCT
This sequence comes from Carcharhinus amblyrhynchos, assembly GCF_965287045.1. Taxonomy (NCBI): domain Eukaryota; kingdom Metazoa; phylum Chordata; class Chondrichthyes; order Carcharhiniformes; family Carcharhinidae; genus Carcharhinus; species Carcharhinus amblyrhynchos. The sequence goes on along the minus strand of NC_137332.1, from coordinate 87,420,099 downwards.
GTCCATTCTGGCCCTTTAAATGGAGAAGAGCTTGCCACCAAACTTGAGGTGCTATACCAGAACACGGAGGTTTCCGGAGTTTTCCAATGGTTCTTTCTGGTACCCTTTTTATCCAGAGCCTGTTGTGTGCCTTACTGATCCTGTTCTCCGTTCCTCCATAAGTTTACTTTGGATTTTAGGGGGAAGGAGTGTAGTTGTGTTGCCCTTGAAGAGAGAGTGTTTCCCAAGGGCCACATGATTGGTCTGGAACCTATGGATCATCTGGGATGCCAACTGAAAGCTGAACCAATCGGCAGGAGAGTGTGGACCATGGGCTGAGGCGGGACTCACAGTTGGAGCCAGGGACTCGAGTGGAGCAGTCACATTGTGGTGTGATCAGCAAGTTTGCGGATGACACCAAGATGGCAGGATTGGCGGATAGCGAGGAGGACTGTCAGGTGACACAGCAGGATATAGATAGGCTGGAATATTGGGCAGATAGATGGCAGATGGACTTTAATCCTGACAAATGCGAGGTGACGTATTTTGGAAGGAATAATGCAGGGAGGAGTTACATGATAAAAGGTAGACTAATTAAGAGTATAGAAATGCAGAGGGACCTGGGAGTGCAAGTGCACAAGTCTCTGAAGGTGGCAACCCAGGTGGATAATGTTGCGAAGAAAGGTTATGGAATGCTAGCCTTTATAGGAAGGGGCATAGAGTACAAGGGCTGGCGTCTAATGCTTCAGTTGTACAGAACGTTGGTTAGACCGCATTTGGAGTACTGTGCCCAGTTCTGGTCACCTTACTACCGGAAGGACATGGAGACCCTGGAGAGAGTGCAGAGGAGGTTTACCAGGATGCTGCCTGGTATGGAAGGACTGGGTTATGAGGAAAGATTGGGTGAACTGGGGCTTTTCTCCTTAGAAAGACAGAGATTAGGGGGAGACCTGGTAGAGGTGTATAAAATAATGAAGGGTATAGACAGAGTCAACAGTGGCAGGCTTTTTCCTAGATTGGAGACAAATATCACAAGGGGTCACGAGCTAAGGGTGAGGGGGGAGAAGTATAATTTGGATACTAGAGGGAGGTTTTTCACACAGAGGGTCGTGGGGGTATGGAATGCACTACCAAGTAAAGTGGTGGAGGCAGGCACGCTGGACTTGTTTAAGGTTTACTTAGATAGGCACATGAACGAAACAGGGATGGCGGGTTATAGGAGACGGTTTTAAAAAGGGTCAGAGCCTTGGGACGATACTGGAAATCTAGTGCTACATGTTAATGTCTTGTCTCTTTTAATCCGCAGATGTGTCGATCCACCTTGTTGTCTAACGAGGGGCATGCACACGGTGGGTCGTGCGTGGGCTGCTCTTGGAGGTTTCGAGAATGGCCTAGTACTTCGCGTCGTTGTGTGTGCTTAAAACTGGACTAGCAGATGGGCACCACAACAGCTCAGTGACTATCACTGCTAGCTGTGCAGATACATGGATTTGGGCCGGTGTCTGTGGGAGTTTGCGCATTCTCCCTGTGGTTGCATGGGTTTTCTCCGGGTGCTCCGGTTTCCTCCCACACCCCAAAGATGTGCTCTTAGGCTGATTGGTGTTACAAATTGTCCCTAAACTATTCTCCCTTGAATCTGGTTACAATAGAGGTACCATACGCATACACACGGGCCAAGGTAGGTATAGGAAAATGCTTTGTTAAGATGGCGGCGCGGGCTCGTTGGGCCGAAGGGCCTGTTTCACGTGCTGGGTTGTTCTTTGTCCTTTGTTCTTTGTATTGTAGGTTAGTCTGACCTTGTCATATATGTATCATGAAGTCTTTGTTGATTCAAGCCATTCTGAGTCAAACTCAATATATTACACCCACCTACTCCAAGAGTTTAATGTTCCACTGAGGTGATTCCTTGTGTTCCATTAGAAGGAATTTAATAGGACTGAGAGTTATAGATAGGCCTAGTAGGTAGGGATATGATCAGTGCAACTTGTGGGCCAAAGGGCCTGTTTGTGCTTCAGTTTTCTATATTCTATGTTCTAAGCAAGTATTTCACAATGGAAACCAAACTGACCTCACTCATCTGCTTCCCACTATCTGCACTGCTTCTTTCCACTACATCTTACTGTCTTATTTCCAGAATGTGCTGTAGGCAGCATAGAAACATGCCTCAATGCCCCTGCCTCTCACTCGCTAACACCTGGTGTGAATGTAGGAACTTAAAACTGAAACAAGCTCCCATAATAGAAAAGGCAGATTGAGAATAGTTCACCCTGCATGGTTCAGCTAATCCAGCAATCAGTTAGAACACCGATATTTGGGAGGGTTGTGCAGAGCCCCTGTGGGTAACAGGTGCTGCTCAATAATGTCTCCAGAGATTTTACACAGTATCAACACAAGAGTTAAGATCTCAACTCCACCCAGAAAACAGACGAATGCTACTGGGACATTCAAACTTCTAAACTATCTTCCTGATGCAGAAAATAATATGTCCTCTGCAAGCAGATAAGAGCAATCCCTCAAGACTGTCCATTAGTGAGATCATGGTTCATCTAGACCTCATCTGTCCCTCCTCCAATAATGTTAGCATGACTTTTAAGATCATGCCCCTTCATTCCAGATGAGGTTGAACTAGAAGCTGTAGCAAAATAGAATCGTAGAAACATAGAATCCCTACAGAGGCCATCCAGCTCATTGAGACCGCACCAACTCTCCGAAATAACCCTCGCTTCCACCCTATCCCTATAATACACACATTTACCATGACTAATCCACCTAACCTGTGCATCTATGGACACTAAGGGTCATTTTAGCATGGCCAATCCACTTAACTTGCACGCCTTTCAGGTTGTGGGAGGAAACCAGAGCACCTGGAGGAAACCCACACAGACTTGGGGAGAACGTGCAAACTCCACACAGACAGGAACCCAAAGCTGGAATCAAGCCCGGGTCCCTGATGCTGTGAGGCAACAATGCTAATCATTGTGCAACTATGCTACCCGTTCATCTTCCAGCACTGGAGCTAAAGGCCATTCTATTTGCTCTTTCTTGTGATATGCTCTGCTGGGATTTAGTGTTGCAATTGAGCGAAGTGACTATTCTGTACTAACTCATCTAAGTGTGGAGTGACCCTGTCTCTAACTGCAGTTTTAACAGTGTGGGGGTGGAGGTGTCTGTGGGGATATGGGTGAGACGGGTGGGGAGGTGAGTGGATTTGGCAAAAGGGGTGGCATGGAAGTGGTGGGTGCGGGGGGGGGTGTGGTGGTGTGTGTGCGTGTGTGTGTGTGTGTGTGTGTGTGTGTGTCTGTGTGTCTGTGTGTGTGTGTGTGGTGGAGGGTATTGGTGAAGCTAGTGTAAAGATTGTGACATGTGCGAAATATCTGGTTTGAGCAGAGAAGCCTCATTTTCCTATTTCAGTCTCTTTCCCATTGGGCAGTGGGTCTCAGGGACATGTGGGCAGAGTGGACCCAATTTGACCCTAACTGCTTAAAGATGAATTTGTGCAGAGGGAAATGAGAGTTAACTTTCCAGAATATGACTACAACAGTCCAGCTCACCAATCCAATTATTAACTCTCTCGCTCTCTCCACACATCCTGAGCTGCTGGGCTTTCCCAACTGTTTCTGTTTTCAGCCCAGCTCTGTGTTGCTTTGGCATTTGAGGCAGACATGGAAGAGGAGGTTGGGACTGTGTGGAGGACGAGAACACCCCTAGATGGACTGAGGTCCAAGGCTATGCCCAGGTTTAATGATGTCAATAGCCAGCTGGGTACAGTGTTTAAGAGGATATAGAACATGCCGCCAGTTGCTGCAAAAGAGGCATTCTCGGAAAGGGTACATCAACTCGCAGCTGAAGAATCAAAATGAGGGCTTAGATCCAGGCAGGAAATGGTTTAATGATCTAACCAGGTCAGAGAAAATCAGCAAAGCTGCAGATTCACCTACATCCTGCAGAATGCTGCCCTGCCCCCACTGTCTCAGTCTCATGCTCTTCACACCCACTTCACTTTCAACAGCAACTTCCTCTCTCTGTGCACCACTGATACTCACTCACTCAATCTGATTCCCCCTCAGTTAACTCAGCCTATTCTCAATGTATTTTCTCAAATTGCGCTGTCACCAGAGTGCGATGGCTGCTGGGACAGCGAGTAAATTTATGGAGGAGTTCGACAGGTTTTTAATTGGTAATGGATTGAATGGATACGGGAGAGGGCAGGGAAATGGGGACGAGTATACCAACCATAATTGAATGGCGGAGCAGACTCGATGGGCCAAATGGCCTAATTCTCCTGCTATATCTTATGAACTTATGAACCATTTTCTTCAAATGCTACTGAGACTCTTTTTTATTCTTTTATGGCATGTGGGAGTCACCGGGACATGATTTGTTCCCTGTCCTTAATTGCCTTTGACTGAGTGTCTCACTTAGCCATTTTAGAGGACAGTTAAGAGTTAAACCCACTGCAGTGAATCTAGAGTCACACGTAGGCCAGACCAAGTGCTGTGTACAGGAACATAGAATGCCAGAAACGATCTGCCACAGATAGTGAAACTCATTATAGTGGAAGAACAGGTATTGGGATGAGTAACACCAGTGCCTCGCCCAGAAGTGATAGAGAGATTGGCACCATGAATTACCTCTGACACAGATCTCACACAAAACTAAACATGCTGAATCAAATATGATTACTGCAATCACACTGAATCTCAACATCTATACATTAGCATCATTCAATAACCTCGGTCTCCAATCCTCTAGGATTAACAGTAGCCCTTGTTGACCGCTGATGAAAATGTCTTTCTGATGGTGCCCCCTTGAATGACACATTCCTCTCAAGCCCAATACAAGATTTTAGTAGATCATGTTAGACTCTCAGTTCACCAAGTAAGACCCTGGTTGCAGGGAGAGAAATAAGAGCATAAGAAGATAAGACCTAGGGGCCATCTGCCATTCAATAAGATCATGGCTGATCTTTTTGTGAACTCAACTCCACTTAACCACCCACTCACCATAACCCTTAATTCTGTTACTGTTCAAAAATGTATCTACCCTTGCCTTCTCAGTTCCTCCTCAACTCAGTCCTAAATCTGCTTCATCTTATTTTGAGGCCATGCCCCCTAGTTCTAGTTTCACTTGCCAGTGGAAACATGATGTGTTTCCACATGAAGTGGAGAATTTGTGTCAGAGGTCATTGGATTACTCCAAGCTCTGCTCAGCTGGCCATATATACTGAACTGTAATGACTGGAGAATGCTCAGAGCTCAGTGAAAATGGTACAAGGTGTTGACAATCATGCCAGGCACAATCACTGCAGTGGTACAGTGGATTGAGCAGTACAGCTCCGATATTTGTGAGTGATCATGAGAAAATGTTGTAATCAGGGCCGACCCAGTCACTACAGCCCAGGCCATGGCCTCACAAACTCCGAGAGGTAACATGTCTACAAAGGCTGGGGGGAGGTTAGATATGGATATCTAAAAGTATCTCCCATTGAAATTCTGCAATGATGTGATATCAGTCAAAAAGAGGTGAAAGGGAATATTACAGTTCTTGTTGGGAAACAGTAAACCAAATTAACCAAATCTACCAAACAAACTCAAAACGAAGAAATAACCAACAAAATTTCACTTCTTGTAACTTGTACTTTAACACAAATCAGAATCAAAAGGAAATCAAGCGTGTGGGATACATGGTTACTATTGTAACCATGAGAGACTGGAGTAGAGTGTTTGTGGATGGGGTACCAATCAATCAGGCTGCTTTATCCTGGATGGTGTCAAGCTTCTTGAGTGTTGTTGGATCAGCACTCATCCAGGCAAGTGGAGAGTGTTCCACCACACTATGACTTGTGCTTGTAATCAGGCTTTAGGGAGTCAGGAGGTGAGTAACTCACAGCAGAGTTCCACTTTGCTCCAGTATCTATCTTTATTTTTAGTTTAAAGAACATAAGAAGTAGAGCACTAGGCGCAGCATCTCAAGTCTGCCCCACCATTCAGTAAGATCATGGCTGATCAAGTTTTGGCCTTACCTGCGCCTTCCTGCCCATTCCCCACAACGCCTGAACACATTATTAATTAAAAACCAATCTAGCTTCTCTTTAATTTTTTTGTCCCGGCATTCACTACCCTCTGGGGTAGAGAATTCCACAGATTCACCACCCTTTGAGCGAAGTAATTGCGCCTAATTTATGTTTTATATTTGCCATCCCTTAGCCTCTCATTCTAGAGTGTCCAACAAAGGAAAACATCCACCTTACATCAATCCTGTCAATCCCCTTCCGCATCTTATATACCTCAATTAGATCCCCTTTCATTCTTCTAAACTCCAGTGAGTACAGATCTAAGCTATCTCTTCATAAGACAAACTACTCATCTCTGGAGTTAGTCTTGTGAACTTTGTCTGAACTGCCTCTAATGCACTTACAATCTTCCTCAAGTTGTGGGAGAAAACCTATGTGCAGTATTCCAGATGCGATCTCACCAATGCCCTATAAAGTTGCAACAGCACTTCCCTGCTTTTGTACTCTATTCTATGAGCAATAAATGCCAGAATTCCATTTGCCTTCCTTAATACCTGCTGCAGTTGCATACTAACTTTCTGAGATCCAGGCACAAGGACACCCAGGTCCCTCTGCACTGCAGCACTTTGAAGTTTCTCTCCATTTAATAATAAGTTGCCTTTTTATTCCTTTCAATCAAAATGGATAACCTCACACTTCTCCACATTAAGTTCCATCTGCCCACTCACCTAACCTATCTATATCCATTTCTAAATTTCTTATTTCCTCATTGCAACTTGCTTTCCAGCCTATTTGAGTGTCATCTGCAAATTTGGCTATAGTACCTACCATCCTGGGTGAATAATATATTGCCCAAGTCAATAATATAGATTGTAAGTAGTTGGGGCCGAAGGACAGAACCCTGTGGCACTCAGTTGCATAGAACATAAAACATAGAACATAGAACATTACAGCGCAGAACAGGCCCTTCGGCCCTCGATGTTGCGCCGACCAGGAGAATAAATCTAATGACCCTCTAACCTAAACTATTCCAATATTATCCATATGCCTATCCAATGACCATTTGAACGCCCTTAAAGTTGGCGAATCCACAACTGCTGCAGGCAGGGCATTCCACGCCCTTGCTACCCTCTGAGTAAAGAACTTACCTTTGACATCCGTCCTATAATTATCACCCCTCAATTTAAAGCTATGTCCCCTCGTGTTAGCCATCCGAGGGAAAAAGCTCTCACTGTCCACCCTATCTAACCCTCTGATCATCTTGTACGCCTCAATTAAGTCACCTCTTAACCTTCTTCTCTCTAACGAAAACAACCTCAAGTCCCTCAGCCTTTCCTCATAAGACCTTCCCACCATACCAGGCAACGTCCTGGTAAATTTCCTCCGCACCCTTTCCAATGCTTCCACATCTTTCTTATAATGCAGCGACCAGAACTGTACGCAATACTCCAAGTGCGGCCGCACCAGAGTTTTGTACAGTTGCAACATGACCTCACGGCTCCAAAATTCAATCCCTCTACCCATAAAAGCTAACACACCGTGCACTTTCTTAACAACCTTATCAACCTGGGTGTCAACTTTCAGGGATCTATGCACATGTACACCAAGATCTCTCTGCTCGTCGACACTACCAAGAGTCCTTCCATTAGCCCTATATTCTGTACTCCTGTTACTCTTACCAAAGTGAATCACCTCACACTTCTCCGCCCAGCTCTGCCCAGCTCTGCAGCTTATCTATGTCCCTCTGCAAACTGTAACATCCATCTTCACTGTCTACAACTCCTCCAACTTTGGTGTCGTCCGTAAATTTACTAATCCATCCTTCTACACCCTCATTTAAGTCATTTATAAAAATGACAAACAGCAGTGGCCCCAAAACAGATCCCTGCAGTATACCACTTGTAACTGAACTCCAGGTTGAATATTTCCCATCAACCACCACCCTCTGTCTTCTATCAGCTAGCCAATTCCTGATCCAAACTGCTAAATCACCCTTAATCCCATACCTCCGTATTTTCTGCAGTAGCTTACCATGGGGAACCTTATCAAATGCTTTGCTAAAATCCATATACACCACGTCAACTGCCTTACCCTTATCAATCTCTTTGGTCACCTTCTTAAAGAACTCAGTAAGGTTTGTGAGGCACGACCTACCCTTCACAAAACTGTGTTGACTATCCCTAATCAATTTATTTCTCTCTAGATGATTATAAATCCTATCTCTTATAATCCTTTCCAAAACTTTGCCCACAACAGAAATAAGGCTCACCGGTCTATAATTCCCAGGATGGTCTCTACTCTCCTTCTTAAACAAGGGGACAACATTTGCTATCCTCCAGTCTTCCAGCACTACACCTGTAGCCAATGACGACATAAAGATCAAAGCCAAAGGCTCTGCAATCTCCTCCCTAGCCTCCCAGAGAAGCCTAAGATAAATCCAATCCGGCCCAGGGGACTTATCTATTTTCATACTCTCAAGAATTGCTAACACCTCCTCCTTAAGTACCTCAATCCTGTCTAGTCTAAAAGTCTGTATCTCAGTATTCTCGACTACATTGACTTTTTCCTGCGTGAATACTGACGAAAAATATTCATTTAGTGCCTCTCCTATCTCTTCAGGCTCTATGCATAACTTCCCACTGCTGTCCCTGACTGGCCCTAATCTTGCCCTAACCAATCTTTTATTCTTGACATACCTATAGAAAGCTTTAGGGTTTTCCTTGATCCTACCCGCCAAAGTCTTCTCATGTCCTCTTCTAGCTCTTCTTAAATCTCTCTTTAGTTCCTTCCTAGCTAATTTATAACTCTCCAGTGCCCTAACTGAGCCTTCATGTCTCATCTTTACATAAGCCTCCTTCTTCCTCTTCACCAAGGATTCAACTTCCTTAGTACACCATGGCTCCCTCGCTCGACCACTTCCTCCCTGCCTGACAGGTACATATTTATCAAGGACTTGCAGTAGTTGCTCCATGAACAAGCTCCACATTTCAGTTGTTCCCAGCCCCTGTCGTTTCCTACCCCAACCTATGCATCCTAAATCTCACCTAATCATCTCATAATTTCCTTTCCCCCAGCTATAACTTCTGCCCTTCTGTATATACCTATCCCTTTCCATCACTAAGGTAAACGTAACCGAATTGTTGTCACTATTACCAAAGTGCTCACCTACCTCCAAGTCTAACACCTGGTCTGGTTCATAACCCAGTACCAAATCCAATGTGGCCTCACTTCTTGTTGACCTATCTACATACTGTGTCAGGAAACCTTCCTGCACACATTGGACAAAAACTGACCCCTCTAACGTGCTCGAACTATAGCTTTTCCAATCGATATTTGTAAAGTTAAAGTCCCCCATAACAACTACCCTGTTACTTTCGCTCCTATCCAGCTTCATCTCTGCAATCCTTTCCTCTACATCTCTGGAACTTTTTGGAGGCCTATAAAAAACTCCCAACAGTGTGATCTCTCCTTTCCTGTTTCTAATCTCAGCCCATACTACCTCAATAGACAAGTCCACATCAAACGTCCTTTCTGTCACCGTAATACTGTCATTGACTAACAATGCCACACCTCCCCCTCTTCTACCACCTCTCTGCTCTGACTGAAACATCTGAACCCCGGAACCTGCAACAACCATTCCTGTCCCTGCTCTATCCATGTCTCTGAAATGGCCACAACATCGAAGTCTCAGGCACCAATCCAGGCTGCAAGTTCATCTACCTTATTGCGTATGCTCCTCACATTAAAGTATACACGCTTCAACCCACCCTCCCGCCTGCCAATACTCTGCTGCGACCTAGAAACCTTATCCATGACCTCCCTATTCTCAACCTCCTGTACATTGGAGCTACAATTCTGGTTCCCATCCTCCTTCTGAATCAGTTTAAACCTCCCTGAATAGCATTGGCAAATTTTCCCCTCAGGATATTAGTATCCCTCTGATTCAGGTGTAGACCATCCCTTTTGTAGAGGTCCCACCTATCCCAGAATGAGCCCCAATTGTCCAGGTATCTGAAACCCTCCCTCCTGCACCATCCCTTTAGCCACGAGTTCAAATGTTCTCTCTCTCTATTCTTTTCCTCGTTATCCCATGGAATGGGTAACAAACCAGAGATAACAACTCTGTTTGTTTTAGCCCTAAGCTTCGACCCTAACTCCCTGAATTTCTGTCTTACATCCCCATCCCTTTTTCTACCTATGTCATGGGTGCCTACGTGAACCACGACTTGGGGCTTGTTCCTCTCCCCCTTAAGGATCTCGAACACTCGATCAGAGACATCATGGACCCTGGCACCTGGGAGGCAACATACCAATTGCGAGTCTCGCTCATTCCCATAGAATTTCCTATCTGTCCCCTTAACTATGGAGTCCTCAGTAACTATAACTTCTTCCCCCTTCCCACCTGAACATCAAGGACAGGCTCTACTCCTGAGACCTGTACCCCATGGCTTACCCCCGTTGAGCCGTCCTCCCCAAAAGCATCCAAAACAGAGTACTTGTTTTGTAGAGGAACAGCCATGCAGGTTCGCTGCACTGACTGCTTCTTACTCTTTCTAACAGTCACCCACGTATCACTTTTAGGAGTAACTATCTCCCTGTAGCTTTTAACAGTAGCTGCCTCTGCTTCCTGAATGATCCTGAGTCCCTCCAGTTCCAGCTCCAGGTCCCTAACACGGTCCTCAAGGAGCTGGAATTGGATGCACTTCCTTCTTCCGAGTTACATCTTGCCACCAGAAAAAGATCCATTTCTCCTCACTCTCTGCCTCCTGTCAGTTATGATGCGGAGATGCCAGCTTTGGACTGGGGCAAACACAGTAAGAAGTCTCACAACACCAGGTTAAAGTCCAACAGGTTTATCTGGCGTTTGCTTTAAGAGCCTAGTATGTCGGCATTAGGCCCTAGGAACTTGTCTGCCTTTAATCCAAATAGTTTGCTCAGTACTTTTTCCCAAGTAATTGTGAGTGTTTTATGTTCCTTCTTTTCAACAACCTCTGTATTTCCTGTTACTATTGGGATGGTACAAGTGTCCTGTCCTGCGAAAACTGAGCCAAGGTATTGCTAGTTCAGTGTTTCCCACTATTAACTCCCTGATCTAACTCCAAGCGACAAACATTTATATACTTTTATATACTTAAACAGCTTTTGCTCTCCTTTTTTATACTTTGTGCTAACTTTATTTCATAATTTATCTTTGTTCTTTTCATAGTAATGCCCTTCCTTCCTTATTTCTTTAGTAATCCTTTGTTGATCTTTAAAAGTTTCCCAATTGTCCAGCCTGCCAGATGGAATGCCTTAGTTTTTGTCTATATGCTGTCTTTAGCTTCCGTGCTTAGCTATGGATAATTTTTCCCCCTCTTACAATCTTTCTTCCTTTCTGGAATAGCGAGAGGGATTGAATATAAAAGTAGGGAGGTCTTGCTGCAGCTGTAGAGGGCATTGGTGAGGCCGCAGCTGGAGTACTGTGTGCAGTTTTGGGCGCCGCACCTGCGCAAGGATATTTTGGCCCTGGAGGGAGTGCAGAGGAGGTTTACTAGGCTGATACCGGAGTTGAGGGGATTGAGCTATGAGGAGAGGCTGAATAAACTAGGCTTGTACTCGTTAGAGTTTAGAAGAATGAGGGGAGATCTCATTGAGACGTATAAGGTGATGAATGGGATGGATAGGATAGAGGTGGAGAGACTCTTCCCGCTCAAAAAAGACAGTAGGACTAGGGGGCACAGCCTCAAGATAAAGGGGAGGCGGTTTAGAACGGAGTTGAGGAGGAACTTCTTCACTCAAAGGGTGGTGAATCTCTGGAATTCTCTGCCCGTTGAAGTGGTGGAGGCTGCCTCGCTAAATATTTTTAAGAAGCGGGTTGATGGGTTCTTGATAAGAGAGGGGATTAAGGGTTATGGGGAGAGGGCGGGAAAGTGGAACTGAGCCACAACAGATCAGCCATGATCTTATTGAATGGCGGGGCAGGCTCGAAGGGCTAGATGGCCTACTCCTGCTCCTATTTCTTATGTTCTTATGTTCTTATGGAATATATTTTATTTGGGAGGAATTCAATATCTCCTTAAGTGTCTGCCACTGCTCATCAACTGTCCTACCACTTAGTCTTTCTGCCTAGTCCACGAGGACCAAGTCTGCCATCATGCCTACCTTATTATTTTGATTTAAAACCAGAATACTAGTGTGGGACTCAAGTTTATTGCCCTCAAACTGAATTTTTAATTAAAGCATGCAATAACCAATCTTCCCCAGAGGATCCTTAACTATAAGGTCATTAATTAACCTCTGCACATTACTCAGTACAAAATCCAGATCAGTCTGCTTTCTGGTTGGCTCAATAACACATTGCTCCAAGAAACAGTCTTTAAAACACTCTGTGAACCCTCCCGTGATGGTGCACTTGCCAATTTAATTATGTGAGTATCTGTGTATATTAAAATAACCCACGATTATTGCAGTACCTTTCTTATAAGGTCCCAGTAGTTCCTGGTTAAAACTGTGCTCCACTGCGGATCTACTGATGAGGATCAATAGATTATTCCCACCAGGGACTGCTTTCCTTTTACTTATTTCTACCCAAACTGATTCCACATCTTGATCTCCAGTGCTTATATTATTTTGCACAACAGCACTGATCCCTTCCTTCACTAGCAAAAGCTACAGCACCTCAATTTCCTCTTTGTTTATCCCTCTGAAATGTTAAGTACCATTGGATATTCAATTCCCAGACTTGGTCTCCTTGTAACCATGTCTGAGTAATCACCACCAAATCGTGCCCCTTTGTCTCTATTTGCACTGTTAATAGAACATAAAATATAGAACATAACAGCACAGTACAGGCCCTTCGGCCCTCAATGTTGTGCCGAGTTCTGCCCAATCCCAAGATCAAGCTATCCCACTCCCTATAACTCATTAATTTTATTCTGAAAGCTGCACACATTCATATACAAAACCTTTAAGTTTGTCCTATTATTAATTTTCCTCACTCTTGTATGATTCCCTGGTATAAAATGATGTTCACATGCTCTGTCCCTTCCTTTTGTTTCCTGGTGGCAACCTGCCTAATCACTAACCTGCACTCCTACTTTCTCCTTTAACTTTCAATTTTTAATTTTCCATGCAACTGAACCCCCCCACTTAGTTTAAAGCCCAATCTACAGCCCTAGTTGTTTGATTCATCAGGTCTCTAATCTCAGTATCATTCAGGTGGAAGTATAGACAGAATCAATGGATGGGAGGCTGGTTTGCATGATTTCAATTGGAACAGCTCTCTCCTTCACCAGTACTGGTTCCAATGTCCCATGAATTAGAACCCATTTCTCCCACACCAACATTTGAGTCGTACATTTACCTCTTTAAATCTTATTGACCCTGTTCTAATCAGCTCGTGACTCAGGTAGTAATCCATGGATTATTACCTTTGTGGTTCTGCTTTTTAATTTAGCCTGGCTTTGTGTTACTGCAAATCATGTTCATGATGGTGAAGATGCTACTCATCTCTGTGACAATGTCAACACTCTGGCAGAAGAATGTTATTGGAGGTTCTGTAGTTTGGTTGCTCTGACTGAGCTCTAGTTTGTTTAGCGGGGGGGGGTGGGGCGGGGTGCTAGCAGAGTGGTGTTAGTAATCCAGAGACCCAAGGTAATCCTCTGAGAATCCAAGTTTGAATCCCACCTTGGCAGATGGTGATATTTAAACACAATAGGACATAAGAACATAAGAAATAGGAGCAGGAATAGGCCAACTAGCCCTTCGAGCCTGCCCCGCCATTCAATAAGATCGTGGCTGATCTGTCGCTGCTCAGTTCCACTTTCCCGCCCTCTCCCCATAACCCTTAATCCCCTCTCTTATCAAAAACCCATCAATCCGCGTCTTAAAAATATTTAGCGAGGCAGCCTCCACCACTTCAACGGGCAGAGAATTCCAGAGATTCACCACCCTTTGAGTGAAGAAGTTCCTCCTCAACTCCATTCTAAACCGCCCCCCCTTTATCTTGAGGCTGTGCCCCCTAGTCCTACTATCCTTTCTGAGCGGGAAGAGTCTCTCCACCTCTATCCTATCCATCCCATTCATCATCTTATACGTCTCAATGAGATCCCCCCTCATTCTTCTAAACTCTAACGAGTACAAGCCTAATTTATTAAGCCTCTCCTCATAGCTCAACCCCCTCAACTCTGGCATCAGCCTAGTAAACCTCCTCTGCACTCCCTCCAAGGCCAAAATATCCTTGCGTAAGTGCGGCGCCCAAAACTGCACACAGTACTCCAGCTGCGGCCTCACCAATGCCCTATACAGCTGCAGCAAGGCCTCCTTACTTTTCTATTCAATCCCCCTCGCTATGAAGGCCAGCATCCCATTCGCCTTCCTGACCACCTGCTGCACCTGCACGCTGGTTTTTTGCGACTCATGCACAAGGACCCCGAGGTCCCTCTGCACCGTCGCCTGCTGCAGTTTTTCGCCACGTAAGTAATAATCCTTCCTACCATTATTCCTACCAAAGTGGACCACCTCGCACTTGCCAACATTAAATTCCATTTGCCATTTCCTGGCCCATTTGCCCAGCCTATCTAGATCCTTCTGCAGACTCTCCACACCCTCCGCACAATTTGCCGTTCCACCAATCTTGGTGTCATCAGCAAATTTCGACACCATACACTCGGTTCCCTCCTCCAGATCATCTATATAAATGGTAAATAGCTGAGGCCCCAGCACCGACCGCTGGGGCACTCCACTAGTCACCATCCGCCAATCCGAATAGCAACCACTGACCCCCACTCTCTGCCTCCTATTTGACAACCAATCCTCTATCCACGCTAACACCCTACCACCAACACCATGCCCCCTGACCTTCTGCAATAACCTCTTGTGAGGTACCTTGTCAAACGCCTTCTGAAAATCAAGAAAGACCACATCCACCTGCTCTCCTCTATCCACCGCCCTAGACACATCCTCATAGAACTCCAGTAAATTTGTCAGACACGACTTCCCTTTAACGAAACCGTGCTGCATTTGCTCTATCAAGCAGTTCCCCTCAAGATGCCTCGCTATTTCCTCCTTGATGACGGATTCATCTGGAATTAAAAGTCTAATGATGAATGAAGCTATTCCTCTGTGACTGGATCCTGTAACTCACAGACCACAGTCAGTACAGATAGGCAACAACACCTCCTCCACGATCATCCTCAACACTGGTGCCCCAAAAGGGGCCTGTTCTGCGCTGTAATGTTCTATGTTCTATTATACACCTATGACTGTATGGCCAAATTCGCCTCCAATTCGATTTTCAAGTTTGCTGATGACACCACCGTCGTGGGTCAGATCTCAAACAATGATGAGACAGAGTATAGGAATGAAATAGAGAATCTGATGAACTGGTGCGGCAACAATAATCTCTCCCTCAATGTCAACAAAATGAAGGAGATTGTCATCAACTCCAGGAAGCATACAGAAGAACATGCCCCTGTCTACATCAGTGGGGATAAAGTAGAAAGGGTCGCGAGCTTCAAGCTTTTAGGTGTCCACGTCACAACGACCTCTTCTGGTCACCCCATGCCGACACTATAGCTAAGAAAGTCCACCAATGCCTTTACTTTTTCAGAAGGCTAAGGAAATTTGGCATGTCAGCTATGACTCTCAGCAACTTCTACAGATGCACCATAGAAAGCATTCTTTTTGGTTGTATCACAGTTGGTATGGCTCCTGCTCTGCCCAAGACCTCAAAGGAACTACAAAAGTTCATGAATGTAGCCCAATCCATCATGCAAACTAATCTCCCATCTATTGACTCTATCTACACTTCCCACTGCCTTGGCAAAGCAGCCAGCATAATTAGGGACACCCGGCACTCTGGACATTCTCTCTTCTTCCTTCAGGAAAAAGATACAAAGGCCTGAGGTCACATATCAACCGGCTCGAGAGCAGCTTCTTCCCTGCTGCTGTCAGACTTTTGAAGGCACTAACCTTGCGTTAAGTTGATCTTTCTCTACACACTAGCTATGACTATAACACTACATTCTGTACTCTCTCGTTTCCTTCTCTATGAACGGAATGTTTTGCCTGTATAGCATGCAAGAAACAATACTTTCAATTGTATGTTAATACATGTGACAATAATAAATCAAATCAAATCAAAACCTAACATTTATTGTTGTAAAAACAAATCCGGCTCACTTATATCCTTTAGGGAAACAAATCTGCTGTCCTCACCTGGCCTGGCCTACATGTGACTCTAGACCCACAGCAATGTGGTTGACTCTTATCTATCCTCTGAAATGGCTGAGCAAGTTGTATATTCAACCACTGTGAAGAAAACACCTTGTAAACCTTGGCAGAATGATTAAGAGCAATGTGGTTGGTGGCATAGGAAGCTGCTGTAGATTTTTGCAAAATGGTTCAATTTGCCATATTTATTGCAATATTTACCAAATGCCAAATGTAATATGATATTCTGAGGGTGATGGTCGCTTCAGTCATGGCACAAAAACTCCTGTTTCGTGCCTAAAAGCATTTTTGCTTTTTTCAGACTGTTAGTTTAACACTGATGGCAATGTTATCAAATATTATCCAAATTTTTTAATAGTATCTCAGGATCTCCTTCTCCACCTCCATTTGGAAAACAAAAGATTCAAATTTCTCTACAGCCTAGGGGCCCAATAAGTTATGTAAAATTTCTTCCTGGACCTTCTTGGATTTGTCTGATAGACCAGCGCCACGGTGGATGTGCCACTCTTTTACAAACTTTGCCCAGTTCTCCACAATGTTTTCGTTGAACACAAGGGGGTCGATGCAGTGGAATCCTGCGCCACATTGTCAACTCCTGATGCCATGTAGAATTGTTGGGCCCCAGTGACTGACAAAATCGGAATTAGAATAACGATACTCTATGAAGTGTCCTGAGCAGCTCTTACATGCTGTAATTCTACCTGCATTTGCAACATATGACCTTTTACGTGGCCGGATCATCACCACTCTATATCAATGTTGCAGGATAGCCCTCCACTGTACCCACAATCTACCAGGCACCATTCTTTTCAATCTCAGCATTGAAAATCTGTTTCAGTTCCTCTTCAGGTTTCCGGCTCCCCACCCCTCCCCACATGTTCTGGAAGGAGTAGTGGACTGTGACGCCCTCTGGGGAGACTATTTTTAAAAATGCCACACCCTGAGTAAGTGACATTACAGTGCCCTTTTGTCTGAACTGCCATAACATTGGGATTTAACAGGTTTTAAAAGGCAGCAAATGCGCTGGGGGTGGGGTTGGGAGGGTTTCTAAATACAAGGCAGGTTAAATGGACAATGATACAAGACAAAAATTGATGGTAGAGAACACATGCAGATATATAAGATGTGTCTCAAGCTCATTTAATGGGAAAAAAACAGAAATATTACCAAAATCCACTGTGGAAACCAGAGGAACAGAGGTTCAGCTCTGAAACCTTTGAACTCAGTGCTGAGTCTAGAATGCCATACAGTATCTCATCAAAAGAACAAATGTTGCTCCCCAAGCTCACACTGAGGTTCAGTGTAACAATGTCAGAAACCGAGGTTGAAAGGTCTGAGTGAGTGTGGGCTGAGAATTAGTGCCAAGTAAGTGGTTGCTCATTCTGAGTAAGAGGTCAAGGGAAATCTCTCACTGTTCTGGGAGGAAGAGCAAAGGGAAAAGTGGGATGGGCAAGGTGGGGGACCTTGTCAATGATGATGGATGGAAATCTTTGACAGGATGAAAAGGAAGACATATCGGCAGTGCTGGCCTGGAAAATGGCAGTGGAGATGGAGAAACTGGGAATTGGAATGGAATTCCTACAGAATTTGATTTGATTTGATTTATTATTGTCACATGAATTTACAGTGAAAAGTATTGTTTCTTGCACGCTGTACAGACAAAACTTACAGTTCGTAGAGAAGGAAATGAGAGAGTGCAGAATGTCGTGTTACAGTCATAGCTAGGGTGTAGAGAAGGATCAATCTAATGCAAGGTAAGTCCATTCAACAGTCTGACAGCAGCAGAGAAGAAGCTGTTCTTGAGTCGGTTGGTATGTGATCTCAGGCTTTTGTATCTTTTTCCAGAAGGAAGAAGGTGGAAGGGAGAATGTCCGGGGTGCACTGGGGTCCTTAATTATGCTGGCTGCTTTGTTGAGGCAGCAGGAAGTGTAGACAGAGTCAATGGATGGGAGACTAGTTTGCGTGATGGATTGGGCTACATTCACAACCTTTTTTAGTTCCTTGCAGTCTTGGGCAGAGCAGGAGCCATACCAAGCTGTGTTATAACCAGAAAGAATGCTTTCTATGGTCCATCTGTAGAAGTTGCTGAGAGTCATAACTAACATGTCAAATCTCCTTACTCTTCTGAGAAAGTAGAGGCATTGGTGGGCTTTCTTAACTATACTTTTGGCATGGGAGTGACCAGAACAGATTGTTAGTGATCTGGACACCAAAAAACTTGAAGCCCTCGACCCTTTTTACTTCATCCCCATTGATGCCGACAGGAGTAGGTTCTCTTTTATGCTTCCTAAAGTTGATGACAATCTTCTTCATTTTGTTGACATTGTGGGAGAGATTATTGTTGCCGCACCAGTTCACAAGACTCTCTATCTCATTCCTGTACTCTGTCTTGTCATTGTTTGAAATCTGAACCACTACGATGGTTGTCAGCAAACTTGAAAATCGAATTAAAGGGGAATTTGGCCATACAGCCATAGGTGTACAAGGAGTATAGCAGGGGGCTGAGAACATAGGTTTGTGGGGCACTGGTGTTGAGGATGATCGTGGAGGAGGCATTGTTGCCCATTCTTACTGATTGTGGTCTGTGAGTTAGGAAGTTCAGGATCCAGTCGCAGAGGGAGGCCCAAGGACCAGGCCACGGAGATTGGAGATGAGTTTTGTGGGAATAATGGTGTTAAAGCTGAGCTGTAGTCAATAAATAGGAGTCTGACATTGGTGTCCTTGTTATCTAAGTATTCCAGGATTGAGTGCTGGGCCAGGGAAATGGCATGTGATGCGGACCTGTTGCGGCAGTAGGCAAACTGTAGTGGATCCAGGTAGTCCAGGGGACTGGAATTGATTTGTACCATGGCTAACCTTTCAAAGCACTTCACAATGATGGATGTCAGAGCCCCAGCCAACAGTCATTAAGGCACATTGCTTGGTTTTTCTTAGGTACTGGGATGATGGTCATCTTCTTGAAGCAGATAGGGACCTCAGATTGTTGTAAAGAGAAACTGAAGATGTCTGTGAATACCTCCACCAGCTGATTGGCACAGGATCTGAGTGCACATCCAGGTACCCCATCCGGGGCAGTTGCTTTCTGTAGGTTGACCTTCAAGAAAGCTGCTCTGACATCTGGAATGGTGACCCCAGATACAGGTTCATTCAGGCCTTCCAGGAAGCAAGGTCCGAACAAGTCGAGGTAACTGTGGGGAGCCAATGTGTTTTAATGGATATCAGTAGCCTGTACAGCCCCAGAAATGGAGAGAGATGTCAAGGAAGTCTCAGAGATGGACCAGGTGAAAGTGGGATGGTATAGAAATCAGAAATAAAATGTTTCAGTTTACGGTGACGTCAGGAAATGACACAGTTATCATCAGTCATCGAGATGATATAAAAAGAAATGAGGTAGGGGCCCAGGTAGGACTAGAATAAAGAATGTCCCACATATCCAGTGCTCTAACAGGCAGCATGTGGCTAGTTCTGTCCCGCAACAATCTGCGTTTGCATTTCAACTCATGTAATAAATCAAGGGCAGCTGGATTTGTCTCAAAGTAAAAAAGGAGTTATTGCCAATGATAAATAGTTATTTACAATGAAAGGTTTGACAGAATAAACTATACCACTGTATAACACTCCTCCCTGGCTCCAACTGAGGATCCTTCCCGAACCAGGATACACCTTATTGTACCTATTTGGCTCAGCTTTCTGCCTCAATTCTCCATAGGTTCTGGCCCAATCACATCACCCTCAGGGAAAACCCCCTTAAAAGGGCCATGCTACCACATCCCATGTATTAATAACAAGTTAATGGGACAGAAAACCACGTGTCCAAATTTGCAGATGACACAAAGATTGTCAGCAAAATTTTTTGCTTTTTTAGCCAAGTGTCAGCTCCAGCGGGAAAAAGGTGCGTTGCCCAATGACTCCACTGCTGGCTTATCCGGCCATATTTGTTGGAGCCAGGTCCCACATTGGTAGGGTGGATTCTGAATGATCCCGTCCCACAAACAACCTCAGTCTTCAAGGGGCGCCCTTCTGATCTAACAAAAATAGAAAGAAGGATCTCCCACAGACACAGGGACCCACCCAGGACCCGCCCACTCACAGATCTCCCCAGCAGAAGAAACCCTCTGACATTGCCCCCTGGCAACGCCCCTGTCATGGTGGGAACCCCATTGTGTCAATGACAGGAAGGACAGGGAAAATCGAGCGAGGAAATCCCTTACGTGAAAGCTGTTTTGGGACTCCTTCTCAATGTTCCGCCCTCACTATTCCCGCACGCTGAAAATGGGGGTGAAAACTCCCCCCACCATACCCATACTGTTTTGTAAACATTGTAAATGGAAGCAGAATATGACAGGAAAAGACTGATTTCCGACAACCATGCCAAATGGATTTCTGTGTCGAATGGAAGAAGATAATGAAAGCAGAAATAGCCATTCAGCCTCTTGATCAGCTCTTCTATTCAATCAGATTGTTTCTGACCTGACTATGCGCGGACTCTGCTTTCCAACCGTACCACTGTAGGCAAATATGAGGTCATCCTCTTTGGAGCTAAAAAAACAGAACAGAGTACTTTCAAAATGGTAAAAAGTTACAAACGGTGGAGACTCAAAGAGATTTAGGTGCGTGTATGTCCAGGAAGATAGATTATTAACATACCACAAGCAACTTAACCCGCACATCTTTGGACTGATCAGTGAGACTTCGGACTGATAAATGATAAGGAGAGATTCGGCAAACTGGGGTTGAATCCGTAGGAATTGAACAGGTTAAATTTAGCTGAACAGTTTAACGAGCTCTATCAACTGGACAGTAGATTGGTTTGTGGAGAACTTAAGCGGTGCTGTGATCCCCATATTTCTACATCCCCTAATGTAACTGTGAGGAGGAGTGTAGACAACTCCTACCAGCAGTCATCACTGTAACCAGGACAAGCTATTACTGGTTAATCCTTTTCTGTACCTTGCGAGTATCTATATTAATCTTCATCATTCTGACCTTTGCTCTCATCCCCTCAAAAAGTCATTAGTTTTCCTGCCCTCTCCTTCTCTCCTGCCTATTTTTGGATTCAGAAATTTCTACAGTTCTACTTATCTTTCCAGCAGGACCCTGCTCCCAGCTTGGTCCAGCTCGAGCCTGTCCCAATATTACAATTCCTTACTGCCCTGGAGCTAGTGTTCCATGAAATGGAATCCCTTAATCCACATCACACCCTCAGCCACATGTTCACCTCCTGAATCTATTATATCGCTGTGCCAGTTAGCATGTGGAACAGCTGTGATCGGCTCCCATGAGCCCTTTCTTTAACTCGAGTCCTAGCACCTTTTTTTATTATTTTACAGAATGCATGTGTCACTGACTAGACCAGCATTTATTGCTTATCCCTAATCACACTTGAGAAGGCAGTGGTGAGGTGCCATCTTGACCGCTGCAGTCCATGAGGTGTAGGTACACCCACAGTGCTGTTAGGGAGTGAGTTCAATATTTTGACTTGGCAATAATGAAGAAACAGCGTTTTGTTTCCAAGTCAGGATGGTGAGTAACAATGCTGGATGCGTTGAGCTTTCTCGAGCATTGTAGGAGCTGCACCCATCCTGTCCGATATTCCATCATTCGGACCTTTACTATATTCACTTCTATTTGATTGGTCTCAAGATGGATCACACTAACTGGATTTAATATGTATGCTCCTATGGACTAAGGGTGCATAAAAAAATCACGGAGTA
The DNA here is from genome assembly GCF_965287045.1 of Carcharhinus amblyrhynchos. Classification (NCBI taxonomy): domain Eukaryota; kingdom Metazoa; phylum Chordata; class Chondrichthyes; order Carcharhiniformes; family Carcharhinidae; genus Carcharhinus; species Carcharhinus amblyrhynchos. Next base: position 87,398,181 of record NC_137332.1, on the reverse strand, counting down.
GGTTTAATAACTTGATCACTGGGAGCTCTTTACTTCAGGTGCGCACTGATTCACGGTCAGGTGTAAGATTATCCAACAGGACAGGATCTAATAGCCAAAGTCACCTGATCAACACTTTAAAGTGCAGTTTGCATCCCAAACCTCAACATGCAATTTATACACATATCTCCTTTCCCAAACTCCTTTCTAACACAATGAAATCTTCCTTATTTTGGGATCTGGTAAATTGCACACCCTTCAGTATTCTCACTGGTGACTACAGAGGATAGCATCTGTCCCCCCAATTTGAGGACTACCTATAGTGCTGTCCCCCTCTTACCTTAGAGAGTGACTCAGGTGTCTGAACACTTGTGAACTTGTATTGATGTCAGGTAGCCAGCTCCAGACCTGTGAGGTGTGGCACCTGATTTGATTGATGAAAATGAGCACAGTTGGAGTTTCTGGCTCACAGCCCATCGCAATGAGTCACAAAGGGACTCTGTGAGTAACAGGGGATTTCCTGTACTTACCCAGAGGGAGAGAGAGAGATCACTCATAGGAAACTTCATGAAAACTACAAAGGTGACAAGAACAGCTGCTGGAAGATATGAGGCGTTCTGAAAGATAAATGCGAAACCATTGCAAATTGAATCAGAGAAATGTTTAATATCATTACAGTCAGTTATTAGGATATGGAATATTCAGACAGAAATGGTGAAATATGGATTTTCAAAATAACTTTAAGGAAAATGTGAATTAATATCTAAAGATTAAATAGTGAAATACAGGAGAATGAAACAACTAGCATCTGAAAAGTCTGTAACATCCCAAAGTGTTTGACAGGAACTTAAATCAGACAATGTTTGACACTGAGACACATCAGGAAGTTAGGCCAGGTGTGAAAAGCGAACAGCATAGGGGGTGGGTTCCAGAGACATCTGAAAGATTAAAAGCGAGGGTGTGAATTCCAGAACTACAGACTCAGCAGCTGAAGCAGAAATGGCAGATGATGAAAATCTGGCAGCTGAAGATGCCAGAGTTGTCTCAGAGTGGAGTTGTGTCTCGAAGCGTGCGTAGGGGTTTGAGTGGGAGACTGATTGTGAGAGAGACAAAGGGATTTGTATTGGCTTGTGGCCTGAGGGTGTGGGAGAATTCTCTCTTTTCAAACAGGCTGCAGAATGAGGGAGGGGTTTGGGAATAGAATCGCCCTGTCATTAATTTCTGTGCCTTTCAATATTTGTAGAATTTGTTCAGTGCTTTTCTCGGATCTGAAACGTTGCCGTGGTTTGCCAAAACAAATAATCTGTATGAGTGGTTAAACAAGTCTGGGCTCTCTCAATGATGTCTGCAAACTCTCCAATCACAGCTCATTCAGAGAAATAGCAAGAAATTCTCTCAAACAGAATATTTTTCTACAGCTAACTGGTGCAAGGAAGAGACCAGATGCAACATAGCCAGAGAGGAGACATATAGAAAGAGGGAGAGTGAGGACAGAGAGAAAGAGAAGTGGATAGAGAGATGGACAAAGAACAGAGGAAAGTCCATGTTAGATGCTTAATGAAATTAGCTATCAGTAAGTCTAAGTTCTTTCATTTATCTATGGTCACTCTGCTGTTCCTCTCTCATTTCTCTCTTTCACACAATCAAAGAATCAGACAGTGCAGAAGAGGCCCTTCTGCCCATCAGGTATGCCCTGACATACAAAAAACACCTGAACTCCCACCTAACCCCATTTATCAGCACTTGTTCCATTACTTGAATGTTATGATGTGCCAGGTGCTTATCCAGGTACATTTTAAAGGATGTGAGGCAACTCGCCTCTACCACCCTCCCAGGCAGTACATTCCAGACCGTTACCACCCTCAGCATAAAAAGGTTTTTCTTCATATCCCCATAAACCTTCTGCCTCTCACTTTGAACCACTAGTGACTGACTCATCAACTAAGGGAATAGTTACTCCTTATCCACTCTGTCCATGTCTCTCATGATCTTGTACATCTCGATGAGGTCACCCCTCAGTTTTCTCTGCTTCAACAAAAACAACCCAAGCCTGCCCAACTTCTTCCTATAATGTGGCAACCAGAACTGCACACAGTACTCAAGCTGTGGCCTCAACAAAGTCCGGCCATTCATTTTGTCAATTACTCCTTCCAAAGTGTATCACCTCACACTTTTCAGGGTTAAATTCTGTCTGCCACTTAACTGCCCATTTGACTGTTCCATCTGTATCTTCTTGCAGTCCATGATACTCAGCCTCACGGTTAATCACCCATCCAATCTTGTGTCATCCGCAAACTTGCTAATCCTAGTGCTCATATAGTCACCTATGATGAATAAAAGGGGACCCAACACAGCTCCCTGTGTACTCCACTGGACACTGGCTTCCAATCACTAAAGCGGCCTGCTGTCAATAACTTCTAACCCCTACAATTGAGCCAATTTTGAATCCACCTTATCAAATTACCCTGTATCCCATGTGCATTTACCTTCTTGACAAATCTTCCATGTGGGACCTTGTCAAAGGCTTTGCTGAAGTCCATGTAAACTACATTAACTGCACTACCCTCATCTGCACACCTGGTCACCTCAAAAGATTTAATTAAATTTATTAGGCATGACCTCCCTCTGACGAAGCCATGCTGACTATCCCTGATTAAGCCTTGCTCCTCCAAGTGAAGATAGAGACGCTCTCCTTCAGAAGTTTCTCCAATAGTTTCCCTACCACTGACATGAGACTCACTGGTCTGTAGTTCCCTGGTTTATCTCTACAACCCTTTTTAAATAGCAGAACCACATAGCTGTTCTCCAGTCACTTGGATCCTCCCCTGTGAGAAGTCTCACAACACCAGGTTAAAGTCCAACAAGTTTATTTGGTAGCACCTTCTTCAGGTGAGTGAGGAGTTGTGTTCACAAACAAGGCATATATAATCACAAACTCAATTTACAAGATAATGGTTGGAATTCGAGTCTTTACAGGTAATCAAGTCTTAAAGGTACAGACAATGTGAGAGAGGGTTAAGCACAGGTTAAAGAGGTGTGTATTGTCTCCAGACAGGACAGTTAATGAGATTTTGCAAACCCAGGCAAGTTGTGAGGGTTCTGGATAGTGTGATATGAATCCAAGATCCCGGTTGAGATATGTACAGAACTTGGCTATCAGTCTCTGCTCAATGACTCTGGGTTGTCAAGTCACCTGGATCCTCCACCATTCTATGCAACTCCAACAGTCCAAAGTATGTGGATTGACTCTGCTCAATTGTCCCTTAGAATTAGGGGGACCAGTTAGTGTAAATGCATGGGGTATGGGGATAGGGCTGGGTGGGATTGTGGTCAGTGCAGACTTGATGGGCCGAATGGCCTCCTTCTGCACTGTAGGATTCTATGATTCTATGGAGATAGGATTTGGGTGGGATTGTGGTTGGAGCAGACTCAATAGGCTGAATGGCCTCATTCTGCATTGTAGGATTCTATGACTTCCCTGCTTTTGTAATCTTTGCCTCAATTGATAAAGTCCCATTTGCAGTACGTAACTAGCCCGACTAGGGAGGGGGCTGTACTGGATTTAGTATTGGGTAATGAGCCGGGGCAGGTGGTTGAGTATGCGGTAGGTGAACATGTGGCTAACAGTGACCACAAGTCTGTCTACTTTAGGATAAAAATGGAAAGGGATGAGTGCCGGCCGAAGGGGAGGGTGCTGAACTGGGGGAAGGCGAGCTATAGCCGGAATAGGAAGGAGCTGAAGGACACTGATTGAGAGAGGTTGTTAGCGGGCAAGTCCACATTTGGCAAGTGGGAGGCTTTCAAGGGCAAACTGAAAATGTTGCAGGAAAGACATGTGCCGGTAAAGAGGAAGGATGGGAAAGGCAGGATTAGAGAGCCGTGGATTACAAGATATATTGAGGACTTGGTCAGGAAGAAGAGAGAGGCATATGTTAGGTCTAAACAACTGGGAACGGAGAGAGCGCTGGAGGAATATACAGAGAGCAGGAGGGAGCTCAAAAGGGGAGTTAGAAGGGCAAAAAGGGGGCATGAAATGGCTTTGGCTGATAGGATTAAGGAAAATCCAAAGGCATTTTACTCTTATATTAGGAACAAGAGGGTGGTTAGAGGGAAAATAGGCCCTCTTAGAGACAAAGGAGGGGAACTATGCATTGAGTCTGAGGGAATGGGGGAGATCCTGAATGAATACTTTGCGTCGGTATTCACGAAGGAGAGGGGCTTGGTGTCTTGTAATGTCTTGGATGGAGCTGTAGACCAGTTGAAGGAAATATCCCTTACAAGGGAGGAAGTGTTAGGGTTTTTAGGCAGCTTAAAAACTGATAAAGCTCTGGGGCTGCTTAGGGAGGTGAAAGATGAAATTGCTGGGCCTCTGATGCAAATCTTTGTCTCTTCTTTGGACGCAGGTGATCCCAGAGGACTGGAGGATAGCGAATGTGGTACCGCTGTTTAAAAAGGGCAGTAGGGATAACCCTGGTAATTATAGACCAGTGAGTTTGACGTCGGTGGTAGGAAAATTGTTGGTAAAAATTCTTAGGGATAGGATGTATAAGCATTTGGAGCATTGCGATCTGATTAAGGATACGCAACATGGCTTTGTTCAGGGGAGGTCTTGCCTTACGAATCTGGTAGAATTTTTTGAGGAGGTGACAAAAACGGTTGATGATGGACGAGCCGTTGATGTCATCTATATGGATTTCAGTAAGGCGTTTGACAAAGTCCCTCACGGTAGGCTGGTAGAAAAGGTTAAGGCTCATGGGATACAGGGACAGGTAGCTAGATGGATTGAAAACTGGCTGGGCAACAGGAGACAGAGAGTAGTAGTGGAAGGGTCCTTTTCTAGCTGGAGGTCTGTCACCAGTGGTGTGCCGCAGGGCTCAGTACTGGGACCTCTTCTCTTCGTAATATATATAAACGACTTGGAAGAGGGCGTACGTGGTGTGATCAGCAAGTTTGCAGACGACACCAAGATGGCAGGATTGGCGAATAGCGAGGAGGATTGTCAGGTGACACAGCAGGATATAGATAGGCTGGAATATTGGGCAGATAGATGGCAGATGGAATTTAATCCTGACAAATGCGAGGTGATGCATTTTGGAAGGAATAACGCAGGGAGGAGTTACATGATAAAAGGTAGACTAATTAAGAGTATAGAAATGCAGAGGGACCTGGGAGTGCAAGTGCACAAGTCTCTGAAGGTGGCAACCCCAGTGGAGAAGGTTGCGAAGAAAGGTTATGGAATGCTAGCCTTTATAGGAAGGGGTATAGAGTATAAGAGCTGGTGTCTAATGCTTCAGTTGTACAGAACGTTGGTGAGATCGCATTTGGAGTACTGTGCCCAGTTCTGGTCACCTTACTACCGGAAGGACATGGAGACCCTGGAGAGAGTGCAGAGGAGGTTTACCAGGATGCTGCCTGGTATGGAAAGACTGCATTATGAGGAAAGATCGGGATTAGAAAGACGGAGATTAAGGGGGGATCTAATAGAGGTATATAAAATAATGAAAGGTATAGATAGAGTCAACAGTGGCAGGCTTTTCCCTAGATTGGAAACAAATATCATGAGGGGTCACGAGCTAAGGGTGAGGGGGGAGAAGTATAATTTGGATACTAGAGGGAGGTTTTTCACACAGAGGGTCGTGGGGGTATGGAATGCGCTACCAAGTAAGGTGGTGGAGGCAGGCACGCTGGACTTGTTTAAGGTTTACTTAGATAGGCACATGAGTGACACAGGGATGGCGGGTTATAGGAGACGGTTTTAAAAAGGGTCAGAGCCTTGGGACGATACTGGAAATGTAATGCTACATGTTAATGTCTTGTCTCTATTAATCCGCAGGTGTGTCGATCCACCTTGTTGTCTAACGAGGGGCATGCACACGGTGGGTTGTGCGTGGGCTGCTCTTGGATGTTTCGAGAGTGGCCTAGTACTTCGTGTTGATGTGTGTGCTTAAACCCGGACCAGCAGACGGGCACCACAACAGCTCAGTGACTATCACTGCTAGCTGTGCAGATACATGGATTTGGGCCTGTGTCTGTGGGAGTTTGTGCATTCTCCCTGTGGTTGCGTGGGTTTCCTCCGGGTGCTCCGGTCTCCTCCCACAACCCAAAGATGTGCTCTTGGGCTGATTGGTGTACCAAATTGTCCCTAAACTATTCTCCCCTGAACCTGGTTACAATAGAACATAGAACATAGAACATAGAACATAGAACATTACAGCGCAGAACAGGCCCTTCGGCCCACGATGTTGCGCCGACCAGTTACAAAACAATGACCCACTAACCTAAACCAATCCCTTCTCGTCCATAAACCTATCCACGGATTTCTTAAACGCCCCCAAACTAGGCGCATTTACAACTGCAGCAGGCAGGGCATTCCAATCCCTCACCACCCTCTGGGTAAAGAAACTACCCCTGACATCCGTCCTATAACTACCACCCCTTAATTTAAAGCCATGCCCCCTCGTGCTAGATTTCTCCATCAGAGGAAAAAGGCTATTACTATCCACCCTATCTAAACCTCTAATCATCTTATATGTTTCAATAAGATCCCCTCTTAGCCGCCTTCTTTCCAGCGAAAACAACCCCAAATCCCTCAGCCTCTCCTCATAGGACCTCCCCTCCATACCAGGCAACATCCTGGTAAACCTCCTCTGCACCCTCTCCAAAGCCTCCACATCCTTCCTATAATGTGGGGACCAGAACTGCACACAGTACTCCAAGTGCGGCCGCACCAGAGTTGTGTACAGTTGCAACATGACGCTGCGACTCCTAAATTCAATCCCCCTACCAATAAACGCCAAGACACCGTATGCCTTCTTAACAACCTTATCTACTTGACTCCCAGGGGTACCATACGCATACACACGGGTCAAGGTAGGTGTAGGAAAATGCTTTGTTAAGATGGCAGCGCGGGCTCGTTGGGCCAAAGGGCCTGTTTCCCGTGCTGGGTTGTTCTTTGTTCTTTTCTCACCACCCCACTAACATACCCTTCTGCCTTCAGAAAGCAACAGACAAACACATCAAGGTCCCCTTGTTCTACAAAACTCCCAAGTGCCATGCCATCCATTAAATACTTTCTTGTCAATCACTCCTTCCCAAGTGTATCACCTCACACTTTCCAGGATTAAATTTCATCTGCCAGTTATCTGTCCGTTTGACCATTCCATCCATCTCTTCTTGAAGTCCAAGGCACTCAGCCTCACTGTTAACCACCCATCCATTCTTTGTGTCATCTGCAAATCTACCCTCCACATAGTCATCAATGTCATTTATATAAGTTATGAATAATGGGGGGCCCAACACAGATCCTTGTGGTACGCCACTGGACACTGGCTTCCAGTCACTAAAGCAGCCTTCTGTCATCATGCTCTGTCTTGAACAACTGAGCCAATTTTCATAGAAATCATGTATCAACAGTGCAGAAGAAGCTGTTCAGCCCATCAAGCCTGCACCGACAACAATCCCAGCTAGGCCCTACCCCATAACCCCACCCTATTAAATCTCCTGACACTAAGGTCAATTTAGCATGGCCAATCAACATAATCTGTATATCTTTAGAATGTATAGGGAGTAAACTGAAGCACCCAGAGGAAACCCATGCAGACATGAGGAGAGGATTTTTTCAGTAACTTCATTGTAGTGTTAATGTAAGCCTACTTGTGACTAATAAATAATTTTTATTAAAATTCCACACAGACAGTGACCCGAGGCCAGAATTGAACCTGGGTTCCGGGAGCTGTGAGGCAGCAGTGCTAACCACTGTGCCACCATGCCACCCTCTGATCCAACAAGCCTGTACCAGCACCATGATGCCTTTTCCCTGCCTATTCTTGTATCTGTCACGATGCCTCTTAAACATTGCTATTGTACCTGCTTCTACAACCTCGTCTGACAGTGCATTCCAAGCCCTTATCGTTCTCTGTGTAAAAAAAACTTCCCTCCCACATCACCATTTAACTTCTCTAGATTCTCTGCTATTCCTTGCCAGACTCTTTTTTCTTTGTTCTGGTTATCCTTCCCTTTCTCTGCCGGAAATTTCTACCTGGCTCTCCCCATCTCTTCCTCCTTCTCCCTGATATCCATCCCTCTTTCTCCTTCTAGGCTTGCTCTCTCTCACCCTCTACTGTCTTTCTCCCCTTCTGTTCACTCCCTCTCTTCTCTCTCTCTCTCTCACTCTTTGCTATCTTTCCTCTCTGTACCCTCTACGTTTCTGATTTCAAACTATTTCTTCTCTGTGTCCTTCTCTCTCTCTCTCCCTCTCTCTCCTTCTCCCTCTTTCCATCTTTGCTGTCTCTTCCTCTTCATTGCTTCTGTCTCTGCTGTTTCTGGCTGGTTGTCTCTTTCTCTTGGTCACTTTCTCCTCCTTCCTGTTTTATCTTTGAGGTCTTTCCAGCTTTGCTCCTCCCTTTCTGTGCATCCTCCTCCTCCCTGAGCTCACACCTCCACTGTAAAGAGGCTGTGAAAGAGGGGGATTGTTCCAATTGCTTGGCTGATTGGTCGCATATTGAACATGCCTGTGCTACTCAATCAGAACCTTAGACTTGCACACAGACCCTGCCAAGATCCAAATTCCATAACAGTGCGGTCAGCACTGTTCTGCTTTCTGTTAAGCATAATGAATGTCTCTTGAGATTGCATTATGAGCTAAGTTCAGATCGCATGGAATCTAAAGTTAGCACAGGACAGCTAAATATAGCTCTGATAGCCAGAAATTACAACCAAATGAGATTTGCTTTCTCACTGCCCCGAGGAAGAAGACAATTTTGTTTTGCTGAGAACAGGCCTCAGTTCGGTGTGTAATTGGTGAAATAAACAGGAAGTTTTAGTCAGTATGTGAGCCTTGACGTCAGTTGTTAAAGCATCAAACTTATTGACCACAGGCTGCTTGAGCAGGAGCGCGCAGTGAGATCCGACACACACACACAGCAAGAAGCGGAGAGACAGGGAGAGCTGTCAACTTCCCTCCCACAGCTACTACTCAATGACACCACCTATGTGGTCCTAGCTAACCGGCTGAGTAGTGAGAGGGCTGAGCAAACAGCAAGCTTTGAAAAGTATCGTCAGGCTGTCTCCAAAGCTGAACGAGTGAGGTGAGTCGCTGTTAAGCAGCAAAAAGTTTGTGCTGAGTATTACAACATGTTGAGACTGTGGCCTGCTCAGGTGGGTGCAGCCTGTTCAGTAAGGGTGTGGTGACAGAATAGTGATCAGGATCACTTTCTCTGGAAGTTAACTCAATACCTGACACATTTATCATAAAGGCATACACACCTTTAGGCGGCACGGGAGCACAGTGGTTAGCACTGCTGTTTCACAGCTCCAGGGACCTGGGTTCGATTCCCGGCTTGGGTCACTGTCTGTCTGGAATTTGCACGATCTTCCTGTGTCTGCATGGGTTTCCTCCGGGTGCTCTGGTTTCCTCTCACCATCCAAAGATGTGCGGGTTAGGTTGATTGGCCTAAATTTGCTAAAATTGCCCCTTAGTATTCTGAGTAGGTTAGAGAGATTAGTGCGTAAATATGTAGAGATATGAGGGTAGGGCCTGAGTGGGATTGTGGTCGGTACAGACTTGATGGGCTGAATAGCCTCTTTCTGCACTGTAGGGTTTCTATGATTCTATTTCTTTGATTTCTAACCTATGTGTTTCACATTTCACCACTTATTTCTCACCCTGCGTATTGGATGAAATGATGCAACCCACATCTACTATACAATCCCTGGATACGCTCAGCGTCAACCCATGTACCGATACTGAACACAGTGGATAAAAGGGAATAATTCACACTCATCTGGTACTCAGTGTGTCTCAGAGTTTGTGAGAAGGTGAGGTTGAGGAATAAGAATATTAGGAACATATTAGGAACGGTGTCTTGGCGTTTATTGGTAGGGGGATTGAATTTAGGAGCTGCAGCGTCATGTTGCAACTGTACAAAACTCTGGTGCGGCCGCACTTGGAGTACTGTGTGCAGTTCTGGTCCCCACATTATAGGAAGGATGTGGAGGCATTGGAGAGGGTGCAGAGGAGGTTTACCAGGATGTTGCCTGGTATGGAGGGGAGGTCCTATGAGGAGAGACTGAGGGATTTGACGTTGTTTTCGTTAGAAGGTGGCTAAGAGGGGACCTTATTGAAACATATAAGATGATTAGAGGTTTAGATAGGGTGGACAGTGATAGCCTTTTTCCTCGGATGGAGAAAGCTAGCACGAGGGGGCATGGCTTTAAATTAAGGGGTGGTAGTTATAGGATGGATGTCAGGGGTAGGTTCTTTACCCAGAGGGTGGTGAGGGATTGGAATGCCCTGCCTGCTGCAGTTGTAAATGTGCCTAGTTTGGGGGCGTTTAAGAGGTCCGTGGATAGGTTTATGGATGGAAAGGGATTGGTTTAGGTTAGAGGGTCATTGCTTTTTAATTGGTCGGCGCAACATCGTGGGCCGAAGGGCCTGTTCTGCGCTGTAATGTTCTATGTTCTATGTTCATAAGGAGGCCTTAAGCCCTTTGAACCTGTTCTGCCATTCAATGACTGACTTGCATCTTAACTCCAACCGGCCGCCATATTTCCATTTACAATCTGTCGGCGTACAATTATTGATTGATAGCATTTACTGCTTTTTATGGGAGATGTTTCACATTTCTGCTACCCTTCTTTGTGTTTTCTAGTTTCCCTCCTCAATGACTTACATCTGATTTTCAATTTGTCCTCTCCTATCAGCTCTAAAGTTCTCTATCAAGTTTTTGCAAAATCCTTAAAAGCTCTATCAAATCATCTAAATAATCCTGAGAACAAAAGCCTGGTTTATGTAAACTTCATTCATAAACTAATTCTCTGAGTCCAGGTACAATGCAGTGATCTACAGGTTGTACATTATATTTCTCATTCTGAAGGTTTAGTGTACAGAACTTCTCGCAGTAATCCAGAAGTGCTCTGATTCGGGTTTATTACAGATCCTCGCGCAGTAATCCAGATGTGCTCTGTTTAAGGTTTATTACAGACCTCTCGCAGTAATCCAGATGTGGTCCGAGGGGGGGGGTTTGTATAGACCCTCTCACAGTATTCCAGATGTGGTCTGAATGGAGTTTTTGTACAGAACCTCTTGAGATACTCCAGATTTGATTTGATTTATTATTGTCATATGTAATATTACAGTGAAAAGTAGTTTCTTGCATGCTATACAAAGCATACCCTACATAGAGAAGGAAAGGAGAAGGTGCAGAATGTAGTGTTTCAGTCATAGCTAGGATATAGAGAAATAATATAGGCTAGATCCATTCAAAAGTCTGATGACAGCAGAAAAGAAGTTGTTCTTATGTTGGTTGGGACATGACCTCAGACTTCTGTATCTTTTTCCTCACAGAAGAAGGTGGAAGAGAGTATGTCAGGGGGTGTGTGAAGTCCTTGACTATGCTGGCTGCTTTTGCGAGGCAATGGGAAGTGTAGACAGAATCAATGGATGGAAGCCTGATCTGCATGATGGATTGGGCTTCTTTGTAGCCTTTTGCAGTCTTAGGCAGAGTAGGAGCCATATCAACCTGTGGCACAACCAGAAAAAATGCTTTCTATATGCATCTGGAGAAGTTGGTGAGAGTCAGAATGGACATGTTAAATTTCCTCAGCCTCCTGATAAAGTAGAGGCATTGGTGGGCTTTCTTAACTGTAGCATTGGCATGCAGGGATCAGGATAGGTAGTTGGTATTCTGGACATCTAAAAACTTGAAGCTCTTGACCATTTCTATTTTATCCCCATAGATGTAGACAGGGGCATGTCCTCCGTTATGCTTCCTGAAGTCAATGACTATCTCCTTTGTTTGGTTGACATTAAGGGAGAGATTATTGTCATCACACCAGCTCACCAGATTCTCTATCTCTTTTGTACTCCATCTCATCATTATTTGAGCTCTGATCCACTATGGTGGCATCATCAGCAAACCTGAAAATTGAATTGGAAGGGAATTTGGCCACACAGTCATAGGCGCTTAAGGAGTGTATTAAGGAGCTGAGGACAAGCTTTGTGGGGCACCAGTGTTGAGGATATAATCATAGAATCCCTACAATGCAAAAGGAACCATTTGGCCCATTGAGTCTGCACTGACAACAATCCCACCCAGGCCCTTTCCCTGTAACTCACTATATTTACCCCGCTAATTCCTCCACCTTCGCATCTCCAGACACTAAGAATCAATTCAGCACGGCCAATCAACCTAACCTGCACATTTTTGGACTGTGGGAGGAAATCAGAACACCTGGAGGAAACCCATGCAGATACGGGGAGAATTTGCAAACTCCACACAAGCAGTGATGCAAGCTGGGAATTGAACCCCGATTCCTGGAGCTGTGAGGCAGCAGTGCTAACCAATATGCCACCACGGAGGAGGTGTTGTTGCCAATCCTTACTGATTGCGGTCTATGGGTTAGGAAGTCTGGGACCCAGCTGCAGAGGGAAGAGCCAAGCCTAGACCACGGAGTATGGAGATGAGTTTCGTAGGCGTAATGGTGTTGCTCTGACCACAGTTTTGTATAGAACTCCAGATGTGCTCTGACTAGACTTTGTATATTTTGTTTTAGTAAGGCGTTTGGTAAGGTCCCCCATGATAAGCTCATGAAGAAAATATGGAGGTGTGGGATAAAAGGAAATTTGGCCAATTGGATAAGTAACTGGCTGTCTCATAGAATAAGAAGTCTCACAACACCAGGTTTAAGTCCAACCAGTTTATTTGATAGTAATCTCACAAGCTTTCGGAAACGGTGTTCCTTCATCAGGTGTGTGGAAGGTTCTGATCAGAGAAAGGAATATAAAGACACACACATAGATAGTGCAACATAGATAGTCGCACTATCTGTAACCCCCATGACTTGCCTGAGCTTGTAAAATCTCACTCACTGTCCTGTCTGGAGACAATACACGTCTCTTTAGCCTATGCTAATGCTATCTCCACTCACATTGTCTGCATCTTTAAGACTTGAATAGCGGGTTAGCTGTAAAGACTTGCATTCTAATCAGTATTCTGTAAACTGTGTGTGACTTTATATGCCCTTCTCTGATCAGAACCTTCCACACACCTGACGAAGGAACACCATTTCTGAAAGCTTGTGAGATTACTATCAAATAAACTGGTTGGACTCTAACCTGGTGTTGCGAGACTTCTTACTGTGTTTACCCCAGTCCAATGCCAACATCTCTACATCATGTCTCATAGAAGACAGAGGGTGGTGGTGGAGGGAAAATTTTCAGAGTGGAGGCCAGTTACCAGTGGTGTGCCACAGGGATCAGTGCTGGGTCCTCTGCAATTTGTGATTTTTATCAATGACTTGGAAGAGGGGGCTGAAGGGTGGGTTAGTAAATTTGCTGATGACACCAAGACCAGTGGAGTAGTGGATGAAGTGGAGGGCTCTTATAGGCTGCAAAGAGACATTGATAGGATGCAGAGCTGGGCAAAATGTGGCAGGTGGAGTTTAATGCTGATAAGTGTGAGGTGATTCATTTTGGTAGGACAATCTTGAATGCGGATTACAGGGTCAACGGCAGGGTTCTGAGGAATGTGGAGAAACAGAGAGATCTTGGGGTTCATGTTCCACAGATCTCTGAGGGTTCCCACTCAAGTGGATAGAGCCGTGAAGAAGGCTTATAGTGTGTTAGCGTTTATTAACAGGGGGCTTTGAGGTTAAGAGTTATGCAGGGAGTTATGCTGCAACTATACAGGATGTTGGTGAGACCACATTTGGAATATTGTGCGCTGTTCTGGTCACCTCACTATAAGAAGGATGTGGAAGCATTGGAGAGAGTGCAGAGGACATTTACCAGGATGCTGCCTGACTTGGAGGGTAGGTCTTATGAGGAAAGGTCGAGGGAGCTGGGACTTTTCTTTTTAGAGCAGAGGAGGACGAGAGGCGACTTAATAGAGGTTTATAAGATGATGAGGAGAATAGATAGAGTGGACATGCAGAGACTATTTCCTCGGGTGGATGTAGCTGTTACTACAGGGCATTACTATAAGGTTCATGGTGAGAGATATAGGAGGGATGTCCAAGGTAGATTCTTTACTGAGAGAGTGGTTGGAATGTGGAGTGCACTGCCTGCTGTGATAGTGGAGTCGGACATTATAGGAACTTTCAAGCAGTTATTGGATAGGCACATGGAACACTAGAATGATAGGGAGTGGGATAGCTTGATCTTGGGTTCGGACATAGCTCGGCACAACATTGAGGGTCGAAGCTGTACTGTGCTGTACTGTTCTACGTTCTATGTATAGAAACCCTTGCAGTACTCTAGATGAGGTCTGAATGGAACTTTTATACAGAACCCCTCACAGTACTCCGGATGTGCTCTGACTAGAGTTTGAATAGAAACTGTTGTAGTACTCCAGCTGTGGTTTGAATGGGGTTTGTACAGAACCTGTCGCAGTACCCCTGATGTGTTCTGAATGGGGTTTTGTACAAAACCTCTTGCAGTACTCCAGATGTGGTCAGAGTGGGGTTTCTGTATAGCTGAAGCAAATACTCTCTTTTATGTTTGAACCCAGCAATTCCAAAGGGAAAACTCACATTTGATTAATTCTTTTTCTCAACAATTAAATTTTAATTGTTATTGTATATGAATCACTAACTCTCTTGGGCTTGCATGGTTGCCCATTCATGATTTCAGAATCAGAGAATTACTGAATTGTTATGGCACAGAAGGAGACCATTTGGCCCATTGTGTCTGTACTGGATCTCCAAAACAGCAACATGACTTGGTGCCTTTTCCCCGTACATTGCTTCTATTCAAATAATCATCTAATGCCTTCTTGAATAGCACAATTGAAGCTCCTTCCACCTCACTTCCAGGCAGTGCCATTCCAACCAGCCGTTGTGTGAAAAAATTCTTTATAACATCACATTTGCTTCTTTTACAAATCACTTTAAATCTGTGCCCTCTTGTTTTTGATCGTTTTACGAGCAGGAACAGTTTCTCCTATCTGAGAAAATAGATAGGGACCCCCATCATGATTTTGAACATTTCTATCAAATCTCCTCTTAGCCTTCTTCTCTCCAAGGAGAACAGTCCCAACCTCTCTAATCTATCCTCAAAACTGCAGTTTCTCATCCCTGGAACCATTCTTGTAACACACTCTCTCCAATTTGTTCACATTTTTCCTATAGTGCGGCCTCAGAATGACATACATTTACTCCAGCTGAGATCTAACTAGTCTTTTGTATACATTCAGCATAACCTCCTTGTTCTTATACCCTATTCCCCTATTGAAAAGCCTGTATACTTGTTAATTGCTGTCTCCAACAAGGGTGACACCATGATTAGCACAGCTGCCTCACAGTGTCAGGGACCTGGGTTCGATTCCGAGCTTGGGTCACTGTTTCCTTTGGGTTTCCTTTGGGTTTCCTTTGGGTTTCCTCCGGATGCTCCAGTTTACTCCCACAATCCAAAAAAAGACGTGCTGGTTGGGTGCATTGGCCATGCTAAATTCTCCACCAGTGAACCCGAACAGGTGCCAGAGTGTGGCAACTAGGGGATTTTCACAATGACTTCATTGCAGTGTTAATAAATTTTAATAAATAAATAAATTTTAACCTGTCCTGTCACCTTCAATGATTTATGTACAGATACACCCAGATCCTTCACACCCACCATAGAAATTTACTGCTTATTTTATGTTGTCTCTCCACGCTCTTCCAACCAAAATGCATCACTTCAATTTCACCACATTGAACTTCATCGGTCCCCAATCTGCCCACTCCACCAATTTGTCAATGACATTTTGAAATTCTACACTGTTGTCCTCACTGTTTACAATATTTCCAAGTTTTATATCAGTTTTGTACCATTCACAATGTCCCCTACACACCAAGGTCTAGATCTTTAACATATATCAGGAAATAAAGTCTCAATATCCATCCCTGGGGAACCTGAGCACAACCCTAACTCCAGCCTGAAAAATATCCATTCACTATTACTCTTTGTTTCTATTACTCAGCCTATTTTGTATCCATGTTGTTACTGTTTATTTTATTCCATGAGATATAACTTTTCTCGCAAGACTGTTGTGTGGCTCTGTATCAAATGTCTTCTGAAAGTCCATGTATACTACATCAACAGTATTACCATCATTGACCCTTCTGTTACTTCATCAAAAAATTCCAGCAAGTTAGTTAAACATAACTTCCCCTTTAGAAATCCATGGTGGCTCTTCTTAATTAAGCCAGTTTTTCCACATGACTACTAATTCTATCCTGAATTCTATCCTGAATAATTATTTCCAGAAGCTTCCTCATCACTGAAGTTAAACTGACAGTAACTGTTCAGTAATTGTTGGGGCTATCCTTACAACTTTTTCGAACAAGGGTGCGACATTTCCAATCTCCAGTCCCCTGGCGCCTTCTCTGAGTCTAGATAAGACTAAAGGATTATTTATAGAACATAGAACATAGAAAAACTACAGCACAAACAGGTCCTTGGGCCCACAAGTTGCGCCGAACATATCCCTACCTTCTAGGCTAACCTATAACCCTCTATCTTACTAAGTCGCATGTACTCATCCAAAAGTCTCTTAAAAGACCCTATTGAATCCGCCTCCACCACCATCACAGGCAGCCGATTCCACGCACCCACCACCCTCTCAGTGAAAAACTTATCCCTGACATCTCCTCTGTACCTACCATGGGCGGCACGGTAGCACAGTCGTCAGCACTGCTGCTTTACAGCTCCAGGGTCTTGGGTTTGGTTCCCGGCTCGGGTCACTGTCTGTGTGGAGTTTGCACATTCTCCTCGTGTCTGCATGGGCTTCCTTCGGGTGCTCTGGTTTCCTCCCACAGTCCAAAGATGTGGGGGTTATGTTGATTGGCCATGCTAAGAAATTGCCCCTTCGTGTCTAGGGATGCGTAGGTTAGAGGGATTAGTGGGTATGTATGTCAGGATACGGGGATAGGTCCTGGGTGGGATTGTGTTTGGTGCAGACTTGATGGGCCAGAGGGCCTCTTTCTGCACTGTGGGGTTCTATGATTTCTTTTTACTCCCCAGCACCCTAAACCTGTGTCCTCTTGTGGCAGCTATTTCAGCCCTGGGAAAAAGCCTCTGAGAATCCACTCAATCAATACCTCTCAACATCTTATACACCTCAATCAGGTCTCCTTTCATCCTTCGTCTCTCGAAGGAGAAAAGACTGAGCTCTCTCAATCTATCCTCATAAGGATGCCACCCAATCCTTGTAAATCGCCTCTGCACCCTTTCAATGGCTTCCACATCCTTCCTGTAATGAGGCGACCAGAACTGGGCACAGTACTCCAGGTGGGATCTGACCAGGGCCTTATACAGCATGATCTCCCAACTCCTAAACTCAATTCCTCGGTTGATGAAGGCCAGTACACCATATGCCTTCTTAACCACATCCTCTACCTGCAAAGCCAATTTGAGAGTCCTATGAGCCTGGACCCCAAGATCCTTCTGATCTTCCACACTGCTAAGAGTCTTACCTTTAATGCTATATTCCGTCATCCCATTTGACCAGCCAAAATGAACCACCACACACCTATCTGGGTTGAAGTCCATCTGCCACTTCTCTGCCTAGTCTAGCATCCTATCTATGTCTTGTTGCAATTTCTGACATCCCTCCAAACTATCCGCAGCACCTCCAACCTTTGTGTCATCGGCAAACTTACCAACTCCTCCCTTCACTTCCTCATCCAGGTCATTTATAAAAATCACAAAGAGCAAGGGTCCCAGAACAGATCCCTGGGGCACTCCACTGGTGACCAACCTCCTTGCAGAAAAAGACCCATCTACAACCACTCTTTGCCTTCTGTGGGCAAGCCAGTTCTGGATCCACAAAGCAATGTCCCCTTGGATCCCACTTTCTCAATAAGTCGTGCATGGGGGACCTTATCGAACACCTTGTTGAAGTCTATATAAACCACATCTACTGCTCTTCCTTCGTCAATGTGTTCAGTCACATCTTCAAAAAACTCAACCAGTCTCATAAGGCACGATCTGCCTTTGACAAAGACTTGCTGACTATTTTTGATCATACTATACCTCTCCAAATGTTCATAAATCCTACCTCTCAGGATCTTCTCCATCAACTTACCAACTACTGAGGTTAGGCTCACCGGTCAATAATTTTCTGGGCTATCTCTACTCCCTTTCTTGAATAGAGGAACCACATCCAAATCCTCCAATCTTCTGGAACCTCTTCCATCTCCATTGATAATGCAAAGATTATTGCCAGAGGCTCTGCAAACTCTTCCCTTGCCCCCTACAGTAACCTGGGGTACATCCCATCCAGTCCTGGCGACTTATCTAACTTGATTCTTTTCAAAAGCTCCAACAATGAACAAAGAACATCCCAGCACGGGAAACAGGCCCTTTGGCCCAACGAGCCAGCGCCGCCATCTTAACAAAGCATTTTCCTACATCTAACCTGCCCCGTGTGTATGCGAATGGTACCCCTATTGTAACCAGATTCAGGGGAGAATAGTGTAGGGTCAATTTGGTACACCAATCAGCCTAAGAGCACATCTTTGGGGTGTGGGAGGAAACCGGAGCACCCAGAGGAAACCCACGCAACCACTGGGAGAATGCGCAAACTCCCACAGACACTGGCCCAAATCCATGTACCTGCACAGCTAGCAGTGATAGTCACTGAGCTGTTGTGGTGCCCATCTGCTGGTCCAGTTTTAAGCACACACAACGACGCGAAGTACTAGGCCACTCTCAAAACATCCAAGAGCAGCCCACACACGACCCACCATGTGCATGCCCCTCGTTAGACAACGAGGTGGACCGACACACCTGCGGATTAAAAGAGACAAAACATTAACATGTACTATTACATTTCCAGTTTTGTCCCGAGGGTCTGACCCTTTTTAAAACCGTCTCCTATAACCCTCCATCCCTGTGTCACTCATGTGCCTATCTAAGTAAACCTTAAACAAGTCCAGCATGCCTGCTTCCACCACCTTACTTGGTAGCGCATTCCATACCCCCACGACCCTTTGTGTGAAAAACCTCCCTCTAGTATCCAAATTATACTTTTCCCCCCTCACCCTTAGCTCGTGACCCCTCGTGATATTTGTCTCCAATCTAGGAAAAAGCCTGCCACTGTTGACTCTATCTATACCCTTCATCATTTTATACACCTCTATCAGATCCCCCCTTAATCTCTGTCTTTCTGAGGAGAAGAGCCCCAGTTTACCCAATCTTTCCTCATAACCCAGTCCTTCCATACCAGGCAGCATCCTGGTAAACCTCCTCTGCACTGTCTCCAGGGTCTCCACGTCCTTCCGATAGTAAGGTGACCAGAACTGGATGCAGTACTCCAACACATCCTCTTTCTTAATGTCAACATACTCAACCTCAACATACTCAATGTACTACAACCACAAGGATCCTTTTCCACTGTGAAAACTGAAGTAAAGTATTCATTGAGTACCTCTGCTATTTCTACCACTTCTATACAAACTTTCCCACCATCACAATTGATAGGTCCTATTCCTTCACATCTCATCCTTTTGCTCTTCACATATTTGTAGAATGCTTTGGGGTTTTCCTTAATCTTACCTGCCAAGGCCTTTTCATGATCCCTTCTGGCTCTCCAAATTTCCTTCTTAAGTTCCTTCCTACAAGTCGTATACTCCTCTAGATCCCTACCATCACCTAGTTCCCTGAACCTTTTGTATGCTTTTCTTTTTTACTAGATTCATTGCAACTTTCATGCACCACGGTTCCTGTAACCGACCAAAACTTCCCAGTCTTATTGGAACGTTGTCGTGCAGAACTCCAGAAAAATATTTCTTGAAAATCTGCCACATTACTTCTGTACATTTCCCCGAGAAAACCTCCTTCCAATTTACATCTCTAACTTCCTGCCTGATGGCTTCATATTTCCCCTTACTCCAGATAAACACTTTCCTAGCTTGTCAGATCCTTTCTCTCTCCAAAGCTGGTGTAAAGGAGATAGAGTTATATCACTATCCCCAAAATGCTCTCCTGCTGAGAGATCTGACACCTGTCCAGCTTCATTATCCAGTACCCAATCAAGTACAGCCTCTCCTCTCGTAGGCTTATCCACATACTGTGTCAAGAAACCCTCCTGAATACATCTAACAAACTCCTCCCCATCTAAACACCTTATCCTAGGGAGATTCCAATCGATACTTGGGAAATTAAAGTCTCCCATCACAACAACTCTGTTATTATTACACCTTTCCAGGATCTGTTTCCCTATCTGCTCCTCAACATCCCTGTTACTATTGGGCGGCCTATAGAAAACACCCAGCAAAGTTATTGACCCCTTCCTGTTCCGAACTTCCACCCACAGAGACTCCGTAGACAATCCCTCCATGACGTGCATCTTTTCTACAGCTGTGACACTATCGCTGATCAACAGTGCCACTCCCCCACCTCTTTTGCCTCCCTCCCTGTCCCTCCTGAAACATCTGAAACCCGGCACTTGAAGTATCCAGTCCTGTCCCTGAGTCATCCAAGTGTCTATAATGGCCATCACATCACATTTCCAAGCAGTGATCCACGATCTAAGCTCATCCACTTTGTTCACAATACTCCTAGCGTTAAAATAGACACTTCTCAAACCTTTGGGCTGAGCGCTCCCCTTCTCCATCACCTGCCTATCCTCCCTCTCACACTGTCGACAATCTTTCTCTATTTGTGAGCTAACCTCCTCTCTCCCAGTCATTTCATTTTGATTCCCTCTCCCCAACCATTCTAGTTTAAAGTCTCCCCAGTAACCTTAGCAAACCTTCCTGTCAGGATATTGGTCCCCCTGGGATTCATGTGCAACCTATTCTTTTTGTACAGGTCACACCTACCCCTAAAGAGGTCCCAGTGATCCAGGAACCTGAATCCCTGCCCCGTGCTCTAATCCCTCAGCCACGCATTATGTCCAATGTCTCTGCAATTTCCATTCTCACTTCCTTCAGTATCATTGGATGTATTTAATCCAGTCCTATTGCCGTGTCAACTTTCAGCACTGACAGTCTATTCAATACTTCTCCTAAACAATTTGATGATTGAATATGTTTTATTTACAGCCCTCTACACTTACCAATAGTCATTAATATGTGTAGTGTAATATTGAGCTCCAAGCACAAATCCTCGTAGGACAACATTTCCTTCTAGATTGAGTAGAATCCCATTATCCCTGTTCTCGCCTCACAGCCACCTAACGAAGCTCCGAACCCAACATTAATTTGCAATTCTATTATCTCTCATTTTCGTGAACAGTCTTCTATATGGAACCTTACTAAATGCCATTTGAAAGTACATATAATCTACATCCGTACATTATTTTGTCTTCTGTCATCAATAGCCTGCACCACAATCCAATCAGTTCCTTCCCCCCACCCAGCCTATCTCCATATCTCTAAGCTTATTTCCCTCTAGATCGATCCAATTTCCTTTTGAAATCATTCATCGTCTCCACTTCCACCCCTTCATGGGCAGCAAGTTACAGCTCATCACCACTCACTGTGTAAAAATATTCTTCCTCACATTACCCCTAACCTTTCCCGAAACCTTCAATCTGTGTCCCCCAGTCAGTCCACCAGTCAATGGGAAAAGTTTTTCCTTGTTGACCTGTCATCATTTCCTACTTATCTATCACATCTTCCTTCAATCTCCTTTACTCCAAGTAGAACAAACCCAGCTTCTCCAACCCTAATCTCAGAGCTAAAATCTCTCTACCCTGGACCCATTCTAGTAAAACTCCACATCCTCTCAAGGACCCTCACATCCTTCCAAACTGTGGCAACCAGAAAACTGGACACAATCCTCTCCACTTAGGGTCTAAACAAAGTTTAACCTCCCTGTTTTTGTACTCATTATCTCTGTTTATGAAACCCAAGATATCATATACTTTGCTTTTGTCTCTCTGTCCTGTCAGCTCCAAAAACAACTACTTTTGTTGCTTTACTGATTTGAGGTCAGTACAATGAATCCTTCCAGCTGAAACTTCTTAAGTTCAGTTATTATGGGTGGAATTTTCTGTTTTATTTCCAAGTGCTGGCTCAGCTGTGGAAAACTGTGTGCACAAAGAACATAGCAACAGGCCCTTCAGCCCTTCAAGCCTGCACCAACCCTACTGCCTGTGTGAACTAAAACCCACCACCCTTCCGGGGACCATAACCCTGTACTCTCATCCTATTCATGTATTTGTCCAGACACCCCTTAAAAGTCACTATCGTATCTGCTTCCACCACCTCCCCCGGCAACAAGTTCCAGGCACCCACTACCCTCTGTAAAAAAAACTTGCCTCGTACATCTCCTTTAAATCTTGCCCTTCGCACCTTAAACTTATGCTGCCTAGTAATTGATTTTCCCACCTTGGGAAAAAGCTTCTGACTATCCCCTCTGTCCATTCCCCACATAATCTTGTGGACCTCTATCAGGTTACCCCTCAACTTCCGTCATTGTAGTGAGAACAAACCAATTTTCTCCAACCTCTCTTCATAGTTCTTGCCCTCCATACCAGGCAACACCCTCGTAAATCTTTTCTGTACCCTCTCCAAAGCCTCCACATCTTTTGGTAGTGTGGTGACCAGAACTGAACACTATATTCCAATACAGCCTAACTAAGGTTCTATAAAGCTGCAACATGATTTGCCAATTTCTAAACTCAATGCCCCGGCCAATGAAGGCAAGCATATCATTATGCCTCTTTGACTACCTTCTCCACCTGTGTTGCCAATTTCAATGACCTGTGTACCTGTACTCCCAGATCCCTCTGCCTATCAATACTCTTAAGGGTTCTGCCATTTACTGTATATTTCCAAAATGCATTACCTTACATTTGTCTGGATTAAACTCCATCTGCCATTTCTCCGTCCAAGTCTCCAACCGATCCATATCCTGCTGTATCCTTTGACGGTCCTCATCCTGTCCGTAATTCCATCAACCTTTGTGTCGTCCACAAACTTGCTAATTAAACCAGTTACATTTTCCTCCAAATCACTTACAGCTGACTTTCTCATCACGCTGGTGAAGCAAACTCTGACATCATTAGATTTCCAGAAAAATACCCTCCCAATCTCCAGCACTAATAATTAAAACACAGAACGCCCATTCCCTCCCCTCGCCACAGACATGGGAAATTCTCCCATGGATACAGGGAAACCCCCCCCTCCCCACAGACACAGGAAACCGCTTCCTAATGGACACAAGAAACCCCTTCCCCCAGTGACATAGGGACCCCTTCCCCCATGGACATAGGGACCCCCTCTCCCCTTGAATTGTACAGAGGAAGCCAGGTGCACTGCCAGAGCACTGTCAAATTACAGTCCTCTCCCTCTGGGAGCTGTACATATCTGTGCATCCCCAGCATGTCCTCTTTACAGGTTCACATTACTCCAGAGCTGTTGTAAATATGTGGTGGCACAGTGGTTAGCATTACTACCTCATAGCGCCAGGGACCTGGGTTCAATTCCTGGCTTGGGTCACTGTCTGTGCAGAGTCCTCTCCGTACCTGTGTGGGTTTCCTTTGGGTGCTCTGGTTTCCTCCCACAATCCGAAAGACGTGCTGGTTAGGTGCATTGGCTGTGCTAAATTCTCCCTCGGTGTACCTGAGCAGGCCAGGCACGTGTCAACTAGGGGATTTTCACAGTAACTTCATTGTTAATGCAAGCCTACCTGTGGCACTAATAAATAAACTTTAAACCTTGCCGACAAAATGCCATTTTTGTGGGGAGGGGGGTATCCGAAGGTGAGTGTGAGGAGTTGAGGGGTTGATATAGCATAGAAGCCCATTAATAAGACTTAAATGTATTTAAATGAACTTCCTAAGGGGGGATCTCATTACGTCAATGGCAGTGAGATTTTTGTTTGTGGCCTCTGGCAGGAGTTTGCACTGTCAAAACTCCCGGTCTATCGATCTAATTACAGATTCTAACAACCTCCCCACAGCAGATTTTCAACTATTCACTGGAGTTGCACTAGGAATTTTCCAATAAAAAGGGACAATTCCTGAATCAGGAATGCTTTGAAAGGTTACAGCTAAGCTATCTGTAGTTTTTTCATTTATTTCCTTAAAAAGCCTGGGATAGAATCATTCAGCTCCGGGGGATTTTCCAGTTCTTTGGAGCTGGTATGTTTCTAATACACTTTTCTTGTATGAATTTATTTAGAATGCCAGGCACATTATCCTCTTCCTTCACTGTGCACAATTAACACAATGTCTATTCCACAAATCTGCCATTCCTTTCTATTAATTTCTAGTGATACCAAGCTGCTTTACAATTGTCCACATTATCCTTACCAGCCCCTGGTAGGTTTGTAAAACTATTTTGTGTTAATCAAAACATTATTCAAGTATCTATTGGAATTTTCCTTTCACAGCTCTGACTAACTTAGTTTATTGCTATTTTCAATGTCACTCGTGCACCTCTGGATCTACAAGATTCTTCAAATTTGATTTGCTCTTTAGGTAACTTTACATTATACCTCACTGTTTGCCAACAATCATTATTTTATTTATTTACACAAAGAGCAAGGAACAGCACAGTAGCAGGCCCTTTAACCTACCAAGCCTGCACCAATCACTTTGTCCTATCTAGACTTTGGTAGAAATAATAGTAGGATGGAATATTATTTAAAGGGTGAAAAGCTGCAGCATGCTACCGTGCAGAGGGACTGGGGGTCCTTGTGCACGAATCACAAAAACCCAGTCTGCAGGTGCAGCCGGTAATCAAGAAGGCGAATGGAATATTGGCCTTTATAGCGAGGGGGATAGAATATAAAAGCAGGGAGGTCTTGCTGCTACTGTACAGAGCACTGGTGAGGCCGCAACTGGAGTACTGTGTGCAGTTTTGGTCCCCTTGTTTGCGAAAGGATTTATTGGCCTTGGAGGGAGTACAGAGAAGGTTCACCAGCGTGATACTGGAGATGAGGGGGTTAGCTTATGAGGAGAGATTGAGTAGATTGGGCCTGTACTCGTTGGAATAAGGCTGAGGGAGGATCTTATAGAGACTTACAAGATAATGAAGGGGCTAGATAAGATAGAGGTAGAGAGATTCTTTCCACTTAGAAAGGAAACCAGAACTAGAGGGCATAGCCTCAAAGTAAAGAGGGGGGGGGGCAGTTTAGAACAGAGTTAAGGAGGAACTTCTTCTCTCAGAGGGTGGTGAATCTCTGGAATTCTCTGCCCATTGAAGTGGTGGAAGCTACCCCATTGAATATATTTAAGTCATGGGTAGATAGATTTCTGATTGACAAGGGAATTAAGGGTTATGGGGAGCAGGTGGGTAAGTGGAACTGATCCACTTCAGATCAGCCAGGATCTTATTGAAAGGCGAGGCAGGCTCGAAGGGCTAGATGGCCTACTCCTGCTCCTATATCTTATGTTCTTATGTTATAGACCAACCGCTTATATCTCTTTATTCCCCATGTCTCTATCCAGATAAATCTTAAATGTGGCTAACATATCTGCCTCAATTACCTCATTTGGCATTCTAGGCCCCCACTATCCTCTGTATAAAAAAACTTCCCCTGCACATCTCTACTGAACCCTATCCCCCTTACTTGAACTTGTGCCACTTTGTAATTGTCATTTCTGCCTTGGACAGCTTCCAACTGTTCACCTTATCTATGCCTCTCATAATTTTATAAACCTCTATTCGGTCAACCCTCTGTCTTTCCAGGGAGAACAATCTCAGTTTATTCAATCTCTTCTCATAGCTAATACCCTCCATAGCAGCCAACATGCTGGTAAACCTTTTCTGTACTCCCTCCAAAGCCACCACATCGTTTTGGTAGTGTGGCAACCAGAATTGGACCCAGTATTCCAAATGTGGCCCAACCAATGTTTTATATAACTGTAATATAGGGTGCAATTCTCCTATCCTGACCCACAACTTTTCCGGTGGGTGGGGGTAGGAGATGTGCGTCACCAGTTTTGTCCCGGGATTTGCACGTGCGCATCTCCCAGAACCGGCAAACAGTCGCTGGTCAGACCATGCTGGAAACTGACGGGAAGGCAGGTAAGTAATTTGAATTTGTTTTTACTGTATTTTAAATATCTTTTAAATGTAATTATTGGGAACTTACTGGTTCTGATTGAATCTCCCACCCCGCCGGGAGTACTTCATTCCAGTGGGGCAATCGGAGGGGGTGGGGCGCCCTGTTGCCACTCTGCATGGGGATCAGTCTTGGATGGAAGGAGAACAGCAAATGGGTGGTCTGCTGGTGGGTGTCTGACCCTGGGGAGGGAGGGGGGAGGGTCAGCGGAGTGGGGGGTCTTCCTGGGTGAGGAGGGGTGGGGGGGGTCACCACTGCTGGGCATGTGGGGGGAGTGGGCTGGACATCAGGGTTGTGCGGGGGGAGTCAGGGCTGGCCCGGGTATTGTGGTAGGGCTGCGAGGGGGGTGGGATCTGACAGATCGGGACCACTGCGCCTGTCAGATTCTGTTGTGAATAAACCTTGCGCCTGCTGGGTTTTTAATGAGATTCATGATTGGGACCTCTGCAGTGCGTAGAGTGGGGTGATTCGCGTGAGAAGATGAACTGACAAAACAGTCAGGATCTAGAACAGTTTTCTTGCCAATCCAGTGCTTTGGGGAGTATCGTGGCCATAATTTGCCAACTTTTATACTTCACGCCCTGGTTGATGAAGGCAAGTATGTTATATGCTTTCTTCACCAGCTTTGCGACCTGTGCTTAAGGATATAGTCTTGTATCAGGCTAGGAGGAGAGGTAGGATTGAGATATATATGAAATACTGTGTGTGTGGGATTGAGGGATATGGGAGATGGTGTATTGAGGATTGGGAATATGGGAGATGGTGTGTTGGGGATTGGGGATATGGGAGATGGTGTGTGTGGAATTGAGGGATATATGAGATGGTGTGTGGGATTGAGGGACATGGGAGATGGTGTGTTGGGGATTGGGGATATGGGAGATGGTGTGTGTGGGATTGAAGGATATGGGAGATGGTGTGTGCATGGAATTGAGGGAGATGGGAGATGGTATGTGTGGGATTGAGAGATATGGGCGATGGTGTGTGCGAGGGATTGAGTGTTCTGGGAGGATGCTAGGATTGTCTGCAGTGAGTTAGGATTGTTCTGGAGTGACCACACCCTTTCACACTGTGGCCAGTTCAGTATGGCCTCCAACGATTTTCTGCTTTCTTCCTGCAGAAGCCACATTGGACAAGTTTCAAGGTGACTCAGGGACATTTTACTCTTCCAGTTAAGGCTCCTGAAGATCTCTCTGCAGCCTTGGGATCAATCAGATAACTCACTGTTTGCACCTTGTGAGCTGAACGTGGGTGCTGCCTGAGTGAGAGTCTGAGCACTCTCTCCGCCTATATCCTATCTGAGTGTCCAAGCATTCTCTTCGCCTGCATCCTATCTGTGTGGGAGTGTGAGCATTCTCTCTGCTTATTCTATGTACCTGTATATGTGAGTGTATGATCATTCTCTTTGCCTGTACTGTTGCAAGAGCAAGTACTGTGTAACAATGCTTGAATATGTGAGATCATTCATTACAGCAACATGGGACTTGATTGTACTGAAGCATAATGAGGGGGTGTATAACTCTGTCTGCCTGGCTGTTCTCTTGATTCTGCCCCTGTTGCTCCTGATTCTTGCTGTGTACCTCTGCTGTCATGGGTGTTGCTGTGGTCGGGGCTCTTGCTGCAAGTGCTGTCATAAGCAACAGGAGACAAGCAAGAATAAAAAATTAGATGACCTTTGGATTCCAAGCCAGCCACAGCCTATCATGATGGAGACTCTCTCAGTGCCGGTGTAAACCTACGTGCAGGATCTGGGTGTTACCTAGCAGTTCATGCATGGCCCCTTCCTTCCCCATTGGAAAACCAGACTTCAGACCAACATGGAGTTTGACAACACTGTGACTACTGGAGAGACCACCCCATAGCTTGGTTGCTGACCCCTTGGAGACATTTATAAGTTTCCCACTTCTGTTTTACTGACTGTTGTGCGATTTATTCACTGGGTTTCAGATGTTGCTACGTCACTCCTCATTATTCAGTCACAGCAGCAGCCAAGTGAGACACTTTCCAAAAGAATCCACATTCTGCACTATACTCACAACTGCTCTGGATCCCACATCAATCACATTGGTAAACTTTCTGCTGTCCTTGTCTGAACATGGCCCCTCATGTCAAATATTGCCGCTGTGACTCAGTCTTCCCTCCTTTATGACTTAAAATGTAAGGTTTTGCATCAATGTAAACTGTTTACAGCTGCACTGGGATGTCAGTTAGACTGTGACTGTTGTTTCTGCATCTATATATGTATATACATTGTTTTGTATACAATGTGACTAGTACTTCTTGAGTGTATGACAAGTGCACAGCACGACTGTAATGTACACTGTGACAGCAGTCTACACTGTGACTAGAGTGCTGTAGGACTGGTTTACTTTGTAACAAGTGCGTACAAAGCATCTGTATTATACAATATGACTTGTCTGCGGCGTGATCAGTGTCACTAGCATGTACAATGTTCCATATCGTACAGTGTGACTCATGTACAGCGTGACCAGTGTACAATGTGGCTAGTATGTACAATGAAACTGTACATATACAATGTGACTGTATTGTACAATGTAACCAGTATGATGGAATTGTTTTGAAGTATGGAATTTGAAATTATGTAGTATTTCATGGTGCCAGTGCTGAAGGTAGTGAAGGGCCATTCAAACTTATCACAATTTCCCTGATGTTTTTAGACAAAGTATCTTAGGTCATTTGCTAACTCCTAGAAACAATCAATGTTCTTCCAGAATTTGCCAGCTCCTTAATTCAATTCTTGGCTGAGTTTGTAAATGTTCATCTGGATATTGCACTGAATTAGAGCAAAGTGACTGACAAGCTAACAACAAAGAACCAGCACTTTGACCACAGGATTGGAGGTTTTAGAGCTTTACCCCGATAATATATCTTTTTCTTCAAAGGTTCTCTATTTGAATAGAACATAGAACATAGAACATAGAACATTACAGCGCAGAACAGGCCCTTCGGCCCACGATGTTGCGCCGACCAGTTACAAAAACAATGACCCACTAGCCTATACCAATCCCTTTTCGTCCATAAACCTATCCAGAGATCTCTTAAACGCCCCCAAATGTTTAGATTCATGGAAGGATTAATGGTTCTACTTGAAGCTGATCATCGAATACCTACATTAAAGTTTACGGGGAGATGGTGGTGTAATCCCAAAACTGAACTGGACTAGCCATATAAATATTGTGCTACCAGAGCTACCAGTCAATGTCTGGGAATCCTGTGATGAGTAAGTCACCTCCTGGGCCCCAAAGCCCAGGACAATCTACAAGGCATAAGTCAGGAGTGTGATGGAATACTGTCCACTTGCCTGGATGGGTGCAGCTTCAACAACACTCAAGAAGCTTGGTACCATCCAGGACAAAGCAGCCCCGTTTGATAAGCGACCCATCCACAAACATTAAATCCTTCCACCATTGTCACACAATGGCGTGTGTGCCATTACAAGATGCACTGCAGAAACTCACCAAGGTTCCTTAGGCAGCACTCCCAAACACACAACCAATGCCAGCTAGAAGGACAAGGGCAGCAGACATATGGAGACACCACCACCTGGAAGTTTCCCTCCAAGCCACTCACCATTCTGACTTGGAAATACATCAGCGTTCTTTCACTGTCACTGGGTCAAAGTCATGGAATTTCTTCCCTTGCAGAAGTGTGGGTGTACCTACACCTCAAGGACTGCAGCGGTTCAAGAAAGCAGCTCACCACCACCACCTCAAGGGGTAATTAGGGATGGGCAATAAATGCTGGCCTAGTTCAGGCTGCCCGCATCCAGTAAAATTAATAATAAAAAAAAGTGGGAATGTCACTTCACTTATAATCCAGCAGCCCAGGCTCATGCTTAGGGGACAAGGATTCAAATTCCTCTATGACAGTGGAATTTAAATTCCTTCAATAATCTGGAATATAGAGCTATACGGTGACCATGAAACTATCATTGACTGTTGTAAAGATCCATCTGGTTCACCATTCCCTTTTGAGGAGGAAATCTGCCCTCCTTATCTGGTCTGACCTATATGTGATTCCAGACCCACAGCAATGTGGTGACTCTAACTGCCCCCTCAAGTGTAACAAATGCCAGCCTTGCCAGCAATATCTACACCTCAGAATAAATGAGTAGACCATTTGACATAGTCCTGATACCGGAAAGGTTGATGCAGCCACTGCACAATATCCATCAGGCACAAAGCTTTCATTAGCAGTCAGACTGTACCAGATTGCCCACCTCTTGTCTTTAACATACAGTCAGTGCTAACACAGTGCAGGCCAGTGTGAGTGAGAATAAACTATCAAAAACTTCCTGAGAGATGAATTTTAAGCTCAATCATAAATCAGTCCTTCATCTACATAAGCTCCATATGTCTGCAGCTAACATTAGCAGCTATTGCAAACAGGTATTGGCAGTTTTCTCTGCATTTAGATTTTATATAGAGTATCTTCTATTTTCTTGAGATCAATACTGATATAAATAAATATATTGAAGAAAAATATTAAAAGTTGCGTCTATTAAGTTGTAGTTGAGCTTGTGAAAGACCATTTCTATGAAATATACATTGAATAAATTACAAATGGACCAGTCTTGTATCCAATGATGGATCTGTCACATCTCAGTCTGTCACACATCAAAATGAAGAATGGAATACAACAAGCTGTCTTAAATTGCAGTGGAGATATGTTTAATACATTGTGGATTATAAAGAATTACATATAGCTACAGGATAAATTACATCAGCAAGGTTCTGAATATTCAGCATCCAAAGTCCTGGGCAAACAAGTTTCTGGGCACACAGAATCTCTCTCTATTCAGGGTCTGAGTTCTTTCTGTCTCGATTCAGAATCCGGGCTCTCTCTCTCTCACTCTATCCAGGGTCCAGGGTCTCTCTCTATTCAAAGTCAGGGGTCTTTCTCTCTCTATTCGGATCTCTGTCTCTTGATTCCGGTTTATTTATCTATTTTGTCTCTCCCTCTCATAAAAACTAGGAGCAGGAGTAGGCCAGCTGGCCCCTTGAGCCTGGTCCGCCATTCAATAAGGTCATGGTTGATTATTTTTTTAAAACCCCACAGTGCAGAAGTAGGCTATTCAGCCCATCGAGTCTTCACCGAGCACAATCCCACCCCAGGCCCTAATCTCCCATCCTTACACATTTAGAACATAGAACATAGAACATAGAACATTACAGCGCAGAACAGGCCCTTCGGCCCACGATGTTGCGCCGACCAGTTACAAAAACAATGACCCACTAGCCTATACCAATCCCTTTTCGTCCATAAACCTATCCAGAGATCTCTTAAACGCCCCCAAACTAGACGCATTTACAACTGCAGCAGGCAGGGCATTCCAATCCCTCACCACCCGCTGGGTAAAGAACCTACCCCTGACATCCGTCCTGTAGCTACCCCCCCTTAATTTAAAGCCATGCCCCCTCGTGCTAGCTTTCTCCATCCGAGGAAAAAGGCTATCACTATCCACCCTATCTAAACCTCTAATCATCTTATATGTTTCAATAAGATCCCCTCTTAGCCGCCTTCTTTCCAACGAAAACAACCCTAGATCCCTCAGTCTCTCCTCATAGGACCTCCCCACCATACCAGGCAACATCCTAGTAAACCTCCTCTGCACCCTCTCCAACGCCTCCACATCCTTCTTGTAATGCGGGGACCAGAACTGCACACAGTACTCCAAGTGCGGCCGCACTAGAGTAGTGTACAGTTGCAACATTACACTGCGACTCCTAAATTCAATCCCCCTACCAATAAACGCCAATACACCGTACGCCTTCTTGACAACCTTATCTACTTGATTCCCAACTTTCAGGGATCTATGTACACACACACCTAGATCCCTCTGTTCATCCACACTATTCAAAGTCCTCCCGTTAGCCCTATACTCGACACATCTGTTGCTCCTACCAAAGTGAATTACCTCACACTTCTCCGCATTAAATTCCATCCGCCACCTCTCAGCCCAGCTCTGCAACCTATCTAAGTCTCCCTGCAGACTATGACACCCTTCCTCACAATCTACCACACCTCCAACTTTGGTGTCATCAGCAAATTTACTAATCCACCCAACTATACCCTCATCCAGATCATTAATAAAAATTACAAACAACAGTGGCCCCAAAACAGATCCCTGAGGCACACCACTCGTAACTGCACTCCATGATGAATATTTACCATCCACCACCACCCTCTGTCTCCTATCTGATAGCCAATTCCTGATCCAACTTCCTAGATTACCCACAATCCCATACATCTGCATTTTCTGCAGAAGCCTACCATGGTGAACCTTATCGAACGCCTTACTAAAATCCATGTATACCACGTCAACTGCCTTACCCCCATCCACCTCTTTGGTCACCTTCTCAAAAAACTCAATAAGGTTAGTAAGGCACGACCTACCTGCTACAAAACCATGCTGACTATTTCTAATCAATTCATTACACTCCAAATAACTATAAATCCTATCCCTAATAATTTTTTCTAAAACCTTGCCCACAACAGAAGTAAGACTCACCGGTCTATAATTCCCGGCAAAGTCTCTGTTCCCCTTCTTAAACAATGGGACAACATTCGCTATCCTCCAATCCTCCGGGACTACACCAGAGACCAATGACGACCTGAAGATCTGAGCCAGAGGCTCTGCAATCACCTCTCTAGCCTCCCAGAGAATCCTAGGGTAGATCCCATCCGGACCAGGGGACTTATCTATTTTCAGCCCCTCAAGAATTTCCAGCACATCCTCTTTATCAACCGTAATACTGTCTATTTTACACCCCTGCAACCCAATGTCCTCCTCAGCTATATTCATGTCCCCCTGCGTGAACACCGAAGAGAAATATTGGTTCAATACTTCTCCAATCTCCTCCGGTTCCACACACAACTTCCCCCTGCTGTCTGTAACTGGCCCTAATCTTGCCCTGACCAACCCTCTACTCCCTCTAACCTATACCCCTCAGGACACTAAGGGGCAATTTAGCATGACCAATCAAATTAACCTGCACGTCTTTGGACTGTGGGAGGAAACCGGAGCACCCAGAGGAAACACACGCAGGCACGAGGAAAATAGAATATAGAAAAACTACAGCACAAACAGGTCCTTCAGCCCACAAGATGTACCGATCACATCGCTACCTACTAGACTTACCTATAACCCTCAATCCTATTAAGTCCCATGTACTCATCCAGAAATCTCTTAAAAGACCCTATCGAACTTGCCTCCACCACCTCCGATGGCAGCCGATTCCACTTACCCACCACACTCTGAGTGAAAAACTTACCCCTGACATCTCCTTTGTACCTACTCCCCAGCACCTTAAACCTGTGTCCTCTCGTAGCAACCATTTCAGCCCTGGGAAAAAGCCTCTGGGAATCCACCCAATCTATACCTCTCAGCATCTTATACACCTCTATCAGGTCACCTCTCATCCTTCGTCTCTCCAAGGAGAAAAGACCTGGCTCCCTCAACCTATCTTCACAAGGCATGCCACCCAATCCAGACAACATCCTTGTAAATCTCCTCTGCACCCTTTCAATAGCTTCCACATCCCTCTTGTAATGAGGTGACTGAGTTGAGGAGGAACTTCTTCACCCATAGGGTTGTGAATCTGTGGAATTCCCTGCCCAGTTGAGGCTACCTCATTGAATGTTTTTAAGACAAGGATAGATACATTTTTGAACAGTAAAGGAGTTAAGGGTTATGGTGAACAGGCGGTAAGTGGAGCTGAGTCCACAAAAAGATCATGGACTCAGATGGGTGGCACAGTAGCACAGTGGTTAGCACTGCTGCTTCACATCTCCAGGGACCTGGGTTCGATTCCTAGCTCGGGCCACTGTCTGTGTGGAGTTTGCACATTTGTAATTTATCCACAGAAGGCAGAGAGTGGGGTCCGACTAGGGTCTTATAAAGCTGCAACTCCTGAACTCCCAACTCCTGAACTCAATCCCTTGATTGATGAAGGCCAGTACATCACACGCCTTCTTGACCACACCCTCTACCTGTGAAGCCGATGTAAGAGTCCTGTGGACCCCAAGGTCCTTCTGATCCTCTACACTACTAAGAGTCTTACCCTTGATATTATACTCCTTCATCCCATTTGACCTGCCAAAATGGACCACTACACATTTATCTGGGTTGAAGTCCATCCGCCACTTCTCCACCCAGTCTTGCATCCTATCTATGTCCCGCTGCAACTTCTGACATCCCTCCATGCTATCCACAACACCACCAACCTTCGTGACGTTGGCAAACTTACCAACCCATCCCTCCACTTCCTCGTCAAGGTCATTTATGAAAATTACAAACAGCAAGGGTCCCAGAACAGATCCCTGGGGCACTCCACTGGTGGCCAACCTCCATGCAGGAAAAGACCCATCCACAATAACTCTCTGCCTTCTGTGGATAAATTACAAATGTGCAAACTCCACACAGACAGTGGCCCGAGTTAGGAATTGAACCCAGGTCCCTGGAGGTGTGAAGCAGCAGTGCTAACCACTGCACTACTTTGCCGCCCATCTGAGTCCATGATCTTTTTGTGGACTCAGCTCCACTTACCGCCTGTTCACCATAACCCTTTACTCCTTTACTGTTCAAAAATGTATCTATCCTTGTCTTAAAAACATTCAAGAGGTAGCCTCAACTGGGCAGGGAATTCCACAGATTCACAACCCTCTGGGTGAAGAAGTTCCTCCTCAACTCTGTCCTAAATCTGCTCCCCTTTATTTTGAGGTATGCCCCCTAATTCTGGTTTCATCCACCACTGGAGACACCTTTCTGCTTCTGTCTTATCTATTCCTTTGATAATCTTATATGTTTCTATAAGATTCCCCCCTTCCCCGCAATCATCAAAAATCCAATGAGTATAGTTCCGGTCTACTCAGGATCTGGCGTCTCTCCCTCCTTTTTTAGGGTCTGGGGTCTCAATCTCTCTCTTA
Organism: Carcharhinus amblyrhynchos; assembly: GCF_965287045.1. NCBI lineage: Eukaryota > Metazoa > Chordata > Chondrichthyes > Carcharhiniformes > Carcharhinidae > Carcharhinus > Carcharhinus amblyrhynchos. The sequence goes on along the minus strand of NC_137332.1, from coordinate 87,363,257 downwards.
TATACACAGGATATGGGATCTCTCTGTCCTATTTAGGTTCCAGGATCTCTCTCTCTCTATACACATATATTCAGGGTACGGTGCCTCTCTTATCACACTCTCTCTCTCTCTCTCTCTCTATATATATTCAGGTTCTGGAGTCTCTCTCTATATTCAAGGTCCAGGGTTTCAATCTGTCTTGCCCAATCCATCACACAAACCAGCCTCCCATCTATTGACTCTGTCTACACTTTCCACTGCCTTGGCAAAGCAGCCAACATAATTAAGGACCCCACCCACCCCAGGCATTCTCTCTTCCACCTTCTTCCTTTGGGAAAAAAAGATACAAAAGTCTGAGATCAGGGGCTGACGGAGAGGGAGGCTGTGGAGGCCGGGGTGACCAGGATCGGGGACATGCTGGATGGCGGAGGAGCGGGCTGGATGAACCCTCGCGTGCTGGCTGAGTGCGCCGGGGTGTCCGTCTGGCGCGCAGCCAAAGCCATCCGAGACCTTAGGACGGTCGTGCTTGGCCCCGAGTGCACACGCCAGCTCGAGGTGGCTCGGGCGTGCGGTGGGATCCCGTCCGAGCGTTCCCCTGTTCGGACGGAATTTCACATTGGCCCGAAGCCGAGACCCCCCTCCCCGAGTCAGGTGCCCCACAGCGCGAGCCGCCTCGCGGGAATGTCCTCCGTGCCTTTTTCCAGAGTGCGGAGGCGTTTCCTGTGCGGGCTGCTGCTGCACACCTTCCACTACCGCGTCCTTGCCCATCGCCCGGACACGCCTTGGCGGGCCTTGTTGCTGCCGGGCGGCGGAGATCCCTGATGGAGGTCAGAATTAAAAAGTAGAACCGACAAGGTGGTTATCTCTGGGCTACTGCCTGAACCGAGTGCAGACGGGCGTAGGGTTGATAGGATTAAGGAAATGAATGGGTGGCTCAGGGATTGGTGTGGGAGGAATGGGTTTGAATTTATGGGGCATTGGCATCAGTATTGGGGTAGGTGGGACCTGTTCAGGCGGGATGGGGTTGGCCTGAACCGTGCTGGGACCAGAGTGCTGGCGAATCGAGTAAAGAGGACTGTAGACAGGGCTTTAAACTAATTAGTGGGGGGGAGGGTGAGAGGGTAGGTGACATTACGAGGCCTAAAGTTAAGGAGAGGGTACAGGTAAGGGAAGAGGCCGAGGATGTCCCAATAATAAAGGGAGTAGGGGGCGTGAGTATGGTTGGTGGCGTTCCGGCAAATAGGGTCCAGGTGAAGGCTGGGATGAAGGCACTGTATCTGAATGCACAAAGCATTCGGAATAAAGTGGATGAGCTGGCGGCGCAGATCAGCACAAATGGATATGATCTGGTGGCCATTACAGAGACGTGGCTGCAAGGTGACAGGGACTGGGAGCTGAATGTCCAGGGATATCAAGTGTTTAGGAAGGATAGGCGGGAGGAAAAAGTGGGGGGCATAGCTCTGCTGATTAAGGATAGCATCAGGGTGGTAGCAAGGGATGATATTGGAGCCAAGGAGCAGAAAGTGGAATCGTTGTGGGTAGAGATTAGGAACAGCAAAGGGAGGAAGACGCTGGTGGGTGTCGTCTATAGGCCCCCGAATAATGATCTGGAGGTGGGGCGGGCTGTTAATGCGCAAAAAAGTGGGGCGTGCAGGAATGGGACAGCTGTTATTACGGGGGATTTCAATCTGCATATTGATTGGTCGACCCATGTTGGACACGGTGGGCTCGAGGAGGAGATCTTGGAATGCTGCCGGGATAGTTTCCTTGAACAGTGTGTGTTGGAGCCGACGAGGGAGCGAGCTATCTTGGATCTGGTGTTATGTAATGAGGCGGGTAGAACTAGGGACATGGCGGTGAAGGATCCTCTTGGGGAGAGTGATCATTGTATGGTGGAGTTTCTGGTGCAGATGGAGGAGGACAAAGTGGGTTCCCGGACATGCGTCCTTTGTTTGAACAGAGGGGAGTACGGAAGGATGAGAGAAGAATTGGCGAATGTTGACTGGGGGAGCGCGCTGGAAGGTAGGTCTGCTGAGGAGCAGTGGAGGATCTTTAAGGAGATCTTTCTTGGTGCTCAGCAGAAATTTATTCCGATGGTCAAAAAGGACAGTAGGAGGAGAGGTAATAAGCCGTGGATAACGAAGGAGGTGAAGGAAAGTGTTAAATTAAAAGCGGAGGCGTTTAGAGTAGCTAAGAGTAGTGGGCGAGAAGAGGATTGGGAGAGGTTTAAATGTCAACAAAGATTGACAAAGAAGTTGATAAAGAAGGGTAGGAGAAACTATGAAGCTGGGCTAGCGCTTAATATAAAAAAGGATAGCAAGAGTTTTTATAAATATATAAAAAGGAAGAGGCTGGCTAGGGCGAACATTGGACCCTTAGAGGATGAGAAGGGGGACTTAGTGGTAGGGGATGGGGAAATGGCTGAGGTCTTGAATAACGTTTTTGTTTCGGTCTTCACGGAGGAGGCCGTGAATAACTTGCCGGGTGTTAGAGATGGAAAGGTGGTAGGACTGGAGGGTCTCAATGACATTATTGTTACTAGAGAGGCGGTGCTCGACAGACTGGAGGGGCTGATTGTGGACAAGTCCCCAGGACCGGATGGAATGCATCCGAGGGTTCTGAAAGAAATGGCAGAGGTGATAGTGGATGCCTTGGTGGTTATTTTCCAGACGTCGCTGGATTCCGGGGAAGTGCCGGAAGATTGGAAAGCGGCTAATGTTACGCCGTTGTTTAAGAAGGGTGCCAGGCAAAAGGCAGGGAATTATAGGCCGGTTAGTTTAACGTCTGTTGTAGGTAAAGTGTTAGAATCCGTCATCAAGGAGGAAATAGCGAGGCATCTTGTGGGGAATTGCTTGATAGAGCAGACGCAGCACGGTTTCGTTAAGGGGAAGTCGTGTCTGACAAATTTACTGGAGTTCTAAGAGGATGTGTTTAGGGCGGTGGATAGAGGAGAGCCGGTGGATGTGGTCTTTCTTGATTTTCAGAAGGTGCTTGACAAGGTACCTCACAAGAGGTTATTGCAGAAGGTTAGGGGACATGGAGTTGGGGGTAGGGTGTTAGCGCGGATAGAGGATTGGTTGTCAAATAGGAGGCAGAGAGTGGGGGTCAATGGGTGCTATTCGGATTGGCGGTTGGTGACTAGTGGAGTGCCCCAGGGATCAGTGCTGGGGCCTCAGCTATTTACCATTTATATAGATGATCTGGAGGAGGGAACCGAGTGTATGGTGTCGAAATTTGCTGATGACACCAAGATTGGTGGAACGGCAAATTGCGCGGAGGGTGTGGAGAGTCTGCAGAAGGATCTAGATAGGCTGGGCGAATGGGCCAGGAACTGGCAAATGGAATTTAATGTTGGCAAGTGCGAGGTGGTCCACTTTGATAGGAATAATAGTAGGAAGGATTATTACTTACTTGGCGAAAAATTGCAGCAGGCGACGGTGCAGAGGGACCTCGGGGTCCTTGTGCATGAGTCACAAAAACCCAGCTTGCAGGTGCGGCAGGTAGTCAGGAAGGCGAATGGGATGCTGGCCTTCATAGCGAGGGGGATTGAATATAAAAGTAGGGAGGTCTTGCTGCGGCTATATAGGGCATTGGTGAGGCCGCAGCTGGAGTACTGTGTGCAGTTTTGGGCGTCGTACTTACGCAAGGATATTTTGGCCTTGGAGGGAGTGCAGAGGAGGTTTACTAGGCTGATGCTGGAGTTGAGGGGGTTGAGCTATGAGGAGAGGCTGAATAAACTAGGCTTGTACTCGTTACAGTTTAGAAGAATGAGGGGAGATCTCATTGAGACATATAAGATGATGAATGGGCTGGATAGGATAGAGGTGGAGAGACTCTTCCCGCTCAAAAAGGACAGTAGGACTAGGGGGCACAGCCTCAAGATAAAGGGGGGGTGGTTTAGAACGGAGTTGAGGAAGAACTTCTTCACTCAAAGGGTGGTGAATCTCTGGAATTCTCTGCCCGTTGAAGTGGTGGAGGCTGCCTCGCTAAATATTTTTAAGACGCGGGTTGATGGGTTTTTGATAAGAGAGGGGATTAAGGGTTATGGGGAGAGGGCAGGAATGTGGAACTGAGCCACGACAGATCAGCCATGATCTTATTGAATGGCGGGGCAGGCTCGAAGGGCTAGATGACCTACTCCTGCTCCTATTTCTTATGTTCTTATGTAGGTCCATCTATGGAGGGATCTCCCCCAGCTACCTCGGGGACCTGGGGTGGAGGGTGCTGCACGCGGCAGTTCCGCACAACAGTAGGATTCACTGGTTCGCGGGCTCCCGAGACTGCTCTTTCTGTGGCCTTGTGGAATCCGTGGGCCACGTCTACATTTTGTGTTATAGATTGCACTCCCTTTTTGATTTTCTGAAGAACCTTTTATTGATGTTCTGTTTGCATTTCAGTCCCACGCTCCTGATTTACGGACACCCGGTGCGGAGAGGGGAAGGTAAAAAACTGGAGAGGGAGCACGCAGTGTCCGCGGGCACTGTCGAGGCCTTCCGTGCCCGTTGGGCACCGCAGGGGCTGAGGTGCCCTATCGACCCCGATAATCACATTTTGATTTGACGTGTCTTAAGTTTCCTTTGTACTTTTTGTTTCTGTTCAGGCCGTTCCCCCTCCTTTTGGGGAGCTGCCCCCTTTTTCTTTGTCCGAACGTAATTTAAGTTTGTTTACTTGTTTGGCCCACCCAAAAGACCGACCCAAAAGACTGACCTGCAAGATCAAAAATATAAAAAAAAAGAAAAAAAAAGAAAAAAAGAAGAAAAAAGAAAACAAAAGGGGGTGTGGCTGTGTAATTGGTTCAATTGCTGATCTGGAAGAATTGCTGTCAGCTGACTGTGGTCTGTGTGTATAAAAGGTGTTACTTGGTGCCTGAAGGGATGGTTCAGTTGTTTGCTATCATGGGGGATTTTGGAGTGAGGGGTTTCTTCCCAGTGCTGGTGTTAGTTGGAGCTGTTTGTTGCTCTGATATGTGGCAACAGTTTCCATGGGGAATAGTGAAAGTCACCCCTAGGCCTCAGACACTCCCTCCTCCTGGGCCTCCCTTTGATTCCCATTTGTGTGTGTCTGAGGGTCAAAGTGTGTCTCCAGTGCAGGGTGTGAGGGTGCAGTGTGGAGAGGACAAGCTGCTGGTCAGGGTCCAGCTGGACTTATTTGGAACCAGGTGCCTGGTTAAAGCTGCTGATCTGACCCTGGGGACAGCAAGTTGTTGGCCAACCAGGATCTACTCTCAGAACCACACTGTCCTCTTTGACTATGGGCTCCATGAGTGTGGCAGCAGATTGCCGGTAATGTGAATCCTCAAACTCCCCCTCTGTGCTGGGGCTGGAGGTTGTTCCCCACTCTTCAGTCCAACACTTGGTCAGATGTCATTGATATTGAGGAGACAGCTGTCTCCTGTTTTATAAAGCCCAAACTAGCTTTCTATTCAGGATTTTACTTTCACTGGTCTGAGTCTCTCTCTAACCCCATTGTTCTAGAAGCTTCTCTTTGCTTCCTCCCAGCTTTTCCTATTTTGAGGACTTTTCAGTTTGATTTTCCCCCTCATTCAGATCAACTCAACTGAGGGTTGAGTTTCAGTCCAGTTTAACATAAATAGGTTGAATCTGAATGAAATGGGAGTTGAGATGGATTGGACTAAAGAGGAACTCCACACTTCCCACTTTCCCAGTCATTGGAATAAAAGGGTCCCTGATTACAAACTGTGCTATTTCCCTGCTCCAAATTCCTGATAACTTGTAGCTCCTTCCTGTTAACTGAAGCTTTTATTGAATCACTTCCCTGTTAATTCTGGTCTTGTGCTAATGATCTCTCCTTGCAGCAAGGGCTGAGGTTGCATAGCAACACTAACCAGATGAGGCCCTTCAGCCTGTTCCCCAGTCATTATGATCAGGACCGGGCTTCCCACAGCCACCATGTTCCTGTCTTTACAACATGATTCACTCAATGGCCAGAAAGAAATGCCTCTGTCCTGAATATCCTCAGTGAGTGACCATTCCCAGCTCTCTGGGGCTGGAGAGAATTCCAAAGATCCATCAGCTGCTGAATGAAGAATTTGTCATCACATTAATCCTAAATGACTGACCCCTGACCGGAGATGAACCCTGCCCCCCCAAACAGCTTCTCCAGCTTGGGAAGCAGCTTTTCACACTGACCCTGTCAATTCCCCTGAAGAATTGTTTTAATGGGATGAGCTCATTGTTAATGCTGGTGTAGAACATGATCATTTCAGATCAGTTCCTCATTCCTTAAGCTGCTGTCTTTCAGATGACTGGAGATTTCCTGATCTACAGCACCCACCTGAGCCACAGTATCATGGATCTGTTATTGTGAGAACCAATGGGGCTTTCATTCCCATTGAGTGTCATTACTTCAGAAAAGGCAATGTGAGCAGTAACCCCATCAAGCCCACTTGGATCCCATTCAGCTCCACCAGGTCTGGGGAAGGGCATCTGTCATTCTCACTGCGCCTAATGAATGGTGACTGGCTTACAGAGCGCACTGTGACTGTCTACTACCTGGGTGAGCTCATTCACATTGAGTCCTCTGTTTCAATGAGCAACCACATGGCCCTGAAGCTCTACATTGACAGCTGTGTAGCTACATTGAGGCCAGGCCAGGACTCCAGCCCAAGATACAGCATCATTGACTCCAATGGTTGCCTCCTAGACAGCAAAGCTGAGGACTCCTTTTCAACCTTTGTGTTGCCAGGAAACGAGCGGGAGCCGGACAAGCTCCGCTTTGACCTGGATGCCTTCCGTTTCTTTGGAGATGAGCATTCCTTGATTTTTTTCATCACCTGTCACCTGAAAGTAGTTCCAGAGGATCAGAGAGATTCCAGGAACAAGGCTTGTACTTGGCAGAAGATGCAGAATGTCTGGACCCCATTGGAGGAATCGCACTTTGATATTTGTGCCTGTTGCCATGTGGGGAACTGTGGGGCCACAAGGGATTTGGGAATTGGATCCAGAGGAAGGAGAGATCTTGCAGCTGAAGCTGGATTGAAGTGGGAGGCTGAGGCCTCACTTGGACCCCTGCTCATTCTGGATACTGATGCGACCACCCTGGCAGCAATCTCCCTGAATGAGGCTGAGGGAAGGATACAGGAGAGGTCTCCAGGGGGTGTGGAGTCTGAGGTGGTTCTGATTGTGACCCTGACTGTGTCAGCTGTCTCTCTGATCGCTAATTCATTGAGCACCTTGTTCCTGTGCAGGAAACGCAAACAAACTGTTTAACCAGTCATCAAATGATCAATAAAGCACTGACCCCTTAAAAAAAAGATACAAAAGTCTGAGATCAGGTAGCAACTGACTCAAGAACAGGTTCTTTCCTGCTGCTGTCAGATTTTTGAATGGACTGACCTTGCAATAAGTTGATCTTTCCCTACCCCCCAGCTGTGACTGTAACACTACACTCTGCATTGTCTCGATTCCTTCTCTATGAACGGTGTGTTTTGTCTGCAAAATGTGCAAGAAACAAAACTTTTCACTGTGTTATACATGTGACAATAATAAATCAAATTTCCCTCCCTCTATTCAGGGTCTGGGGTCTCGGTCTTTCTCTTATCACACATATATATTTATTCACATTGCGGGATCTCTCTCTCTCTCTATTCGGGTCCAGGGTCTCCGTCTCGCTCTCTTTACATATGAAGAGTCCGAGATCTCTCTTCACACACACATATATATATTCAGATTGCGGGGTCTTGATTTCTCCCACTCTCTATCTATTCAGGGTCCAGGGTCTCTCTCTCTTTATCTACACGTGTGTGTACACTCCGCGTATTCAGGGTTTGGGGTTTCTCTCTCACACACACACAGAGCAGGTCTTGGCCTCTATTTATTTATTCAGGTTCCGGGGTCTCTCCCTATATATATTCAGATTGCGGGGCCGCGGTGTCTCGCTAATGGCGGCTGGAGATCGTTTCTGTGACGGTGTTTTCGAGGCCCCGGCGGCCGGGCAGGAGTTGGCCTCTCCCCGGGGGGATGAGGCCCCGGTGGCCGGGCAGGAGTCGGCCTCTCCCCGGGGGGATGAGGCCCCGGTGGCCGGGCAGGAGTCGGCCTCTCCCCGGGGGGATGAGGCCCCGGCGGCCGGGCAGGAGTCGGCCTCTCCCCGGGGGGATGAGGCCCCGGTGGCCGGGCAGGACTCGGCCTCTCCTAAAGCCCGGGTCCCCGTCCCCGGGATTCTGTATCTCGGTTTCGTTCCCCCGGCGCTGAGTCCCAGCCAACTCCGGAGTATGTTGAGTGTTTACGGGGAGGTGGGCAGAGTTTACATCCAGGAGATTAACCAGCAGCACGGTGAGAGAGGGAGCAACAGATCGGCCGTGCGGCCCTTCAGGACCCTGCTAGCCCCCATCGAGTCTCCCATTTGTAGCATTGACACTCATCTCCCTCCCACTAGTCTCTCTGTCTAGACATCTGTCCCTCCCCCCTCCCCGCTCCCTTCTCTGTTTTCCCCCCTCCCCGCTCCCTTCTCTGTTTTCCCCCCTCCCCGCTCCCTTCTCTGTTTTCCCCCCTCCCCGCTCCCTTCTCTGTTTTCCCCCCTCCCCGCTCCCTTCTCTGTTTTCCCCCCTCCCCGCTCCCTTCTCTGTTTTCCCCCCTCCCCGCTCCCTTCTCTGTTTTCCCCCCTCCCCGCTCCCTTCTCTGTTTTCCCCCCTCCCCGCTCCCTTCTCTGTTTTCCCCCCTCCCCGCTCCCTTCTCTGTTTTCCCCCCTCCCCGCTCCCTTCTCTGTTTTCCCCCCTCCCCGCTCCCTTCTCTGTTTTCCCCCCTCCCCGCTCCCTTCTCTGTTTTCCCCCCTCCCCGCTCCCTTCTCTGTTTTCCCCCCTCCCCGCTCCCTTCTCTGTTTTCCCCCCTCCCCGCTCCCTTCTCTGTTTTCCCCCCTCCCCGCTCCCTTCTCTGTTTTCCCCCCTCCCCGCTCCCTTCTCTGTTTTCCCCCCTCCCCGCTCCCTTCTCTGTTTTCCCCCCTCCCCGCTCCCTTCTCTGTTTTCCCCCCTCCCCGCTCCCTTCTCTGTTTTCCCCCCTCCCCGCTCCCTTCTCTGTTTTCCCCCCTCCCCGCTCCCTTCTCTGTTTTCCCCCCTCCCCGCTCCCTTCTCTGTTTTCCCCCCTCCCCGCTCCCTTCTCTGTTTTCCCCCCTCCCCGCTCCCTTCTCTGTTTTCCCCCCTCCCCGCTCCCTTCTCTGTTTTCCCCCCCCAAAAAAACCACTGTTTATCAAGGGGATGGGCACAAGCTGAATACCCGGGACAGGGCTTTGTATGGGTGCAGTTTGCAGTGACAGGATCGTTACCTTGTCTTTTTCAGGTAAACGGAGATCCCAGCTCAAAAAGAACAAGCGATGGAGGACAAAGAAGTCCTGCGAGGGTTGGGTAGAGTTCCAGGACAAAGCCATAGCCAAAAGGGTGGCCGTAAGTCTCCACAATACTCGAATGGGAACACGCAAGCGTAGCCGCTTCCGCGACGACTTGTGGAACATGAAGGTGAGCAAGAGTACACTCGAAGTGGCAGTAAGATAAAGAGTAGTTACTTTACTGGATTTTAATGCAGGTGTGCAGCAAAATGACTGTGGAATTTACATACAATTAATTAAACAAATCAATCATAAGATAGTCTCAGTTATGGTGACCCACCAAAAGGCTGAATTGTTGTAAAATCCCTTCTTGGCTCACTAATAACTTTGAGTGACAAGAAACTTCGTATCCTTACCTGGCCTGGCCTCCATGCAATTCCAGCCACACACCAATTCAGAGGTTTACAGCATGGAAACAAAGAACAAAATCAGCCCGGGAAACAGGCCCTTCGGCCCAACGAGCCTGCGCCACTGTCTCAACACCACCAGTCCCCCTCTCCCCCCACGACCCCTGTCTAATGTTTTATGGCCATCCAGATTGAGGGAAACTGATTTAGGGACAATTTATTCCTGCCAATCAGCCTAACAGCACATCTTTGGGGTGTGGGAGGAAACCGGAGCACCCGGAGAAAACCCACGCAAGCACGGAGAGAATGTGCAAACTCCCTCAGACACCGGCCCAAATCCATGTGTCTGCACAGCAATCGGCGATAGTCACTGAGCTGTCGTCTTGCCCAGTATCTTGTCCAGTTTAGGCACACACTAACGACATGAAGCACTAGGCCAATCCTGAACAACCAAGAGCAGTTTCAGTACGACCCATCGCGTGTATGCCCCTCGTTGGACACGGGTGGACCAACTTAAAACCTGTGAATGAAAAGAGAAAAACATTATTATCATACCATACCCATTTACATTACCAGGGATGCCCCAATGCTAATGACCCTTATTTAAAACAATCTCCTATATCCACCCATCTCCAACCCAGTCATGTGCCTGTCTAAGTTACTCTTAAACAGTCCATGCCACTCTTTTTTTTAACCCCAAAGCTAGTTCCAATTGTCTGCAATTTGGCCCATATCCCTCTATACCATCTTACCCACATAATCGTCTAAATAGATAATAGATAAGTCCCCTGGTCCGGATGGGATTTACCCCAGGATTCTCTGGGAGGCAAGAGAAGTGATTGCAGAGCCTCTGGCTCTGATCTTCAGGTCGTCGTTGGCCTCTGGTATAGTACCGGAAGATTGGAGGTCAGCGAATGTTGTCCCGTTGTTTAAGAAGGGGAACAGAGACTTCCCCGGGAATTATAGACCGGTGAGTCTCACTTCTGCTGTGGGCAAGGTTTTAGAAAAAATTATTCGGGATAGGATTTATAGTTATTTGGAGAGTAAAGAATTGATTGGAGGTAGTCAGCATGGTTTTGTGGCGGGTAGGTCGTGCCTTACTAACCTTATTGAATTTTTTGAGAAAGTGACCAAAGAGGTGGATGGGGGTAAGGCAGTGGACGTGGTGTATATGGATTTTAGTAAGGCGTTTGATAAGGTTCACCATGGTAGGCTTCTGCAGAAAATGCACATGTATGGGATTGGGGGTGATCTAGGGAATTGGATCAGGACTTGGCTAGCGGATAGGAGACAGAGGGTGGTGGTTGATGGTAAATATTCATCATGGAGTTCGGTTTCGAGTGGTGTGCCTCAGGGATCTGTTTTGGGGCCACTGCTGTTTGTAATTTTTATTAATGATCTGGATGAGGGTATAGTTGGGTGGATTAGTAAGTTTGCTGATGACACCAAAGTCGGAGGTGTGGTAGATAGTGATGAAGGGTGTCATAGTTTGCAGGAAGACTTAGACAGGTTGCAGAGCTGGGCCAAGAGGTGGCGGATGGAGTTTAATGCGGAGAAGTGTGAGGTAATTCACTTTGGTAGGAATAACAGATGTGTCGAGTATAGGGCTAACGGGAGGACTTTGAATAGTGTGGATGAACAGAGGGATCTAGGTGTATGTGTACATAGATCCCTGAAAGTTGGGAGTCAAGTAGATAAGGTAGTTAGGAAGGCATACGGTGTCTTGGCGTTTATTGGTAGGGGGATTGAATTTAGGAGTCGCAGCGTCATGTTGCAACTGTACACAACTCTGGTGCGGCCGCACTTGGAGTACTGTGTGCAGTTCTGGTCCCCACATTACAGGAAGGATGTGGAGGCATTGGAGAGGGTGCAGAGGAGGTTTACCAGGATGTTGCCTGGTATGGAGGGGAGGTCCTATGAGGAGAGGCTGAGGGATTTGGGGTTGTTTTCGCTGGAAAGAAGGCGGCTAAGAGGGGATCTTATTGAAACATATAAGATGATTAGAGGTTTAGATAGGGTGGATAGTAATAGCCTTTTTCCTCTGATGGAGAAATCTAGCACGAGGGGGCATGGCTTTAAATTAAGGGGGGGTAGTTATAGGACGGATGTCAGGGGTAGGTTCTTTACCCAGAGGGTGGTGAGGGATTGGAATGCCCTGCCTGCTGCAGTTGTAAATGCGCCTAGTTTGGGGGCGTTTAAGAGATCTGTGGATAGGTTTATGGACGAGAAGGGATTGGCTTAGGTTAGTGGGTCATTGTTTTGTAACTGGTCGGCGCAACATCGTGGGCCGAAGGGCCTGTTCTGTGCTGTAATGTTCTATGTTCTATGTTCTAAATGCTTTTTAAAATACAAAATTATACACAGCTCGACTACTATCTGTGGCAGCTTGTTCCAGACACTCATTGTGCAAAAATTGCCCCCTGGACACTTTGTACGTCTCCCCTCTCACCTTAAACCTATGCCCGCTAGGTTTAGACTCCCCCACTTTTGGGAAAAGGTATTGACTATCTAGCTATCTATGCCCCTCATTATTTTATAGACCTCTATAATATCACCCTTGAGCTTCTATGCTCCAGAGAAAAATGTCCCAGTCTATCCAGCCTCTCCTTATAATTCAATCCATCAAGTCCCAGTATCATCCTAGTAAATCTCTTCTGCTCTTTATAGTTTAATAATATCCTTTCTATAATAAGGGACCAGAATTGTACATGGTATTCCAAGTGTGGCCTTATCATTGTCTTGTACAACTTCAACAAAACATCCCAACTACTGTATTCAATGTTCTGACCAATGAAACCAAGCATGCTGAATGTCTTCTTCACCACTCTGTCCACCTGTGACTTCACTTTCAAGGAGCTATGAACATGTACTCCTAGGTTTCTTTATTCTGTAACTCTCCCCAGCATCCTGCCATTAACTGAGTAAATCCTGCCCTGGTTCAGTCTACCAATATGCATCACCTCGCATTTATCTTAAATTAAATTCCATCCGCTATTCGTCAGCCCACTGGCTCAATTGTTCAAGATCCCATTGCAATCTGAGATAGCTCTCTTCACTGTTGTCCACTATGCCACCAATCTTGATGTCATTTGCAAACTTAATAACCATGCTCCCCGTATTCTCATCCAAATCGTTAATATGAATGACAAATAAAAGTAGACCAAGCACTGATCCCACAGGCATACTGCTGGTCACAGGCCTCCAATTTGAAGAACAACCCTCTACAACCTCTGGTTTCTGCCATCAAGCCAATTTGTATCCATTTAGCTGCTTCACCCTGGCATCCTATGAGATTTAACCTTATGCAACAACCATGGATTAGGAGAGGTTTAAATGTCAACAAAGATTGACAAAGAGGTTGATAAAGAAGGGTAGGAGAAATTACGAAGCTGGGCTAGCGCTTAATATAAAAAAGGATAGCAAGAGTTTTTATAAATATATAAAAAGGAAGAGGCTGGCTAGGGTGAACGTTGGACCCTTAGAGGATGAGAGAGGGGACTTAGTGGTAGGGGATGGGGAAATGGCTGAGGCCTTGAATAACTTTTTTGTTTTGGTCTTCATGGAGGAGGACGTGAATAATTTGCCAGGTGTTAGCGATGGAAAGGTGGTAGGACTGGAGGGTCTTTGAGATGAATCACATGGAGTGAGAAGACAACAGACTATTCTAACCTCTGGATTTGTTCTGGATGATAATTCCCTAAACTGCAAAACGAATATTAAAATTACCGGAGAAGGGAGGAATGGATATGAAGATGAAGGGAAATATTGTGTTATAATGACTGAAGTCAGGATGATGGTAAGGATGACAATGTTCTATCACACAAATATTGTTTTGTATAACCCCAAGGGAGAAAACATAATGATAGAAGAAAACATTCTTGTTAGAGATGGAAATGTGGTAGGACTGGAGGGTCTTAATGACATTACTGTTACTAGAGAGGCGGTGCTCGACAGACTGGAGGGGCTGATTGTGGACAAGTCGCCAGGACCAGATGGAATGCATCCGAGGGTTCTGAAAGAAATGGCGGAGGTGATAGTGGATGCCTTGGTGGTTATTTTCCAGACGTTGCTGGATTCCGGGGAAGTGCCGGAAGATTGGAAAACGGCTAATGTTACGCCGTTGTTTAAGAAGGGTGCCAGGCAAAAGGCAGGGAATTATAGGCCGGTTAGTTTAACGTCTGTTGTAGGTAAAATGTTAGAATCCTTCATCAAGGAGGAAATAGCAAGGCATCTTGAGAGGAATTGCTTGATAGAGCAGACGCAGCACAGTTTCGTTAAAGGGAAGTCGTGTCTGACAAATTTACTGGAGTTCTATGAGGATGTGTCTAGGGCGGTGGATAGAGGAGAGCCGGTGGATGTGGTCTGTCTTGATTTTCAGAAGGCGTTTGACAAGGTACCTCACGAGGTTATTGCAGAAGGTCAGGGGACATGGAGTTGGGGATAGGGTGTTAGCGTGGATAGAAGATTGGTTGTCAAATAGGAGGCAGAGAGTGGGGGTCAATGGGTGCTATTCGGATTGGCGGTTGGTGACTAGTGGAGTGCCCCAGGGGTCGGTGCTGGGGCCTCAGCTATTTACCATTTATATAGATGATCTGGAGGAGGGAACCGAGTGTAGGGTGTCGAAATTTGCTGATGACACCAAGATTGGTGGAATGGCAAATTGTGCGGAGGGTGTGGAGAGTCTGCAGAAGGATCTAGATAGGCTGGGCGAATGGGCCAGGAAATGGCAAATGGAATTTAATGTTGGCAAGTGTGAGGTGGTCCACTTTGGTAGGAATAATGGTAGGAAGGGTTATTACTTACGTGGCGAAAAACTGCAGCAGGTGACGGTGCAGAGGGACCTCGGGGTCCTTGTGCATGAGTCGCAAAAACCCAGCTTGCAGGTGCAGCAGGTGTTCAGGAAGGCAAATGGGATGCTGGCCTTCATAGCGAGGGGGATTGAATATAAAAGTAGGGAGGTCTTGCTGCGGCTATATAGGGCATTGGTGAGGCCGCAGCTGGAGTACTGTGTGCAGTTTTGGGCGCCGTACTTACGCAAGGATATTTTGGCCTTGGAGGGAGTGCAGAGGAGGTTTACTAGGCTAATGCTGTAGTTGAGGGGGTTGAGCTATGAGGAGAGGCTGAATAAATTAGGCTTGTACTTGTTAGAGTTTAGAAGAATGAGGGGAGATCTCATTGAGACGTATAAGATGATGAATGGGATGGATAGGATAGAGGTGGAGAGACTCTTCCTGCTCAGAAAGGACAGTAGGATTAGGGGGCACAGCCTCAAGATAAAGGGGGGGGGGGGTGCGGTTTAGAACGGAGTTGAGGAGGAACTTCTTCACTCAAAGGGTGGTGAATCTCTGGAATTCTCTGCCCGTTGAAGTGGTGGAGGCTACCTCGCTAAATATTTTTAAGACGTGGGTTGATGGGTTTTTGATAAGAGAGGGGATTAAGGGTTATGGGGAGAGGGCGGGAATGTGGAACTGAGCCACGACAGATCAGCCATGATCTTATTGAATGGCGGGGCAGGCTCGAAGGGCTAGATGGCCTACTCCTGCTCCTATTTCTTATGTTCTTATGTGTCATACACCACCATAATTTAACCAAGGTGCTGGTAAAATTAATATTGGAGGATGAAGCCATGAGGGCAATACCTCATTGTGAATACCCATTACAAACAATCCCTATTGTTTAGCTTGAAATCAATAAATCACAGTACTCAGACATCATTGATGTATATTATATAGCTGCTCCAGGAAATTAAAAGGGTGGAGGGATGCATTTAAACTGTAAGAAATCGTGAATTTTGGAAGGTGGCTGCCAATGTAGAATTATATCCAAGGATTAGACTCTTTCAGATGGAATTAGTGATATCACAAATTATAGTACTTGTAATTCTGAACATTATGCTATATCCTGTGAAGGAATCAAAAACAGGTATAGAAAATATAAGAAATGAAAGAGATAGCAATGGCATTGACAGAAAGTTAGCATTCTTTTTTAAAGAGAGGTATAAAATACTCTAAAGGTAAGTGATCAACAAAAAAATGAAACTTAATAAATAAATCATGACAGCTATTCTAATGTAGTAACAATTAATGAGAGAGAGTGTAACAGACCAGTCTTGCAAAAGGTAAACGTGTTTTGTTTTAAGATTCAGCTTTGAAGACAGGACTTGAAGACTTGCCAATGAACTCGTCAAAACAATGAGATAACAAGGGCACTTAGATTCTTCTGACAATGTTCAAAGGCCATTTTGTACATAAATTGCAAAGTAATTGACTCTTCCTTTTGAAATGGTCCAGCGAGTCAGAGGTCCAAGGCAGCTCACTGAACTAACTCCCACAAGACTGGTGTCCCTTCACCAAATCCAGATTTATTTACAATAGTTAGTAATACTTGACAGCTACTTCCCAGTACAGAGTATACGTAGAGTGCCTGTAACCCGGACACTCATGATGCAGTTACATCTACAATGTCCATTTGAGACTCTGAGATTTCAATGACCGGAGGCAGAAAGCAGGAGCCATCAGGTTGTGGAATTTCTTCTGAGACTTTTGATGTGTTGTGTATAGATCATTCCAGCTTTTAAGTGGTCAATGTGTTTTTGTAGAATGGTATCTCCTGTGCAGACTTCGTACAAAACTGATCCTGCCCTTGAGTTGACTGTGCTTTGTAATCACTCAGTGCCATTCTAATTAAATTATCTCTTGCCTTTAGGTGTCTCTATTGGCTGGTGGTGGTGTGGTGTGGGGGATGGTAGGATCCTTTGGGTAGAAAATAGGCGCAAAGTTTCTCAACTATCGTTCTTGTGTTTGATTGAATTCACCCTGTGTATGTCCATCCAGTTTGAATGGGCATCTACCATTGAACACATGGATAGTCCGCATAGTCGATATGTAGGTCAGGTTCGTATATGTAGGTCGATATATTCGTCAGGTGAGTGGAAAGTTCTCACCTGATGAAGAAACAGCATTCTGAAAGCTTGTGGGTTTACTATCAAATAAACTTGTTGGACTTTAACCTGGTGTTGTGAAGCTTCTTACTGTGTTTACCCCAGTCCAACGCTGGCATCTCCACATCATGAATAGCCAAGCATGCAGGGGAACTGCTGGTGATGCTTCTGCCCTTACTGACACTGATCCATGAATGCGGCTATGTCCATGTCCATGCTTGGCCACCATTTTTGTCATTCCTGGGTGGCCATGATGGGATGGTGGCCCTGACTCGGGATAACAACTCAGGAGCCCCATGGGAGTATGCCATCTTCCACAATCAGCTGCTCTCACCGGCTCCAGTATGGAGGGAGTATGGGCTGTAATAGCCTTTTTGTTTCCTCAGTCTGTACTAGCTGTTTCAATTTCACAAGTCTTTTAAAGTTCACAGCCAACTATTATTTGCTGCCATTAGTAGAGTTACCAAAACATTCATTGTCATCATTGCCTCCCCCATTGGGGGTACCACCAGTGAGTTGTCTGCTAACAGTAGCCGACTTGAGGCATCTGCGTTGCCTGCTTGGCTCCTGGATGGTGTTCTAATCATTAATTGTAAGTTGCCAGTAATAAAGCCTGCTGCTGGATTTGGGCCATAGCTTTGGTTGGCACTGTCTTGTCCTCCCTAAGCAGTCCCAGTAGTGGCTTGTGGTCTGTGATAAATGAATTTTTACCTATGTGAGTACTAATGGAATTTTTGAATTCCAAATATTACCACCACCCTTTTTTAATGTGGGAGTATTTGCGTTCCACAAATGGCAAGGTTCTGGAAGCATACTCAATTGGGCATTCCTCTTAGTTGGGCCACCTATATGCCAATATCAGGTGCCATATGGGGAGATGCTGCAGATCAGTATAATTCTTTCCTGAGATCATAACATGTCAGAATGTTAGACAGGATAAGTTGTTTTACTTTACTGAAAACCAAGGATTGCCTGGAAGCCCACTCCCAAAGCTGAACCTTTTTTAGTAGTTGGTGTAATGAGACCAGGATGGAGGCAAGGTTGTGTATAAATTTCCCATAACAAGGTACTAACTCCAGAAATGATTTTAGCTCTTGGATAGACATGGGTGCCTTTGATCACTTGCATTTTGCTTTTGGAAGGTTTAGATCAGACTTGTCTACTCTGTAGCTGAGGGTATCTCTGGGGGACCTGAAATACACATTTTTTCAAATCGTAAAATCACTATAGCACAGAAGAAGGCCATCCAGCCCATTAAGTCTATACTGACCACAATCCCACTCGGGCCCTATTCCTGTAACCCCACACACTTACCCTGCTAATTTCCTGACATCAGGGTCAATTTACCATGGCCAATTAACTTAACCTGCACATCTTTGGACTGTAGGAGGAAACTGGAGCACCTGGAGAAAAACCATGCAAACATGGGAAGAATGTGTGGCGTTTGCACAGACAGTGACCTAAATTGGGAATTGAACCCAGGTCCCTGGAGTTGTGAAGCAGCAGTGCTAACCGCTACCACCATGCTGCCCACAGGTGCATGCATGCCTTGGAAAAATCAGTTTAGACCTTCAAGGTTCCCCACATTCCTATTCATTTTTCTTGCTACGAGGACACCATCCAGATAAATAGCTACTTGAGGTAAACCTTGTAAGATGTTCTCCATCATTTGTTAGAAAATTGCACAGGATAATGATATCCCAAATGGCAATCTAGTGTTTTGATAAAGGCCTTTGAGTGAATTGTTGAATACCTCTAATTGTACGTACATGAGACTTGTACCAAGTTTTGAAAACAAAAGTGCTGCTGCCAACTTTGCATAGAAAGTTAAAATTTATTTATTCGTGTCATGTGTAGGCTTATATTGACACTGCAATGAAGTTACTGTGAAAATCCCCTAATTGCCACATTTGTTCGGGTACACTGAGAGAAAATTTAGCATGCATACACCTAACCTGCATGTCTTTCAGACTGAAAGGAAACTCGAGCTCCCAGAGGACACCCATGCAGATATGGGGAAAATGTGCAGACTCTGCACAGACAGCGACTTAAATCAGGAAATGAACCTGGCTCCCTGGTGCTGTGAGGCAGCAGTGCTCAGCACTCTGCCACGAAGCCGCTCACAAGCTCTTGATCCAAGGGATTGGTTTTTAAACAGCTGCGAAGGAACAGTTTGCGTTTGTTTAAAATCCCCGGACTGATCCATCCAACTTCAAAACTGGTACGACCTGTGCAGCCCATTCCGCAGATTGGACTGGTTTGATGATCCCTTCGTGTTCCAAACTCTAGATTTCAGTTTCAACTTTTTCCCATAAGGGCCTTGCAAAAACGTGGAATTGCTTCCTATTCAACATGTCAGGTCGCCTTGGCTCCTTTGATAGACCTTCCTAGAAAACCTCCAGGATATTTTAGCAGGACTTAACTAAAATGGCCAATTGCTAGCTAAAAGATTTAGAGCCAATCTAGGTGGATCTCTTGCAACCAGTTTTGCCCTATTAGGCTTGGCCCTGAGCCCTCCACTACAATCACTGGTAACTGAACCAGTTGCATTTCATAGGAGACAGTGACAGGTTGTACCCACAATTTGCAAAGGTTTCCCTGCATTGGACCTCCATCTTGCTGAGGTCTTGATTGAAGTTGAGGGTTGGAATCCAGAATGAATTTCTGGAACACTGATTCTCTGACCAATCAATACAGCCGCCACACCAGTATTGACCTCAATTAATACCAAATGCTATTTAACCACAAATTTATCTTGATTGCATTTCGATGTCCAAATCGGAAGCAATTTAATTGTCCTAAGTCAAATGTAAGTGGACCTTCCAGGGTGTGAATTCTCCTGGAGACCGTCCTATGGTTTTTCTGAACGTAGGTCTTGTAGGGCTCCTTTGCTGTTTTGACTCTGCATACTGGCAACAATTACAATGCACTACCAAATGGAATTCTGAAGGGACTTGGACTGCAGTTTGGCTTTGCTTTGGGACTGTGCTTTGGGCAAAACGTGTAGTTACATGTATCTGGATGCTTCGTGAATGTGACTGTAAATGCCCGCACTCGAGCGGTGGTCCCTGAACTCAGTCGAACAGGTGTGGGTGTTCACTTCCATTGGAATGGCTTGCAACTCACATGCTCCCCTTTAGCATTATCCGATGATAAGGTCAGCCGTAGCGCCGGTTTGAAATCCATTTGAGTTTCGGCTAATAGGTGTTTTTGAATAGTTACACTATTAATCCCACATACCAGATGGTCTCTAAACATCTTGTTAAGAGTTAAGCTAAATTCACATGCTTCAAATAGTCATCTTAACATAGTTAAGAAACCTATAACCAATTGCTCTGGCTCTTGGGATGCCAGTAACACAGATATTATCTCAGAATCAGGTGACTTGGGGTCATGGTATTAACTTGTTTAGTCAATTCTTGAAAGATTTTAGTATCTGGTGCCTCAGGGAAAGTTTAACTCTGATAGCAAATGTTGAAGCCCTGCAGGCAGTTAGAAGAACTGCTTGTTGTTTTTCATCTGCCATAATATTGTTTGCCTGAAAAAAAACACAACTCATGCATTCCACTTGTTGGGCCCAGTCTTTGATGATGAGGATGTGCCAGCGTTGGACTGGGGTAAACAGTAAAAAGTCTGACAACACCAGGTTTTAGTCCGACCGATTTATTTGATAGTAAACTCAGAAGCTTTCGAGGGGACTCCCTCTTCGTCAGGTGAATGGAGAGTTCTGGCCTCGGACAGAGCATATAAAGCACAGACAGTTTAGAGATTACTGATTAGAACGTGAATCTTTACACCTAACCTGTTCAAGTCCTAAAGTGGCCGACAATGTGTGTGGAAGGAGCACTGATCACAGGTTAAAGAGATGTGTATTATCTCCAGACAGCACAGGTGAGTGAGGTTTTGCAAACCCAGACAAGTCACGGGGGTTACAGATAGTGTGACGTGAACCCAAGATCCCTGTTGAGACCGTCCTCATGTGTGTGGAACTTGGCTATCAGTCTCTGCTCAGCGACTCTGCGCTGAGCAGAGACTGATAGCCAAGTTCCACACACATGAGGACGGTCTCAACAGGGATCTTGGGTTCACGTCACACTATCTGTAACCCCCGTGACTTGCCTGGGTTTGCAAAACCTCACTCACCTGTGCTGTCTGGAGACAATACACATCTCTTTAACCTGTGATCAGTGCTCCTTCCACACACATTGTCGGCCACTTTAGGACTTGAACAGCAGGTTAGGTGTAAAGATTCGCATTCTAATCAGTAATCTCTAAACTGTCTGTGCTTTATATGCTCTGTCCGAGGCCAGATCTCTCCATTCACCTGACGAAGAGGGAGTCCCCTCGAAAGCTTCTGAGTTTACTATCAAATAAATCGGTTGGACTAAAACCTGGTGTTGTCAGACTTTTTACCCAGTCTTTGGCAGGGTTGAAACGGGTCTTGTCTTCCAAATAAAGGCACGATGCATAGGAATGGCTTACCCCTACTTACACCACCTGTTGCAAATGAGTTTCTTCAAGAATCATGCTTTACCTCGCCCCCACAAGCCGATGTCCCTTCACCAAATCCAGATTTATTTACAAGTTACTAATACTCAGAGTAGAATGGGATGGCATGGTTAGCACTGCTGCTTCAGGGACCCAGGTTCAATTCCAGCCTCAGATCACTGCCTGTGCGAAGTTTGCACTTTCTCCCCACGTCTGCGTGAGTTTCCTCTGGGTGCTCCGGTTCTCTCTCCTCTGTCTCTGTCTCTGTCTCTCTCTCTCTCTTTCCCCCCCCCCCCCCGTCCAAAGATGTGCAGGTTAAGTTGATTGGCCATGTTAAATTGACTCTAGTGTCAGGGGATTACCAGGGTAAATGAGGGTTATGGGAATAGGACCTGGTTGGGATTGTGGTCAGTATGGACTCAATGGCCTCCTTCTGTACTGCAGGGTTTCTATGATACTTCTGAGTGCAGAGTTCACACCCTGAACGAATAACAAAAAACTATGGTTTAGAACATAGAACATTACAGCGCAGAACAGGCCCTTCGGCCCACGATGTTGCGCCGACCAGTTAAAAAACAATGACCCACTAATCTAAACCAATCCCTTTTCGTCCATAAACCTATCCACGGATCTCTTAAATGCCCCCAAACTAGGCGCATTTACAACTGCAGCAGGCAGGGCATTCCAATCCCTCACCACCCTCTGGGTAAAGAACCTACCCCTGACATCTGTCCTATAACTACCCCCCCTTAATTTAAAGCCATGCCCCCTTGTGCTAGCTTTCTCCATCTGAGGAAAAAGGCTATCACTATCCACCCTATCTAAACCTCTAATCATCTTATATGTTTCAATAAGATCCCCTCTTAGCTGCCTTCTTTCTAGCGAAAACAACCCCAAATCCCTCAGTCTCTCCTCATAGGACCTCCCCTCCATACCAGGCAACATCCTGGTAAACCTCCTCTGTACCCTCTCCAAAGCCTCCACATCCTTCCTGTAATGTGGGGACCAGAACTGCACACAGTACTCCAAGTGCGGCCGCACCAGAGTTGTGTACAGTTGCAACATGACGCTGCGACTCCTAAATTCAGTACCCCTACCAATAAGCGCCAAGACACCGTATGCCGCCTTAACAACCTTATCTACTTGATTCCCAACTTTCAGGGATCTATGTACACGTACACCTAGATCCCTCTGTTCATCCACACTATTCAGAGTCCTCCCGTTAGCCCTATACTCGACACATCTGTTATTCCTACCAAAGTGAATTACCTCACACTTCTCCGCATTAAACTCTATCCGCCACCTCTCGGCCCAGCTCTGCAACCTGTCTAAGTCTCCCTGCAAACTATGACACCCTTCCTCACAATCTACCACACCTCCGACTTTGGTGTCATCAGCAAATTTACTAATCCACCCTCATCCAGATCATTAATAAAAATTACAAACAGCAGTGGCCCCAAAACAGATCCCTGAGGCACACCACTCGTAACCGAACTCCATGACGAATATTTACCATCAACCACCACCCTCTGTCTCCTATCTGCTAGCCAATTCCTGATCCAATTTCCTAGACTACCCTCAATCCCATACATCTGCATTTTCTGCAGAAGCCTACCATGGTGAACCTTATCAAACGCCTTACTAAAATCCATATATACCACGTCAACTGCCTTACCCCTATCCACCTCTTTGGTCACTTTCTCAAAAAAGTCAATAAGGTTCGTAAGGCACGACCTACCCGCTACAAAACCATGCTGACTGTCTCCAATCAATTCATTACTCTCCAAATAACTATAAATCCTATCCCTAATAATTTTTTCTAAAACCTTGCCCACAACAGAAGTGAGACTCACCGGTCTATAATTCCTGGGGAAGTCTCTGTTCCCCTTCTTAAACAATGGGACAACATTCGCTATCCTCCAATCCTCCGGTTTTGAGAATGATTTTGGGATCCAAGCAGAGAGAACATTATAACCAGCGAGCAAGTACAAAAACTAATTTAAAAGACCTAATGGACGGTTTTATCTAAGTATGGAAATTATGTTACCACTGTAGAGAGTATTGGACAGATCCATCTCAGCCCTTAGAATGGCCTTGGAGGTGTGCAGTGCAAGTTCGTAATAGGTCTAAAGTGAAATTATGAGAGCAAGCTGCTTAGAGTAGGCTTATTTTTCATTACGTATAGAAGATTAAGATCTGACTGAGGAAATTTATGAAATGAGTTGGTAGATCGTTAGAGAGAAATGATTTCATTTGTGGACAAATCCAGATCAAAATTAGGGCTAAGCCAATGAAGGATGATGTCAAGAAATGCATCTTCACGCAGCACAGTAAAAATTTGGAAACAAAGTGCTGGAACACAAAATTTTAAATCAAAATTGAAAACAAGATGGGGAAATGGTGGCATAATTGTATTGTCACTAGTACAAAATTGAGGGACATGGGGTAGGTAGGAAGGACATAATGGCACTGCCACTGGACTAGTACAAAATTATGATGGACATAGGGTTGGAGAAGAAGGGGTTAATAACCAGGAAGCACTGATTTTAAGGTAAGGAATAAGAGATTTAGAGGGGGTTTTTCACACAGAGGATGGTGGGAATCTGGAACTCAGCACGTGAAAGGGTGGCAAAGGTGGGAATCCTGGAATTTTAAGAAACATTTAGATGAGTACTTGAAACACTGCAGCATATAAGGCTATGGAAAGTGGAATTAAAGTAGATCGGCTTGATGGTTAGCACAAGTGCAGGGCCTCTTTCTGTGCTGTAAACCTGACTTTATTTCTAATCAGAGGCCCAAATTAATGCTGTGGGGACAAAGCCCATCACAGCAGCTGATGGAATTTAAATTCATTTAAATGAGTCTAGAACAAAAAGCTCTTCTCAATAATGATGACCATGAAACGGTCATCAATTGTTGAAAAAATCCACCTGGTTCCCCTATGTCCTTTAGGGAAGGAAATCTGCTATCCTTATCTGATCTGACCTCCGCGTGACTCCAGACCCACAGCAGTGTGGTTGACTCTCAACTGCCTCTGAAGTGGCCACTCAGTTCAGGGCAATTAGGGATGGCAACAAATATTAGCCTTGCTAGCAACGCCCAAATCCCATGAAAGAATAAAGAAAACTGAATAGATTTTTGTTCAGGTAAGAATCGAAATGGAGCTAAGATCCAGACTATCTAATTGAGAGGCGAACAAAAAGCTGAAAGAAGCACTTTTTGGGATATTTTACTAAGTTAAAGGTATAATATAAATATTTTAAAATGTTCACCTTGTCCAGGTGAAAGAGGAAAAAAGCACTAATGGTTACACAACAAGCAGGCTTGAAGGGCTGAATGGCCTCCTCCTTCTATCTTCTATGTTTCTATTGCAGCCTTAGTTGGTGTTTTGAGGTGAAAATAATTTTGAAACTGTATTATACTTTGAAAGGTAAGAACATGCAGTGAATCAGTGATCCTAATGTGAAGCAAACATGTTTGAATCATAGAATCCTGCAGTGCAGAAAGAGGCCCTTCGGCCCATTGAGTCTGCACTGATCACAATCCCACCCAGGCCCTACCCCCATATCCCTAATATTTACCCACTAATCCCTCTAAACTAAGTATCCTAGTACACTAAAGGACAATTTAGCATGGCCAGTCTACCTAACCAGCACATCTTTGGACTGTGGGAGGAAACCGGAGCACCTGGAGGAAACCCATTCAGACACGAGGAGAATGTGCAAACTCCACGCAGTCAGTGACCCAAGCTGGCAATCGAATCCAGGTGCCTAGAGCTGTGAAGCAGCAGTGCTAACTACTGTGCCATGTTTGTGATAAGTACACAGAATTCTTCAAATGCCTGACAGTTCTTCAAGAAACTGCACTTTAAACCCAATATAAAAACCAAACCCAAGACAGAATTTGATGTTTGTGCTCAGGCATTTTGAAAGAGTTCCGAGAGATATAGCAGGGGCATTGCTCCACATAGAACCATAGAATCCTTGCATTACCAAAGAGGACCATTTGGTCCTTTAGGTCTGCGCTGACTCTTTTAAAAAAGCATCTTATCCAGACCCGTGCTCCCAAGCATTTACCATGGCTAATCCGCCTAACC
This sequence comes from Carcharhinus amblyrhynchos, assembly GCF_965287045.1. Taxonomy (NCBI): domain Eukaryota; kingdom Metazoa; phylum Chordata; class Chondrichthyes; order Carcharhiniformes; family Carcharhinidae; genus Carcharhinus; species Carcharhinus amblyrhynchos. The sequence goes on along the minus strand of NC_137332.1, from coordinate 87,338,071 downwards.
TACACATTTTATATAATCAAAGGATAATTTAGTATGGCCAATCCACCTAACCTGCACTATTTGGACTGTGGGAGGAAACTGGAGCACCTAGAGGAAACCCACGCAGACATGGGGAGAAAGTGCAACCTCCACATAGTCACCCAAGGCTTGAATCCCTAGTGCTATGGAGCAGGAGTGTTAGCCACACCACCACCCCACAATTTGCTCAAGAAAGGACTCATCCCAGAAAGAATACTGGTAATCTAATGTACATTTATATTACATCTGTGTAATTCTGATATTTTAGAGGGACAGAACTTGTCTGGGGAATTATAAACCAGTCTGGTTAACGTTAGTGGTGGGAAATATAATGGCATCCTTACTGATGCAGAGAATAAATCATTTAGAAATGGCATATAATAATGAGCAGTCAGCATGGATATCAAAAGGGAAAATCTTACTTGGTCAATATTATTGAATATTTTGAGGAGCTAACCCTGGTAATGTAGTAGATGTAACATGTCTGGATTTTCAAAAGGCCTTTGATAAAAGTGCCTAGAACAGACTGATGAGTAACGGGAGAGAATGTGGAGTCAGGGGACAAGTGACAGAATGGATTGCCAGCTGACTTCATGACAGGAAGCTGAGTGGGAGTAAAGGGTGATTGTTCGGAGTGGCAGAAAGTGAGAAATGGTGTACCACAAGAATTAGTGCTAGGATCACTGCTGTCCACAATTTACATTTCACCTTTTGGACTTTGGAATCATAAACACAATTTCTTTATTGACTATTCTCCAATTTGACAACATCCGCAAATTGTGAGGAGGACCGCAACACATTACAGAAGGACATTGGATGTGATGATGAATTTCATTATTTATGTCTGCCTTTGCCCAAACAAGATCTGGTAAATAGAAACAGAAAAACTACACAAACAGGCCCTTCGGCCCACAAGTTGCACCGATCATATCGCTACCTACTAGACTTACCTATAACCCTCAATCGTATTAAGTCTCATGTACTCATCCAGAAGTCTCTTAAAAGACCCTATTGAATTTGCCTCCTCCACCACCGACAGCAGCCGATTCCACTCGCCCACCACCCTCTGAGTGAATGGTCCACATTTTCCAGGATCTCGGCTTTGATCTTAATGGAGGGTGAGGTGTTTTGCTCTTCTCGTTGGAAGAGGACCTTGGTTTTCCAGGTGAATGATGAAAAGTCCGAGCGTCTCACTTGGCCATTTCAGAGAGTAGTTAAGATTCATAGAACATAGAACAGTACAGCAGAGGAATAGGCTTTTCAACCACAGTGCTGTGGGTCTGGAGTCACGTTGTAGGCCGGACCAAGTAATGACAGCAGATTTCCTTCCCAGCTGGGTTTTTACAAAGGTCAGCTACAGTTTCTTGGTGATCATTACTGAGATTAGCTTTATATTGAAAATATTATTAATTGAATTTGTATTCTGCCCAACTACATGCATTATCCTAGGCCTTTGGAATATTAGTCTGCTATGCTACTGCCTCCCCATTGATGTGTCATAAATCCTGCACAATCTTCATTTCACACACATTTGTTACCTCTGGGATTTGACTATTCCAGTCTTTCCTGACCATCCTCCCACCTGGCACCCACCATCAACTTGAATGCATCCAAAATTCTTCTGCCAAATCCAAAGTTCTGTTCACTCATCAGCCTATACATTCCGACTTACCTTTTGCTGGTTTGGAAGTGTCTCCATAAAATGATTACTATGCAGATTACTATGCAAATGATTACTATGGGGTAGAGCGATTCTTCCCGCTCAGAAAGGACAGCAGGACTAGAGGGCACAGCCTCAAGATGGGGGGTGGGGGGGGGGGGTGCAGTTTAGAATGGAGTTGAGGAGGAACTTCTTCACTCAAAGGGTGGTGAATCTCTGGAATTCTCTGCCCGTTGATGTGGTGGAGGCTACCTCACTAAACATATTTAAGACATGGGTAGATAGGTTTTTGGTAGGCAAGGGAATTAAGGGTTATGGGGAGAAAGCGAGAAAGTGGAACTGAGCCACTTCAGATCAGCCATGATCTTATTGAATGGCGGGTCAGGCTTGAAGGGCTAGATGGCCTACTCCTGCTCCTACTTCTTATGTTCTTATGTAGAAGGAAGCCATTCAGCCAGCATATCTGCACCAGCTCTCCGATTTGAGCAATTTTCTTTGCACCACCTATTACCCTCCCAACTGTGCGTCTAACAGTGTAATTCCCAATTCCTTGATTTTAAAATCTGTCCCTTTGTATTCAGCTGCTTCCTTGACCTCCCTGTTACATAAGAACATAAGAAATAGGAGCAGGAGTAGGCCATCTGGCCCTTCGAGCCTGCCCCGCCATTCAATAAGATCATGGCTGATCTGTCGTGGCTCAGTTCCACATTCCCGCCCTCTCCCCATAACCCTTAATCCCCTCTCTTATCAAAAACTCATCAACCCGCGTCTTAAAAATATTTAGCGAGGTAGCCTCCACCACTTCAACGGGCAGAGAATTCCAGAGATTCACCACCCTTTGAGTGAAGAAGTTCTTCCTCAACTCCGTTCTAAACCGCCCCCCGCTTTATCTTGAGGCTGTGCCCCCTAGTCCTACTGTCCTTTCTGAGCAGGAAGAGTCTCTCCACCTCTATCCTATCCATCCCATTCATCATCTTATACGTCTCAATGAGATCTCCCCTCATTCTTCTAAACTGTAACGAGTACAAGCCTAGTTTATTCAGCCTCTCCTCATAGCTCAACCCCCTCAACTCCATTATCAGCCTAGTAAACCTCCTCTGCACTCCCTCCAAGGCCAAAATATCCTTGAGTAAGTATGACGCCCAAAACTGCACACAGTACTCTAGCTGTGGCCTCACCAATGCCCTATACAGCCGCAGCAAGACCTCCCTACTTTTATATTCAATCCCCCTCGCTATGAAGGCCAGCATCCCATTTGCCTTCCTGACCACCTGCTGCACCTGCAAGCTGGGTTTTTGTGACTCATGCACAAGGACCCCGAGGTCCCTCTGCACCGTCGCCTGCTACAGTTTTTCTCCACGTAAGTAATAGTCCTTCCTACCATTATTCCTACCAAAGTGGACCACCTCGCACTTGCCAACATTAAATTCCATTTGCCAGTTCATGGCCCATTCGCCCAGCCTATCTAGATCCTATCTAGATCCTGTTGCCTGTCTGTAATCTTTCTAATTGCCACATGGACAAATTCTCAATGCCTCTTCATCACATTTCAAATCCAACTCTTTGACAAAGATTTTGGTCAGTTGATGTGGCTCAGTGTCAGTTCTTTTAGGATGAGCTAAAGATGATGTGTACCGAGGATTTGTTCTGTGGAGTGGTGAGCTGGCCAACTCCTGATCTGAGGACAAGACCCTCTATGTAAAGCAAACACCAGAGTGGCATGAATCAACCAGCATATTCTGGAGATTTGTAGCTCCCAGTATATCGCTCCTTCCCCTGAACTCACTGATCTGCACCGTAGTAAAAGCCTGTTTCTATTAATGCTGTTATCTATCTAACTAAATTCATCTAATGTTTGTAATCTTCGTAACAGTTCCAATAGGGAGAGTTTCTCTGTGCTCTTGAGCTTGTTTTTGGGTTTGAATGTCACAGTTTAGCTTCCACTATTGCTGAATATGTGTGTGTCTCTGTTCCTGACAGTACCTGCACCGCTTCAGGTGGACTCACCTGAATGAGCGCCTGGCTTATGAGAGTCTGGTTCGTCGACAGAAGTTACGGGTAGAAGTTTCCCAGGCTAAGCGTGAGACCAACTTCTTCCTTCAGAATGTGGAGAAGGGTAAAGGCCTGGAGAAGCTGCAAGAATTGAAGAGGAAGAAGGGGCAAGAGTGGCAAGAAAAGAACTGGCATTTCCATCAGCGGGCAACTGAGGCGGAGATCCAAGCCAGCAAAGCACTGGAACCTGAGAAGGCAGTTGAACGCCACAGGAAATCCCAGTCCAATGTTTCACTTCTTGGCAAGATCTTCAACTCTACAATGGCACAGAAGTAGGCCCTTTCTAGGGGTAATGGACTCCAGCTCAAGGTGGAGGCAAACCCTGCTCTCTCTCTAGGCAGCGTTCATTGCCAATAAGGCATCCACTTCACATCCACACTGCAGATCCTCCTCTACAGTCCATTGTATGTGATACCAAACATTTGCCCACAAACACTGTGAGCCAAACTGGGCACGATGGCAGGTCTGAGGGCATTGGGGTCTTGAGGAACTGTCACGTTCGGGCATCTGGAACTAGGTTCCGTGATGTGTGTGTGAAAATACACAGCACTCCAGTCATGGATTGATGTCTGCAAAGCATTGATATATTTAAGTTTGAATAAACCCATGCCTGTTGTGAACACAGTAATCTGTTCTGATTCTGTTACAGACATAGCCCAAAGGTTGTCACAAAATGATAGTGATTCAGTAGGTTTTCCAAGACCTTTAGACCATGAAATAACTTCCTTTGTTAACTGACTGTGTCCACTAACCTCCAACGGTGCTTGTTACCATTACATCTGTAGCCTCAAGTTTCACAGTCAGTTAACAAAGAAAGTTATTCCTCCAGAGCCGATGTTGGCCGCATCCACCGGCTGCTGTATGAACAAAGAATATTTTTACAGCACAGAAATAGACCCCTCGGCCCTCCAAGGCTGCACTGACTGTGCTGCCCAACTGAACTAAAACCCCCTACCCATTATGAACTGTATTTCCTTTTATTCCCATCTTATGCATTTGTCAAGACACCCCTTTAAAAGTCACTATCGTAACTGCTTCCACCATCTCCCCGGCAGTGGGTTCCAGGTACCTACCACCCTCTGTGTAAGAAATGGCCTCGCACATCCCCTTTAAACCTTGCCCCTCGCACTTTTCAAACTTATCATAGAATCCTACAGTGCTGAAAGAGACCATTTGGCCCATCGAGTCTGCACCAACCACAATCCCACCCAGGCCCTATCCCCATATCCTACACAATTACCCACTAATCCCTCTAACCTATGCATCCCAGGACACTAAGGGGCAATTTAGAATGGCTAAACAACCTAGCCCACACATCTTTGGACTTTGGGAGGAAACCAAAACACCTGGAGGAAACCCATGCAGACACAGGGAGAATGTGTAGACTCCACAGTGACCTGAGCCTGGATTTGAACCCAGGTCTTGAGCTGTGAAGCAGCAGTGCTAACCATTGTGCTACCGTGCCGCCCCATAGTATGTCCCCTAGTAATTGACTCTTCCGCTCTGTCCTTGCCCCTCATCCTGTAGACTTCTATCAGGTTGACCCTCAACCTATGTCGTTCCAGTGAGAACAAACCAACTTTTTCCAACTTCTTGCTCGTGCCCTCCATACCAGGCAACATCCTGGTAAATCTTTTCTGTACCTTCTCCAAAGCCTCCACATGCTTCTGGTAGTATGGTGGCCAGAATTGAACACTATATTCAAAGTACGACTTAACTATGGTTCTATATTTCCTAGGGCTGAAAAGGTGCTGGGGAGCAGGTACAGAGGAGATGTCAGGTTTAAGTATTCCACTCACAGGGTGGTGAGTGAAATTGGCTGCCGTCGGTGGTGGTAGAGGCGAACTCACTGGGGTCTTTTTTAAAAGACTTCTGGATGAGTACATGGGATTTAATGGGATAGTTCCATGGCCTGGTAGGTATGGATATGATCGGTGCAACTTGTGGGCCGAAGGGCCTGTTTGTGCTGTAGTGTTCTATGTTCTATAAAGCTGCAACATGACTTGCCAATTTTTAAACTCGATGTCCCGACCGATGAAGGCAAGTATGTTGTTATGCCTCTTTGACTACCTTCTCCACTTGCATTGCCACTTTAAATGACTTGTATATGCAGATCCCTCTGCCTATCGCTACACCTAAGGGTTCTGCCATTTACTGTATATTTCCAATCTTTTATAGACTTTCCAAAATGCATTACAAGAACCATTATGCCAAGTGGGTGGGCACTGGTCTACTAGGCTGCCATGCTGGAGACTAGGCGAGATGCTCAAACTGGTAGGCAACATGGCCCTGGACAAGACTCCCATTATCCCCTGCCACCTGCAGCTCACCATTCACAATGATCTACTGGAAAGAGTCACCATCACCCAGGGTGGCGTCATGCTCAACATCCAGGCAATGCTGCTGTCCAAGGACACCAGCCACCCCAGCAAGGTTTATGCCTGAAATGAAAGAAATTCAGTTATTTAAAAGGTCTTGTTTGTTGGTACCTCGGTCCCACACTGCTGATCTACAGGAGGACAGGGAAGTGGGATTAGTTTGGGATTGATGCAGGGCTAAGTGGAGACAGCGGAGCAGTGAGATTAGTTTGGGCTTGATACGCGGCTATGGGAAGAGAACAGGAAAGTGGGATTAATTGGGATTGTTTCAATGCTGATCTAGCTTTGTGCTGAACAGGTATATACAGTGGGATGAATACTAGAGGAAAGTCTGACAACGATCACTGTGCTAATGGAACGCTGGCTGCAAATAGCAATGGGCAGCACTGTTGGATCAAGTTTATTACTGAAAACAATCAATATACAAAATAAAACTTTTGTAAAATAAGTCAGTTGAATAAAACCCTTCCTGCAGTGAACACAGTGGTTTTACTGCGACCCAACATCACATCTGGAATACTCTGCAGTTTTGGTCTCCGTATTTAAAAAATGATATACATCCAGTGGAGGCAGTACAGCCAAGGTTCATTAGATCAGTCTGTGTGATGAAGGCATTATCCTTTGCTGAGTAAATTGAGTTTATATTCTCTGGATAAAAGCAAAATACTGCTGGAATCTGAAACAAAAACAGAAAATGCTGGAAAATCTCAGTAGGTCTGAAAGCATCTGTGGGGAGAGAATACCACCAACATTTCAAGTCTAGAGTAGTGAATGTCTGGAACATGCTGCCTGGGGAGGTGGCAGGAGCCCGTACAATAATAGCATCTACACAAATACATGAAGAGGATGGGAATGGATGGATACAGACTCCATAAGTGCATATGGTTTTAGGCAGGCATCATGATTGGCACAGGTTTGGAGAGCCTAACGGCTGTTCCTGTGCTGGATTGTTCTTTGTTCTAGATGGCCTGAGTTCTAATGAAGGGTCAGCTAGATTTGAAATGTTGGCCCCTTTTACTCTCTGGAGTTTAGAAGAATGAGAGGCAATCTCATTGAAACTAACAAAATTCTGAAAGGGTTCAATAGAGTGGATTAGTTTATTATTAGTGTCACAAGTAGGCTTACATTATCATCGCAATGAAGTTACTGTGAAAATCCCTAAGTCGTCACACTGTGGCACGTGTTTGGATACACTGAGGGAAAATTTAACATGGCTCATGTCCTCAACCAGCTAGTCTTTTGGACTGTGGGAGGAAACTAGAGCACACAGAGTAAACCCATGCAGATACTGGGGGAGAACATAGAACATTACAGTGCAGAACAGGCCCTTTGGCCCACGATGTTGCGCTGACCAATTAAAAAAGCAATGACCCTCTAAAACCAATCCCTTTCTATCCATAAACCTATCCACGGATCTCTTAAACGCCCCCAAACTAGGTGCATCTACAACTGCAACAGGCAGGGCATTCCAATCCCTCACCACCCTCTGGGTAAAGAACCTACCTCTGACATTCGTCCTATATCTACCACCCCTTAATTTAAAGCTATGCCCCCTCATGCTAGCTTTCTCCATCAGAGGAAAAAGGCTATCACTGTCCACCCTATCTAAACCTCTAATCATCTTATATGTTTCGATAAGGTCCCCTCTTAGCTGCCTTCTTTCTAACGAAAACAACCCCAAATCCCTCAGTCTCTCCTCATAGGACCTTCCCTCCATACCAGGCAACATCCTGGTAAACCTCCTCTGCACCCTCTCCAAAGCCTCCACATCCTTCCTATAATGTGGGGACCAGAATTGCACACAATACTCCAAGTGCGGCCGCACCAGAGTTTTGTACAGTTGCAACATGACGTTGTGGCTCCTAAATTCAATCCCCCTACCAATAAACGCCAAGACACCGTATGCCTTCCTAACTACCTTATCTACTTGATTCCCAACTTTCAGGGATCTATGTACACATACACCTAGATCCCTCTGTTCATCAACACTATTCAGAGTCCTACCGTTAGCCCTATACTCTACACATCTGTTATTCCTGCCGAAGTGAATTACCTCACACTTTTCCGCATTAAACTCCATCTGCCACCTCTCGGCCCAGCTCTGCAACTTGTCCAAGTCTCTCTGTAAACTATGACACCCCTCTTCACTATCTACCACTCCTCCGACTTTGGTGTCATCAGCAAATTTACTGATCCACCCAACTATACCCTCATCCAGGTCATTTATAAAAATTACAAACAGCAGTGGCCCCAAAACAGATCCCTGAGGCACACCACTTGTAACCGAACTCCATGACGAATACTTTCCATCAACCACCACCCTCTGTCTCCTATCTGCTAGCCAATTCCTGATCCAATTAACTAAATCACCCCCCAATCCCATACGTCTGCATTTTCTGCAGAAGCCTTCCATGGTGAACCTTATCAAACGCCTTACTAAAATCCATATATACCACGTCAACTGCCTTACCCCCATCCACCTCTTTGGTCACTTTCTCAAAAAACTCAATAAGGTTAGTAAGGCACGACCTACTCTTCACAAAACCGTGCTGACTATCTCCAATCAATACATTACTCTCTAAATGACTATAAATCCTATCCCTAATAATTTTTTCTAAAACTTTACCCACAACAGAAGTAAGACTCACCAGTCTATAATTCCCGGGGAAGTCTCTGTTCCCCTTCTTAAACAATGAGAACGTGCAGGTTCTGCACAGATAGTGACCCAAGCTGGGAATCAAACCCAGGTCCCTGGCATTGTGAGGCAGCAATGCCACTTATCGAGAGATTATTTCCGCTGGTCATGGAATCTTAAACATGGGGGCACAGTCCCAGAATTAGGGGCTGATCATTTAGGTCAAAGATGAGAAATTTCTTCATTCAGAGGGTTCTGAATCTTTGGAATTTTCTATCATAGAGGGTCTTTTTTATTCATTCGTGGGGTGTGGGCCTTGCCAGCTGGCCAGCATTTATTGCTGATTCCTGGATGCCCTTGAGAAGGTGGTGGTGAGCTGCCTTCTTGAATTATTGCAGTCCACGTGCTGTGGGTTGACCAACAATTCCACGAGGGAGAGAATTCCAGTATTTTGACCAAGTGACTGCAAAGGAATGGTGATATATTTCCAAGTCAGGATGGTAAATGGCTTGGAGGGGAACTTGTGGAGGCAGTGGCCTAGTGGTATTATCACAAGACTATTAATCCAGAAGCTCCGCTAATGTCCTGAGTACTCTGCTACGGCAGATGGTGGAACTTAAATTTAATTTATAAGAATCTGTAATTAAGAATCTACTTATAACTATGAAACCATTGTCGAATGTCAGAAAACCCCATCTGGTTCACTAATGTCCTTTAGGAAGGAAACCTGCCATCTTTACCTGGTCTAATCTACATGTGACTCCAGAGCCACAGCAATGTGGTTGACTCTCAACTGCCCTCTGAAATGTGGGGCTGTCAGCGACAGCATGGTTATTTTGCAGTCCAGACGTGAGCACCGGTCATTCCTACGCTTACTTTGAGGCAATTTCTTGGGAGCACGAGTTTCAGGTGCAAGGGGCAAGGTGTAAAGGAGATGTAGGGGCGTGTCTATTTGTATTAGAGGGGATAGTGGGTGCCTGGAACTCACTGCCAGAGGAGGTCGTGGATGCAGCAACGATAGGGACGTTTAAGGGGCATCTTTACAGCTATCTGAACGGGATGGGAACAGAGGCATATGGCCCCTGGAAGGATAAGGGCAAAGAAATCAGATGGACAGCCTGATCGCTACAGAGTTGGAGGGATGAAGGGCCTGTTCCTGTGATGTAATTGTCTGGGTTCAGTGTTCTATGTTTAAGGGAGCCATGTGATTCATGTGTTTGGCATCCCGGATTCCTCTCCCTTCCTTGCACTTACCCTTGTGTCCTGTGTTTCGGACAGACCCTGATACCCTTGGGCCTTCTGGACTGCAGTCCCCGGTTACAGCTCTCACCCATCCTGGGAACGATAGCTCAGACAAGTCCCCGGAGGATATGGGTGAATGGACCGCGAGGTTGGCATCATTTACCTGTCAGTTTGTACCTCACAACTCACCATCGCAGGAACTAACATGAGGGTGGGTCCAGTTAGTGTTGAGGCTTCTGGGTCACAATCTGGTGAGCACGACACATCTGCTGATGTGCATCAGATGGAGGAGGGAACGTCTGAGGCCTCTGACATGCGGGGTCCTGCTGGAGGTGAGGACTCAGCTGGCTCCAGGCTACGTGCTGGGCCTCTGAGATCACTTCTCCCTCAGTTGCTGGAGATGCAGCAGCAGAGCCAGGAAATGCAGGAGGGGCTGACAGCCATATTGGACCAACTGCAAGGCTGCTGGGAGGAGTCCCAAAGCATTCAGGCGGACCAGCTATTGCCTGTCTTGTGTGCTTCCCAGGTCAACACTGCAAGGGTGGTGTCTGCAGTGGAAAGCCTGGGGCAGGGGATACTCACCATGGGTGGCAGGCTCCAAGCAATGGCCGAGTCACAGCAGACCACGGGAGGGACTGAGCAGGCTTCTTGAGATTCTACAGCCTATGGCTGAGAGGCTCGAGAGATTGCAGGAGACCCAGAGGGACAGCACTGAGACACAGCAGGCACTGGCAGCAACTCTTGAGAAGGTGGCCCAGTCTCAGAGAGCCACAGCTGAGGGCTTGCAGAATGTAGGCCTCTACCAAAGGGCACTTGCTGCAGCCATCGAGAGATGGCCCACAACTCAAGTGACCATAGCGGAGGGGTTGACCACCATGTGTAGGATGCATGTGGTCCTCCAGGACTGGCAGTGCCAGGTGACACCGGAGCTTCTGGACCTCATTGCAGAAGCACCAGTGTCCTATGAAGTGACCCAGAGGCCAAAAAAGAGACCCCAAGGGAGGAGGAAGGGCATGAACTCAGGCTGGGGCCTTCCAGCCAAGAGACTGTGGCTATGACAACACTGAAATGCCCCAGTGTCAGGAAAGGGGGCAGTTAGAACACCTTCTAACTCCCCCCCTTTCCTGATACTGGGGCATTTCAGGGGTAGTGGGACGAAGAGGGTGTCATGGAAACATCCCAGACACCTGGAAGCAGGCCAGGGCCCTCAAGGTCCAGGGTCTCCAGAGGACGCCCGCCATGTGCATCACAGACCACAGGGTGAGATAGGCAGCTAGTCCATTCTACCTCCAATGTACTTCCTGGGGAGTCACTGAGGCATAGTGCGAGGCAGCGTAAGGTCAGGAGGTTGTAGTTGCGCTGAGATGGCATGGGTGACGGGTTGCAGCAGTTAGAAAGAAATGTAAGCACCTTAACGTTTTCTTTTCACACGTTTTTATGTTTCACCAGCTTATCTGAATGCCTTTGTTGTAAATAAATGTTTTTTCCCAACAGCCACCTGTGACCAGCTTGTCTCGAATAGGGTTCCTGCCCCATTGACGACCGCCCGATGGATGCCTCATGGTGATATTAGTTGGGGTGGCCCCTCGATGTGGTGTCACTGAGAAAAGGAAGTCAGTGGTCTCTCATACTCCATGAGAGATTACCTCCCGTTCCCCCAATCCATCCGCTCCAGGGCCCTGTATGGGGGTTTCGGATCCTTTATCCATTAGACAGGCGTGGGCCCAGGTGCCAGCGTGCATGTGGATCTTAGGCAGGAATCAGACTATTTTGCACCAGAGCATCATCAGAATGGTGCTTAGCGAGTCATCATCATCATCATCATCCTGCCTGGGAAAAAACCACTATGATGTCACAATGTGTATGATAAATGGAAGAATTTTGTGGGGGGGGGGACGGAACCCACAATTGCCATCCCCCAGTGACTGAACTGCCTGGTTATCAGAGCCTCCCTTGCATGTCTCAGCTGAGATGTCAGCCCTCCACTGCCTGGCTGGAGTTCCAAGGTCATCTCCTCCTCTTCCTCGTCCTCCTCCTCCTGCTGGTCATCCTCCCCAGTGACGGCCGGCTGGTCATCCTGCACATCCTTTTCCTCCTCCAAGAGGTCACCTCACTGCAGAGTTGATTGTGCAAGCCCCAGCACACCACCACTATGTGGGAGGAGATCAGGGGGCTATACTGGAGGGCCCTCCCAGATCGATCCAGACACCTGAATCGCATTTGAGGAGCCCAATGCACCTCTCCACTGTTGCGCAGATGGCTGCATGGGCCTCATTACAGCGGGTTTCCGCCTGAGTCACAGGCCTCTGCACAGGCATTATCAGCCATGTCCGAAGCGGGTAATCCATATCACCCAGGAGCCACCCCTGCAGCCTGGACTCCTCCTCAAATGCTTCCAGGGTGTCCAAACTCCTGAGAATGAAGCTGTCAGGAATGCTGCCTGGATGTCTGGCACGGACGTGCATGATGGTCATGTTGTGGTCACACACGATTTGTACATTCAGGGTGTGGAGCTTCTTCCTATTAACAAATTGTTGTGGATTCTGTAGGGAGGTCCTGAGGGTGACGTGGGTACAGTTGATCATCCCCTGCACATTCGGCATCCCTGAAATTGCAGCGAACCCGCAGCCCGGGCTTCCTGATGGGCCTGGTCCAGGTTAAATTTGATGTTCTGCCCAGCCCGGGCATACAGGGCTTCAGTGACCTGCTTGACACAGGTGTGGACTATACACTGGGAGATGCCACAGACATCTCCGCTTGGGCTCTGGAAGGAGCCAGTCACATAGAAGACCAGAATGGCCATCAATCTGACAGCCACCGAGTGTGGGTGCCCCCCCCTGCGCCTAGGTGCCAGGTCCTGCAACAGGTCGCACAGATGTTGCACGGTATCCTTTTGGAGTTGGAGACATCGGCAGCATATGGTGTCCGACATTTCTTTGAAAGAAATTCGTGCACGGAACTGCCAGGTTCTTTGCTCCCTCCTTTTCCTACGTCCCCGCTCTGGATGAATGGCAGCCACCTCCTACGTCTGGTGGTCGTCTCCCTCCAGCCCTGCAAGTGGTGAGGCCCGGGCCTCCTGGGCCTGCAATTCTTTCTCCAGTGCTTCCTCTTCAGCTCCAGCAGCAACCAGAAGAACAACAAGATTGATTGGTTGCATTGCAAAAGCCCATCTCACCACTCTGAAAGAGGGGGGGGAGGAGGTGCAGATGAACAAATGTGTAAGTCACACAACGCTGTTTGCCCCTAGCACATCAACAATCACTGCCTCCCCAAGCCCCCCCAATACCCCCAGCCACATGCTCCCCACAATCACAAGCCCCCCCATGCCCACCAATCCCTCCAACCACATGCCCCCCCCAATCACAGCCCCCCACCATGACCCCCAATTCCCCCAGCCACATGCTCCCCACAGTCATAGCTCCTGGTAAAGTTGAGAGGCTGCAGTAGTGCTATCTGCAAGCCTGAAGTGAGCTGAGTGTGCTAGGAGCCAGCATCACTGCAAGACCTGAGATCAGTGCTGAGACCCTGGTCCGTGCTGCAAGACAAACACCGGACACCATGCAGAGCCACAGCCCCCCACCCGCCACACACTCACGGAGCCACCACCGACCCGAGACAGAATATGGCCGCAACAACAGGACACCCGTGAGTAGCAGAGAGCCGTTGGATGCCATGCACTTACCTTCTCGCCAACTCTCACTGATGCAGACTTTTATTTAGCATGCCCATTTTGGCTCGATTCTGGATTGGCGAATCTGGTGGTGAAGGGGGAAATGCTGATAAAGTTGGGCGGGCAGTTCATTAATTCAATTGAAATGCAAATGCATTTAAATTGCCGTTGCACCCGTTTCGGGCACAAAGTGGATCACAACCATTCCCGGGCCTCAGTAAAGTGGCCACCTGCTCAGATGTGTGCGCGGATCGTGTTAATGGCCTCACACCCAACTTTACCACTTTTTTGCGCCTGAAAATAGGTGCGATACAATGGTAAAATTGGGCCCTATGTATTAAACTGGCTTTCATGAGAGGAGACCCCTTCTTAATTATGGTTCAGTTAACACAAAGACTCATGGAGACAAGCACTCTGGTAAAAGACATTTCTTTACTTCCCAAGCTTGGTCAACATTCGAGGGAGAGAGATTTGGGGTAGTTCCAAATCTACTCTGCAATTATGTCACTGTCAGTATTACAATTATATAATTTTCAAAAGTAATTTGATCACTCCTTGCTTACCCCAGCTGGGTATGAATCAATCATTATTAGTATATATTACTTACCTTGGCCGACAATTTTTACCCTCTGATAGCATGGGACTACGTGAAGTGTTTGTGGACTTTGAAAGTCTTTCTTACAGTCACCTGATACTCTCCAGGCCTCCTTATCTGATGCAGTATATATCCTATTCAGTAAAACTGTCTGGGACCTTAGTATGTCCTTGGTTAATGAATATCCAATTCATGAGAACTATCTAGAGACACCTTCGTTCAGTGGCTGCATTGTTCCAAGAAATGTGGTTCCTTTTACTTAACTACATTCCGTCATGCCTTAGGGCATTGTGTCATTAACCAAGGTATATGCTTTTATTACAGATTATGTTTTCACAAATATATGTCTAAATTCTGTAACAGTGGTTATAGGTGCCCCTATGCAAACGGTATTTTTCGGTCACTTTGTAACTTCTCTATACTCTATTCATTCTGATCTAATCTAGCCTGATCTATTTGTCTTTTAATCCCAAGTTATTCTAAATTCCCCCTTATAGGCAGGAAAATGGAGTTGAAGCCCAAAATCAGCCATGATTGTATTGAATGGCACAGCAGGCTTGACGGGCTGAGTGGTCTCCTGTTTCTATTTCTTGGGCTAAGAGACTGGTTTAATGTCAAACTGTTACCAGGGAGATGGATGGAGTCGCTCATTAAAGAACAGAATTTGGAGTGCAGACTGAAAACAATGGTTTTTGTCTTCCCAAAATTTAATGGGAGGAAATTTCTGCTCACGGAATACTGGATGTGGGATTAGTAGTGGGGTAAATTAACAGTGGAGAAGTTGGGGTGAGGTTCAGCTGGGGGTCTTTAGTGTGGATGATGTTAGCAAGGGGTAGTGTATGGATGAGAAATAGGAGGGTACGATGATTGGTGCTGGTGGGGGAGGTAACTGCAGAGGAGTAGAAGATCCAGTATCTAATTTGAAAATGTGCATGTACAAATGTCACACTGGAACATGTAACCTATGACAAAACTGCACTTTGATTTTGGCATGCTGCATTGTTAGGTGTGGTAAACCATGGTTCCCTATGAAACCAGGTCTCTGTGAAGGTGGAATTGCTGTCCGGTTTTCTGTCTGTTCTCCTTTTCTGTGCCAAGTTGTTTGTCCAAAAACATTGTCAGTCGTTTTTCTCTCTATAGAGTATAAAAAAGGTAACAACACTTCCAAAACTTTTTGGCACTTTTGGAAGTTCTCAGAAAGCAATAGATGCCAAAGAAATGCACATTGCTTCTAAACTATGATGGACCTGGCTAATTTGCAGAAATATTAATCCATTCTGTGGTTCTTCATAGTCATCATGAGCCTTGGGAGAGTGAAACATGTTTCTTCTGAACCTGCTATTTACACTGTCCTGCAAATCAATAGCTGTATTTGGAGATGATAGCTTGGCTGTTGTATTTAATTGCGTAGATAGCTGAGTGGATAATTGAATGCTTATGTCGTTTGATAATTCAACAATTAATTCTGTGGACAATTTGGTGATTATGCTTTGTTTATTTCAATATTTAATTGGCTAGATAGTTAAGTGGAAAATTGAGTTAGGAATACAATGCATAATCCAACATTTAATTTAGTGGATATTGCAGCAAATCATTATTTTGATAATTTTGTTCATAGCCTTTGCATCTTTGAATATCTAACTTGGTTGTTGCTTGAGTGTATCTTTTTCAGGATAATTCTTTGGATATTTCAACTTCTGTCATTAATTTTGTCAATTTAAAGGTTTATTGTTATTTCTTGCTCACATTTGGATAATGGAAATGTGAAATGAAAACAGAAAGTATTTTTCCTCTGTATTAAGTATCCTGCACTACTGCCTCTCCCACCCTACCCCCACCCTGTTACCTATTCCAATCTCCACAATCACCTAATGCCGGAATTGAACCAGGGTCTCTGGTGCTGTGAGACAGCAGTGCTAACAACTGTGTCACTGTGCCGTCCATCAGTTCAAAAGATAAGGCTGAGTCATTTGTAACTATCCTCATCCAGAAGTGCCAAACAGATAACTCCTTCTGAGGTGCCCAACATCATAAATAATAGTGCTCAGCCAATTCGAGTCACTCCACTCACTTATCAAAAAACAGCTAAAGGTACTGGTTACTGAAAGAACTATGGGCCCTGACAATATTCCGAAAATAATACTTGTGCTCCAGAACTTGGAGCGGCACGGTAGCACAGTGGTTAGCACTGCTGCTTCATAGCTCCTGGGTTCGATTCCCGGCTTGGGTGACTGTCTGTATGGAGTTTGCACATTCTCCTCGTGTCTGCATGGGCTTCCTTCGAGTAGTCCAGTTTCCTCCCACAGTCCAAAGATGTGTGGGTTAGGTTGATTGGCCATGCTAAGAAATTGCCCCTTTGTGTCCAGGGATGTGTAGGCTAGAGGGATTAGTGGGTGTAATATGTAGGGATATGAGGGAAGAGGCTGGGTG
The DNA here is from genome assembly GCF_965287045.1 of Carcharhinus amblyrhynchos. NCBI lineage: Eukaryota > Metazoa > Chordata > Chondrichthyes > Carcharhiniformes > Carcharhinidae > Carcharhinus > Carcharhinus amblyrhynchos. The sequence continues at coordinate 87,321,391 of NC_137332.1, read as the reverse complement.
GGATTGTGTTCAGTGCAGGCTCGATGGGCCGATTGGCCTCTTTCTGCACTGTAGGGATCTATAATGATTTCTATGATTTACTTGGCACACCCCTAGCTAAGGCGTTCCATAACAACTACAACATGAGGAAATATGCAAACTCCAAATGCACAGACACCCAAAGCCAGAATTGAACCTGGGTCCCTAGAGCTGTGAGGTAGCAGTGTTAACTACTGTGCCATCATGCCACCAAGTGTTTATTGGTCAGTGCTCCAGAGAAAAATAAAACTAAAGAACAAGTGACAAATGACATTGGGACAAAAAATGTTTGGGATAATATGGGGTCAAGATGGAAGAGAAAGGTCACAATCTCAACAAAGAACAAAGACCAACCCAGCACGGGAAACAGGCCCTTCAGTCCAACGAGCCCGCACCGCCATCTCAACAAAGCATTTTCCTACACCTCCCTTGCCCCGTGTGTATGCGAATGGTACCCCTATTGTAACCAGATTCAGGGGAGAATAGTGTAGGGTCAATTTGGTACACCAATCAGCCTAAGAGCACATCTTTGGGGTGTGGGAGGAAACCGGAGCACCCGGAGGAAACCCACGCAACCACAGGGAGAATGCGCAAACTCCCACAGACACCGGCCCAAATCCATGTATCTGCACAGCTAGCAGTGATAGTCACTGAGTCTACCAAGTTGTTGAGCTCAGTGTTGAGTCCTGAGGGTTGTAATGTACCTAATTCGATGAGATGCTGCTCCTCCACCTTTCATCGGGCTTCAATGGAGCATTGCAGCATGCTGAGGACAGAAATGTGAGCATGAGAGCAAAGCGCTGAGTTAAAATGGCTGCAACAGGAAGGTTGGGGTCACGCTTGTGGGCAGAGTGAAGGTGTTCAACAAAGCAGTCATCTAGTCTGCCTTTAATCTCTCCAATGTAGAGGAAATTGGGAGCAGTGAATGCAATAGCCCAAATTGAAGGTAATGCATGTGAAGTTCTCCTTCATGTGAAAGCAGTATTTGGAGCCTAGAACCGTGAGAAGGGAGGAGGTAAAGTGGCGAGTGTTACACCTTCTGTAATTGCATGGGAAGGTGCCTTGGGAAGGGGATGTGGAATTGGGCATGATAGAAGAGTGGACTAGGGTGTTACTGAGGGAATGGTCCCTGTGGACTTGGGGGGTGGGGGTGGGGGTGAGGGGGTAGGGCCCTGGGATGTGATAATATTGTGCTGGAGTTGGCAGAAATGTGCAGGGTTAGGTTGCTTGGCTATGCTAAATTATCCTTTAGTCTCAGGGGATTAGTAGGGTAAATACATGGGATTGAAGGGATAGGGCCTGGGTCGGATTGTTGTAGGTGCAGGTTCAATGGGTTGAATGGCCTCCTTCTGCACTCTATGGATTTTATGATTCTATGATTACATTACAGGAAGGATGTGGAGGCTTTGGAGAGGGTGCAGAGGAGGTTTACCAGGATGTTGCCTGGTATGGAGGGGAGGTCCTATGAGGAGAGACTGAGGGATTTGGGGTTGTTTTCGCTGGAAAGAAGGCGGCTAAGAGGGGATCTTATTGAAACATATAAGATGATTAGAGGTTTAGATGGGGTGGATAGTGATAGCCTTTTTCCTCGGATGGAGAAAGCTAGCACGAGGGGGCATGGCTTTAAATTAAGGGGGGTAGTTATAGGACGGATGTCAGGGGTTGGATCTTTACCCAGAGGGTGGTGAGGGACTGGAATGCCCTGCCTGCTGCAGTTGTAAATGCGCCTAGTTTGGGGGCGTTTAAGAGATCCGTGGATAGGTTTATGGATGGAAAGGGATTGGTTTAGGTTAGTGGGTCATTGTTTTTTTTGTTCTGCGCTGTAATGTTCTATGTTCTATGTTCTATGATCCTTTGCATGTGGAGGCTGGTCAGATGACAAGTGAGGACAAAAGAGACTGTTGTGATTGTGGTGGAGAGAGCTAGGGGCACAGGTATAGAAGATGGGTTGGACCTGGTTGTGCCTGTTAACCACAGGGTGGGGGAAACTTCGGTTAAGGAAAAAGTAAACATGTCAAAAGCTCCATTTCTGAAGGTGACATCATCAGAACAGATGCAGCAAAGATGGATAAACTGGGAAAATGGATGGAGCCCTTCCAGGGAGTGGGGTATCAGAAGCTGTAGTTGAGGTAATTGTGCAAATTGGTGGGTTTATAATAAATATTGTTGGTCAGTCTGTCATCTTAAATGGAGACACTGAGGTCAAGTTCGAGAAGTGAAGTGTCAGAGATGAACCTTGTGAAGCTGAGAGAGGGGTGGAAATCGGAAGCAAAATCAACAAATCTTTCCAGAGCATGAAGCTATCAGGCAGGACAATGGCCAACTTCTGCACTGTAGGGATACTAAACTGCACTGATACAGTCATTGATGCAATGGAAAAAGAGTTGTGGGAGAAGGCCTGAGTAGGACTGGAACAAGCAATGTTCCACATAATCCACAAAAACGCTGGGGAAACTGGGATCCAAGGGGGAAAGCACAGTAAGGAGCCTCACAACACCAGGTTAAAGTCCAACAGCTTTATTTGGTAGCACAAGCTTTTGGAATATTGCTCCTTCTTCAGGTGAGTGAAGAGTTGTGCTCACAAACAGAGCATACATAGACCCAGACTCAATTTACAAGATAATAGTTGGAATGCAAGTCTTTACAGGTAATCAAGTCTTAAAGTTACAGACAATGTGAGTGAGAAAAGGTTAAGCACAGGTTAAAGAGGTGAGAATTGTCTCCAGCCAGGACAGTTAGTGAGATTTTGCAAGCCCAGGCATATGTGGGGGTTACAGATAGTGTGACATGAACCCAAGACCCTGGTTGAGACTGTGTGGAACTTGGCCATCAGTTTTTGCTCACAATTCTGCATTGTCACGTGGCTGCTTTAAAGAACGCTTACACGAAGATCAGAGGCAGAATGCCCATGATTGCTGTAGTGTTCCCCGACAGGAAGGGAACACTTCTGCCTGGTGATTGTCGAGCGATGTTCATTCATCTGTTGTTGTAGCATCTGCATGATCTCCCCAATGTACCATGCCTCAGGACATCCTTTCCTGCAGTGTATCAGGTAGACAACATTGGCCAAGTTACAAGAGTATATACCATGTACCTGGTGGATGGTGTTCTCATGTGAGATGATGGCATCTGAATAGATGGGTACCTATAGGGGTACCCATAGCAGCACCATTTATTTGCAGGACGTGAGACAAGCTAATGGAGAAATTATTTGGTGAAAGAACAAGTTCAACCAGGCAGGGAAGAGTGGCAGTGGATTGGGATTCTTCAGGCTCTATATTAATGAATGTGTTCTGAAACCAAAAATGGTGAATGGATGACACTGGATCAGCTTCACTTGGCCAAGGAAAAGAAAGTAACAGCCGTAATCCCCAAGGATCATCCAGTAAATCTAAATCCTGCCATTCAGATTTCCTGTCTCTCTCTTTCAACACAGTGGGATGTCTGTGTTGAAAGGAAAGACAATCTGAATGAATGATTGAGGTTGTCAGATTTACATTCAGACTTATGCTTTCAATACTGATTGCCAACCTTTATGTAGATGATAGGTGTTTACATCTATAATTTATGCTGAAATCAAAACTATAATAAGACCATTAGATAGATATAGGAGCAGAATTAGGCCATTTGGTCCATCGAGTCTGCTCTGCCATTGAATCATGGCTAATAAGTTTCTGAACCCCATTTTTTCCCTTTTCATAGAAACATAGAAGACAGGAGCAGGAGGAGGCCTGCTCCACTATTCATTACAATCATGGCTGATTGTCCAACTCAATAGTCTAATCCTGCTTTTTCCCCATAACCTCTGATCTCACTCATTTCAATTAGAAATTTATCTTTGTTTCAATACCATTTCATGCCAATCTCCTGCTGCTATGATTAAAATGAATATTATCTAGATAGTTCATTTTGTTAAATGTACAGTTCTTGCTGCCTGTGTTGTCAAATGGGGTTAGTTCAGTTGGCTGGATAGCTAGTTAAGATGCAGAGCTGACACAACAGCAGGGGTTCAATTCCTGTACCGGCTGAGGTTATTAATAAAGGCCTGCTTTGTCAACCTTGCCTCACGTTTGATGACCATCAGGTTATATCACCACCAGTCAGTAGCTCCCTTTATGGGGGAGAGCAGCTTATGGTCATCTGGGATTATGGCAATTTTAAATTTTATCAACTAAAGTTTGGTGGAGTATACGAGACTGTGCATTGGCATCTCATTTAATCTGACTAAATTAATTATTGCTTTAAGGTCAATCTCACTTCAACAATTCATTGCTTATTGAGATATCTAAGTTAATTTACGTTTCCCTAATTAACAGGCAGAAGCTAAAGGTTACTTTCTCGACAATATGAAGAGAAATCTCTCATGATCTAATATTCACCGACTGCATTAGGATTTCCCTCTCATTAGAAACAGTTTTGAGAAAACTTTGGGAACCTGTGATCAGAGAAGTCACAGTAAAATCTTCTCCAGATTGTCTGGCTGAGACATAAGAACATAAGAACATAAGAACATAAGAAATAGGAGCAGGAGTAGGCCATCTAGCCCTTCGAGCCTGCCCCGCCATTCAATAAGATCATGGCTGATCTGTCGTGGCTCAGTTCCACTTTCCCGCCCTCTCCCCATAACCCTTAATCCCCTCTCTTATCAAGAACCCATCAACCCGCTTTTTAAAAATATTTAGCGAGGCAGCCTCCACCACTTCAACGGGCAGAGAATTCCAGAGATTCACCACCCTTTGAGTGAAGAAGTTCCTCCTCAACTCCGTTCTAAACCGCCTCCCCTTTATCTTGAGGCTGTGCCCTTGCTGTAAAGGTTCAAAACCCGCCATGATAGCACAGTGAATTTGCCAACAGTTTTAAATGCTTCTCCTGGGAGCCTAAATCCTTGTAAAGCTTCATATGAAATTGACTAACATATTTCACTGTAATCTTACAACATGATGTCAGATATGGGAACCATCCAAATTGTGTTGACCCATTGAAAAAATATATTTCACAATCCAACAAAGAAAATCATTCACACAGAGAGATGGTGACATTGTGGTAATGTCACTGGATCAGTAATCTAATCGAATCTGGGGGCACAGGTTGAAATCCCACTGTGGCAATTAGCCTCAGTTATGGTGACTATGACAAGTATAATTGCAGTTCATCAGGTTCACTAATGTCCTTTTGCTGTCTGAACAACATTTCAAAACGACAGTGTAGTTAGCTTCTCAAGGAAATGTTCCTATTAGTATTTGTTTAGTATCTTTAATGCTCTGAATCTTGCAGAAGGGGGCCATTCAGCCCATTGAGTCTGTGCAAACTCCAACAAAACATCTTACTCAGGACTGCATCCTGCTTCCGTAACCCCGTATACTAAACCATGGCTAATCCACGTAACCTGCGCATCTGTGGACTGTGGGAAGAAACCAGGGCACCCGGAAGAAACCCACACAGACATGAGGAGAAAATGCAGACTCCTCACAGTCACTCAAATTGAACCCTGCCAACCACTGTGCCATGATGCCACCCTGCTTGACCTCTGCCTTTTCATGAACCTGTCATACCAAGATGTCCCGACAAACCAGTAATGCTACTCACTCACTCTCTTGCTTCCCATTCAATCATTCTGGTGGATGTAACTGCTTTAGAAGCAGCTTAGAGGAGATGTCACTCAAACTCACTCTTGGGCTGAACGGCTTAATAGAACATAGAACATAGAACATTACAGCGCAGAACAGGCCCTTCGGCCCACGATGTTGCGCCGACCAGTTAAAAAGCAATGACCCTCTAACCTAAACCAAACCCTTTCCATCCATAAACCTATCCACGGATCTCTTAAACGCCCCCAAACTGGGCGCATTTACAACTGCAGCAGGCAGGGCATTCCAATCCCTCACCACCCTCTGGGTAAAGAACCTACCCCTGACATCCGTCCTATAACTACCACCCCTTAATTTAAAGTTATGCCCCCTCGTGCTAGCTTTCTCCATCCGAGGAAAAAGGCTATCACTGTCCACCCTATCTAAACCTCTAATCATCTTATATGTTTCAATAAGGTCCCCTCGTAGCCGCCTTCTTTCTAACGAAAACAACCTCAAATCTCTCAGTCTCACCTCATAGGACCTCCCCTCCATACCAGGCAACATCCTGGTAAACCTCCTCTGCACCTTCTCCAAAGCCTCCACATCCTTCCTATAATGTGGGGACCAGAACTGCACACAATACTCCAAGTGCGGCCGCACCAGAGCTTCTCCTATGATAACCATTGAAGCTTAGTAGAATGAGAATCTGATTGAAACATATCAGATGCTGAGACAACTTGACAGTGTGAATACCTGGAGGATGTTTCCCCCACAATAGAAACAAATGACAAAGTTTAATAAAGTTGTCTATATTTTAAGGCAGATGGGAAGAATTATTTTCTCTCAGAGGGTTGGCAGCCTATAGAATTCTCTTCCTCAGGAAACAATGGGGGCTGGCTCTTTAAGTTTATTGAAGGCCAAGTTGGATAGATTATTGATAAACAAGGGTACACAGGTTATAAGGGGTCAGACAGGAAAGACTGGATGAGGAACCCAGCTGTATTTCTTTTTTCAACAGTCCTTGGCAGCCTGGAACACTTCCAGTTTGAAACCAATGTGATGAAGAAGTCATTTTGCCTTGTAGCCATTGGATTTGCAGCAACAACCAGTACATGAGCCTAATTCCGAAACACATGCAACGAGGTGATGTTCAGATTAAAAGATGCACAGTGGCTTCAGGCAAATTTTCTAGAATGAAAGTCTGTCCCGTGGTCCATGGAGTAGGATAAAGAACAAGGTGGAACCTGGGACAGGTGGAAGAATAGATAACAAACTGTCTGCAAGACAGAAAGCAGAGACTGTCTTATCACAGAATCATAATGGTGCACAAGGAGGTCATTCGGCCCATCAAGTCTACATTGACAACAATTTCACCCAGACCATATCCCCGTAATCCCACATATTAGAACAAAGAATAAAGAACAAAGAACAATACAGCGTAGGAAACAGGCCCTTCGACCCTCCAAGCCTGCGCTGCTCATTGGTCCAACCAGACCATTCATTTGAATCCTTCCATTCCCAGTTTGTTCATGTGGCTATCCAGATAAGTCTTAAACGATCCCAGCATGTCCGCCTCCACCACTCTGCTTGGCAGTGCATTCCAGGCCCCCATCACCCTCTGTGTGAAATAAGTCCCTCTGACATCTGAGTGAAACCTTGCCCCCCTCACCTTGAGCCTGTGGCCCCTCGTGTTCGTCACCTCTGACCTGGGAAAAAGCTTCCCACTGTTCACCCTACCTATGCCCTTCATAATTTTATACACCTCTATTAGGTCTCCCCTCATTCTCTGTCTTTCCAGGGAGAACAACCCCAGTTTACCCAATCTCTCCTCATAGCTAAGACCCTCCATACCAGGAAACTGCCTGATAAACTTTTCTGTACTCTCTCCAAAGCATCCACGTCCTTCTGGTAGCGTGGCGACCAGAACTAGATGCAGTACTCCAAATGTGGCCTAACCAACGTTCTATACAGCTGTAACATCAGACACCAATTTTTATACTCTATGCCCCGTCCAATAAAGGCAAGTATGCCTTATGCCTTCTTCACCACCTTCTCTACCTGTGATGCCACCTTCAACGATCTGTGGACCTACACACCCAGGTCCCTCTGTGTGTCTATACTCCTGAAGGTTCTGCCATTTATTGTATAGCTCCCCTCTACATTAGTTCTACCAAAATGCATCACTTTGCATTTATCTGGTTTAAATTCCATCTGCCATTTCTCTGCCCAATTTTCCAGCCTATCTATATCCTGCTGTATTCTCTGACAATGTAATCACTATCAGCAAGTCCAGCCATCTTTGTGTCGTCCGCAAACTTACTGATCACACCTGTTACACCTTCTTCTAAATCATTTATATATATATCGCAAACAGCAGAGGTCCCAGTACAGAGCCCAGCAGAACACCACTAGTCACAGACCTCCAACCGGAAAAAGACCCTTCCACTGCTACCCTCTGTCTTCTGTGGCCAAGCCAGTTCTCCACCCATCTAGCCACCTTTCCTTTTATCCCATGACATTTAACCTTTTGCACCAACCTGCCATGAGGGACTTTGTCAAATGCTTTACTAAAATCCATAAAGACAACATTCACGGCCCTTCCCTCGTCAACCGTTTTTGTCACCTCCTCAAAAAAGTCCACCAAATTTGAGAGGCATGACCTCCCTCTTACAAAACCATGCTGTCTATCACTAATGAGATTATTCTGTTTAAATGTGCATACATCCTATCTCTAAGAATCTTCTCCAACAATTTCCCTACCACGGACGTCATGCTCACCGGCCTATAATTACCCAGGTTATCCTTGCTACCTTTCTTAAATAATGGTACCGCATTCGCTATCCTCCAATCCTCTGGGACCTCACCTGTGTCCAATGAAGAGACGAAGATTTCCATCAGAGGCCCAGCAGCAATTTCATCTCTTGTCTCTCTGAGCAGTCTAGGATAGATGCCATCAGGTCCTGGGGATTTGTCAGTCTTAATGTTCCTTAAAAAACCTAACACTTGCCTGGCAATGCAACAGGACATAGACAGGCTGGTAGATTGGGCAGATAGATGGCAAATGGAATTTAATCCGGAGAAATGCGAGGTGATGCACTTTGGCCGGAATAATGTGGAGGGGAGTTATACGATAAAAGGTAGAACTATCCGGAGTATAGATACGCAGAGAGACCTGGGGGTGCAAGTGCACAAGTCCCTGAAGGTGTCGGTGCAGGTGCAGAATGTGATGAGGAAAGCGTATGGTATGTTAGCCTTCATAGGAAGGGGTATAGAATATAAGAGTAGGAGTCTGATGTTGCAGTTGTATAGAACGTTGGTTAGGCCTCACTTGGAGTACTGCGTCCAGTTCTGGTCGCCGTACTACCGGAAGGATGTAGAGATCCTGGAGAGAGTGCAGAGGAGATTTACCAGGATGCTGCCTGGTATGGAAGGGCTGTCTTACGAGGAAAGATTGAACGAACTTGGGCTGTTTTCCCTTGAGAGACGTCGGCTGAGGGGGGATCTAATAGAGGTTTATAAGATTATGAAGGGGATAGATAGAGTAAATGGTGGTAAGCTTTTTCCGCTATTAGAAATGGATAGAACGAGGGGTCACGGGCTTAGGGTGAGGGGGGCTAGGTATAAGACAAATATTAGAGGGCAGTTTTTCACGCAAAGGGTAGTGGGGGTGTGGAATGCACTGCTGAGTAAGGTGGTGGAAGCAGGCACGCTAGGGTTGTTTAAGAGTCACTTAGACAGCCACATGAGCGGGCTACATATAGGGGGATATAGCAGGCCTTACTAAACATTGTAGGCTTGGGATTATGTTTTTGCCTCAGGGATGTTACAGTCTTTGCCTGTTTAATAATGAATTTTTTTGTCTCCACAGGCATTTAAGTCCAGCAAGGGGCATGCATGTGGCAGGTTGTAGTGGGCTGCTCTTGGACGTTGCTTCGGGAGTTGCCTATTGCTTCATGTCGTTAGTGTGCTTAAACTGGACCATCTCGAGGGCAACATGACAGCTCAGAGACTATCTCTGTTGCTGTGCGGACACATGGATTTGGGCCTGTGTCTGTGGGAGTTTGCGCGTTCTCCCCGTGGTTGCGTGGGTTTCCTCCGGGTACTCCGGTTTCCTCCCACATCCCAAAGATGTGCTTTTAGGCTGATTGATTGGGTACTAAATTGTCCCTATATTGAACCTCCCTGATCCTCGCACATTAGGCGTAGACTAAAATCATGAATAGGTCACTGAGACAGTGGGACGGCGGCGTGGGCTCGTTGGGCCGAAGGGCCTGTTTCCCGTGCTGTGTTGTTCTTTGTTCTTTGTTCTTTGTACTTCCTCCCTTGTAATCCATGGTTCTCGAATCCTACCTTTCCTATCCTTCCTTTTTACAGGCACATGCCTGTCCTGCAGTCCCATCAACTGCTCCTAAAAAGATTCCTACATGCCAGATGTGGATTTACCCTCGAACAGCCTCTCCCAATCAATGGCCACCAAGTCCTGCCTAATCCAGCTATAGTTAGCCTTCCCCCAATTCAGCACCCTACCCGTAGGACAGCACTCACCCTTTTCCATTACTACCCTAAAGTTTACAGAATTGTGGTCACTATTTGCCACATGTTCCCCTACTGCAACTTTGATGACCTGACCGGGCTCATTCCCCAGTACTAGGTCCAGTATAGCCCCCTCTCTAGTTGGGCTATCTACATATTGTTCCAAAGAACCTTCCCGTATGTATTTTACAAATTCCTCCCTATCCAGACCCCCAGCCCTAAGCACTTTCCAGTCTGTACAAGGGAAATAACTCTATAAGAGTGATGGTCTACACCTGAATCAGAGGGGAACAAATATCCTGGGGGGTAAATTTGTAAAGGCTATGCAGGGAGGTTTAAACTGATTCGGAGGGGGGGTGGGATCCTGAGTAGAGGGGGTGAAAGTGAGGGGGGCATAGATGGGGACTGCAATGCACGGCATCGTGGGGGTGGGGCGGAGCAGGGTTTGAAATGCGTATACTTTAATGCGATTTAATCTGCAGTTGTAAATGCGCCTAGTTTGGGGGCGTTTAAGAGATCCGTGGATAGGTTTATGGACGAAAAGGGATTGGTTTAGATTAGTGGGTCATTGTTTTTTAACTGGTCGGCGCAACATCGTGGGCCGAAGGGCCTGTTCTGCGCTGTAATGTTCTATGTTCTATGAAATTAAGGTCTCCCACAGCAACAACCCTATTTTTATGCACCTATCCAGAATCTCCTTACATATCCATTCCTCCACTTCCCGGGGCTGTTGGGAGGCCTGTAGTATACCCCACTAATCCCCCTGACACTAGGATCAATTTAGCTTGGCCAATCAACTTAACCCGCACATCTTTGGACTGTGGGAGAAACCAAAGCACTCAGAGGAAACCCACACAGACACGGGGAGAATGTGCAAACTCCATACGTACAGTGACCTGAGGCTGGAATTGAACCAGGGTCCCTGACACTGTGAGGCAGCACTGCTAACCACTGTGCCACCATGCTGTCTCAAAATGGAGGGTGGAAATTGGGTTCCACAAGGCTTAACTGCTGTTCACAATTCATATTAATGATTTAGACTTTAGAATATAAATTACAACTTCTAAATTTATGCAAATAGCAGTGTGTGTGGTTGGGGTAGGAAGAAGTGTGGATGTAATACAACCTGTCATCAATGCTCAGGAGAACTCCAATAAATGACAATCTTTCTCCCCACAAGAGCTATACAAAATAAACCATCAGTAAGGGAAAAACAACTTATACTGCATGAGATTGGTTTGGAATTGAATTCTGACTGGTGGAGGCATTGCCATGGAAAATGCAATAGAAAATAGTTAACTGCCAAACTCAAATCCAAACCGAGCAGGTCAACTCCTGATTGGTGAAGGCACCGCTGTGGAAAATGAACCGGGGAATGGTTGTCTCCCTGGGCTTTTGTTTAGTTGGAAAAGGTGCCATTTGCTTTAGAGTAACTGCACCTTTAAAAGGGAATGCTGCGTGGAGCATGTAGCTTTCTCCACAACATTACTTGGTACCCTACACTTTGCAGACAGTATAGGCAGCACAATGGAGACAGGACCATCCGTAACAAAGAACAAAGAAAATTATAGCACAGGAACAGGCCCTTCCGCCCTCCAAGCATGCACCGACCATGTTGCCTGGCTTAATTAAAACCCCCTACACTTCCGGGGACCATATCCCTCTATTCCCATCTCATTCATGTACTTGTCAAGACGCCCCTTAAAAGTCACTACCAGATCTGCTTCCATTACCTCCCCCATCAACGAGTTCCAGGCACCCACCACTCTGTGTGTGAAAAATCTGCCTCGTACATCTCTTTTAAAGGTGCCCCTTGCACCTTGAATCTATACCCCCTTTTAATTGACTCTTCCACCCTGGGAAAAAGCTTCTGACTATCCACTCGATCCATGCCTCTCATAATCTTGTAGACTTCTATCAGGTCTCCCTGCAACCTCCACCGCTCTAGTGAGAACAAACCAAGTAGACAGATTTCTGATTGATAAGGAAATTAAGGGTTATGGGGAGCAAGCAAGTAAGTGGAACTGATCCACTTCAGATCAGCCATGATCTTATTGAATGGTGGGGTAGGCTCGAGGGTCTAGATGGCTTACTCCTGCTCCTATTTCTTATGTTCTTCAATCTCTCCTCATAGCTAATGCCCTCCATACCAGGCAACATTCTGGTAAATCTTTTCTGTACCCTCTCCAAATCCTCCACATCCTTCTGGTAGTGTGGCGACCAGAATTGAATACTATATTCCAAGTGCAGCCTTACTAAAGTTCTATAAAGCGTCAACATGACTTGCCAATTTTTAAACTTAATACCCTGGCTGATGAAGGCAAGCATGCCGTACGCCTTCTTGACTACCTTCTCCACCTGCATTGCCACTTTCAGTGACCTGCGTACCCAGATCCCTTTGCCTATCAATAGTCCTCAGGTTTCTGCCATTTACTGTATATTTCCGTTCTGTATTAGGCCTTCCAAAATAGTAATAGAGATGTGGAGGAGGAAATGGCAAAGCAGATTATGGATAAGTGTGGAGATCACAAGGTAATTATCATGGGTGACTTTAACTTTCCAAATATTGATTGGAACCTTTATTGGCCGAATAGTTCGGATGGGGCACTCTTTGTACAGTGTGTGCAGGAGGGTTTCCTGACACAATATGTGGATAAGCCGACAAGAGGTGGGGCCACATTGGACTTGGTACCGGGTAATAGAACTTCTAGCTGGCTGTGTGAATCTGCAGCAAAACCTTTCCGAATTTTTTTACAGAATTGTGCTAGCTCTGTCTTTGAGAGAAAAGAGACCCCAACTGTTCCCCTTTACCAATAGGTATAACATCATAGATCTGCTCTCACCCTTGATTATCTTTTCTGTACTCTCTCCAGTGACTTAATATCCCTTTTATAGTTGCAATGCCGATTCAAGCTATTGTCTTGCAGATTCAGGCTGTTGCCACACAGATTCAGGCTGTTGCCATGCAGATTTAGGATAGCAACAGCTTGAATATGCATGGCAACACCCTGAAATTGCATGGCAACATCCTGAATGTGCAAGGCATGAGTCTGAATTTGCATGGCAACACCCTGAATCTTCATGGCAACACCTAAACTGCATGGCATCAGCCTGAACCTGCATGGCAACTGTCTGAATCTGCATGCCAATGCCATGAATCTGCATGGCAACATCTTAAATCTGCATGACAACATCCTGAATCTCCATGGCAACAGCCTGAATCTACATGGCGGCACCCTGATACTGCATGGCAACACCCTGAATCTGCGAGCCAACAAGCTGAATCCGCATGGCAACCACCTGAACCTGCATGGCAACAATGTGAATGTTCATGTCAACTGCCTGAATCTGCATGGCAACCACCTGAACCTGCATGGCAACAATGTGAATGTTCATGTCAACTGCCTGAATCTGCATGGCAACCACCTGTATCTACATGGCAGCACCCTGAATCTGCATGACAACCACCTGTATCTACATGGCAGCACCCTGAATCTGCATGGCAACAAGCTGAATCTGCATGAGAACACGTTGAATCCGTGTGCCTACACTGTGTATCTGCATGGCAACATCTTGGATCTGAAAGGCACCATCCTGAATCTGCATGGCAACTGCCAGAATTTGCATGGCAATATCTTGAATCTGGAAGGCAACAACTGAATCTGCCTGGCAACACCCTGAATCTGGATGGCAACAGCCTGAATCTGCGTGGCAATACCCTGAATCTGCATGGCAGCACGCTGAGCCTGCATAGCAATAGCTGGAATCTGCATCACAGCAGCCTGAATCTGCATGGCAACATTCTGAATGTGCATGCCAAAAACTGAATCTGTGTGGCAACACATTGAATCTGCATAGCCAATGCCCTGAATCTACGTGGCAACACCCTGAATCTATATGGCAACACCCGGAATTTGCATGGCAGCACCCTGAGTCGGCATGGCAACAGCCTGAATCTGCATGGCAGCACCCTGAATCGGCATGGCAACAGTCTGAATCTGCGTGGCAACAGCCTGAATCCGCATGGCAATCAACTGAATCTGCATGGCATCAGCCAGAATCGCTATGGCATCAGGGTGTTGCCATGCAGATTCAGGGTGTGGCCATGCCAATTTTGGCTGATGCCATGCATATTCAATTGGTCGCTGTGCAGATTCAGGGTGTCACCATGCAGATTCAGGTTGTTGCTATTAGGTTGCAGGCCATTCTCATGCAGAATCAGGGTGTGCCCATGCATTTTAAGTGTGCTATCATGGCAACCTCCTGAATCTGCATGGTAATACCCTGAATTTGAATGGCAACACCCTGTATCTACATGGCATGGTGTCAGCCAGAATTGGAATGGCATCAACCTAAATCAGAATGGCAGCAAGCTGAATCTAACAGCCTAAATCTGCATGGCAACAGCCTGAATCTGCATGGCAACAGCCTGAATCTGCATGGCAACACCCTGACACCATGGTGATTCTGGCTGATGCCATGCAGATTCAGGTGGTTGCCATGCAGATTCAGGGTGTCACCATATGGAATCTGGCTGTTGTCATTAGGTTGCAGGCTGTTTTGAAGAATCAGGGTGTGGCCATGCAGATTCAGCATGTTATCATGGCAACCTCGTGAATGTACACGGCAACAGTCAGAATCTGCATTGCAATATCTTGACTCTACGTGGCACCAGCCTGAATCTGTTTAGCATCAGCCAGGATCAGCATGGCAACAGCCTGAATTTGAATGGTAACACCTAGAATCTGAATGGCAACACGCTGAATCTCCATGGCAATCAACTGAATCTGCATGGCATCAGCCAAAATCGGCATGGCTTCATCCTGAATCTGCATGGCATCATCCTGAATCTGCGTGGAAACTGCCTGAATCTGCATGGCAACAGCCTGTTTCTGCATGGCAACAGCCTGAATTTACATGGCAACAGCCTGACACCATGGCGATTCTGGATGATGCCATGCAGAATCAGTTGGTTGCCATGTAGAGTCAGGATGTCACCATGCGGAATCAGGCTGTCGCCATTAGGTTGCTGGCTGTTATTATGCAGAATCAGGGTGTGGCCATGCAGATTCAGCGTGCTACCATGGCAACCTCGTGAAGGTACATGGCAACAGTCTGAATCTGCATACAAAACTTCCTGAAATGGCAGGGCAACACCCCAAATCTGCATGGCAACAGCCTGAATCTGCATAGCAACATCCTGAATCTACATGGCAACAACCTGAATCTGCATGGCAGCACCCTGAACCTGCATGGCACCAGCCTGAATCGGCATAGCAACAGCCTGTATCTGCATGACAACACCCTCAATCTGCATGGCTGCAGCCTGAATCTGCATGGCCACACCCTGAATCTGCATGGCAACCAGCTGACTCTGCATGGCAACAGCCTGAATCAGCATAGCAATAAACCGAATCTGCATAGCAACCACCTGTATCTGCATGGCATCATTCAGAATCTGCATGGCAACACCCTGATTCTGCATGGCAACAGCCTGAATCCGTATGGCAAGATCCTGATTCTGCACGGTAGCAGACTGAAACGGCATGGCAATACCAAGAACCTGCAAGGGAATACCCTAGTACCGTGGCAATTTTGGCTGATGCCATGCAGATTCAGTTGGTTGCAATGCAGAGTCAGGGTGTCACCACGTAGAATCTGGCTGCTGTCATTAGGTTTGAGGCTGTTATCATGCAGAATCAGATGTGGCCATGCAGATTCAGCATGTTATCATGGCAACCCTATGAATATACATGGCATCAACCTGAATCTGCATGGCAACAGCCTGAATCTGCATGGCAATAGCCTGAATCTGCTTGGCAACAAGCTGAATCTGCATGGCAACAGCCTGAATCTGCATGGCAATAGCCTGAATCTGCATGGCATCAGCTTGATCCTGCATGGCATCACCCTGAAACTGCATGGCATATCCTGAAACAATGGCGATTCTGGCTGATGCTGTGCAGATTCAGCTGGTTGCTGTGCAGAGTTAGGTTGTCACCATGCAGATTCAGGATGTCACCATGCGGAATCAGGCTGTTGCCATTAGGCTGCAGGTTATTATCATGCAGAATCAAGGTGTGGCCATGCAGATTCAGTATGTTATCATAGCAACCTCATGAAGGTACATGGCAACAGTCTGAATCTGCATGAAAACTTCCTGAATCGGCAGGGCAACGCCCTAAATCCGCATGGCAACACCCTGAACCTGTATAGCCTCAGCCAGAATCAGCATGGCACCAGCCTGAATCGGCATGGCAACCACCTGAATTTGAATGGCAACACCCAGAATCTGAATAGCAACACCCTGAATCTCCATGGCAACCAACTGAATCTGCATGGCATCAGCCAGAATCGGCATGGCATCAGCCTGAATCTGCATGGCAACCCCCTGAATATGCAAGGCACCAGCCTGAATCTGTGTGGCAACAACCTCAATCTGCATGGCAACAACCTGAATCTGTGTTGCAACAAGCTGAATCTGCATGGCAACAAGCTGAACCTGCATGTCAACAGTCTGAATCTGCATAGCAACACCCTAATACTGCATGGCATCACTCTGAATCTGCATGGCAACAAGCTGAATGTGCATTGCAACCACCTGTATCCGCATGGCAACACCCTGAATCTGCATGGCAACAAGCTGAATCTGCATGGCAATCACCCATTTCTGCATAGCATCCTCCTAATCTGTGTGGCAACCACCTGTATCTGCATGGCAACATCCTAAATCTGCATGGGATCAATCTGAATCGGCAAGGCAACAGCCTGAATCTGCATGGCAACAGCCTGAATCTGCATGGCAACACCCTGAATCTGCATGGCAGCCACCCTGAATCTACGTGGCAACACTCTGAATCTACATGGCAACAGCCTGAATCTGCATGGCAACAAGCTGAATTTGCATGGCAACAGACTGAATCTGCATGGCAATATCTTGAACCTGCATGGCGACACCATGAAACTGCATGGCAACACCCTGCTGCCATGGCGATTCTGGCTGATGCCATGCAGATTCAGGGTGTCACAATGCAGAATCAGGCTGTTGCCATTAGGTTGCAGGCTGTTATCATGCAGAATCAGTGTGTGGCCATGCAGATTCAGCGTGTTATCATGGCAACCCCATGAATGTGCATGGCAACAGTCTGAATCTGCATGACAATAGCCTGAATCTGCACGGAAACTTCCTGAATTGGCAGGGCAACACCCTGAATCTGCATAGCAACAGCCTAAATTTGCATGGCAAGATCCTGAATCTGCATGGCAACAAATTGAATCCACATGGCAATACCATGAACCTGCATTGCAACAGCCTGAATCTGCATGGCAACAGCCTGAATCTGCATGGTGACAGCCTGAATCTGCATGGCAACACCCTGATACCGTGGCAATTCTGGCTGACGCTGTGCAGATTCAGTTGGTTGCCATGCAGAGGCAAGATTCAGGGTGTTACCATGCAGAATCAGACTGTTGTCATTTGGTTGCAGGCTGTTACCACACAGAATCAGGCATCTCCACATCATATTTGATGGGGACAATGTAGAGGAAGCTTTACTCTCTATCTTAACCCTGTGTTGTACCTGTCCTGGGAGTGTTTGATGAGGACAGTGTACTGGAAGCTTCACACTGTATCTAACCCCATGCTGTTCCTGTTCTGGGAGTGTTTGATGGGGACAGCGTAGAGGGAGATTTACTCTGTATCTAACTCTGTGCTCTACCTGTCCTGAGTGTGGTTGATTGGGACAGTGTAGAGGGATCTTTACTCTGTATCTAACTCTGTGCTCTACCTATCCTGAGAGTGTTTGATGGGGACACTGTAGAGGGATCTTTACTTTGTATCTAACCCCGTGCTGTACCTGTCCTGAGAGTGTTTGATGAGAACACGTGAGAACACCATCCACCTGCTACACGGTACATACTCTTGCAATTCAGCCAATATCGTGTATCTGATACGTTGCAGGAAAGGATGTCCCGAGGCATGGTACACTGGGAAGACCATGCAGATGGTACGACAATGGATGAATAAATACCGCTCGGCAAATCGCCAGGCAAAACTGTTCTCTTCCTGTTGGGGAACACTTTAGCGGTCATGGACATTTGGCCTCTGATCTTCAGGCAAGTGTCTGGAACAAGCTGCCAGAGGCAGTAGTAGAGGCAGGTACAATTTTGTCTTTTAAAAAGCATTTAGACAGTTACATGGGTAAGATGGGTATAGAGGGACATGGGCCAAATGCAGGCAATTGGGGCTAGCTCAATAGTAAAAACTGGGCAGCATGGACAAAGTGGGCCGAAGAGCCTGGTTCCATTTTGTAAACCTCTATGGCTTTATGACCTTGAGAATTACCACTAAAGTTGCCCTAATCCCATTTTCCACTTGTCCCATATCCTTGAATGTTACAATGCTTCAAGCGCTTACCTAAATACTTTTTGGAAAATATAAGGTTTCCAACCTCCACTATCTTCCAGGCAGTGGATTCCAGATTCTAACCATGCTGGGTAAAAATGTTTTTTTCTCAGATCCTGTCTGAATCTCTTGCCCCTTACCCGAAGGCTATATGCTCCCTTGTGATTGGCTCCTCAACCAAGAGGAACAGCTGCTACTCACTCTGTCCATACCCCTCTCAATCTTAAAGACCTCAATCATGTCCCCCCTCAGCTTTCTCTGCTTTAAAGAAAACAATCCAAATCTATTTTGTTTGTCTATATAGCACAAATATTCCATTCCAGACAGCACCCTAATGGACCTCCTCTGTACCCCCTATAGTACATCACACCCTTCCTATAGTGAGGTGATCACACCCATACAAAGTACTCCAGCTGTGGCCTAACTGTTGCAAAGTTGAGTTTCTAAAAATGTAAAGAATGTAAAGAAGATGCTAGAAGGAACAAAACATTGCGTGGTCCCTTTAAAAGCTTGCCAGCTTTTGTTTTAATACCTGGAGGTTTAAAATGCAAAATATATCCAAAGTCCCAGACTGAAACATTTTTATCCAAGGCCAGACAACAGGCTTGACTTGGTAACAGGCTTCAGGTATTTGAATGTTTGAATTTTGCCCGATCAATTTAAAGGAGGCTCTCAGCTACCAAGAACATATAAGATTTGAATTTGATGTTGTTGACAATAGCAGACCAATCCTATTGTAGGAAAATGGATGGGTCATCACAAGTACAAAAGAGAGAAAATGGGAAAAACTGGGAGATAGCAACTACCATCTTTCAAGTTGAGAGGGAGGGAGCAGCTCCATCTCTTAAGAGAATACATCATCTAACTAGCGAAAGGTACCAAATCAATAAGAACTCACTGATAGAAGGGATTCACAGAAGAACTCCAAATGTTTCCAAAAGCCACAAAACCTAATTGTATTTTTTGAGAGTGATGGAATTCTATTAGAGTATAAGAGCTGTCGTCTATTGCTTCAGTTGTACAGAACGTTGGTTAGACTGCATTTGGAGTACTGCGACCAGTTCTGGTCACCTTACTACCGGAAGGACGTGGAAACCCTGGAGAGAGTACAGAGGAGGTTTACCAGGATGCTGCCTGGTATGGAAGGACTGGGTTATGAGGAAAGATTGGGAAAACTGGGGCTCTTCTCCTTAGAAAGACGGAGATTAAGGGGGGATCTGATGGAGGGGTATAAAATAATGAAAGGTATAGATAGAGTCAACAGGCTTTTCCCTAGATTGGGGACAACTATCACAAGAGGTCATGATCTAAGGGTGAGGGGGGAGAAGTATAATTTGGATACTAGAGGAAGGTTTTTCACACAGAGGGTCGTGGGAGTATGGAATGAGCTACCAAGTAAGGTGGTGGAGGCAGGCACGCTGGACTTGTTTAAGGTTTACTTAGATAGGCACATGAATGAAACAGGGATGGAGGGTTATAGAAGACACGTTGGGACGATACTGGAAATGTAATAGTACATGTTAATGTTTTGTCTCTTTTAATCCACAGGTGTCGGTCCACCTTGTTGTCAAATGAGGGGCATGCACACGGTGGGTCATGCGTGGGCTGAACTTGGATGTTTCGAGAGTGGCCTAGTACTTCGTGTCGTTGTGTGTGCTTAAACCTGGACCAGCAGACAGGCACCACAACAGCTCAGGGACTATCACTGCTAGCTGTGCAGATACATGGATTTGGGCCAGTGTCTGTGGGAGTTTGCGCATTCTCCCTGTGGTTGCGTGGGTTTCCTCTGGGTGCTCCGGTTTCCTCCCACACCTCAAAGATGTGATGTTAGGCTGATTGGTGTAACAAATTGTCCCTACACTATTCTCCCCTGAATCTGGCTACATTAGGGGTACCATTCGCATACACACGGGGCAGGTTAGGTGTAGGAAAATGCTTTGTTAAGATGGCGGCGCGGGCTCGTTGGACCGAAGGGCCTGTTTCCCGTGCTGGGTTGTTCTTTGTTCTATTTTATTTATGGTTATGAATGTATATTGTATTTATTTGAACAGTGTTCCATTAAAATCTTATATTTGTTAAGTTACTTGTTTAGTTAAAGTTCCCTGTTACATAAATAAATTGTTAAGTGTTCATTTTAGAATGAGTGTCAGGTATTTTTGTCAGTTATCCACTAAACGTTACTAAAGGACAGTTCACCTTCCCTCTTTGGCGGATTCGGCGTTATGCCTTAAAGGAGAATAACCTCCGCGTCGTAACATAACCAATGCTCTGTACAGCTCAACATTATCTCCTTGCTCTTATACTCTTATATCACAACTGATAAAAGCATACGCCCTCTTAGCTACCCTATTCACATTCTCTACTGACTCCAGGGATCTGTGAACAACTACACCAAAATCCATCTGTTCCTCTGAGCTTCTCATTGTCCTGCCGTTCATTAAATGTTCCCTTGTCTTGCTTCTTCTTCCAAAGTATATCACCTCGCACTTATCAGAGTTAAACACCATCAGCCACTGCTCTGCCCATCTGACCAACCCATCTACATCTTCCTATAAACTACAACGATCTTCTTTACTATTAACCACCGTAACAATCTTGGTGCCATCTGCAAACACGCTTATCGTTGCCCCCACATTATCATCTATATCATTTATGTTTATAAAAATAATAAGGCTTCCCCTGCTGAATCTTGTTGTCCCAGAACTGCTTTGAAAACATCTACGGAGAGAAGGTAGATAGAATCCCTACAGACAGAAGGAGGCCATTTGGCCCATCGAGTACTGACAACAATCTCCCCTCCCCCTCCCCCTGGCCCTATCCCTGTAACCCCACGCATCACCCTGCTAATCCCTCTGAGTTAAGGGTTAATTTATCATGGCCAATCAACCGAACCCACACTTGTTTGTAAGTGTGCAAGGAGAGTGGGTCAGGGGTAGGGCGGCAGATGGGTGAAATTGATAGTGTGAGTATAGGGTTTAGGAGCAGGAGTCGGCATTTCAGCTCTTCAAGCTTGTTCCATCATTTGATCCTGGCTGATCTCAACTTCTCTTTCTTATCTGACTCCATAGCTCTCGACTCCCTTCTCTATCAAAGAAAGCTAAGAAAAAAACTATAAAGAAAACTAAGTTGGATTTTGGGAGTAAATTAGCTCAGAATGTAAAAACAGATAACAAAAGTTTCTATAAATGTATAAAACGGTAAAGAGTGGCTAAAGTAAACATTGATCCTTTAGAGGGTGAGAAGGGGAACGTAACAACTGGAAATGAGAAAATGGCTGAGGCATTGAACAGGTATTTTGTGTCGGTCTTCACAGTGGAAAACACAAATAACATGCCAAAAATTGATGACAGGAAGACAATGGCAGGTGAGAACCTAGAAACAATCATTGTCACGAAAGAGATAGTGTTGGGCAAGTTAATGGGGCTAAAGGTGGATAAGTCTCTTGGTCCTACTGGAATGCATCCAGGGAACTAAAAGAGGTGGCAGGAGATAATGCACTTGTGATAATTTACTAAAATTCGCTGGGCTCTCGGGTGGTTCCTGAAAATTGGAAAACAGCAAATGTGATGCTACTGTTTAAAAAAGGAGGTAGACAAAAGGCAGGTAACTATAGGTCGGTTAGCTTAACTTCTGTAGTAGGGAAAATGCTTGAATCTATCATCAAGGAAGAGGTAGTGAGACATTGGAACATAAATTGTCCCATTGATAAGATGCAGCATGGGTTCATGAAGAGGAGTTCATGTTTGACTAATTTGGTGGAATTCTTCAACAACATTTTATATGCAGTGGACAATGGGGAACCTGTGGATGTGGTGTATCTGGATTTGCAGAAGACATTTGACAAAGTGATGCGCCAAAGACTGTTGCATAAGATAAAAGTGCACGGTGTTACGGGTAATGTATTAGCATGGATATAGGATTGGTTAACTAACAGAAAGCAAAGAATGGTGGTAAATGGGTGTTTTTCTGGTTGGCGATCAGTGACTAGTGGTGTGCCTCAGGAATCAGTGTTGGGACTGCAATTGTTTACAATTTACATAGATGATTTGGAGTTGGGGACCAAGTGTACTGTTGTCAAAATTCACAGATGACATTAAGGTGGATAGCAGAGCAAAATGTGCAGAGGATGCTAAAAGTCTGCAAAGGGATATAGATAGTCTAAGTGAGTGGGCAAGGGTCTGGCAGATGGAGTACAATGTTGGCAAATGTAAGGTCATCCATTTTGGTAGGAATAACAGCAAAATGGACTATTAATTAAGTGGTAGGAAATTACAGCAGACTGCTGTACAGAGAGACCTGGGTGTCCTTGTGCAGGAATCTCAAGCAGTTGGTTTGCAGGTATAGCAGGTAATTAAGAAGGCAAATGGAATTTTGTCCTTCATTGCTAGTGGGCTTAAAAACCACCCTGTGGTTTAAAAACAGTGAGGTTATGTTGCAGCTGTATAGGGTGCTAATGAGGCCACATCTGGAGTACTGTGTAGTTTTGGTCTCCTTAATTGAGAAAAGATATACTGGCCCTGGAGGGGGTGCAGAGGAGATTCACTAGGTTGATTCCCGAGTTGAGAAGGTTAGCTTATGAGGAGAGACTGAGTAGATTGGGGCTATACTCATTGGAATTCAGAAGAATGAGGAGAGATCTTATAGAAACATAAAAGATTATGAAGGGAATAGATAAGATAAAAGCAGGGGAGTTGTTTCCACTCGTGGGTGAAACTAGAACTAGGGGGCATAGCCTCAAAGTAAGGGGAATTTAGGACTGAATTGAGGAGGAACTTCTTCACACAAAGGATTGTGAACCTGTGGAATTCCCTGCCCAGTGAAGCAGTTGAGGTTACCTCATTGAATGTTTTTAAGGCGAGGATAGATAAATTTTTGAACAGTGAAAGAATTAAGGGTTATGGTGAGTGGGTGGTTAAGTGGAGCTGAGTCCACAAAAAGATCAGCCATGATCTTATTGAATGGCAGAACAGGCTCAAGGGGCCAGATGGCCTACTCCTGCTCCTAGTTCTTACGTTCTTATCTGTCTATCTCTCCCTTGAATAAATTCTATGACACAGCTCTCTGTGGAAGAGAATTCCACAGACTAACAACCCCTTGAGAGAAAACAATTCCTCCTCAATCCTGTCTTGAACTATATCTCCTTGTTCCAGCCTCTCCCACAAGTGGACACCACAAACCCCACCTCCCCAACTCGAGTAGTATCTACTCAGGACTTTATATGTTTCAATAAGATCACCCCTCATTCTTCCAAACTCAAGTGGGTACAGGTCCAACCTGTTGAACCTTTCATTATAGGCTAAGCCCCTCATCCCAGCTGGTGAGCGAATAGCGGGGGGTTAGGGCGGGAATCAGGGGGTCAGGAACAAATATATATTTCAGTTAAAATGAATCCAGGGTTCAGTTGGAGGAGGTCAGACAGGTGGCCAAGAGGGTAGTTGGGGGAGTCATGGGGTATTCGGGTCTTTGTGAATGATAGGCAGGTAGGAGGTAAATTGTTTGATAACCCAGGTATTCGACCAAATTTGTTGAAGGTTTCCTGGGTAACTACCCAGGTAAGTAAGTTGGAATTGTCCAAAGACTCCAACAGTGACTCAGAATTGGGGATCAGTTGGAGGGTTCTGGAGAGAAGAGGGATTGTGCACTGAAAGTTCAGACTTCCTAGGCAATTCTCAGAATGTCCATTTAACCATGTGCTGCTTTTCATTACAGAGTCCTTGTGTTGGGACTGTTTTTTTTATTCATTTGTGGGACACGGGCGTCAATGGCTGGACCACCTAGCTGTCCAAGGACAGTTCAGAGTCAACCACATTGCTGTGGTTCTGGAGTCAGTGTAGGTCAGACCAGATAAGAATGGCAGGTTTCCTCCCCTAAAGGACATTAGTCAACAATTGACAATGGTTCCATAGTTATCAGTAGAGTCTTAATTTGTTATTTTTTATTGAATTCAAATTTCACCATCTGATTCGAACTGGGGTCCCCAGAATATTAGCTGAATTTCTGGATTAATAGTCTAGCAATAATACCACTAGGCTAGTGCCTCCTCTAAAAACAGGATATAATTAATCAATCTATGATTTAGTTAGTAATGACAAATTAATTGGTTAGGCACATCACTGGCTGAATATAATAGCCTCTGGTCCGACTGTCTGACCTTCTTCCCAGGCTATTGTCACAGCCAGGTGTCCTTGGAGAGAGAGAGAGAGAGCAAGCAGTGTGTCAGCACGCTTTGACCATTGGGTAGCATGGAGGCTGGGGTATGTCATCACATCTAGAATCACATTTTACTTTGACTTGATAAGTCTCCTTTCAAATCTTTGTTCAGTAACAATGACTGTTCCCTATATTGAATTTGTATTAATTTGGTTAGGATTTGTTTTTTTCTGAATACTCAAAACATAAACAGGGGAGAAAATGCAAACTCCATGGGCAGCCACCTAAGACAAGAATTGAAACAAGGTCCCTGGAGCCATGAGGCAGCAGTGTTAACCATGGTGCCACCATGAAGGTAAGAAGTTAAGAAGGCGTACGGTGTCTTGGCGTTTATTGGTAGGGGGATTGAATTTAGGAGTCGCAGTGTAATGTTGCAACTGTACACTACTCTAGTGCGGCCGCACTTGGAGTACTGTGTGCAGTTCTGGTCCCCGCATTACAAGAAGGATGTGGAGGCGTTGGAGAGGGTGCAGAGGAGGTTTACTAGGATGGTGCCTGGTATGGTGGGGAGGTCCTATGAGGAGAGACTGAGGGATTTAGGGTTGTTTTCGTTGGAAAGAAGGCGGCTAAGAGGGGATCTTATTGAAACATATAAGATGATTAGAGGTTTAGATAGGGTGGATAGTGATAGCCTTTTTCCTCGGATGGAGAAAGCTAGCACGAGGGGGCATGGCTTTAAATTAAGGGGGGGTAGCTACAGGATGGATGTCAGGGGTAGGTTCTTTACCCAGCGGGTGGTGAAGGATTGGAATGCCCTGCCTGCTGCAGTTGTAAATGCGTCTAGTTTGGGGGCGTTTAAGAGATCTCTGGATAGGTTTATGGACGAAAAGGGATTGGTATAGGCTAGTGGGTCATTGTTTTTGTAACTGGTCGGCGCAACATCGTGGGCCGAAGGGCCTGTTCTGCGCTGTAATGTTCTATGTTCTATGTTCTATGTTCTATATGCTACGTTTCAGATTCCAGCATCCATAGTAGCTTGCATTTACAAAATTGTATCGAATGGTCCCCTGGACAGAAAGTTTGTTTGAATGTTCGAATTTCCCACCCCTCGTCTCGCTGGTGGAACATTGGGAACTCCTGATCTTGATTATTAGTATTAAGATGCCTATTGTCTCCTTGATCACATCAGACTGGTGGGTGTCATTGTCTCCCCAGCCAATTTGGAGCCGGTGATTAGGTGATCACAGTCCACTGGGTGGGGTTGGTTTTGGTTTAACTTTTGAAAAGTTTTGTCCTGTCTGGTCTTGGGATCAGCAGCCTGTGTTTTAAACAGGGTCCCTTTTCCCCAAACTGGGATAGTTCCTGATGAGAAACTTAGATTAAAAGTGATGACCCTTCAGCGACAGTATTGCAGTATTCACAAAGCACTGTCTGGAATGGAAAAATGGTTTCATTCAATTTTTGGGTGTGGGAGGTATGATTTACTCTCTCTCCCTGCCCATTCCTGTTGAGTCAAACCTGGTACAGCCTCCTCATTGGTATTTATGTGGTATTCAACTGTGCATGACTCATGCTAGATCCTGTTGGCTGGCTCAATGTTCAGCAGGAGCGGAGGGGGTGGTGGGGGGAGGAGAGATTTGAACAGCTTGTGTGACTAACACATGTTCCAGTTCACCTCTCAAAGACAGTCTGCACCATGAGAAGGAAGATGCTGCTGATTGCAGCTAGGAGCTGTACAAACAGAGACAGCCCCTGGGAACATGGGTGCAGCTTTAAAGGTCTTAGTGATGGGGTCAACAAGAATAAAGAAGCCACAATTCTGCAGGAGATCATGAGATCCTCAAAGTATGCCCTCAACAGGATGCAGGGGCAACTCTCAGATCCCTCACACTCACCTCTTGCTGCCTTCAGATACCACTGGCTATTCAGCTATGGCAGACATGGTGCAATATTCTGCCCACAGCCAAACAGAACAAGGTCACCCATACCTGAAGGGAGCAGAGCAGAACTAGTGGGGGTCAGGCACATCTGCAGAGGATCTGCATGGGCCATTTGTGACAGTGTGTAGCTTCCTTTATGGCAAAAAACGCTGAGGATGAAGGACATTCCTGCCTTATATCACCACTCAACTCCTATCTTACTCTTTAATATGGCATGGCATGCAAATTGGAGATACTGCGCTCATGAACCTCTTTCTTTACACCCTATTTCCCTCTACCCTCATCCCTCTCTGCCTGATTTTCTAAATTGCTGTCATTGGTCCAGGAGAGAGAGAAAGATGAAGAATGTCTGTACTAATCAATCACAGCTTAACAGGCTCTGATGAAGAAGCACCATCACTTAAACTGATACTTGCAGTCATCAACTCAAATACCAGCAGCACCAGGCATAGGTCAGGAGCGTGATGGAATTCTCTCCGCTTGCCCGGATGAATGCAGCTCTAACAACACTCAAGAAACTCAACGCCATCAGTAGGTGGTGTGATCAGCAAATTTGCTGATGACACCAAGATGGCTGGATTGGCAGGCAGTGTCTGGCAATACAACGGGATATTGATAGGCTAGTTGATTGGGCAGATACATGGCAAATGGAGTTTAACCCGGATAAATGTGAGGTGATGCATTTTGGCCGGAATAATGTAGGGGGGAGTTATATGGTAAAGGGTAAGCCCATAAGGAGTATAGAATCGCAGCGAGACCTGGGGGTGCAAGTGCACAAGTCTTTGAAGGTGGCAGTGCAAGTGAAGAGCGTGGTGAAGAAAGCCTATGGTATGTTAGTCTTTATAGGAAGGGGTATAGAATATAAGAGCTGGAGTCTAATGTTGCAGTTGTACAGAACATTGGTTAGGCCGCATTTGGAGTACTGCATCCAGTTCTGGTCGCCTTACTACCGGAAGGACGTGGAGACTCTGGAGAGAGTGCAGAGGAGGTTTACCAGGATGTTGCCTGGTATGGAAGGACTGGGGTATGAGGAAAGATTGAAGAAATTGGGGCTCTTTTCCCTTGAAGGACGGCGACTGAGGGGGGGATCTAATAGAGGTATATAAGATTATGAACAGAGGTAAGCTATTTCCTATGATAGAGACACATAGGACAAGGGGCCACGGACTTAAGGTGAGGGGGGAGAGGTATAACACAGATATTAGAGGGAGGTTTTTCACACAGAGGGTAGTGGGGGTATGGAATGCTCTGCCAAGTAAGGTGGTGGAGGCAAACACGCTAGAGTCATTTAAGAGTAACTTAGACAGGCACATGAGTGGGTTGGAGATGGGTGGATATAGGAGATTGTTTTAAATAAGGGTCATTAGCATTGGGGCGTCCCTGGTAAGGTAAATGGATATGGTACAATAATAATGTTTTTTTTTCCTCTTTTTCATTCACAGGTTTTAAGTCGGTCCGCTTTGTGTCCAACGAGGGGCATACACGCGATGGGTCGTACTTGGGCTGCTCTTGGTTGTTCGAGATTGGCCTAGTGCTTCATGTCGTTAGTGTGTGCCTAAACAGGACCAGATACTGGGCAAGACGACAGCTCAGTGACTATCGCTGATTGCTGTGCAGACACATGGATTTGGGCCGGTGTCTGTGGGAGTTTGCACATTCTCCCCGTGCTTGCGTGGGTTTTCTCTGGGTGCTCCGGTTTCCTCCCACACCCCAAAGATGTGCTGTTAGGCTGATTGGCAGTAATAAATTGCCTCTAAATCAGTTTCCCTCAATCTGGATGGCCATAAAACATTAGACGAGGGTCATGGGTGGAGGGGGGGACTGGTGGTGTTGAGATGGCGGCGCGGGCTCGTTGGGCCGAAGGGCCTGTTTCCGGGCGTTTTTGTTCTTTTGTTCTTAGAACAAAGCAGCCCGCTTGATTGGCAGCCCATTCACAAACATTAACACCCTCCATCACCAACTCAGTACACACGGCTGCCACTATCTACAAGATGCACCAAGGTTCCTTAGGCGCCAAATCTACAACCACTACCTTCTAGAAGGAGAGGAGCAGCAAATACCTGGAATGCCACCGCCTGGAGATTCCCCTAAGTTACTCACCATCCTGACTTGGAAATATGTTGGCTGTTCCTTCACAGTGGCTGTGTCAAAATCCTTAAGCCCCATCCCTATCAGCACTGTGGATGTACCTACACTCCAAGGACTGCAATAGTTCATGAAGGCAGTTCACCACCATCTCCTTAAAGATCTAACCAGCAATGCTTACATCCCAAGTGTGAATAAAATTAATTGCAAATTAGTATAGAGTCAGGATGAGAATGTGGTGAGTCATTGGACAGGAGTGGGCTGCAGTCAGGTAGTGTGGGGAGGGAGAAGGTTAATTTACTTGCAGCAGAGAGTGAGATCACTGAGGGGTTTTGCTGCAGGGTACGCAGATGAAGCCCTTGTGGGGCCACCAACAGGAGAACACTGTTTGCACTGTATGCACAGTAAGATGTACTGAGAGACCTTTTAGTGTGTCTTTGACTAGAACTGGACATTACCCTCATCGGTACCAGCTCCTTGTTCTGTTCAGTCACTCCCTCCTTGTTGGTTCTGAATAGTCTCAGTCTTTGCTTCTCCAGCTGATGATAGGAGATTGTTTTTAAATAAGGTTCATTAGCATTGGGGCGTCCCTGGTAAGGTAAATGGATATGGCATGATAATAATGTTTTTTCTCTTTTTCATTCACAGGTTTTAAGTCGGTCTGCCTCGAGTCCAACGAGGGGCATACACATGATGGGTCGTACTTGGGCTGCTCTTGGTTGTTCGAGATTGGCCTAGTGCTTCATGTCGTTAGTGTGTGCCTAAACTGGACCAGATACTGGGCAAGACGACAGCTCAGTGACTATCACTGTTTGCTGTGCAGACACATGGATTTGGGCCGGTGTCTGTGGGAGTTTGTGCATTCTCCCCGTGCTTGCGTGGGTTTTCTCCAGGTGCTCCAGTTTCCTCCCACACCCGAAAGATGTGCTATTAGGCTGATTGGCGGGAATAAATTGTCCCTAAATTAGTTTCCCTCAATGTGGGTGGCCATAAAACAATAGATAAGGATCATAGGTGGAGGGGGGGCACTGGTGGTGTTAAAATGGTGGCGCGGGCTCGTTGGGCCGAAGGGCCTGTTTCCTGGGCTGTTTTGTTCTTTGTATTCCCTGAACACCCATGACAGGCTGGGTCTTGTTCAGAGGGTCCTTATCTTCTCCCCTTTGAGTATAGCTTCCCCTCTCCTACAATTGTTGATCATATGTGGACCCAGAAGCCCTGAACCCAAAGCCCCGAGCCCATTCTCACACCTATTCTCGTCCAAATCCTCCTCCCTTCTTGTGAAGATGTGGCAGTGCTCCCTCTGAACTCAAAGTGACCCTCCCAAAACACTCCACTATATTTGCACAAACTCTTCAACTAATAAACTAAGTTAAAAGCAGCTCAGCCTCCAGTTTGTCGTGTTTGTGTGGAAGGTTTGGGAGGATTCAGGGTTTCTTGTGCCCCTGATGGCCTGTTAAGCTGTGATTGATTAGTACAGATATTCAGTGCCTGCACTGAAACCTGAGGTCCGTATCTGCTTCAATAAGACGATCATTTCCCGGTACCAAAGAAAAATGGAGTCGGACACTTTAGGAACTTTCAAGCGGCTATTGGATCGGCGCATGGAGCACACCTGAATGATAGGCAGTGGGACAGCTTGATCTTGGTTTCAGACAAAGCTTGACATAACCTCGAAGACTGAAGGGCCTGTACTGTGCTGTACTGTTCTATGTTCTATGTTTGATCTCAGTAAGAGGCGTCACACACCAGGTTAAAGTCCAACAGATTCATTTGGTAGCACAATCCAGCCGGCATCTCCACATCCTGTTTGATCTCAGCAAACTGACGTTCCAATGTGTACAGAATCACCCTCCTCAGTGCACGCCGCAGTTAAGTGACCAGAAGCAAGCTCAGATTTTCTGTAGAAGCAGTGTTATCTCTGAATATGCACACTTCCTCCTCAACTGTAACTTCTGTTGTACCCTGAAGTAAAGGCTTGTGAAACAAACTCACTGTGCTGGCATTTTGCAACAATACTGAGATCGGTGACATAACTGCCAAGAACACAGAGTCATAGAATCCCTACAGAACAGAAGGAGGCATTTGGCCCATTGAGTCTGAACCGACCACATCCTATCCAGGCTCTGTTCCTGTAACCCCACACATTTACCTTGCTAATTCCCCTGATACTAGGATCAATTTAGCATGGCCAATCAACTTAACCTGCATATCTTTGGACTGTGGGAGGAAACCAGAGCACCCAGAGGAAACCACGCAGACACAAGGAGAACGTACAAACTCCACATAGTATAGTCCAATCATTCACTGTATTCCCTATTAGAATATGTTACAGTGAGCGTGGTGGAAAATCTGAAGTAACAAGTAAAATAATTTTCTTGCTATTCAATGAATTCTCAGAATCATAGAACCCTACAGTGCAGAAAGAGGCCCTTCGGCCCGTCGAGTCTGCACCGAACACCATCCCACCCAGGCCCTACCCCCATATCCCTACATATTATATCCACTAATCCCTCTAACCTCTGCTATCCTGGACACTAAGGGGCAATTTCTTAGCATGGCCAATCAACCTAACCCGCACATCTTTGGACTGTGGGAGGAAACCAGAGTACCCGAAGGAAACCCACGCAGATACGAGGAGAACGTGCAAACTCCACACAAACAGTGACCCGAGCCGAGAATCGAACCCAGGACCCTGGAACTGTGAAGTGCTAACCACTGTGCTACCGTGCCACCCACTGTGTTTAATCTTTTTGGAGCCAGGGATTTTCAGCTAGAATACTATTGAGAGACCAGTGAGTCTCACATCATGGTAGGGAAACTATTAGAGAAACTTCTGAAGGAGAGCATCTGTCTCCACTCGGAGACGCAAAGCTTGATCAAGGGTAGTCAGCATGGCTTTGTTAGAGGGAGGTCATGCCAAACAAATTTGATTGAATTTTGTGAGGAGGTGATGAGGTGTGCAGATGAGGGTAAAGCAGTCAATGTAGACATTTGACAAGGCGCCATATGGAGACTTGTAAAGAAGGTAAATGCACATGGGATACAGGGTAATTTAATAAAGTGGATTTAAAGTTGGCTCAGTTGTAGGAGAGAGGATGATGACAGAAGGCTACTTTAGTGACTGGAAGCAAATGTCCAGTGGTGTACCACAGGGATCTGTGTTGGGCCACCTATTATTTGTCATTTATATAAATGACATTGATGACTATGTGGGGATTTGGATTAGCAAGATGGCAGGTGTCACAAAAACTGCACCGGTGGTTAACAGTGAGATGGGATGTCTTGGGCTACGAGAAAATATAGACAGAATGGACAAATGGGCAGATAAAATGGCAGGTGGAATTTAACCCTGAAAAGTGTGAGGTGATACACTTTGGAAAGAATAATTTGACAACAAAGTATTCAATGAATGGCATGACACTAGGAAGATCTGTGGAACTGTGTTTGTCCACAGATCTCTGAAAGCAGAAGGACATATTAGGTAGAGTGGTGAAAAAGGCACACGGTACACTTTATCAATCGAGGCACAGATTACAAAAGCTGGGAAATCCTGTTGGAATTGTATAGAATTTTGGTGAGGCCACAGCTAGAGTACTGTGTGCAGTTCTGGTCGCCACATTATCGGTAAGATATGATTATACTGAAGAGGATGCAGAGAAGTTTCACCAGATTTCTGCCTGGGATGGAACATTTAATTTATGGAAAGAGGTTGGTTGGGCTTGGGTTGTTTTTGTTAGAACAGAGAAGTCTCAGGGGTGACCTGATTGAGGTGTACAAGGGACATGGAATAAGGAGCAGCTATTCTCCTCAGTTGAAGGGTCAGTCACGAGGGGACATAGGTTCAAGGTGAGGGACAGGAGGTTTGAGGGGGGCATATGAGGAAAACGTTTTTTATCAAGAATTTGGTGACAGCCTGGAATGTGCTTCCTGGGAGGGTGGTGGAGGTGGGTTGCCTCACAGTTTTTATAAAGCATCTGGATGAGCACTTGGCACATCATAACATTCAGGGCTATGGGCCAAGTGCTGGCAGATGGGATTAGGTGTGAATTCAGGTGTTTCTAATGTGTTGGTGCAGACTCAATGGGCCAAAGGACCTCTTCTGCACTGTACAATTCTATGATGATATGATCTTTCAGATCATCTTCACCATCATAATTAATGGTCACAAGTAGTTCAAAACATGCTGGGTCTATGGATTAATTCCATGCTTTTACAATGTTTAGCAGAATGAAACAGGTTTATTCAGACAAAAAGATCTTTGCAGCTGATATTTCACTATTCTTCACTTCTCTGCCCACAATGCCATAACGACAGATAAGGCAAGCAGTCAGTTCGCAAACTCAGTCCAACCAGAATGGGGATCAAACCAAGTCTTGTTGGTGCCAATCTGATCCACATCAGCCAACCCCCAAGAAGTCCAGACTGCTGTGGCAACATACACCTTTACACTGTTGTAGCCTGGAGTTAAGGATGGTGATGATAATGGCTCCATTTTCTTTTCATCACGTAGCTGTGTATTGGGAAGATTTGTAAGTTGTTTCCCAACCTGTTCTGGCCACACCTAACTTGGCCATCAAGTCCTGGAGTGAGACTTGAACACTGAGCCCTTAGCTCAGAGGTAGGACACTATCCACTGTTCCCCAAGACTATCAGGTAAACAATAAAATACTCTAAGCCTTAGATCTAAGAATGCAGACTCAGTGACTAAAGAATCCTTAAATTCAGGACTTTGGGATTGTTCAAGCAGTTTTTGCATCAATGTCAGTCTGGTTTCTTTGTGAGATTGTTTTGGCTGCCAGATCCAAAGATGCGCAGGCTAGGTTGATTGGCCATTCTAAATTGCCCCTTAGTGTCCCGGGATGCATAGGTTAGAGGGATTAGTGGGTAAATATGGAGGGATATGGGGATAGGGCTTGGGTGGGATTGTGGTCGGTGCAGACCCGATGGCCGAATGGCTTCTTTCTGCACTAAAAAAAATCAATCAAATTGCACTCTTCAATAAGTGTTTCAAATAAACCTGGCATTTTCAAGCTGGAAAAAATGCCTTTAAAAATGAATCATTAGCAAAATATTTTTCTTGACTCAACAACGATGCAAACTATCTTTGATTTGCTTTTGTCTTTAATTTAGTCTCATTTCCTTTAAACTGGATTTCATTTAGTGGAATCACACAATCTATTTAAAGTCAGACAAATCAGCCACTCTGAGGGTAATAGCATTCTACAATGATGGCTTCACCATGTGCTAAACTGTAATGCGTCATTCCAATATGCCAGGAATTTTAGCCTCAAAACACTGGTTTATTGTGTGCTGACCTCAAGAGGCTAGAAGAAAGCACTGCATCAGAGTTCACAGACCACCTTCAACTGATAGAAACTCTGACTGAGAAACTCTGGCGTCTGAGAAAATCAGCAGATTTGGTGCAAAACATGAGCCTCCAGACTGGTTGCACGTGTTTCACACACTTGTCACTCACGATTACTGTTGAAGCCATTTCAGTATTACAGACATCCATCTGATTATTATCATTCTTCCCCCATTATCATAGCTGGAAGATTCTCTACCACCCATTGCTCTGACAGGACAAGGGCCAGTTATACATTTTAAGTCTAACTGTTGTAATTTTGTGGCTTCACAGATAACAAGACCACACAAACAGCTATTGGTTTTCATAAAATATACTAATTCTCAGGACATGGACATGGATATCAGTGAACATCCCTAAAACATTGTTAATTTTTTAGAGCACCCAGCAATAGAGCACAGAACAAGGCTATTCAGACCATCATTACCATACAGAATGAGACTACTTGGCCCATCATTATAGCACACAATGAGGCTAATTCAGGCCATCATTACAACACAAAATGCGATTATTCAGCCCATCATTACAACACAGCCTAAGACTAATCAGCCCACGTATAGATGCACACAAACTCATATATGCAGAAACAGACACAAATATACACTTACATGTGCACACATACAAATGCACACAAACACACACACACATGCACACACACCACAAACACACACACATACGCAGCAACACACACACATATATGCGCACACACAAATGCACAGACACACAACTGTGCAAATGCACTTCGTGCACACACAACAATCCTATGCATGCGCATACAGGAAAAACACATGCACACACACCATACACTGGCTGCTTACTGTGGGGCTACACATACACACACACACACACACACATACCCTCTTCTTGGGCCAGTAGAGTACAAAACTCCAGACTGAGAGACAATCTGCTTTCATCCTTCATTTTTGTATGAATTTCACTGAAGCCAGCTCAGATCTTGCAGCTCCTGTGGCAAACCTGTGGTCGGGGTTAGTTAACCCCAACTCCTGTGCTCGACTCTAATCTCCCTTCTTTTCCCTGGTGACCAGGAATTGAGGCCTAGTCTTTCTCCCTATAGCTCTGCTTCTTAAGTGAAAAGTCCAAAAGATTTTCTTAGTTAACTCTGCTGCTCAGTATTTTCTAATGATCATTTTTGTTAATGACTCACTTTTAAAATGTTCACTTTTTTGTTTTGATACTGATGTCATTTATGTTTTATTCATACCTCAAGTATTTGTATGAAATTCATGTTTCATGTTATGCCAAATTAGATCTAAGGCAGCTGTTGCAGTTTCTTGCTGACGGGAATGTGAGGCTGTCTGGAATCTGATTGCTTTTTGGATAAGCTGGCAAAAGGGGTTATTTTTGCTCCACTTGAAAATGAAAGTGTTGGAAATGCTCAGCATGTCTGGCATTATCTGTGCAGAAGGAAACCAAATTCACTGACCTTTTATCATGGGGATTTTTAGTGTTTCACATCTATTTCACTCGAACTATATAACACAGTATACAGTGAAAAGTATTGTTTCTTGCATGCTATATTGCATACCGTTCATAGGGAAGGAAAGGAGAGAGTGCAGAATGTACTCTTACAGTCATTGCTAGGGTGTAGAGAAAGATCAACTTAGTGCAAGGTAGGTCCATTCAAAAGTCTGATGGCAGCTTGGAAGAAGCTGTCCTTGAGTTGGCTTTTATGGGACCATAGACTTTTGTATCTTTTCCCTGAAGGAACAAGGTGAGAGTATGTCCGAGGCGTGCGGCATCCTTAATTATGCAGGCTGCTTTTCTGAAGCAGCAGCAAGTGTTGATAGAGTCAATGGATGGGAGGCTGGTTTATGTGATGGATTGAGCTATATTCAAGACCTTCTGTAGTTTCTTGCCGTCTTGGGTAGAGCAGGAGCCATTACCAAGCTGTGATATAACCAGAAGGTGCACCTATAAAAGTTGGTGAGAGTCGTAGCTGACATGCCAAATGTTCTTTGTCTTCTGAGAAAGTAAGGGCGTTGGTGGGCTTTTTTAGTTATAATGTCAGCATGGGGGAACCAGGACAGATTGTTGGTAATCTGGACACCTAAAAACTTAAAGCTCTCAACCATGTCTACTTCATCCCCATTGATGTAGACAGGTGCATGTTCTCCTTTATGCTTCCTGAAGTCGATGACAGTCTTTTTCATCTTGTTGACGTTGAGGGAGAGATTATTGTCATCGCACCAGTTCACCAGACTCTCTATGTCATTCCTGTACTCTGTCTCGTCATTGTTTGAAATCCAACCCACTGCAGAGCTGTCATCAGCAAACTTAAAAATGGCCACACAGTCGTAGGTATATAAAAACTATAGTTTAAGAAGAGCACAGCCTTGTGGGCACTGGTGTTGAGGATGATCATGGGGGAGGTGTTGTTGTCTATTCTTACTGATTGTCGTCTGTGGATTAGGAAGTTCAGGATCCAGCCGCAGAGGGAGCAGCCAGGACACTGCACATATACCAATCAAGGTATAGGAGTTATCTCCATCTACTCACAACTATTTGTTAGGGTTACATCATACATAAGATACAAATATTGAAACCAATCACAACTGTTGCGTGCCTGCTTAATTATATTATCCAACCTGCATGAAGCTTTCATCTTGTTAACTCATCTAATTCATTATTGTTACAAGTTGTTCTTAACATCCTAGCTTGAGCCTGGATTTGTGGATATTAAACACCTCTCCCATGTCCAGGTGTCTGATTTAATGAAGTCTTTCAGACTAGGTCCTTTGTTAGATAAACTGACTTATATTTCGGGATTCCGTCCCTTATAACTAGGCCCTGATGCTGATCTGGGTCAGATTTAACAATGTGGTTTCTCTCATAGTAGCTTATATGATTGTAAACTTGTGTGATTATTAATCCTTTCACCCTGTGAACTTGCACAGATCCTGGACCTGAAGTGTTGACTCTCTCTCCACAGATGCTGCTGGGCCTGCTTAGTAGTCCCAGAAATTTCTCTTTATATTTCAGATTTCCAGCATCTGCAATATTTTGCTCCATGCTGAGCAGTTGTAAATGTCATTAATAAAAATTTTTATCACTGAATGCAAACTGTATTTTTTCTGTTAACAAAGCCCACTTGTGTAGACAGAATTAGTGTATTATTATAGTGTATTATTAGTATATTAGTAGGTCAATTAGTTGGTGCTAGTTTTCCTGGAAGGGTTTGTCATTTTTAAATGTGGATTCAGGAGTCATGCACCAATAGAGTGTGAGACTGTTAGTTCAAAATATTCTCATTTATATACAGGAGCTTTCTTTGCAGTGCTTGTAAGGTTCAAACCTACTGTGTGTTGCTGTCTGGATATGACATAAGGTCAGGTTTAAAGATACAGAGATGCTTGCATAATATGAATGAGCATGTTATGTGTAACTGACAAAACTGTTCTATCATACTGAAACCTGAGGTTTTAAGAGTCTTTATAAATAGGATACCTTATAAATGGGTGCAAACATCAAGGAATTTTACTAATCCTACATGAAACAGTTCAACACATTCTGACTATGGTTCCCAATTCTGGGCACTTGAATGATGTGAAGGAAATTATATCTGGCTCAGAAACAGGAGAAGCCCCAAGGCCCATAATTTCTCTCCTTGTTCTTGGGTGGGTGAGTGGGAGGTGGGTGAGTGAGAATATGGGTGAGTGGGTAGCTAGGTGAGGTGTTTAGGTGGATGAGAGTGCACTATGAGTGAGTGGGTGGGGAGGGTGATTATTATCATTCTCGTCCTTGGATTTTCCTTTGCTGCTTTGAAGTTAAGGCACAAGTTTTCTGTTTTCACAGTCTATGACGCATCTCAAGACCTTAACGGGAGAAAACATTCTACTATAAAGCAATCCAAACTGAGACCACACTCACTTTATTGATTTTAATAAGAGAGAAATCCAACTGAATGCTACCAACTTAATATTAAACCAGAGGCAAGTGAACCGTGTTCTGCACCAAACAAAATCAAATTAGGTTTTATTTTATTTCAACGGATATCAAAAATTTTCAGCACATTCCTATGGAGAAAAGAGATAATACCAGGCACTCTATCCTTTCCCTCTCTTTTAATAATAACAATTGGTTTTAGTACGAGACTGAGAAAGCCATTGCTTTTACAGAAGTCATTTCTAACAAAAAGCCAAGTTTCATTTAACTCTTGAAGTTCCAAATCGTTTTGAGTATTCTCAGAATCCCATACTCTTGCAGTCTGCATCTGGGACTGACTCCAATTCCTCATTCAACCTGATTTCTTATTGTTTTGCAGACAGCCACAAAGTATTAGCTCACTGATTAATTACACCGATTACCGAAAAGATAATCGCAGCTTATTTTAGAGAGGACTACAGATTACCATTTAATCAATGAAAAATTGGTGGACATAAACCATTCTCCAGCTCCTCAGTTACCCAGTCACATCTTATGGTTAATTCTTGGTATATTTCTCCCTAATCTTCGAATGTTCCAATTCACATTCTGCATTCCTTAACTTTTGTTCCTCTGACAGGTACAAGTTTGTTCAGCCTTCTCCAAATTGTTGCAAAAATGTTTAATTTCACAAATGGAGGAAGTTTTATTTAGTTTGAGGATTGAAAATTTGTGAAGTAAGTTCATGGAGGCACCTGAGTCTGAGAGACTGTGAAACACCCTCCAAAATAATTACCATTCACACAATGGCTTACTTTAGGATTTAGGGTGTGTAAACATAAATTATCAGTGGCCATCCCTTAGAGTTTTGTCCAGCTGACCTGCCTTGCCATTCTCACGCGTCAAGCACTGATTTCACAATAGCCTTCAACTATGACACCTCTTAAGGGCTGTTAGTTCTTCCAACATCAGGCACAATCCACTGGGCTAATCTTGTTGAAGCCAATTGCCGAGATTCTCCCAGCTATGTGCCACCTCCCAGCTATGTGCTTCCTGCTGGCGGGAGGCAGCACATTGTTTGTTGGCGGCGGGATTCTCTGGTCCTGCTCCTGTCAATGGGAATTCCTATCCCCACCACACCACACCGGCAGGATATCTGCTGCTGGTGGGACCAGAGAATCACACCAGTGTGAACAGCCGGAGAGTTCTGGCTAATATCTAAAGAGGTGAATCCCACTTTTATTCCAATTACTTCTTGTTCCTGGTATCTTTCTGTCATTCACTGCCTCCCCCAGTTATCATCCAGCACCCCCCACCCCTGCCGATTGCAACAAGCATACTCCCCCTCACCCCCGCCCCCCTCTCAGCATGGTCCGTCCGATCCACGCACCCCAGCATAAGCTGATCCCACACGTGATCCTTGCTGGTGAGCCTGGACAATAGTGTCCCATGTTCACTTGTAATATTTAAATTCTAATTTGAAAAGAATTTAAAAATTCAATCAGTCTTGCGCCAGTTATCCAGTGCTGGTAAGATTGTGAGAGGTGAGAAATCGGATGCGAATCT
This sequence comes from Carcharhinus amblyrhynchos, assembly GCF_965287045.1. Lineage (NCBI taxonomy): Eukaryota > Metazoa > Chordata > Chondrichthyes > Carcharhiniformes > Carcharhinidae > Carcharhinus > Carcharhinus amblyrhynchos. The sequence goes on along the minus strand of NC_137332.1, from coordinate 87,281,878 downwards.
GATTTCTCAGCTTTCTCACAATTTTACCACCTCTCTCATCGGCCAGAGCGGTGAAGTGGTAAGATCTCGATCATTGTATGTTTTCAAGAAGGAGTTAGATATAGCTCTTCGGGCTAAAGGGATCAAAGGATATGGGGGATGGTGGGATTATCAGCCATGATCATACTGAATGGTGGAGCAGGCTCGAAGGGCCGAATGGTCTATCTCTGCTCCTAGTTGCTATGTTGATCCACTCATGGTGAGTTCATTGAAGTTCTTGTGGTAACAGAGTCTTGTAGTGGAGAATTTCTTGTTTCCCGAGCTGTGATAGTAAAACTTGACAAAGTTTGCTTTTTTTTAAAAAATCAACTAGTTTTTATTATCACAAGATTGCAAGCAGTATATGGCCAAATCCTGGACACAGACAGCAGTCCGCAATAATTGCTGATTCTATCCCAAGGCTGCCCCCACTACAAGGATCAATTCAATAATTATACATTTTTCTTATCAGCTTACATGACTTTAGTAGTACATGCAGTGGTACATCGAACAAAACAAATTCTATGACCTTGGTTCTGTGACTCCTTCATGCCTTGTTTTCTGTAATAAACAACTCTGTGACTGGTGCAAGTGCACAAGTCCTTGAAGGTGGCAGTGCAGGTGGAGAAGGTGGCGAAGAAGGCTTATGGTATGCTTGTCTTTATAGGAAGGGGTATAGAGTATAAAAGCTGGCGCCTGATGTTGCAGTTGTATAGAACGTTGGTTCGCCCGCATTTGGAATATTGCGTCCAGTTCTGGTCACCTTACTACCGGAAGGACGTGGAGACCCTGGAGACAGCGCAGAGGAGGTTTACCAGGATGCTGCCTGGTATGGAAGGACGGAGCTACGAGGAGAGAATGGGCAAATTGGGGCTGTTCTCCTTAGAAACACGGAGAATGAGGGGAGATCTAATAGAGGTGTATAAGATTATGAAGGATATAGATAGAGTGAACAGTGGTAAGCTTTTTCCCAGGTTGGATACAAAAATTACGAGGGGCCATGGGCTTAGGGTGAGAGGGGCGAGGTATAATTCAGATGTTAGAGGGAGGTTTTTCATGCAGAGGGTTGTGGGGGCCTGGAATGCACTGCCAAGTAGGGTAGTGGAGGCAGGCACACTAGGGTTGTTTAAGGCTTACTGAGATAGGCACATGAGTGGACTAGAGATGGAGGGATACAGGAGACTGTTCTAAATAAAGATCAAGAGCCTTAGGACATTTCTGGGAATCAATTGATTCCTATGGACCATTCAACATATTTTATAGCTCCCTTGTCTTACTTCTGAGCTTCTGGGGATTCCATGAATGTCTGTATAAGTTTTGCATGTTTATTGGTGTCTTTTCTTTTACTTCACAGGTAATTCGGTCTGCCTCGTTGACCAACAAGGGGCATACACGTGGTGGGTCGTGCGAAGGCTGCTCTTGGATGTTGCTTCGAGAGTTGCCTAGTACTTTGCGTTGTTAGTGTACGCTTAAACTGGACCAACTGACGGGCAACATGACAGCTCAGTGACTATCACTGTTTAATGTCCAGATACATGGATTTGGGCCAGTGTCTGTGGGAGTTTGCACATTCTCCCCGTGATTGCGTGGGTTTTCTCCGGGTGCTCCGGTTTCCTCCCACACCCCAAAAACGTGCTCTTAGGCTGATTGGTGTTAACAAATTGTCCCTAAATTAGGCGTTCCTCATTCTGGTTATAATTCCTTTATTGTGGAGTCCAAAAGATGTAGACAAAGGTCATAGGTAGAAGAGGGCACTCACAATGTTAAAATGGCGGTGTGGGCTTGTTGGGCCGAAGGGCCTGTATCCTGTGCTGTTCTGTTCTTTGTTCTTTGTGACTCCTTCATCCCTGACCTTATCTAATGTCTCGTATGTTATCTCATGGTGAATGGAGCCAACCTTGTTAAGACAGGCTTTCCTGGTGTTAATCATGTCTCACTCAGGCTGTGCGAAGTCAACCTTATCAAGACGGACTGAGGCCAAGCATTTGGCCTTCTCTGGTTGTAGTCATTTCTTTGTTCAGAGTCAGTTTTACAGGAGTCTGGCATTTTGAAATGGCTTGTTCTGCTTTCCTTATTTCATACTAAATACTTGACCATTTTTCCCATCATGCCACTGCTTCATTCGTACACTATCACAAGAGAACCTCTCTCTCTCTTCTCCAGTTCCCAAAGCAGGGTGTATCGGAGAACCAGACTGCACACTCTTTACCCTGATCCAGCACTCTTCATGTTCAGTCAAATCCAGTTCCTGCTCCAGCCAGGATATACCTCCTGTCTCCACTCTGCATGCACACCTATCATGGGAATGAACTGGCAGCATGACCACTATGATGCCTATCTCTTTTTTCAGGGGGCTATTGAAATTTGCCCCTTTGGTCAGCTGGTGTCAATAGAATCATAGAACCCTACAGTGCAGAAAGAGGCCCTGCGGCCCATTGAGTCTGCATTGACCACAAACCCACCCAGGCCCTACCCGATATCCCTATATATTTTACCCACTAATCCCTCTAACCTACACATCTCAGGACACTAAGGGGCAATTTTTAGCATGGCCAGTCAACCTAACCCGCCCATCTTTGGACTGTGGGAGGAAACCGGAGCACCCGGAGGAAACCCACGCAGAAAATGTGCAAACTCCACATAGACAGTGACCCGAGCCGGGAATCGAACCCAGGTCCCTGGAGCTGTGAAGCAGCAGTGCCAACCTCTGTGCTACTGTGCCGCCCGCCCACTGCTATTTGAGAATGATTGTGAATCACTCCAGGAGATTCAGATTCGTAAATACAACCTTGTGTTCAATTTGTTTGGAATTAACTTTGGGAAAATAGTTCCAGCAAATTGTGGCCTGGCTGATGCAATGAAATAATTCACTCCTGTCTCATTGAAACTTACAACATTCTTACAGAACATGACACCATAAGAACAAAAAGAATAAAGAACAGTACAGCACAGAAAGAGGCCCTTCGGCCCTCCAAGCCTTGCCGATCATGATGCTTGCCCAAACTAAACCCATATGTACTTATGGAGTTTGTAAAATTCCATTCTCATTTTATTCCTGTGTTCCTCTAGATGCCATCGCAGGGTGGGATCCAATTATAACACTGCTGCCCTGGCTTGCCCGCATGTTAACATGAGTTTACTCATGCAGGCAAAGGAGGGATGATCAGGATAGTTGATGATCAGCAGTTGTGGTTCACACCAGGACTTTCCATCTTGGCAGGAAAAGTTGCTGCTTGATGCCTATTCTGTCATTTCTATAACCCTGGAAAGAACACAGAACATAGAACACTACAGCACAAACAGGCCCTTCGGCCCACAAGTTGTGCCGATCATATCCATACCTACCAGGCCATAGAACTATCTGTAACTCCCAATCCCATTAAATCCCATATACTCATCCAGAAGTCTTTTAAAAGACCCCAGTGAGTTTGCCTCTACCACCACTGATGGCAGCCGATTCCACTCACTCACCACCCTCTGAGTGAAAAACTTACCCCTGACATCTCCTCTGTACTTGCCTCCCCGCACCTTAAATCTGTGTCCTCTCGTAGCGACCATTTCAGCCCTGGGAAATAGCCTCCGAGAATCACCCTATCTATACCTCTCAACATTTTATAAACCTCTATCAGGTCGCCTCTCAACCTTCATCTCTCCAGGGAGAAGAGTCCCAGCTCCCTCAACCTATCTTCATAAGGCATGCCTCCCAATCCAGGCAACATCCTTGTAAATTGAAAGGTGGCACCAGTGGCTGCAGCAGCAGGCCTATAAATTTGAGGCCTTTTTGTGCAGCTACAAATGGACTTTATACACATGCCCAAATGTATGGGGTATAGCTTTGTACTTGTTATTGTATGTTTATTTTCACAATGGTTAGAAGCATATCCAACTAGAAAGAATGATGCTGTTTCTGTAGCTAAGTTGCTATTACATGAATATGATCCTTGATTTGGATTCCCGAGATGCTATCTAGTGACACTTTATAGGGGAAGTGTTACAGGAACTATTAAAAGCATTACAATGCAGACACCGCCTTTCCTGCACCTACCATCCTCAATCTGCAGGTGCAGTTGAGAGGCAAAATGGTAAAGAAGAAGCTGGCCAAATTGTGTGAGGAAACAGGCTTGAAACCCTACCCCTGGTCCTCGTGGTCATGCGTTCCCATCCCAATTGTACTACCTCTTTTTCACTTTAGAGATTGTAAAGGGACGTCCCATGCACTTACCTATCTCCCCCCCCACCTTACTATTAAACAGATGAATATCCATTCCATGGACGAAGGAATGATGGGCTATTGTATAGCTCTACTCAACTCTCTTAAAAATTTGCATTCCAGGTCATCAAAGCTCAGAAGCAAGTCACCACTGAGGCTGCCGTACGTACCAACCAGGAGACTTAGCCTTTGTAAGACCTTCCAAAGAAAACATTGCCTGGAACCTCGGTGGGAGAGACCTTACTGCATCTTGCTGACAATTCACACAGCCATGAAGGCAGAAGTGGATACACGCAACCCATGTCAAGTGGGCTTCCTCAGAAGAAGAAACGTGAGGCGTGGATTAGCAATTCCGTGATGAGGCACGGATTAACAGTTCCTGCGATTCGAAGAATGCAGGCTGGCACTTCACAGGGCAACCAGACCCAATGTTGGATCTGTACTCACCTCCCTGCCACCCTCTCCTCATCAGATATGCATTTTTGCTCTCCCTTCAAACCTTGAGTGGTCTGCGGAAGTCACGATGATCTTCATCCAATGGGCAGCTACCTGGAGGCAACAGCCTCTCCCTGTGGCCATTAAGGCACCAGTGTGCCTGTGTGTTAGGAGGAATTTAAAAATTGGCAAGTCATGTTGAAGTTTTATAGAATCTTAGTGAGGCCGCACTTGGAATAGAGTGTTCAATACTGGTCGCCACACTACCAGAAGGATGTGGAGGCTTTGGAGAGGGTACAGAAAAGATTTACCAGTTTGGAGGGAATTAATTATGAGGAAAGGTTTAAGAAACTTGGCTTGTTCTCACGAGAACGACGAAGGTCAAGGGGTGACCTGATTGGAGTCTACAAGATTGTGAGAGGCATGGACAGAGTGGATAGTCAGGAGCTTTTTCCCAGGGTAGAAGAATCAATTACTAGGGGCTTAAGGTACGAGGGGCAAGATTTAAAGGAAATGCACAAGGCAAGTTTTTTTACACAGACTGTGGTGGGTGCCTGGAATTCGCTGCCGGGGGAGATTGTGGAAGCAGATATGATAGTGAGTTTTAGGGGGTGTCTGGACGAATAGGATGGGAATAGAGGATTATGGACCCCGAAAGAGTTGTGGGTTTTAGTTCAGTTGGGCAGCATGGTCAGTGCAGGCTCGGAGGGCCAAAGGGCCTGTTCCTGTGCTGTAATTTTCTTTGTTATTTGTTGATTGGGCCAGCACCTGCCCCATAGATCGCATGGTCCCTGAGCTCTTGGGGTCAAGCCCCTATTCATCCATTCCCTTCACAACCATCGAGAGATTTGTGAAGTGTCAGGAACGATCAGTTCCAAACCTACTAGTCGTTCGTAACACTGGCTTTCACCAGTTTGTCTGGGCCTTCCTTCCAGGTCTTGGGATCTCAGAATATTTTCGCTCCTATGGAAATAATTGAAAGCAGCACTGTAAGTGCCATTCAGGACCTACACCCGGAAGTTCAGTCCCTTTCTAAGGTAGTGCTACAGAACCACATGGCCTTAAACCTCCTGTCAGCAGTGCAGGGGGGAGTGCTGTTTTTATATTAATGAGGATCGTATGATTGAGACAGATGTACATGCCAATCAGGAGCAGATAAGTCTTTTATACTCAATTGCTCAGGACAAACCTTTTGACTGGTGGGGCTGGCACCCTAACCTTGGCAGGTGGGTTGGGGACTTTTTTAAGGCCCTTCTCAAAGATCTTATTATAGGCTGGTCTTGATTATCGTTTTATACATAGTTATTCAGCTTATCTTTTGCTGTCTCTGTTCTATTTGCTGTCCTCATTCTTTTGTTCACAACCCAGTCCACCATCTCCTTCCAGTCTGGGAAATTAGGGACTGACTGAGGAAGAATTTAGAAAGCTGATGCACATAGATGTTGAAGTCACGGAGGACCCATACGGTTGTCCTTAGAGGACAAAAAGAGGGTGGGGGAACTGTGGAAGATAAAGTCTCTTTTTTGATTTTATTCCAATTCATTCAAATCAAGTCCAATTCAGAGTCCCAACAAGTTGAGACATTCTTGATCCAAGCTGACAAGACAGGGCTCTCACCTCCTGTCTTGGGCTTGATCTACATAGAACATAGAACATAGAACACTACAGCACAAACAGGCCCTTCGGCCCACAAGTTGCGCTGATCACATCACCTACCAACCTACAGACCTATCTATAACCCTCAATCTCATTAAACCCCATATACTCATCCAGAAGTCTTTTAAAAGACCCCAGCGAGTTCGCCTCCACCACCACTGACGGCAGCCGATTCCATTCACTCACCACCCTCTGAGTGAAAAACTTACCCCTAACATCACTTCTGAACCTCCCTCCCCGCACCTTAAATCTGTGTCCTCTCGTAGCGACCATTTCAAACCGGGGAAATAGCCTCTGAGAGTCCACCCTATCTATTCCTCTCAACATTTTGTAAACTTCTATCAGGTCGCCTCTCAACCTTCGTCTCTCCAGGGAAAAGAGTCCCAGCTCCCTCAACCTAACTTCATAAGGCATGCCTCCCAGTCCAGGCAACATCCTTGTAAATCTCCTCTGCACCCTTTCAATAGCTTCTACATCTTTCCTATAGTGAGGCGACCAGAACTGCGCACAATACTCCAAATGAGGCCTGACAAGGGTCTTATAAAGTTCCAGCATTACCTCCCGACTCCTAAACTCAATCCCTCGATTTGAAGGCCAGTACACCATACGCCTTCTTGACCACCTCCTCCACCTGCGAGGCCGATTTAAGAGTCCTGTGGACCCGGACCCCAAGATCCTTCTGCTCCTCAACACTACTCAGACTTCTGCCCTTGATAGTGTACTCGTTCATCCCGTTGGTTCATGATCCAAGCTGATTGGAGTAGGCATAGCTCCTCCTCCAAGGCTTGATCTCATTTGCATCCTAGCCGAAAAGCCGAGATGCCGCTTTTAAAAATTGCTTCAAATGAAGTTAAAATGTAGCTGAATGACTTCAACCAAGTACAGCATGTCAATACTACACTTGATCTTACCCAAAAGGCCGAGCAGTGATAGCTAAAATGGTCAGATTTTTTAAAAAACCATGCCTTCTCTGTAACAGCTTGTGAGAATGTTATTGGAATCGGATCTTCAAGGGAGCCTGTCAGCTTCAGACTAGGCCCATAACATTCTGCTTTTTGACCTTCACTAAAACATAGACCATTACAGTGCAGTACAGGCCCTCGATGTTGTGCCGACTGAGAGAGAGAGAGATGGAAAGAATGGGCCAGAGAGGAGAGAGAGACAAGATATGTCTCTCTGGTATGTTTTTTCCAGAACAAATACCAAAGGTGAGATATGGGAATATGCTATGCAAATGAAGGATTACCAGAAGTCAGTTTTTCATTGAATGAAAAAGGGCAAAAAGCAGGATTTAATTGGTAAATATGTCAATGAAGGATGTGTTTCTGATTTGCTGTAATGGACTATACCTGCTGAGTTGCTTCTCCGTAACGTCAGAACTACTCCAGCCATTTCAATGGTGGGACGGGAGTTATCTTCGACGGAGGGAGGGGAGTTCTCCTTGGGCACAAGTAATTAGCGACCTTGCATTGTATTAAAAGTTGACTCAGTGTGCCTAAGGTTGCTGGTACCCAAGGATCTCTGACATTCCCACTACCTCCCCGGACAGCATATTCCAGACATTCACCACCCTCTGTGTAAAAAAGTTGCTTCGCACATCTCCTCTCAAGTTCCCCCCATGCACCCAAACCTATGTCCCCTAGTACTTGATTTTTCTGGAAAGAGCATCTGACTATCCACTCTATCCATGCCACTCATAATCTTGTAAACCTCTATCAGGTTGCCCCTCAACCTCTGTCACTCTGGTGAGAACAAGCCGAGTTTATCCAACCTCTCCTCACAGATAATACCCCCCAGACCAGGCAACATCCTGGTAGAATGTGGTAGGTGTGTTTAACTTGGCTGGGAGAGTTTTGAACATGGGGACACAGTCTCAGGGTAAGGGACAGGCCAGTCAAGACTGATATGAGGATGAATTTCTTCACTCAGAGGCTGGTGAATCTTTGACTCAGAAGAAGTTCAGATATCAAGACTGTTCAACACAGGAACCGATAGATATCTGGATGTGAATGACATCAAGGGTATAGGGAAGGTGAGAAAAATGGAGGGAGAGTTAGGTGATCAGGTACAAATGTAAAAGCAAATGACGGTGGATGCTGGAATCTGAAGCAAAAACAGAAAGTGCTAGAAAATCCCAGCAGGTCTGATAGCATCCGTGGAGAGAGAATAGAGCCAATGTTTCCAGTCTGGATGACTTTTCGTCAGAGCTGCTAGGCATGATCAGTTTGAATGGGAGAGCAAACTCAATGGGCCAAATGGCCTGCCATTTCCTATCCCCCTACATCCATCATTACCTGAGATTTTCTCATCTGTCGAAGTTGTACTTCATTTCAGCTATTGAAAGGGTACAGAGGAGATTTACAAGGATGTTGCCTGGACTGGGAGGCATGCCTTATGAAGTTAGGTTGAGGGAGCTGGGTCTCTTTTCCCTGGAGAGACGAAGGTTGAGAGGCGACCTGATAGAGGTTTATAAAATGTTGAGAGGAATAGATAGGGTGGATTCTCAGAGGCTATTTCCCTGGGTTGAAATGGTCGCTACGAGAGGACACAGATTTAAGGTGCGGGGAGGAAAGTACAGAAGTGATGTTAGGGGTAAGTTTTTCACTCAGAGGGCGGTGAGTGAATGGAATCGGCTGCCATCAGTGGTGGTGGAGGCGAACTCGCTGGGGTCTTTTAAAAGACTTCTGGATGAGTATATGGGGTTTTATGGGATTGGGGGTTATAGATAGGTCTATAGATTGGTAGGTGTTGATGTGATCGGCGCAACTCGTGGGCCGAAGGGCCTGTTTGTGCTGTAGTGTTCTATGTTCTATGTTCTAATTAGCTCTGACATCTTTCAAATCTTGGATTTAAAATGAAAAGCTTTCCCAATAATTTCCAGAGATGGAAATTGGGTTGTGCATTATCAAGGGAAATTCTCTCTAGAATTAGCAATTTATTCATTACAAAATGAGAGCTTGTTGCTGCTGTCTTGCTCTCTGAGACTAGGAGCATTGCAGTAAGCTCTGCAATAATGAGTGATAGTTTTCAACAACCTCTCAACACTTAGTGCTGTGTAGACAGGCACAAAGTATCTTTAAAAAAGTCTCCTCATCACAACAAGCTGAGAACCTACAAACTGCGACAAGAAAACTGTCTCCAAACCTCACTGTAGATTTGGTGAATGGACAATTTACAAATTGGCTAATTGAATGAAAAAACCATGATGTGGAGATGCCGGTGTTGGACTGGGGTGGGCAACGCCAGGTTAAAGTTCAACAGGTTTATTTGGAATCATGAGCTTTCAAAGAACTGCGCTCACTCACCTGATGATGGAGTAGCGCTCCAAAAGCTCTTGATGCTAAATAAACTTGTTGGACTTTAATCTGGTATGGCAAGACTTCCTACTGAATGAAAAATGAACTGCTTTATGACACTGAGGGGAAGAGACACTGCTGCCTCATTGCCAGTAGAGGGAGGTGTTGGTTCTCAAATCACCAAAACTTCATTTACCAGGAAAAACATGTCAACAGATGAGAAATGTCACATCATGAGACCTTAATAGGGAGTGTTGCACTGTCAAGAGGGCCAGTATTGAGGGAGTGATGCACTGTCTGATGTTCAATACTGAGGGAGCACTGCACTTTCAGAAGGTCAGCACAGAGGGAGTGCTGTACTCTCGAAGGATCAGTGCTGAGGAAGTGCTGCACTGCATGGGAGTTAGTCCTAATAGAGTGCTGCATTGTCAGAGGGTCAGTACTGAGGGAGTGCAACACAGTCAGAGGGCCACTAATGAGGGAGTGCTGCCCTGTCAGAGGGTCAGTACTGATGGCTTGCTGCACTATCAGAAGGTCAGTTCTGAGAGAACATTGCACCATCATAGGATCAGTACTGAGGGTGTATTGCACTGTCAGAGGGTCAGTATTGAAGGAGTGCTACATATCAGAAGGTCAGTACTGAGTGAGTATTGTCACATCCAGGAGCCAATAATGAGGGAGTGCTGCACTATCAGGGGGCCAGTAATGAGGGAGTGCTGTGCTCTCAGAGAGGTCCATGCAGAGGGAGTGCTGTACTGACAGATGGTCAGTACTGAGAGAACACTGCACTGTCAGAGAGTCAGCAGTGAGGGAATGCAGAATTGTTAGCGGGTCAGCACTGAGTGAGTGTTTCACTGCCAGCAGGCCAGTACTAAGGGAATGCTGCACTATCAGGGTGTCAGTACAGAGGGAGGCCTGCACTGACAGAGGGTCAGTAGTGAGGGAGAGTAGAGCTGTTAGAGGGTCAGTACTGAGGGAGTGTTTCACGGCTAGGCGATCAGTAGTGAGGGAGTGCTACATTGTCATAGGGTCAATACAGAGGGAGTGCTGCACTGTCAGAGGGTCAGTACTGAGGGAGTGCTGCACTGTCAGAGGGTCAGTACTGAGGGAGTGCTGCACTGTCAGAGGGTCAGTACTGAGGGAGTGCTGCACTGTCAGGGGGTCGGTACTGAGGGAGTGCTGCACTGTCAGAGGGTCAGTATTGAGGGAGTGCTGCACTGTCAGAGGGTCAGTGCTGAGGGAGTGCTGCTCTGTCAGAGAGAGGATTCTTTATCCTTTAAACCATTTTGTTTGCTACTTTTGGCATCTTGCTTTGTTCATGTGAACAGCATTGTTTTCTGACATTGAATATCACCCCATTAAGGGTCAAATACTTTGTAATTGTTTGGCCCTTAGTAACATATGGACAGGAGTAGGCCATTCAGCCTATTGAGCCGACTGCGCTTTCAATACAATCATGGCTGATTAGACATTTCAATGCCTTTTACACCCACTGTCCCATAACCATTTATGTTATTGTTAATCAGAAATCAATCAATCCCTACTTTAAACATACTCAATGACTGAACTTCCAGCTCTCTGGAGTAAGAGTTCCAAAGATTCACTGTGTAAAGAAAATTCCTTCATCTTGGTCATAGACTCATAGAGTCGTAGAGGTTTACAGCATGGAAACAGGCCCTTCGGCCCAACTTGTCCATGCAGCTGTTATTTTTTTTAAAACCCCCTAAGCTAATCCGAATTGTCTGCATTTGGCCCATATCCCTCTATACCATCATATCCATGTAACTATCTAAATGCTTTTTAAAAGACAAAATTGTACCCGCCTCTACCACTACCTCTGGCAGCTTTTTCCAGACACCGACCACCTTCTGGACACTTTTGTATTTCTCCCCTCTCACCTTAAACCTATGCCCTCTAGTTTTATGCTCCCCTACCTTTGGGAAAAGATATTGGCTATCTACCTTGTCTATGCCCCTCATTATTTTATAGACCTCTATAAGGTCACCTCTCAGCCTCCTACACTCCAGAGGAGGAAGTCCCAGTCTGTTCAGCCTTTCCTTATAACTCAATCCATCAAGTCCCGGTAGTATCCTAGTAAATCTTTTCTGCATTCTTTCTAGTTTAATAATATCATTTCATAGGATAATATCATAGGATGGCCAGAATTGCACACAGTATTCCAAGTGTGGCCTTACCAATGTCTTGTACAACTTCAACAAGACTTCCCAACTCCTGTATTCAATGTTCTAACTGATGAAACCAAGCATGCTGAATGCCGTCTTCACCACTCTGTCCACCTGTGACTCCACTTTCAAGGAGCTATGAACATGTACCCCAAGATCTCTTTGTTCTGTAGCTCTCCCCAATGTCCTAACATGAACTCGTCCGAAGTCCTTATTTTGAATTTGTGCCCCCTTTTCTCAACTCCCCAACCAGAGGAAACTTCTTACCTGTATCTACCCTGTCTACTCCTTTAAGTATTTTGGAGGTTTCATTGACATCACCTTTCAGTCTTCGAAACCAGTTTGCCTAATCTGTCTTCATAAGACAGTCCTACCATCTCCGGAACAAGTCTGGTGAACCTTCATTGCGTTTCTTCTATAGCAATGATATCCTTTCTGAGATTATGGTCCCATCACAACTCACAATACTCCAGGTGTGGTCTAACCAAAATCCTATACAATTGTAACAAGACTCTTGTACTCAAATCCACTTGTGATAAAAGCTAACATTCCATTTGTCTTCCTAATAGTTTGCTGCAGCAGCATGCTGGTCTTCAGTGATTTGTAGACAAGGACACCCAGGTCCCTTTATATACCTATACTTTCTAATCTCTTACCATTTAAGAACTACTCTGCACATCCAATCCAAGTGGATAACCTCACATTTTTCACATTATATTCCATCAGTCATGTTCTTGTCTGTTCAAATCCTATTGAAGCATCTTTGCACCCTCCTCAGAACACACTGTCACAATGATGGAGGAAAGATAACACAGAATTAAGCGCAAAATATATAATTTCAAATAAAACCTGAGTTTTGTTTGACTCAAATCTACTGGAGCCTTGAATCGTAATGGCTGCAACACTTAATCTAGTCAAGAAGTGTTCCATGTACCTTTCTTTGTATGCACTTACTTTGGACTCAATTTTTACTTCTACTCTATGCATGTCTCTTATCATTTTTCTTTGTCTTATAGTAGTTAATAAACTCACTTTAGTTTTGCCTCAAGAAAGCCTGGTTAAATTGCTCCATTTAAAACATAACAGTCGGGTCTGGGAAAAAATACCCAAGAATAGGGAATCTTCATAGATTAAATCTTGTTGTGACCAGCAGAGGGGGTGGGGGAAGGGCTTGAATAAAAACAGTTCATCCCTCTTCACCCGGGTTTGTAACAACTTGGGGGTACTCCAGCTGCACAGTGATAAATCAAGAAGTTTCACCCAGACCAAGCAATTTGGAGAACCTTACCTGGCAGTGGTGATAACAGCACAGTCCCACCTGGCTTTGTGTGCCACCTGTTAACTTGGAAATATTATGTTTACTCCCCATTTTCAAATCATTGATATATATTGTGAACAGCCAAGGCTCAAGTACTGATCCTTGCAGTATCCCACTAGTCACAGCCTGCCAATGCAAGAATGACTCATTTATTTCAACTCTGTTTTCTGCTTGTTAACCAATGAATTACCCATGCCAGTAAAGTCCCAGATGCTCATAGGCTGCTCTTCCTTTGGTGATTTAAACCAAGGGATCACTACGCCTCAGGCAAGAGGCAAGAGGCAAGGTTGAGAAGGCCGGAACTTCACAAATAAACTCAGCCATTATGGGAATTGTAACCATGCTGTTGGTATTGCTCTGAAACACTAACCAGGCAACTAAGCTACATAAATCCCCAAAACCTGCTATCCCATGTGCTTTAATTTTGCTAATCAACCTCCTGTATCAATTTTATCAAAAACCTTCTGAAAATCCAAGTGTACAACATCCATTAACTTCCATTTATCCATTCTCTTCATGAGATTTTCAGAAATCTCCAACAGGTTCGTTCAACATGACTTCCCATTCATTATTCCATGTTGACTATACCCAATCAGATGATGGTTGTCTAAGTGTCCATTTATCACATCTTATAGATCATAGAACCCTACAGTGCAGAAATAGGCCCTTCGGCCCATCGAGTCTACACGGACCACAATCCCACCCAGGCCCTACCCTCATATCCCTACATATGTTACCCACTAATCCCTCTAATCTAAGGACACTAAGGATCAATTTTTAGCATGGTCAATCAACCTAACCCGCACATCTTTGGACTGTGGGAGGAAACCGGAGCATCCAGAGGAAACCCACTCAGACATGAGGAGAATGTGCAAACTCCACACAGAGAGTGACCCAAGCCGGGAATCGAACCCAGGTCCCTGAAGCCTGTGAAGCAGCAGTGCTAACCACTGTGTTACCGTGCTGCCCTAATTCTTTAGAATAATTCTAAATATTCTAAAATTCTTTTAGGATAGTTTCTAACATTTTCCCTACCATTGATATAGGACTAACTACATTAACAGGTTTAATGGTACAATGGCAATGGACAGTCTTCAAAGAATCATTACATGGTTCAAAGCACAAAATCCCCAAAATAGTCAATCTTACACAATTCCTTTGTTAGCCATGGTCGGCCAACTAGGTTTTGGTTTGAAGGAATGTCTAGTTGCTGTACACCATGTAAAAGTTCTTTGAAAACTATTCATTGTCAATGCACAGTCATTCCTTTTAATGTATTTTCCCAATCCACTTCAGACAATTTGTCTCTCATGCCTTCATCACTTCCTTTATTCAACTTTAATATCCTGGCTTCAGATTGAACTGCCTCAGTTTCAAGCACAATATCATATTATGGTCACTCATACAAAGAACAAAGAAAATTACGGCACAGTAACAGTCCCTTCGGCCCTCCAAGCTTGTACCGACCATGCTGCCAAACTGAACTAAAACGCTATACCCCTGCATGGACCATATCCCTCCATTCCTATCCTGTTCATGTATTTGTCAAGATGTCCCTTAAAAGTTACTATCATATCTGCTTCCACTATCTTCCCCGGCAGTGAGTTTTGGGTACCCACCGCCCTGTGTACAAAAACTTGCCTTGTATATTGCCGTTAAACCTTGCCCCTTGTACCTTAAACCTATGCCCCCTAGTATTTGACTCTCTCACCCTGGGAAAAAGCTTCTGATTATTAATTCTGTCCATGCCCCTCATGATCTTGTAGACTTCTATCAGCACACCCCTCGACCTCCATCGCTCCAGTGAGAACAAATCAAGTTTCTCCAACTTCTCCTCATAGCTAATGCCTTCAATAACAGGCAACACCTTAAGATTCTTTTACAATAAGATTATCAATTAGCCCTTTTTCATTACATTGTACTAGATCTAGAATAACCTGTCCTTTAGTTAGCTCTTCAACATACTGCTCCAGAAACTCTGTCCTAACATAACTCCTCTCCCTCAGCATGAGTGCTCACTTAGTTCAACCAGTCTATGTGCAGATTGAAGTCATCCATGATCACAATATTGTCCTTGTTACTTGCTTTTCTCATCTGATTACTAACATACGCCACATTACCATTATTATTAAGCGGCCTATAAACAATTACTAATGTCCGCTGCCCCTTGCTGTTTCTTAGCTCCAACCAAACCAATCAATAATAAGTCAAAGCAAATAAAATTTCTGAACCTTGATTATTCTCAACACTACAGTTCCCAGACTTAGTCACCACGCAGGCATGTTTCCATAATGACATTTAGAACTTACCCATTTACTTCGATTTGTACTTTTAAATTATCTAGCTTGCTGTGACTACACTGTGCACTCACGCAGCGTGCCCTAACTTTGTCTTTTTGACATCATTTCTCATTCAAAGCTGTTTACCTGTGTCCATTTTACCCGCTTTCTAATTTCACTTGCCAGTTTCCCACTTTCCTTCCTGTTTGAGCTACCCCTCCGTTCCCACCCTGACAAGCTACTTTTCAACTCTCCCTTAACAAATCTTCCTGCTGAAAGAACTGACAAAATTACATAAGGCCTCTGAAATGATCGGAGTGTACTTTGAGAAGTTAACAGCAGGTTGTACTGCGTCTGTGTTGTGTTGCAGCTTGTGTGAGCTTGCCCCTGTTGCTGAGCAGACTGGACTGCCTGTATCTGTGCTGGTTAAATAGTTGCTGCTCATTCCTGAATCCTTTGGAAATGTTGCTAAACACTTTGAGAAGGTGCCTGGCAGCCAGCTGTAAGCTCATAAGTGAAATCATGTTTGCATTTCGCACAGGCCTTTATCACATCCACACACCTCACACTATTGCAGCTGGTAAGAGCACAACCCCATTGCCATGGAAACAGTGTGTTCTGGCTGTTTCTCACTATATTGGCCCAGATTTTTCTGAAGTGAAGAATCTCCTGGCTCTGTCAGTCAGCGTGATTAAAGCTGGATTAAAGTTCAGGAATGGCTGGCAGTGTGACCTGTTAAAGTTACAGTGATGGTAATGTGGGATCCAGGAGCTCAGGGCTCACTGGAACCACCTATCTAATCCAGTAAACTGGGAATAAAACACAAATGCACAGCAGACAGGGAAGGAGTGGGAAAGGGAAGCATGCAGTTTTTGGAGAGGGAGGGTTTGAGGTTGGGAGGAAAAGGATCGCACACCCTGTTCACTCACTGGGCACAACACTGTTCCCGGAACAGGACTGGATCCCAGCCAGGATACGGCTGGATCCTGCGTAGAATGTGACTGGATCCTGACTGGAACACGACTGGATTAGGACTCGATACCATTTGGAAGCTGAGGTGATCCTGGTCAGGTCACAGTTCAATCCGGGTCGGAATAAAGATCAGAATATGGTTAGATCCCAGTCAGGGCTTGACTCGTTGCTAGCCGGAACGCAGCTCATTCCCATTCAGAGCAGGACTTTCTCTTATGTTGTGTGTCACTGGCTCGACCTAGTTGCCCCTTGGTGGTGGTGAGCTGCCTTCTTAAGCCATTGAAGTCCCTGAAGGTGTAAGTACATCCACAATGCTGTTGGGGACGGAGCTCCAGTATTTTAATACAGCGATAGTGAAGGAACATTGATACATTTCCAAGTCAGGATGATGAGTGACTTAAGGGAACTTCCAGATGGTGGTGTTCTGGGTATCCACTGCCCTTAGCCTTCTAAATGGTAGAAGTTGTGGATTTGAAAAGTGCTGCCTAAGGAACCTTGGTGAGTTGCTGCAATGCATCTTACATACATGCATATATACTTACATACATACATACATACACCTGCTACTGTTTGGTGGTAGTGGAGGGAGTGAATATTTGTGCAAGGGGCAACAATCAAGTGGGCTGCTTTGACCTGGATGGTGAGGGCTTCTTGAGTGTTGCTGGAGCTGTACATATCCAAACAAGTGGAGAGTATTCCATCACACTCCTGACTCGTGTCTTGTAGATGGTGGATAGGCTTTGGTGGATCAGGAGGTGAGTTACTCACCGCAAAACTCCCAGCATCTGACCTGTTGTGGTAACCATCATATTAATATGGCTAATCCAATTCAGTTTCTGACCATTTGATACTAGTTGGATCATGACTAGAACCTGGTTCGAACTTGATCCTCAAAACATAACTAGATCCCAGTTGGAGAGTGTCCCAGTTCCAGGCATTAGAGAAGTCGATCCTAGTTGAATCATTGGCTAGGGTAGGACTGTATGTGTGTGAGTGATGTTGGAGGTGAAGGAGTGAGGGTGCAACTTGAGTTGGGGCAGAGACTGGAGTTGGGGCAGAGACTGGAGTTGGGGCAGAGACTGGGGTAGGGACTGTAGGGTCAGGGGTTGTGGGACTGGTTGGGAATGGGTGAGGGGGATAGAGTTCATTGGGGGGGTAGAGTTCATGGGGGGGTAGAGTTCATTACGGGGGGTAGAGTTCATTGGGGGAGTAGAGTTCATTGGGGGGGTAGAGTTCATTGGGGGGTAGAGTTCATGGGGGGGGAGAGTTCATTGGGGGGGTAGAGTTCATTATGGGAGGTAGAGTTCATTATGGGAGGTAGAGTTCATTGGAGGGGTAGAGTTCATTGGGGGGGTAGGGTTCATTGGGGGGTAGAGTTCATTGGGGGGGTAGAGTTCATTGGGGGGGTAGAGTTCATTATGGGAGGTAGAGTTCATTATGGGAGGTAGAGTTCATTATGGGAGGTAGAGTTCATTGGAGGGGTAGAGTTCATTGGGGGGTAGAGTTCATGGGGGGGTAGAGTTCATTGGGGGGGTAGAGTTCATTGGGGAGGTAGAGTTCATTGGGGGGTAGAGTTCATTTGGGGGGTAGAGTTCACTGGGGAGGTAGAGTTCATTAGGGGGAGTAGAGTTCATTACGGGGGGTAGAGTTCATTATGGGAGGTTGAGTTCATTGGAGGGGTAGAGTTCATTGGGGGGGTAGAGTTCATTGGGGGGGGTAGAGTTCATTATGGGAGGTAGAGTTCATTATGGGAGGTAGAGTTCATTGGGGGGGTAGGGTTCATTGGGGGGGTAGAGTTCATTGGGGGGGTAGAGTTCATTATGGGAGGTAGAGTTCATTATGGGAGGTAGAGTTCATTGGAGGGGTAGAGTTCATTGGGGGGGTAGAGTTCATTGGGGGGGTAGAGTTCATTGGGGGGTAGAGTTCATTGGGGAGGTAGAGTTCATTGGGGGAGTAGAGTTCATTGGGGGGGTAGAGTTTATTGGGGGGGTAGAGTTCACTGGGGAGGTAGAGTTCATTGGGGGGGTAGAGTTTATTGGGGGGGTAGAGTTCATTGGGGAGGTAGAGTTCATTGGGGGAGTAGAGTTCATTGGGGGGGTAGAGTTCATTGGGGGGGTAGAGTTCACTGGGGAGGTAGAGTTCATTGGGGGAGTAGAGTTCATTGGAGGGGTAGAGTTCATTGGGGGGGTAGAGTTCATTAGGGGGGTAGAGTTCATGGGGGGGTAGAGTTCATTGGGGAGGTAGAGTTCATTGGAGGGGTAGAGTTCATTAGGGGGGTAGAGTTCATGGGGGGGGTAGAGTTCATTGTGGGGAATGTTGAGTTCATTGGGGGAGGTGCTCCAGTAAACCTGAGGAAGAATTGCCATGACAACAGTAACCAGCAATCCCTGGATAATCTAATTTCTCAGTTGAGTTTGATGATGTATTTGCTGAGCTTTTTACTATCACCACTGTCTAGACTGGAGATTTCACATCGAGGTTCCACCTGATAGTGGCGATATTAAAGATGTTGGGATTTTAAGTTTCGATGAATTAAAACTATTGCTGCTAAATAACCAAATGCCTGTGACTCTGGTCAAAATGTTCCTTTTGTCATCCACAAGCTGGCTGGGAATTCAGCTGAAACATTAAATCTGCGTGTGGGACAGGGGAATCATCTCTGTTAACTCAAAGGCTCCAGCAAACAAGACAGCAACACTACACAAATCTATTGTTAATGACGTCAGCATTGGTCAGTTGAACTCTGACATGTGTCCACTCCTGTGGTACAATGAATTGTAAAGATAGACAGTCTCTACCCTCCCCGCCGTTGCTCACAGGTCTTGTTGCACTATCGCCAGATCAAATTGTTACTGATGGCAAAGTTGGTCCAGGAGAATTCAATCAACCAGTTGAAGAATGTTTCTTTCCCAGCAAACCTGATCCTCTGTCTAACACTGCCAAAGATCCTGAGGTTGAGTATCATCTGATTGAGAGGGGATTTTACAATTCATTTGATGCTAATGGCTTTAAACATGAGGGTACTTCACCTCGACAGGGTTAACAGTGTTTTCTATTATATACATGTTGGTCCAGGCCTTCCCATCAGCACAGTGCTGATCATGTTCAAAACTGAACCTGAACATTTTTAATTTTTACTCCACTCTTAAAATTATGAAGCCAATACATAGAGTGGACTTGGTAAACCTGAATCCATCTTCTTGTTTCCTCCAAAATTTCAAACTCAGTCCAATTCATGATCCCCCCAAGAAAGACAAAGATAATCCAAGCTGACAAGAAAGGGCATTGCACCTCGGCTTTTTAGCTCAGTTCAAATGTCAGATCAAGCACAAGATCAATGACCTGATTACACAGCACCATTGGTCCTTTTCCTCTGTGAAGTGGGTCAGCAGAGAACACCAGCAACACAGAGAGAAAACACATTGTCTCAAAATAATCCTCACTTCACTCAGCATCACCATAATAAACATTTCAAAAAATGTTCCACCCAGGATCCTGCATCTCACTTCTGACAATACAGTCGCCAGAAGTGCTTACCCCTCCTCCCCCCATATTGCTCTATACTGCTAACACTGCTCACCCAGACCACGCAATACTGCTTACCTTCCCCCCATGATACTGATCAGCCCCCCACAACACTGCTCAGCCCCACCCCAATCACCCTCCTCACCCCCCCCGCGCCACTGCTCACCCCCCTGTGCCACTGCTCACCCCCCATGTCACCGCTCACTCCCCCCCAAACCACCGCTCACCCCCCCCGTGCCACCGTTCACCCCCCCGTGCCACCGCTCACCCCCACCCCCACACCCACCCCACTGCTCAGCCCCCCGTGACACTACTCACCTCCAGCCCCCTGCTCAGCCCCCACTCCACCCCCCCTCCGCCCCCCCGCACCCCCCCTCCATCTCCCCGCTCAACCCCCCAACCCCCCTGCTCACCCCCCCACCACCCTGCTCACCCCCTATCCCCCTGCTCAGCCCCCCAGCCCCCCGCTCATCCTCCCACCCTGCCCTGCTCACCTTCCCACCCCCCTGCTCACCCCCCCCACTGTGACACTGTTCACCCCCCCCCGCTCACCCCCCATCCCCCCTCATCCCCCACCCCCCTGCTCACCCCCCTACCCTCTCAACTCCCGCTCACCACCCCACCACCCCCGCTCATCCCCGCTGCGACACTGCTCACCCTCCCCCCCCCCCCGCGACACTGCTTACCCCCACTGCAACACTGCTCATCCCCCCACGACACTGCTCACCTCCTGCGACAGTGCTCACCCACCCCGGCGACACTGCTCATCCCGCCCCCTGTGACACCGCTCCCCACCAGCCCCACCACTCAGCTCACCCCTCCAACCCTTATGTTGAGAAAAGCATGGATGTGACGGAACTTGGGGAAATAAATAGTGATGTCCTGAGGAGTGAACATATATCAAAGAAGGAGGTGTTGGAAATCTTAAAGCACATCAAGGTATCTAAGTCCCTGGGACTTGATGAAGTGTAACCTAGGATACTGTGGGAGGCTAGGGAGGAAATTGCAGGTCCCCTAGCAGAGATATTTGAATCATCGATCATCACGGTTGAGATGCCTGAAGATTGGGGAGTGGCAAATGTTGTGCCTTTGTTTAAGAAGGGCAGCAGGGAAAAGCCTGGGAACTACAGGCCAGTGAGCCTCACATCTGTGGTGGGTAAATTATTGGAAGGTATTTTGAGAGACAGGGTCTACAGGCGTTTAGAGATACAAGGACTGATTAGGGATAGTCAGCATGGCTTTGTGAGTGGAAAATCATGTCTTATTAATTTAACTGAGTTTCTTGAAGGGATAACCAAGAAGGTAAATGAGGGTGGTGCAGTTGATGTTATCCACATGGA
Organism: Carcharhinus amblyrhynchos; assembly: GCF_965287045.1. Taxonomy (NCBI): domain Eukaryota; kingdom Metazoa; phylum Chordata; class Chondrichthyes; order Carcharhiniformes; family Carcharhinidae; genus Carcharhinus; species Carcharhinus amblyrhynchos. Next base: position 87,260,646 of record NC_137332.1, on the reverse strand, counting down.
TAATATCAGCTGCACCATCAAGGCCTTTGACAAGGTGCCTCATGGTAGGTCATTGCATACGGATAAATCTCACAGGATCCAGGATGAGGAAACTAAATGGATACAAAATTGGCTTGATGACAGAAGACAGAGGGTGGTTCTAGAGGGTTGTTTTTCAAACTGGAGGCCTGTGACCAGTGGTGTGCCTCAGGGATTGATGCTGGGTCCACTGTTATTTGTCGTTTATATTAATGATTTGGATGAGAATAACAGAGGCAAGGTTCGTAAGTTGCTGATTCACATAGTGGACAGTGAAGAAGGTTATCTTGGATTGCAAAGGGATCTTGATCAATTGGGCCAGTGGGCTGATGAATGGCAGATGGAGTTTAATATATATAAATGTGACATGATGTATTTTGGTAGCTTGAACCAGGGCAGGACTTACCCAATGGTAGGGCATTGGGGAGCGTTACAGAACAAAGAGATGTAGGGGTACAGGTTGATAGCTCCTTGACAGTGGAGTCACAGGTGGACAGAGTGGTGAAGAAGACATTCGGCATGCTTGGTTTCATTGTTCAGAACATTGAATACAGGAGCTGGGAGGTCTTGTTGAAGTTGTACAAGACATTGCTAAGACCATGTTTGGTATACTGTGTAAGTTCTGGTCACCCTATTATAGAAAAGACATTATTAAAATAGAAAGGGTGCAGAAAAAATTAACCTCAATGCTACCATGACTTGATATTTGAGTTATAAGGAGAGGCTGGATAGATTGGGACTTTTTTCTCTGGAGCGTAGGAGGCTGAGGGGCGATCTTATAGAGGCCTATAAAATAATGAGGGGCATAGATCAGCTAGATAGTCAATATGTTTTCCCAAAGGTAGTGGAGTCTAAAACTACGGGGCATAGTTTTAAGGTGAGAGGGGAGAGATATAAAAGGGTCCAGGAGGGGCAATTTTTTCACATAGAGGGTGATGAGTGTCTGGAACAAGCTGCCAGAGGTAGTAGCAGAGGTGAGTACAATTTTGTCTTTTAAAAAGCATTTAGATAGTTACATGGATAAGATGGGTATAGAGGGATATAGACCTAATGTGGGCAATTGGGACTAGTTTAGGGGCTTAAAAAAAGTGTGGCATAGACAAGTTGTGCCGAAGGGCCTGTTTCCATACTGTAAACCTCTATGACTCTACTCACCCTTCTCCTCCCCTTTTGGCCAATTGGAATTCCACTATAAATCCTGTCCCTGGAATTGCTAATTTCAGTCTGATCCTCATTAACTAGCAGCATTTTGTATATCACCCCAGTGACAATGTGAATAATGGCTTCTTCATTCTCTGATCGTCCATGGTTTATTTTTTCTCTTTGAGATAGTGCCTGTTTCTCTCTCATATCATTTGTCAGTCCCAACGTTTTATGAATTAAGAGATTTACTCTGGACTTTATCTGTCTCATTGCATTGATGTCGGCCTAAGCTCCAATCTACAATTATAATAACTTTGATGTTTTTCCTTTATAAGATTACTCATTCCATTCTGATTACTGTAAGTTAGATATTCACACAATGTTAAACTGTTGACTAATTCTGCCTCATAATGCATTGTTAAACCTAATGTCGTTTGTCATTGATGGTTTTAAGAAATTTTCCTATAAAACTGCTCTACGTGCATCAAATTCAATTTCTAAATATATATGTCTATTCCGATCTAAATGAAGAGTAAAATTCTCCATTAAACCCACACTGCCTTTACTACATGCTTGTCAAATCTCTACATTTATACAGTCTACCACTTCACAGCAGCAACCAGGGGCCCTGTACTCAACTCCCACTACTGACTGAAATCCTTTTCTATTAATTTTATCCAGAAAATCCCCACGGCCTGCTTACCTCATTATATCCTCACTTATCATTGAGGTGATTTCATCCTTAATCTCTAAGGCCGTTACTCTTACTCAGCCATTTCCCAATCTTTCCTGGAGATTTTATAAATGTTGGGGATTTATTTCCCAGTCCTGACCGTTGTCAGGAATGGTGAACACATGTGATTCAGATTGAGTTCTGCAGTCATAGATCCCCAAGATTGGGATTCAAAGTCATGTTTGAAAGTAGTTAATTTATATTAGATGTATGGGATTGTGGGTAATCTAGGAAGGTGGATCAGGAATTGGCTATCAGATAGGAGACAGAGGGTGGTGGTGGATGGTAAATATTCATCATGGAGTACAGTTACGAGTGGTGTGCCTCAGGGATCTGTTTTGGGGCCACTGTTGTTTGTAATTTTTATTAATGATCTGGATGAGGGTATAGTTGGGTGGATTAGTAAATTTGCTGATGACACCAAAATTGGAGGTGTGGTAGATTGTGAGGAAGGGTGTCATAGTCTGCAGGGAGACTTAGATAGGTTGCAGAGATGGGCCGAGAGGTGGCGGATGGAATTTAATGCGGAGAAGTGTGAGGTAATTCACTTTGGTAGGAGCAACAGATGTGTCGAGTATAGGGCTAACGGGAGGACTTTGAATAGTGTGGATGAACAGAAGGATCTAGGTGTATGTGTACATAGATCCCTGAAAGTTGGGAATCAAGTAGATAAGGTTGTTAAGAAGGCGTACGGTGTCTTGGCGTTTATTGGTAGGGGGATTGAATTTAGGAGTCGCAGTGTAATGTTGCAACTGTACACTACTCTAGTGCGGCCGCACTTGGAGTACTGTGTGCAGTTCTGGTCCCCGCATTATAAGAAGGATGTGGAGGCGTTGGAGAGGGTGCAGAGGAGGTTTACTAGGATGTTGCCTGGTATGGTGGGGAGGTCCTATGAGGAGAGACTGAGGGATTTAGGGTTGTTTTCGTTGGAAAGAAGGCGGCTAAGAGGGGATCTTATTGAAACATATAAGATGATTAGAGGTTTAGATAGGGTGGATAGTGATAGCCTTTTTCCTCGGATGGAGAAAGCTAGCACGAGGGGGCATGGCTTTAAATTAAGGGGGGGTAGCTACAGGACGGATGTCAGGGGTAGGTTCTTTACCCAGCGGGTGGTGAGGGATTGGAATGCCCTGCCTGCTGCGGTTGTAAATGCGTCTAGTTTGGGGGCGTTTAAGAGATCTCTGGATAGGTTTATGGACGAAAAGGGATTGGTATAGGCTAGTGGGTCATTGTTTTTGTAACTGGTCGGCGCAACATCGTGGGCTGAAGGGCCTGTTCTGCGCTGTAATGTTCTATGTTCTATGTTCTATATTGAGAAAGTACAGTACAATACAAAGTACAGCTCCCACCAAAAGTGAGGAAACAAGCAAACACCCCCATGCAAAAAAAACTAAATTAACAGTCAAAAGTAATTAACTGATTAAAGAACACGGCAGAAGCCTGTAATCCATGATACAATTTCTCAGTAGATCGTTTAAACTTTATTTATTAGTGTTACAAGTAGGCTTATGTTAACATTGCAATGAAAACACAGTGAAAATCCCCTAGTCGCCACACTCCGGTGCCTGTCAGGTACATTGAGGAAGAATTTAGCACAGCCAATGCACCTAACCAACACGTCTTTCGGACTGGGAGGAAACCAGAACACCCGGACGAAACCCACGCAGACACATGGAGAACATGCAGACTCCACACAGACAGTGATCCAAACCAGGAATCAACGCAGGTCCCTGGAGCTATGAGGTAGCAGTGCTAACCATTGTGCCACTATGCCACCCCGAATGGTAAATTTAAGTTTATCCAAAAGAAGGAAGTAGGTGGGATTTTACCAGCTGGCAAACCAGTGCACGATGCCAAAAATCCATATGGCATCCAGCATAAACAGTTTGCAATGTTCCCAGTCCATTTCCAATGGCGCAAATCACTTCAAGCCCAGAAAGGGCATGAAGCTGTTTAGCTTCTTTTCAAGTAGCAATTAAATATTAATGGCCCATTCAGAACCCAGAGCATGGAGTCCTCCGGTCTTTGGGTGTGGCACCACAACGGTGAGAATCAATACATGTCTCCAGTAGCACAGATCTGGCGGGATGGTCAAACTGGGGCTTACTGAGAAACAAGAAGGAGCAGACCATTCAGCCCTTTGAGCCTGCTCTGCCATTCAGCTTGATCATGGCTGATCATCAAATTCAATATCCTGATCCCTCCTTCCTCCCATATCCCTTGATCTCTTTGGCCCCAAAACTATATCTAATTTCTTCTTCAAATTAGATAATGTTTTGGCCTCAACTACATTCGGTGGCAGTGAATTCCACATTCACCGCTCTCTGGGTGAAGAAATTTCTCCTCACCTCAGTTTTAAAAAGCTTACCCCTAATCCTCAAAAAATGACCCATAGTCCTGGAGTCCCCCACCATTGGGAACATTCTTTGTGATTCTACCTGTTAGAATTTTATAAGTTTCTATGAGATCCCCTCTCATGTTTCTAAACTCCAGTGACTATAATCCTAACCTGACTTAATCTCTCCTCATATGGCTGACCTGCCATCCCAGGAATCAGCCTGGTAAACCTTCACTGTACTCTCTCTCTCTCTCTAGCAAGGAGATCCTTCCCCACATAAGGACACCAAAACTGCACAAAATACTCCAGATGTGGCCTCACCAGTGCACCCATAATTACAGCAAAACATACCTATCCCTATACCCAAATTCTCTTGCTCTGAAGGCCAATATGTCCTTTGCCTTCTTTACTGCCTTGGAGGCCATTGAAGCCCTTGGTGGTCAGGGGTGTGACTGTGCAGTGCCCATCTGGCGGTGTCCAATGGACTCCTTGGCTATGCCCACCATGCACCACTGCAGTGACTACCAGGCACCTAGAAGTGGCCATCAGGTGTCCCAGTGGCACCAGTTGGGCAATGTGCCATTTGGATGCTGCCATTTTGTCAGGAGCAGTGGTGGGGGAGGCGGGGGGGTGGTGGGGGGCTGTTGGTGAGACCTGGGCCAAGAAGGGGGGGTGCTATGACAGTCTCTGCATGAAACCATCACCTATAATAAAAACCCATCTGGCTCACTAATATGCTTTAGGGAAGGAAATCTGCCATCTTTACCCCGTCTGTCCCACGTGATTCCAGATCCATAACAATGTGGTGACTCTTAACTGTCCTCTGAAATGGCTGAGTGAGACACTCAGTTCAAGGGCAATAACTGCTGGCCTTGCCAGCGATACCCACATCCCGTGGACGAATAAAAAAAACAAATCCTTGGTTGTTATCTTTGTTTTCCCCTCATCCCCTGACAGCTCGGGACTGTTCGTTTTTTTCAGCAAGAATAGGAAACCAGCCTCCTGCCAGATGGCCTCATTTGAGAAGAACTCTCAAATATTCCAAGAACGCCCAGGATTGATCTCTTTGGTGAGGTGTTTGTGACCAGCGACAAGGCAGTGTTACTGAGAGCAAGGAAGAAATGGAGAATTCCATGGATAACGTAACCACAATGCTGGAGGAGGCTGTGAAAGTCAGTCCAAAAACAACAGCTGATCATTGTAATTCATTGTTTGTTCCTTTACTTTGTCTGCTTGTATAATGAACATTTGTTTGGGCCCCACTCCCTAACCTTTCCTTCTTTTACCCACTTAATTCTTATTTCTCACAACCTGGTTTAACCTCTTCACCAGTTCTGGTTTATCCTTTGTATTTTTGGAAATACAATTTCTGATTGCTCTTCTACTCTCCATCCTTCTGAGCCTTTCCATATTACTAATGGTCCTAACTTTTCCGTTGGACAGCTTCCCCTGTTGACTAGTTTAAAGTCAGTAAGTGGCCTATTTAATCCTTTTTGTTGGGACCTACCCACTTCAGCCTGCTCCAGGTGAAACCCCAATAGTCTGGTTTACATAGAAGCAAGAAGCAGGAGTAGGCCATTCGGTGCTTTGAGCCTGCTCCGCCATTCATTTTGATTATGGCTGACCATTGAATTCAATACTCTGACCATCCTTCTCCCTATACTCTTTGATCCCTTTTGCCCTGAGAACTATATGTAATTTCATCTTGAAATCAGATGATGTTTTGGTTCAGCTACTTTCTCTAGTAGTGAATTCTACAGATTTACCACCCTCTAGGTAAAAGGTTAAAAGGTTTATCCCTTATCCTCAAACTAAGACCTTTAATTCCGGACTTCCCCACCATTGGGAACATTCTTTCTGAATCTACCCTGTCTAACCCTGTTAGAACTTTATAAGTTTCTATGAGAACCCCCTCACTCTTCTAAACTCTATTGAATATAATCCTAAACGACTTAGTCTGTCCTCATTTTGACAGACCTGCCATCCCAAGAATCAACCTGGTAAATCTTTGCTGCACTCCCTCTATAGAAAGGACTTCCTTCCTGGGATAAGGACACCAAAACTGAACACAATACTCCAGGTATGGCCTCACCAATGCCCTTAGAATTGCAGCAAAATTTCTCAGTCCCAATGTTAGTGCTGGTGCATTACAGGATAGGGAGCCTATTTTCCAGACTGCTTCAGTCATATTTTCACCGCCTGAATCTGTTTATCTCTTTTCCAATTTGCATGTGGCTCAGATGATAATTGTGAGGGTATCAGATCAGATTCCCCAAGGTAGATTATGAAGCGAAATTAGACTCCAACAATTTGCTACTTTGACATCAGTGTGAGGATAAGATGGTTCAAATCGAGCATGATCCTGGAGAGCTTTTAGCAAAACAATTTTTATTTAACAATAGTTTAATTATAGCAAATGAATTAGTTTGAGTTCTAACAATTGAATAGTACATAAACACAGCAAGGTACAATTCTTAGCTGCTAATCTATTGCTATGAGTTCCAATTCAAGAAACATTCCTCTTACAGACTTAAACCCCCTCCTTAGAATTAGTTAGCAAAACAGGCATAATTGCAGTGATTTAGGTTACCAGACTTGGAGCTTGCAGAAAGCCTTTGGAGAAAGAAACAGATACACCTGTTTCTTCTGGCAGCTCAGCCAGCAACTGCTTGTACTTGAAAACGAAATAAACACTGGGGGCGATTCTCCCATCCCGACGCACACGTTTTTTGGCGGGTCAGGAGGGGAGAATCACGTGTTGACCATTTTGCGGGAATGCATGTGCGTCTCCCATAGCGGGAGAACAGGCGCATTCGGGACCACGCTGGAAAGCAACAGGAAGATAGGCAAGTCATTTAAATCTTTTAAAAATGTATTTAAAATATATTTAAAATGTGATTATCCGGCCCAGCATGGAATTCTCTGGGCTCAATAGCATCTCCCACCCTTGGAGTGTGTCACTCTGGTGGGGTTTAGAGTAGGCTCCCACTTGCGGGGGAGCCAGTGGGACACCCCGCCAGAGTGAAGGGAGGGCAATTGGGGTCCCCTCAGAGGGTTGGACAGCATGGGGGGTAGTGCCCCCTAGGCATGAGCACTCTGGCAGTGCCAGTCTGTGCCCCTGGCACTGCCCAAGGGGCAACATGCCCATGCCCAGGGGGCACCTTGGCACTGCCCATCAGGCATCAGGCAGTGCCAAGAGGGTGGGGGTCCAGCTGCCACTCGGCATTGGGATTGGTCAAGGTTTGATCAGGACAGGCTGGAGGTATGATCTGCCAGGTGATCTGCCTCCAGGAGGGAGAATGGGGGGTAGGGGATGAGCAAGGCAGAGGGGTCTGCCAGGCTGGGGGGAAAATCAGCACTGCTGGGGGGCAAGGGGGCTGGAGGTGGAGTGCTCTGTGTCGGGGCTTGGGGGGTTGGTGGTGTTGGGGCTGGCCCGTGAATGCTTGTGGGGACTGTGATTGGCCCGTGTGGTGGGGGCTGCTGAAGGGGCAGCACTGTGGGAGACCAGTAAACAGGCGGACTGACGGATCGGGGCCACTGCGCATGCACAAAGTTCGCGAACAATCAGACTCTGGTGTGTTTAGGCCCTGCCCCCTGGCTCTTTACTGAGATTCATGATTGTGGCCCCTGCATTGCTGAACTGAAAAAAAGTCATGAGTTAGGCCAGTTTTCAAGCCAATTCAGCACTTTTGGGAGAATCGCCCCCATTAATTCTTCCCTGCAAGCTTCACCCCTTGTATTAAGCACAGGTCTCTGTCAACCAAGTCTGAAGTCCCAGAAGAACCTAAATGAATAAAAGATCCATTAACTCTAGAAAGTAACAAATTCCGAGCTAAAGTCAATTATCCTGCATTCTTAGCATCTACTGCATGTTTACCAGACAAATTGTCTTGTAACAAAATACCAGCGGCCCCACCTTACAATAAAATATATCAAAATATCACAGTGTCATCACTTAATTCAAAGTTATAATCCTTATGGTGTGTTTGGTAATTTATATACCTCCCAATTCCTGGCAGTCTGTCAATACAACCTCTGGTCTACTCATCCCACTGCTGTTAGCCCCACGTACATCACAATAACTAAATCTCTCTTATATCTTCTTAAATCAGCGGAAGATGCCTCTCGCCCTGGCTCATGTGCAGCCCATAGCATAGCATGTGGGACTCTAGATCCTGATTCTAATGGATGCCATCTACTCCCTAATGATTAAATCCAATGCAACTACCAGATTACATTTCCGCTTCATCTCCTACTGCAAATTTGCAGATGAAACAAAGTTGGGTGGGAGAATGAGCTATGAATAAGTTGCAAAGTTTAGATGGATTGGCCATTCTAAATTGTCCCTTTGCACCCCAAGATTAGCAGGTTAGATGGATTAGCAATGGTAAAAGTATAGGGGATGTGTTGGGGGCCAGAGTGAGATGCTCTGTGAGAGATAGGGCATGAGGGTTATTAGCATAAATTTGACTGGATTTTCATCATCTTTAGGGAGTTTTGCATGTACGTTTCCCCCCTCCTGGATGCTTCCATCCTTTCTGGCAAAACGTCATTCTGGTGTGAATCACTGCTGGCTTGCATTCAAGCTGGTCACACCGGGGAGCTCAGAGTCCATCAAAACCTTTGGGTGGTCAGGGGCATGGCAGACATTTCTCATTGGGCACTGCCCACCAGACAACCCAGCAGCAGACATCAGGCACTGCTGGTCTGCCAGGGGCAGTGCCAGGGGCAATGGGGCCTGGGTGGGGAGAACTATAAGAGGGGCTATGCAGAGGGATTATTCAGGAGAGTCATGCATGGTTGGATCGTGAAGGGAGTCATGATGGGAGGGGACATATCAGGGGTCATGACAGGGCAAGCAAGTCAGGAGGCAGTCAGAGGGCCCATCATGAGCACCCTGATGCCCCAAAGTGGGCGGGCTGTGTCGGGTGGGGGAGAATGTACTGCCGGTGGGTGGGATGATGTCCAAGTGGGATAAGGGCAAGTTTCTCAGTGCACCGTGAAGTTGGGGCTCCCTTGTGCTGTGGCGGACATCTCCCCACCCACAACGCGGACTGAAGTTTCTTCTGTGTGCTCCGGTTTCCTCCCATAGTCCAAAGATATGCAGGTTAGGCCATGCTAAATTGCCCCTTAGTGTCAAAGATGTTTTGATTGGAGGGATTAGAAGGGTTAATATATGGGATTATGGGGATGGGGTCTGCTCTACTGGAGACTTGATGGGCCAAATGACCTCCTTCTACAGTGTAGCTGTTTTAAAATGTTCAATCTGTGTCCTCCAGTCATTGTACCATTAGCGAATGGAAAAGGTTTGTTCTTGTCAACCTTATCTAAATCTATCATCACCTCTACACCTTTATTAAATCTGTATCCATTGAAGGTGGATTCCTGTGGAATTCCAAATTCTCCTGAAATCATTGTCATTAATCCTGTTGGAACATTTCACAGTGAGATCTGAACTCACAACTCTATTCCAGGATCATTGCCATACAATCAATGCTCCTGTGAAGCTAAAGTTTATTTATTATTAGCCACAAGCAGACCTACACTAACAACGCAATGAAGCCACTGTGAAAACCCTCAGCTGCCACAGCCACTTCATGGAAGACTAGAAATCATAGAATCCCTACAGTACAGAAGGAGGCCATCAGCCCATTGAGTCTCTATTGACAACAATCCCAATCAGGCCCTATTCCATCACCCCACACATTTAACCTGCTAAATCCCTGACACTAGGGTCAATTTAGCATGGCCAATCTACCTAACCGACATATCTTTGGACTGTGGGAAGAAATTGGAGCACCCGGAGGAAACCCATGCCGATACAGGGAGAAAGTGCAAAATCCTCACAGACAGTGGACCGGAATTGACAGGGTCCCTAGCGCTGTGGGGCAGCAGTGCTAGCCACTGAAGTCTGTTATCCCTAAAAGTACACACTCTACACTCTGTGTTGGTGTTTGAAACTAGTGCCAAAAATCATGCTGGTTATTATTTCCAATGAAGTGTTACAGGTAGCAAGAGATGGGAAGCATTGATGTGTATTGTTGTTTTACCAAGGGGTGTCAGTAGCTCAATCAGTAAGACAGATTTTCTGAGGTAAATGTTGCAGTTACATCCTGGAAAAGTCTTTCAATGAAACAGCATTCAGTCAATCCCATTTTCCCATTAGATTAATATAGAAACTGGAGTTTGATTCTGTGGAAGCTATCCTGTCAGCAAGAAACATTTAAACATTACACACTGTAAATTAAATCCTGCACATTGCTGTGCAAACCTATTACTGTCTTTGTAAATCAAATCACTTTGCAAATAAAATCAATTTACAAATAAAAATAGATGCTAAACTCTTTCTATCACCTCCTCCTCCCCTCCAGACTATCTTCCTTCCCCTCCCTGTCCCTTTCCCATTTCATCTCTCCCCATTCTCGACCGTCCCCTGCCTAGACACTCTGTCTCCAACTGCCATTCAGTCTGTTGTCAGTCTGCTGCCGGCCATTCTGATGCCGGTCAGTCAGTTGTCTGTCAGTCAATCGATTGTTGGTCAGTCTTTTGTCGATTACTCGATTGTCAGTCACTTTGTTGTTGTCAGTCTGTTTGAAAACAAATAGTGTTGAAATAATAGGGTTGATGAGGGTAGCCTGGTTGATGTTGCATAATGATTTTGAAATGGTTTTTGATGAAGTGTCACGTCATCAATATTGTAGCAAAAGGAGACATTAACTAATAAATGGGGAGAGGGTAAAACTACAAGTAGTATGGTGGTTAGTGGGAACCAAAGTATCAGCTCATAATGTGCGAGAAGGTCAAGGTTAATAAGGTGAACAGGCAGAGCCAGTCTAATGACTATGGAAGGGAAAGGAAGCGTAAACAAGAAAAATGTAAGGTGACTGTGGGAATGACAATGACGATGAGGCTGAGTGTTATCAGAGATTAATAAAGAAGGTTAAAATATGTGTTAAATGCAGTGCACAAGAAAATCCTGCAAATCAGTAGGATATGTTTAAAAAGCCTGTATCTAAATGCATTCAGAATAAGGTCAATGAGCTGAATTACGGAAACATGGTTACAAGGGGACCAGGATTGGAAGTTGAATGTCCAAGGGTACTCAGTATTCTGAAAGGATAGACAAGATCCCACAACAATGACTACACTTAAAAAAAAACAGTATTTTAGTGGCTGATAAGTACCCTGGGACATTCTAACAGATGCTGCAGAAATGTGTGGTGTTCCTTTAACAGCAGCGAGCACAGCCCAATAGTGGGGGAACTGAGACTGTCCCTGAGGGAACCCGGCCGTATAACTTTCCACAGGTACCCCAGATTCCACTGTAGTCCTAAGGAAGAGCCGGGAGATCTTTCTTCCTGTCATCTGAAACATGGATAATCTGACTACAGTCCTGATGGTAACTTAAATGCTGGACTTAAGGAAAGCCAGGATCATGAGGTGGAATTGCTTTAATGGTTAAAGATGACTTCAAGTCTATATTAAGAAATGATATTGGCACTAAGGACCAAAACATTGAATCAATTTGGGTGGACGTAAAATAACAAAGGGAAAAGCTCCTTGGAAGGAATAATTTACAGGCCCCCAAGCAATACTTCTGAAGTGGGGCATAATGAGAAATAATGAGGGCTTTTGACAAGGGCACAATGGTAATCATAGGTGATTTTAACAGGAATATTGACTGGATTAATCAAATTGGCCAGTGTGGCCTCAAGGGAGTTTTACAGAGTGTATGAGGGATTGTTTCTGAAAAATAGGTTATGGAACCAACCAAGGGGCAGACTATTTTAGCTTTAGTATTATGTAATGAAGAAGGGTTGATGCACAGTCTTGTTGTCAAAGGTGAAAGAGTGATCACAGCATGCCAGAATTTCAGATTCAGGTTGAGCGAGAGAAGACAGAATGTTGGGCAGGGGTAATTAAAACAGGCCTGAGGAAAGAGTTGGCCCAAGTAAACTTGGCACAATTATTTGAGGACAGGACAGTTAAGGAACAATGGCAGATGCTCAGGGAGATATTGAATATCTCTCAATTAAAGTATATCCCTAAGAAGAAGAGGAATTGTGAAAGGAAGAAAAACATTCCATGGCTAAACAAGGAAGTCAAAAGGGACATAAAGGCAAAAACTAGGGCATACCAAATTGCAAATCTAATGCAAAGCTGGAAGGTTGGGAGAACTTTAAGGTTCAGCAAAAGGCTACTAAAAATAAAATCAGAAGAGCTATAATTTTCTGCTTGTTTTGAAACACTGAAAGCTTCTACAAGTATATAAAGAGGAAGAGAATAGCTAAAGTAAATGTTGGCCCTTTAGAGGACAATATTGGTGAGGTAGTAATGGAGAAGACAGAGATGGAAGAGGTAGTCAACAGACATTTTGACTCTGTCTTCATGGTAGCGATTAATGAAAATTTCCCAAAAACCGCCATTAATGCGGGAGAACTTGGTGCAATAACCATCACGAGGGAGAAGGTATTGAATAAACTAATGGGATGAAAGGCAGCTAAGTCTCTGGGACCTGATGGCCTGCACCCTAGAATATTAAAAGAAGGTGACAGCAGAGATAGTGGATGCATTGGTTGTGATATTTCAAAGTCATTGGATTCAGGAAAGATCCCGGTGGATTGGAAACACGCTAATCTAATGCCCCTATTCAAGAAGGGAGAGAGACAAAAAACAGGAAACCATAGGTCAGTTAGTTTGACTTCAGTGGTGGGGAAGTTGCTGGAATCAAGCGAAGAAGAGATGATTGAGCATTTGGAAAAACAAAACTCCATCTACCATTGTCAGCATGGTTTTATGAAGGGAAGGTCATGCTTGACAAACTTGCTTTAGTTCTTTGAGGATGTAACCAGCAAGGTAGATAGCGAGGAGTCTATGGATATGGTATATCTAGACTTCCAGAAGGTGTTTGACAAGGCGCCTGCATAAAAGACTGATCCAGAAGGTGAGACTGCAGAGGATTGTGATTCGTATACTAAATTGGATTGAAGATTGGCCGACTGATAGAAAGCAGAGAGTCTGGGTAAATGGGTCCTTCTTTGGCTGGTGAACTGTAACTAGTTGGATGCCATTGGGGTCAGTCCTTGGACCTCAATCTATATAAATGATCTGCAAGCAGGGACAGTGTAACATAGCAAAAATTGCAGATGATATTAAAATTGATGGGAAAGCAGGCAGTGAAGAAGAGATGAAGATTTTACAGACGGATATAGATAGGCTGAGGAGAATGGGCCAAACTTTGGCAGGTGGAGTTTAACGTGGATAAGTGTGAGGTTATCCATTTTGGCAGGAAAATTAGAAAGACAAATTATCTAAATGGAAAGCAGATTCAAAATGCATCAGGGCATGTTCATGAAATTGCAGAAAATCGGTTTGCAAGTGCAGCACATAATAAAAAAGGCAAATGGAATGTTAGTATTCATCGCAAAAGGACTGGAGTATAAAGAACAAAGAACAAAAACAGCCCGGGAAACAGGCCCTTCGGCCCAACGAGCCCGTGCCGCCATTTTAACATTACGAGTCCCCCCTCCACCCATGACCCTTATCTATTTTTTATAGCATTCCACACTGAGGGAAAACTAATTTAGGGACAATTTATTACCTCCAATCAGCGTAAATAGCACATCTTTGGGGTGTGGGAGGAATCCGGAGCACCCGGAGAAAACCCACGCAAGCACGGGGAGAATGCGCAAACTCCCACAGACACTGGCCCAAATCCATGTATCTGCACAGCAAACAGTCACTGAGCTGTTGTGTTGCCCAGCATCTGGTCCAGTTTAAGCACACACTAACGACTTGAAGCACGAGGCTACTCTTGAACATCCAAGAGAAGCCCCAGTACGACCCATCGCGTGTATGCCCCTGGTTGGACAACAAGGCGGACTGACTTAAAACCTGTGAATTAAAAGAGAAAAACATTAGTATCATACCACATCCTTTTACGTTACCAGGGACGTCCCAATGCTAATGAGCCTTAATTAACACAATCTCCTATATCGTAGGGCTAGATGGTCTACTCCTGCTCCTATTTCTTATGTTCTTATGTTCTTATGTCCCATCTCCAACCCACTCATGTGCCTGTCTAAGTTACTCTTAAACAACTCCAGTGAGCCTGCCTCCACCACCTTACTTGGCAGAGCATTCCATACCCCCACTACCCTCTGTGTGAAAAATCTCCCTTTAATATCCGTGTTATACCTCTCCCCCTCACCCTAAGGCCATGGGCCCTCGTACTGTGTGTCTCTAATATAGGAAATAGCTTACCTCTGTTTACTCTATCTATACCCCTCATAATCTTACATACCTCTATTAGATCTCCCCTCAGTTGCTGTCTTTCAAGGGAAAACAGCCCCAATTTGCTCAATCTTTCCTTCTAACCCAGTCCTTCCATACCAGGCAACATCCTGGTAAACCTCCTCTGCACTCTCTCCAGAGTCTCCACGTCCTTCCGGTAGTAAGGCGACCAGAACTGGACGCAATACTCCAAATGCAGCCTAACCAACGTTCTATACAACTGCAACATTAGACTCCAACTCTTATACTCTATACCCCTTCCTATAAAGGCTAACAGTTTAAGAGATCTCTGGATAGGTTTATGGACGAAAAGGGATTGGTATAGGCTAGTGGGTCATTGTTTTTGTAACTGGTCGGCGCAACATCGTGGGCCGAAGGGCCTGTTCTGCGCTGTAATGTTCTATGTTCTATGTTCTATGTTCTAACATACCATAGGCTTTCTTCACAACCTTCTCCACTTGTACTGCCACCTTCAAAGACTTGTGCACTTGCACCCCCAGGTCCCGCTGCATTTCTATACTCTATATAGGCTTACCCTTTATCATATAACTCCCCCCTACATTGTTCCAGCCAAAATGCATCACCTCACATTTATCCGGATTAAACTACATTTGCCATATATCTGCCTATCAATGTCCCGTTGTATTGCTAGACACTGCTCCTCACTGCCCGCCAATCCAGCCGTCTTAGTGTCATCTGCAAATTTGCTGATCACACCACTTACTCCCTCTTCCAAGTCATTTATATATACTACAACGAGAAGAGGTCCTAGTACTGAGCCCTGCAGCACACCACTAGTGACAGACCTCCAGCGAGAAAAGGACCCTTCCACTACTACTCTGTCTCCTCTTACCAAGCCAGTTCTCTACCCATCTAGATACCTGGCCACGTATCCCATGAGCCTTAATCTTTTCTACCAACCTACCATGAGGGACGTTGTCAAACACCTTACTGAAATCCATATAGACGACATCAACGGCTTCTCCTTCGTTAACCGTTTTTGTCACCTCCTCAAAAAATCCTACCAGATTCGTAAGGCAAGACTTCCCCTTTACAAAGCCAAGCTGCGTATCCCTAAACAGATTGCAACGCTCTAAGTGCTCATACATCCTATCCCTAAGAATCCTCTCCATCAACTTGCCTACCACTGACATCAAACTCACCGGCCTATAGTTACCCGGGTTATCCCTCCTACCCTTTTTAAACAACGGTACCACGTTCGCTATCCTCCAGTCCTTTGGGACCTCACCTGTGTCCAATGAAGAGACAAAGATTTGCGTCAGAGGCCCAGCAATCTCATCTCTCGTCTCCCTAAGCAGCCTAGGATAAACGCCATCAGGCCCCGGAGATTTACCAGTTTTAATGCTACCTAAAAGCCCTAACACTTCTTCCCTCATAATCGATAGTTCCTTCAATTGGTCTACAGCTCCCTCGAAGACTGTACCAGACATCAAGCCCCTCTCCTTCGTGAATACCGACGCAAAGTATTCATTCAGGATCTCCCCCATTCCCTTGGACTCCAAGCACAATTCCCCTCCTCTGTCCCTGAGGGGACTGATTTTTCCCCTAGCCACCCTTTTGTTCCTAACATAGGAGTAAAACGCCTTTGGATTTTCCTTAATCCTACCTGCCAAAGCCATTTCATGCCCCCTTTTTGCCCTCCTAACCCCCCTTTTGAGATCCCTCCTAGTCTCTCTGTATTCCTCCAACTCTCTCTGTTCCCAGTTGCTTAGACCTAATATACACCTCTCGTTTCTTCCTGACCAGGTCCTCAATATCTCTAGTAATCCACGGCTCTCTAATCCTACTTTTCCCATCCTTCCTTCTAACCGGCATATGCCTTTCCTGCACCCATTTCAGTTTTCCCTTGAAAGACTCAAGTAAAGCAGCAAAGTGTTGTTGCAATTGTATAGGGTGTTGGTGAAACCACATGGAGTATCATGTCCAGTTTTGGTCTCCTCATTTGAAGACAGATAGAACATAGAACATTACAGCGCAGAACAGGCCCTTCGGCCCACGATGTTGCGCCGACCAGTTACAAAAACAATGACCCACTAGCCTATACCAATCCCTTTTCGTCCATAAACCTATCCAGAGATCTCTTAAACGCCCCCAAACTAGACGCATTTACAACTGCAGCAGGCAGGGCATTCCAATCCCTCACCACCCGCTGGGTAAAGAACCTACCCCTGACATCCGTCCTGTAGCTACCCCCCCTTAATTTAAAGTCATGCCCCCTCGTGCTAGCTTTCTCCATCCGAGGAAAAAGGCTATCACTATCCACCCTATCTAAACCTCTAATCATCTTATATGTTTCAATAAGATCCCCTCTTAGCCGCCTTCTTTCCAACGAAAACAACCCTAAATCCCTCAGTCTCTCCTCATAGGACCTCCCCACCATACCAGGCAACATCCTAGTAAACCTCCTCTGCACCCTCTCCAACGCCTCCACATCCTTCTTGTAATGCGGGGACCAGAACTGCACACAGTACTCCAAGTGCGGCCGCACTAGAGTAGTGTACAGTTGCAACATGACGCTGCGACTCCTAAATTCAATCCCCCTACCAATAAACGCCAAGACACCGTACGCCTTCTTAACAACCTTATCTACTTGATTCCCAACTTTCAGGGATCTATGTACACATACACCTAGATCCCTCTGTTCATCCACACTATTCAAAGTCCTCCCGTTAGCCCTATACTCGACACATCTGTGTCGAGTATAGAGATGTGGTGGCATTGAAGGTATTTCAGAGGATGTTTACTGGCTTAATTCTGGGGATGAAGAGGTTGATGTATGAGGAGAGGTTAAACAGTTTGGGCTTATATTTGCTGGAATTTAGAAGGATGAAATGGGATCAATGAAGTAAATGTAGACCAAATGTTTCTCCTTGAGAGTCAATCTAACACAAGAGGTCATAGGTATCAATTGCGAGGTGGTAGATTTAAAACTGAGATGAGGAGGAACTACAGAAGATCTTGAATTTGTGGAACTTGCTATCCTATAGCACGATGGAGTCCGTATTATTCAATGATTTCAAGAAAGAGGTAGATATATTTCTGATAAAAAGAATTGGTTAAAGGGATATGGAGAACAGGTAGGGAGGTGAATTTGAGACGAGGAAGAGATCAGCCATGATCTGATTGAATGGCAGTGCAGGCTCAAAGGGTTGAATTAACTGATTCTGCTCCTAATTCCTGTGTTTCTATGTTCAGGCTTCAAGTAACAATGAAAAACACTAATACAATATTGGCTGAGGATCAGGAAACAGAGAATGTTATGAAATAGTGCAGTTTGCTGCCACTCTATGTTATATTATAGGTTTTTAAAAAATCTTTCTTTGACATAAACCCTTTATTGTAAATTTTAACTATTCACAGCTCCAAGGTATGTCACATCGTGCTGTCTCCATGCAGCAAGGCTACTAGCTTAGAATGTTCTCTCTGGCTTGTTTACCCAGAGCCTCTTACCAATGTGACTACATGCACCATACAAGGGTAGTAGTATTCTCCAGTCCCATTATAACTCCTACTCTGCTGGGCATCCTTACATTAAATGGCATGCTGGCACATATCACAGCATCCCACTTTATTCTCTAAAAAAAAGTTCCTCCCTTCTAACAGAGTATTACTGTACACTTGTTTATATGTTTAAATGGTTACATGATTGCTTTAAGAGCTGGTCACATGATTTGATGGTGACATCATTGGGGTGTTTCACAGGCTCCTGTTTGGTTTCATTTTTGTACTCTGTACAAACAACAGCTCCTCAATAAACATTGTTGCTGTTATTTTGAATCGACAAGTGCAAAGCATATCTTTTTCTTTTATGTTCAGATCCTACAACCCCTAACATAGTTAGGACATTACAAAAAGAACATTGGCGATGAGTCAGGATTATGTTTCATTGAGAACATCAAGAAAAGATTCTACGTTTAAATAAAAATTGTCCTCATACTTCAAATATTAGAAGGCTAAGGAAAATCAGCAACAGGATTAAAGATTGAAGTGCCAGTTAAGGAAAAAAGTAAGAACAAAATGCAAAATATTGTGTTTCTTACTAGGAAAAAAAAGTCGATTAGCCTCCTTTAATCTGCTGGGTCCTTGCATGTGTTCTGGTGTGTAACAGCGACTGGGGGATTTATTACACTGTTGAAAAAGGGTGGAAGCCCTCTGTGTGGTTTTAAAAGAGGGGGTGTTTCCAATCAGTGAGGGCTGAAATTCCAGGAAATATTTGCTTATAAAAGGAGGGATACCCTGCTGTATAGATAGGGACATTTGAAAAAAAAAACACAAAGTCAATGGTCTACAAGATAAAATGGGAATACTGGGAAGACAATAAAATTTTTAAAAGTACTGAACAGTCTTGAGTTGCTCGTACTTGTAAGAAAAATTAGTATCCATGGGGCCTTTCAATAAAGAAAATGAATCATAGAGTTCCTGTGCTGATCATTTTTAGTACTTTGTACAAGTGAATAAAATTGCAAACGTGTTGCTCGTACCAGTTTTTCTCAGTACAATAGGAAGTAAAACCTTCAGTTTGTTCTGGTGCTTGGTTTATCCAGCAAAGTAAGAAGTCTCAGAACACCAGGTTAAAGTCCAACCAGTTTATTTGATAGTAATCTCACAAGCTTTCAGAAACGCCGTTCCTTTGTCAGGTGTGTGGAAGGTTCTGATCAGAGAAGGGCATATAAAGACACACACAGTTTAGAATACTGATTAGAATGCAAGTCTTTACAGCTAACCTGCTATTCAAGTCTTAAAGATGCAGACAATGTGAGTGGAGATAGCATTAGCATGGGTTAAAGAGATGTGTGTTATCTCCAGACAGGACAGCAAGTGAGATTTTGCAAGCCCAGGCAAGTCTTGGGGGTTACAGATAGTGCAACGTGATCCCAAGATCCCGGTTGAGGCCATCCTCACGTGTGCGGAACTTGGCTATCGGTCTCTGCTCAGCGACTCTGCACTGTCGTGTGTCGTGAAGGCTGCCTTGGAGAATGCTTACCCAACGATCAGAGGCCGAATGCCCGTGATCGCTGAAGTGTTCGCCTACAGGAAGAGAACAGTCTTGCTTGGTGATTGTCGAGCGGTGTTCATTTATCGGTTGTCATAGCGTCTGCACGGTCTCCCCAGTGTACCATTCTTTGGGACATCCTTCCCTGCAGCGTATTAGGTAGACAATGTTGGCCAAGTTGCAAGAGTATGTACCGTGTACCTGGTGGATGGTGTTCTCTCATCAGAATCCTCAGAAAGCTCCTCTGATTGTGACGCAAACGCCTCACTAGTTCCACCTACTAATTTTGTTTGAACCAATAAAACTCGCATGGTCAGCAGCCATTTCAATTGTTTAACTACTTTTTCAAATGAAATGGAAAAGGCTTCTACATCCTTCTTGTCAAACCTTGGCCGTGCTTGAATATATCCCCACTGGGGAAACATATCACCACAAGCCCTTTGACTAAGATGGGTTATGTCTTCCTCCCAACTTTCCTTAATTTCTGACTTTGCCCCACAATTATAAGTTGATATTCTCTTCATAGTTCAAGTTTCCGAAGTTTAAAGTTTCTCTGTTTTCTTTCCTTTTGCTTTCATTCTTTTTTCACTCTCTCTCCCTCTTTTGCTTCTAATTCAAGCTGTCTCATTTCTTCAGGCTGTTGCAGCCATTTTCATTTTTGATTGAATTCTAGCCAACTACTTCAAACTGCGTCTCTAGCAAACTTAAACGTGAGTTGTCACTGAAATTATCACTGCCTTCCCTTCCCCTTCAGCTACAGTCAATTACTGCTTGGTTGCCACCTCCAAAACCTTTGTTGTAGCCACCCTTTGTAAACCAGTCTACGTGAAAACTTTAGCTATTGAAAGAGCCATTTTTACAAATCACTCACTATTTAAACAAACCAAATTCAACACCTGAAAGAAAGCACCACTTACTCAACACTCGCTGTCTTTGAAATCAATAATCATAAGCCAAACAAGGAATTATACTTTTTAATCTTGGCAAGAATCCCCAGTTTTTGTTATGGTCTTGGACCAGAACCCCAAGATATGTTATGAGGCCAGACCAGACCCCAACCATCTTCCTATTTTGAAATAGGACAATAGAGAAATGAATGTTTTGCTCCAGAAGAGACTCCACTGACAAATTAGGGACCTTTTATCAAAATAAACTTTATTCATAACACAATGCAAGTATAACAAAATGAAGCAACTTAACCCTTGACAATTCAACAATCCTTAAAAGGAAAAAAACTCTAATTTCTAACTTATTGCAATTTCAGTTCGAAATAAGCAACATTCTTCTTAGAGACTTAAAAATCACTTTAAATCTAGTTAGCAGTCACAAATATTCTTGTTGTATTAAGTGTAAGCAGCACTGGAGCTTTTGGAGACATATAGAACTTTCAAAAGCCTTCACAATTGTCCTAACCTCAATCAGCACAACTGAACTCTAACTCCTTTCTGAAAAAGCCCATTTCTTTTTTTCTTACAGATCTAGGACTGCACATAAACCACAAAATCACATGACCCTGTCAAGCACTGTAGTCAGAAATTAGAGTGCATGACCACAAAATAAGGGAGAACAGATTTAGGACTGAGTTGAGGAGGAACTTCTTCACACAAAGGGTTGTGAATGTGTGGAATTCCCTGCCCAGTGAAGTAGTTGAGGCTACCTCATTGAATGTTTTTAAGACAAGGATAGATAAATTTTTGAACAATAAAGGAACTAAGGGTTATGGTGAGTGGGCAGGTAAGTATAACTGAGTCCACGAAGAGATCAGCCATGATCTGATTGAATGGCAGAGTGGGCCCGAGGGGCCAGATGGCCTACTCCTGCTCCTAGTTCTTAGGTTCCCCTGTGATTTAAGAACATAAGTAATCAAAAGTACATTAATCCTACTTAAGATAACCACTTGCAAGGTTGAAATGTTTAATTATTCTGCTCTCCCAGCATCTGAGTTGTACTGCTATAAAAAAAAACTGAACTCTGAAACATTGTACTGAAACATAAAAAATTCGCAAGACATACATAGAACATTACAGTGCAGAACAGGCCCTTCGGCCCATGAAGTTGCGCCGACATGTCAGGTGTGATTCCACATCCCCCCCCTCAAAAAAAACTAAGTGCCCAATGAGTGCGAATATGAGGAGTTTTTCCCACTTCTTTTGGGTGAGCTTAGTGGAATGAATTTATGGCACTTTGTGCATCACTGAGGCCATCACATGATTTATGCCAGTGGTGGGGGAGTAGGGGGGTGGTGGGAGCGGGGGGAGTGGAGCCAAACCTGTCCAAGAGGCTGGCATCAGACTACAGAGGGGGCTAGTGCACATGCACCGATCTACCTGTAATACTAGGTGATTGGTTGAAAAGCGCTTCCCTCCCCCCCGCCCCACCCCCACCATTGCCGGCCTCCCAAATGCTAGTCCTGACGCCCCACCCCCACAATGGGCAGCCTCCTGATGGCCAGACCCGGCCTCCCGATTGCTGTCGCCAACCTCTATTGGCTTCCAAATAACTGGCATCCGATCCACAACCCCACCCCATCCTGATCCCCGATGGCTAGCCTAAAATCCACCTCTGCATCCCCAATGGCCAGCCTCCGAGCGCCAGCCCCATCAACAACCCCCCCATACCCCCCACCATGTCCCCTTTATAGAGGGCCTCCCATTCCCTCCCTTCCCCCAACCCAGGCCTGGCTACGCCCCTGTCTGGCCCCATGCCTCAGGCTCCATCCATTTTTTTTCCATTCTTAGTACTTCTGCTGTGTCTTGTCTTATTTTCTGACTGATAACAGCTTTATTATTTATTTGTACTGCCCGTTACGCAACTGGCACCTCCCTGTCCCTGACCTCCCAGGGTGCCTCAACGGCTTCTGGTCCCACCAGCAAGGCCACATGCTGGTCCCCATTGGTGGGGGCTATGTGATGCCCACTGGTGTGGACCTCCACTAGCAAAGGCGGAAACTTTACCAGACAATTGAGTCCCACACTTACTAAATAGCTGCTAATAAGCATTAGCATAGTGTAATCAGCCTCCTGCTGTTCTGCGATGCAAGCTGATTACATCCAAAAAAATAGATGTGACAAGACACTGGCTGCGAATCCCATTTTCCCTCCTTCCCCGCTTAAATTTCCCAGCTTGTTGCACCACCCGAGCAGCGCAGTGGACCAGAAAAATCACACCCATCATTTGCCTGCTTTCATCACAGCAGTAAAAGTTTTCTAATATGGGGGTACTGAAATACCCAGGTGGACGACAAAAGATCCGAAGAGGGCACCAAGACACACCAGGAAAGCAATGAAAGACCTCAGGAGGGTAATAATGAGCCCAAAAGATGCCTGAAGGAAACAAAATACCCCAAATGCCTAAATGAAGAGCTGAAAGCAAGGGAGACCCAATTGCATACCACGTACCATTGTGTATTATAATGAGAAGGTCCGTGAATGTTTTACCAAAAAGTAATCAGTCAGAAAATAATGAAGAAAATTACAGCACAGGAAAAGGCCCTTTGGCCCTCCATGTTGCTCAACTGAACTAAAACCCTTGACCCTTCCAGAGATCATATCCCTCCATTCCTACCTTATTCATGTATTTGTCAAAATGCCCCTTAAAAGTCACTATCCTATCTGCTTCCACTCCCTATCCCAGCAGCGCGTTCCAGGCACCCACCACTTTCTGTGTAAAAAAACTTGCCTTGTACATCTCCTTTAAACCTTGTCCATTGCACAATAAACTTATGCCTCCCAGTAATTGACTCTTCTGCCCTGGGAAAAAGTTTCTGACTATCCACTCTGTCCACACCCCTCACAATCTTGTAGACATTTATCAGGTTGCTCCTCAAGCTCCGTTATTCCAGTGAGAACAAACCAAGGTTTCTCCAGCCTTTCCTCATAGCTAATGCACTTCATGCCAGGCAACATCCTGGTAAATCTTTTCTGTACTCTCTCCAATTCCTCCATATCCTTCTGGTAGTGTGGTGACCAGAATTGAACAGTATATTCCGAGTGCAGCCTAACTAAGGTTCTATAAAGCTGCAACATGACTTGCCAATTTTTAAATTCATTGCCCCAGCCAATGAAGACAAGCATGCCAAATGCCTTCTTGACTACCTTCTCCACCTGTGTTGCCACTTTCAGTGACCAGTGTACCTGTACTCCCAGTTCCCTCTGCCTATCAATACTCTTAAGGGTTCTGCCATTTACTGTATATTTCCTAACTTTATTAGGCCTTCTAAAATACATTACCTCACATTTGTCCGGATTAAACTCCATCCGCCGCCTCTCCACCCAAGTCTCCAACTGATCTATATCCTGCCGTATTATCCTGTTCTGATGGTGCTTGTCGCTGTCCGCAAATCCACCACATACTTAATAATCAATCCAGTTACATTTTCTTCCAATTTGTTTATATAGATTACAAACAGCAAAGGTCCCAGCACTGATCCCTGAGGAACACCACTTGTCACAGCCCTCCATTCAGAAATACACCCTTCCACTGCTATCCGCTGTCTTCTATGACCAGTTCTGTATCCACCTTGCTAGCTCACATCTGATCACGTGTGACTTCACCTTCTGCATCAGTCTGCCATGTGGGACCTTGTCAAAGGCTTTACTGAAGTCCATGTATACAACATCGACTGTCCTACCCTCAGTAATCTTTGTTACTTCCTCGAAAAACTCGATCAGGTTACTGAGACACGACCTCCCCTTCACGAAACCATATTGCCTCTCGCTAATACTTATTTCCAAGTAGGAGTAAATCCTGTCTTGAAGAATCCTCTCTAATAATTTCTCTACCACTGACGTAAGGCTCACCTGCCTGTCTTATCTGGATAAAACAAGGCACAGCAGAAGAACTAAGAGTGAAGAGAGCTGGATGAAACTTCACCAAGAACTATAGCAATAGAAAATGAGGTGAATGTTTGTGACCCACAATCTAAATGAGAAGCAGCTCAGTGATATCAAAGGTAAGAAAAAAAATCAAACATGAAAAAAATGTAGAAATAGCTAGCTGGCCCGTGAGAAGTAGTATAACATTCACTGGGACATGATGAAGATTGTGGTAGATTGATGGTGGATTGTGAGGAAGGGTGTCATAGTTTGGAGGGTGACTTAGAAAGGTTGCAGAGCTGGGCCGCGAGGTGGCGGATGGAGTTTAATGCGGAGAAGTGTGAGGTAATTCATTTCGGTAGGAGTAACAGATGTGTTGAGTATAGGGCTAACGGGAGGACTTTGAATAGTGTGGAGGAGCAGAGGGATCTAGGTGTATGTGTACATAGGTCCCTGAAAGTTGGGAATCAAGTAGATAAGGTTGTTAAGAAGGCATACAGTGTCTTGGCGTTTATTGGTAGGGGGATTGAATTTAGGAGTCGCAGCGTCATGTTGCAACTGTACACAACTCTGGTGCGGCTGCACTTGGAGTACTGTGTGCAGTTCTGGTCCCCACATTACAGGAAGGACGTGGAGGCTTTGGAGAGGGTGCAGAGGAGGTTTACCAGGATGTTGCCTGGTATGGAGGGGAGGTCCTATGAGGAGAGACTGAGGGATTTGGGGTTGTTTTCGCTGGAAAGAAGGCGGCTAAGAGGGGATCTTATTGAAACATATAAGATGATTAGAGGTTTAGATAGGGTGGATAGTGATAGCCTTTTTCCTCGGATGGAGAATGCTAGCACGAGGGGGCATGGCTTTAAGTTAAGGGGTGGTAGTTATAGGATGGATGTCAGGGGTAGGTTCTTTACCCAGAGGGTGGTGAGGGATTGGAATGCCCTGCCTGCTGCGGTTGTAAATGCGCCTAGTTTGGGGGCGTTTAAGAGATATGTGGATAGGTTTATGGACGAAAAGGGATTGGTTTAGATTAGTGGGTCAGTGCTTTTTTTTTAAAAAAAAACTGGTCAGCGCAACATCGTGGGCCGAAGGGCCTGTTCTGCGCTGTAATGTTCTATGTTCTATGATGAAGGAATTGGAATTGAAGCATGAAGATGTGAAAAAGATAAAAAAGCATTGAGAGATAAAGCACAAGTGGGGCTCAGCAACAGGGCCCATAGATTCATGTACTGACTCTCTGACACAGGATCTTATACAGGCCCTCTCCCCAGCACTGTTCTCATAACCCCACACATTCCCCATGGCTAACCCACCTAATTTACACATCTTTGGAGTGTGGGAGGAAACTGGAACATCCGGAGACCCACACAGACACAGGGAGAATGTGCAAACTCCACACAGTAACCCAAAGCCGGAATTGAACTCAGGTCCCTGAGCTGTGAGGCAGCAGTGCTAATCACTGTGCCACCGTGCCACCCTTTTTAAAATTTCAGCTTTAACTCCACTTTCCCACCTTCTTTTCATTCCTGTGATTCACAGAATCCCTAAAGTGCAGAAGAGATCATTGCATGGAATTTGAGAAGTGCCAAAAAAATCCCATATAGCGATGGGTGAGAAAACAGAGGGATCTAGGTGTATGTGTATCAAGTAGATAAGGTTGTTAAGAAGGCATACGGTGTCTTGGCGTTTATTGGTAGGGGGATTGAATTTAGGAGTCGCAGCGTCATATTGCAACTGTACACAACTCTGGTGCGGCCGCACTTGGAGTATTGTGTGCAGTTCTGGTCCCCACATTATAGGAAGGATGTGGAGGCTTTGGAGAGGGTGCAGAGGAGGTTCACCAGGATGTTGCCTGGTATGGAGGGGAGGTCCTATGAGGAGAGACTGAGGGATTTGGGGTTGTTTTCGCTAGAAAGAAGGCGGCTAAGAGGGGATCTTATTGAAACATATAAGATGATTAGAGGTTTAGATAGGGTGGACAGTGATAGCCTTTTTCCTCGGATGGAGAAAGCTAGCACGAGGGGGCATGGCTTTAAATTAAGGGGGGGTAGTTATAGGACGGATGTCAGGGATAGGTTCTTTACCCAGAGGGTGGTGAGGGATTGGAATGCCCTGCCTGCTGCAGTTGTAAACGTGCCTAGTTTGGGGGCGTTTAAGAGATCCATGGATAGGTTTATGGATGGAAAGGGATTGGTTTAGGTTAGAGGGTCATTGTTTTTTAACTGGTTGGCGCAACATCGTGGGCTGAAGGGCCTGTTCTGCGCTGTAATGTTCTATGTTCTATGTTCTAAAACTGCTCAAAGTGAAGCACCTCAAGGATTTGATCCATGGCGCTCATGTAGGACATCCTGTATCATCTACTGCAATGTACTGTTGAAGCAAAAGTTAATATAGGGCTATCACTCATCAGCACCATATTGGGAATCCTTTAGATATCCAGTTGAATGATCAAACTACTAGCAGTGTGGAAAACACAAATAAACTGGAAAAATTGGCAACTGCGGAGAGACAGAAATTGTTTGTGTTCAAGGATGGTGAAGAGCCTAGCAATGGATAAACACAAAGAGAGAACATGACTGTTGAACAAGTAAGCAGTTCAGGAGAATTATCTAACAAATATCACAAGAAGAAATGCTTGTGTAGAAGTAGAGCTTGTTGCAATTACAACAAAAGAAATGTCGCAGTTCTCTAAAAACAAGCAAGAGAAGGGAGAGATTGTTGCCAAATGTTGTTTGAAGAGAATGATGGAATCACGTTGTAAGAAACTCAAAAATTGATAAACTGAATGGATTGCAAAAACAGATGCATTCATAGAATCCTTACAGTGCAGAGGGAGGCTATCCAGCCTATCAAGTCTGCACCGACCACAATCCCACCCAGGGCCAATCCCCAGAACACCTTGCATTTGCCCTAGCTAGTCCCCCCAACAATAAAGGGGAATTTAGCATGGCCAATCCACCTAACACAGTCTTTGGACTGTGGAAGGAAACCGGAGCACCCGGAGGAAACCCGCGCAAACATGGCGAGAACGTGCAAATTCCACATAGAGTGACCCAAGCCGAGAATCGAACCCCGGGCCTCTGGCACTGTGAGGGGGGAACGCTAACCACTGTGCCGCCTCCTGAAATATAGAATGACTCAGGACCAGACAGAAGATTGGTTGATACAGAAGACAAAAGGAAGAGAATTGAAAATGAAGCCATCCAGTTGTAGAAGTTGTGCCAGAAAGAACTAGGCAAAGCAGCAATTCGGGCAGAGGAGGAACTCGAAATTATATACCAGATCAAGATTGCTGAAATGGTCTCACTAATAGAAATGCACAAGAACCAACAAGATAACACAGTCAATGAATAGAAAGGCTAGGAAGAGAAGAAACTTTATCACATGACCTGAGTACCAGAAAGAGAGAACCATGGCCATTTCCTTCACAAGTGACAAACCAAAATTGTGTATGAGCTATCAAGATATGAAGGCTGTGTTGTATTCCATTGATGGTACCTACATGCATCATTTAGGTACCATCTACATGACGGCGGTGGATGATAGTGTACCATCTACACCATCATGTAGATGGTACCAACATGATGCATGTAGGTACCATCAATGGAATACAACACAGTCCTCGATCATGTTCTCACTGTACATATCTGCTTGGCAAATGGAAACTTTATTTCTACTTGTTTCACAGTCTGTCAAATGTCGGTTTACTGTTTAATTTTCAATTCTTTTTGCCAGCTGATGAATCTTACCATTCAGTTCAATGATTCTTGGCATGTTTGAGACACCCAGTGCTTTTCCTTCTACCATTGAGCTTCAGTCTCAGATTCATATTTTCCCATCTTATTTCTGTCTGTTGTTTCTCTGTCTGCATCAGAATTTTCTCCTTGTCCTTAATTTTAGATCTGTTGTTGATCAGGTCTGTTAATAGCAAAGTTTGCACTTGTTTCAATTTTCTATTCGCCATTTCATTATCCATAGAATCCCTACAGTGAGAGAGTAACAAGAGATCCCAGACAGAAGGTAATAACACCAAGGGCAACAAGAGAATATACAGTTGAAAGAACAGTTGATTGTCCTCAAGATTGAATACAAAAAGAATGTGTGACCATTCAGTTACATGAAGATGGTCTTAAACAGCAGAATGGAAACACAACCCAGGACACTCAAGGTGACTCGACCGAATTACAGGAAAGCTCAAGATGAAGTGAATGAGATTCTCAAAGGAGAAGGAGGCCATTCAGCCCATCAAACCTACACTGATGAAAATCCCGTCAAGGCCCGGCAGCTATAACCTCATGTATTTATCCTGCTAATTCCTCTGACACTAAGGGTCAATTTAGCAGGACCAATCAACCTAACCCGCACATTTTTGGAGCGTGGGAGGAAACCAGAGCACCTGGTGGAAACCCATGCAGACAAGGGGAGAACGTGCAAACTCCACAATCACCCAAGGTCAGAATTGAACCTGGGTCCCGGAGGTGTGAGGCAGCAGTGCTAGCCATTGTGTCGACATGCCATCCACTCACAGCTTGGAGAGTTCTATAACTTTTCCTGTAACTGCCTCATCTTTTAACTGTTTTTCAGCTCTTCAATCTGTCTCTTGTAGACTGGAATATGGAATATTATTGAAACATCTTTGTCAACTGGTTCTTCAGTTGGTTCAGACTGACCTTAAGTTGATTTAGCTTCTCTTTCTAATCTTCCAGAGTAATAAATTATTTCATGAGGGATTCTTGTAACATGCGGAGGTCTTTCAACAGATTTTTCTTTCCTTTGAGAATCTCATTCACTTCATCTTGAGCTTTCCTGTAATTCGGTCGAGTCATCTTGAGTGTCTTGGGTTGTGTTTCCATTCTGCTGTTTAAGACCAGCTTCATGTAACTGAATGGTCACACATGCTTTTTGCATTCGATCTTGAGGACAATCAACTGTTCTTTCAACTGTATATTCTGTTGTTGCCCTCGGTGTAATTACCTCCTGTTTGGGATCTCTTGTTACTCTCTCACTCTCTGGGGTGTCTCCTTCTTGCCCTTGGTGTTTTATTGGGAATGTTCCAGACTTCCCTCTCGAATCCTGTGTTTTCACAGAATGTGAGTTTAAAATATCTGGTCAAAGCCTCTTAGTTTTCAACCATGCGGTCAAATATTGATCTGTATGTTGTCTGGAATACATCACCACAAAATGAAATAAACATGGATAGAAACCTATTAGCTTGTCCTTTTTCTGATTCTTTATTAATCCTGTACATCTACTGTACAGAATTGTTTTGTTTAAGTCTTACGACAGCACAACTGGATCTGCCTCCCCTAATTTCTGTGCATGGCTGTTTTTTTTTCTTGGATTTACCACTTTAAAATGTGTTGCTTTAAGACAGTAGCTGTTTTTATTTTCCACTGTCAGTTGTGTCTCTTTCCTTGCGTTTTTAGGTCTCCTGGGAACATGGCTGCCCCATTCCCCAAAATTCTTAAAACTTTCAAGATAAGGACACTGGGTTTCAGGGGGATTCTTCCTTTCTTAATCTGCAATGTATTTTGAATTTCCTGAGCTTTGGGAGTTTCAGCAGTTGTAGCACTGCCCATTAAAGCTATGAGCAAGTGGTTTCTTTTGTCTTTGATTTATCCAGCCTTTTTTTTGGGTTTTGTCAGGCTCTTTTTCTTCAAGCTTCTAAACTTTTAAAACGTTCCCCTTTCAAAAGGAAAGCCAGCGCAGTGATCTCTTCTTTCAAACTCTGCAGATTTTCTTGTTTTTCAGCTTTGCTGTTTTTATTCTTTTTTTCACTTTGAACTCTAGGGGTGTATTTTCCCATCCTGCCCACTGTGGGAATTGTAGCAGATCGGGGGTAGACCATGCAAAGATCCATTAATCTTGAGCGGGATTTTTCGGTTTTGAGGTGAACCGGAAAATCTTGCTCTATGGCCGGAACTCTCCCACCTCGCCTGCCACGGAATTGGAATGGACAAGGCCTTTGACAAGGTGGGTTGTTGCATAAGGTTAAATCTCATGGGATCCAGGGTGAGGTATCTAAATGGAAAGAAAATTGGCTTCTTGATAGAAACCAAAGGATGGTTGTAGAGAATTGTTTTTCAATCTGGAGGCCTGTGACCAGTGGTGTGTCTCAGGGATCAGTGCTGGGTCCACTATTATTTGTCATTTATACTAATGATTTGGACGAGAATATAGGTTAGTATGTTTGCAGATGACACTAAGATTGGTGGCATAGTGAACAGTGAAGAAAGTTATCTCCAATTTCAACGGGATCTTGATCAATTGGTCCAGTTGGCTGATGAATGGCAGATGGAGATTAATTCAGACAAATGCGAGATGATGCATTTTGGTCGATTCAACCCAGGGGCAGGACTTACTCAGTTAATGATAGGGCACTAGAGAGAGTTACAGAACAATGAGGTCTAGGGGTACATATTCATAGCTCCTTGAAAGTGGACTCACAGATGGACAGAGTGGAGAAGAAGGCATTCAGCATGCTTGGTTTCATTAGTCAGAACATTGAATACAGGAGATGGAATGTCTTGAAGTTATACAAGACATTGGTAAGGCCACACTTGGAACACTGCGTGCAATTCTGGTCACCCTATTGTAGAAAGGATATTATTAAATTAGATAGAATGCAGAAAAGATTTACTAGGATGCTACTGGGACTTGATGGATTGAGTTATAAAGGAGGGGCTGGATAGACTGGGACATTTTTCCTCTGGAGCGTAAGAGGGTGATCTTGTAGAGGTCTACAAAATAATGAGGGGCACAGATCAGTTGGATAGTCAATATCTTTTCCCAAAGGTAGGGGAGTCTAAAAGTAGAGAGCATAGGTTTAAGGCGACAGGGGAGAGGTACAAAAGTGTCCAGAGGGCAAATTTTGTTCACACAGAGGGTGATAAGTGTCTGGAACAAGCTGCCAGAGGGAGTAGTAGAGGCGGGTACAATTTTGTCTTTTAACAAGCATTTAAATAGTTACATGGGTATAGGCGGAGATTAGCTTAGGGATTTTTAATAAAATGGATAAAGGCATGGACAAGTTGGGCCAAAGGGCCTGTTTCCATGCTGTAAACCTCTATGAACCTCTAAGAGTCCAACAATGGAAATTTTGTAGATATCGGACAGGAATTTCTGGTCTCACTTAAGCGAGGCCATAACATCCCGCCCTATCTATTTGTATTGAACTCTGCCAGCCTTTTTTACCTGCAAGTTTTTTTTTAAACCTATGTTCTTATTTGCAACTCTCTTTCAGCTTTCCCCTGGAAGCTGAGATTTTGTACTGCCACCTATTGTAAAATGTAAGCACTGTATAGTTTTTCTTACCTGTCTTGCGGTCTCTCACTCAGAGGTCATGCACTCACTCTGGTGCATTCTTCATAGAGTCCCTATAGTGCAGAAGGAGGCCATTCAGCCCATTGAGTCTGCACTAACCACAATCTCACCCAGCCCCTACCCCAATGGCTTCACGTATTTAACCTGCTAGTCCCCCTGACGTCAAGTGGCAATTCAGCATGGCCAATCCACCTGACCCACACATCTTTGGAACTGTGGGAAGAAACCGGAGCACCCAGAGGAAATCCACGCAGACACGGAGAGAATGTGCAAACTCCATGGGACAGTGACCCAAACTGGGAATCAAACCCAGTCCCTGGTGCCGTGAGGCAGCAGTGGCGAGCATTGTGTCACCCCTCAACTTCAAAGCTGCTTCAACTTTCTTCTTCATTTTAAATGCACATCTCCTAGTTAGGCTTCAGCTCCTTATTTTTCATATTTTGTTCATTGTTTAAGATGCTACCTCTCATGGGAAGGGGAAGACCACCTCCAGTGATAAACAGGAGTTATAGCATTCAGTGGAAGTGGCTGAGGAACTTCCCTGGTGCATTGTGGGAGAAGGCAGACCAGCAATATCTATCAAAAAAGTGAGAAGCAGAAGATCAGGTGTCAAGGAGCAGTAATGAGGTCCTGCAGCAGCACTTTAGGGAGTTAAGGAGAAAGTTAAAAAGCAAGACCTCTAGAGTTGTAATCTCAGGATTACTCCCTGTGTCACGTGCAAGTGAGGCTAGGAATAGGAGGATAGTACAGCTTAAGACGTGGCTAAACAGCTGGTGTCGAGGGAGGGTTTCATATCTGGGCCATTGAGGTATCTTCCAAGGCAGGTGAGACCTGTACAAGGACGGGTTGCATCTGAACTGGAAGGGCACAAATATCCCGACCGGGAAGTTTGCTGGTGTCACACGGGAGGATTTAAACTTATTTGACAGGGGGCTGGGAAATAAAGCAAAGGTGAATTGGCTGAAAGGGAACCAGAGAGTAGGGCCAGTAAGACTTAGAGAAACAGCAGGCAGGGTGGGATTGCTAATCAAAGAGGGTCTGGTGGACTGAAGGCCCTTTGTTTCAATGTGAGAAGAGTAACACATAAGGCAGGTGAACTTAGAGCTTGGATTAATACTATGATGTTACTGCCATTGCAGAGACTTAGTTAAGGGAAGGACAGGATTGGCAGTTTAACATTCCAGGATACAGATGTTTCAGGCAGGATGGAGGGGGATATTAAAGGGGTGGGGGAGTTGCACTACTGGTTAAGGAGAATATCACAGCTGTTCTCTGGGAGGACACCTCGAAGGGCTCATACAGCGAGGTAATATGGGTAGAGCTCAGGAATAGGAAGGGTGTAGTCACAATGTTGGGGTTTACTTTAGGCCATCCAACTGCCGGAGGGAGACAGAGGAACAAATACATGGGCAGATTTTGGGAAAGTGTAAAAGTTACAGGGTTGTTATGGGTGATTTTAACCTCCCCTATATTGACTGCTACTCACTTAGTGCGGGGGGGTGTGGAAGGGGCAGAGTTTGTACGGAGCATCCAGGAGGGCTTCTTGAAACAGTATGCAGATAACCCAACTAGGGAAGGGGCCACACTGGACTTGGTATTGAGGAATGAGCCCAGCCAGGTGATCGATGTTTCAGTAGGGGAGCAGTTCGGGCACAGTGACAAGTCAGTAAGATTTAAGGTACTGATGGATAAAGAAAAGTGTTGTCAAGTTAAGGTGCTAAATTGGGGGAAGACTAATTACAACAATATCATACAGGGCCTGAATAATGTAGATTGGGGGCAGATGATCGAGGGCAAATCAACATCTGGGCATCTGGGAGGCTTTCAAGTGTCCAGGACTGGCACATTCCTCTAAGGATGAAGGGTAAGCATGGCAAGTTTTGGGAACCTTGGACTACGAGAGATATTGTGAGCCTAGTCAAAGAGAAAAAGGAAGCATTTGTCAAAGCTAGGAGACTGAGAACATACAAAGCAAGTGTGGAATACAAGGAAAGTAGAAAGAAACTTAAGCAAGGAATAAGGAAGGCTAAAAGGGGTCACGACAAAGCATTGGCCAGCAGGACTAAGGAAAACCCCGGGGCTTTTTATACATACATAAAGAGCAAAAGGGTCACCAGGGAGAGGTTGGCCCACTCAAGGACAAGGAAGGGAATCTGTGGAGCCAGAGGAAATGGGTGAGGTATTAAATGAATACTGTGTGCCAGTATTCACCAAAGGGAAGGACTTGACAGATGATGAGTCTGAGAAAAAGTGTGTAGATAATTTGAGTCATGTTGCGATCAAAAAGGAGGAATTGGGGTTCTTGAGAAACTTTAAGGTAGTCAAGTCCCCAGGGCCTGATGGGGTATACCCCAGAGTACTGAGAGTGGCAAGAGAGGAAATTGCTGGGGCCTTGAGAGAAATCTTTGTATCCTCACTGGCTACAGGGGAGGTCCCAGAGGATTGGAGAATAGCCAATGTTGTTCCTTTATTTAAGAAGGGTAGCAAGAATAATCCAGGTAATTACAGGCCAGTGGGCCTTACATCAGTGGTAGGGAAATTATTGGACAGGATTCTTCGAGGCAGGATTTATTCCCACATGGAAATGAGTAGACTTATTAGTGAGAGGCAACATGGTTTTGTGAAGGGAAGGTTGTGTCTCATGAACAAGGTTCCTCATGGCAGATTGGTACTGATAAAGTCGCATGGCATCAGAGGTGAGCTGGCAGGGTGGATACAAAACTGGCTCAGTCGAAGAAGACAGAGGGTGGCAGTTTCTGAATGGACAGCAGTGACAACTGATGTTCCTCATGGGTAAGTGCTGGGATCTTCACTGTTTGTAATATATACTATAAATAAAAATAAATGATTTGGAGAAAAATGTAACTGGTTTAATTAGTAAGTTTGCAGACAACACAAAGGTTAGTGGATTTGCGGATAGCGATGAGGATACAGATTGGTTGGAGACTTGGATGGAGTTAATCCAGACAAATGTGAAGTAATGCATTTTGGGAGGTCTAATACAAATAAAGGTTCTGCCATTTGCTGTATATTCCCTAAGAATATTGATAGGCAAAGGGATCTGGTGTACAGGTCACTGAAAGTGGCAATGCAGGTGGAGAAAGTAGCCAAGAAGGCATACAGCATGCCAGAAGGACATGGAGGCTTTGGAGAAAGTGCAGAAAAGGTTTACCAGGATGGTCTTAGCTATGAGGGGAGATTGGGTAAACTGGGGTTGTTCTCCCTGGAATGACGCAGGATGAGGGGCTACCTAATAGAGGTGTATAAAATCATGAAGGGCATAGATAGGGTGAACAGTGGGAAGCTTTTTCCTAGGTCGGAGGGGATGAACACAAGGGTCACAGGCTCAAGGTGAGGGGGGCAAGGTTCAACACAGATGTGAGGGGGATGTATTTTACACAGAGGGTGGTGGGGGCCTGGAATGCACTACCAAGCAAGGTGGTTGAGGCAGACATGCTGGGATTGTTTAAGACTTATCTAGATAGCCACATGAACAGACTGGGAATAGAGGGATACAAATAAATGGTCTAGTTGGGCACATGAGTGGCGCAGGCTTAGAGGGCCGAAGAGCCTGTTCCTGCGCTGTATTGTTCATGTTCTTTTGTTCTTTCTTTTATGCTTGCCTTCATCGGCCGGGGCACCGAGTTTAAAAATTGGCAAGTCATGCTGATGCTTTATAGAACCTTAGTTAGGCCGCACTTGGAATATAGTGTTCAATTCTGGTTGCCACACTACCAGAAGGACGTGGAGGCTTTGGAGAGGGTACAGAAAAGACTTAGCAGGATGTTGTCTGGAATGGAGGTCATTAACTATCGGTGAAGTTGGAGAAACTTGGTTTGTTCTCATTGGAACAATGGAGGTTGAAGGGCAACCTGATCCAAGTCGCGAAGTCTACAAACTTAAGAGGGGCACGGACAGAATGGATAGTCAGAAGCTTTTTCCAAGGTGGGGGGAAAGAGTCAATTACTAGGGGGTATAGGTTTAAAGGAGATGTACGAAGCAGATTTTTTTTTTTTTACACAGAGAGTGGTGGGTGCTTGGAATTCGTTGATGGAGGAGGTAATGGAAGCAGATATGGCAGTAACTTTTAAGGGTCGTCTTGACAAATACATGAATAAGATTGGAATGGGGGATACAGTCCCTAGAAGGGTAGGGAGTTTTAGTTCAGTTGGGCAGTATGGTCAGTGCAGGCTTGGAGGGCCGAAGATCCTGTTCCTGTGCTATAGTTTTCTTTGTTCTTTTTCTTTGTTCTCTTTTACTGTCAGCCCCTTGTTATGATACGGATCTGTTTGCATTCAATGTAAATTGTATTGTGGGTTCCTAAAATATGCACAGTAAGAAGACTCACAACACCATGTTAAAGTCCAACAGGTTCATTTGGCAGCACAAGCTTTTGGAATCTCACTCCTTCTTCAGGTGAGGAGTTCACAAACAGGGCATATACAGACACAAACTCAATTTACAAAATAATGGTTGGAATGTGAGTCTTTACAGGTAATCAAGTCTTAAAAGGTACAGACAATGTGAGTGGAGAGAGGGTTAAGCACAGGTTAAAGAGATGTGTATTGTCTCCAGCCAGGACAATAAGTGAGATTTTTCAAGCCCCGGCAAATCGTGGGGGTTAGAGACAGTGTGACATGAACCCAAGGTCCCGATTGAGGCCGTCCTCACGTGCGGAACTTGGCCATCAGTTTCTGCTCGGTGATTCTGCGTTGTGTGTCGCAAAGACCGCCTTGGAGAGAACACTTACCCGAAGATCAGGGGCTGAATGTCTATGACTGCTGACTGAAAGGGAACACTCCTTCTTGGTGATTGTCGAGTGGTGGTCATTCATCCATTGTCGTAGCGTCCGCATGGTCCCCCCAGTGTACCATGCCTCGGGACATCCTTTCCTGCAGCGTATCAGGTAGACAACATTGGCCGAGTTGCAAGAGTATGTACCGTGTACTTGGTGGATGGTATTCTCACATGAGATGATGGCATCCGTGTTGATGAGCTGGCATGTCTTGCAGAGATTGCTGTGGCAGGGTTGTGTGGTGTCGTGGTAACTATTCTCCTGAAGGCTGGGTAGTTTGCTGCAGACAATGGTCTGTTTGAGGTTGTGCGGTTGTTTGAAGGCAGAAAGTGGGGGTGTGGGAATGGCCTTGGCGAGATGTTCATCTGCATCAATGATACGTTGAAGGCTCTGGAGATGATGTTGTCGCTTCTCCGCTCCAAGGAAGTACTGGACGATGAAGGATACTCTATCCACCATGCCCCGTCTTTGTCTTCTGAAGAGGTCTGTGCGGTTTTTTGCAGTGGCACATCAGAACTGCCGATCGATGAGTCGAGTGCCATATCTTGTTCTTTCAGATGCTCTTTCAGCATCTGTTGCGATCCTCATCTGAGCAGATCCTGTGTAAATGGAGGGCTTGTCCGTAGGGGAAGTCCGTAGTGTCGTGACAGAAGCTGGGGGTTGTTTGTACAATGGGTTTCCGCTTGCCTTCAACATAGTCAGAGAGGTTCTCACACAGGGTCCCATTGCCTGATACGATAAGACAGCCAGGTGTGCTAGCCTTGTGCATCTTTGGGAGACAGAAGAGCTCTCCAATGCAGGGAGTACGTAGGATGAGAGCACGGAGGGTGCTCTGAAGGTCTGGATCAAAGGTCTTAATCAGTCTGTTGAGTTGACCGGCGTGTTCTTTGGTAGGATCTGCGGGTAAGTGTCTGTAGCGTTGTTCAGTTCCC
The DNA here is from genome assembly GCF_965287045.1 of Carcharhinus amblyrhynchos. NCBI lineage: Eukaryota > Metazoa > Chordata > Chondrichthyes > Carcharhiniformes > Carcharhinidae > Carcharhinus > Carcharhinus amblyrhynchos. Next base: position 87,223,249 of record NC_137332.1, on the reverse strand, counting down.
AGTACACTTCTTTGCAGTAATCCATTCTGTTCAGTATGACAGTGGCTCCTATTTTGTCTGCTGGAATGATCACATTGTTGTGGTTGGAAGACAATCATGGGACACAGTGGACAGAGTACCCTTCATCGTCCAGTACTTCCTTGGAGTGGGAAAATACAACATCTTCTTCAGAGCCTTCAATGTGTCATTGATGAAGACAAACATCTTGCCAAGGCCACCCCCACACCCCCACTTCTTGCCTTCAAACAGAACATTGTCCACAGCAAACCACCCAGCCTTCAGGAGAATAGTGACCACGATACCACACAATCCTGCCACAGCAACCTCTCAAGGCTTGCCGCATCATCGACATAGATGCCATCATCTCATATGGATCACAGAATAGAATCATAGAATCCCTACAGTACAGAAAGAGGCCATTCGGCCCATCATGTCTGCACTGACTACAATCCCACCCAGGCCCTACCTCCATATCCTTACATATTTACTCATTAATCCCTCTAACCTATGCATCTCAGGACACTAAGGGGCAATTTTAGCATGGCCAATCAACCTAACCCACACATCTTTGGACTGTAGGAGGAAACCGGAGCACCTGGAGGACACCCACGCAGACATGAGGAGTATATGCAAACTCCACACAGACAGTGACCCAAACCGGGAATTGAACCCACGTCCCTGGAGTTGTGCTAACCATTACGCTACCGCGCCACCCATGAGAACATCATGCACCAGGTACACAGTACATACTATTGCAACTTGGCCAACATTGTCTACCTGATACGCTGCAGGAAAGGATGTCCCAAGGCAGGGTACATTGGGGAGACCATGCAGACATTACAACACTAGATGAAGGAACACCACTTGACAATCACCAGGCAGGAGTTTTCCCTTCCAGTCAGGGAACACTTCAGTAGTCACGAGCATTCAGCTTCTGATCTTTGCATAAGCGTTCTCCGAGACGGTCTTCATGACACACAACAATGCAGAGTCACTGAGCAGAAACTGATAGCCAAGTTCTGCACATGAGGATGGCTTCAAGTCACACTATCTGTAACCCCCACGACTTGCCTGGGCTTGCAAAATCTCACTAACTGTCCTGTCTGGAGATAATACACATCTCTGTAACCTGTGCTTGTCCCTCTCTCCACTCACGTTCTTTACTCAGAGGGTAGTAAGGTCGTGGAATGCCCTGCCTGCAGCAGTTGTGGACTCGTCAACTTTAAGGGCGTTCAAATGGTCAGTGGATAGGCATATGGATAATATTGGAATAGTTCAGGTTAGAGGGTCATTAGATTGGTTCCACTGGTCGGCACAACATCGAGGGCCGAAGGGCCTGTACTGCGCAGTAATGTTCTATGTTCTATGTTCTACATTGTCTGTACCTTTAAGATTTGATTACTTGTAAAGACGTGCATTCCAACCATTATCTTGTAAATTGAGTTTGTGGCTGTATATGCCCTGTTTGTGAACTGAAATCCCACTTACCTGAAGAAGGATCGACACTCCGAAAGCTTGTGCTGTCAGATAAAGCTTTTGGACTTTAACCTGGTCTTGAGACTTCTTATTGTGTTTACCCCTAGTCCAACGCTGGCATTGCCACTTCCTGAGATATCACAGTGATGAGACTGACATTTGTATGTTTAAATATCAACCATTTATTGCTGCTCTTTAACTATTCACAGATCCAAGGTATGATCATAAGTGGTGCTGTCTCCACCCAGGCAAGCTACTAACTTTCAGAATGTTGTCTCCAGACTGTAATCTTCCAGAATGTTTTCTTTTTAAAACTCATTCCTGGATGTCACTGGCTGGTCCAGCAATTATTGCCCATCCCTAATTTCCCTTGAACTGAATGCCACACTCAGTCATTTCAGAGAGCAGTTAAGAGTCAGCCACATTGTTGTGGGTTGGAGTTAAATGCAAGCCAGACTAGATAGTTTTTGATGGTAATCAACAATGGTTTCATGGTCATTATTTGACTTTTAATTCCAGATTTTTACTGAGTTCAAATTTAATCATCTGCTGTGGTGGGATTTAACATAGAACATAGAACATAGAACACTACAGCACAAACAGACCCTTCGGCCCACGAGTTGCGCCGATCACATCAACACCTACCAACCTACAGACCTATCTATAACCCTCAATCTCATTAAACCCCATATACTCATCCAGAAGTCTTTTAAAAGACCCCAGCGAGTTCGCCTCCACCACCACTGACGGCAGCCGATTCCATTCACTCACCACCCTCCGAGTGAAAAACTTACCCCTAACATCACTTCTGAACTTCCCTCCCTGCACCTTAAATCTGTGTCCTCTCGTAGCAACCATTTCAACCCGGGGAAATAGCCTCTGAGAGTCCACCCTATCTATTCCTCTCAACATTTTGTAAACTTCTATCAGGTCGCCTCTCAACCTTTGTCTCTCCAGGGAAAAGAGTCCCAGCTCCCTCAACCTAACTTCATAAGGCATGCCTCCCAGTCCAGGCAACATCCTTGTAAATGTCCTCTGTACCCTCTCAATAGCTTCTACGTCTTTCCTATAGTGAGGCGACCAGAACTGCGCACAATACTCTAAATGAGGCCTGACAAGGGTCTTATAAAGTTGCAGCATTACCTCCCGACTCCTAAACTCAATCCCTCGATTAATGAAGGCCAGTACACCATACGCCTTCTTGACCGCCTCCTCCACCTGCAAGGCCGATTTAAGAGTCCTGTGGGCCCGGACCCCAAGATCCTTCTGCTCTTCAACATTACTCAGACTTCTGCCCTTGATAGTGTACTCGTTCATCCCGTTGGTTCTGCCAAAATGGACGACTACACATTTATCCGCGTTGAAGTCCATCTGCCACTTCTCCGCCCAGTCCTGCATCCTATCTATGTCCTGCTGCAACTTTTGCCATCCTTCCAGACCATCCACAACACCACCGACCTTAGTGTCATCAGCGAACTTACTTACCCATCCCTCCACTTCCTCATCCAGGTCATTTATGAAAATGACAAACAGCAAGGGTCCCAGAACAGATCCTTGAGGCACTCCGCTGATGACTGACCTCCATTCAGAAAAAGCCCCATCCACAACCACTCTCTGCCTTCTGCAGGCAAGCCAATTCTGGATCCACAAGGCCAAAGGCCCTTGGATCCCATGCCCTCTCACCTTCTCAAGAAGTCTTGCATGGGGGACCTTATCAAACGCCTTGCTGAAGTCCATGTACACTACGTCCACGGCACTTCCTTCGTCAATGTGTTCAGTCACATTATCGAAGAACTCAACTAGGCTTGTAAGGCACGACCTGCCCTTGACAAATCCATGCTGACTATTCCTGATCATGTCAAACCTCTCCAAATGTTCGTAAATCTTGTCCCTCAGAAGCCTCTCCATCAGCTTACCAACTACTGAGGTCAGACTCACCGGTCGGTAATTTCCCGGGCTATCTCTGTTCCCTTTCTTGAAAATAGGAACTACATCCGCAATCCTCCAATTCTCCGGAACCTCTCCCGTCTCCATTGACGACGCAAAGATCATCGCCAGGGGCTCTGCAATCTCTTCCCTCGCCTCCCACAGTATCCTGGGGTACATCCCATCTGGTCCAGGCGACTGATCTACCTTGATAGAATTCAAAAGTTCCAACACATCCTCCTCCTTAATATTCACGTAGTCAATCTTTTCCATCTGCTGCAAATCCATAACAAAATCTCCCAGATCAGCTTCCACTGTGAATACTGAGGCGAAGTACTTGTTAAGCACCTCTGCCATTTTTTCTGGTTCCACACAAACCTTTCCCCCCTCACCTTTTATAGGTCCTATCCCTTCTCTTCTTATCCTTTTACCTTTCACATATTTATAGACGGCCTTGGGATTCTCCTTAATCTTACCCGCCAAGGTCTTCTCATGACCCCTTCTGGCTCTCCTAATTTCCCTTTTAAGTTCCTTCCTACAGTCCTTATAGTCCTCAAGATCTTTAACCTCTAATTCCCTGAACCTCTTATACACCTTCCCTTTCCTCCTGACTAGGTTCAACACAGCCTTTGTGCACCACGGTCTCTGGATTACTAGTCCAGTAACCATACCACAACACCACTACCTCCCTATGGCTATGCTATTGCCTCACCATGTGACTCTTAGGTGGTATGATTCTCCAGTTCCACTTTAATCCTTGCTGTGCTGAGCACCTTGACATTACAGCAGAATTCTGGCACTTAACACAGAGAGCAGTGGTAAATAATTGTTTTTCAGACAGGAGAAAGTGGAGGCTGGTGTTCCCCACAGGTCAACGTTTAGGACCATTACTTTATTGATCAATAGTAATGACCCTATCTTCGGTACACAAGATATTACTTCAAAAATTTGCTGATGACAAATTAATGGGGAAGATCTCATGGAGATCTATAAAATAATGAGGGGCCTAGATAAAGTCAACATCTTTTCCCAACGATAGGGTATAGGTTTAAGGTGAGATGGGAGAAATACAAAAGGTCCGGAGGGACAATTTTTTCACACAGAGGGTAGTGAGTGTCTGGAACAAGTTGCCAGAGGTAATAGTAGAGGCGGGTACAATTTTGTCTTTTAAAAAGCATTTAAGCAGTTACATGGGCACGATGGGTATAGAGGGATATTGGACAAATGTGGGCAATTGGCACTAGCTTAAATGGTAAGAATTGGACAGTATAGACAAGTTGGGCTAAAGGGCCTGCTTCCTGCTGTAAACTTCTATGACTCTAAGACAGCCATTGTTTCAGGAGACAGGAGACAATGAAATTGGATGGACACATGACAACTAAAATTCAATGCAGAGAAGTGTGAAGTGAGATAAACAAGGAGAGGCAACATGTAATGAATAGTACAGTTTTAAAGAGAATGCAGGGACAGAGAGACCTGAAGTTATGTATAAAACTGTAAATGTGGTAGGACAAGCTGAGAAAGCTGTTAAAAAACAGATGGGATCCTTAGTTTTTTTAATTCAACATAAAGTCCAAAAGCAAGAAAGTTATGATAATGTCTATAAAAGTCTGGTGAGGCCTAGCAGGATATTGTGTTCAGTGTTGGGATTCAGACTGTCATGGCCGCAGAGAGGGTGGCGAAGAGGCTTATCAGCATGATTCCGGGGATGAGGCGCTTCTATGAGATGGATAGATGGGAACAGCTCCTTCACAAAGGAACCTTATTCTCAATCATGTAAACTTTGATCGAGTAAATAAGTAAAGAAACTTAATGTTTCCGCTACTAGAATCAATTAGCAAAGGACAGGTTTCCAGTGAAGGATGGACATCTTAGAGCATGGGGAGAAAGTTTTTACACTGTCAGTATGATCTGGAATGTGTTGTATGAAAGGGAAGGTTCAATATAAACTCACAAAATGGAATTGGGTAGAAACTAAACACCAGTGTAGGACCATGGGAGGAGAGAGCAGGGGGAGTTTAATTAATAGGATAACCCCACTAAAGAGCTAGCACAGGCGTCACAAGCTGAATGGCCTCCTTCTGTGCTGAATGATTCTCATTCTCTGACTTGTGCTGCAGCTCCATTGACAAGCAATGGAGGATTGATGGGTGAAACCGAATCAGCTCAACAAACAGGCTGATAATATCAGTGCAGTTTGCTCAGTGACCTTGTTTATCACTGTGATATATATTTTGGACTGTGTGCTGAAAATCACAATCGCTAAGTTAACACAGAGGTGGCTGTATGATGAACTATGCATGGCCCTGGTTCACGTCTGCAATGGCAATCTTGGCCTCACTAGCATTTTAATAAAAGTCACCATCTGAGTCGCATATAGACCAGTGTGGGTGTCTAACTGCACAACTCCTATAACTTTCATCAAAAATGGATTCTCTCCATTTATTCTAGTGATCCAGGACCACCCCCACATTATTCAATCAGCTGCTTCAGCCTGGTATAAAGCGATTCTCAAAGTAAGGGTGAAATCTCAATGATCTGAAAGATAATTAAGAGATTTTTCACAGTAACTTCGTTGCAGTGTTAATGTAACCTACTTGTGACACTAGTAAATAAACTTATTCTTAAGCAAATTAATCGGGGTCTGCGGTCCATTCTGTCCAATGTACAATACCGGTGCGAATGCAGCACTTAAGCAACCTCTTCAACTCACTCTATCAGCACCTCTCGAGTTAGAGAGATCTGCATCAAATATGGTTCTTATTGAAGGGAAGCTGTAACTCACTGCAGCTAATTAATGCCCAGATATTTGTCTCAAAGATACCAATCACACCAATCCCTCTCCTGCCAAACACCCAGATTCCCTCCATTGCTTCCCAGAGGGACATTGTCTTCCCAGTGCAGTCCAGGATTCCATGTACAGTGCAATGGGATGATGCATCAGGCCACCTCTGTGCCCACATAAGCCCTCCTACATTACAATCGATGGGGTGGGGCAGAATGGCACAGCAGGACAGGTGGCATTCATTCACTGCAAACAGACACAAGTGAGCAGCTCGAATATAATGAGGGCATGTGAAATGCCACTGTCAGGCAACTGATTTGTCATTATCATAGATCATAGAATCATAGAACTCTACAGTGCAGAAAAAGCCATTCGGCCCATCGGGTCTTCACTGACCATGATCCCACCCAGGCCCTACCCCCATATTCCTACATATTTTACCCACTAACCCCTCTAACCTATGCATCTCAGGACACTAAAGGGCAATTTTAGCATGGCCAACCAATCCAACCCGCATATCTTTGACTGGTGCAGCTGGTGTTGGTGGCATGTCTCATCTGTGGTGTCTCCTTTCCCAATGATAATGTCATGTTCCCAGTCCAACTGTGAGTCTGCATTACTCTCAAAGGAATCCATGGGTACACTGCGCTTGCTCATGATTCAGTCAATGACCCTGACCTGCTGGCACATCTCCATGAACTGGTCCTACTCACTGGGTTGTTGGAAGTTTTATTTATTAGTGTCACAAGTAGGCTTACATTAACACTGCAATGAAATTACTGTGAAAGTCCCCTAGTTATCACCCGGGCGCTGTTCTGCATGGCCAATGCACCTAACCAGCATATGGGAGGAAACTGGAGCACGCAGAAGAAACCTATGGAGCCACAGGGAGAACATGTAAACTCCACACAGTGATCCAAGCCAGGAATCAAACCTGTGTTCCTGGAATTGAGAGGCAGCAGTGCTAACTACTTGGTGCCATGCCAGGCGCAGTTAGGATTTTGCCCCTTTAAAACCCATCTGGCTCACATACAAATCATCTCTTTTCTTTTTTGACATTATAGAACTACAAGGAAGGTTATGTGTTCTTGAACATAAATTAAAACTTCAAAATAACAAGGCAATTGCTCATAGAGTCATAGAATAATACAGCACAAAAACAGGCCCTTCAGCCCAACAAGTCCAGGCCAACCATTAGTTTTGACGAGAGGTTGGAGAAACTTGGTTTGTTTTCACTGGAACAACAGGAGTTGAGGGGGTGACCTGATAGAAGTCTACAAGATTACGAGGGTCATGGACAGAGTGGATAATCAGAAGTTTTTCCCAGGATAGAAGAGTCAATTAGAACATAGAACATAGAACACTACAACACAAACAGGCCCTTCGGCCCACAAGTTGTGCCGATCACATCTATGCCTACCAAGCCATAGAACTATCTGAAACTCCCAATGCTATTAGATCCCATATACTCATCCAGAAGTCTTTTAAAAGACCCCAGCGAGTTTGCCTCTACCACCACCGACGATTCCACTCACTCACCACCCTCTGAGTGAAAAACTTTCCCCTAACATCTCCTCTGTACTTGCTTCCCAGCACCTTAAACCTGTGTCCTCTCGTAATGACCATTTTAGCCCTGGGAAATAGCCTCCAAGAATCCACCCTATCTATTCCTCTCAACATCTTATAAACCTCTATCAGGTCGCCTCTCAACCTTCGTCTCTCCAGGGAGAAGAGAACTAGTTCCCTCAACCTATCTTCATAAGGCATGCCTCCCAATCCAGGCAACATCCTTGTAAATCTCCTCTGTACCCTCTCAATAGCTTCCACATCCTTCCTGTAGTGAGGCGACCAGAACTGCGCACAGTACTCCAAGTGGGGTCTGACAAGGGTCTTATAAAGTTGCAGCATTACCTCCTGACTCCTAAACTCAATCCCTCGATTAATGAAGGCCAGTACACCATACGCCTTCTTGACCACATCCTCCACCTGCGAGGCCGATTTAAGAGTCCTATGGACCCGGACCCCAAGATCCTTCTGCTCTTCAACACTGCTAAGACTCCTACCCATGATATTGTACTCCTGTATCCCATTGGTCCTGCCAAAATGGACCACTACACATTTATCTGCGTTGAAGTCCATCTGCCACTTCTCCGCCCAGTCTTGCATCCTATCTATGTCCCGCTGCAACTTCTGACATCCCTCCAGACCATCCACAAAACCACCAACTTCGTATTGTCGGCAAACTTACTAACCCACCCCTCCACTTCCTCATTCAGATCATTTATGAAAATGACAAACAGCAAGGGTCCTAGAACAGATCCCTGGGGCACTCCACTGGTGACCAACCTCCATGCAGAAAAAGACCCATCCACAACCACGCTCTGCCTTCTGCAGGCAAGCCAGTTCTGGATCCACAAGGCCAAAGCCCCTTGGATCCCATGCCCTCTCACCTTCTCAAGAAGTCTTGCATGGGGGACCTTATCAAACGCCTTGCTGAAGTCCATGTAAACCACGTCCACTGCTCTTCCTTCGTCAATGTGTTCAGTCACATTCTCAAAGAACTTGACTAGGCTCGTAAGGCGTGACCTGTCCTTGACAAAGCCATGCTGACTATTCCTGATCATTCTAAACTTCTCTAAATGCTCATAAATCTTGTCCCTCAGAATCCTCTCCAACAACTTACCAACCACTGAGGTCAGACCCACCGGTCGGTAATTTCCCGGACTATCCCTGTTCCCTTTCTTGAAAATAGGAACCACATCCGCAATCCTCCAATCCCCCGGAACCTCTCCTGTCTCCATCGACGATGGAAAGATCATCGCCAGGGGCTCTGCAATCACTTCCCTCACCTCCCACAGAAACCTGGGGTACATCCCATCCGGTCCCGGCGACTTATCTATCTTGATAGAATTTAAAAGTTCCAACACATCCTCTTTCTTAATATCCACATACTTAATTTTTTCAGTCTGCCGCAAACCTGTGCTACAACCTCCCAGATCACTTTCCACCGTGAATACCGAGGCAAAGTACTCATTAAGCACCTCTTCCATTTCTTCCGGTTCCACACAGACTTTCCCCCCTTTACCTTTTATAGGCCCTATCCTTTCTTTTCTCATCCTTTTACTTTTCACATATTTGTAGAATGCCTTGGGACACTCCTTAATTTTACCCACCAAGGCCTTCTCATGACCCCTTCTGGCTCTCCTAATTTCCTTTTTAAGCTCCTTTCTACAAGCCTTATACTCCTGTAGATCCTCAACATCTCTTAGCTCTCTGAACCTTTTATATGCCTTTCTTTTCTTCCTGCCCAGGTTCACCACAACCTTCGTGCACCATGGCTCCCGCGACCTACCAAAACCTCATTGTCTCATCGGAACGTTGTCGTGCAGAGCTCCAGTCAAACATTCCTTGAAAATCCGCCACCTTCCTTCAGTACTTTCCCTCCAGAACGCCTCCTTCCAGTTTACTCATCCAATTGTCTGCCTGATGTCATCATATTTCCCCTCACTCCAGACAAACACCTTCCTAGCCTGCCTGATCCTATCTCTTTCCAATGCTATCATGAAGGAGATAGAATTATGATCTCCATCCCCGAGATGCTCTCCCACCGAGACATCCGTCACCTGTCCTGGTTCATTAGCCAGCACCAGGTCAAGTACAGCCTCTCCTCTCGTAGGCTAATTACTAGGAGACATAAGTTTAAGATGCAAGGGACAAGGTTTAAAGAAAATGTACAAGGCAAGTTTTTTTTTTAAAGAGAGTGATGGGTGCCTGGAACTCACTACCAGGAGAGGTAGTGGAAGCAGATACGATAGTGACTTTTAAGGGCCATCTTAACAAATAGATGAATAGGATGGGAATAGAGGGCCATGGTCCCTGATAGATAGAGGGTTTTAGTTCAGTCTGGCAGCATGGTCAGTGCAGGCTTGGAGGGCTGAAGGGCCTGTTCCTGTGCTGTGATTTTCTTTGTTCTTTGAGCATGCTGCCCTCCCAGCCAGTCCCAATTTCCCACATTTGGCCCACATCCCTCTAATCCTTTCCCATCTATCTATCCAAATACTTTTTAAATGTTGCTATCATACCTGCTGCAAACCTCCATGCTGAACCTATAGCTACGAAAACTCACCAATGCCTCTACTTTCTCAGAACACTAAGGAAATTTGGCATGTCTGTTATGACTCAAACCAACTTTTACGTATGCACCACAGAAAACATTTTTGCTTGTTGTTTCACATCTTGGTATGACCCCTGTTCTGTCCAAGACCACAAGAAACTACAAAGGGTCACGAATGAAGCCCAGTTCATCAAACTAACCTCCCACCCATTGACATTGTCTACATGTAAGAGTCATAGAGGTTTACATCATTGAAACAGGCCCCTAACCCCAGCTTGCCCATGCCATCTAGCTTTTAACCGCTAAGCTAGTCCCAATTGCCCACATTTGGACCATATCCCTCTATACCCACCTTACCCATGCAACTGTCTAAACGCTTTTTAAAAGACAAAATTGAACCCGTCTCTAAGACTGCCTCTGGCAGCTCGTTCCAGATACTCACTAACCTCTGAGTGAATAAAAAACACCCCTCTGGTCCTTTTTGGTCCTTTCTGGTCCCTTCTCAGCTTAAACCTATGCCCTCTAGTTTTAGACTCCCCTACAATTGGGAAAAGATGTTAACTGTCTATCTTATCTATGACCTTCACCATTTCATAGACCTCTTATAAGATCACCCCTAAGCCTCTTGCACTCCAGGGAAAAAAGTCCTAGTCTATCCAGCCTCTCCTTCCTGCTGCCTTGGAAAAGCAGCCAGCATAATCAAGGACCCCATGCACCCAGGACATACTGTCTTTAACCTTCTTCTATCAGGAAAAAGATACAAAAGTCTGAGGATAAGTACCAACCAACTCAAGAACAGCTTCTTCCCTTCTGCCATCAGACTTTTAGAACATAGAAGAAAAACTACAGCACAAACAGGCTCTTCGGCCCACAAGTTGCACTGATCATATCCCCACCTACTAGGCCTACCTATAGATCTCAATCCCATTAAATCCCATGTACTCATCCAGAAGTCTCTTAAAAGACCCCAACGAGTTTGCCTCCACCACCATCGTCGGCAGCCGATTCCACTCACTCACCACCCTCTGAGTGAAAAACTTAACCCTGACATCTCCTCTGTACCTACTCCCCAGCACCTTAAACCTGTGTCCTCTCGTAACGACCATTTCAGCCCTAGGAAATAGCCTCTGAGAATCCATCGTATCTATACCTCTCAACATCTTATAAACCTCTATCAGATCGCCTCTCACCCTTCGTCTCTCCAGGGAGAAAAGACCGATCTCCCTCAACCTATCTTCATAAGGCATGCCTCCCAATCCAGGCAACATCCTTCTAAATCTCCTCTGCACCCTTTCAATAGCTTCCACATCCTCCCTGTAATGAGGCAACCAGAACTGCGCACAGTACTCCAAGTGGGGTCTGACTAGGGTCTTATAAAGCTGCAGCATATCTCTTGACTCCTAAACCCAATCCCTCGATTGATGAGGGCTAGTACACCATACGCCTTCTTGACCACATCCTCCACCTGAGAGGCCGATTTAAGCGTCTTATGGACCCGGACCCCAAGGTCCTTCTGATCCTCTACACTGCTAAGAGTCTTACCCTTGATATTATACTCCTTCATCCCATTGGACCTGCCAAAGTGGACCACTACACATTTATCCGGGTTGAAGTCCATCTATCACTTCTCCGCTCAGTCTTGCATCCTATCTATGTCACACTGCAACTTCTGACATCCCTCCAGACTATCCACAACACCACCAACCTTCGTGTTGTCAGCAAACTTACCACCCCAACCTTCATCCAGATCATTTATGAAAATGACAAGCAGCACAACCACTGTCTGCCTTCTGCAGGCAAGCCAGTTCTGGATCCACAAGGCAACAGCCCCTTGGATCCCTTACCCTCTCAATTTCTCAAGAAGTCTTGCACAGGAGACCTTATCGAATGCCTTGCTGAAGTCCATACAAATCACATCCACTGCTCTTCATCAATGCGTTTAGTAACATTTTCAAAGAACTCAACCAAGCTCGTAAGCACGACTTTCCCTTGACAAAGCCGTGCTGACTAGTTTTGATCATACTAAACTTCTGTAAATGTTTATAAATCCTGTCCCTCAGGATCCTCTCCATCAACTTACCAACCACTGAGGTTAGACTCACCGGTCGGTCATTCCCTGGGCTATCCTTGTTTCCTTTCTTGAATATAGGAACCACATGTGCAATCCTCCAATCCTCCGAAACCTCTCCCATCTCCATTGACGATGCAAAGAATGGGCTTAGCTCGCATTAAGTTGATCTTTCTCTGCACTCTAGCTATGACTGTAACACTACATTTTGCATTCTCTTCTTTCCTCCTTTATGTATGGCATGCTTTGTCTGCATAGTGCACAAGAAACAATAGTTTTCAGTGTATACTAATACATGTGACAATATCAAAATATACACACCATTTATTTAAATAATTTGTCCAAATATATTACAAACCAAATACATTATAATTTCACAATGATATATTATTAAAGCAACAGTCAACAGCAAATATACTTCCCTTAATATAACAGCAAACAACCTTCCGATGAAAATGGAATCAAATGTAAGTTATCTATCACCTTCACAGGTTTCATCTAGCAGGGTTACACCTTCCAGAATTTCGCTATCCAGGATTTCAGCTTCTAGGGCACAGCTGGAACAGCAGTTCTCATACAGGTCTCATCTGGGACAAAGCCTCTCAATGCCTCTCAGTCACAGCTGCAGATCTGGTTAAGGAGCGTGTCAGCTGAGGAGAGTTATCTGAACGATCACATCAGCAAGTGTCAGCTGAATCTGTGTTCTGTCGGTCAGTTACGTGACATAGAGGATTTGCTTGTTGAATCAATCACTCAAGGCCCATGAAGGAAGTGCTGACGGCAGGCAGGAAATGCTGCTGGTTGGTAAGATCGGGACCATGATGACCGGGGTCTTTGGAGCAGCCTTCATTGGTTATTGTATGTACAGAGGAAGAAGCGCTCCCCCCTGCATTCAGACAAAGTTGCGTGAAAGAAGAAGGAAGCAGAAGAAACAAGATAAAGAAAATGATAATATTTGCAAGTTGCCTAATCTGAAAAAATGTTGAAGCTGCACAGGAATGTTTTCTCCAAGAAGTCCAGTTGGGAGAGGACTTGCTGAATATGGGAAAGGAGTTTATCATTTCAGCAATACTTGTACCAGTGTGTGGTCAGTCCCAGCAACTGTTACAGGTTCTCCAGCAAACATTATCATACCCAGTGTTCCAATTGCTTATCCAAGGATTGCCTGTTGTTAGACAGAGTAGGTGCACAGTAGCACAGTGGTTAGCATTGCTGCTTCACACTGCCAGGAACCCAGGTTCGAATCCTGGCTTGGGTCACTGTTTGTGTGGAGTTTGCGTGTTCTCCCCATGTCTGCATGGGTTTCCTCCAGGTGCTCCGGTTTCTTCTCACATTCTGAAAGACATGCTGGTTAGTTGCATTGACCTGAACAGGCACCAGACTGTGCGACTTTGGGGAATTTCACAGTAACTTCACTGCAGAGTTAATGTAAGACTTACTTGTGACTAATAAATAAACTTTATTTTAGACTTTCTTTTCAGGTATGAATGCACAGAATTTGATAGAAGATGACATTGATTAAAAGGTTTACAGCATCTTCAGCTCCAATAAAGTTTATGCCATCATCATTGGGAACTTTAACCTCAGTGATTAATTCACTTTCAAAATAAACCTGAAGCATTGGCCCATCAGACATGATGAAAAAAAAGGATCTGACTCCTCTGTCTCAGCCTCACAGCTGCTCAATGCAGCCCATTGACAGGGCAGTGGTTAAGATTTCTAAGCCCAAAGAACCCTGCCACCCCCTTCCCCCAGATCTGAGGTGCTGCATAACAACTTGTTATACAGCAGTGTCTTCAAATCCTCAGTGCACAAGTTTGTGACACAGCTCATTCATGTCCCAGGATCCCTCTATGAGGCATACTCCACTGCACTCCCCAGGAAACACAGACGCGCCATCAGTAGGTCCAGGCAGCAGGTGATCGGGGCGGGGGGGGGGGGCGTCCGTCCTGACTGTCCGCCCTTCTACCGCGTCTATGTTCGCGGCCAGGTGTCCCTGGGGAGGGAGCATACGGTGTCCGCGGGCACAGTCGAGGCCTTCTGTGCCTGTTGGGCACTGCAGGGGCTGAGGTGCGTTATAGACCCTGACAATCACATTTTGATTTGACGTGTCTTAAGTTTGCTTTGTACTTTTGTTTTTGTTCGGGCCGTTCCCCTTCCTTTTGGGGAGCTGCCCCTTTTATTTTGTCCTAATGTAATTTGAGTTTGCCTACTTGGTTTGACCCGAAAGGACCGCCCCCCCCCCCCCTCCAGGAAACACAGGAGGATTTCAACAGAGTTCATTGCTGTTGTGGACACAGGTTCTCCATGTGGATGGGAGTATGACTGATGTCTGAGACTTTGAGCACCAAGGAGAGGCTGCCATGTCACCCGGTGGGGAGTGGGTTGTCAGGTGAGATGGAGCGCTGGAATGGCCTGCGTTTCTTGGGGAAGACAGGTGCATATCAGCCAGTCATGAGTGGAAAAGTTGCCTGTTCCTTGTGTGGACACATCGCAGTTTTGGAGTTTGATGACGGCCAGTGATGTGAAGGATCACCAGAACCAGAGGCCATGGGGCGGGTCTGAGTGAACAGGTGCCAGTGTCTGTGACCCTGCCATCGCATTCTTGGAGGAAGCAACTCATATAAGCTACTTTGGTCAGCTGCAATGGCGAGGGTGAGTCACTCTCCAAAGGCTACATGACTCAGGGATAAGGGAGGACAACCGGGTGTTTGACAATGCTGAGTGTGTCTTTCTTTCTCTCTCTCTCTATCTGTCTCTCCCCCCTCTTCTTCCCCTTCTTCATCCTCTCCATAGCGAGATGAAGAATTTTGGTTTGCCGCCAGGCTAGCTAGCCTTAATGATCTTGTCAGCTGCCAAGGCAGATAGGAGTTGGTGGCAGCGCCAGGGCCATCCCATGCCTGATCCAGCTCCACAAAAACCAGACCTCAAACATCCGGCAGCCACCACAGAGACTCAGGTGCCGGCCAACCATCAGGCCAAGAAGTGGGAATAAAGATATCCCTTCTGTTGGCCAAGGCTGTACATTCAATAAACTATTGGACAACATGTGCTGAAAACTGAACATTAGAAAAGAATCATAGAATCTCTACAGTACAGAGGGAGGCCAATTGGCCCATCAAGTCTGTATCAACTACAATTCTACCCCAGGCCCAATTTCCCTAACCCTTATTTACCCTGCTAATCCCCTGACACTAGGGTCAATTTAGTGGCCAATCAACCTAACCTGCACACCTTTGGACTGTGGGAGGAAGCTGGAGCACCCGGACGAAACCCACACAGACACAGGAAGAAAGTGCAAACACCACAGGGAGTGACCCAAGCAGGAAACCGAACCTGAGTCCTTTCTGCTGTGAGGCAGCAGTGCTAACCACTTTGCCAACATGCCATCCTGAAACCCTGAGCTCCTCTGGGATTTGAATCCGGGGCCTCTCGCATGCTAATTGCCGCCCTAAGTGAGAATCATACCCCTAGAGGTGCAAGGCAATCTCCCTGTACGCTAAATGGAACCCTGCTAAGGTCATGGCTGATGACGCCTGTGCAGAGGCCCCAGACTGAGGAGGAGACCTGTTACAACCACTCTGCCATCAGGAGCATCGTCAAGGTAGAGGCCTCCTCAAGATGCACTTCCGTTGCTTGGATCGCTCTGGCAGGGTGCTGCGATATAGCACTCAGGGGTTGGAACATAGTCGCTTGCAGCACGCTGCACAACTTCACACATCAGTGGGCTGACATGGTTGAGGAGGATGCTGAGGGTACTGAGCACTCAGTGGGCCAGGGTCTGACAGGTAGGTCCTCATTACCTCCAGATCCTCTGGCAGATCAGACCCCGCTCTTCCCACCGATCCTCATAACCAGCTTTGGCTGAGCCCTTGATTCCCCTTTCCCTCATCCTGAGCTCCTTCCCACTCTACCTCCCCCAGACCCTTGACTCCATCTCCCCCCTCCCCTACATAGAGTCATAGATGTTTATAACATGGAAACAGGCCCTTCAGCCCAACTTGTCCATGCATTTTTTTTAAACCCCAAAGCTAATCCTAATTGTCTGCATTTGGCCCATATCCCTCTGTACCCATCTTATCCATGTAACTGTCTAAATGCTTTTTAAAAGACAAAATTGTACCCACCTCTACTACTACCTCTGGCAGCTTGTTCCAGACACTTGAGAGGGTGGGGGAGAGGGTGGGAGAGAGGGAGGGAGAGAGGGAGGGGGAGGGAAAGAGAGGGAAGGGTTGGGAAGGGGAGGGAAGAGGAGGGAGGGGGTGGGAGGGGCAGGGAGGGGGAGGGAGGGGGAGGGTGGGGGAGGGAAGGAGACGGGGGAGAGAAGGGGTTGGAGGGGGAGGGAAAGAAGTGAAGAAACTGAGACAGCAGGTGAGAGGCAGAGTGAGGGAGAGACGGGGTGAGACCAGGGACAAGGGAGAGCTGGTGAGAGGTGGAGAGACGGAGAGAGTGGGTGAGAGAAGGAAAGAGTAGGTGTGTGTGAGAGAGAGAGAGTGGGTGAGAGAGAGTGTATGAGAGGTGGAGAGAGGGAGAGAGAGAGATGGAGAGCACGGGTGAGAGGTGGAGAAAGGGAGGGAGCGGGAAAGAAGTGAAGAGAGGAGAGTGTGAGTAAGAGGTGGAGAGAGGGAGAGCATCGTTAAGAGGTGGAGAGGGAGAGATAGCAGGTGAGAAGCAGAGAGAGGGAGAGTAAGGGTGAGAGGAAGTGCGCAGGTGAAAGGTAGGGAGCAGGAAAGAAGTGAAGAGAGGTAGAGAGCAGGTGAGAGATAGAGAGGGATGAGAATGGGTGAGAGGTGAAAAGAGGAAGAGAGTGGGTGAGAGGTGGAGAGAAAGAGAGAGCAAATGAGAGGCAGAGAGAGGGAGAGGGCAGATTAGAGAGGGAGAGAGTGGGTGAGAGATGTGAGAATGAGAGAGTAGGCGAGAGGTGGAAAGAGAGAGAGGTGGAGAGAGAGAGAGAGAGAGAGTGGGTACGAGGTGGAGAGACAGAGAGAGCAAGTGTGAGGTGGAGAGAAAGGATATGAGGTGGAGAGACATAACAGGAATGAGGTGGAGAGAGGGGGAGAGCAGGTGAGAGGTAGTGAGAGAGAGGGTGAAAGGTGAAGAGAGGGAGAGCAGGGGTGGGAGGCAGAGAAGGAAGCGAGCAGGTGAGATGTCAAGAGAGGGAGAGTGCGGGGGAGAGGTGGAGAGAGGGAGAGCCCGAGAGAGGGAGAGCCCAGGTGAGAGGCAGGGAGAGAATGAGAATTGAAGAGAGAGGGGAGAGCAGTTGAGAGGTGAAGAGTGGGAGACTGTGGGTGAGAGGCAGGCAGGGAGAGAACACGGGTAAGAGGCAGGGAGATGGAGAGTGCGGGTGAAAGGTGAAGAGAGGGAGAGTGCGGGTAACAGGTGGTGAAGGGGAAGGGGACAGAATAGGTGAGAGGTGGAGAGAAAGTGGGTGAGACATGGCAAGAGGGAGCGAATGGGTAACAGGCAGAGTGAGGGGGAGAGACGGAGAGAAGGGTGCGAGTTGGAAAGAGATGGGGAGGGTGAGAGAAAGAGTGAGAGGTTGACAGGCATAACAGGAGGGAGGTGGAGAGAGGGAATTAAGAACCCTACAGGGCAGAAAGAGGCCCTTCGGCCCATCGAGTCTGCACCGAACACGATCCCACCCAGGCCCTACCCCCACATCCCTACATATTATACCCACTAATCCCTCTAACCTACACATCCCTGGACACTAAGGGGCAATTTCTTAGCATGGCCAATCAACCTAACCCACACATCTTTGGACTGTGGGAGGAAACCAGAGCATCTGGAGGAAACCCACGCAGACATGAGGAGAACGTGCAAACTCCACACAGACAGTGATCCAAGCTGGGAATTGAACCCAGGACCCTGTGCTACCGTCCTGCCGTGGTGAGAGGTGAAGAGAGGGAGAGAGTGGGTGGGAAGTGAAAAGGGGGAGAGGAGGTGAGAGATGGCGAGAGGGAGATCGTGCTTGAAAGATGTAGAGAGGAAGTGAGTCGGTCAGAAGTGGAGAGTGGGTGAGACGTGGGAGAGGGCGAGTTTGGGTGAACGGTGAAGAGAGGGAGAGCAAGAGTGAGAGGCGGAGAGAGGGAGCAAGTGGGTGAGAGGCAGAGACAGTGGGTGAACGGTAGAGAGAGGTAGAGAGTGGGTGAGAAGCAGAAAGAGGGAGAGAGTGGCTGCGAGGTGGAGAGAGAGTGAGTGAGCCATGGGAAGAAGGGTTGAGAGGTGGAGAGAAAAGTTAAGAGGTGGAGAGACATTATAGGAGAGAGAGCGAGAGGGAGCGAGTGGGTGAGAGGTGAGGAGAAGGAGACCATGGGTGGGGAGCAGGGAGAGAGAGAGAGTGGGTGAGAGGCAGACAGAGGGAGAGAGTGGGTGAGAGGTGAAGAGAGGGAGAGCGTGGGTGAGGAGCAGGGAGAGGGAGAGTGGGTGAGAGGTGAAGAGAGGGAAAGTGCGGGTGACCAGTTGGGAGGGGGAGAGACGGGTGGGAGGTGAAGAGAGGGAGAGAGTTTGTGAGAGATGGAGAAAAAGTGGGTGAGACATGGAAAGAGAGGGAGAATGGGTTTCAGGCGGAGTGCGGGAGAGAGACAGAGAGAATTGGTGAGAGGTGGAGGGAGAGTGGGTGAGATGTGGGAAGAGAGAGAGTGAGTGAGAGGTGGAGAGAAACAGTAAGAGACGGAAAGATATAAAAGGAGGGAGGTGGAGAGAGGGAAAGAGCGGGTGAGAGGCAAGGAGAGGGAGACAGTGGGAGAGAGGCAGAGATAGAGAGAGAGAGAGTGGCTGAGAAGCGGAGAGAGAGGGGGTGGGTGTGGGGAGGGTGAGAGGTGAAGGGAAAGGGTAAGAGAACACAGGTGACAGGCGGAGTGAGAGAGAGTGACGGTGAGAGGCGGAGAGAGAAAGGATGAGATGTGAGAAGAGAGGGAGAGGGTGAGAGAGGTGGAGAGAAAGCGTAAGAGGTGGAGAGACATAACGGGAGAGTGGTGGAGGGAGGGAGAGAGAGGGTGAAAGTTGAAGAGAGATGGAGTAGGTGAGAGGCAGAGAGAGAGAGACAGCAGGGGTGAAAGGTAGAGAGAGGAAGAGAGCGGGTGAGACGCAGAGAGAGGGAGAATGCGGATGAGAAGTGAAGAGAGAGGGAGAACGCAGGTGAGAGCTGGTAAAAGGGAGGGCACAGGTGAGAGGGCAGAGAACAGGAGAGCAGGAGTGCATGGTGGAGAGAGGGAGAGTGGGTGAGAGGCTGAGAGAGGTGCCAGATGGAGAGAGGGAGAATGAGTGAGAGGCACAGAGGGAGACAGTGGGTGAGAGGCGGAGACAGGGAAAGGGTGGGTGAGAGATTGAGACAGGGAGAGAACGGGTGAGAGGTGGAGAGGAGCAGCGAATGGGTGTGAGATAGTGAGTGGGAGAGCACGGGTGAGAGGTGGAGACAGAGGGTGTGAGGTGTGGGAAGGAGAGGGGTTAGAGGTGGAGAGTAAGAGTGGATAAGAGATGTAAGGAAAGGATGAGAGGTGCAGAGACATACCAGGAATAAGGTGAAGGAAGGGAGATAGCAGGTCAGAGGTGCAGAGAGCGGGTGAGAGACAGAGAGAGAGTGGGTAAGACATGAGACAAGGGAGGGAGGGGATGAGAGCTGCAGAGAGAGAACGTCTGGGTGAGAAGCAGAGAGAGGGAGAGCGGGAGGTGAGGTGGCGAGAGAGAGAGTGGATGAGAGGCTGAGGGAGGGAGAGCGCGGGTGAGAGGTGGAGAGAGGGAGGGAGTGGGTGAGAATGGAGAGAGGGAGTGGGTCAGAGGCAGAGGGGGGGTAAGTGTGGGTGAGATACGGAGAAAGGGAGACAACAGGTGAGAGGCTGCGAGAGGGGCGGAGGAAGGGAGAGGATGGGTGCCAGGTAAGGAGAGAAAGTGGCTGAGAGTCAGAGAGAGGGTGAGATATGGAAAGAGAGTGGGGGAGAGAACTGATGAAAGGGAGAGAGTGGGCCAGAGCTGGAGAGATTGAGTTCCAGAGCTCAGGGCCTAGGCTGCTGAATACTACCACGAGTAGTAAAATTTATAATTTCAGGAATAAGAAGGGGATCTGAATTAAAGAATATAGATATACCACATGAGATTTCAGATTTGAAATGAAGAAAGAGAATTTTAAAATGAAGACATTTCTTGAACAGGAACCAGTGAGCACAGGAGGTGACAGGCAAACAGGATGTGGTGTGAGTTCAGACTGAGACAACTGTAGTCTTGAGTGTGTTGAGGTTAGAGTATGGGAATATTTGAGTGTCAAGGTAAGGAGTGGAAGGTTTGAGCAGATAGTGTGTGGGATGAATGGCAATCGGCCTGCTGACTCAGTGTACCCACGCAGAATCCCACCTTTAACCAATGGGAGGTCAGCACTCGGGCCAGTTTCTAATGAGCTGCAAAGCATTGCACTGTCACTCACAGACTGGCAGCTGGTTGCTTGGATTCTGCAGCTTTGAAAAGAAGATTAGCGTGGGATAAATTATGTATTTCACACTCTCATCTTGCGCACAGAGAGCCCATTCCTTTGTTGATATGGATTCCAGTCTCCAACAGGAACAGCTGCAGGTCACTCAGTCTCTGTAATGAGCTTGTATTTGACTTTGCTGCTGTTGTTACACTCTGACTGACTGTTATTCCACACACACACTGAGCACTCACTCTGTGTGGGCTAGAAGATGCTGGGGCAAAATTTCACATTGTGCAGAGGTGGCTCTCTTGCCCAGTCCCGCCTGAGATCAATTAAAAATTGCAAAGGGGGCTGTGGAGGCAGCACCAAAGAACATAAGAACATAAGAAATAGGAGCAGGAGTAGGCCATCCAGCCCCTCGAGCCTGCCCCGCCATTCAATAAGATCGTGGCTGATCTGTCGTGTCTCAGTTCCACATTCCCGCCCTCTCCCCATAACTCTTAATCCCCTCGCCTATCAAAAACCTATCAACCCGCATCTTATAGAACATAGAACATTACAGACTTATCTATTTTCAAACCCTCAAGAATATCTAGCACATCCTCCTTATCAACTGCAATACTATCCAGTTTACAACCCTGTAACCCAGTGTTCTCCACAGCTACATTTATGTCTCCCTGCGTGAATACCGAAGAGAAATATTGGTTCAATGCCTTTCCAATCTCTTCTAGTTCCACACATAACTTCCCACTGCTGTCTCTAACTGGCCCTAATCTTGCCCTAACCAATCTTCTGTTCTTAACATATCTATAGAACGCCTTAGGATTCTCCTTAATCCTATCAGCCAAAGTCTTCTCATGTCCTCTTTTAGCTCTTCTTAACTCACTCTTTAACTCCCTCCTAGCCAATCTAAAGCTTTCTAGTGCACTACCTGAGCCCTCAAGTCTCATCCTGACATAAGCCTCCTTCTTCCTTTTAACCAGCGAATCAACTTTTTTAGTGCACCACGGTTCCCTTGCTCGACCATTTCCTCCTTGTCTGACAGGGACATACATATCAAGGACTCGCAGTAGCTGCTCCTTGAATAAACTCCACATTTCGGACGTTCCCAGCCCCTGTAGTCTCCTAGTTCAACCTATGCTTCCTAATTCTCTCCTAATAGCCTCATAATTACCCTTGCCCCAGCTAAAACTACTGTCCCGAGGTTCATGCCTATCCCTTTCCATCACTAAGGTGAACGTAACCGAATTGTGGTCACTATCACCAAAATACACACCAACTTCCAAGTCTAACACCTGGTCTGGCTCATTTCTTAAAAATATTTAGCGAGGCAGCCTCCACCACTTCAACGGGCAGAGAATTCCAGAGATTCACGACCCTTTGAGTGAAGAAGTTCCTCCTCAACTCCGTTCTAAACCGCCCCCCCTTTATCTTGAGGCTGTGCCCCCTAGTCCTACTGTCCTTTCTGAGCAGGAAGAGCCTCTCCACCTCTATCCTATCCATCCCATTCATCATCTTATATATCTCAATGAGATCTCCCCTCATTCTTCTAATCTCTAACGAGTACAAGCCTAGTTTATTCAGCCTCTCCTCATAGCTCAACCCCCTCAACTCCGGCATCAGCCTAGTAAACCTCCTCTGCACTCCCTCCAAGGCCAAAATATCCTTGCATAAGTGCGGCGACCAAAACTGCACACAGTACTCCAGCTGCGGCCTCACCAATGCCCTATACAGCTGCAGCAAGACCTCCCTACTTTTATATTCAATCCCCCTCGCCATGAAGGCCAGCATCCCATTAGCCTTCCTGACTACCTGCTGCACCTGCAGGCTGGGTTTTTGCGACTCATGCACAAGGACCCTGAGGTCCCTCTGCACCGTCGCCTGCTGCAGTTTTTCGCCACGTAAGTAATAGTCCTTCCTACCATTATTCCTACCAAAGTGGACCACCTCACATTTGCCAACATTAAATTCCATTTGCCAGTTCCTGGCCCATTCGTCCAGCCTATCTAGATCCTTCTGCAGACTCTCCACACCCTCCGCGCAATTTGCCATTCCACCAATCCTGGTGTCATCAGCAAATTTCGACACCATACACTCGGTTCCCTCCTCCAGATCATCTATATAAATGGTAAATAGCTGAGGCCCCAGCACCGACCCCTGGGACACTCCACTAGTCACCAACCGCCAATCTGAATAGCACCCATTGACCCCCACTCTCTGCCTCCTATTTGACAGCCAATCCTCTATCCATGCTAACACCCTACCCCCAACTCCATGCCCCCTAACCTTCTGCAATAACCTCTTGTGAGGCACCTTGTCAAACACCTTCTGAAAATCAAGAAAGACCACATCCACCGGCTCTCCTCTATCCACCGCCCTAGACACATCCTCATAGAACTCCAATAAATTTGTCAGACACGACTTCCCTTTAACGAAACCGTGCTGCGTCTGCTCTATCAAGCAATTCCCCTCAAGATGCCTTGCTATTTCCTTCTTGATGACGGATTCTAACATTTTACCTACAACAGACGTTAAACTAACCGGCCTTTTGCCTGCTACCCTTCTTAAACAACGGCGTAACATTACCTGTTTTCCAATCTTCCGGCACTTCCCCAGAATCCAGCGACGTTTGGAAAATAATCACCAAGGCATCCGCTATCACCTCCGCCATTTCTTTCAGAACCTGACGTGAAGTTTAAGGATGGCAGGCACCCAGAGATGACCAGAAACTGTGGAGGAGGCAGAGGGAGGTAATGGTAATTGCAGGAAGACACCCCAGGCAGGAGGCACTTCAGGTGGGCAGTAGGTCCCCAGATTCTCGGATGACTGCTTCCCTGCTCTTGAGGAGACAGTGACAGCCAGGAGGAACATCCTCATGTCACGGGCTGGCACGAGGAGGACAATCCCACCTCACCAAGAAGGCTTGGGCAGGGGAGGCAGTCAAGATCAGTCGGCACAACCTGTTCCAGCGCATGTAGATCCAGTGCTGAAAAAGTTTCAATGATCTTCTGCGTGGGCAAGGGAGAATTCTAAGTTGGCATGGTCCAGTGTAGGTGACTGAGAGAAGGTGCCTGTCTTTAGTTGTACTCCTGGGTGTACGAATCTCAGAACACACTTCTGCTTGTGTGTGTTAAAGTGGAGAGAAGATCTGGGTTCATCAAAGGGTCAGGTGTGCACATGCGTGTGGTGCCTCACGGGGTGAAGTGGGGATTACATTGGTTTAGTTCTGGAGCTGGAGGGTTGAGTGTTCACTGGAGATCTACACTGACTTACGCAGTCACAATAACACTGAGAGATCTGCCACCAGCTACTGAATGTGAGTGCAGATGGAGGTCCTCAGGTCACGAAGAGACTGGTGTCTCTGAGGAACACAAGAGCGAGTGGGCAGGAGCGAAACAGGTGGAAAGTGAAAAGTGTCTGGCTTTCTCAGCCTTCATAAGAACTTCTGACAAAGTGATTCAGCAATATCATTGATATCACTCACACCAAGCCCCATAACCATGTATTATCAGTCAGTCCAATCTGACGGAGGCAGTGGGAACATGATGACCCTCCATTGATAGTGGAGCAGATGAAACCATGTCACACTCTGTCTCTGTGTACCAAACACCAGCACAGTTATTGACAACCCGGTGGGCAATAGCACATTGGCTCAGTTGGTAGCGCACAGCAGTGAGGGCACTTGAGCAGTTGGTGGAGGCAAGGAATGCCCAGGCTACTGGCAATCAGAGGACTGCTGGAGACCAGACCCATGCTGACTCCCAGGCAGATAATGAGTCTCTGGAGTTGTCAATCAGGCGGCAATCAGGGAGAGCTGGTGGAGAGCCCTGAGGGTCTGTGTGCCATGGTCTCTGTGCTGGAGGAGGCCATGTGGAGCATGAGCACAGTGTTGATCCTTATCCCAAAGCACACAACCTCATCAACTGACAGAGTGGCGACTCTCAGGGAGCGGCAGAATGAGACATACCTGAGTTTACACTCAGATCTGTAAAACCATACCCCCCACCCCACACACACACACCCACATGCATGCATGCATGCGCACACACACACACACCGCTCCCCACTCCCACACACCCACCCCCCCACATGCACAAACACACACACCCATCCCCTACACACGTACAGAGACACTTATCTCCCTATACACACAGACACACACATACATACATACATACATACATACACAGACACAAACACAGACACACACCCACCACCACCCCACACACACACAGACACCCCCCACACACATAGACACAGTTCTCCGGTCATCAATGCCAGTGTGGGAGAAGGATGCAGCACCCAGTTTAGGTTAGGTGCCCATTCATCAATGGTGAGCAGGAAGGTACAAACACAATCGTGCCCAGCTGGCTAGCTAGCACCTTGATGACCACGTGGGTACAATCAATGACACCCTGGATTCAGGGGAACCCTGCAATTGCCACAATGTGGCCGCTCAGCCTGGCCAACTTGATCCGTCCTGATTTTGGGCGAATGTCCTCATCTGTCTGAACAGAGCATCGCTCACCAGTGTGGCATGGCTGAGTGCAGCTGATTGGGAGGCTCCTCAAAAATCAACCACTGAGCCCTGGAAAGATCTGGATAAATGTTAAGTGCCACAGTGACCTTGACAGCCCCAGGCATTGGGTGCTCACCCACACAATGGGAGACTACCTCCGGCTTATTCACCTAGCAAATGTTCGTTTCAGACACATTATTGATTGTGACAGATAATACTTATTGTGATAGACACATTACTGATTGTGAGACACATTACTGAAACTAGAAGCAGGAGTAAGCTGTTTGGCTTTTCGAGTCTGCTCTGCCATTCATTTTGATCATGGCTGATTATCGAATTCCACAATAATCAGTGCTGGGGCTGGTGCTGTCCACAATTTAAATTAATCATTTGGAACCAAAAACACAATTTCTTATTTTGCGGAGAACATTAATTTGAGTAACAGTAAATAGCGAGGAGGACTGCAATACACTACAGGAGGACATTATTGCAGAATAGACAAATAATTGTCAAATGAAGCTGAATGAAGGTAAATGTGGGGCACTGTAATACAATTTGGAAGGTGAAAGTCTCTGTGAGGCAGAGGAACAAAGGAATCTTAGAATACAAATAAAACAATCATTAAAAGTTGCGGTCATAGATTGACAAGATCGTACAGAAACTAAACCAAAGGGTGAAGGTTTATTTTTATAGAAATAGCATTGAATAATAGGGAGGATATGCTAATCATGTACTGAACCTTGGTGAGATCACACTTAAGTATGGCTCACCCTTTGCT
This sequence comes from Carcharhinus amblyrhynchos, assembly GCF_965287045.1. Lineage (NCBI taxonomy): Eukaryota > Metazoa > Chordata > Chondrichthyes > Carcharhiniformes > Carcharhinidae > Carcharhinus > Carcharhinus amblyrhynchos. The sequence continues at coordinate 87,197,176 of NC_137332.1, read as the reverse complement.
GAAATTTTCTGGTTCCAGTGCTGTGACTGGAGATTTGGCCGAGTGCCAAATTCTCCATTCTTGCTGGCAGCAGAGGCAAGGTGAACAAGATCAGAGAATTATGGCCATTGTCTGCAGTCCTGGTCACCATGTTATAAGAATGAAAAGAGATACTGGGGAAGGTGCAGTGAGATTTATAAGGGTGATAGCAGAAATGTGAGGGGATGGCTGAGGAGTGATGTAATCGAGTACCTTAAAATTCTGAAATATTTTGATAGAATGGACACAGAGAAAATGTTTCCTCTTGAGGGGAAGGTCATAACTACAGGTCATCAATAAGATAATCCCCATAATATTCAATAAGGAAAATCTCTTTTACCCAGAGAATGTGGAATTCACTCACGTTGAGTGATTGAGGTGACTGGTATAGATACATATAAGAGGAAACTAGGCAAGTGTATGAGGGAGAAGGGAATAGAAGGTTATGATGACAGATTTAGATGAGGAAAAGATTTAATCTCGTTAGTCATATATTGAGGAAAGGATGAATTTAAGACTGGACTGTATTAAGTTTTAAGGTTTATCTCAAAGACTAAAGAGTAATGGCCTAGATTCTTCATGTTAGGCTAAAGGTCCCCTCCAACTTGATTTTTAAATTTGCTGATGCCACCACTGTAATGGGTCAGATCTCAAACAATGGTGAGACAGAGTACAGGAAAGAGATAGAGAATCTGGTGAACTAGTGTGATGACAACAATCTCTCCCTCAGTGTCAACAAAATGAAGGAGATAGTCATCGATTTCAGGAAGTGTAGTGGAGGGCATGCCCCTTCTACATCAATGGGACAAAGTGAAAATGGTTGCGAGCTTCAAGTTTCTAGGTGTCCGGATCACCAACAACTTGTCCTGGTCCCTCTATGCAGACACTGTAATTAAGAAAGTCCACCAATGCCTCTACATTCTCAGGAGACTAAGGGAATTTGGCATGTCCACTATGGCTATAGTGGGAGATTTTAATCTCCCTGGGGTGGATTAGAAGGTGCCTAGAGCTGGGGGTTCGGACGGGGAGGAATTCGTAAGATGTGTACTGGAAGGGTCCTTGGAGCAGTATGTAGATAGCCCAACTAGAGAGGAGGCTATACTGGATTTAGTTCTGGATAATGAGCCGGGTCAGGTGGTTGAGGTTGCAGTAGGTGAACATGTGGCTAACAGTGACCACAACTCCGTCTACTTTAGGATATTAATGGAGAAGGATGAGTGCTGTCCTAAGGAGAGGGTGCTGAATTGGGGGAAGGCTAGCTACAGCCGGATTAGGCAGGAACTTAGGGATACAGACTGGGAAAGGCTGTTTGAGGGCAAGTCCACGTTCAGCATGTGGGAGTCTTTCAAGGGAAAACTGAAATGGTTGCAGGAAAGACATGCGCCGGTTAAGAAGAAGGATGGGAAAGGTAGGATTAGAGAGCCGTGGATTACTAGGGATATTGAGGACTTGGTCAGGAAGAAACGAGAGGCGTATGTCAGGTCGAAGCAATTGGGAACGGAGAGAGCATTGGAGGAATACAGAGAGAGTAGGAGAGAGCTCAAATGGGGAGTTAGAAGGGCAAAAAGGGGGCATGAAATGGCTTTGGCTGATAGGATTAAGGAAAATCCAAAGGCGTTTTACTCCTATGTAGGAACAAAAGGGTCGTTAGAGGAAAAATCGGTCCTCTCAGGGACAGAGGAGGGGAACTGTGCTTAGAGTCCGAGGGAATGGGGGAGATCCTGAATGAATACTTTGCGTCGGTATTCACGAAGGATAGGGGCTTGATGTCTGGTACTGTCTTGGAGGGAGCTGTAGATCAGTTGAAGGAACTATCCATTACGAGGGGAGAAGTGTTAGGGCTTTTAGGTAGCATTAAAACTGATAAATCTCCAGGGCCTGATGGCATTTATCCTAGGCTGCTTAGGGAGACGAGAGATGAAATTGCTGGGCCTCTGACGCAAATCTTTGTCTCTTCTTTGGACACAGGTGAGGTCCCAGAGGGCTGGAGGATAGCGAACGTGGTACCGTTGTTTAAAAAGGGCAGTAGGGATAACCCTGGTAACTATAGGCTGGTGAGTTTGACATCAGTGGTAGGCAAGTTGATGGAGAGGATTCTTAGGGATAGGATGTATGCGCATTTAGAGTGTTGTGATCTAATTAGGGATACGCAGCATGGCTTTGTTAAGGGGAAGTCTTGCCTTACGAATCCGGTAGAATTTTTTCAGGAGATGACAAAAACAGTCGACGAAGGGCGAGCCGTTGATGTCGTCTATATGGATTTCAGTAAGGCGTTTGACAAAGTCCCTCATAGTAGGCTGGTAGAGAAGATTAAGGCTCATGGAATACAAGGCCAGGTATCTAGATGGATTGATAACTGGCTTGGTAAGAGGAGACAGAGAGTAGTAGTGGAAGGGTCCTTTTCTAGCTGGAGGTCTGTCACTAGTGGTGTCCCTCAGGGCTTGGTACTGGGACCTCTTCTTTTTGTAATATACATAAATGACTTGGAAGAGGGCGTACGTGGTGTGATCAGCAAATTTACAGATTACACCAAGATGGTTGGATTGGCGGGCAGTGAGGAGCAGTGTCAGGCAATACAACGGGATATAGATAGGCTGCTATATTGGGCAGGTACATGGCAAATGGAGTTTAATCCTGATAAATGTGAGGTGATGCATTTTGGGAGAAATAATGTAGGGGAGAGTTATATGATAAAGGGTAGACCTATTATGAGTATAGAAACGCAGAAGGACCTGGGGGTGCAAGTGCACAAGTCTTCAAAGGTAGCAGTAAAGTGGAGAAGGTTGTGAAGAAAGCTTATGGTATGTTAGCCTTTATAGGAAGGGGTATAGAGTACAAGAGCTGGAGTCTAATGTTGCAGTTGTATAGAACGTTGGTTAGGCAGAATTTGGAGTACTGTGTCTAGTTCTAGTCGCCTTACTACCGGAAAGATGTGGACACCCTGGAGAGAGTGCAGAGGAGGTTTACTAGGATGCTGCCTGGTATGGGTTATGAGGAAAGATTGGGCAAATTGGGGCTGTTTTCCCTTGAAAAACAGTGACTGAGGGGAGATGTAATAGAGGTATATACGATTATGAAGGGTATAGATAGAGTAAACAGTGGTAAGCTTTTTCCTATGTTGGAAACGTACATTACAAGGGGCCTCGGGCTTAGGGTGAGGGGGGGCGAGGTATAATTCAGATGTTAGAGGGAGGTTTTTCACACAGTGGGTAGCGGGGGTATGGAATGCTCTGCCAAGTAAGGTGATGGAGGCAGGCACACTGGAGTTGTTTAAGAGTTACTTAGATAGGCACATGAGCGGGATGGAGATGGAAGGATATAGGATACTGTTTTAAATAAGGTTCAGGAGCTTTGGGACGTCCCTGGGAATCAATTGATCCCTACGGACTTTCCAATATATTTTCTGGCTCACTTGTTTCACTTGGGGATTCCCTTGAATGTGAGTATAAGGATGTGGATGATACTGATGTTTTTCTCTTTTAATCCACAGGTGCTTCGGTCTGCCTTGTTGTCCAACAAGGGGCGTCCACGCGATGGGTCGTTTGAGGGCTGCTCTTGGTTGTTTCGAGAATAGCCTAGTACTTCACGTCGTTAGTGTGCGCTTAAACTGGATCAGATGCTGGGCAACATGACAGCTCAGTGACTATCACTGTTTGCTGTGCAGACACATGGATTTGGGCCAGTGTCTGTGGGAGTTTGCGCATTCTCCCCGTGCTTGCGTGGGTTTTCTCCGGGTGCTCCGGTTTCCTCCCACACCCCAAAGATGTGCTCTTAGGCTGATTGGTGTAACAAATTGTCCCTAAGTTAGTCTTCCCTCAATGTGGAATGCCATAAGAATAGACAAGGGTCATGGGTGGACAGGGGAAAATGGCGGCGTGGGCTTGTTGGGCCGTAGGGTCTGTTTCCCGTGCTGTGTTGTTCTTTGTTCTTTATTCTTTGACTGTCACCAACTTTTACACATGATCCATAGAAATAATTCTTTCTGGTTGTATCACAGCTTGGTTTGACTATGCTCTATCCAAGACAGTAAAAAAACCACAAAGGGTCATGAACGAAGCCCAATCCATCATGCAAACCAGCCTCCCTTCCATTGACTCTGTCTACACTTCCTGCCATCTCAGAAAAGTATTAAGCATAATCAGGAACCCCGTGCATCCTGTACATACTCTGTTCCACTTTTTTCCATCGGGAAAATGATACAAAAGTCTGAGGACATGTAACAACAGACTCAAGAACAGCTTCTTTCCTGCTGCCATCAGACTACTGAATGGACTGGCCTGCATTACACTGATCTTTCTCTACACGCTAGCTATGTGTGTAACACCACATTCTGCACTCTCTCCTTTCCTTCTCTAAGTATGGTATGCTTTGTCTATATAGCACGTAAGAAACAATACTTCTCACTTTATACCAATACACATGACAATAATAAGTCAAATCAAAGGTACTCCACACGTGGGTTGAAATTTTCCCACAAAAGTTTCTAAGGGCGAAATCTTACAGCCTTGTCCCGCCCATCATTTGCCGAGGCAAGGTGGTGTTGGCATGCAAAGTGATATTTCAGAAATTCGGCCATTTTCATGCCGATTCCCATCTTTGCAGGTACTTTCTCCAGGAGTGAACAGCTTTGTGCCCAAAATGGGTCAGATGCACATCAGCGTGCATTTGAATGCATTTCAATATAATTAGCAAGTATGGCACGCAGTCGTTCCCCCTCACTTATGTTAACCATCTCATTGGTGAGAAGTCATGCCGGTGAGAATTGCAGCTGCTCCATCTGAGTGAGGTTCAGGCGCAGCAGTGAGGAAAGTTAGTAAGGAGGTGAGTACCACTGAGCACCAATCCCTGGGGTGTAGTGGGGAGGGAGGTCTCAATCTCAGTGTGGGGCAGGATGGGGGGTCTTTCATGGGTGCAGGTGTTGGGGGGGGCGGAATTCATGCCGGCGTGGGGGTCCTGCGGTTGGGGATCACCATTGGCTTGGGGCTCATGTGTTGCAAAATCCCCCTGCTCACTGAATGATCCCCCACCCCCCTGCCCCCCACCCCAAGAGGTTGCTTAAGAGATCAACTCCAACCCCACTGACATCGCCACCCTGCCTCTAGTGGACAGGCTCTGTGGTTTATTGCTGACATCCCATCCCAGGCCCCACTAACAGAAATACGCTGCAGTTCTGGCAGCTGACACTCTCTAATGCTAATGACACTCAAACCCATTCCTGGAAGCCACTGCACCAGACATCCAGGTGGGTGCACCCATGTCTGTGCTCCAAGGGTTTCCAATGCCGATCTTCTCACAGCCACCCATATGCTCTCCATCCCACCCATGGCGAGGCTTTAATGACTGTCACCAACCCATCAAGGTGGCACCAAAGATTGTGTTTGATTGCCACCATTCACACTCATGGGACAAAAGTTGCTGGGAGGGTGGTGCGGATCATGGGATGGATAACATTATGATCTCATGGACTCTCCTTCTCCCGCCACCCCCCTTCCCCACCCCCTCCCTCCCCCATGCCCAAACAGAGTAAAGATGGATGCTTGTGGAGAAGGAAGAGGGAGATGTTCACCTACTGCAAGGCCAACCCAGGTACAGGCTGCAGCAGGAGGGTGCTGGGTGGGCCACCGGTCATGGGCAGGAGGCTGGCGTCCATCAGCCTGGGGTGGGGGTGGGTGCAGAGCACAGAGACGGAAACCCAGCACTTCAGAACATGCAAGTCCTTCAATTTGCTTTCAGATGTCGGGTGCCACTGCAGGCTCCAGCTCAGCAAAGACAAGGTCCGGCAGCTGTGTCAGGCCCTTGCAGACCTGGCACTTTGAAGGACAGGAGACACCCGCTCCTGGTGATAGTGAAGGAACCGTCAACCCTAAACCTTTACGTCACTGGGTCTTTCCAGGCCCCCCGGCAGGAACCTTTGTGGATATCTAAGTCCTCCGACCTGGCTGTTGCTTACAGTTCCATCCTCCTCCATTCTGGTGAGAATTGCATCGAGGTTCTATTGTTGCACTAAGTGCCGTAAGATTGCAATTCTCAGCTCGACGGAGAAACCAGCGCCATTCACTTCCATTTTCTCGCTCGTCCGGCACTTAGAATCTTTATTGTAAGATCGTGCCCATAATGTCGTAATGGTGAGGAAAAAGGGTTAGTCCATGTTGGTCTCTCAGGCGTGCTCCGGTTCACAATCTATTGACAATCAGTCACTTTTTTGATGGGTGATGAGTTGGGTGCCAACTCTGAGGAGGGGCAGGGTCTACACACACCAGTGAACCGGCTGCATAGAGCTCAGCACCCTTTTACAAGGGTGCCCCAATCTCACAGATATCAGAACCCTCTCCCTACCCCACAGGTGACATGTCCCCCCCCCACTTAACATGTTACCCGTACCGGATGCCCCATCATGAGTCCCTCCATGATCCACTCCTGCACAACCTCCTCACATAGCCCCCTGCCATGATCCTCACCCAGGACCCACTCCCCAGCACTGCTCCTGGCACACAAGGTGCCACTGGGGCCCCTTGTGGCCACTGATGAGGCGCCTGATGGACACTGCGGGAGTGCATAGTGGGCACCACCAGGCTGTCTGTTGGGTACTACCAGGGTACTGCACAGACATGCTCCCAACCACCTGGGGGGCTTCAATGGCCTCCAAGCCCCCCAGCTGGACCATTCCATCAGATGTGTACGAGTGGAGACCTGTACTGATTCTCACCGTTAGGGTGCCGCACTCAAAGACCAGAAGATTCCGTGTGCTGAGTGTCAAATGGGCCATTCATATTTAATTACTACTTTAAATATGCTAAACGGCTTCATATCCTTTCTGAGCATGAAGCAACCTGCACCATTAGACAGAGGCTGGGAATATGGCAAACTGCTTTCGCTAGGAGCCAATTGGACTTTTTGCATCGCCTCCTAGTTTCCTGGCTCGCCACGCTCTTCGCCAAGTGCGGCAAGGTGGTAAAATGGCACTTGTGATTCTTGTCCATTCCCACTCCCCTCAGTCCACCATTGGCAGCTGTGTCTTCAGTAACTCTGGAATTCCCTCCCTAAATATCTCCATCTCTCCTGAAAACCCATCTCTAAGACCAAGTTTTGGTCATTTGTCCTAATATGTATGAAATTCTCTGTCAGTCCAAGAGCAGGACATTTTGAGACTCTAAGAATGCTGCAGAAATACAGATTATTAATGTAAGTAGAGTAAAAATGAAAAGCACTGAGAAAGGAAATTGCTCATACAGTGCTGTGGGAGTAGCTTCTGACTGTTAGTCCGTCAGGTTCAGGGACACCTTCAGGAAGAGTTATTTTAATTCAGACAGTCTGTTATTGTGTTTATTACCAGGAGAAGCAAATATGCACATCCCGCTGCTTCTGTCGTTCATCCTGTTAGACGAGCAGAGACAATAAATATATCAGCTGCTGAGCATCGTGTTCACTGAATCCTCCAGAACTGTGTGTGCTGCAATATCATGAAGAAGGTGAAGGGAAGTTTCAGCAGAACGGAGGGTTTCCAAACCCATTCGAGAAAGACCGAACAGCTGTGTCTCTATTCTCTTGTGAAGGTGATGAGTGTCTGGACAGGAGATTACAAATAATGAAAAGGTCTTAAAGTGGCCTCCACAGGGATCAGTTCTTTTGTTGTTCGTAGTATATATAAATGATTTGGAGGAAAACGTAGTTGGTCTGACTAGTAAGTTCGCAGATGACACAAAAATTGGTGGGTAGTGAAGAGGATTGTCAGGGGATACAGCAAGATATAGACTGGTTGTAGACTTAGGCAAAAAAATGGCAGATGAAGTTTAATCCGGACATAATGTATTTTGGAAGGTCCAACGCATGTAGGAATTACACAGTAAATGGTAGAACCCTTATGAGTATTGACAGGCAGAGGGATCTGGGCGTACATGTCCACTGATCACAAAGTGCCAAGCAGGTAGATAAGGTGGTCAAGAAAGCATACAGCATGCTCGCCTTCATCGGTCAGGGCGTTGAGTATAAAAATTGGCAGGTCATGCTGCAGCTGGACAGAATCTTAGTTAGGCCTCATTTCGAATATTGTGCACAATTCTGTTGTCAGAAGGATGTGGATGCTTTGGAGACAGTACAGAAGAGGTTTAACAGGATGTTGCCTGGTCTGGAGGCTATCAGCAATGAGGAGAGGTTGGACAAACTCGGTTTGTTCTCACTGGAACAATAGAGGTTAAGGGGTGCTGATAGAGGTCTATAAGATTATGAGTGGCATGGACAGAGTGGATAATCAGTTGCTCTTTCCTAGGGTAGAAAAGTCAAGTACCAAGGTTTATAAGGTGTGTGAGGAAACGTTTAGACGAAACGTGCGAGGCAGGTTTTTACACAAAGGGTGGTGGGAGCAGGTATGATTGGGGCATTTAAGGGGCAACTAGACAAATACACGAATAGGATGGGAATGGAAGGATATGGACTCTGTAAGTGTACACAGTATAAGTTTGGTTAGGGCATCATGATTGGTGCAGGCTTGGAGGGCCAAAGGGCCTGTTCCTGTGCTGTACTTATCTTTGTTCTTTTGAAAGGCAGAGAATGTTTCCAAGTGCTGGTCAAACAAGAGCTAGGGACATTAAAGGAAAGATGCTAATAATAAATCCAATGATGAATTCAGGAAAAACTTTTTTTTTAACCAGTGAGAGTTTAGAATGTAGATCTGGTGACCACAAGGAGTGATTGATGTGAGTAACAGGGATTCATTCAAGAGGACATCAAGATAATAAATGTCAGAGAGGGGAAAAGTGAAGGACGTGTTAATAGGGTAAGAGGAGAAGAATCATAGAATCCTTATAATGTAGAAGGAGGTACCTTTCAAGCCTGCACTGACAACAATCCCACCCAGCAATCCTATCCCCGTAACACCGTTCATTTACCCTGCTAATCCCCCTGACCTACACATCTTGGGACACTAAGGGGCAAATTAGCAGGGCCAATCCAACTAATCCGCACATCTTTGGACAGTGGGAGGAAATCAGAGCACTCGGAGGAAACCCGCACAGACATAGGAGAATGTGCAAACTGAGACAGTCACCCGAGGCTGGAATTGAACCCAGGTCCCTGGAGCTGTGAGGCAGCAGTGCTAACCACTGTGCCACCGTGCCACCCAGGCAGAAAACGTGATTTTACTGAAATTGATTAGTTGGGCCAGACAGGGCAAAATCTTACCAAAAAATGGTAGAGCGTTTGTTCCAGCATGAAAAATGGAGCATTTCCCTCAACAGCCCCGGTGTGTTTTCGGGTTGAATCTTATGCCTCATTCATGATCATTTTTATGTCCACAAAGTGCAGCATGTTTCCCTCTGATTTGCCCACCCAGCAAGAATGTGAAGAGATGTAGCAGGGAGCTGAAGTGCGAGGAGCATTGAAAGGTTTGGAGGTATGAGGGGTGTGGGAAAGGGTCCAGTGGGAGACTGGGGGTGGTTCACTTACCCTGGCTGAGCGAAGAAGATCATTCATTTTCTTCCTACAATGTATCCCCTTCCTCTTCTGGAGTGCAGTGGATTTTGCTACCAAATAAACCTGTTGGACTTTAACATGGTGTTGTGAGACTTCTTACTGTGTTTGCTCCAGTCAACATCGGCATCTCCACATCATTCTCCAATGGAGGCAGTGGCCTACCCCGTTCCTATTTCTCATGTTCTTATGTTCTTATGTAGAGGGGGCTTTACTCTGTATCCAACCTTGTGCTGCACCTGTCCTGGGAGTGTTTGATGGAGACATTGTCGAGGAGGCTTTAATTGGTATGTAACTTTGTACTGTACTTTTCCTGGGAGTATCTCATGTGGTCAGTACAGAAGGAGCTTTACTCTGTATCTAACCCCATGCTGTAGCTATCCTGGGGGTATTTGATGGAGGCAGCGTAGAGGAATCTAACCTGTACGGCCTCAACCGGGATCTTGGGTTCATCTCACACTATCTGTAACCCCCACGACTTGCCTGGGCTTGCAAAATCTCACTAACTATCCTGTCTGGAGACAATACATGTCTTTAACCTATACTTAACACTCCCTCCACTCACATTATCTGTACCTTTAAGACATGATCTCCTATGAAGATTCACATTCACATTCCAACCATTATTTTGTAATTTGAGTCTGTGACTTTATATGCCCTGTTTGTGAAGAGAACGCTCACTTACCTGATGAAGGGTCTCTGAAAGCTAGTGGCTTTTGCTATCAAATAAACCTGTTGAATTTTAACCTGGTGTTGTGAGACTTCTTACTGTATTTACCCCATTAGAGACTCCCAGAAAAAGTGCAGCACAAGGTTAGATACAGAGTAAAGCTCCCTTTACGCTGTCCTCATTGAACACTCTCAGGACAGGTACAACATGGAGTTAGATAAAGGGTAAAGCCTTCTCGACATTATCCCCACCAAACACTTCCAGGACAATTACAGCACGGGGTTAGACACAGAGTAAAGCTCCGTCTACACTGCCCCGATCAAATACCCCCAGGGCAGGTACAGTGCAGGGTTAGATACAGAGTAAAGCCTCCTCGATACTGTCCCTGTTAAACGCATCCAAGATAGGTACAGCACTGGGTTAGAAACAGAATAAAGCTCAATGCATATTTCTACAGAGTTTGCAATGAGCTATGTAACGTATCAGGAGGAACCCCCCCACCCCACCCCCGCCAATGTGCCTCAGTGTCACTGTATTCGGGTGATCAGGGCTTTGTGGATTGAGTTAAATGGAGGGTTGAAGCTGTCACTGCAACATAATATATGCCATGAAGAACACAAAGACAGCGGGAGCCTGAGCAATCCGGGCACGTGCAGAAGAATGACATTTAGTTGCCGGGGAAACATGATGCTGTCACAGCTGTATTGCGAAAGGCACACACAGCGTGCAAGGAAACCTAGTATTATCACGGTGAACTTTCACCTTCTGTATTTGTGCTGCTGTTTGCTGGAAAACTTCACTGATTGAATCAAAGACAGGACAGCAAAAGCATGGAATGAAAGCAGGTAGGAAAATCCACTCAGCTTGCAGAGATTGCCCGTGGTGGTTACCAAGGATACTGTTGCCAGGCACGGAAATGGAGAATGATTGAAAACGTAAAGCGTCACAGATTCCATATGACACCATGGCATATAAAAAACAAAATGGCATTTGTCAAAGCAGCACTGAGGGTGTACTGCACTATCAGAGGGTCAGTACTGTTTAAAGTTTAAACTTCAAACTTTTAGTACACTGACAAACAGTACTGAGGGAGTATACACTGTCAGAGGGTCAGTACTGAGGGAGTATACACTGTCAGAGGGTCAGTACTGAGGGAGTGCTGCACTGTCAGAGGGTCAGTACTGAGGGAGTGCTGCACTGTCAGAGGGTCAGTACTGAAGGAGTGCTGCACTGTCAGAGGGTCAGTACTGAGGGAGTATACACTGTCAGAGGGTCAGTACTGAGGGAGTGCTGCACTGTCAGAGGGTCAGTACTGAAGGAGTGCTGCACTGTCAGAGGGTCAGTACTGAAGGAGTGCTGCACTGTCAGAGGGTCAGTACTGAGGGAGTATACACTGTCAGAGGGTCAGTACTGAGGGAGTGCTGCACTGTCAGAGGGTCAGTACTGAAGGAGTGCTGCACTGTCAGACGGTCAGTACTGAGGGAATCTACACTGTCAGAGGGTCAGTATTGAGGGAGTGCTGCACTGTCAGAGGGTCAGTACTGAGGGAGTGCTGCACTGTCAGAGGGTCAGTACTGAGGGAGTGCTGCACTGTCAGAGGGTCAGTACTGAGGGAGTGCTGCACTGTCAGAGGGTCAGTACTGAGGGAGTGCTGCACTGTCAGAGGGTCAGTACTGAGGGAGTGCTGCACTGTCAGAGGGTCAGTACTGAGGGAGTGCTGCACTGTCAGAGGGTCAGTACTGAAGGAGTGCTGCACTGTCAGAGGGTCAGTACTGAGGGAGTGCTGCACTGTCAGAGGGTCAGTACTGAAGGAGTGCTGCACAGTCAGAGGGTCAGTACTGAGTGAGGGCTGCACAGTCAGAAGGTCAGTACTGAGGGAGTGCTGCACTGTCAGAGGGTCAGTACTGAAAGAGTGCTGCACTGTCAGAGGCTCAGTACTGAAGGAGTGCTGCACTGTCAGAGGGTCAGTACTGAGGGAGTGCTGCACTGTCAGAGGGTCAGTACTGAGTGAGGGCTGCACAGTCAGAGGGTCAGTACTGAGGGAGTGCTGCACTGTCAGAGGGTCAGTGCTGAGGGAGTGCTGCACTGTCAGAGGGTCAGTACTGAGGGAGTGCTGCACTGTCAGAGGGTCAGTACTGAGGGAGTGCTGCACTGTCAGAGGGTCAGTACTGAGGGAGTGCTGCACTGTCAGAGGGTCAGTACTGAGGGAGTGCTGCACAGTTAGAGGGTCAGTACTGAGGGAGTGCTGCACTGTCAGAGGGTCAGTACTGAGGGAGTGCTGCACTGTCAGAGGGTCAGTACTGAGGGTGTGCTGCACTGTCAGAGGGTCAGTGCTGAGGGAGTGCTGCACTGTCAGAGGGTCAGTACTGAGGGAGTGCTGCACTGTCAGAGGGTCAGTACTGAGGGAGTGCTGCACTGTCAGAGGGTCAGTACTGAGGGAGTGCTGCACTGTCAGAGGGTCAGTACTGAGGGAGTGCTGCACTGTCAGAGGGTCAGTACTGAGGGAGTGCTGTACTCTCAGAGGGTCACTACTGAGGGAGTGCTGCACTGTCAGAGGGTCAGTACTGAGTGAGTGCTGCACAGTCAGAGGGTCAGTACGGAGGGAGTGCTGCACTGTCAGAGGGTCAGTACTGAGGGAGTGCTGCACTGTCAGAGGGTCAGTACTGAGGGAGTGCTGCACTGTCAGAGGGTCAGTACTGAAGGGGTGCTGCACTGTCAGAGGGTCAGTACTGAGGGAGTGCTGCACTGTCAGAGGGTCAGTACTGAGTGAGTGCTGCACAGTCAGAGGGTCAGTATGGAGGGAGTGCTGCACTGTCAGAGGGTCAGTACTGAAGGGGTGCTGCACTGTCAGAGGGTCAGTACTGAGGGAGTGCTGTTATGTCAGAGGGTCAGTACTGAGGGAGTGCTGCACTGTCAGAGGGTCAGTACTGAGGGAGTGCTGCACTGTCAGAGGGTCAGTACTGAGTGAGGGCTGCACTGTCAGAATCTGCGTGAAGAAATTTCGCTTCACCTCAGTACTAAAATAGATAAGTCCCCTGGTCCGGATGGGATCTACCCTAGGATTCTCTGGGAGGCTAGAGAGGTGATTGCAGAGCCTCTGGCTCAGATCTTCAGGTCGTCATTGGTCTCTGGTGTAGTCCCGGAGGATTGGAGGATAGCGAATGTTGTCCCATTGTTTAAGAAGGGGAACAGAGACTTTGCCGGGAATTATAGACCGGTGAGTCTTACTTCTGTTGTGGGCAAGGTTTTAGAAAAAATTATTAGGGATAGGATTTATAGTTATTTGGAGTGTAACGAATTGATTAGAAATAGTCAGCATGGTTTTGTAGCGGGTAGGTCGAAAAGGGATTGGTATAGGCTAGTGGGTCATTGTTTTTGTAACTGGTCGGCGCAACATCGTGGGCCGAAGGGCCTGTTCTGCGCTGTAATGTTCTATGTTCTATGTTCTATGTTCTAAAAGGTTTATCTCTTATCCCCAAATTATAACCCTCGTTAGGACTCCCTCACCATTGGGAACATTGTTTCTGAATCTACCCTGTCTAATCCTATTAGAATTTTATAAGTTTCTATGAGATCCCCTCTCACTCTTCTAAATTCCAGTAAATAGAATCCTAACCAATTTAGTGTCTCCCCCTATGACAGACCTGCCATCCCTAGAATCGGCCTGGTAAACCTTCACTCTATTCCCTCTAGAGCAAGGACATCAAAACTGCATACGATACTCCAGGTGTGGTCTCACCAACACCCTATACAATTACAGTAAAATGTCCCTTTCCCTATACTTAAACCTTCCTGCTACAAAGGCCAACATACCATTTCCCTTCTTTACCGCCTGCTTTAACTGCACACTTACTTTCAGCAACTAATGCATGAGGAAACCAAGGTCTTGTCGAGTATCCACCTCTCTCAATTTACACCCATTCAAGTAATCTGATTCAATAATCTGTCTTCCTATTATTGTTACCAAAGTGGATAACCTCACATTCATCCATATTAAACTGCCATGCATATATCCACACACTCAGCCTGTCCAAATCATGCTGAAGCATCTCTGCATCCTCCTCACAGCTTATCCTCTCACCCAACTTTGTATCATCTGCAAATTTGGAGATGATACATTTAATTTCCTCTTCCAGATCATTAATATATAATGTGAACAGTTGAGGTCGAAGCACAGATCTCTGCAGAACCCCACTAGTCACTGACTGCCAATCAGAAAAAGGCCCACTTCTGCCAACTCTTTGTTTCCTGTCTGCTAGAGTAGTGGAGTCATAGAGGTGATGTATTTTGTTAGATCGAAACAGAACAGGACTGACTCAGTTAATGGTGGGGCACTGGGGAGAGTTATAGAACAAAGAGATCTAAAGGTAGAGGTTCAGAAATCCTTGAAAGTGGAGCCACAGGTGGCCAAAGTGGTTTCATTGGTCAGACCATTGAATACAGGAATTGGGGCATCTTGTTGAAGTTGTACAAGACATTGGTAAGGCCATACTTGGAATACTGTGTACAGTTCTGATCACCCTATTATACAAAGGATATTATTAAACTAGAAAGAGTGCAGAATAGATTTACTAAAATGCTATCGGCCCAATATGTCCATGCTGCCCCTTTTTTTAACCCCTAAGCTAGTCCCAATTGCCTGCATTTTGTCCATATCCTTCTATACTCATTTTACCCACGTAACTGTCTAAACACTTTTTAAAAGACAAAATTGTACCCATCTCAACGACAACCTCTGGCAGCTTGTTTCAGTTGCTCACCACCCTTTGGGTGAAAAATTGCCCCTCTGGACCCTTTTGTATCTTTCCCCTCTTACCTTAAACCTATGTTCTCTAGATTTAGATTCCCCTACCTTTGGGAAAAGATATTCACTCTCTAGCTGATCTATGCCCTTCATTATTTTATAGATCACTATAAGATCACGCCAAAGTCTCCTATGCTCCAGAGAAAAAAAATCCCAGTCTATCCAGCCTCTCCTTATAACTCAAACCATCAAGTCCTGGTAGCATCCTAGTAAATCTTTTCTGCACTCTTTCTAGTTTAATAATATCCTTTCTATAATAGGTGATCAGAACTGTACACAGTATTCCAAGTGTGGCCTTACCAACGTCTTATACAACTTCAACAAGACATCCCAACTGTTCAATGTCCTGATCAATGAAACCACTCTGTCCACCTGTGACGACACTTTCAAGGAGCTAGATCTCTGTGTTCTATAACCATCCCCAATGCCCTACCATTAACTGAGTAAGTCCTGCCCTGTTTCGATCTACCAAAATGCATCATCTCGCATTTATCTAAATTAAACTCCATCTGCCATTCGTCAGCCCACTGGCCCAATTGACCAAGATCATATTGCAATCCTAGATAACCTTCTTCACTGTCCACTATGCCACCAATCTTGGTGTCATCTGCAAACTTTCTAGCATGTCTACTAAATTCTTATCCGAATCATTTATATAAATGGCAAACAACAGTGGATCCAGCACCGATCCCTGAGGCACACCATTGGTCACAGGCCTCCAGTTTGAAAAACAACCCTCTGTCATCAAGCCAGTTTGTACCCATTTGACTACCTCACCCTGGATCCTGTGAGATTTAACCTTATGCAACAACCTACTATGTGGTACCTTGTCAAAGGCCATGCTAAAGTCCACATAGGCATCATAAACTGCACTGCCCTCATCTATGTTCTTCGTTGCCCCTTCAAAAACTCAATTAAATTTGTAACATGATCTTCCACTCACGAAGCCATGCTGACTGTCCCTAATCAGTCCTTGCATCTCTAAATGCCTGTCAATCCTGTCTCTCAAAGTACCTTCCAACAACTCACCCACTAGAGGTACAAAGAACAAAGAACAACACAGCACGGGAAACAGGCCCTACAGCCCAACGAGCCCGCCCTGCCATTTCAACATTGTGAGTCCCCTCTTCCACCCATGACCCTTGTCAACGCTTATGGCATTCCACATTGGAAATCAGATTGAGGGGAGACTAATTTAGGGACAATTTGTTACACCAATCAGCCTAACAGCACATCTTTGGGATGTGGGAGGAAACCGGAGCACCCGGAGAAAACCCACGCAAGCACGGGGAGGATGAACAAACTCCCACAGACACCGGCCCAAATCCATGTATCTGCACAGCAAACAGTGATAGTCACTGAGGTGTCGTGTTGCCCATCAGCTGGTCCAGTTTAAGTTACACTAATGACGTGAAGCACTAGGCTACTCTCGAAACGTCCAAGAGCAGCCCTCGCACGACCCATCGCGTGTATGCCCCTTGTTGGACAACAAGATGGACTGAAGCACCTCTGGATTAAAAGAGAAAAACATCAATAACATGTACATCCTTACACAAACATTCAAGGGAATCCCCAGAAACTCAAAAGTAAAACAAGTGAGCCAGAAAATATGTTGGAAGGTCCATAGGAATCAATTGATTCCCAGGGAAATCCCAAGGCTCTTGATCCTTACTTAAAACAGTCTCCTATATCCCTCCATCTCCATCCCACTCATGTGCCTGTCTAAGTATCTCTTAAACAACTCCAGTGTGCCTGCCTCCACCACCTTACTTGGTAGAGCATTCCATACCCCCACAACCCTCTGTGTGAAAAACCTCCCTCTAACATCCGAATCATACCTTGCCCCCCTCACCCTAAGCCCGTGGCCCCTCGTAATATTTGTTTCCACTCTCGGAAAAAGCTTACCACTGTTTATTCTATCTATACACTTCATAATCTTATACACCTCTATTATATTTCCCCTCATTCACCGTCTTTCTAAGGAAAACAGCCCCAATTTGCCCAATCTTTCCTCATACTCCAGTCCTTCCATGCCAGGCAGCATCCTGGTAAACCTCCTCTGCAATCTCTCCAGGGTCTTCACGTCTTTCCGGTAGTAAGGCGACCAGAACTAGACACAGTACTCCAAATGTGGCCTAACCAACGTCTATACAACTGCAACATTAGACTCCAGCTCTTGTACTCTACACCCCTTCCTATAAAGGCTAACATAAGAACATAAGAACATAAGAAATAGGAGCAGGAGTAGGCCATCCAGCCCTTCGAGCCTGCCCCGCCATTCAATAAGATCATGGCTGATCTGTCGCTGCTCAGTTCCACTTTCCCGCCCTCTCCCCGTAACCCTTAATCCCCTCTCCTATCAAAAACCCATCAACCCGCGTCTTAAAAATATTTAGCGAGGCAGCCTCCACCACTTCAACGGGCAGAGAATTCCAGAGATTCACCACCCTTTGAGTGAAGAAGTTCCTCCTCAACTCCGTTCTAAACCGCCCCCCTTTTATCTTGAGGCTGTGCCCCCTAGTCCTATTGTCTTTTTTGAGCGGGAAGAGTCTTTCCACCTCTATCCTATCCATCCCATTCATCATCTTATACGTCTCAATGAGATCTCCTCTCATTCTTCTAAACTCTAACGAGTACAAGCCCAGTTTATTCAGCCTCTCCTCATAGCTCAACCCCCTCAACTCCGGTATCAA
The DNA here is from genome assembly GCF_965287045.1 of Carcharhinus amblyrhynchos. Taxonomy (NCBI): domain Eukaryota; kingdom Metazoa; phylum Chordata; class Chondrichthyes; order Carcharhiniformes; family Carcharhinidae; genus Carcharhinus; species Carcharhinus amblyrhynchos. Next base: position 87,179,526 of record NC_137332.1, on the reverse strand, counting down.
CATACCATAAGCTTTCTTTACAACCTTCTCCGCCTGTACTGCCACCTTCAAAGACTTGTGCACTTGCACCCCCAGGTCCTTCTGTGTTTCTATACTCTTAATAGGTCTACCCTTTATCATATAACTCCCCCCTACATTATGTCTTCCAATATGTGAGGCTCACCAGCTTGCAATTCCCAGGCTTATCCCTGCAGCCCTTCTTAAAGACACAACATTTGTCACTCTCCAATCTTCAGGCACCTCACCTGTGACTATCAATGATTCAAATATCTCTGCTAGGGGATGTGCAATTTCCTCCCTAGCCTCCCACAATGTCTTGGGATACATTTCATCAGGTCCTGGGGACTTATCTACCTCAATGTGCTTTAAGGCTTCCAGGACCTCCTTCTCAGTTATATGTACAGTCCTCAAGGCATTACTATTTATTTCCCCAAGTTCCCTAACATTCATGCTTTTCTCAACAGTAAATATAATGAGAAATAATCATTTAGGATCTTTCCCACCTCCTGTGGATCTGCATACAGATGACCTTGTTGATGCTTACTCTCCCCCAGCTACTCTTTTACTTTTATGTATTTAGAACATAGAACATAGAACACTACAGCACAAACAGGCCCTTCGGTCCACGAGTTGCGCCAATCACATCAACACCTACCAATCTATAGACCTATCTATAACCCCCAATCCCATTAAATCCCATATACTCATCCAGAAGTCTTTTAAAAGACCCCAGCGAGTTCGCCTCCACCACCACTGACGGCAGCCGATTCCATTCACTCACCACCCTCTGAGTGAAAAACTTACCCCTAACATCACTTCTGTACTTGCCTCCCCGCACCTTCAATCTGTGTCCTCTCGTAGCGACCATTTCAACCCGGGGAAATAGCCTCTGAGAATCCACCCTATCTATTCCTCTCAACATTTTATAAACTTCTATCAGGTCGCCTCTCAACCTTCGTCTCTCCAGGGAAAAGAGTCCCAGCTCCCTCAACCTAACTTCATAAGGCATGCCTCCCAGTCCAGGCAACATCCTTGTAAATCTCCTCTGTACCCTTTCAATAGCTTCTACGTCCTTCCTATAGTGAGGCGACCAGAACTGCACACAGTACTCCAAATGAGGCCTGACAAGGGTCTTATAAAGTTGCAGCATTACCTCCCGATTCCTAAACTCAATCCCTCGATTAATGAAGGCCAGTACACCTTCTTGACCACATCCTCCACCTGCGAGGCCGATTTAAGAGTCCTGTGGACCCAGACCCCAAGATCCTTCTGCTCTTCAACACTACTAAGGCTCCTGCCCTTGATAGTGTACTCGTTCATCCCATTGGTTCTGCCAAAATGGACGACTACACATTTATCCGCGTTGAAGTCCACCTGCCACTTCTCCGCCCAGTCCTGCATCCTATCTATGTCCTGCTGCAACTTTTGACATCCTTCCAGACCATCCACAACACCACCGACCTTCGTGTCATCAGCGAACTTACTTACCCATCCCTCCACTTCCTCATCTAGGTCATTTATGAAAATGACAAACAGCAAGGGTCCTAGAACAGATCCCTGGGGCACTCCACTGGTGACTGACCTCCATGCCGAAAAAGACCCATCCACAACCACTCTCTGCCTTCTGCAGGCAAGCCAGTTCTGGATCCACAAGGCCAAAGGCCCTTGGATCCCATGCCCTCTCACCTTCTCAAGAAGTCTTGCATGGGGGATCTTATCAAACGCCTTGCTGGAGTATTTGTAGAAGACTTTTGGATTCTCCTTTGCTATATCTACCAAAATAATTTTGTGTCCCCTTTTTGCCCTCCTAATTTATTTCTTAATTCTACTCCTACATCCTCTATACTCTTCAAGGGATCCACTTGATCCCAACTGCCTATGCATGTCACGTGCCTTTTTCTTCTTCTTGACCAGGGCCTCAATATTCCGAGTCATTCCGAGTTCCCTACTTCGACCAGCCTTACCCTTCACTCTAAGCGGAATGTGCTTGCCCTGAACCCTGGTAAACACACAGATATCCCTTTGCCTCCCCACTGACTCCCCCAAATAACTGTTGAAAGTTCCTGCCTGATATCATCCAAATTGGTCGTGCTCCAACTTAGAATTTTAACTTTTGGGCCAGACCTATCATGCTTATAATCTCGTGACATTACCCAAAATTCAATGTGCTTTAACATTCCATAGTAGTCTGTAATGTTAGATCTTGTCGAAAGCATTCTGAATAAACTACTGGTTCTCCTCGGCCAGCTCCAGTGGTTATATCCTCAAAGAATTCTAATAGATTTGTCAAGCATGATTTCACCTCTGTAAATTTATGCTGACTTTGTCTGATTATATCACTGTCTTCCAAATGCCAAGTTATGAAATCTTTGGTAATGGATTTACCAGTACCGACTTTAGGCTCATTGGTCTATAGTTCCTTGTTTTCTCTCTACCTCTCTTTTTAAAGGGACTTATATTAACTACCAATCTGTAGGAACTAGTACAGAGTCCAAAGAATTTCAGAAAATAACCACCAATGGATCTATTATTTCCAGGACCACTTCTGCGATGAAGATTACTAAATTTATCCACCTTTAATCTCATCAATTTCCCTAAAACCATTTCTCTACTAATGTTGGTTTCATTCAGATCTTCACTGAAACTTGTTTCTCTCAGAACCATAGGCTTGTGGTTATTGTTTAATTTAATTTTGAGCAATAAAAGCACAGTTCCTTCACTGCCAACTTCTGGAGTTATTATAGATCAGTGTTGAGACAATGCTGCTCTGTCAGAGGGTCAGTACTGAGGGAGTGCTGCTCTGTCAGAGGGTCAGTACTGAGGGAGTGTTGCTCTGTCAGAGGGTCAGTACTGAGGGAGTGCTGCACTGTCAGAGGGTCAGTACTTAGGGAGTGTTCCACTGTCAGATGGTCAGTACTGAGGGGGTGCTGCACTGTCAGAGGGTCAATACAGAGGGAGTGCTGCACTGTCAGATGGTCAGTACTGAGGGAGTGCTGCAGTGTCAGAGGGTCAGTACTGAGGGAGCGCTGCACTGTCAGAGGGTCAGTACTGAGGGAGTGCTGCACTGTCAGATGGTCAGTACTGAGGGGGTGCTGCACTGTCAGAGGGTCAATACAGAGGGAGTGCTGCACTGTCAGATGGTCAGTACTGAGGGAGTGCTGCAGTGTCAGAGGGTCAGTACTGAGGGAGCGCTGCACTGTCAGAGGGTCAGTACTGAGGGAGTGCTGCACTGTCAGAGGGTCAATACAGAGGGAGTGCTGCACTGTCAGAGGGTCAGTACTGAGGGAGTGCTGCTCTGTCAGAGGGTCAATACAGAGGGAGTGCTGCACTGTCAGAGGGTCAGTACTGAGGGAGTGCTGCACTGTCAGGGGGTCAGTACTGAGGGAGTGCTGCACTGTCAGGGGTTCAGTACTGAGGGATTGCCACACTGTCAGAGGATCAGTACTAAAGGAGTGCCACTCTGTCAGAGAGTCAGTACTGAGGGAATGCCACTCTGTCAGAGGGTCAGTACTGAGGGAGTGCCGCAGTGTCAAAGGGTCAGTATGTTGGAATTTATCTACTGCTTCACTTTTTTTTCACCACATTTGCTTTCTGTCTGGATGATCTTTTTGATCCTAGTCTGTCTAATTCTGTTGATCTATTTCCTTGCTGTCCTCTATTATCTCCAATATTTCATCTGTCATCCACTTTTCTTTCTTCTTTTCTTTAATTGGAATGTTGCTTTCCAATCTTTCAAACAGTGTAGCTTCAAACATTCTTCACGTTGAATGGTTTCATTGATCATTCAGCTGTTCAGATTTTGAATTCTCGGCTGAAATGTTTTTAATCATAGAATCACTACTGTGCAGAAGGAGGCCATTCGGTCCATCAAGTCTACACTGACCGCAATCCTATCTGCAGGACCCTACTTATTTACCTTACTAATCCCCCTGACACTAATGGGCAATTTAGCATGGCCAATCAACCTAACCCGCACACCTTTGAACAGTGGGAGGAAACAAGAACACCCGGAGGAAATCTACGCAGATACGGGGAGAATGTGCAAACTCCACGCAAGCCAGGAATTGAACCCAGGTCCCTGGCGCTGTGAGGCACCAGTACTAATCACTGTGCCACCATGCAGCCTCTTTCTCTAATTGAGTTGTCTGTATAGAGTAGTTCACAACCCAGTCTCTAATGTCACAGCATTTATCTTTCACTTGCTCAGCTTGATTTTCAAGGTGCAAACTGCAGCTCATGTTCACTTTTGCAGTCAGTGCAAAAACTCTCCAAAACAACAGCAGTCCCACTGCTTCTGATTTATCCATGTAACCCCGGCATTTAGCCAAGTTCAAGCACCTCTAACCTGTATGTCTTTGGACACCGTGGGGTAAGTTAGCATGGCCAATCCACCTAATCTGTACATCTTTGTATTGTAGGAGGAAACTGGAACACTTGGACGAAACCCATGCGGATATAGAGAGAATGTGCAACTTTACACAGTCATCCAAGGCTGGATTTGAACTCGGGTTCCTGGCATAACGTGTGCCACCTTGCCGTACTGTCAGATGTTGGTGTGTCAGAAGATGGTGAGATTGAATAGTTGGGCTTGGATTTCTATTTCTGAAATAGACTAACCCAGCACACATTCTGAAATGTTTTCATCTCGTGGATTCCTCATGTTTTTGACCTCCTGAGAAGATGAGCTGATGCCATCTGGTGCAAAATTACCCATGCTTTTCAAGCATTTTTCTCTCAAAGTAAAACCATTGACTTTCAAATGCCTCACGCGTGACAGTCATTAATTTTTCAGCTGGGATTTTCACATTCCGTGTTTGGATGCTGGGATGTAATGAAGAGGTAGAATCGAGTTGTGCGGACTTAGGAGACTGAGGGAGTGTTGCATTGTTGGAGGTCTGTCAGCGCTTTCCTCAGCCTTCTTCATCTTCATTTATACTTCCTTGGTCCTAGTACAGCTCCCCATCCCTCCCCCGCCAACCTTACATTATAAATTTTTCGGATTTTCTTTGCACTTAGCTCTGACGAAGGGTCATCCAGACTCAAAACTTTGGCTCTATTCTCTCTCCACAGATGCTGTCAGACCTGCTGAGATTTTCCAGCATTTTCTGTTTTTGTTTCAGATTCCAGCATCCACAGTATTTTGCTTTTATCTGCACATCTTTGGACTGTGGGAGGAAACTTGAGCACCCGGAGGAAACTCATGCGGACATGGGGAGAATGTGCAAACGCCATACAGGCAGTCACCCAGACCCAGAATCGAACCGAGGTCCAAGCACTGTGAGGCAGCGCTGCTAATCACTATGCCATCTGCTGGTTGCAGCGCTCAACTAACACTAGATTGAATCTTCTGTTCGTACACCAGAACCAGCATTCCACCAGTCAAGAGAATCCACCACCCTTTTTCCCCAGTGGCTTCACCCTAATTCTGGCACAGGACCCATCACAGACTATCAGCTGAACTTAGAGCTCACAAAAAGGACAGGATTGACCCAACCCTGGAGGAACTCCAGAGATCCCTGCTATCCTGCTTTCTCCTGTATCCTTTCTTTAAACTCTGGCCAGAGCATCAGCAACTATATGGCCATCTTTGAGATAAAAACAAATTCAAACTCCAGCAAAGCAGGCCATAGAAATGTCAGCCCATCTTGTTCATGCCAGCCCAAGAACACCCAGGTGCCCTTTCTAAACCCACCTTCCTGCTCCCAGCCCACAACCCTGAAGCTTACAACACTTAAGGTGCAGATCCAGGTAATTTTTTTAAGAAGAGTTCAGGGTCTTTCCCTCCACCACCAACATGGGCAACAAATTCCAGACACCCACTATCCTCTGCATAAAAAAGTTCTTTATCATTTCTCCTCTACATCTACTGCCATTTATCTTGAATCTATGTCCCCTGGTTCTGGAATTCTCCACCAAGAGAAAGAATTTTATCCTCTCATAATTTTGTACATCTTTATCAAGTGGGCACGGTAGCACAGTGGTTAGCGCTGCTGCTTCACAGCTCCAGGGTCCTGGGTTTGAGTCGCGGTTCGGGTCACTGTCTGTGTGGAGTTTACACATTCTCCTCGTGCCTGTGTGGGTTTCCTCCAGGTACTCCGGTTTCCTCCCACAGTCCAAAGATGTGCGGGTTAGGTTATTGGCCATGCTAAGAAAGTGCCCCTTAGTGTCCAGGGATGTGTAGGTTAGAGGGATGAGTGGGTATAATATGTAGGGATATGGGGGGGTAGGGCCTGGGTGGGATTGTGCTCAGTGCAGACTCGATGGGCTGAAGGGCCTCTTTCTGCACTCTATGATTACTTCTCAGCCTTCTTTGTCCAAGGAGAATCACTCCAACCTATCCAGCCTCTCCTCATAGCTACACTTTTCTGGCCCTGGCGACATTCTTGTAAACCTCCTCTGCACTCTCTCCTCAGCAATTGTATCCTTCCTGTAATATGGTGACCAGAACTGCACACAATACACCAGTTGTAGCCTCATTTGAGAGTTATAAAATTCCAACATTAGTCATGATTTAATAGAATCCCTACTGTGCAGAAAAGGGCTATTTGGCTCATTGAATCTGGACCAACACTCTGGCAGAACCTCTTACCACCCTGCTCTACGCTATATTTACCCTGCTAATTCCCCTAACCTGCACATCTTTGGACATTAAGGGACAATTTACCATGGCCAATTCACCTAACCTGCACATCTTTCAATTATGGGAGGAAATCAGAGCACCCGGAGGAAACCCACGTAGATACAGGAAGAATGTGCAAACTCCACACAGCCAGTCACCTAAGGCTGGAGTTGCACTTGGGTCCCTATCACTGTGAGGCAGCAGAGTAAACCACTGTGCTAGCTGTGACACTCCCTACGTGTGTTCTATATATCTTTAGACTACCTTCTGTCTAAGAGAGGAGTTCACAACCTGGGTTGGGTAATTACCCACTCTCAGTCCCAATTGAGCCCTCAAACCAGGTGACTCTCTTTTGTTGTGTTGCCTTTAAAGGGACAACCACAAACACCCAAGACAAGATTTAACATTTCAAAGAACAAAGGACAGTACAGCACAGACACAGGCCCACCAAGTCTGTGCTGACACAAATGCCCCTCTAATATTTCTTGCCTCTATGTGGCCCATATCCCTCTATTCCCTTCCTATTCATGTATTGATCCAGATACCTTGTGGAAGTTGTTATAGAATCTGTTTGTACCACCTCCTCCGGCAGTGTGTTCCAGGCATTCACAACCCTCTGTGTGCCCTTACAAACTTGCTCCCTCTCACTTTCAACCTATGCCCTCAAGTAATTGACCCTTCCACCCTGGGAAAAAGACTCTGACTATCCACTCACCCAGGGCTGTCATAATCTTGTAAGCCTCTATCAGGTCCCCCCTCATCCTCTGATGTTCCAATGAAAACAATCCAAGTTTGCTCAACCTTTCTTCATAGTCCACATCCTCCAATCCACGCAACATACTGGTAAATCTCTGCTGCACCTTTTCTAATGCATCAACCTCCTTCTGATAGTGTGGCAGCCAGATTTGTACACCATACTCCAAATGGGACCTAACCAAAGTCTTATACAGCTGCAATGTGATTTTCCAATTCCTTTATTCAACACCTTGACTGATGAAGGCCACATGCCATACGCCTTTTTCACTACCTTGTCCACCTGAGTTGCCACCTTCAGGGAACTCTATCCCTTTAACTATGGATCTGCATGCCTAAATCCCTCTGTAGGCTAATATTTCTAAGGGTTCAACCATTTACTGTATACTTTGCTTCTGCAGTCAACCTCCCAAGTTGCATCACTTCATATTTGTCTGAGTTAAATTTCATCTGCCATCTTCCGGCCCAGGTTACCAGCTGATTTATATTCTGCTATGTCCTTTAACAATCCTCCTCACTATCTGCTACTCCCTTAATTTCTGTATCATCTGCAAATTTACTCATGTACCACCTACATTTTCCTCCAAATCATTTACATATATGACAAACAACATACTCCAGCACTCATCCTTGTGGAACACTTCCTGTCACAGACTTCTAGTTAGAAAAATACCCTTCCACTGCTACTGTCTGCTTTCAATGCCCAAGCCAGTTTTATATCCATCTTATCAGCTCACCTTGGATCCCATATGACTTCACTTTCTGTATCAGCCTGCCATGAGGAACCTTATCGAAGGCTTTAAGTCTATATATATAACATCCACCGTTCTTCCCTGGTCAATTTTTTTGTCACTTCCTCAAAGAAGTTTGTGAGACACAATCTCTACTTCACAAAACCATGCTGCCTATCGCTAATAAGCCTATTCTCTTCCAAATGTGAGTACATCCTTTCCCTAAGAATCTTCTCCAATAATTTCCCCACTGCTGATGTAAGGCTTATAGGCCTGTAATTTCCCAGATTGTCTCTTCTGCCCTTCTTAAACAGAGGAAAAGTCTTAGCTACTCTCCAATCCTCTGGTGCTTTGCCCGTGGCTAAAGAGGATACAATGATTTTAGCTAAGGCCTCTGCAATTTCTTCCCTTGCCTCTCTCAGTATTCTGGGATAGACCCTATCTGGCCCTGGGGACATGCCCACCTTAATGTTTTTCAAAACCTCCAATACCTCCTCATTTTTATCTCAACACGTCCTAGAATGTCAGCAGCCTCTTTTCTACACCCATCCAGCACATCCTTCTCCCTTGCGAACATGATGCAAAGTACTCATTAAGGACCTCATTTGGCCCCACGCACAAATTCCTTTGATTGTTCTTGATTTTCAATTGTGGATTATTTTCATTGATATGTATTCAGTTTTCCTGAGGAATAGCTGACAGAGTGCTCTACAACCAGTATAACTATTTTGAATTCTTTGTTGAAACTCGGACAAGAAAGCACTGGTTAAATTCTTAAGACGGCCTTTAAGCTATCAGAGATGACTTTTGCTCAGTTAACTTTCATATTCTTCTTCAATAATGGAAAGATGACCGCACTGAAATCCGGGACAGTAGAAGCCACTCTGAAGAATGGCAGTATATCCTATTTTGTTTTAGAAACAGCAGGGTCTGTCACTGTTTGAACTTTACCTTCTCTGGCCAGCACTTTGCTCCATGACATGTCTCAAATTAATGACTTTGGTCTTGGCAAATACACTTATTCCAGAGTTATCACAAAACCCACTTTTTGTAGTTTATACATTAAATATTGCATTTACATGTCTCACAATTTTCCTAAGTGTTGTTCATAGATCATCAATATACATAATTCAGCTATGTATTCCAGCATTTACTTGGTTTGTCAATCTTTGAAAGACATTCTTCACTCCAAGTGGCATAACCTTACAGATCGTCTGGGGTTATGGAAGTAGAGACGTCTTTGCAAACTGATATTGCTAACAAAATCTGAATTTCCAACTCCAGTAATGCAATCCTCAAGTCGGGAAATTGGATAAGGATCGATTTTTGTGACAGCACTAACTTTGTTACAATCAGTGCAGAACCTCAGTGATCCAGTGGAGAAGTGCAGTTACTTTAATTTGGTCCAATCTGACCACTGTCCAGCATAAATTTCATTTCCACTGAGCCAATTTCCCAGGATTGTCTCAGTAGTGCTTTGTTTGATGCATGAAGCATTTCCCACCTCAACATCATGCATAGCTAAAGAAGTTCACCCTGGTATATCTATACACAGTGACTCATTTGTTAAGCAGCTTGCCTCTGCAACCCTGAAACTTTGCTGGAAGGGAGTGTCATAGTCTATCCAAATGTTTTTGTACATCTCTGGTGGCTAAGTTTTTTTAATGGGTGTTCGATCTGAGAACTTTCAATCTCTGACTCATTCTTTGAGCCCTCAAGCGTTCAAAGTCACCATTTTCCTTCTTTACTACCTGGAATACATGCACTGGTTGATTAGATGCCCTGTCACAATATCATTTCAGCATATTTATATGACACATTTGTCGAGGTTTCCTGTTGTCTTTGCTACTTAATGATATAGTTTACCTCATTGACTCTCTTTTTAATATACATAGACTCATTAATCCTAACATGTAGTGAGTGATTCCGCCAGAAAGACAATGGAATCCACAGATTTAAAAGTTTGAATTTCAGCTGTCTTATTCACTTGCTTTTTCATTGCTTGTTAGGAAACATTAGGAAATTCTTGGGCTTTCTCAAAACTTGGTCATAAAGTTTTAGAGAATAATTCCTTCTTTCTGAGCCATAAATTTACATGGTCCCCTTACTTCACATTCATAGATTAACTCAAAGGCATTGAAGCCAGTTGACTCAATAGGTGCATTTCCTATGGCAAATAATAAAACTCCCTTATCCCTGTCCTCAAGGTATTCAAGGCAATAAGGTTTGATCATCATTTTTAGATGCGATGGCTTTTTTCCAATTCCCCCTGAGACAGTGGGCGGTACACAGATGCTTTATTGCGAAGCTACACAATGCCTCATCGAACACTCATCAGATGAAATGTGACCCCTGATTTGGCTGAATCTCTCTGGGTAACCCAGTCCTGGTGAAAAACTGAAGTACCACCTTTTCAGTAATTCTTTTTAAGGTGCAAGATGGTTAAAAGGTATTGAATTCCCATTTTGGTTTAGGGTGGAGGTCTCACAGAATCCATAGAACCACAGAATCCCTACAGTGCAGAAGGAGGCCATTTGGCCCATTGAGTCTGCAATGATTCTCCGAAAGAGCATCTTACCCAGGTAACCCCACCCCCTGGACCTATCCCTGTAACCCCACTTATTTACCCCACCAATCCACCTAACCTACACATCTTTGGACACTAAGGGGTAACTTAAGAATGGCATGGGAGCACAGTGGTTAACACTGCTGCCTCACAGCATCAGGGACTTAGTTTCGATTCCCAGCTTGGGTCACTGTCTGTGTGGAGTCTGCACATTCTCCCTGTGTCTCCCTGTGCATTGGACATGCTAGGTTCTCCCTCAGTGAACCCAAACAGGCACCAGAGTGTGGCAAGTAGGGGATTTTCACAGTAACTTCATTGCAGTGCTAATGTAAGCCTACTTGTGACACTAATAAATAAACTTTAAAACTTTAAAATAATCCACCTAATCCACACATCTTTGCACACTGAGGGGCAATTTAGCAGGGTCATTTCACCTAACCTGCACATCTTTGTACTATGGAGGAAACCAGAGCACCCAGAGGAAACTCACACAGTTGCCCAAGGCTGGGATTGAATCTGGGTCCCTGGGGCTGTGAGGCAGCAGTGCTAATCACTGCGCCACTGAGTTGCCCAACTAGTCAGGTTTTCAGCTGTGATTAAATATATTAATTACCTGATTTTCTCCCACACTCCAGCCATTAGTCAGTTAAATATCTGTCCTTGCATCTTTCTACACCATTTGGAATGCAATTGGATGATGCAGGACTGTCAGCCAATTAGTCTGTTATCCCATTTTCAATTTTTTTTATTATCTGGCAAAGGTATCTGTTCAAAGGAAATGATAAAGGAACATTTTTCTTAATGTTCTGATGATTTTTCTCCAGCGTTGTCCTGGAGATTGATCTTCAATTCCTGGAGATTCCAGGCTGATCCTAGGGGGTTGGCAACCTTATCAAATGGTTCATTAAAAGTGGGTATTAGGAACAATGCAGATAGTATAATCAATGGCTGCGGCTTTCATAGAATCGCTACAGTGCAGAAGGAGTCCATTTGATCCATCAAGTCTGCACTGACTCTCCAAATGAGCATCTTACCCAGGCTCACAGCACCCCACTCATCCTCCACAAGCCCGTTTACCATGGCTAATCCACGTAACCTACACAATTTGGGACATTAAGGGGCAATAAAGCATGGCCAATCCACCTTAACTGTTCATCTTTGGACTGTGAGAGGACACCACACACACACACACACACACACACACACACACACACACACACACCCCTCAAAAGATTAAAAGTCAATGGTTCAGAGGGAAAGGGATAGATGGTGGTATCCATGAAATGGTTTCCATGTTATTCATGGAAATGCATGTTTCTCAGCACTGGTCAAAGAAACAATCATAGAATCTTTTGCACGGAGACAGGCCCTTTGACCCAAACAAGTCCATGCTGATCAAAATGCCCATCGAAGCTAACCCTATTTGCCTGCATTTGGCCCATATCCCTCCATGTATCTCTCCAAATGCCGTTTAAATGTTTTCAATATCCCTACTTCAATCACTTCCTCCAGCAGCTCATTCCACATATGTATCATGCACTGTGTAAAAAAGTAGCTCCTCAGGTTCCCATTAATTCTTTCCCCTCTTAACTTAAACCTATGCCCCCTCGTTCTCAATTCCCCAATGCTGGGAGAAAGATTGAGTGCATTCACCCTATTCATGCCTTCCATGATCTTATACACCTCTATAAGATCATCCCGCAGTCTTCTAAGCTCTGAAGAAAGAAGTCCTAGCCTATCCAATCTCTCCTTATAACTAAGTCCCTTGAGTCCTGACAACATCCTCGTAAATCTCTCCTGCATTCTTTCCAGGTTTTCCTATAGCAAGGCAACCAAAACTGAATACAATATTCCAGGTGTGACCTCACCAACGTCCTGTACAACTGCAACATAACTTCCCAACTTCTACATTTAATCGATGTCCCTTTCACTATTTTTCAGTAGGAATTTGAGGAAAATTTGGAGTCTGTCAATTTCTGAGCATAGAGCAAATCCAGACCAACTTCCATTCACTCTCTGCTTTGGGACTGGCTCTGGAATGTCAGGAGCTGGGGTTCTTTATCCAGGTGGTTGATTTTTCTTTTTCCTCGTCCTCAGCTTTTAAACGCAGGTTTTCCAATTATGGTTACCTTTTTTCCCAAATCATAAACCACCGTGCGACCCTTTTGTAAACAGTCGGCCAGTGATTCAGGGGCTTCCATCTTCTTTAAAACCGTTTAATTACCTTTTCATGTAAAATGCTGTCTTCCAGCAAGCTCAGTTTCCATATTAACTCTTTGAAGGACAATGTCTTTAAAATCCAATTCTTCCAGAATGTTCTTAATCTTTGAAGATGAACAATTTTCTGTGATCAAAGTATTTATGACACCTCAAGAGAGTTTGAATAAATTCATCCAACACAATTCCCTTTCTTAAAACATGTTGATTCTGCTTGACTGAATTTCAAAAACATCCTGCAACTACCTAATAATACATTCCGCATTTCCCATTACAGACGGTAGGCTAATTGGCTTATAGTTAGGAGATTACAGAGAGATTTCAGAATTATAGAATAGTTTTAATGAGGTCTTTAATTATCCAAATATTGACTGAACAATCTGTGGTGTAAAGGGTAAGAGCCAAGGGTTCCTAATGTGTGCTCAGGAGAATTATCTATAGCCGTATGTTTCCAATCTAATGAGAAGGGAGACACTGCTGGACATGATTCTGGGAAATGAGATGGGCCAATTGGAACTGCATCAGTAGGAGAACATTTAGGGAAGAGTGATCATTGCATCATAAGGGTTAGGCTGGTTATGGAAAAGGACAAAGAACAATCCAAAACAAGATTAATTAACTTGAGGAAAGCTAACCTCAGTGGGGTAAGAACAGATATAGGCTAAATAAAATGGAGTCAAAGGTTAGCAGAAAAGGCAGTAGCCGAATTAGGATTAGGGTTAGGTGACCATTAAGGAAGAGAGAGTTCGGGCAAGATTAAGGGAAATTCCTTCTAAAAGATAGAGCAAATAAATCCAGTGCTCTTGGGATAACAAAACAGATAGAAATTAAAATAAATACGTAAAATTGACTTCATGAAAGACGTCAAGTCAAAAGTGCAATTGAGAACTAGGCTGAATGTAGACAGTGCAGTGGGGAAGTCTATCATCCTTCAGTTTCAAATAAAAGTAAATATTTACATCTACAGAATCCCTCCTGTGCAGAAGGAGGCCATTTGGCCTATCAAGTCTGCACCAACTCTCTGACAGAGTATCTTACCCAGGCTCACACCCCCTGCCCTATCCCCATAACCCAGAGCATTTACCATTGCTAATTCACCTAACCTACACAACTTTGGACTATGGGAGGAAACCAGAGCACCTGGAGGAAACCCACACAGACATGTGAAAACTCCACACAGTCACTCAAGGCTGGAATTGAACCCAGGTCCCTGGCACTACTAGGCAGCAGTGCTAACCATTGTGCCACCCCCAACTTGTCAAATATTTCTGGAAATCCAGATAGACGACAACTACCATATTCCCTTCATTAACCCTCTCTGTTACCTCATCAAATTATTTCCTGTCTTCACTGGTTTCTCATTCCTTTCAGCAGGAGGTGGAGAATCCTGACAAAATCCCACACAAGTGATTAGAGTGTTAAATTAAAGCACCCGTGATTTGGGATAGTATATTGAGATGGATAGAAAACTGATGGGCAGACAGGACACAAAAAGTAGAAATAAACAAATGGCAGGCAGTGACTAGTGGGTTACTGCAAGGATCAGTGCCCAACTATTCACTATATATATATATTAATGATTTAAGTGAGGGAACTAAATGTAATATCTCCAAATTTGAAGATGACACAAAGCTGGGTGGGAGGGTAAGGTGTGAGGAGGATACAGGAATCTTTCAAAAGGGTCACATGGTGGTTTATGATTTGGGAAAAAAAAAACAGGAGAATACAAGAATTCCCTATCCAAATAAATCCTGTTTGATTTGGACAAACTAAGTGAGTAAGCAAATGAATAGCAGATGCAATATAAGCAGCGAGAACCTGGATGTCTTTGTGCATCATTCACTGAAGGGCAGCAGGCAGTGGAAAAGACAAGTGGTATGTTGGCCTTCATAGTGACAGAATTTGAGTGCGGGAGCAGGGAAGACTTGCTGTAATTATACAAGGTCTTCATGAGACCACATCTGGAGTATTGTGCGCAGTTTGATCTCCTTATTTGAGGAAGGACATCCTTGTTATAAAGGGCATGTAGAGAAAGTTTACACGGCTGATTCCTGAGATGACCGGACAGATGTATCTCCTTTGCACCCCCTCCAGTGCAATCACATTCTCCCTATAATGTGACGACAAGAGCTGCACACAGTGCTTCAGTTGTGGCCTCATCAAAGTTCTATTCAACTCCAAGATGACTTTCCTGTTTTTGTAATCTATGCCTCAATTGATAATGTAAGTGCCCCATTTGCCAGTTTCACATCGCAACCGACATGCCCTTCCATCTTCAGAGATCAATGGACAAACACGTCAAGGTCCCTTTGTCCCACAGAACTTTCTAGTATCCTGTAGTTCATTGAATTACTCCTTCCAAAGTGTATCACCCCACAGTTTTCAGGGTTAAATTCCATCTGCCACTTATCTGCCCATTTGACCATCTGTCTATATCTCCCTGCAGTGCAAGACAATCTCATTTTTAACTACCTGGCCAATATTTGTTACATTTGCAAACTTACGAATCCTAACCTCCATGTAGTTATCTATATTGTTTATATAAATGATGTGGAGTTGCCAGCGTTGGACTGGGGTAGGCACAAAAAGTAGTCTCACAACACCCGGTTAAAGTCCAACAGGTTTATTTGGTAGCACGAGCTTTCGGAGCGTTGCTCCTTCATCAAGTGAGTGAAGAATTTGGTTCACAAATGAGGCATATATGGACACAAACTCAATTACAAGATATAGATAGGCTGGAAAATTGGGCAGAGAAATGACAGATGGAATTTAATCCAGATAAATGTGAAGTGATGTATTTTGGGAGATCTAATGTAGGGAGGAGCTATACGCTAAATGGAAGAACCATCAGGAGTATAGACACACAGAGGGATCTGGGTGTGCAAGTCCACAGATCCTTAAAGGTAGCAACACAGGTGGAAAAGGTGGTGAAGAAGGCATATGGCATGCTTGCCTTTATTGGGTGGGGCATAGAGTATAAAAGTTGGTATGTGATGTTGCAGCTATATAGAACGTTGGTTAGGCCACATCTGGAATACTGCGTAAAGTTCTGGTTGCCACATTACCAGAAGGATGTGAGGCTTTGGAGAGAGTGCAGAAAAGGTTTACTAGGGTGTTGCCTGGTATGAAGCTATGAGGTGAGATTCAGTAAACTAGATTGTTCTCCCTGGAAAGACGGAGATTGAGGGGCGACCTAATAGAAGTTTATAAAATTATAAAGGGCATAGATAGGGTGAGCTGTTGGAAGCTTTTTCCCAGGTCAGAGGTGACAAACACAAGGGGTCACAAGTTCAAGTTAAGGGGGGCAATGTTCAATACTGATATGCGGGGATTTATATTACGCAGAGGATACAGGGGCCTGGAATGCACTATCAATTAAGGTACTTGAGGCAGACATGCTAGGATAATTTAAGACTTATTTAGACAGCCACATGAAGAGACTGGGAATAGAGGGACGATCTATTGGCCGCATGTCATATGCCTTTTTGACTACCTTGTCCACCTGAGTTGCCATCTTGAGGGAACTCTATCCCTGAAGTAATGACTTGATGACATTTATATAGGCACAATAAGTAGTCTCACAACACCAGGTTAAAGTCCAACAGGTTTATTTGGTAGCACGAGCTTTGAGAGTGCAGTCCCTTCATCAGGTTCACAAACAGGGCTTATATAATAGACACAAACTCAATTACAAGATAATGGTTGGAATGTGAGTTTTAACAGGTGCAGACAATGTGAGCAGAGAAAGGGTTAAGCATAGGTTAAAGAAGTGTGAATTATCTCCAGCCTGGACAGTTAGTAGGATTTTGTAAGACCAAGCAAGTCATGGGGGTTACAGATAGTGTGACATGAACCCAAGATCCCGGTTGAGGTCTTCCTCATGTGTGCGGAACTTGGCTATCAGTCTCTGCTCAGTGCTCAGTGACCCTGCAATGTTGTGTGTCATTAAGGCCGCCTTGGAGAACGCTTACCCAAAGATCAGAGGCCGAATGCCTGTGACTGCTGAAGTGTTCCCAACAGGAAGAACATAAGAACATAAGAAATACGAGCAGGAGTAGGCCATCTAGCCCTTTGAGCCTGCCCCACCATTCAATAAGATCATGGCTGATCTGAAGTGGATCAGTTCCACTTTCCTGCCTTCTCCCCATAACCCTTAATTCCCTTGTCTATCAGAAACCTATCTACCCGTGACTTAAATACATTCAGCGAGGTAGCCTCCACCACTTCAATGGGCAGAGAATTCCAGAGACTCACCACTCTTTGAGTGAAGAAGTTCCTCCTCAACTCCGATCTAAACTGCCCCCCCCCCTTATTTTGAGGCTGTGCCCTCTTGTTCTGCTATCCTTCCTAAGCGGGAAGAATCTCTCTGCCTCTACTCTGTCTATTCCTTTCATTATCTTATACGTCTCTATAAGATCCCCCCTCAGCCTTCTAAACTCCAACGAGTACAGACCCAGTCTATTCCACCTTTCCTCATAGGCTAACCCCCTCATCTCCAGTATCAGCCTAGTGAATCTCTCCAAGGCGGCCTTCATTACATATGACAGTGCAGAGTTGCTGAGCAGAGACTGATAGCCAAGTTCTGCACACATGAGGACGGCCTCAATCGAGATCTTGGGTTCATGTCACACTAGCTGTACCCCCAGGACTTGCTTGAACTTGCAAAATCTCACTAACTGTCCTATCTAGAGACAATACACATCTCTTTAACCTGTGCTTAATGCTCTGTCTACTCATATTGTCTGTACTTTTAAGACTTGATTAGCTGTAAAGACTTGCACTTCAATCATTATTTTGTAAATTGAGTTTGTTTCTTTATATGCCCTATTTGTGAAGAGATCTCCCACTCACCTGATGAAGGGGCAGCGCTCCAAAAGCTAGAGGCACTTGCTATCAAATAAACCTGTTGGACTTTAACCTGGTGTTATGAGACTTCTTACATGTGTACCTCCCCTATGGCCAGAGAAGAATTAAAAATTTGGTTCAATGCCCTTACAATCTTTTCTCTTGTCTCCCAGAGCAGCCTGGGACACAATTCACCTCGACCTGGAAATTTGGCCGCTTTTAAGCCAACAATACCTTGTCCTTCCTGATTTCAATTTGCTCAAGAACCTCGCAGTCTCTCTTCCTGAATTCCATACCTTCTTCCTCATTCCCTTGAGTGAAGACAGATGTGAAGTATTCATTCAACACTCTGCCAATGTCCTCTGCCTCCAACCATATATTGCCCCCTTGTTCCTACTCTTTCCCTGATTATCCTCTTCTCATTGATATACATAGAATATCTCGAGATTTTATCAGTCAGAGCTTTCTCATATCCCCTCTTTGCTCTTTTAATTGTTTTCTTAAGCTCCACTCTGCACTTTCTGTACCTCACTAATGCCTCTGTTGATATGTTCCCCTTGTACCTGCTAAAACCTTTCTTTTCCTTCTCATTTATCCTGAATGTAACTGATCACCTCACTCCATGCTCTGTCAATGAACTCTGATAAACATTGACTTCAGGGAGTGTAGTGGAAGATATGACCTGTCTACATCAAAGATGTGGGTATGCCGGCGTTGGACTGGTGTAAACACAGTAAAAAGTCTGACAACACCAGGTTTTAGTCCAACCTATTTATTTGATAATATACTCGCAAGCTTTCGGGTTAGCCCCTTCGTCAGGTGAATGGAGAGTTCTGGCCTCAGACAGAGCATATAAAGCACCTATGCTCTATTTATTATCAAATAAATAGGTTGGACTAAAACCTGGTGTTGTCAGACTTTTTACTGTGTTTACATCAAAGATGACATGACATGATCGAGAGCTTCAAGGTTCTATGTGTTCAGGTCATTGACAATCTCTCCTAGTCCCTCCATTGCCAATGCCAGAGTTAAGAAAGCTCACAAGCACTTGTACTTTTTCAGGAGGCTAAGAAAATTCAACATGTCCACTACAACTCTCACCAGTTTTTACAGATGCCTCACAGAAAGCATTGTTTCCGTATGCATCACAGCTTGGTATGGCTCATGCTGTGACCACAACCACAAGAAACTACGAAGAGTTGTGAATGAAGCCCAATCCATTACGCAAACCAGCCTTCCATCCATTGACTCTGTCTACACTTCCTGCTGCCTTGGAAAAGCAGCCAGCCTAATCAAGGACCCCACGTATCCCAGACATCTCTTCCACCTTCTTCCGTCAGGAAAAAGACACACAAGTCTGAGAACATGTACCAGCCAACTCAAGAACAGCTTCTTTCCTACTAACATGAGACGAGTGAATGGACCTACCATATATGAAGCTAATCTTTCTCTACACCCTAGCTATGACAATAACACTATATTCTGCACCTTCTCATTTCCTTCTCCCATATGTACTCTATGAACAGTATGTTTTGCCTGTACAGTGAATAAGAAACAATGCCTTTCACTATATACCAATATAATAATAAATTAATCAATCAAAAAGGAGACTCTGTCAATAAATCCTGATGGCTAACCCCATACTAGCTAGCATCATGGAGATTCCCTTGGTCAGCGCAATTCAGCACAACGAGCAACATTCTCCCCAATAATCAGTCTGGACACAATCTGCAGTTTGGTTTTTGATCTTCTCGATAGAATAAAAGGGAGAGAATGGCTAAAGAGAAAAGGTAGAAGAGAGTTTGAAGACAGCGAGAGGGATAATGTGGGACAGGAAAAGAGATATGAAAATGAGGATAAGAGTGTTAGTAGAGACAGACTACAGTGAGAAGAGAGTGGAGGAAAGGGGTGAGCAGAGAGAGAAAACAATACAAAGAAGGAAAATTAGGTGAGAGAGTAAAGGGGAGGTGGAGGAAAAGGCAAGAGAGCAGAGAGGGAGAGAGACATGCCTGAGTAGAGACAGGGGGAGGGGGTGAGGAATGAACATGAGGAGAGGTGCGAATGAGATTGAAAGAGTGTGAGATAGGGAGGGGCATGAGGGGAGTGGGTGGGTGGCATAGAGAGGACAGATAGTGATGGGAGGGGAGCATTTGAGGGAGAGGGGAAGGTGAGCAGATAGCAAGGTGTGGGAGAGACAGAGAAGGCAAGAGGGTGAGAAGAGAAGAGAGACAGATTAAGAGGCTGAGACAAGATAAATTAGGAGAGAGAAGAGCGAGGAGATAGTAAGGAGTCGGGGGCGTGAGATGAAAGAGAGAGAGTGGAGAGGTGTGATTAGAGAGAGAGGGGGAACAGAGAGAGGAGAGAGAGTGAAGACTGGAGAGAGAGAGAAGATGAAGAGTGAGGAGGAGAGAGGGAGAGAGAGCAGAGTGTGTCAGTCACTGAACTTCTGGAAGGTTCTATTGTCAGGAGCTTTGTGTTGTTCATCAGTAATTGCAGGGCTATTTATTTCAAACCATTGCATCTTTTTTTAAATTCAACTTTTATTATAAATAGGGTCAGCTTGAGTTTACCTCACACCATTTACATATCTTTTGTTTCTGGAGGGAGTTGGCAGCAGCTAAAAAGCATTGATCTCCATTTGTATTGCAAATGATTCAGTGTGCAATCAGCCCAGATCTGACTTCTCTATGTACATAGGTACTTAGAGTAAGGACATCAATTAATAACCTTTAGCAATCAGAAAGTGCACAGAATAGGGCATACGATGAATCATCACAGTGTCTTTCATGTGAAGGTATCTAACAAACTGAGAACAGACTGGAATCTAATCAAGGAGTTTCAGCGTTTACCTATATACATACATTTATACACACATTTATACATACATATATACAGGATAACAGATACCATTTGAGCTATAAGGAGAGACTGGATAGGCTTGGATTGTTTTCTTTTGAGCAGAGAAGGCTGAGGGGGTGGACTTGATTGAGGTGTACAAGATTATGTGGGGTATGGACAGAGTGAACAAGGAGCAGCTGTTCCCCTTGGCTGACAGGTCAGTCATGAGGGGACATCATTTTAGGGTAAGAGGCAGAAGATTCAGAGAGGATTCGAGAAAGAAAATTCACTCAGAGAGTGGTGGGAATCTGGAGTACGCTGTCTGGGAAGGTAGTGGAGGCTGGAAACTGACAATCAGTGGTAGTTATTGTTGGTGCAGACTTGATGGACTGAGTCTGTGCTGTACAACTTTGTGACTATGATTCTATGACCCCGGAGTGAGTCACAGACTGGAATCTAATTGATGATTTTGGGCTGTTTATATATTGAATCTGGGATCTGGGAGTGAGTTACAGATTGGAATTTAATCAAGGAGTTTGGGGTGGTTTTATATAGAATAACAGGTGTAAGTTACTGAATGGAATCTAATTGAGGAGTTCTGGGTGATTAATATCTAGAATAACTGATACCCGGGAGTGTCATAAGTAGGCTTACATTAATGCTGCAATGAAGTTACTGTGAAAATCCCCTAGTGCCCACACTCAGATGCATGTTCAGGTACACTGAGGGAGAATTTCACATGGCCAATGCATCTAACCAGCACGTCTTTTGGACTGTGGGAGAAAACCGGAGCACCCAGATGAAACCCATGCAGACAAGGGGAGAACATACAAACTCCGCACAGACAGTTATTAGAATGTAACCAGTGACAACTTTGTATTGGATGTAATGTGACCAATGGGAACAAAATGTAAGGGTCAGCTGACCTAGTAAACCATGGAACCAATTACAGAGTGATGTCATAGTCAGCTGACCAGCTGATTCACTATAAATAAGGAACTATGTGGAAGTGTGGGGAGCTTAGAGTGGCCCAGGGCAAGGCCTCAAGTTTGGAGTAATGATGTTTCTTTATTTAAACTCTTTCTTTGATTTATAAGTTGGATTAAGTTTTGTTATATTTTCATTAGCTGCATTTTGAAGAGTTCCTTCTGAAGAAGCAACAGCGATCCTAGGCGGGAATTGAAGTTGGGTCCCTGGCACTATTCCACCTATTATTATAATAAGCAAAATAGTCACTTATCATCTTCTTTGTTCTGAAAAAGATTCATATTGGACTCAAAGTGTTAACTGTTTCTCTCTTCTGTTACAACCAGAATGTGTGGATTATCCAGTTCACAGGTCATTTCATTAATTTGAAAATTCAATTTACTCACCAAAATGACCAACTATTTACCTCATCTACTGGTATCCAGGATTAAAAAGAATTTAATTTCAGTAAACTCAGAATGATTGTCAATTAGAAAATAAAACTTTTTTGTAATAAGTTGTAAGGACTGATTAACATACAATTATATTCTGTATCTATAACCAATTATCTCTTCTTAAAATTTCCCCAGGTTATATATATATAAACAAACAAAAGACAAGCTGATAGGATCCTTTAGCAGAGATGGACTTTAGATAAGGTGTTATAAAATTAAGGATAAAGTGTGCAGGGTGTCAATGCTGTCGATGTGGATTTCTTCTGGGTGAAGATGAGCCAATAGTTCCAATGGAAGTCTGGTGTCTTCACCAATGGAATTTGGAGCAGAAGAGAATATAGAGTTGGATCAAATCCTCTTTGGTAGGAATAATGGTAGGAAGGATTATTACTTACGTGGCGAAAAACTGCAGCAGGCGACGGTGCAGAGGGACCTCGGTGTCCTTGTGCATGAGTTGCAAAAACCCAGCTTGCAGGTGCAGCAGGTAGTCAGGAAGGCGAATGGGATGCTGGCCTTCATAGCGAGGGGGATTGAATATAAAAGTAGGGAGGTCTTGCTGCGGCTGTATAGGGCATTGGTGAGGCCGCAGCTGGAGTACTGTGTGCAGTTTTGGGCGCCGTACTTACGCAAGGATATTTTGGCCTTGGAGGGAGTGCAGAGGAGGTTTACTAGGCTGATGCCGGAGTTGAGGGGGTTGAGCTATGAGGAGAGGCTGAATAAACTAGGCTTGTACTCGTTAGAGTTTAGAAGAATGAGGGGAGATCTCATTGAGACGTATAAGATGATGAATGGGATGGATAGGATAGAGGTGGAGAGACTCCTCCCGCTCAGAAAGGATAGTAGGACTAGGGGGCACAGCCTCAAGATAAAGGGGGGGTGGTTTAGAACGGAGTTGAGGAGGAACTTCTTCACTCAAAGGGTGGTGAATCTGTGGAATTCTCTGCCCGTTGAAGTGGTGGAGGCTGCCTCGCTAAATATTTTTAAGACGTGGGTTGATGGGTTTTTGATAAGCAAGGGGATTAAGGGTTATGGGGAGAGGGCGGGAATGTGGAACTGAGCCAAGACAGATCAGCCATGATCTTATTGAATGGCGGGGCAGGCTCGAAGGGCTAGATGGCCTACTCCTGCTCCTATTTCTTATGTTCTTATGTTCTCCTGTCTAAGCTTTGCAGATCCAAAAGGCAGATAGCTTGCACTCCCATGAGAATTCTCAGGCAGCAGGTTGAGAACCACACACCATTTCAGGCAAGGCAGAAAGAGAGAGAGACACTGGTAGGGAAGCTTTCTTTTCTCAATTTATTCCCAACAAGGCTAACTTCAAATCTAGTAGGTTTAAAAGTTAGAGCCTGTGTCTGCCTATGATTACCAGTAAGTCACTAGCCTTTAACTTTCAAGACTTTTTCCCCAACAACTAAAGTGACAGCAGTTCAAAACAGACATGCATCTTCCTCAGGTACCATGCTTATCAGGTGATTTCTTGGAAGAAGTCAGGCTTGCTCCGAGGCCAAGGTGAACTTATGAGCTGTCTTTAAAAAAACTTCAGTTCACCATCCCAGAGCCCAGACAACCACCTATCCCTCTACATCTAAAAAATTGTTTGAAAAGATGATTTTTCCACCACTCCACAGATGCTGCCAGACTGACTGAGTATTTCCAGCACATTCTGTCTTTATTTCAGATTTCCAGCTTCTGTAGTATTTTATTATTTATTTACAGCTCTCTGTATGTCCTGAAAATGCTCAATGTTGGACTTCTCCTCCCTCCAGATCCCTATTACTTGGCCATGTGTCATTACATCACCATCATGTGCTTCTGATGTTAACTCTGATGTTAACTACGTCTCCCCTGAGTCTTTATCCTAACTATATACATCCCCCCTACATCTCTCCTTAAAGTCTCAAACTTCAAAAGATCCTTTGACCAATCGCCCTGACCTTGATCTGACCTCTTTGGAGGTTGAGGATATTCAGTACTAAGAACAAAGAACAAAACAGCACAGGAACCTTTGACCCACCAAGTCTGTGCCGACACAGATGCCTCTCTAATATTTTCTTGCCTCTACGTGGTTCATATCCCTCTATTCCCTGCCTATTCATGTATCCATCCAGATGCCTCTTAATCCTCCTCACTGTCTGTTACTCTTCTTTGTTTGATATGAATGTCCTTCTCCTGGGAAGCTGTAGATCTTTGTCTTGCTCCTCTCTGTCAAGATGTGAGAAGATATTATTGGCCTTCTGTCGGAGGATATTTCTCCTTCTAATTCCCTGGTCCATCTCACTCTTGAAAAATCTTGGTTCTGGAGCTCTTTCTACCTTATTTCAATTGGTCTACTATCCAGCCTTTCTCCCCAGAATGCAGCACTCTGTGCCTGAAGTGATGAGCCTGTTTGTGTCTCTGTTTGTCCTCACACTTCTGAACTGTGTTGTGGTCATTTGAGGCAATATTTGGTTCTGGTTTCTGTTACAGAGCTGAAAATTTGTTGTCATCCATCTTCCCATTAGCAACTCCGATGATGAGAATTTTTTGTAACAGTAGGGTCGATAACAATGATGGGCAGCACGGTAGCACAGTGATTAGCACTGCTGCTTCATAGCTCCAGGGTCCTGGGTTTGATTCCTGGCTCGGGTCACTGTCTGTGTGGAATTTGCATGTTCTCCTCGTGTCTGCGTGGGTTTCCTTTGGGTGCTCCGGTTTCCTCCCACAGTCCAAAGATGTGCAGGTTAGGTTGATTGGCCATACTAAGAAATTTCCCTTTAGTATCCAGGGATGCGTAGGTCAGAGGGATTAGTGGGTATAATATGTTGGGATATGGGGGTTGGGCCTGGGTGGGATTGTGTTCAGTGCAGACTCGATGGGCCGAAGGGCCTCTTTCTGCACTGTAGTGTTCTATGATTCTATGATGGGCTAAATTGGGATTTAGTTTTCTTCATCATCAAGTCTTTGATGTTTGAACATGCCTCTCAGCATTTCCATTCACTTGAGAATACTGAGGTGTGCAAGTCATGTGATGTCACAGGATTACTACCAGTGCCATGTGCTAGTCAGAGTGGAAACAGCAGGATGTATAGGATGAAATTGTTTATTCCTATTTGGCACAAGAGTGGTCAGGGAACTGTGGATAGAGCATAGCTTGGGGAGTGAGAGTGGAAGGAGGATGGGGTAGGGAGGGGGAGGGGAGAGTGGGGAGGGGAGGAACGGGAAGGCGGAGGGGAGAGAGGGGGGAGGAGGGAGGGAGGCAGAAGGGAGAAGGAGGGGGTGCTGGGAGGGGGACGTGGGGGAGGGAGGGAGCGGGGAAGGAGTGGGGAAGGGGAGGTGGAGAAGGGAGGAGGAGGGGCAAGCAGGAGGGGAAGTGGGGAGGGGGAAGGGACGGGAGGGGGAGGGGGAGGGAAGGGATGGGGAGGGAGGAGGGTAGGGGAGGGGAGAGGGGAGATGGAGGGTAGGGGGAGGGGAGAGGGGAGATGGAGGGTAGGGAGAGGGGGAGGGGAGAGGGAGGGGAGAGGGAGGAGAGGAAGAGGAGGGAGGGGGAGGGGAAGGGGAGAGGAGGACAGTGAGGGGAAGGGGAGGGGGAGGGGCGGTAGGATGGGGACAGCGAGGGGAAGGGGGGAGGGAGGAGGAGTGGGGAGGGAGTGGGAGGAGATTGAGGGAGGGGAAGGGAGTGTAAGGAGGGGGGAGGTAAGGGGAGGGGGAGGGGAGGGAGGGGGAGTGGGAATGACGGGATTGACATATGATGAGAGATTAAAGAGTTTGAGCTTATACTCATTGGAGTTTAGAAGGATGAAATGGGGTCTTGTTGAGGTATATAAAATTTTAAAAGAGATTGGTAAAGTAAATGCAGACCAAATGTGTCCTCTAATGAACATCCTCGGGGACCTGCAGCCTAGCCTGCAGGGAGCAGTCGGAGGGCAGAGCTCAGCCTAACTGTGAGTCTGAAACTAACTTACCAGCGAAGCTGATTGGCAGTTGCAAGTCCCGTTTGCATTAGCGTAGACACTGTGACCAGAAGGTGGCTTGTGGAGGAGCTGCTGTGAAGGGACAGGCATTTATTTCAATGCAAGAGGCCTGACGGGCAAGGCAGATGAACTCAGGGCATGGATGAGTGCGTGGGATTGAGATTTTATAGCAATTACTGAAACATGGCTAAGGGAGAGACAGGACTGGCAGCTTAATGTTCCAGGGAACAGATGCTATTGGAAAGATTGAACATGAGGTAAGAGAGGAGGGAGAGCTACACTTTTGATTAGGGAAAGCATCACCACAGTACTGAGAGGGGATATATCTGAGGGTTTGGCCACTGAGTCTATATGGATGGAACTGAGAAATACGAAGGGGGAAGTCACTTTGACAGGGTTGTACTATAGGCCCCCAAATAGTCAGCTGGAGATTGAGGAGCAAATATGTAAGGAGATTACAGATAGCTCCAAGAAAAATAGGGTGGTAATAGTCAGCGATTTTAACTTTCCCAACATTGACTGGAACAGCATAGTATTAGAGGGTTGGATGGAGAGAAATTTGTTGAGTGTATTCAGGAGGAATTTCTCATTCAGTATGTGGATAGCCCCACATAGAAAGGGGGCAAAACTTGACCTCCTGATGGGAAATAAGGAAGGGTACGTGATAGAAATGTTAGTGAGGGGTCACTTTGGGACCAGTGCCATAATTCTATTAGTTTTAAGATAGCTGTGGAGCATGATAGATCTGTCCCAAAAGTTAATATTCTAAATTGGGGCAAGACCAATTTTGATGGTATCAGGCAGGAACTTTCAAAAGTTAATTGACGAAGTCTGTGGAGAGGAAAAGAGACATCTGGTAAGTGGGAGGCTTTCAAAAGTGTGTTAATCAGGGTTCAGGGTAAACACATTCCTCTTACAGTGAAGGGCAAAGCTGGCAGAAGTCAGGAACCCTGGATGACTCGGGATATTGAGGCCCTGGTCAAGAAGAAGAAAGAGGAACATAATGTGCATATGCAGCTGAGATCAAGTGAATCTCTTGAAGGGTATAGGGGGTGTAGGGGTAGAGTTAAGAGAGAAATCAGGAGGGCAAAAAGGGGACACGAAATTGTTTTGGCAGATAAGGCAAAGGAGAGTCCAAAAAGCTTCTACAAATACATGAAAGGCAAAAGAGTAACAAGGGAGAGAGTCGGGCCTCTTAAGGATCAACAAGGTCATCTATGTATGGATCCACAAAAGATGGGTGAGATCCTAAATAAATATTTCTCATCAGTATTTACTGTTGAGGAAAGCATGGATGTTTGGGAGCTTGGGGAATTAAATATTGATGCCTTGAGGAGTGTAAATATTACAGAGGAGGAGATGCTGGAAGTCTTAAATCGCATCAAGGAAGATAAATCTGCTGGACCTGATGAGGTGTATCCCAGGACGTTATGGGATGCTAGGAAGAAAATTGTGAGTCCCCTAGCTGAGATATTTGAATCATCAATAGTCACGGTGAGGTGTCTGAAGATTGGAGGGTGGCAAATGTTGTGCCTTTGTTTAAGAAGGGCTGCAGGGAAAAGCCTGGGAACTACAGGCCAGTGAGCCTCACACCCGTGGTGGGTAAATTGTTGGAAGGTATTTTGAGAAACAGAATCTACAGGCATTTAGAGACACAAGGGCTGATTAGGGACAGTCAGTATGGCTTTGTGAGTGGAAAATCATGTCTCACAAATTTAATTGAGTTTTTTGAAGGGGTAACCAAGAAGTTGATGAAGGCAGTGCACTTGATGTTGTCTACATGGACTTTAGCAAGGCCTTTGACAAGGTACCGCATGGTAGGTTATTGCATAAAGTTAAATCTCACAGGATCCAGGGTGAGGTGTCTAAATGGATACAAAATTGGCTTCTTGACAGAAGTTAGAGGGTGTTTGTAGAGAGTTGATTTTCAAAGTGGAGGCCTGTGACCAGCGGTGTGCCTCAGGGATCAGTGCTGAGTCCACTGTTATTTGTCATTTATATTAATGATTGGGATGAGATTATAGGGGGTATGGTTAGTAAGTTTGCAGATGACACCAAGATTGGTGGCGTGGTAGACAGTGAGGAAGGTTATCTCCAATTGCAACGGGATCTTGATCAATTGGGCCAGTGGGCTGACGAATGGCAGATGGAGTTTAATTTAGACAAATGTGAGGTGATGCATTTTGGTAGATTGAACCAGGGCAGGATTTACTCAGTTAATGATAGGGCGTTGGGGAGAGTTACAAAGAAATCTAGGGGTATAGGTTCATAGCTCCTTGAAAGTGGAGTCACAGGTGGACAGGGTGATGGAGAAGGCATTCGGCATGCTTGGTTTCATCAGTCAGAACACTGAATACAGGAGTTGGGACATCTTGTTAAAGTCGTACAAGACATTGTGTGCAATTCTGGTTACCCCATTATAGAAAGGATATTATGAAAGTAGAATGAGTGCAGAAAAGATTTACTAGGATGCTTCTGGGACTTGATGGATTGACTTATAAAGAGAGGTTGAATAGACTGGGACATTTTTCTCTAGAGTGTAGGAAGTTAAGTGGTGATCTTATAGAGGTCTATAAAGAAATGAGGGACATAGACAAGGTAGATAGTCAACATCATTTCCCAAAGGTAGGGGAGTCTAAAACTAGAGGGCATAGGTTTAAGGTGAGAGGGGAGAGATACAGAAGTGTTCAGAGCAGCAGCATTTTTTTCACAGAGGGTGGTGAGTGTCTGGAACAAGCTGCCAGAGGTAGTAGTAGAAGCAGATACAATTTTATCTTTTAAAAAACATTTAGACAGTAACATGGGTACAATGGGTATACTGGGATATGGGCCAAATGCGGGCAACTGGGATTAGCTTAGGGATTTTAAAAAAAGGGCGGCATGGACAAGTTGGGCCAAAGGGCCTGTTTCCACAGTGTAAACCTCTATGACGCTATAAGAGGTGACAGGTTTAGAGAAGTGCTAGTTTAAAATTGAGATGAGGAGGGACTACTTCTCGCAGAGGGTGGAAAATTTGTGGAACTGGAGTTTAAATCGTTGAATGATTTCAAGAAGGAAATAGATTTATTTCCAATAAAAATTGGGATAAAGAGATATGGAGAATAGGTAGGGAGGTGGATTTGAGACTAGCCATGGTCTGATTGAATGGCTGACCAGTCTCAAAGGGCTGAATTAGCCTACTTCTACTGCTAATTCCTATGAGGTGGGGTGGGGGGGGGAGCTGCTGAGGGGGTGATGGAATGGATGCAACGTGTCAGCCACTTTCTTATTTTTCTCGGTAACATTATTTGTTTTCCAGGGCCAGGTTACTGCAGGACCTTATATTCCCTTCAGGACTCGAATGTCACTTCAGGTGTTGGCAACAGCAATCAATGCTGACGCTGTATGAGGGAATGCTGCACTCCTGCTGTTCAACCGACTTACTGTTTGCTTTCACAAGTGAAGGTGTATTATCCCACAGTACTAGAAATATATAGAAACCCTACAATGCAGAAAGAGGCCATTCGGCCCTTCGAGTCTGCACCAACAACAATGCCACCCAAGCCTTATCCCCATACCCCTACATATTTACCCGCTAATCCTTCTAACCTACACATCCCGGGATACTAAGACGCAATTTAGCTTGGCCTCTCAACCTTACCTGCACATCTTTGGACTGTGGGAGGAAATCTGAGCACCCAGAGGAAATGATGTAGAGATGCCAGCGCTAGACTGGGGTAAACACAGCAAGAAGTCTCACAACACCAGGTTTAAGTCCAACCAGTTTATTTGATAGTAATCTCACAAGCTTTCGGAAACAATGTTCCTTCGTCAGGTGTGTGGAAGGTTCCGGAGGAAACCCACACAGACACGGGGAGAATGTGCAAACTTCGCACAGACAGTGTCCCGAGACGGGAATCGAGCCCAGGTCCCTGGAGCTATGAAGCAGCAGTGTTAACCACTGTGCTACCGTGCCGCTCATGGTGTCAGGGGGACTAGATACTGAAATGATCTGGGACATTATCACATTGCTATTCTGAAGGAGAGCACGGAAGCACCCTACATTGTCCTGTCAACATTCATTCCTCAATTATACCAAAACAGATGATCATAGAATCACACATCGCAGACTCGATGGGCCAAATGGCCCATCAAGTCTGCACTGACCACAATCCCACCCAGACCCTATCCCCATAACCCTATGTATTACCGTATCTAGTCCTCCTGACACTAAGGGC
This sequence comes from Carcharhinus amblyrhynchos, assembly GCF_965287045.1. Lineage (NCBI taxonomy): Eukaryota > Metazoa > Chordata > Chondrichthyes > Carcharhiniformes > Carcharhinidae > Carcharhinus > Carcharhinus amblyrhynchos. The sequence continues at coordinate 87,149,369 of NC_137332.1, read as the reverse complement.
CAATTTAGAATGGCCAATCAACCTGACTCACACATTTTTGGAGAGTGGGAGGAAACTGGAGCACCTGGAGGAAACTCATATGGATAACGCACAAACTTCACACAGACAGTGATCCAAGCTGGTAATCGAACCTGGGTCCCTGGCACTATCAGGCAGCAATGCTAACCACTGTGCCACCCTCAAATGATCTGGGACATTATCACACTGCTGCTTGTGGGGTTAATTTGATTGATTTATTATTGTCACATGTATTAGTTTACAGTGAAAAGTATTGTTTCCTGTGTGCTATACAGACAAAGCATATTGTACATAGGGAAGGAAAGGAGAATGTAGTGTTACAATCATAGCTAGGGGGTGGAGAAAGATCAACTTAATGCGAGGTAAATCCTTTCAAAAGCCTGATGGCAGTAGGGAAGAAGTTGTTTTTGAGTCAGTTGGTACATGTCCTCAGACTTTTGTATCTTTTTTGCGATGGAAGAAAGTAGGTGAGAGCATGTTAGGGGTGTGTGAGGTCCTTGACTATGCTGGCTGCTTTCTCAAGGTAGCGAGAAGTGTAGACAGAGTCAATGGATGGGAGACTGGTTTGAGTGGCGGACTGGGCTCCAGTCACGATCTTGTGGTCTTGGACAGAGGAGGAGCCATACCAAGCTGTGATACAACCAGAAAGAATGCTTTCTATGATGTATCTGTATTGGAGTTGGTGAGAATTGTAACGGACATGCCAAATTTTCTGAGTCTCCTGAGAAAGTAACGCATTGGTGGACTTTCTTAACAATGGCATGGCATGGACACCCGCCTCCCCCCGCACCCCCCCCCCCTCCCCCCACCAAATCAAACCCACGTTACCTTTACCACATGCTTTGGAGAGGGTGCAGAGGAGGTTTACCAGGATGTTGCCTGGTATGGAGGGGAGGTCCTATGAGGAGAGACTGAGGGATTTGGGGTTGTTTTCGCTGGAAAGAAGGCGGCTAAGAGGGGATCTTATTGAAACATATAAGATGATTAGAGGTTTAGATAGGGTGGACAGTGATAGCCTTTTTCCTCTGATGGAGAAAGCTAGCACGAGGGGGCATGGCTTTAAATTAAGGGGGGGTAGTTATAGGACGGATGTCAGGGGTAGGTTCTTTACCCAGAGGTTGGTGAGGGATTGGAATGCCCTGCCTGCTGCGGTTGTAAATGCGCCTAGTTTGGGGGCGTTTAAGAGATCCGTGGATAGGTTTATGGACGAAAAGGGATTGGTTTAGGTTAGTGGGTCATTGTTTTTTAACTGGTCGGCGCAACATCGTGGGCCGAAGGGCCTGTTCTGCGCTGTAGTGTTCTATGTTCTATGTTCTATGCTTGTCAAATCTCTGCATTTATACAATCTACCACTTCACAGCTGCTACCAGGGGCCCTGTACACAGCTCCCACTACTGACTGAAATCCTTTTCTATTCCTTAAATTTATCCAAAAAGTTCCCATTGTCTGCTTACCTCATTATACCCTCACTTATTACTGAAGTGAATTCATCCTTAATCTCTAAGGCCATTCCTTTCACTTAGCCATATCCCAATCTTCCTTGGAGATATCATAAATGTTGGGATTCCGTTCCCAGTGCTAACCATTTCTCAGGAAAGGCTAACATATCATACCTTCCAAATTAAATTTTAATTTATTTCTTATACACTGTAGTAATATCAGAAATGATGCTTTGGGATACATACATTAATTTTTCCACTCAGTGTAATGTTCATGTTTAATGACTTTATGGGTGGAATTTTCCCAAAAGATCATAACAGTGTGAAAACAGGAATCTTCTGCACTGGTCTTTTCAGTGCGCTACACACTGCGGTCTTTTGACACTGAGTACAATGACAGAGCCTCCATGTGAATCTTGCCAATATGGAGGCTCTGGGTGCCTGACTCCCCAGAGTGGCTGCAGCTGTGCGCTGCTAACAAGGGACAGCTGTATTTAAATACTAACCATGTACACGTGGTCAGTCACTCCAGGAAGCTGGCAGCTCCAAGGTTTATAGAGGGAGAGCTGGACCATCTGCTGGAAGCTGTCGAGGAGAGGAGGTCCTGGAATGGCCAACAAGCCAGGGGTCAGGCCGGCAATGCAGCTTGGGAAATGGTGACAACAGCAGTGTCAATGGCAGTGCCTATGTAAAGGCACAAAGGACCAGTGGCAAAAGAAACTGAACGACCTCCTTCATCAGGAAGGGTGAGTGTCCATCCCGTCCTGGCATCAGTCCCATCCATCGTGCCTGGAATATCCATGTCGATTCACTCCCTGACAAAGAAGAACAACACAGCACGGGAAACAGGCCCTTTGGCCCAACGAGCCCGCGCCACCATCTTAACAATGAGTTTTTCCTCCTCCACCCTTGACCCATGTCTGTGTGGTCTTCCAGCACCTAGTCCCAGCACCTGCTTCCAACCCCTCTTGCACCCTCCCTTGTCAAATCCCTGCCTGCCGAGGCTTGGCCCCAACATATGTCCCCACTTGGCCCCATCCCTGACACCTCGGTCGTTTCCCCGCACCGCTTCCCCTCCCACCCCCGCTGCGGCCCTGGAAGACAGCTCAGAGAAAATCTCCGAGGAAAGCACAGTGCAGTCGACAAAGGCACCACATGCATCATCCACCAGCGCAGATATAGTCACCTAGGTTAGTGGTGAGTAAGGCCTCTAAGAACATAAGAACATAAGAAATAGGAGCAGGAGTAGGCCATATAGCCCTTCGAGCCTGCCCCGCCATTCAATAAGATCATGGCTGATCTGAAGTGGCTCAGTTCAAACTTTCCCGCCTTCTCCCCATAACCCTTAATCCCCTTGCCTATCAAAAACCTATCAACCCGCGTCTTAAATATATTTAGTGAGGCAGCCTTCACCACTTCAACGGGCAGAGAATTCCAGAGATTCACCACCCTTTGAGTGAAGAAGTTCCTCCACAACTCCGTTCTAAACCGCCCACCCTTTATCTTGAGGCTGTGCCCCCCTAGTCCTACTGTCCTTTCTGAGCGGGAAAAGCCTCTCCACCTCTATCCTATCCATCCCATTCATCATCTTATATGTCTCAATGAGATCTCCCCTCGTTCTTCTAAACTCTAACGAGTACAAGCCTAGTTTATTCAGCCTCTCCTCATAGCTCAACCCCCTCAACTCCGGTATCAGCCTAGTGAACCTCCTCTGCACTCCCTCCAAGGCCAAAATATCCCTGCGTAAGTGCGGCGACCAAAACTGCACACAGTACTCCAGCTGCGGCCTCACCAGTGCCTCTAGGTCACATTCTGATGATCACAACACTGTCGCAGAGGTACATTATATGGAAGCAGGAATGTCCGAGGGCTGAGAGCATGTGGGCTGGTCCTCAAAGACCCTGGGGATGGCTGAGCCAAGCAGAATGTAGCTATCATGCGCGCTCCACATGTGCACAATATCCATCCTGTGGTCACACACAGTCTCAATGTGGGACCCTTTCTTGGTAATGATCGTATGGAGACGGCAGGGTGACTTGCAAAACATTTAGAACCCTCTGCACATGGGACAATAGTGGTGATGCCTGCAACCCAAGTTTTCTGTTCGGTCAGGCCTACGCCAAATTGGATGTAATTGCCTGCCAGGGCAGCTGTCATCTCATGGATGCACTTGTGCGCGGAGGACTGCGAGATGCACATTTTCTTGGTATGATGAATTATATTACCAAGTTCATCCTGTGTTAGTGAGGTCACTGGACCTCACCATCAGCTCCTCATCAGAACATTGAATGTTGCTGGCAAGAGTACCACACAGCGGTCTTCAACAGACTCAAAGGGGTGCTCACAGCCCCACTGGTTTGAGCGCCCGTACTGATTTCAGGATCCCCGTTGGCACTGAGACTTATAAAACACAGATCGCAAAGAAATTCCTCATTCTAGTCTTTACCAGTCAGAAATTTCATGGCTGCATAGATGGTCATCCTCCAACTGTTGTGTCACAGTCAAAATGTAAAAGGTAAAAAATATTCATCAGCTAGAACCACAGAATCCCTACAGCGCAGAAAGAGGCCATTCGGCCCACTGCAGCAGCAACAATCCACCTAGGTCCTATCCCGATAACCTCATGTATTTACACCATTAGCCTCCTTGACACTAAGGAGCAATTTAGTATACTCAATCAACCTAACCCCCACATCTTTGGACTGTGGGAGGAAACCAGAGCACCCTCATAGACATGGAGAGAATGCGCAAACTCCACACAGACAGTGACCCAAGGCTGGAACTGAACTTGGGTCCCTAGCGCTGTGAGGCAACAGTGCTAACCACTGTGCCACTGTGTCGCCCTGCTAACTGGACAATAGCTGGAGTATTCAAAGTCTTTCTTTTTGTGCTGTTAAAAATGTAAAATTGCTAAGCTAACAATATGTCTCCAGCTGGTCACTCGATGATTTACAGTAGTTCCAAATTAACAATGGCCAAAGGGACACTGAGTCTGCTCCAGCTAACTGCAAACAAAGGAAAGCCTTCACAGGTTGTAATCTCCCAAAATAGAATTGCTAACACATGGATTTTGACAATGTGACCACCAATTAGTTAACCTGAAACCAGCCTCTTCTAAAACACAAGGAATCCTGACTCCATTAAACCTCAAAATTCCAGCCATCCTGCGCCTAATATTGAGAAGGCACGTCACATGACCTTACCCAAGCTGCAATTGATATTGTCTGTTGGAACTGAATTCCAACAGTTACGGTTTTTGACCTCCAATGTGATCAGGACTCCAGGCAACTGCTTGTGCTGTCTATCATCAAACTCAAGGCAACACAAGGACCCCGAATCTTAGCAAACCTGCCCATCTGCTGGAACCTTGAAACTCATGCCTCCAGACTAACACACTCCCTATGCCTCCTCATGACATTGCAATCTCACGCTGAAGGAACGTTCCAGTTAACATCTGATTCTGGACACGTGTAAAATCCATACTTGTATTTTTATTGTGGTTATGCGCTAAAATACCTTCCTTTTTCCTTATCCCCCATTTATTGTTTGAGTGTAAAAATAGATGCTAAACCTCTTACTCACATAAATGTGTGTGTGTGTGTGTGTATGTGTATTTGTATGTGTATGTAAAATTAAACCAACCCTTTTATCTAAATTTTACTTCAAGCTTGCTTTGTGAGAGATTAATAAAGGATTGGAACATTTCCAAATTTTAGTGTTGGAGGAAACTTATCACCATTGATAAAGGGGGAATCAAAATTTTGAAAAACACTTTTCTGTTTATGGATGGGTAGAAAGTAGGGAAATCAGGGCAGTTTAAATTAATCCCCCCCCCTTCCCAATCTGTGACAGAAATTGGGAGCTCATTTCTGGGATTAAACGAATTTGAATTTGACCAGAGTCCAAATTAAGTGAAGAGCCAAACTAAAGAGATAAGAATCAATTGAACCAAATAGAGGGAGAATCAGTGGCTGGAACTGATTTTAAGAAAAGGAAAATACTGAAGCTAATTCTTTGAGAGCAACGTGATAAATTATGTTGCAAAGATGGGTGTGAAAGCACTAACCAGTGAATGGCTAGCCTCCCTAAATCAGTGAAAATTAAGTCAGGGTACAGAGAAGGACTTATAATGAAATACACTGTGCTGGGGCAAGTGTGTTTCACTTGCAACACTGAGAAACAGATGTGAAGGTGTGGATGTTGCAACCTCCCAGTACGATTTCGGATGGGCAATTCCAGCAACCCAGATGGCAAAAAGGTGCGAACCATCCATTGCCAATGTTGCCCTTTTTTGCCATGCCCCTGTCCGGATGGCTCTAGATGGACATCCCCGAGATGGGATGTCTGTGAATGTCCGACTTCAGCCAAGCCCCAACTTCCATCCAGCTTGGCTGAGTGAGATGACAAGAGCCTGAATGGTTTTTTTCACCAAAAGAGACAAGAAGAGTATCAGAACCCCCAACAGGAGCAGGTCAGGGAAGATGAAAAGTAGAAGGAGTTTGACTTGTGCAAAAGGAAGTTGACCTGGATCGTTCATCAAACAGGGAGTCGGGGCTGGGCTGAAGCCAGACACTCATGGACATTCTGACTCGGGGAGACAGGGTGGTGCAGCAGAGACCAGACATGGCCAGAGCTGCCCAGAAAGTAATTACAATGGCTTAGGAATCCATGCTTATACTGATGAAAGATAGGAAGAAGATGATGAGATGAATTAAAAAAGATCCGCTGAAGTCTGTGGAGAATATCTTGTATAGCAAAGGAGACAACACAGTTGGGTCCTGGAATAAAACTCCAGCACCAGCACTTATCATTGTGGTTGTAGAGACCCCAGAATAAAAGTCAATCGCCATTTATCCTGCAGCCTGATTGAGGAATGTGAGAAGAACATAATGACAAGGGTCTCTGAGAAATGCAGAGGAACACAATCATAAGGAGCACCAGATATTTGCAGTGATGCATAGTTTCCAGCCCTACGAGCTTCTGCAACACATGTAGAAGCCAGAAAAGATAAAGAAATGGAAATGATCTTTGAGATGGTGAAATACAAAAACAGCCTGAGAGCGTGGTTCTAAAGTCAGTCAGTTCTGCTAAAACTTGGCAACTGGTTTGTTCTTGGGGAGCAGTAAATGTTGGTGCCTATTTTACAGACCGGTATTCTGTATTCCATCCCAGATAACTAATCTACATGGAACCCATCTGTCTTCACCCCACAGTGTCAGGAAGATTTTGATCTGGTGTAGACTTCTGCGGACAAATGAGGGACCTGCACGACATCATGGGAATTTAGAGCTTGAAGCACAATGACTGATGTCATATATTATGGACTGGAACTGATAAAGGGTTTGAATGAAATATCAGTCATTCATGGAGTGACAGTTTTTTGGATAAAGATTAAAAATGCAGCCATTAAGTGGTCGATATGTTTTTGGTCCTACTTCCTATTTGAACATAGAGCCTTTCTGTTTAGACAGGTAGAGAGGTGAAATCAGGGCAGTTTAAATTGACAGCCGTCGCTACCCACCCCTACCCCCCCATTTGCTCACCCCATCACAGTTCAAACAGATCATTAACAACTCATAAAAGTCTCTTCACACTGCATCTGCACGACCGCAACACGTGATATTAAAGCTGCAATGTTACATTGCCAGCATCATCTACAAACGTGTTAAGGAGTTATACCTGGCTGATACCCTTTCCAGAGCCTTCTTGCCCACTATAGACAAAGTAACCATGGGGAAGACATAGGCATCATAACAATAGAGGTTTCAACTTCACAATATTTTCATGAGTGGCTGGCCAAAGTCCTCAAGACAGCTTCCCCATGAGCTCCACACATTCTTCATCAGAAATAAACTAACTGTACAGGATGGACTGACACTGAGTGGCCAGCAATTTGTCACCCCTACTGCCTCCAAAGACTTCATCAGGGCATCCTGGGTTGGAGGCAACTAGTCATAGGGTCAATTAATCACTGTCTTGGCTCTCCATGCACATGGAGATGGAAGTCTCCAGATGTGCACCAAGCAATGCAGTCAAGTCACATCAAGCAAATGAACTGCTGCATTAACATGAGGTCTTGGGCCTCCCAAGGTCATTCACATCTTCAAATACAAAGAACATAAGAACATACGAAATAGGAGCAGGAGTAGGCCATCTAGCCCTTCAAGCCTGCCCCGCCATTCAATAAGATCATGGCTGATCTGAACAGATCAGTTCCACTTTCCCGCTTTTTCCCCATAACCCTTAATTCCCCTGTCTGTCAGAAACCTATCTACCCGTGACTTAAATATATTCAGTGAGGCAGCCTCCACCACTTTGAGTTTTTTGAAAAGGTGACCAAAGAGGTGGATAAGGGTAAGGCAGTTGACGTGGTGTATATGGATTTTAGCAAAGAGTTTGATAAGGTTGCCAATGGTAGGCTATTGCAGAAAATGCAGATGCATGGGATTGAGGGTGATTTAGCGGTTTGGATCAGGAATTGGCTAGCTGATAGAAGACAGAGGGTGGTGGTTGATGGGAAATATTCAACCTGGAGTTCAGTTACAAGCGATGTACCTCAAGGATCTGTTTGGGGCCACTGCTGCTTGTCATTTTTATAAATGACCTAGATGAGGGTGTAGAAGGATGGGTTAGTAAATTTGCTGACGACACCAAAGTCGGAGGAGTTGTAGACAGTGAGGATGGATGTTACAATTTGCAGAGGGACATAGATAAGCTGCAGAGCTGGGCTGAGAGGTGGCAGATGGAGTTTAATACGGAAAAGTGTGAGGTGATTCACTTCGGTAAGAGTAACAGGAGTACAGAATATAGGGCTAATGGAAGAACTCTTGGTAGTGTCGACGAGCAGAAAGATCTCGGTATACATGTGCATAGATCCCTGAAAGTTGGTACCCAGGTTGATAAGGTTGTTAAGAAGGCATACAGTGTGTTAGCTTTTATGGGTAAAGGGATTGAATTTCGGAGCCGTGAGGTCATGTTACAACTGTACAAAACTCTGGTGCGGCCGCACTTGGAGTATTGCGTACAGTTCTGGTCGCCGCATTATAAGAAAGACGTGGAGGCATTGGAGAGGGTGCAGAGGAGGTTTACCAGGATGTTGCCTGGTATGGTGGGAAGGTCTTATGAGGAAAGGCTGAGGGACTTGAGGTTATTTTTATTAGAGAGAAGAAGGTTACAAGGTGACCTGATTGAGGCATACAAGATGATCAAAGGATTGGATAGGGTGGACAGTGAGAGCCTTTTACCTCGGATGGTGATGGCTAACACAAGGGGACATAGCTTTAAATTAAGGGGTGGTAGTTATAGGACGGATGTCAGAGGTAGGTTCTTTACTCAGAGGGTAGTAAGGTCATGGAATGCCCTGCCTGCAGCAGTTGTGGACTCGCCAACTTTAAGGGCGTTCAAATGGTCAGTGGATAGGCATATGGATAACATTGGAATTGTTTAGGTTGGAAGGTCATTAGATTGGTTTCACTGGTCGGCGCAACATCGAGGGCCGAAGGGCCTGTACTGTGCTGTAATGTTCTATGTTCTACTTCAATGGGCAGAGAATTCCAGGGACTCACCACCCTTTGAGTGAAGAAGTTCCTCCTCAACTCCGATCTAAACTGTCTCCCCCTTATTTTGAGGCTGTGCCCTCTAGTCCTGCTATCCTTTCTAAGCGGGAAGAGTCTCTCTACATCTACCCTATCTATCCCCTTCATTATCTCATACGTCTCTATAAAATCCCCCTCAGCCTTCTAAACTCCAACGAGTACAGACCCAGTCTATTCAATCTCTCCTCATAGGCTAACCCCCTCATCTCCGGTATCAGCCTAGTGAACCTTCTCTGCACTCCCTCCAAGGCCAATATAAGATAAATACAAGATAAACAACATTTAGTCTTAGTCAATTTGTATTCCAATTGTTTGAATTTGACTACTTGCCAAACATGATGTGTAACACATTCATCATCAAGCTCAAGAGACACTTGCCGCACATGACATTCCTCAGAGATTTGACACAGCCAACGCTCGCCAATTCACCTCCACAGAACTTCAGAACTTTGCACACACATGGGACTTTGATCATATCATAGAACATAGAACATATCATGGGCAGCACCTGATTGGCACAGTCCGATGGACTGGAGGAACAGGCAGTTCACTCAGCCAAGGATCCTCTAGGGAAATGTGCATGGAATCACACATGTTTCTCTGCTCTCCTCCTCAGCCTGAGTAATCTACCACGACAGGGCCTGTCCTCGTCATCACAATGACTCTTTTCAAGATGCAACAGGACCACAATTATTACTGCCAAGGCTCTGCTGCAGCCAAACTTGAAACCAATGTAAATGATGGCCTCATGGAACACTGATTAAAAAACGACAAGCACTGTGATCAAAATGCCCACAAACCTGGCTCTCTAACACCTGGTCAGGTGGTCAGGATCCAGACCACATGGCCATGATCTTTTGTAGGTGATTCACAGCCATGCCGTGTAGCCAAACAGTTACCCGGTAACCTCAGGCGGTGCCCAATATGTACAAAACCGCCACCAACCACTACAGATGTTGAAACCAGACCAACAGATAATACAGTACATCCAGCATCTGGCCTAGGGTACAGCCCCCTACACCAGTGGACATGCAAACTCCTCCAGAGGCCAACTTACAGAACACACTGATGAAATATTCCGGGTTGCTCAACTTAAGTTTTAGTAAGGCGTTCGATAAGGTTCACCATGGTAGGCTTCTGCAGAAAATGCAGATGTAAGGCGTTCGATAAGGTTCACCATGGTAGGCTTCTGCAGAAAATGCAGATGTATGGGATTGTGGGTAATCTAGGAAGTTGGATCAGGAATTGGCTATCAGATAGGAGACAGAGGGTGGTGGTGGATGGTAAATATTCATCATGGAGTGCAGTTACGAGTGGTGTGCCTCAGGGATCTGTTTTGGGGCCACTGTTGTTTGTAATTTTTATTAATGATCTGGATGAGGGTATAGTTGGGTGGATTAGTAAATTTGCTGATGACACCAAAGTTGGAGGTGTGGTAGATTGTGAGGAAGGGTGTCATAGTCTGCAGGGAGACTTAGATAGGTTGCAGAGCTGGGCCGAGAGGTGGCGGATGGAATTTAATGCGGAGAAGTGTGAGGTAATTCACTTTGGTAGGAGCAACAGATGTGTCGAGTATAGGGCTAACGGGAGGACTTTGAATAGTGTGGATGAACAGAGGGATCTAGGTGTGTGTGTACATAGATCCCTGAAAGTTGGGAATCAAGTAGATAAGGTTGTCAAGAAGGCGTACGGTGTCTTGGCGTTTATTGGTAGGGGGATTGAATTTAGGAGTCGCAGTGTAATGTTGCAACTGTACACTACTCTAGTGCGGCCGCACTTGGAGTACTGTGTGCAGTTCTGGTCCCCGCATTACAAGAAGGATGTGGAGGCGTTGGAGAGGGTGCAGAGGAGGTTTACTAGGATGTTGCCTGGTATGGTGGGGAGGACCTATGAGGAGAGACTGAGGGATCTAGGGTTGTTTTCGTTGGGAAGAAGGCGGCTAAGAGGGGATCTTATTGAAACATATAAGATGATTAGGGGTTTAGATAGGGTGGATAGTGATAGCCTTTTTCCTCGGATGGAGAAAGCTAGCACGAGGGGGCATGACTTTAAATTAAGGGGGGGTAGCTACAGGACGGATGTCAGGGGTAGGTTCTTTACCCAGCGGGTGGTGAGGGATTGGAATGCCCTGCCTGCTGCAGTTGTAGATGCGTCTAGTTTGGGGGCGTTTAAGAGATCTCTGGATAGGTTTATGGACGAAAAGGGATTGGTATAGGCTAGTGGGTCATTGTTTTTGTAACTGGTCGGCGCAACATCGTGGGCCGAAGGGCCTGTTCTGCGCTGTAATGTTCTATGTTCTATGTTTAACGACACCAGTCAGAGAAAGACTACAACACCAACAACCAGTGTAACCACATGCGCAGGGCTCCCAAGCAAATCAAACATGAGGTTCCAGGGCTTTATTATCACTTAGCCTAGAACTAGTTGTCGAATCTTATCTTTCTCCAACAAAAAAGGTGGGTGGGTTGTGGGGATTTGGGGTTGGTGGGGTGAGGGGGAGACATGATGGGCTATGCACCAGTTGCAACAGCTCAATCTGTGCCTCACTGTATATGTAATAGTTCTGCATTGTTAGCTCATTTATCTTATATGTAACACAATGGCCTGTATATTTCCCATTGCACACACTGTCACATCTCATGCCACCAGGTTTTCCAACTAAATGGGAATTATATGGACTGAATGGTCAGAAAATGTGAAAATGTGATGGCACACTTACAGAAGAGGTCACATGGCAGGAGTGCCAGAACTATCCCCATGTGTGCATGCAGAGCACACGTATTGCAACAATTGCTAATCTAGTGAATAAACTACTCTCTGTTAGAAGTCTTCACTGTCAGTGATTCAGGAACCACAATATCTATCTTAAATAACCATGCCTTAAAAGAGATATCTAACCTAATCTCGCTTACACGTTCTTGGGGTCTATGACAATTATAAGTGCATGTTTTAGTCTTTTTCAAATGTTATGAGGGCCTTAGCCTCAACCAATCTTTCAGGCACTAAGTTTCAGGTCCCCACCATCTTCTGGGTGAAAAAATGTACGCCTCAAATCCCTTTGAATTCTTCTACTAATTATTTTAAATCTATGATCCTGGTTACTATCCCTCTGCTTAGAATCCTTCCTACCCACTCTATTCTGTTCCTCATAATTTTATACATCCCAATTAAATCTCCCCTCAGCCTCCTCTGTTCCATAGGTAAACAACCCCAGCTTATTCAATCATTCATCATATTAAAAATTCTCCATTCCTGGAAATAAATCTCTTCTGTACCCGCTCGACTGATCAAAGACCCCCAGTTATATGGTGAGCAGAACTGTTTGCAGAGATCTAGCTGTGGTTTGGCTAGTGTGTTACAGAGGGCAGGTTCAGGAGTGATCAAAAACTCTTGTATCCTTCCCCTTATCATCCACACAAGCAGTGTGGTTTTTGGAGAGGAAGATGTGTGTGTTTATATTTTTTGTGGGTTTCAATAAAGAGGATTATTAATTCATGCATTCACCCCAAAAGTCTAAACACTATGTCAATCATGAAGGCCACACTGTCATGAAATGATAAGATGCAATCAGAATGAATGTTTTGTTTTTGCACAAGTAAAATCAAACTGCCATATATTTTGTAAACTATATTTTGGCAGCCACTAAGGAAAAGGAAAGAATAGGGAACAGGGTGTTCTTTGCAATCAATACAATTAGTAGTCAGAGCGCTGTGAGCCAGGAAGCAGGTTAAACGCAGATGAGGTGTGGAAGAAACAGCAGCAAGAGAGAGAGAGAGGAGCTACCAATGTCAGGAACCAGTTCAACTGGGGCTGGAAGCAGCAGAAGAGGAGGAGAGAGAGGTAGCCATCCCCAGGAAACAGCTCAGCTAGAGATGAAATTCAGAAGGCAAAAGCCAGTTTGTGCAAAAGATCATTTGCTTCTCTGAACCAAAGACCATTCCCAAGTCTTGGTCATTTAAGCTTTATGGTGTGGTAATCAATGGCTAGATTTGATCAGTAGGTTTATGACTGTTGTTTGGGAAACAGGGTATCTGCAGAGTTGAGATACATGTGTCACAGATACTTTTCTGCTTTCAGTCTTTGATGGACTTTGTGTTAATTTTCTAAGAAAATATTTTTTGTTGTATTTTATTATTATCCTTCTGCTTTAATTTGCTGTGCAATGAAAGAGTTCTCAGTTCTCACTGTTTCCGCAGATGTTTCTCATTAATATATGAAAGAACAACTTACCAATGTTTCAGGTTGGAAGACTCTTGTATGTAACATCAGCGGGCATTTATAACACACATATACTTCAGAAAAATACAGTTTGAGAGAAAAGCGTACTCTTACAAGTTGTAAACGAGAGAATAGTTCATGTTTCTGGCTCACTGTAATTGGATAGCCTTTGTAGGATCAATAAAGAAAGGAGTTTCTCCAATCCTATAGCCAATCTTTCTACAAGCTGCTATTTCCAATGTTTTGACTGATCTCTGATATTAACAAAAACACTGTTTATGATAAACTTTGATGAAACTTGATTCATTTTTCTTTGTAACTTATTCATTGCTCTTGTCTGTCTGTCTCTCTGGATCTCTCTGATTGTCTGACTCTCTCTCTTTGTCTGTCCGCCTCTGTCTGCCTCTGTCTCTCGCCAACTAACTCTCTCTCTCTGTCCCTTCCTCTATCTCTCTGTCTCTCTCTCTCTGTCTCATTCCCACTGTCTCTCTTTCTCTCTCTCTGTCCTTCTGCCTGCCTGATTGTTTGTCTCTTCCTCCCACTTACTCTCCGTCTCCCTCTCTCTTTTGTCTGTCCCCAACTGTGTGTCTCTCTCTCTCAATCTCTCTCTGTCACTCTCACTGTCTCTCTGTCTCTCTCCCTGTCTCTCTTCCTCTCTCTGTCTCTCTCCCTATTGCTGTCTCTCTGACTCTCTCCCTCCCTCTGTTTATTTCCCTCTCCCTCTCCACCTCCTAAGAGTTTTTGGCAGTGCCCATTTTAACAACACTGAAATGTTTGATGGTTTGAACAGTGGGCTGTGAATATCTGGTTGTGATGATCGACCCCTGTGATTGTGCCTGCTTACATCATCCCTGGCAGCTTTAATAACATGGTCTTCAATGGTTGCCCTGTGGAACCCACCCACTGTGGAGCTGAATGACATTGTGATTAGCTCCAAGTTCATGGAGATTACACTTAGCAGTGCAGAAGCATTGCTGAGAACCCAGGCTGCCTTGAACACTCAATTTTGTTCTGAACACAGGGGCAGGATAATGAGGGCCTTGTTAAAAATGACTCCTTTCACCCCGCTTATGGTCACCTGATTACACTCCAGGGAAAATGTCTTGAGTTTTTTTTCCCAAATTTAGGGTGCTATATTGATTCAAATTGACACTATTGCTACAAGAATTTTGAGCCCCTCACATCATCTTTCCACATGCCAATTAATTTAGATACAGTGAGGAATCAAATAATCCCAGAAATAGCTACAGAGAATGCTGGAGATACTCAGCAGGTCAGGTCAGGTGAGTTAATAGGGATGGTTGATGAACTCAGGTCAGAGCTGGAGAAGATGAATAATTTTTAATGGAATACTAAGTCTGGAGAAAGGGGTATTAGGAATAGAAATGTATTTATCAAAGATGAGGAAATTACTTGTTGTTTGACCTAAGCAAAAAGGAAGCGACACTTTGTGAAACTCTGTCTGATTGACTTCATAGAAATCATAGAACCTTACAGTGCAGAAAGAGGCCCTTCGGCCCATTGAGTCTGCACCAACCACAATCCCACCCAGGCCCTACCCCTACATCCCTACATATTTTGCCTGCTAATCCCACTAACCTAAGCAGCCTAGTACACTAAGGGGCAATTTTAGCATGGCCAATCAACCTATACTTGCACATCTTTGGACTGTGGGAGGAAACCGGAGTACCCGGAGGAAACCCACGCAGACACGAGGAGAATGTGCAAACTCCACACAGGCAGTGACCTGAGCCAGGAATCGAACTCAGGTCCCTGGAGCTGTGAAGAAACAGTGTTAACCACTGTGCTGCCGTGCCGCCGGTGCCAAGTTAGGAGGTGTATGCTTGTAATATTCACTCTGTCAGTGAATGTAACAATGAGTAAAGATTGGGTTCAGTGTCATCCTTCACCAAATGATTGTAATCCTACTCCTCTCCTCTCCTGAAGGTGCTGACTCTTACTGGGGTACAGTTCCATGGAACCCACTCCCCTCCTCTGTTAAAGGTGCTGCCTCTCACTGGGGTACAGTCTCACTAGCAGCTTCCAACTGGCCAGGTCATGTGTGAGCTGAGAGTGAGCATCAGTGTGGGAAAGAGTAAAAAAACCCTTGCCTGTTTTACTTTATAGCATGCACATTGTGGCTGGATCAGGAATAAACTCTTGATCTAAATCATTCACACAAAGACTTTGATGATTCAACATTCGTCCGGAAGCTGATCCAGGCCCTGGAGCAAAACTGAGTCCAACAGTTGTTGCAATGCATTTCAGGCATCCCTCTTGAAGCAGGAATTAAGATCGCCTGGTCATTTTTAGCACATTCCTCTTTACTTAAAGAAGGATATCCTTCAAGTCAAAGAGAGAGAGAGGTCCAAAGCTCAAAAGAGGCCCTGTACCTCAGTGGGTAAAATAAAGGTCTGCTACATTAATTCCTGAGAAGGTTGATTGAGTGGAACGGGAATGGGCACATATTCTGTGGTAGTTTAGAAGAAGGAGATGCGACTCCATTGAAATGTGTACAATGTTTAAAATTGGTTTGACATGGCAATGCTGGGAGATAATTTCCCCCTTGACCAGGATATGTAGAACCAGGGGACACAGTCAACCATTTTGGACTGTGATGAGGAGGATTGTTTTCACTCAGGTGATTGACCACAGAGTGGAATATATTGAAGGTTGAGCTTGATAGACACTTGGACATTAAAGGAAAAAGGGAGAGTTCAGGGGAGTGAAGTTAATGTCAGAGATCAGTTATGATTTTATTGAAGAGGGATCATGTGACCTACTGCTGCTTCCATTCCATGTATTTTTAACTATCAACTAGTCAATGTTTGCTTATCCATTGGATCAAACAGTGATCCATTCTGTGGAAGACTCCTCAAAGCTGAAGAATACTGCTTCAGTCACCATGAAGTAGGCTTCATAGTGTTAAATATATTAATAGCAAGTCTTTATTCACAAACCCAAACTACAGAATACATACAGGAAAGGGAAGAGCAATCTCCACTCTCCATTTTTACCCACCTCTGGACTGATCCTGACTCTGGGTCATGTACCTGCTTACATCATTGTGTGGGAGGTACTGTGCTCAGTCCCACCTTAACCCTGGAGCTACCAGACTTCACTAACTAATAAAGCAAATTGAATTTACATTATCGGAGAGATCCAATTTGTCTGATGTGGCCTATCTGGGAAAGACATCAGTTCAAACTCACTGTCTGGCTCTCTCACGTAAGCCCTGCCATTTCCTTCCTTGTAAAATATCCGTCCCATTTCCATTTCTTTAGTAATTTTAAACAGAGGAATAGTCAAAAAGTGGGTGGGAGAGGGAGTGAATAGGGAAAGAGTTGGGGAGGAAGGGGAGATGGGGCAAGGGTGGATGGGGAAGGGGATGGGGAGGAATGGGTAGGTAGGTAGGGGGTTGGGGAGGAAGGGGAGATGGGCAGGGGTGGATGGGGAAAGGGATGAGGAGGAATGGGTAGGTGGGTAGGGGGTTGGGGAGGAAGGGGAGATGGGACAGGGGTGGATGGGGAAGGGGATGGGGAGGAACGGGTAGGTGCGTAGGGGAATGGGGAGGAAGGGGACATGGCATTGAGACTTTCTGGCCATTGCCTGACTGTTCATTCTGTTTTCTCAGTGGGATGTCTGAAAGGTTTTTTTTAATGCAGGACTAGTGGCTGTGGTTTTACTTTATTTTTATTCATTCAAGGGATGCGGGGATTTATTGTCCAATCCTAATTGCCCTTGAGGATGTGGCAATGAGCTACGTTCTTGAACTGCTGCAGTCCACGTGGTGTAGGTACACCCACAGTGCTGTTAGGGAGGGAGTTCAGGATTGGATCTAGTGAGAGTGAAGGAATGGTGATATATTCCCCAATCAGGATGGTGAGTGACTTAGAGGGGAACTTCCAGGTGGTGGTGTTCCAGGGTATCTGCTGCCCTTGTCCTTCTAGGTGGCAGTGCTCATGGGTTTGGAAGGTGCTGTTGCTGCAGTGCACCTTGTAAATTGTACACACAGCTGCCACGGTGTTTCGGCGGTGGAGGGAGTGAATGTTTGTGGTATCAATCAAGCAGGCTGCTTTGCCTGGATGGTATTGAGCTAATTGAGTGTTGTTGGAGCTGCACTCATCCAGGTAATTGGAAAGTATTCCACCACACTCCTGATTTGTGCTTGACAGACATGCTTTCGTGAGTCAGCAGATGAATTACTTGCTGCAGACTTCCTAGCCTCTAACCTGCTCCTGTAGCTACAGTATTTATATGGTTGGTCCAGATCGGTTTCTGGTAAATGGTACCCACCAGGATATTGATAATGGAGATCTGCAATTGTAATGCCATTGAATGTCAAGGAGTGATGGTTAGTATAAACAATCAGGTGTCGTCCACATTTTGAGTTTCTTCAATGCAACCTGGAACTTAGAATCATAGAATCCCAACAGTGCAGAAAGAGGCCATTCAGCACCGACCACAATCCCACCCAGGTCCTAGTCCTATAGCCCCAAAAATTTACCCTGAAACTCCCCCTGCACTAAAGGTTCATTTAGCATGGCTAGTCAACTTAACCTGCTCATTTTTGGAACGTGGGAGGAAACTGAAGCACCCAGAGGAAACCCACACAGACACAGGAAGAATGTGCAAACTCCACACAGACAGACTAGAATTGAACCTGAGTCCCTGGCGCTGAGAGGCAGCAGTGCTAACCACTTCGCCACTGCGCCACGCCGATGATTTTCCAGTCTGAATCAGGACTTCCAAGAATGTCTGAAAATTTTCTTTTGTGCTTGATAGTTTCAAATGTGAGCAATGTGTACCCTGACATTCTATCTCACACGTTCAATTTGACCTTCCTTCAGTTTACATAACACTGGGTAGTGTCAGCCATGTGTCATTCTTGTCTCTGAGCCAGAGGTTTACAGGTCCATCTCCCAGTGCAGAGGTCTGGGAGATGTGGTGGCACCTTTATTATTCTCACTAGATGAGGACCCCAGAGTAATGGGTTCGAATCCCACCAAAGCACATAGTGAAATTTGAATTCAATTAAAATCTGGAATTAAAAGTCTAATGATGACTATGGAACCATTATTGACTACTGTAAAAATTCACCTGGTTCACTAATATTCCTTAGGAAAGTAAATCTACTGTCCTTACTTGGTCTAGCCTATATGTGACTGTAAAATGATTGACTCTGAATAGCTACATAGTGTGTGGGCAATCCAGGATGAACAATAAATCCCATTTTAACCAGCGGGACCCACATCCCCTGAAAGAATTTAAAAAATATGCTTCAGATTGAAGACTCTGGTGCAGTACTGAAGGAGTGCTGCACTGTCTTTTTAGTAGCATATTAGCTTTGGTACAAAAGTTCTACACTTTAAAAATAGTTAATTGATTATAAAACTATTTGGAATGGTCTAAGGTTATGACACGAGCTATTTAAATGCAATATTTACTTTTCCTATTTAATCATATTGTGACAGGGCACAGAAGAAGGCTATTCAGCCCATCTTGCCCATGATGGCCCTTTGAGAGAACTATCTGATTAGTCTCATTCCCATAGCCCTGCTGTGATATCTTGGAAAGAGCAGTGATTACCAAGTGAAGTAGCTAAAGAATTATTTATCAACAGAATAACTATATACAGAGAGTGAGAAAGATGCTACCAATTACTTCCCGATTGGCCTGATGGGTCACATGACCCTCCAAACCCTTACTTCTTAAAAAGGTTTGCGACTACATCCCTCCCCCTTTTAGTCCCTTTTAATACACATCAAGGAATGTTAAACTATTTACAATATAACACCATAAATGAATTCTTTATCACAGTCCATTATAAAGTCAGTACATCAGGGGATTTCGTCTCACTCTGGGAGTGGTGCAGCTTAATATGTGATGCCTTAACAGCAGGAGTAGATTTGGTTTGACTTTTGGAAAATGGACTTCCAATTTGTAAAAGTACATCAGAGCAAATCAGTTCTCCAGTTCTTACTGGAATACTGCTCAACCCTTGCTTTGGCTGATTTGTTTCCTTACTGCACGAAGTTGTTATTGGAGGAATTACACAGTTCTCACTCAAGTGTGTCCAAGATGAAAATATTGGCTTTGGAGTCCCATCACGCCTTTATTTACACTCCCCATGTTAGACTTATTTCTGCTTCTATCAATAGTTCTTCTTTATGGCAGTATTTCTCACCCAACACACTAGCCGGTCTCTCAACAGGTCATTAAAGGCAGAATCAAATTCACAATTTTCAGCTGTTTGCCTCAACCTCATCATGAAAGTTGCTATCACCTCCCTGGAGGCTCTTTCTACTGAATTAAACTTATATCTTTGCATAGTCACTGAGGGCTTTGAGTGAAACTGACTGTAACACTCTCTTTTCCTTTTCTATGTACAGTATGCTTTGTCCGTATAGAGGACCAAGAAACAATACCTTTCACTGTATATGTGACAATAATAAATCAAATAATGAGCTTTTACTATTTTTATGAATTCTTGAAAGGTTTTAGGGTCATCCAGAGGACTCAGGCTCCTAATCAACACCACTGACTCTCCTCCCCCCTCCCAGTTTTGTTTGATTTCACAGATGTTTGACATATTGAACCTGATCCTCCAAATTTGGGTTGAATGGCTCAAGCTTTCTGATTCAAGGCATTTGGATAACTCACTGATACTGAATAGATGTTCCTCCAAAACCTTATACATTAGGTCTGCTCCTCCAGTTACTAAACCTCTTCTTAACTTTCTCAGCTCTAGGAGAACAATCCCCACTTCTCCACATAACTGAAGTCTCTCATCCCTTCCTCAGCCTCCAAAACTCTGACATCCTTCTTAAGAGCATAAGAACATAAGAACATAAGAAATAGGAGCAGGAGTAGGCCATCTAGCCCTTCGAGCCTGCCCCGCCATTCAATAAGATCATGGCTGATCTGTCGTGGCTCAGTTCCACATTCCTGCCCTCTCCCCATAACCCTTAATCCCCTCTCTTATCAAAAACCCATCAACCCTCTTCTTAAAAATATTTAGCGAGGTAGCCTCCACCACTTCAACGGGCAGAGAATTCCAGAGATTCACCACCCTTTGAGTGAAGAAGTTCTTCCTCAACTCCGTTCTAAACCGCCCCCCCTTTATCTTGAGGCTGTGTCCCCTAGTCCTACTGTCTTTTCTGAGCGGGAAGAGTCTCTCCAGAGGCAGCACGGTGGTTAGCACTGCTGCCTCACAGTGCCAGGAACCCAACTTTGATTCCCAATTTGGGTCACTGTCTGTGTGAAGTTTATACATTCTCCCCGTGTCTGTGTGGATTTCTTCTGGGTGCTCCAGTTTCCTCCTACAGTCCAAAAGACATGCTGGTTCGGTGCATTGGGCATGCGAAATTCTCCCTCAGTGTACCTGAACAGGTGCCAGAGTGTGGTGACTAGGGGATTTTCACAGTAACTTCATTGTAGTGTTAATGTAAGCCTAGTAGTGACACTAATAAATAAACTTTAAACCCAGAATTGAACACAGTAATATTCCAGATGAAACTTAAAGAGTTATTTCTAAAGGTTTAACGTTAATTCCTTCTTTTGAAATCTCTGAAATTCCCTATGCTTTTTTTTAAATTGTTTGGGATATGGGGAAAAAGCAGGAGAGAGGGACTCAAAGAGTTCCTTTTATTGAGAGCCAGTATGGGCAAATGGGGCTGAATGGCTCCTTTCTATGCTGTAACCATTCTAAGAAAAGCTTTCTCCTGTATCCTTTTCAGATTTGTGCACTCTCCACTCTTTCTGTTCTTCCACCCCTATCAAAACTGCACCTTTTAATCAATGTTGCCTCATTTCATTTTACCATTACTGATTCCAATCCTTCCCGATAGCTGTCAATTGCTCTGTCCTAACTTGTTAATGTGTTTTGTTCTCCACCACAGACTGGCTGTCATGTTTCATTTGATAAGCTCCTGTGAAGCCATTAGGCATGTTCGCTGCATTCATGGTGACACATCAATGCAAATTGTTGTTGTTGCTGTGGTTTGAATCATTCCACTCTGTCTCATCTAAAACAACAACTCTGGGCTTGTTTCATTTCCTCTCTGTCACCTACATGTCACTTTGGTTGAGGGAAAATTAAAATATGCTGATCACTGAAGCCAGCAGCAAGAACAATTATTTTCAATTTAATTATCCTCCGCTGATTAAAGCAAAGTTCATAAAATACCGGGTGTCAAACGCCTGGTGTTTAATATTAAATTACTATTATTCGGATAATCCAAACACACAGCATTTGTTTAAAAGCAAAATCATGCACATATTGGGCATGTGAAATAAAAACAAAATGTTGGGGATGCTCAGTAGGTCTACCTATCTATCTGCCTACTTATTACCTGTCTATCCATGCCCTCCAACTATCTGTCTCTATCAATTGTCAGTCCATTCTCTATCTATTCTCTATCTTCCTATACTCTTTCTCTACATTCTCCATCTCTATCAATTACCTATCTTATGCCGCTCCAGTTATCCCTCTCTGTATCTATCTACTGATACCTCTATCCTCTCATTTTTGGTCTTCTATTTTTCTTCTATATCTAAACTATACCTCACTACACATCCTGTATCTATCCTCCAGCCCTCTATCATCTAACCATCTCTCTATCCTTTATCAATCTATCTCTCTCTCATCTCTCGTGGTTAACTACCTCTCCTTGTTCTTCTTAAGCTGCATGCACCTTTTTAGGATGGCACAGGGATTAGCGCTGCTGCCTTACAGTACTAGGGACAAGAGTCGATTCCAACCTTGGGTAACTGTCTGTGCACATTCTCTCCCCTTCTGCGTAGGTTTCCTCCTGGTGCTCTAGTTTCTTCCCATCGTCCAAAGAGGTGGATTGGCCATATTTAATTGACCCTTAGAGTCCAAAGGTGTGTAAAATAAGGTGGATTAACCATGGTAAATGTGTGGGGTTATGGGATAGGGCAGACGGGTGTGACTGTAGCTGAGGCAGGTAGGGGGATCCAGAGAGCAGGAGTGTCAGCTTCTGCAATCACCCAATAGGTTTGAGTTTCTTTCGCCTTGCTTGGATGAGAGTGTGGACTGCAGGTTAGATGAGCTGACTGGTGATGTCACTGGGAAGCCACTCAAGTGGGGGCAACACAGATGAATGTAATGGCAATTGGGGACAGTACAGTGAGGGGAATTGATATTGTTCTCTGTAGAAAACAGCAAGACTCCACAGAGCCGTGTTGACTGCTGGTGCCAGGGTTCAGGACACCCGCTTTGGGCTGCAGAGGAACTAACAGTGAGATGGGGAAGGTCTCATGGTCATGGTCCTTGTAGGTATCAACAACATAGGCAGTAAGAACATGGAAGGAGGTTCTGCACAGTCAGTATGAGGAGTTAGGCACCTAATTAAGAAGAGGAATCTCAAAGGTCATAATTTCTGGATTATTACCTGAGTTACATGCAAATTATCATAGAACAAATAAGATTAGAAAAATGATTGAAAGGCTGAAGGATTGGTGTGAGAGAAGTTAGTTCCAGTTCATGAGGAGCTGGTACCAGTACTGGGGAAAGTGGGAGCTGTACTGATGGGAAGGTTTACATCTGCACTAGGCTGGGGCCTGTAGTGAGCTGCATAACTGGGGAAGTAGGGAGAGTTTTAAACTGAATAATGGAATCAAAGGATCAAATATGGAAAGATGTTGTATACCAAAGAGTAGGGATAATATGTATGTGACATTTGGGAAGGACAGGAAGTGAGGAAAAGTTGGAGAGGTGGCTCTGTTAATTAATTATGGTATTAGCACATTGGAGAGGGAGTCCTAAATTCAGGAAACCAGGATGAAGAAGCAGTTTGAGTTGAGATGAGGATTGATAAAAGCAAGAAAGTCACTTGTGGGAGTGGTTTATAGGCCCCCTAATTATAACACCATGGTAGGAGAGAATATAAAGAAAGATAATGGGAACTTGTCAGAAATGTACAGCAACAATCATAGGGTTTAATCTACATATAGACTGGAAAATCAGGTGGGCAAAGGTAACGTAAATGAAGAGTTCACGGAATGTTTTTGGGACAGTGTCTTTGGGACAATTCCGGGACTAACCAGGGAGCAGGCCATGCTCAACCCGGTAAGGGTGGAAAGGGTGCAGAAGAGATTTACCAGGATGTTGCCTGGGCTGGAGAGTTTTAGTTCTGAAGAGAGATTGGATAGACAGGGGTTGTTTTCCTTGGAGCAGAGGAGACTGAGCGGGGACATGATTGAGATGAATAAAATTATAAGGGACATAGATGGAGTAGATAGGGAGAAACTTTTCCCCTTGGTGGAGGGATCAATGACCAGGGCACAGAGATCTAAGGGAAGGGCAGAAGGTTTAGAGGAAAGACCTTTTCAGCCAAAGAATGGTGGGAGTCTGGAACTCACTGCCTGAAAAGATGGTGGAGGAAGAAACCCTCATAAGTATTGAGATGTGCACATGCCATACCAAGGCATAAGGGGCTATGTATCAAGTTGTGAAAATGGGATAGAGTGGTTGAATGGTTTGTCTTTTATCAGTGCAGGTGAAATGGCTTGAAGGGCTTTTTCTGTGCGGTAGACCTCTATTACTCAAAAATTTTCCAAAATTCCCCAGATTCAGGGAAGTTCCATTATATAGAAGGGTTGAGGCTCCAGGCATGAAGGAAGGATCTAACAGGGAAGGTCCTTCTCACTAACCACCAAACTACATATTGGCCTTATTTGAAAGTTCAGGCAATGCCAAGTGATTTTGACAGCCTTCAGGGAACCATCTGACAAGGTCCACCATTCTCCTCCAGAAGAGTCACTTCACCATTGGCAGCTATGCTTACAACTGCCAAGCCTTAAACCCTCTCACTTCTCAATCTTTCCCTATCAACATGCTTCTTCACCAAGCTTTAATTTGCCTGACCTAACATCCTCTCCCATGGCTCAGGTCTAATCATTCTCTCTCTCATGTTTAATAACGCTCTGGTGAGCATTGTTTTATTATTTTAAAGTTATCCTTCAATCTATTTAGTGTTGGTTGTCTGTGTGTGCCGTGAAGCACACACACAATCCTTCCAGCACAATGGTTCTGCACGCTCCTAAGTGCTATTTTCAGTTTATTTGGTGTACCTAGATAGATTATCCCAGTCCACAATTTATGAGTAAGCATTTCAGTACATTTATAAGAAGTGGAATGTCAATTGCACTACATCTCCTGATTACCTTAGATCTAATGGCCCAACCGAACAAATGATTCCCGTAGTGAAATCCCTAATTCTCAAATGTAAATGGAACAAGCAAGATCGACACATTTAGTCCTGAAGAAGAGTCAAATGGACTTAAAATGTCAACTCTGTGTCTCAATCCTCAGATGCTGCCAGACCTACTGTCCAGCATTTTCTGATTTTATTTAAGATCTACACGTCATAATTTTTGATTCAAGAGCTACATGTTCAATTATTCCATCCCTGGCTCAGCTCATGCTTGGCAGACCAGTGTGTACCAATTTACCTACTGTTACCCATTCTACTCTCTCAGAAACTAGACAGCAACTGTTAAAATGACAAGGGAAGATGCCCTAGTGCACAATAAAAATACAAATACAAAATTTCCAGATTCCCACAGAACGACCATGGCAACTAGTTGAGATTAGGAGAATTTGTTCAAAATTCCTTACTCTGAGATTACGTCCTCTCATCTCAGACTCTTCTACAGGGTGAAATAACCTCTCAGCATAAGACAAGAACATAAGAACTAGGAGCAAGAGTAGGCCATCTGCCCCGTGGAGCCTGCTCCACCATTCAATAAGATCATGGCTGATCTTTTCTTGGACTCAGCTCCACATACCTGCCCATTCACCATAACCCTTAATTTCTTTCCTGTTCAAAAATTTATGTATCCCTACTTGACCCTATCCCTATTCAATGAGGTAGCCTTAACTGCTTCATTAGGCAAAGAATTTCACAGATTCACAACCCTTTGCATGAAGAATTTCCTCTTCAACCTAGTCCTGAATCTATTTTGAGGCCATGCACCCTAGTTCTAGTTTTACCTGGCAGTGGAAGCAACTTCCCTGCTTCTATCTTATCTATTCCCTTCATAATCTTATATGTTTCTATCAGATCTCTCCTCATTCTTCTGAATTCCAATGAGTATAGCCCAGTCTACTCAGTCGCTCCTCATAAGCCAACCCTCTCAACTCTGGAATCAACTTAGTGAATCTCCTCTGCACCCTCTCCAGTGTCAGTATATTCCTTCCCAAGTAAGGAGACCAAAACTGTACATAGTACGCCAGGTTTGGCTTCACTACCACCTTATACAGCTGCAACATAACCTCACTGTTTTTAAACTCCATCCTTCCAGCAATGAAGGATAAAATTCCATTTGCCTTCTTAATTACCTACTGCACCAGCAAATCAACTTTTATGATTCAAGCACAAGGACACCCAGATCCCTCTGCACAGCAGCATGCTGCAATTTTTTACTATTTAATAATAGTCCATTTTTGCTGTTCATAGAATCATAGAAACCCTACAGTGCAGAAAGAGTCCATCTAGCCCATCAAGTCTGCACTGACCACAGTCCCACCCAGGCCCTACCCCCATATCCCTACACATTTACCCACTAATCCCTCTAATTTATGCACCTCAGGACACTAGGGGGCAATTTTAGCATAGCCAATCAACCTAACCCGCATATCTTTGGATTATGGGTGGAAACCGGAGCACCCAGAGGAAACCCACGCAGACACAAGGAGAATGTGCAAACTCCACACAGACAGTACCCAAGCCTGGAATCGAACCCAGGTCCCTGGAGCTGTGAAGCAGCAGCGTTACCGTGCCGCCCTATTTTCCTACCAAAATTGATGTCCTCACATTTATCAACATTGAACTCACTTAGATTATCTATATCCCTTTGCATACTTTCAGCATCCTCTGCACGCTTTGCTCAGTCACTCTTTTAGTGT
This sequence comes from Carcharhinus amblyrhynchos, assembly GCF_965287045.1. Lineage (NCBI taxonomy): Eukaryota > Metazoa > Chordata > Chondrichthyes > Carcharhiniformes > Carcharhinidae > Carcharhinus > Carcharhinus amblyrhynchos. Next base: position 87,123,165 of record NC_137332.1, on the reverse strand, counting down.
CATCTGCAAATTTTGACACACTACACTTGGTTCCCAACTCCAAATCACCTATGTAAATCATAAAACAACACTGATCCTTGAGGCACACCATTAGTCACTGATCACCAACCAGAAGAGCACCCATTTACCCTCACTCTTTGCTTTCTGTTAGTTAACCAATCTTCTATTCATGCTAATACATTACCGTAACACCGTTCGCCTTTATCTTGTGCAGCAACCTTTGTTGCGACACCTTGTCAAATGCTTTCTGGAAATCCAGATACACCAGGTCCACAGTTTCTGCATTGTCCACTGCACATATAATTTTCTCAAAGAATTCCACCAAATTAGCCAAACATAACCTGCCCTCCATGAACCCCTGCTGCATCTTCCCAACGGCACAAGTTATATCCAGATGCCTTGCTATTTCTTCCTTGATGATAGATTCAAGCATTTCCCTACTACAGAAGTTAAGCAAACCAGCCGATAGTTACCCACCTTTTTAAAACATTTTCTGTTTTCCAATCTGCGGGAACCACCCCAGAGGTCAGCGAATTTTGGTAAATTACCAGTAGTGCATTTGCTATTTACCCCGCCATCTCTTTTAGTACCCTGGGATGCATTCCATCAGGACCAGGAGACTTGTCTACCTTTAGCCCCCATTAGCTTGCCCAACACTACCACTTTCGTGATAATGATCATTTCTAGATCCTCACCTGCATTAGGCTTCTTGTCATCAATTTTTGGCATGTTATTTGTGTCTTCCACTGTGAAGACTGACACAAAATACCTGTTCAATGTCTCAACCATTTCCTCATTTCCCCTTCTCATCCTCTAAAGAACCAATATTTACTTTAGCCACTCTTTTTCATTTTATATATTTATAGAACCTTTTGTTATCTATGTTTATATTCTGAGCTAGTTTACTCTCATAACCCATCTTACTTTTCTTTGTAGTTTTTTTTGTGACTCTTTGTTGACCTTTAAAGATTTCCCAGTCCTCTAGTTTCCCACTAATCTTGCCACCTTGTATGCATTTTCTTTCAATTTGATACCCTCCTTTATTTCCTTAGATATCCATGGCTGAATATCTCTTTTTTAACAGTCCTTCCTTATCACTGGTATATTGCTGAGTACTGTGAAAAATCACTTTGAAATCCTCCACTGTGTCTCAATTGTTCCATCATAAAGCTTTTTCTCCCATTCTACCTTAGCCAACTATTCCCTCATCCCACTGTAGTCTCCTTTGTTTAAGCAAATGACACAGGTATTAGATTTTACCTTCTCACACTGAATCTGTATTTTAAATTCAACCCATGCTGTGATCACTTCTTCCGAGAGGATCCCTAACTGTAAGATCATTAATTCAAAGAGTCATCTGGACTCGAAACGTCAGCTCTTTTCTCTCCTTTCAGATGCTGCAAGACCTGCTGAGATTTTCCAGTGTTTTCTCTTTAGGTTTCAGACTCTAGCATCTGCAGTAATTTGCTTTTATTTAGATAATTAATTATTCCTGTTTCATTACACAGGACCAGATCTTTGCACCCTCATAGGTTCCATTACATACTGTGCGAGGAAGCTATCGTGGATATATTCTATGAACTCGTTCTCAAGGCTGACTTGACCAACCTGGTTTGACCAATTGATATGTAGATTTAAATTCACCAATGATAATTGCTGTACCATGCTTCAGTTATTTCTTTGTTTATTTTTCACCCCACCGTGATGTTATTATTTGGTGGCATTTAGACTAAGCCTATCAGTGACTTTTTCTCCTTACTATTTCTAATTTCCACCCAAATGGATTCAACTTTTTTCCGTAGAACCTATATCATCTCTCACTACTGCCCTTAAATATCAGGGCTATACTGCCTCCCTTACCTTCCTATCTGTCCCTCCAAACAGTCTGATGTTTAATTCCCAATCATGACCATGCGGCAGCCATGTCTCTGTAATGGCCACCAAATCATACTCATTCACGATGATTTGTGCTGTCAACTCAATTACCTTGTTTCGAATGCTGCGAGCATTCAGATAAAGTGCCTTTATGCTAATTTTTGTACCTTCTTTTTGAATTTTAACACCTCCATTAATAACTTCCATTAACTCATTCCATTTGCCTTCCCTGTTAGCCGCTGAACTTAATTCCAGCTTTTCATGGTTTATGCATAAGGATTCGTTCTGTGATACAGCTTTTTGCAGTATTTCTTTCAAATCTTTTATTCTTCCTAGTGCATATCTTCACATTTTCCTGCATTAGATTCAGAGAATATAGAACAGTACAGCACAGCAACAAATCTTTCGGCCCATTATGTTGTGCCGACCATGATGTCAAATTAAACTAATCCCTTCTGCCTGTCCCTGGTGCATATCTTTCTAGTCCTTGCATATTCATGTGCTTACCTAAAAGCCCCTTAAGTGCCCCCATCGTATCTGCCTGCATCACCACCCCGGCAGTTGTTTCCAGACATCTCTCTGCATACAAAGCTTGTCCCTCACGTCTGCTTTGAACTTTCCCCCTCTCACCTTAAGTGCATGCCCCCTAGTATTAGGCATTTCAACTCTGAGAGAAAGGTTCTGACGGTCAACCCTATCTATGCCTTTCATCACTTTGTAGAGTTCTACCAGGTCTCCCCTCCATCTGCCAAGTTTTTCCTATTCACTTCATCCAATTATGTGGCTCTGTAGATTCTGTGTCATGCTCAGCATTTGCCTTCCCACCTATTTATGTGTCATCCACAAACTTGGCAATATTATATTCACTTCCCTTGTCTAACTCATTAACATATATTGTAAATAATTTGGGCCCCAGCACTCCACTAATTACAGTTGCCATTTTGAAAATGCCTCTCTTATTCCAACTCTATTCGTTAGCCAATCCTCTATCCATGCTAGTATACTACTGGCAACACCATGGACTCAACTAATTAAGTAGCCTTTTGTGCAGTACCTTATCAAACAACTGTTGGAAATCCAAGTATATTACATCTACTTGCTCTCCTTTATCTATCCTGTTCATTACCATCTCAAAGAATCTAATAAGTTTGTCAGGCATGATTTCTCCTTCATGAAGCCATGCTGACTCTGCTTGATTACATTATGTATTTCTAAATGTGCTGCATAATGGACTCTAACATTTTCCCCAGTGACAGAAGTTAAACTAACTGTCCTATAGTTACCTCTTTTTTGGTCTCCCTCCCTTTTGAATAAGGCAGTTGGCAGTCTTCCAATCTCCTGGGACCTTTCCAGAATTTAAGAATTCTTGTGAGATTATTATCCATGCATCCACTGCCTCTGTAGCTATTTCCTTTAAGAACCTAGGATGCAAACCATCAGGTCCAGGGGACTTATCGGCCTTTTGTCCCATTAGTTTCTCTGGTACTTTTTCTCTCATGATAGTGAATATACATACTTCCTCCTCCCCAAAGTTCTGTCCCTTAATTATTATTTTTGGAATGCTATTGGTATCTTCCACCATGAAGACTGACACAAAATATTTATTTAACTCCCCTGCTATTTGCTGGTTCCCATTATTATTTATCCAGTCTCATTCTCTAAGGAACTTATGTTCACTTTGCCTTCTCTGTTCCTTTTAATATGTCAAAAGAAGTTCTTATTGACTGTTTTATATTACTTGCTAGCTTACCCTCATAGTTTATCTCATCCTTTTGTTGATTTTTAAAAATATTCCCAGTCCTCAGGCTTACCACTAATCTTTGCCACGTTGTGAGCTTTGTCTTTCAGTGGATGAAATGGAGGAGGGAATTCATGGTCTGAAGTTATTGCACTCAGTGTTGAGTCCTGAGGGCTGTACCATCCTAACTAGAAAATGAGCTACTCCTCCTCCAGCTTGCAATGGGCTTCATTGGAGCATTGCAGCAGGTCGAGGACAGAAATGTTAGCATAGGAGCAAGATGGCAAGTTAAAATGGCAAGCAACAGGAAGGTTGGGGGTTATACTTGCAGACTGAATGAAGGTGTTCCACAAAGTGATCACTCAGTCTGCTTTTAGTCTTCTCAATATAGAGGAAACTACATTGGGAGCAGTGAATACAGCAGACCAGATTGAAGGATGTGCAAGTGAAATGTTGATTCACCTAAAATTGTTTGTGGTCTTGGACTGAGAGGAAGGGCAGGTAAAGGGGCAGATATTACACATTCTGTAAATGCAAGGGAAGATGCTATGTGAAGGGGATGCAATGTTGAGGGTAATGGAGGAATGGGCCAAGGTAACCTGAAGGGAAAGGTTCCTTCAAAATTCTGACAGGGGAGATGAGAGATAGATGTGCACAGTGAGTGCTGCCTGACTGTCAGGAGTGCTTTTGGAGTTGGGTGAAAACAGGGAGTTAGGTGAAACAGGCAGCAGAGGCCACGAGGGAGAGTGCTGATTGGTAAGTCCCACAAATCAGCAATCTCTCTTGTGGCCTCTGCTGCCTGTTTCACCTAACTCCCTGTTTTTACCCAACTCCAAAAGCACACCTCACAGTCAGGCAGCACTCACTGTGCAATCAGAGCACTGTGAGGCCTTGTTTTATAGGCACAACTTACAAAGCCCTAGAACTGGTTTGAACTAGTTGTACAAAGTATCTGAACATTGTATTCCAGGAGACAGTCACACCTGTTAGATTAAATACCTTGAATTCCGTCAGTGGACAGGGACAGGAGGGTGAGCCGGGTAGAGGAGTCCAGGAAGTAGAGTTGCAGGAGCCTCAGTCCCTGAATTTGCCCAACAGGTTGAAGATTCTTTCTTGCTTCCTGTGTGAATGGGAGCGGGTACTGCAGGGAGGATGAGCAAACTGACCACGGCACTGTGATACGGGGAGTCGTTTAAGTGGGGGGAGATAAAAGAAATGTTGGGGATAGTATAGCTTGGGTCATTGACACTGTTTTCTGTGACAGGATTGAGAATCCCAAAGATTGTATTGCCTGCTTGGTGCTCAGGTTTGGGATATCTCACCTGGTTGCAGAGAAGCTTGAAGTGGGAGGGTAAAGATTCAGTTGCTACATGTGTACGTGTCATTGGTACATGTAGGTACCAATGACATAGATAGGACGGGGACAAAGGTTCTGCTAAGGGAGTATGAACAGCTAGGAGCTAAATTAGAAAGCAGAACCAAAAAGATAATAATCTCTGGATTACCACCTGAGCCACGAGCTAATTGGCACAGGGTCAATAAGATTAAGGAGGTAAATGCGTGACACAAAGATTGGTGTGGGCAGAATGGGTATGAATTCATGGGACATTGGCACCAGTATTGAGAAAGAAGGGACCTGTTCTGATGGGACAGGCTTCACCTGGATTGTACTGGTACCGGAGTCCTGGTGAATCGTGTAACTAGGGCTGGAGGTAGGGCTTTAAACTAATTTGTTGGGGGATGGGTTCAGTTGCTTGGAGAATTAGAAAATCAAGGTTAAAGAACAGGATAAAGGGCAGGTAAATGGAGCTGAGGGCTCAAGAGAGGTTAGTAAAGTTTTCAGACCACATAATAGAACAGAGAATCTAACCTCAGGCAGGAGCAAAAAAGGTGACAAGTATAAGAAGGTGGTCATTGCAGAACTGAGGGTGTTGTACCAAAATATGCGCAGTATACGGAACAAGGTACATGAGCTTATTGCGCACATTGAAATTGGCTGGTACGATATTGTGGGCATCACAGAGATGTGGCTGCAAGGGGATCAGGGCTGGGATCCAAATGTCCAAGGACATACATCCTATTGGTGGGGCAAGCGGATTGGCAAAGGGGGCGGCGTTACATTGTTAGCAAGGAATTACGTTAAATTGATAGCAAGAAGTGATATAGGATCAGAGGCATAGAATCTCTGTGGGCGGAGTTCAGAAATCGCAAAGGTAAAAACTTCCTGATGGGAGTTATGTACAGGCCCCCTAGCAGTAGTCAGGATGTGGGGCAGAAAATAAATCAGGAGATAGAAAAGGCATATAAAAAAGGCAATATTACAATAGGGAAATCAGGTAGGTAGTGGATCCCAAGACAAGGAATTTGTGGAAAGTCTAAGAGATGATTTTTTGGAGCAGTTTGTGACAAAGCCTGCTAGAAAACAAGCAATTCTGGATTTGGTGATGTGTAACGAGGCAGACTTGATTAGGGAACTTAAGGTGAAGGAACCTTTAGGGAGCAGTGATCACAATATGATAGAATTTACCCTGCAGTTTGAGAGGGAGAAGGTGGAATCAAATATAACGGTATTACAATTAAATAAAGATAACTGTAAAGACATAGGGAGGAGCTGGCCAGAGTTAATTGGAAAGGGAGCATAGCAGGGAAGACAGCAGAACAGCGATGGCCGGGGTTTTTAGGAGTTATTCAGGAGGCACAATAGAAATTCATCTCAAGGAGGAGGAAACATGCTCAGGGGAGGATGAGGCATCCATGGCTGACAAGGGAACTCAAGGACAACATAAAAGAAAAAGTATACAAAGTGGTGAGAATTAATGGGAAGCCTGAGAGGATTGGGAAGCCTTTAAAAGCGAGTAAAGGACAACTAACTAAAGAAACTAAATAAGGGGGAGAAGTTAAATAATAAGTTAAGGGACCATGGTGTTAAGGGTTAGATCCTGGCATGGATAGAGGATTGGCTGACTGGCAGAGGCAGAGAGGGGCGATAAAGGGGTCTTTTTCAGGATGGCAGCCGATGACTACTGGTGTGCCTTGGGGGTCAGTGCTAGGGCCACAACTTTTCACAATATCCATTATCAATTTGAAAAAAGGAACTGAGTCTACAGATGATACAAGATATGTAGAGGGACAGATAGTATTGAGGAAGTGGGGGGCTGCTGAAGGACTTGACAGGCTAGGAAAGTGGGCAAATGGAATACAATGTGGAAAAGTGCGGGGTTATACATTTTGGAAGGAGGAATGGAGGCATAGACTATTTTCTAAATGTGAAAGTGCTTAGGAAATTGAAAACACAAAGGGACTTGGGAGTTCTTGTTCAAGATTCTCTTAAGGTTAACATGTTGGTTCAGTTGGCAATTAGGGAGGCAATGCAATGTTAACATTCATGTCCAGAGGGCTAGAATACAAGAGCAGGGATGTACTTCTGAGGTTGTATAAGGCTGTGGTCAGACCCCATTTGGTGTATTGTGTGCAGTTTTGGGCCCTGTATCTAAGGAAGGATATACTGGCTTTGGAAAGGGTCCAGAGGAGGTTCACAAAAATGATTGCTGGAATGAAGAGCTAGTCATTTGAGGAATGGTTGAGGATTCTGGGTCTGTGCTTGTTGGAGTTTAGAAGGATGAAGGGGGATCTTATTGAAACTTACAGGATATTGCGAGGCCTGGATAGAAACTAGAACCAGAGGGCACAGACTAAAGGAATGATCCTTTAAAACAGAGATGAGGAGGAATTTCTTCAGCCAGTGAGTGGTGAATCTGTGGACCTCTTTGCCGCAGAGGTTCTGGAGGCCAGATCATTGAATGTCTTTAAGACAGAGATAAATTGGTTCTTGATTAATAAGGAGATTAAATAGTCTAACTCGATGGGTTTAATTCGATGGGTCAAGTGGTGTAATTCTGCTCCTATGTCTTACGGTGTAGTGGTGGCATCATGATGGAGTTGATAAAAATGGTATTGTAATGTAACCTTCTTCCGAAAGTGGAAAAGTATGTTTAAAAAGGGGGATGTTGTAATATGCCTTTAAGGGATTGCAGTATGATGTTACTTGAAGGAAAGTGTGTCATTTGATCACAATTTTAGTTTCACTCTGCCTATGAGCAAAACACTGATGAAGGCAAGCTTCCTAACTTTATGTAAATGTTCCTATCTGCCTAGTCTCAATGAATGATCCCACAACATGTTTTCACATTCCATATATAATTATAGCGACATGACAGTAATGCCATTAAATGTCAAGGGGTGATGTTTAAATTCTCTCTTGTAGGAGATGGTTATTGCCTGGCGTTTGTGTGGCGTGAATGTTATTTGCCACTTGTCAGCCCAAGCCTGGATATTGTCAGGTCTTGTTGCATTTGAACACGGACTGTTTCAGTATCTTAGGTATAGCTAACATTTTGCAGTTTTCAGTGAACATCCTCACTTCTGACCTTATAATGGAAGGAGGGTCATTAATGAAGCAGCTGAAGATGGTTGGGTCTAGGACACTACCCTGAGGAACTCCTGCATGATGTCCTGGGGCTAAGATGATTGACCTCCTTGATGTCATCCTTGGTGAAACGCTGCCTTGATGTCAAAGGCCTCATCTCAAGGGTTCAGCTCTTTTATCCATGTTTGAACCAAAGTTGTAATGAGGTCAGAAGCTGAACTACCTTGGCGCAAATGAAACTGTGCATCAGTGTGCAGGTTATTGCTGAGGAAATGTCACTTGATAACCCTGTTGATGACCCCTTCCATTACTTTAGAGTAGATTGATGGGGCGGTAATGGGCCAGAATAGATTTATCCTGTTTTTGTGCACAGAACACAACTGGACAATTTTCCACCTTGTTGGATAGATGTCACTGTTGTAGCTATATAGGAACAGCTTAACTAGGGAAGCAGCAATTTCTGGAGCACAAGTCATCAGGGCTATCAGTTTTATCTGTGTGTGTGTGTGTGTGTGTGTGTGTGCGTATAAGTGTGCATGTGCATGCATACATGTGTAAATACAAGCATGTGTATAAATATTTGCGTGCCCTTGACTGTAAATGTTTGCATGTGTAAATATTTGTGTGTGGAAATGTTTGTGTGTGTAAATGTTGCTGTACTTCTGTGTGTGTGTGTATGTGTGTGTGTGTCTGTGTAAAGATGTGCGCGCGTCTGAAAGGGAAAGAGAGTCAGGGATAACGAGACACTGATCACCATGTGAGATGTGAGTGGATATGTTTAAGTTGTTGTTCACTGCCCCCTCTGGTGCTTCTCTGTTCTGTCAGTGACTGAGCGCAAGTCCCTTACTCTTTCTCTCTCTCTCTCTCTCTAGAAGAAATCTCACTTTAGAGTGCACCCAGAGCTGACACCAGAAGCTCAGGTAAGTGTCAATTGTATCTGATGTGCGACAGTGAGTGTGTGTGTGTTTTTGAACAGTTTGCTGTAGGATTTAAGCTCTGTTGTGTGAGAGCTGGGTCCCTTGAGGACCAAGAGAGAAGGATTTACACAAAGACGATCTGTGTGAGATTGTTAAGCAGCCGACAGCCTGTTTCTGCCTCAGTCTGTTCGTAGCTGACGAACACTTCAGGAGCAACATTCAGTTGGAAAAAAGATGCTTCAATCTGCCGATCATTCTTTGTAAAAGAATGAACAGGTTCAGGTTCTTTGAAAAGATGATTTGACAAAAACGGATAGAAATTTATTGTTTCAAAGTGTCGAACTGCCAGACTAATCTTCTTTAAGTAGAAGTTGCATCGGCTCTGACTTCTGCTTGATTCTGGTTTAAGCTTCAGGTAATAGGCGAGGCCAGAGAACAGACTAAAGAATACCAGCAGCTTAGTTTAAGCCAGCACAGTGTATGTTTCCAGTTCCCATACAGTAGAAGGGGATATGGAGGGTGGGAGCTCAGCAGATTCATTGCTCCTGCTCCAACATTGTCAGCAGCTTGACAGGTGAATAGCACTGTGGCAATAAACTGGTCAGCACAATAGCAAGGAACCATCATCGAAGATTCACATCTACTCACACAAAGTGGCTCCTGGTAAATCTCTAACTGATGCCTTGAAGCAAACTGAAAAGGTATTTCCCCATCTAACTCGCCTATAGGTGACTGTGTAACAGTTGTGTGAAAGAATTCCCCATAAACAGAAACCTGGCACCAAGTACCTTCATTTACAAATATTCTCTCTTTACGCACACTGCCTCTAAATGGAGTATGAGTTCCACACACATTGATTCTCAGTGGGTAGGGATTCCACATATGCTGATGCTCACCGGGGTACGGGTTCCACACACTGACTGTCATTAGGGGACAATTCCACACACACTGACTCTCACAGGAATATAGTAACACACACACTGAGTCTCACTGGGATACAGTAACACTCACTGGGGCACTACTTCCATACACATTGACTCTCACGGGGGGTGTGAGTTCCACACACACTGATACTCACTTGGGTGCGGTTTCCACATACACTGACTCTCACTGGGGTATAGGTTCCAACGCACTGACTCTCATTAGGATAAGGGCTCCATACGTACTGACTCTCACTTGAGTACGGAGTTCCACACACAGTGACTCACTGAAGTACAGGTTCCATATACACTGTTTCTCACTGGGGTATGGATTCCACGCGCACTGACTCTCATTGGGGTACGGGTTCCACATACACTGACTCTCACTGGGATACACACTGACTCTCACTAGGGTACAGGTTCCACACACGCTGACTCTCACTGGGGTACGGGTTCCACATACACTGACTCTCACTGGGATACAGTTCCAAAAACACTGACTCTCACTAGGGTATGAATTCCACACACACACTGACTGTCATTGGGGTACGGGTTCCGCATGCATTGACACTCACTGGGGTACAGTTTCACACACACTGATTCTCATTGGGATATGGGTTCCACACACACAGACTCTCACTGGGGTAAGGGTTTCACACACACTGACTCTCACTGGGGTACAGTTTCACACACACTGGCTTTCACTGGGGTACAGTTACACACACACTGACTCTCACTGGGGTACAGTTTCACACACACTGACACTTACTAGGGTACAGTTTCACACATACTGGCTCTCACTGGGGTAAGGGTTTCAAACACACTGGCTCTCACTGGGGTACAGTTTCACACACACTGACTCTCACTGGGGTACAGTTTCACACACACTGTCTCTCACTGGGGTACAGTTTCACATACACTGGCTCTCACTGGGGTACAGTTTCACACACACTGGCTCACACTGGGGTACAGTTTCACACACACTGGCTCACACTGGGGTACAGTTTCACACACACTGGCTCACACTGGGGTACAGTTTCACACACACTGACTCTCACTGGCGTACAGTTTCACACACACTGGCTCACACTGGGGTACAGTTTCACACACACTGGCTCACACTGGGGTACAGTTTCACACACACTGGCTCACACTGGGGTACAGTTTCACACACACTGGCTCACACTGGGGTACAGTTTCACACACACTGGCTCACACTGGGGTACAGTTTCACACACACTGGCTCACACTGGGGTACAGTTACACACACACTGGCTCACACTGGGGTACAGTTACACACACACTGACTCTCACTGGGGTACAGTTTCACACACACTGACTCTTACTAGGGTACAGTTTCACACATACTGGCTCTCACTGGGGAAAGGGTTTCAAACACACTGGCTCTCACTGGGGTACAGTTTCACACACACTGGCTCACACTGGGGTACAGTTTCACACACACTGGCTCACACTGGGGTACAGTTTCACACACACTGGCTCACACTGGGGTACAGTTTCACACACACTGGCTCACACTGGGGTACAGTTTCACACACACTGGCTCACACTGGGGTACAGTTACACACACACTGACTCTCACTGGGGTACAGTTTCACACACACTGGCTCACACTGGGGTACAGTTTCACACACACTGGCTCACACTGGGGTACAGTTTCACACACACTGGCTCACACTGGGGTACAGTTTCACACACACTGGCTCACACTGGGGTACAGTTACACACACACTGACTCTCACTGGGGTACAGTTTCACACACACTGACTCTTACTAGGGTACAGTTTCACACATACTGGCTCTCACTGGGGAAAGGGTTTCAAACACACTGGCTCTCACTGGCGTACAGTTTCACACACACTGGCTCACACTGGGGTACAGTTTCACACACACTGGCTCACACTGGGGTACAGTTACACACACACTGGCTCACACTGGGGTACAGTTTCACACACACTGGCTCACACTGGGGTACAGTTTCACACACACTGGCTCACACTGGGGTACAGTTACACACACACTGACTCTCACTGGGGTACAGTTTCACACACACTGACTCTTACTAGGGTACAGTTTCACACACACTGGCTCACACTGGGGTACAGTTTCACACACACTGGCTCACACTGGGGTACAGTTTCACACACACTGGCTCACACTGGGGTACAGTTTCACACACAGACTCTCACTGGCGTACAGTTTCACACACACTGGCTCACACTGGGGTACAGTTTCACACACACTGGCTCACACTGGGGTACAGTTTCACACACACTGGCTCACACTGGGGTACAGTTTCACACACACTGGCTCACACTGGGGTACAGTTTCACACACACTGGCTCACACTGGGGTACAGTTTCACACACACTGGCTCACACTGGGGTACAGTTTCACACACACTGGCTCACACTGGGGTACAGTTTCACACACACTGGCTCACACTGGGGTACAGTTTCACACACACTGGCTCACACTGGGGTACAGTTTCACACACACTGGCTCACACTGGGGTACAGTTTCACACACACTGGCTCACACTGGGGTACAGTTTCACACACACTGACTCTCACTGGGGTACAGTTTCACACACGCTGGCTCACACTGGGGTACAGTTTCACACACACTGACTCTCACTGGGGTACAGTTTCACACACGCTGGCTCACACTGGGGTACAGTTTCACACACACTGACTCTCACTGGGGTACAGTTTCACACACACTGGCTCACACTGGGGTACGAGTTCCACTCAGTGGGTGTGACTTTTCCACCCGGTTATGCTGGTCGAGTGGAATAGCGGGGCAGGAACTATAAGCGGGTGACTACAAATTGAATTCCCGCCCAGGGTCTGTCAGGTCCTGATTTTGGGGAATTGCGGGTGGCTGATTTTAACATTCATGCCCAAATTTAAATGTCTTTTAGGTGTCTTCTCCCTGGAGAGATGAAGGTTGAGAGGCGACCTGATAGAAGTGTATAAGATGTTGAGAGGTATAGATCGGGTGGATTCTCAGAGGCTATTTCCCAGGGCTGAAATGGTCACTACGAGAGGACACAGCTTTAAGGTGCTGGGGAGTAGGTACAGAGGAGATGTCAGGGGGAAGTTTTTCACTCAGAGGGTGGTGAGTGAGTGGAATCGGTTGCTGTCGGTGGTGGTAGAGGCGAACTCGCTGGGGTCTTTGAAGAAACTTCTGGATGAGTACATGGGATTTAATGGGATTGAGAGTTATAGATAGGCCTAGTAGTAGGGATATAATCGGCGCAACTTGTGGGCCAAAGGGCCTGTTTGTGCTGTAGTGTTCTATGTTTTGCAAGCCCCGGATACTATTGTCTGGGTTCACTTGGATTTCCGACTTTGCCGGTGAAGGTTCCCACCAGCTGGGATCACAGCTGGTTCCGTACAACAGGGACCAGAAATCTTGGACTTGCCAGTGCAACCAGGAGGCATCGAGGCCCCCCGGGAAGTCGGGGCAAGGGGAGCAGTGCCCCTTGGGCAATGCCAGCCTGACACTGCCAGCCTGATATCCACCAGGCACCCTGGCACTGCCCACTGGGCACACTGACTCTCACCAAGGTACTGGCTCCACAGACACTAACTTTCACTAGGGTACAGGTTCCACGCACTGGCCAGAATTTTCCAGCCATTCATGCAGTCAGGGTTCTCCGGTCCTGCTGGCAGTGCAACCCAGCCTGCGGGTTTCCCAGCGTGTGGGATGATGTCAATGGAAATTTCGAGCGGCGAGGCCAGAGAATCCTGCCAAAATCAAACAATGTGCCAGCTCCCATTGGAAGGGAACATGCAGCAGGGATATCAGAGTATTTCACCCATTGAGTCTCGCTGGGGTATGGGTTCCACATACACTGACTCTTGTTGGGTTACAGGTTCCACAGACACTGACTCTCACTGGCGTACGGGCTCCATACACACTGGTCAAAATTCTCTGTAAAGAAGTTAAATCTTCTTCTATAACAATCAAAACCTCTGTATATATGAGAAAAATCCGGTGTAGTGTTCAAATGTCTCTGTAGAGCAGTCAAAAACTCTTATATATAGGTCAACACTCCTTGTATAAAGGTCAAAACTCCCTGCATAAAAGTCAAACTCCCAGTATAAAGGTCAGAACTCCTGTACGAAGGTCAAAATCGCTTTATAAAGGTCAAAACATGCCTGTACAATGGTTAGATTTCATGTATAATGGTCAGTACAGCTGTATAAATGTCGGAAATTTATACCTAAATGGCAATCTCTCTTGCACAAAGGTCAGGATTCCATGAATAAAGGTCAAATTGCCTGTCTGAAAGTCAATATTTGCGTAAAGGTCAAACTCCCTGTATAAAGGTCATTCTCCCTGCATAAAGGTCATTCTCTCTGCATAGAGGTCGATCTCCCTGCATAAAGGTCATTCTCCCTGTATAAAGGTCAATCTCCCTGTATAAAGGTCATTCTCCCTGCATAACAGGCAGGATCCCCTTGCACATAGGGCAGGATTCATTGCATAACGATCAAAGCTCCTCTACAAAGATCAGTGCCGGAATTCTCCAACCTCGCTCATGGCTGGGATTGTCCGGTCCCGCTGCAGAGAGTGGACAAACAAAGAACAAAGAACAACACAGCACGGGAAACAGGCCCTTCGGCCCAACGAGCCCGCGCCGCCATCCCACTTGGCTGAGTTTTGGCTGAGTGCCAAATTCTCCATTCTAACTGGCGGTGAATTGTGATAAATGAAATTTGGAGAATCCCAATCCAAAACTCCCTGTATATCGATCAACACCCCCACCCCCACGCTAATATGGTGGTCAAAACAACCTGCAGCCAGAGTGTGCCAGTGGCACCATAATCATTGCAGACTGTTAAGGTTAGGTGACCAACCTCACTCATGGTCATGAGTGGCATTTATGTGACATGAATGTTGCCCATCACTGCTCAGGCCTGATCGCGATGGTATTGTTGGACTACTGAAGTTGGTCTGGGCTGTGTTGAGCATGTTTTTGAGGATATAACCAGGTTTGTAGTTGAGAGCAATCTAGAAGACATTGTCTGTGTGGATCCTCAAAAAGTTTTTGACAAAATACCGTAACTACAGGGTGATTTACAAGATAGAACCTGGTATAATGAGTGATATTGGCTATGATGAATTGAAAGATTGAAAACTCTGAATCAGATTGTGGTTCTAGGTGACTGAGCTGACCTGTTCAGGGGCAGGTCACCAGAGTTGTTTCACAGGGTTTGGAGTTGGGACATGTTTTGCTAGATTGCAGATAGTACGAAGATTTGTGCCGATGTCAGGCCTGTACAGAAGGTTGCAAACTTTGATTGGAGCTAGCTTATAGATTCACAGAATCTTCCGGAATCTTCCGCAGAAAGAGGCTACTCGATCCCTTTGTACTCTTACTGGCTTTTTAAGAGAGGGATCCAATTAGTCCCACTCTTCTGCTCTGCAAATGTTTCCTTTGAGGTAATTTATCCAAATGTCTTTCAAAACTTATGATTGACTCTGGTTTTGCCACACTTTCAGTTTATTCATAGCAATTGCTCGGTCCAAGATCTTTCCCTATTACCATAGAACATAGAACATTACAGCACAGTACAGGCCCTTCAGCCCTCGATGTTGCGCTGACCAGTGGAACCAATCTCATGACCCTCTAACCTAAACTATTCCAATGTTATCCATATGCCTATCCACTGACCATTTGAACACCCTTAAAGTTGGCGAGTCCACAACCGCTGCAGGCAGGGCATTCCACGCCCTTACTACCCTCTGAGTAAAGAACCTACCTCTGACATCTGTCCTATAATTACCACCCCTTAATTTAAAGTTATGTCCCCTCATGTTAGCCATCACCATCTGAGGTAAAAGGCTCTCACTGTCCACCCTATCCAATCCTCTGATCATCTTGTATGCCTCAATTAGGTCACCTCGTAACCTTCTTCTCTCTAATGAAAATAACCTCAAGTCCCTCAGCCTTTCCTCATAAGACCTTCCCACCATACCAGGCAACATCCTGGTAAACCTCCTCTGCACCCTTTCCAATGCCTCCACATCCTTCTTATAATGCGGCGACGAGAACTGTACGCAGTACTCCAAGTGCGGCCGCACCAGAGTTTTGTACAGTTGTAACATGACCTCATGGCTCCGAAATTCAATTCCTCTACCAATAAAAGCTAACACACCGTACGCCTTCTGAACAACCTTATCAACCTGGGTGCCAACTTTCAGGGAGCTATGCACATGTACTCTCCTTAATCTCTCCTTAATCTTCTCTGTTCTCAACATGTCCCACTTTCTTCAGTCTTTCCATGTCACTGGAGTCTCTCTCTCTCCAGTGTGTTGTACAGTTTTGATTGCAGTTCACTATGTCTGAAGAAGTCCTCATCGTCACTTGTATATTAACTGAATCTTTTTGAAGGTGATGATTTTGAAAGGTGTCTAAGGAACCTTGGTGAGTTTCTGCAGTGTATCTTGTAGATGGTATGCATAGCTTCTACTGTGTGCGAAGGAAGTGAATGTTTACAGATACTAGCCTGGGCAGAATTGAAACTGGGAGTGTTTCAGATTTGACTTTTAGACCTGTTCTCAGGCAGCCCCGTACATGCTCTTCCTGCAAAAATATCTGCAATTCTGAACCGTGCTGCATAAGCCTTTGGGTGGGGCTTAATGCGCCCAAAACCCTGCAGCTCCAATTGATGCCTCCAACTGCATACGCGTAGGAAAATAAGATAGTCTGCTGCTTCCCTGCCAGATGCCTCCCCCTGATCCCCCACATACATTGTCCCACCCCACAACATTACTGACGTCCTTACCCTGCCACCCAAACCGATCACGGAATCTTCCCCCCACCGATCTCAGGCAGGCTGGCAGCGGCCCCCACCCCTTCCCCCCTAACTGGAATGCCTGAATCAGATTTTTGTAGAGCCTGTCTGTTTCACGCTGACGCTGGATGGGCAAATGCGGTGGTAAAAGGGAAAGTGCCAGCGAGGTCAGACATGAAGCCCGTTAAATCAATTTAAATACATACAAATACATTTAAATGGCTGTCAAGCCCATTTCAGGTGCAGTCCCAACTGTGGCCATTTTCGGACCTTGGTAAAGGTGGAACCAGTGCAGAAGCGGGCACAGATCCTGCTACTCGCCTCACACCTGACTAACACGATAGTTAGCACTGCTGCCTCACAGTGCCAGGGCCTCGGGTGACTGTGGAGTTTGCACGCTCCCCAATCTATATGGCTTTCCTTTGGGTGCTCCAATTTCCTCCCATAGTCCAAAGGTGTGCAGATTAGGTGTATTAGCCGCGCTAAATTATCCCTTAGTGCCTTAGTGTCCCAAGATGTCTAGGTAATTTCATAGGGTTATGGGGATTGGGGAGCGGGGGCCTGGGTGGGTTGCTCTTTTGGAGGGTCAGTGCAGATTCAATGAGCTGACTGGCTTCCTTCTGCACTGTAAGGATTCTATGGTCCCTGTCTGCCAGCCACGAATACTTTGTGCTTCCAACCATTTGAGAACGCCACCAACTGTAAATTCTCCATTTGACTTGGAAATATATCGCTATTCCTTCACGGATACTGGGTCAAAATCCTGGAACTCCCTAACACCACTGTAGATGTACCAGCACTACATGGGCTGCAGTGGTTCAAGAAGGTAACTCACCACCATCTTCTCAAGGGCAACTAGGGTTTGGGAATCGTGGGCAGCCTGTCAGAGATACCCACATCCCCAGAATGAAAGGGGGAAAAGGATTTGATCCCTGGAAAGGGGGGTGATGGGGAAGGACTAAGACCATGACCAAGTCAAGTTGAATGCTTGTGAAAATTCTTTAGAAAACCTCAGAGACGGACCAATGGCCAACCTTGGTTTGAACTTCCTTTCCAAATTAGGAGGGAAAGAGAGCAAAGTGGGAGTCAGAGGAAGGGGAGGAGAGGAGCATCATAAAGTCATAATGACACAGAATGGGGCCACACAGCCCATCCAGCTCCATGCTAGCTCTCTGTAGACCAATCCAGTGTGTCCTATTGCCCTGCTCTATCTCCGTAGCCTGGAAAGTTTATTTCCCCCTCATGGCCATTTCATTTCTTTTTTAAATTGTTGATGGTCTCTGTTCCCACTACCGTGACAGGCAGTGGGTTTGTTCGACTCTGAGCTTCAATGGCTGTAGGCTGAAGTATAGCATTCACTAGTGACTGCTGCTGGTGTTAAACCAGCATGTCACATTGACTGGCACCGTCGTCTGCCTACTCAGCATGCAACAGTGGTCAATCACACGTGTGTGCATAGAAATTGGACAAAAATGTTGTGTGCTCCTGTTGTGTGTTAAGGAGCAATGATCTCTTGAAACCTTTGTCATGTGGGCCTACTTATTCCTATACATGGTATCTTAGATTGGAGGCTGCAAAAGGAGGAGGGGGGAGGGTGAGGCCAAGAGGAGATGGTGGAGGGGAGGCAGGGGGTGGAGGAGGACAGGGGAAGGGAGGAGAAAAGTATGAAAGGAAGGGAGGGAGTGAAGGAGTTGGGGGGGGGCGGCAGTGAGAGGAAGAGAGCGGTGCGTGGGAGAGGGGATGGGGGGGCGTGGGAGAGGGGATGGGGGGCCGTGGGAGAGGGGACGGGGGAAGGGAGGTGTGGGAAGGGGATGGCGAGTGTGGGGGGGAAGTGTGGGTAGGGGGGGCTACAAAGGGTGTGTGGTGGGGATGATGGGGTGGTGGAATGTGGGAGGGGAGCGGTGGAATGTAGAGAGGGGTTGGGGAGAATGGGACGGGACAAGGGTTGGGTGATGCCAGAAATCCCAGTAACTTTCTGTCACATCTCTCACCTGTGAAAGAGAGAAATAATTTGAACATTGAGGACATTGTCAGCAATGGGCCTACACATGGCAGAAGGAAGTTAAACGGAGAGACGTGAAATGCAGCATTCTGGAAGGAAAAAGGAAATACAATGTAAATGAAATTTTAAACTGGTTCCAGAGGGCTTGAGGGTTCCTATGTATAAACCCTCAAGGGTGGCAGTTTAAACTGAGAAGCTTGTTTTTTAAAAAAAATCAGGCTTTTTCAATAGGGGCATCAAAGTAGAGACAGAAAGGAAATGATGTAAACCTTCATAAAAGTGTGGGTGGGATTGTGGTCGGTGCAGACTCGATGGGCCAAATGGCCTCTTTCTGCACTGTAGGGTTTCTATGATTCTATAAAACACTGATTGGGTCTCATCTGGAATATTATGGCCAATTCTGGGAGCTGCACTTTAAGAAGGATGTGATAATATTGGAGATGGTGCAGAGATTACCAAGCTGGTAGGAGGGATGGACGACCTCAGTTACATGGAGAGATGAGAAGTAAGAAGACTGTACAGGTGTTATTGTTGAATAGCCACCCTCACAGATTTAAGGTTATGATTTGTTTTTTATTTAAAATTCTGCAAATAAGATTTAAAGCAAGTGCAAATTGTGAGAGAAAGGCCGTCCTGGTGGCACATTTCTGAGAGGTTTCTGCCTCATTGGAACATTCTGGAAGATTTCTGTGAAAGAAACTGAATGTACTTTGCATTCAAGCCTCTGCCACACTTTTAATTACATCAAATTGTCACAGAATCAAAAGTAACCTTTGGGTTTAGTCAAGCTAACACAATGGAGAACTTTATAAATGGTTCTCACCCACCCAACCTTCATGATTCATTTTTACGTCACTCTGAAGGCTAGAAATAACCATTGCTGCATTGACAACACAAGAATATCCTGACATTCATTCAGTTTTACAATCGACTGCAGCCCAAAAAAACCCCCTTCCCGCCATTGTCCTGCGCTCACCTCCTCACCTATATTTCTATATATTTAGCATCAGATCAGCATTGTACCACACTCCAATCCAAGCATGCAACCCAACTCATTCCTTCTCAGGCCTAGTTCAGGTCTGCCGATCACAGTTACAAGAAAGCAGGGATAAAGAGAATGCACTGAGCTTTGGTGAGATGTAGAAAGGTGAGATGTAGGACTTAACCTCTCAATTTAAACAGATCACGTTTCATCTTTGCCTCAACTCTATTTACCCATTTTTTGTCCACAGCCCTTCATAGAATCCTACAGTACACAAGGAGGCCATTCTCACCCAAGCCCTAACCCCATAGCTCCTAGTTAATCCCCCCTGACACAAGGGACAATCACCTCACCCACACATCTTTGGACTGTGGGAGGAAACCCACACAGATACAGGGAGAATGTGCAAATTCCACACAGACAGTGACCCAAGCCGGGAATCGAACCCAGGTCCTAGCGCTGTGAGGCAGCAATGTTAACTACTGATACCTTTATTCGTGACTAGCAGTGTTTCTCAGGGCAAAAACAGAAAATGCTGGAAAATCTCAGCGGGTCTGACAGCATCTGTGAGGAGAGAACAGAGCTAATGTTTCGAGTCCATTCATCAGAGCTGAGGACCTCTAGGACTTCATCATCCAAAGGATCACACAACATTACAATGGTTTTTTGCTCATAAGCTTCTTTAGGGAAAAAACAACAACCCAGGGTTGAAAGCTCTTCTTGTGGACGGCCCCCACCCGATAGTGCCTTCTGCATCTTCATCGTCCGGCCTAGCTTCAAAATGAACCAAGAGATCCACATTCTCAATCTCTGTCTGAGCTCTAGAGGATGGTATCTCTGTGACAGAGACTTAAGTAACAGTCAATCAGTAAACCTACCACATGATTTTGGAAATTTCTGCATGAAAGACAACCCATTGTCCTGTTGTAGGTCCTCACCTGCTTTTCCCAGAATTCCACTTCATTGACAGACATCTCTGTATATGAAGGGCAGTACGGTGGAACAGTGATTGGTAGGTGCTAAATGAATATTTTTCGTCAGTATTCACACAGGAAAAAGACAATGTTGTCAAAGGGAAGCTGAGATACAGATTATTAGGCTAGAAGGAATTGAGGATCATAAGGAGGAGGTGTTAGCAATTCTGGAAAGTGTGAAAATAGATAAGTCCCCTGGGCTGGATGGGATTTATCCTAGGATTCTCTGGGAAGCTAGGGAGGAGATTGCAGAACCTTTGGCTTTGATCTTTATGTCATCATTGTCCACAGGAATAGTGCCAGAAGACTGGAGAGTAGCAAATGTTGTCCCCTTGTTCAAGAAGAGGAGCAGAGCCCATCCTGGGAATTATAGACCAGTGAGCCTTACTTCTGTTGTGGGCAAAGTTTTGGAAAGAATTATAAGCGATAAGATTTATAATCATCTAGAAAAGAACAGTTTGACTAGGGATAGTCAATACAGTTTTGTGAAGGGTAGGCGTGCCTCACAAACCTTATTGAGTTCTTTGAGAAGGTGACCAAAGAGATGGATGAGGGTAAAGCAGCTGATTTCAGTAAAGCGTTTGATAAGGTTCCCCATGGTAGGCTATTGCAGAAAATACAGAGGCATGGAATTGCGTGTGATTTTGCAGTTTGTATCAGAAATTGGTTAACTGTAAGAAGACAGAGGGTGGTGTTTGATGGGAAATGTTCATCCTGGAGTTCAGTTACTAGTGGTGTACCTCAAGGATCTGTTTTGGGGCCACTGCTGTTTGTCATTTTCATAAATGACCTGGATGAGGGCATAGAAGGATGGATTAGCAAATTTGCAGATGACACAAAAGTCAATGGAGTTGTGGACAGTGTGGAAGGATGTTGCTGGTTACAGAGGGACATAGATAAGCTGCAGAGCTGGGCTGAGAGGTGACAAATGGAGTTTAATGCGGAAAAGTGTGAGGTGATTCAGAAAACAGAGTTCTACGCTAATGGTAAGATACTTGGTAGTGTAGATGAACAGAGAGATCTCGGTGTCCATGTGCATAGATCCCCGAAAGTTGGCATCCAGGTTGATAGGGTTGTTAAGAAGGTGTACAGCATATTAGCTTTTATTGGTAGAGGGATTGAATTTCGGAGACATGATATCATGTTGCAACTGTACACAACTCTGGTGCAGCCACACTTAGAGTATTGTGTACAGTTCTGGTTGCCACATTATAGGAAGGATATGGAAGCATTGGAAAGGGTGCAGAGGAGGTTTACCAGAATGTTGCCTGGTATGGTGGGAGGGTCTTATGAGGAAAGGCTGAGGGACTTGAGGCTGTTTTCGTTAGAGAGAAGAAGGTTAAGAAGTGACTTAATAGACACATACAAGATGATCAGAGGATTCGATAGGGTGGACAGTGTGAATCTTTTCCCTCGGATGGTGATGGCTAGTATGAGGGGCATAGCTTTAAATTGAGCGGTGATAGATATAGGACAGATGTCAGAGGTAGGTTCTTTACTCAGAGAGTAGCAAGGGCGTGGAATGTCCTGCCTGCAATAGTTACGGACTCGTCAACATTAAGGGCATTTAAAGGGTCATTGGATAAGCATGTGGATGATATTGGAATAGTGGGCTTTAGATTGGTTTCACAGGTCAGTGCAACATTGAGGGCCGAAGAGGCTGTACTGCGCTGTAATGTTCTATGTTTTATGTTCTATCAGCCCCTTAAAAATGTTTCAATGAGATCACCTGTCATTCTTCTAAATTCTACTGTGTAGAGTCCCAACCTGTTTAGCCTTTCTTCATGAGACAATCCCTCCATGTGAATCTTCTCTGAACTGTCTATTGTGAAATAATGTCTAACCCTAATTAAACAGATCAAAACTACTCACAGTATTCCAGACCTGGTTTCACCAGTACCTTGTACAGTTGCAGCAAGACTTCCTCTTATACTCCAACCCCTTGAAATAAGGGCCAACATCCCATTAGCCTTCCTGCTGTACCTGTGTGCAAGCTTTCTGTAAGTTCATTATTTCCAGTTTCTTGGACAGAATGCATTTCAATCTTCTCAATTAAAATTGTTGGAGCAGCACACTGGCTAGCACTGTTGCCTCACAGCACCAGGGGCCTGAGTTCAATTCCAGCCTTGAGTCACTGTTTATGTAGAGTTTGCACATTCTTCCCGTGTCTGTGAGAGTTTCTCCGGTTTCCTCCCACAGTCCAAAGATGTGTGGGTTAGGTTGAATGGCCATGCTAAATAGTCCCTAGTATTATTGGATTAGTTGGTTAAATATGAGGGGTTACAGGAATGGGGTCTGGGTGAGATTGTGTACTGCAGGGATTCTACGGCCTACAGAAGTGCTTAAAATGTCCAGTCTTTCCACACTGGAAACACTCTGATGGACAATCTTGGTACCTGTGTCACAAGTAAGCATCTCAAAACGGCTGCTGCAGTGTTTCCTGCTCTTGCACCCATTTTCTTAGGAGTTAGAGTGGGTAGGGCCTCTGCTGTTGGGACTACCCAGCTAACAAAATCCTGAATGTCACAATAGAACTGGTTTCTGTGTGGGGCCTACTTCACGTACTAAACTGTTCAATCCAGAGTAAGGCTATCTTTGTTCGGTAAATAAAGCTGAATTTTTCTTCAGGGTCTCTCTATTAATTCGAGGAGACTTGATGTGGCAAACTACTAACTAAGGATTTATTGATTGAGAAGAATTATTTACCTTTAAAGGGGCTTTGCTACCACAATCCCCAATGATAACGAGGTCACAAATAAGTTCATCTTTCAATGTACCATATCCACAACAACTAACTGGACAATATAGGTCAGTAAAATATAGATGGATTCTACTGATGTTTGGGATCTTTTATTAAATCACACTTCAGTTTTGGTTCAGACTGAAGTACATGTAGAAGACTTTTAAGACAGTTTCAGAGTCTGTAGAGGTCTCTTCTACCTCCTTATTCAGAAAGAGCTCATTGTGCTATCTTACGGCCCTGAAAGACCAGGAAAAAGGGGAATAATTGGAACAGTTAATGGAATACAAAGAAAATTACAGTACAGGAACAGGCCTTTCGGCCCTCCAAACCTACACCGACCATGCCACCCAACTTAATTGAAACCTAGTTCCGGGGACTATATCCCTCTAATCCCACCCTAATCATATAATTGTCAAGATGCCCCTTAAAACTCACTACCACTTCCACTACCTCCCCCAGCAACGAGTTCCAGGCACCCACTACTCTCTGTCTAAAAAATCTGCTTTGTACATCTCCTTTAAACCTTGCCCCTCGCACCTTAAACCTATACCCCCTAGTAATTGACTCTTCCATCTGAATGTTGACTATATTCAGGGATGAAAGTTATGTCAGATTGTACAGAGCTCTGGGCGTCTAGAGAGCATAGCTCAGGATTGAAATACTAGTTTTCAGAAGTAGAGCAGTGCAACGCTAGGGATAAAAGATTTAAATTATAAGGAAAGGTCACACAGACTGGATTCATAGAATCCCCACAGTGCAGAAGGAGTCCATTTGGCTCTTTGAGTCTGCACCGACCACAATCTCACCCAGGCCCTACTCCCATAACCCCACACATTTACCCTGCTAATGCCCTGACACTAGGTTCAATTTAGCATGGCCTGCACTTAACCTGCACATCTTTGCACTGTGGGAGGAAAAACCCATGCAGACATGGGGGAAAACATGCAAACTCCACACAGACAGTGCCCAAGGAATTGAACCTGGGTCTTTGGCACTGTGAGGCAGCAGTGCTAACTACTGTGCACCAAGTATTTGCATTTCCAAGTACAAAAGATTAAGGAGTGATCAGTTGTCAAGTTGAGCGATGAGTTGCTAGAGAGAAACTATTCTGGCACCAGAGGGCGCAACCTTCAAATTAGAGGCAGTGAGAATCTGGAACTCTCTCCCCAAACTAACGGAGCTGCCTAAGGGGCTCAGTTGGGTGTTCTACAATGAAGATGGTGAGATTTTGGTTGGGTGTCTTGAGCAGAGTGGGTGAAAGCTTGAAGGGTTCAGGGGTTGAGCAGCCATCTGCTTAGTGCCCAGTCTCAGCCCTACTGTTGTAGCCATGGCAACGATAAGGCTGGTCCAATTAAGGCTCTGATGATAGGGACTCCGAGATGTTGATGGGTGAGACCTCCTGATGGTGATGTCAGTGATGTTCAAGGTGAGTAAAGGAAAGTTTATAAAGTAAAATTTATTTCTTTATTAGTCACAAGTAGGTTTACATTCATGTAGTAATGACGTAACTATGTTACTGAGGGACCGACTTCACTGTTGGTCATGAGGTGGCATTTATGTGACATGAATGTTGCCCGTCACTGCTCAGGCCTGATTGCGATGGTATCGGTGGGCTACTGCAGTTGGCCTGAGTTACGTGTTGAAAGTGTTTTTGAGGATGTGACCAGGTTTGTATTCAAGAGCATTCGAGTAATTATTGTCCATGTGGATCCTCAAAAAGTTTTGGATAAAATGCTGTAACTACCGGGTGACGTACAAGATAGAATCTGGTATGATGACTGCCACAACAGATGCAGGAGATTGGGGTAGATCAGGGGAGAACAGGGCATTGGCGGGGGAAAGCAGTTTTGTCAGAAATCTTGTTTGAAGACAGTAAGCGAATGAAATAGAAATGTTTGGGCAGAAAATGGACTGCAAATTGCTGCAGCTTCAATCCCGCAGTCTTGTGTGGACTTAACAAGCACTTTGAACCTCTCAGAGCTCAGCTTGGTCTCAGGCCATTCTTTAATAAAAATGCCTGGCCTTTGAGATGTCAATCACTCTGTCGAATGGAGCTGAATTCAGTGAGCTGTTCTGATTCAGAATCATTTAATCAGCGACACATAATGTGCCACACTTCAGGAAGCTGTGGAGACAGAAAACATTCTTGTCTTGTTTCTCATACCTGTGTCAATTGACACTAATCAATTTAATTCAATTGAATTAAATTGAACAAATACACCACAAAGGTGCCCAACATTTGCTCCAAATGCTGGTGTTTATGAACCTCCTCCTACTCCCCTTGACCTCTCATCAGCAAATCCTTCCATTGCCTTCTCCCTTGTCTGATTATCCAGCTTCCCCTTAAAACTATCAACACAATTCATCTCAACAACACCCCGTGGGAGCAAGTCCCACATTCTCCCCACTCCTCATTGGAGCAAGTCCCACATTCTCCCCTCTCCCCGTTGGAGCAAGTCCCACATTCTCCCTGCTCCCCATGGGAGCAAGTCCCACATTCTCCCTGCTCCCCATGGGAGCAAGTCCCACATTCTCCCTGCTCCCCATGGGAGCGACTCCCACATTCTCCCCTCTCCCCGTTGGAGCAAGTCCCACATTCTCCCCTCTCCCCATGGGAGCAAGTCCCACATTCTCCCTGCTCCCCATGGGAGCAAGTCCCACATTCTCCCCGCTCCCCATGGGAGCAAGTCCCACATTCTCCCCGCTCCCCATGGGAGCAAGTCCCACATTCTCCCCGCTCCCCATGGGAGCAAGTCCCACATTCTCCCTGCTCCCAGTGGGAGTGCTTCCCAGGGGGAAGACTAATTACGATAATATCAGGCATGAACTGAAGGATGTAGATTGGGGGTGGGTGTTTGAGAGCTAATCAACATCGAGCGTGTGGGAAGCATTCAAGTGTAAGTTAATAAAAATTCAGGACTGGCACGTTCCTGTAAGAATGAAAGATATGGCAAATTTTGGGAACCTTGGATAACAAGAAATATTGTGAGGCTAGTCAAAAAGAAAAAGCAAGCATTTGTCAAGGCTAGGAGACTGGGAACACATGAAGCAAATGTGGAATATAAGAAATGTACAAAGAAACTTAAGCAAGGAATCGGGAGAGCTAAGAGGGGTCACAAAAAAGTCATTGGTGAGCAGGATTAAGGAAAATTCCAAGGCTTTTTATACATATATAAAGAGCAAGAGGGTGGTCAGGGAGAGGGTTGGCCCACTCAAGGACAGGAGAGGGAATCTAAGCATGGAACCGGAGGAAATGTGTGAGATAATAAATGAGTTCTTTGAGTCAGTATTCACCAAAGAGAAGGATTTGTCATGGGTCATGTTGACATCAAAGAGGAGGAGATATTGGAATCTTGAAAAACGTTAAGGTAGACAAGTCCCCATGGCCTGATGGGATATAGCCCAGAATACTGAAAGGCAAGTGAGGAAATTGCTGAGGCCTTGAGAAAAATCTTTACATCCCCACTGGTTACAGGGGAGGCCCCAGAAGAAAAGCCAGTGTTGTTCCTTTGTTCAAGAAGGGTAGCAAGAAAAATCCAGGTAATTACAGGCCAGTGAGCCTTATGTCAGTGGTAGGGAAATTATTGAAGAGGACTCTTCAAGACAGGATTCACTCCCAATTGGAAATAAGTCAACTATTTGCGAGAGGCAACATGGTTTTGTGAAGGGGTGGTCATGTCTGACTAACTCGGTCGAGTTTTTTGAGGAAGTAACAAAGATGATTGATGAGGGTAGGGCAGTGGATGTCATCTACATGGACTTCAGTAAGGCCTTTGACAAGGTCCCTCATGACAGACTGGTACAGAAGCTGAAGTCGCACAGAATTAGAGGTAGGCTAGCAAGATAGGTACAGAACTGGCTAAAATTTGGAGTGTAGCAGCGAAAGGGTGCATTTCTGAATGGAGGATTGTGACTAGTGGTATTCTTCAGGGATTAGTGCTGAACCTTTGCTGTTTGTAATCTTTACAAATGATTTGGAGGAAAATATAATTGGTTTGATTCGTAAATTTGCGGACAACACAAAGGTATGTGGAATTGTGGGTAACGATGAGAACCGTCAGTGGATACAGCAGGATACAGATCAGTTGGAGACTTGGGTAGAAGGATGGCAGATGGAGATTAATCTCAGCATATAAGAGGTAATGCATTTTGGAATGTCAAATACAGATGGGAATTGGTAGAATCCTTAAGAGTATTGATAGGCAGAGGGATCTGGGTGTACAGGTACACAGGTCACTGAAAGTGGCAATGCAGTGGAGAACATAGAACATAGAACATAGAACATTACAGCGCAGAACAGGCCCTTCGGCCCACGATGTTGCGCCGACCAGTTAAAAAAAAACAACAATGACCCACTAACCTAAACCAATCCCTTTTCGTCCATAAACCTGTCCACAGACCTCTTAAACGCCCCCAAACTAGGCGCATTTACAACTGCAGCAGGCAGGGCATTCCAATCCCTCACCACCCTCTGGGTAAAGAACCTACCCCTGACATCTGTCCTATAACTACCCCCCCTTAGTTTAAAGCCATGCCCCCTCGTGCTAGCTTTCTCCATCCGAGGAAAAAGGCTATCACTGTTCACCCTATCTAAACCTCTAATCATCTTATATGTTTCAATAAGATCCCCTCTTAGCCGCCTTCTTTCCAGCGAAAACAACTCCAAATCCCTCAGCCTCTCCTCATAGGATCTCCCCTCCATACCAGGCAACATCCTAGTAAACCTCCTTTGCACCCTCTCCAAAGCCTCCACATCCTTCCTGTAATGTGGGGACCAGAACTGCACACAATACTCCAAGTGCGGCCGCACCAGAGTTGTGTACAGTTGCAACATAACGCTACGACTCCTAAATTCAATCCCCCTACCAATAAACGCCAAGACACTGTATGCCTTCTTAACAACCTTATCTACTTGATTCCCAACTTTCAGGGATCTATGTACACATACACCTAGATCCCTCTGCTCCTCCACACTATTCAAAGTCTTCCCGTTAGCCCTATACTCAACACATCTGTTATTCCTACCAAAGTGAATTACCTCACATTTCTCTGCATTAAACTCCATCCGCCACCTCTCGGCCCAGCTCTGCAACCTGTCTAAGTCTTCCTGCAAACTATGACACCCTTCCTCACTATCTACCACACCTCCGACTTTGGTGTCATCAGCAAATTTACTGATCCACCCAACTATACCCTCATCCAGATCATTAATAAAAATCACAAACAGCAGTGGCCCCAACACAGATCCCTGAGGCACACCACTTGTAACCGAACTCCATGATGAATATTTACCGTCAACCACTACCCTCTGTCTCCTATCCGCTAGCCAATTCCTAATCCAATTCCCTAGATCACCCCCAATCCCATACATCTGCATTTTGTGCAGAAGCCTACCATGGTGAACCTTATCAAACGCCTTACTAAAATCCATATACACCACGTCCACTGCCTTACCCCCATCCACCTCTTTGGTCACTTTCTCAAAAAACTCAATAAGGTTAGTAAGGCACGACCTACCCGCCACAAAACCATGCTGACTATCTCCAATCAACTCATTACTCTCCAAATAACTATAAATCCTATCCCTAATAATTTTTTCCAAAACCTTGCCCACAACAGAAGTGAGACTCACTGGTCTATAATTCCCGGGGAAGTCTCTGTTCCCCTTCTTAAACAATGGGACAACATTCGCTAACCTCCAATCATCTGGTACTATACCAGAGGCCAACGACGACCTGAAGATCAGAGCCAGAGGCTCTGCAATCACTTCTCTTGCCTCCCAGAGAATCCTGGGGTAAATCCCATCCGGACCAGGGGACTTATCTATTTTCAGACCCTCCAGAATATCCAGCACATCCTCCTTATCAACTGTAACACTGTCAATTCTACTCCCCTGCAACCCAGTGTCCTCCTCAGCTATATCCATGTCCCCCTGCGTGAACACCGAAGAGAAATATTGGTTCAATGCTTCACCAATCTCCTCTGGTTCCACACATAACTTCCCTCTGCCGTCTATAACTGGCCCTAACCTTGCCCTAACCAACCTTCTGTTCTTGACATACCTATAGAACGCCTTAGGATTCTCCTTAACCCTATCAGCCAAAGTCTTCTCATGTCCTCTTTTAGCCCTTCTTAGCTCGCTCTTCAACTCCCTCCTAGCCAATCTAAAGCTCTCCAGTGCACTATCCGAGTGCTCACGTCTCATCCGAACATAAGCCTCCTTTTTCTTTTTAACCAACGAATCAACTTTTTTGGTGCACCACGGTTCCCTAGCCTTACCAATTCCACCTTGCCTGACAGGGACATACCTATCACAGACTCGCAGTAGCTGCTCCTTGAAAAAACTCCACATTTCGGACGTTCCCAATCCCTGTAATCTCCTAGTCCACCCTATGTTTCCTAATTCTCTCCTAATAGCCTCATAATTACCCTTCCCCCAGCTAAAACCACTGGCCCGAGGTTCATGCCTATCCCTTTCCATCACTAAGGTGAACGTAACCGAATTGTGGTCACTATCACCGAAATGCACACCAACTTCCAAATCCAACACCTGATCTGGCTCATTTCCCAGCACCAAATCCAATATAGCCTCACCTCTAGTTGGCCTATCTACATACTGAGTCAAAAAACCTTCCTGCACACTTTGCACAAAAACTGACCCCTCTAACGAGCTAGAGCTATAACAATTCCAATCAATATTAGTAAAGTTAAAATCCCCCATGACAATTACCCTATTACTTTCACTCCTAACCAGGATCGTCTCCGCAATCCTTTCCTCAACCTCTCTAGAACTTTTAGGAGGTCTATAAAAGACTCCCAACAGGGTGACCTCTCCTCTCCTATTTCTAATCTCCGCCCATACTACCTCAACAGACAAGTCCTCATCAAACCTCCTCTCTGACACTGTGATACAATCCCTGACCAATAATGCTACCCCTCCCCCCCTTCTACCTCCTTCTCTACTTCGACTAAAACATTTAAACCCCGGGACCTGCAGCATCCATTCCTGCCCCTGCTCTATCCATGTCTCTGAAATGGCCACAACATCGAAGTCCCAGGTACTGATCCACGCTGCAAGTTCACCCACTTTATTGCGAATACTCCTCGCATTGAAGTATACACATTTCAAACCCTGCTCCACCCCACCCCTGCGATGCCATGCATTGCAGTCCCCATCCATGCACCCCTCACTTTCAACCCCTCTACTCAGGATCCCTCCCCCCCTCCGAATCAGTTTAAACTTCCCTGCATAGCCCTAGCAAACTTACCCCCCAGGATATTGGTCCCCTTCTGATTCAGGTGTAGACCATCCCTCTTATAGAGGTCCCACCTTCCCCAGAACGAGCCCCAATTGCTTAAGTACCTGAACCCCTCCCTCCTGCACCATCCTCTCAGCCACAAGTTCAAACTTTCCCTTTCTCTATTCCTCTCTAAACTATCTCGTGGCACAGGCAAGAGTCCGGAGATAACCACTCTATCAGTCTTGGCCATTAGTTTCCACCCCAACTCCATAAATCTCTGCTTAATATCCCCTTCCCTTAACCTCCCTATGTCATGTGTCCCCACATGAACAATAACTTGGGGTTGATCTCCCTCTCCTCTAAGAGTCCTGAATACCTTTTCAGATACGTCCCGGACCCCAGCCCCTGGTAGGCAACACACCAGCCCTGAGTCCCTACCTTTACTTCCGACCCTCCTATCTGTCCCCTTAACCGTGGAGTCCCCAATCACAAGGCCCAATCGTTTACAGCCCCTAACCACCTGAGCTTTCACACTAGGCTCACCCCCAGTGACCTGGTCCCTTTGACTATCCCCAGTTGTTTCCTCCTCAACTGTAGCCTCCAGGACCGAAAACCTATTTTGGAGGGGAACCGCCCCAGGGGATTGTCCCCCCGATTGCTTCTTTCCCCTCTTCCTGGCAGTGACCCAAGACTCATTTTTAGGAGTGACTATTTCCTTATAACTCCTATCGATTTCCACCTCTGCCTCCCGAATTATGCGGAGTTCCTCTAACTCCACCTCCAGCTCCTTTACACGCTCCTCCAGAAGCTGCAATCTAACACACTTCCTACAAGTAAACTCCCCTGAAACACTACTAGATTCCCTCACCACATACATCCCACAGGAGATGCAGCACACTGCCTGAACTGCCATCCCTGAAACAATTACCAGCAGAAAAATAAATTAAAAAAAACAAACAAACTTCCCCCACGCTTATAATTAGGTTAGAGGAGGTGGGAGGGTGGGATTCTCTACTAGTGTAGAGGATCGGGTGTCCACGGCATGCTTGCCTTCATTGGCCGGGGCATCGAGTTTAAAAATTGGCAAGTCTTGTTGAAGCTTTATAGAACCTTGGTTAGGCCACACTTGGAATAAAGTGTTCAATTCTGGTCACCACACTACCAGAAGGATGTGGAGGCTTTGGAGAGGGTACAGAAAAGATTTACCAGGGTGTTGCATCCCAGGCTGCAGTGGTAGGCGAGGCAGGACATTGCAGGGGCTGTGACAAATTTTTAATTCCTCTCTGGGCACAGGGGAAGTACCAGAGGACTGGAGGATGGCTAATGTGGTTTTACTTTTCAAGAGGAGTGACAGAGATGAACCAGGAAATTACAGACTGGTGAGCTTCATGTCAGTGGGGAAATTATTGCAGAAAATTCAGAAAGCAAGAATTAATCTCCATTTGGAAAGGCATGGGTTAATTAAGGATAGTCAGCATGGCTTTGCAGAAGGAGGTCATGACTAACAAATTTGATAGAATTTTTCAAAAATGTGAATAAATGTGAATAAATGAGGGATGTGCAGTTGAGGTGGTTTATTTGGATTTTAGCAAGGTTCCACATGGGTGACTGATTAAGAAGGTTAAAACACATGGCATTCAGGGACACTTGGACACAAATGGTGGTGGTAGAAGGCTGTTTGAGGGATTGAAGGCCGGTATTCAATGTCATACCACAAGGTTCAGTTCTGGGACTCTCATTGTTTGTTATATACAAAAATTATACAGATGAAAATATGGCAGGAATGTTAAGTAAATTTGCTGATGAAACCAAAATTGGTAGGGCAGTTAACCGTGAAGAAGGGCGGCATAGTGGCAAACACTGCTGCCTCACTGCTCCAAGAACCTGAGTTCAATTCCAGCCTCGGGTGACTGTCTGTCTGGAGTTTGCCCATTCTTCTGTGTCTGCATGGGTTTCCACTGAGTGCTCCAGTTTCCTCCCACATTCCAAAGGTGTGCAGGTTCGGTGGATTGGCCATGATAAATTGCTTCTTAGTGTCCCAAGATATGTAGGTTAGGGAGATTAGCCATGAAAAATGTGTGGGGTTACAGCAAGAGGGTACGGGAGAGGGCTTGTGTAAGGTGCTCTGTTGGAGGGTCAGTGCAGGGTTGGCTTAAGAGGAGAGGCTATACTTATTAGAATTCAGAAGAATGAGGGGAGATCTTATAGAAACATGTAAAATTATGAAAGGAATAGAAGCAGGGAAGTTGTTTTCATTGGCGGGTGTAAGTAGAACTAGGAGGCATGGCCTCAAAATAAGGGGGAACAGATTTAGGACTGAGTTGAGGAGGAACTTCTTACACAAAGGGTTGTGAATCTGTGGAATTCCCTGCCCAGTGAAGCAGTTGAGGCTACCTCATTGAATGTTTTTAAGGCAAGGATAGATACATTTTTGAACAGTGAAGGAACTAAGGGTTATGGTAAGCAGGTGGGTAAGTGGAGCTGAGTCCACGAAAAGATCAGCCATGATCTTATTGAATGGCGGAGCAGGCTCAAGGGGCCAGATGGCCTACTTCTGCTCTTAGTTCTTATTCTCCTTGGCCCAACTTGTTCATGCCACCATTTTTTTTAAGCCACTAAGCTAATCCCAATTACCTGCATTTGGCCCATATCCTTCTATACCCATCTTACACACGTAACTGTCTAAATGCTTTTTAAAAGACAAAATTGTACTTGTTTCTACTATTACCTCTGGTAGTTTGTTCCAGACAGTTGCCACCTTCTGCATTGAAAAAGTGCCTGCCTGGACCTTTTGTATCTCTCCCCTCTCGTCTTAAACCTATGCCCTCTATGACTCTCCTACCCTTGGGAAAAGATATTGACTATCCAGCCGATCTATGTCCCCCATTATTTTATAGAGCTCTATAAGATCTTCCTTAAGTCTCCTACACTCCAGGGAAACATGTCCCAGTCTCTCCTTATAATTCAAACCATCAAGTCCTTGTAGCAATCTCATTAATCTTTTCTGCACACTTTCTAGTTTAAAAATATCTTTCTATAATAAGGTGACCAGAACTGTTTTGTTTGTTTGGCATGACCTCCCTCTGATAAAGCCATGCTGACTATTCCTACTTGACCCATGCCTTTCCAAATGAAGATTAATTCTCCCTTTCTGAATTTTCTGCAGTGGTGTTCCAAATGTGGTCTTACCAATGTCTTATACAACTTCAACAAGGTGTCCCAACTCCTATATTCAATGTTCTGACCAATGAAACCAAGCATGCTGATGTCTTCTTCACCACCCTGTACACTTGTGATTCCACTTTCAAGAAGTTATGAACCTGTACCCCGAGATCTCTTTGTTCTATAACTCTCCCCAACACACAGAAACACAGAACATAGGAGCAGGAGGAGGCCATTTGGTCCTTCAAGCCTGCTCCACCATACATTATGATCATGGCTGATCATCCAACTCAGTAGCCTAATCCTGCTTTCTCCCCATAACCTTTGATCCCATTTGCCCCAAGTGCTACATCTAGCCATCTTTCGAATACATTTAAGTTTTGGCATCAACTACTCTCTGTGGTAATGAATTCCAGAGGTTCACCAATCTTTGGGTAAAGAGGTGTCTCCTCACTTCCATCCTAAATGGTCCACCCCAAATCCTCAGACTGCGACCCCTGGTTCTGGACTCCCCCACCATCGGGAACATCCTTTCTGCATCTACCCTTTCTAGTCCTGTTAGAATTTTATAATTCTCTATGAGATTTTCCCCCCCCCCACCCCTGGCCCCCCCATTCATCTGAAATCCGGTGAAAACAATCCTAACTGTGTCAATCTCTCCTTATACATCAGTCCCACGTACCCGGAATCAGTTTGGTAAACCTTCACTGCACTCCCTTGAGAGCAAGAACATCCTTCCTCAGAAAAGGAGACCAAAACTGCGCACAATACTGTAGATGTGGCCTCACCAAGGCTCGGTATAATTGTGACAACTAATTCCTGCTCCTGAACTCGAAACCTCTTGCAATAAAGGCCAACATACTATTTGCCTTCTTCACTGCCCTGCTGCACTTGCGTGCTTACTTTTAGTGACTGGTGCACAAGGACACCCAGGTCCCACTGCACACTCCCCTCTCCCAATTTATAGCCATTCAGGTGATAATCTGCCTCCTTGTTTTTGCTTCCAAAGAGAATAACCTCACATTTATCCATATTATACTGCATCTGCCAGTGATTTGCCCATTCACCCAACCTGTCCAGATCATTCTGAAAGATCTCTGCATCCTTTTCACAGTTCACCCTCCCACTCAATTTGGTATCACCTGCAAACTTTGAGATGTTATATTTTGTTTCCTCATCTAAACCATTAATATATATTGTGAGTAGCTGGGGTGCCAGCATCAATCCCCACTAGTTACTGCACCCCACTAGTTACTGTCTGCTAATTTGAAAAGCACCCATTAATTCCTACTCTTTGTTTCTTCTCTGTCAACCAGTTTTCTAGATGTGGGAATGCCGGCGTTGGACTGGCGTAAACACAGTAAAAAGTCTGACAACACCAGGTTTTAGTCCAACCGATTTATTTGATAATACTCACAAGCTTTCGAGGGGACTCTATTTAGTTTTCTATCCATCTCAATACACTTCCTCCAATCCCACGCGCTTTAATTTTGCACAATATTCTCTTGTGTGGGACTTTGTCAAATACTTTCTGAAATCCAAATATTCCACATCGACTGGCTCCCCCTTGTACTAGTTACATCTTCAAAGTATTCCAACAGATTTATCAAGCATGATTTCCCCTTCGTAAATCCATGCCGACTCTGTCTAATCCTGCTACTGCTTTCTAAATGCTGTGCTATAAAGTCCTTGATAATGGATTCAAGAATTTTCCCCACTACTGATGTTCAGCTAACTGGTCTAAAATTCCCTATTTTCTCTCTACCTCCCTTTTTGAATATTGGAGTGACATTAGCCACCCTCCAATCCGCAGAGACTGTTCCAGAGTCTATAGGATCCTGGAAGATGACCACCAATGCATTCATTATTTCTACAGCCACTTCCTTAAGTACTCTGGGATGTAGATTTCAGACCCTGGAGATTTATCTGCCTTCAATCTCATCAATTTTCCCAGCATGATTTCTCTGTTAATATTGATCTCACTCAGTTCTTCCCTCTCATTAAATCTTGCATTGTCCAACATTTCTGGCATCTGATTTATGTCCTCTTTTGTGAAGACAGAACCAAAGTATGTATTCAGTTGCTCTGCCATTTCTTTGTCCCCTATTATTCATTCCCCCTTCTCTGTATGTAGAGGACCTACATTTGTCATCACCAACCTCTTTCTCTTCACGTATCTGTAGAACCTCTTAATGTCAGTCTTTACATTCCCTGCAAGCTTACTTTTGTATTGTATTTTCCCCTTCTCAATCAATCCCTTGGTCCTTCTTTACTGAATTCTAAATTGCTTCTAATCCTCAGACCTATGATTTTCCTTGGCCAATCTTTATGCTTCTTCCTTGGATTGGATACTATCTCTAATTTCCTTTGTAAGTCATGGATTGGCCCTCTAATCAGTTTTGTTTTATGCCAGACAGCAATAAACAGTTGCTGCAGTTCCCCCATGCACTCCTTGAATGTTTACCATTTCCTATCTACTGTCATCCCCTTAAGTAACTCTCCCCAGTCTGTCATGGCCAACTCACACCTCATATCTTCATAGTTTCCTTTATTAAGATTCAGCACTCTGGTCTCTGAGTCAGCTACTTCACTCTCCATCTTGATAAAAAAATTCCAACATGTTAAAGTCGCTCATCTCCAAGGAGTCTCGTACAGCTAGATTAGCAATGATTCCTTTCTCGTTACACAATACCCAGTCTACGATGGCCTGCTCTCTAGTTGGTTCCTCCACATATTGGTCAAGAAAACCATCCCATATACACTCCAAGAATTCCTCCTCTATGGCATTGTGGCTAATTTGATTTGCCCAGTGTGCAGATTAAAATCACCTATATTCACCGATATTTCCTTATCACATATATCTCTAATTCTGTGTTTAATGCCATTCCCAACATCACCGTTGCAGTTTGGGGGTCTATATATGACATCCATTCATGGTTTTTGCCCCTTGATATTTCTCAACTCCACCCATACAGACCCATTGTTAGATCTAACCCACCCATTGTTAGATCTAATATCCTTTCTCCTCCTTAACCAGCAATGCCACTCCACCACGTTTTCCTTTATACCTGTCCTTTCTAAATACTGGGACATTCAGTTCCCATCCCTGGTCACTCTGCAGCCATGTCTCCATAATTCCAATTATATCATACCCGTTTACATCTATCTGCGTGATTAGTTCATCCACTTTATTGCAAATGTTCCACGCATTGAAGCACAGCGTCTTTAAGCTTGTCTTTTTAACATTGATTGTCTCACTCCCAATATTTTTCTCTGTTGTCCTGTTTGAATTTTGCCCTTGGTTTCTCTGCCTACTGCTTGTCTTAGTCCCTTTTCTACCTCTTGTTTTTGTCCTTGCTCTCTCCTTCTCTGACTCCTTGCATAAGTTCCCATCCCCCTGGCATATTAGTTTAAACCCTCCCCAACCTTTCTAGCCTCCACCCTCCCATTAACTGAGTAAGTCCTGCCCCCTGGTTCAATGTACAAAAGTGCATCACTTCACATTTATCAAAATTAAACTCCCATCAACATGGGACTCTCGCTTTCACCAGTTGTGGTATAGAGCATAAGAACAAGGAGGTAATGTGGGAGTTGCACAGCTGGAGTACTGTGAGCAGCTCTGCTCACCTCACTGTAGGAAGGACGTGATTGCACTAGGTGGGGAACAGAGCAGATTCACGAGGATGTTGAATGGGATGGAGCATTTGAGTATAAGGAGAGACTGAGATAGGCTTAGAGTAGAGAAGGCTAAAGGGGAACATGATTGAGGTGCATCAGGATATGCAGGGTATGGACAGGGTGAATAGGAAGCAGCTGTTCCCTTTGGTTGAGGGGTCAATCACAAGGGAGTATAGTTTTAGGGAGAGGGGCAGGAGATTCATAGGGGATTTGAGAAAAATATTTTTCACTCTGTGGGTGGTGGGAATCTGGAACACACTGCCTGGGAAGATTGTGGAAGCCGGAAACATTACAACCTTTAAAAAGAATTTGGATGAGCACTTGAAACACCATAGCACTTAAGGATATGGAACAAGTGCAGAAAAATGGGGTTAGTGCGACTTTAGTGGTAGTTATTGTTGGTGCAAACTCAATGGGCCAAAGGGCCTTTTCTGCACTCTATGACAATGATTCTATGCAGTGTAGGAATTGACATACTGGATTACATTAATTTCCTCTTTAACCAGCAATGCCACTCCACCACAGGGTTACATTATGAGGACAGGCCTCAAGGGCTAAGTTTGTATTTCATTGCATCTAGAAGCTAATTGGATGATCTGATTGTAATGTTTAAGATGGGGGAGCTGAACGATCCCAGCAGGGAACCTTGTGCTACGCCACTGGACATCAGCATCTAGTCTTCTACCATCACTGTTTCTCTGTTCACTGTCCGAAACTCTGACAGAGGTGCTACGTTCCAATCAATGGGAACATAGATTAGAAAGAGCAACATTAGTCTGAATGGCCTGAAATGATCCTTCAGCCTATTTACTCTGTGTTAGGGGTCACAAAGAACAAAGAACAACACAGCACTGGAAACAGGCCCTTCAGCCCAATGAGCCCGCGCCGCCATCTTAACAATGTGTTTTTCCTCCTCCACCCTTGACCCATGTCTATGCTTATGGTACCCCCATTGGAAACCAGATTAAGGGGAGAAAAATTTAGGGACAATTTGTCACACCAATCAGCCTAAGAGCACATCTTTGGGGGTGGGAGGAAACCAGAGCACCCGGAGGAAACCCACGCAACCACAGGGAGAATGCGCAAACTCCCACAGACACTGGCCCAAATCCATGTATCTGCACAGCAAACAGTGATAGTCACTGAGCTGTCGTGGTGCCCATCTGCTGGTCCAGTTTAAGCGTACACAAACAACTCGAAGGACTAGGCTACTCTCGAAACGTCCAAGAGCAGCCCTCGCACAACCCACTGTGTGTATGCCCTTCGTTAGACAACAAGGTGGACCAACGCACCTGTGGAGTAGAAGAGAAAAAGATCAACACATGTAACAATTGATTTCCAGGAACGTCCCGAGGTTCTGATCCTTATTTAAAACCGTCTCCTATAACCCTCCATCCCTATTTCGCTCATGTGCCTATCTAAGTAAACCTTAAACAAGTCCAGCGTGCCAGCCTCCACCACCTTACTTGGCAGTGCATTCCATACCCCCACGACCCTCTGTGTGAAAAACCTCCCTCTAGCATCCAAATTATACCTCTCCCCCCTCACCTTAAACTCGTGGCCCCTCGTGATATTGGTCTCCAATCTACGAGAAAGCCTGCCACTGTTTACTCTATCTATACCCTTCATAATCTTATACACCTCTATTAGATGCCCCCTCAATCTCTGTCTTTCTAAGGAAAACAGCCCCAATTTACCCAATCTTTCCTAATAACCCAGTCCTTCATCACATTACAGGGAGTAGGGTGAAGCTACAGCAACATACACTTACAGCATGCTGTAGCCTGGAAAGTGATGGCAGGGTCTCCAATTGCTGTCCAACACATTCCCGACCAGAAATTTCTCATTGCTGTAGTTTAGAAGCATTTGCAGATTGACAATCAAGTTTTGTCAATTTATAATACTACTTTGGCCATCAAATCCTGGAGTATGGAGTCTCTGGGGAGAATTTTCCCTTGCACCTGCCACAGCAATCAGTGCGAGCGGCGGGGGGGAGTGGGATGTGGACCATGCAAAGATCCATTGACGTTGGGTAGGATTTTCTGGTTTTGGAGTGAGAGCAGCCAGAAAATCCCACCCTCTAACAATGAGACAGGCACACTACGCACTCCATCACAAGGTCTCCCTCTCTTTTCCCATACTATTCCTCTTATGTTTTTCCCCCTCAGACACTGTCACAGAGACATCGGATGGGATTTTTTTGGCCGTGCTTGCCCAATGTCCGAAAATCCCACCTGAGATCAATGGATCTTTGCATGGTCCATGTCTTGCCTGCTATGATTCCTGTAGCAGGCAGCATGGGAAAATTCCATCCACAGCTTTACAGCGAAGAAAGAGGCCCTTTGGCCCTTCATATCAGGCATTATGCACCTACATATTCGAATCCCACTTTGTAGCACTTGGCTCATAGCCTTGTAAGCTGTGACATTTCACACGCTCATCTGTTAAAGGTTGTGAGGGTTCCTACCTTTACCACGCTTTCAGGCAGTGAGTTCCAGGTACCTATCACCCTCTGGATGAAATTTTTTTCCCTCAAATCCCTTCTAATTCCCCTCACCTTAAATCTCTGCCCCCCCGGCTCTCTACCCCCTCCCTCCCACCAAGGATCTATGTTAGTAGATAGTTGCTATCTACTAACATAATTCTGTACACATCAGTCAGGTACCCTTCAGCCTTCCATGCTCTAAGGAAAACAGCCCCAGCTTAACCAGCCTTTCTTCATAGCTGAAACACGCCAGCCCAGGCAACATCCTGGTGAATCTCCTCTGCACCCTCTCTAGTGTAATCACATCTTTCTTATAGGGTGGCAACTTGAACTGCACACAGTACTCTAGCTACAGCCTAACAAGCATTTTATACAGCTCCACCATAAACCCCCGTGCTGTTATACTCTGGGCCAAGAAAGGCAAATATCACATATATCATTTATTGTGCATTCTTTGTCTTGTTAGTCCTCCCAAAATGCATCACCTCTCCCTTTTCAGGGTTAAATTCTACTTGCCGTGTTCTGGATATCAGACCAACCCATCTATATCATCCTGTAACTCAGGTTTTCCTCCTCGCCATTTACCACACCATTAATTTTTTTGCGTCCTCTGCAAACTTACTGATCTAATCTCTCATATTCACATTTAAACAATTAATGTACACTACAAACAGCAAGGGATCCAGCACCAATCCTTTTTTGCACACCACTGGATACAAGTTTCTCATCACAAAAACAACCTTGATCATCATCCTCTACCTCCTGCCACTAAGCCAATTTTGGATCCAATTTGCCAAATTGCCCTAGATCCCATGGCCTCTTATCTTCTTGACAAATCTCTGTTGTGAAAATTCTTACTGAAGTCCATTTAGGCTACATCAATTATATTACCCTCATCTACACCTCCTCGAAAAATTCAGTGAAACGTGTTACACATTATCTCCCCCGACTAAGCCATGCTGACTATTCTTGATTAATCCTTGCCAAGTGGAAATTAATTCTGTCCCTCAGAATTGTTTCCAATTATTTTCCTCTCATTGATGTTAGATTCACTGGCCTGCAATTACCTGTTTTTTCTCCGCTTCCCTTCTTGAATAATGATATCACTTTAGCTGTCCCCAAGTCCTCTGGCACCTCTCCTGTGATGAGAGAGGATTTGAAACTTAACATCAAATTTTCCTCAAATGTTGACACATTATCAACTTCATTGAAGCCCAATTTGGCTAAAGCACCAATTTCCCCCACAATTTCAATGAAGATCTTCTGAAGTATATCAGAGGGAGGGGCAGTGTCCAGATGAACAGATGGGTGGGGGGGGTATTAGATGACTAGAATCAAGGGGGCGTGTGGGACATTAACAGGGTCCCGAGGATGACATCAGTTGTTCCAACCTGCTGATGGTCATCCATCCCTCTGGGATTAGCGGTTGTCAAATTTAATTGCAGACATTACTGGAAATTGAAACCAGCTGCACCTCTGCATTAAGATAGTAGAAGATACCAAGTTGCTTCACAGGAAAGTTAGTCAGACAAGCTTTGACTCTGAAGCATATCTTGGAGCTGATGCCCAAAAAAGGTGGCCAAAGGAGTAGTGATTCAGGAGTGTCTTACAGGATCAGTGAGAGACAGTGAGGTGTTAAGGTTTAGGGAAGGAATCGCATCTCAGAAACAAGGGAACTGAAGGCATAGCACGGCCACTAATGGTGAAGAGATTAAACTGGGGATCACCCACAAAAGTGGGGAATTATAAAATACTGGAATGCTGCGTAACAGCACAGAGGGAGGGACCAGATACACAGGCATCGGAAATGTGGATGACAATTTTAAAATGGCATCATTATTTAACTGGAAGCCAACAGAGGATTTGAAACTTAACGTCAAATTTTCCTCAAATGTTGACACATTTATCAACTTCATTGAAGCCCAATTTGCCTGAAGAACTAATTTCCCTCTGAAATTTCTATGAAGATCTTCTGAAGTATATTGGGGGGAGGGGCATTGTCCAGATGAGCTTGGTGGTGGGGGTGGGGGTGGGGGTGGGGTGAGGTGGGGGAGGGGGTGGGGTGAGGTGGGGGGGGGTTTGCGGGTGTGGGGTGGGGGGATGGGGGTGGGGTGACGTAGTGGGCTGGGACGGGGGGAGTCTGGGTGGGATGGGAAGTGTGGGGGGATGAGGTGGGGTGGGGTGGGGAGTGTGGGGGGTGTGGGGTGGGGTGGGGTGGGGTGGGGAGGGGAGTGCTGGGGTGGGGGAGTGGGATGGGGAGTGAGGGTGGGGGAGGTAGGAGGGTGGGGTGGGGAGTGTGGGAGGGGAGGTGAGGTGGGGTGGGGGGAGTGTGGGGGGGGGTGGTGTGGGGGTGGTAGAGTGTGGAGGGGTGGGGATTGTGGGGGGGTGGGGAGTGGGGGGAGTGTGAGGGGGGTGGGGTGGGGAATGTGGGGGCTTGGGCTGGTGAGTGTGGGGGTTTGGGGCGGGGTGGGGAATGTGGGGGGGAGTGTGCAGGGGTTAGATGACTAGAGTCAAGGGGGCGTGTGGTGGGGTGTGGGACATTAATAGGGTCCCACACCTCCAGTGTGAGAGGTCAATGAGCTCAGAGGATGATAGGGACCTGTGAGTTCAGACTGGCAGAGTATCTGGTCAAGGGTGATACCGTATGTACACGCTGAACCAGAGCGAGAGCAAGACCATAGGCTATGTGGGGCTAATAGACTGTGAGAGTGAGTGTTACAGCGCAGAATTTGTCGGGTTAATACACAGTGAGAGTTACAGCAGATAGTGTGTGGAGTTAATAGACAGAGTGTTACAGCACGGAGTGTATGGGGTTAATAGACTGAGTTACAACACGGTGTGTGAGGTTAATAGACTGAGAGTAAAGAGTTTACAGCACGGAGTGCGTGGGGTTAATAGACTGTGAGAGTAAGAATGACAGATGACTTGGTTGCCCTCTGGAAACATCATTATTAAAGTCTGATCTTGGAGTGATTGGGTATGTTTCTCCTTCTTTCTGGTTCTGAATGTTTAGGTATCTTGGCTACAATGTGTCTCCCCTGCTTCTCCCTGGTCTCTATACATAAAGTGACATTCCCAGCATCTTTATATATAGAGGCAGCAGTGTCACACCTCATCCTTCTCCCGATTACTCACTCATCAGATGCTTCCTCCCTCGCTCCTTGCTAATTGTTCAATACAAGTCTCTCACCACGGGTGTTCAGCATGACACCCTCGAACCTCCCGTCCCCCGCACACTTGCCCTAACGATCCAAGATTCATGCCAAGTGTGGGCAGAGTTATTCAACTGCTCTATCCATCACTGTGACATGCGTTTTTCCTGCAGTGAGATCTGGAGCAAAGAAGCCAAGCTGTTCTTTCCTCTATCTCATGTCCAAGGGTGCAGACAGCCCAGAGTTGCTGGGAAAAAACCCAGAGACAGAGTGAGAGTCTGGGCATTCAGAATCATGGAGGAGAAGAGAGTGAGTCAGAGGAAAGGTGAAGAAAGCAGATGAAGGTCGAGGCATAGGGAAAAAAAGGGAAAACAATGTAGAGGACCCGGGGAAAAGGGAAGGAGAGTGGGTATCATAAATTCCAAGACCACTTAAACTTATAAAGGGTTTATTACAAGGTTTTGACAGAACTGATTACATGTCTGCTCTCCACCCCTCCCTGATCCAACTGAGCTTACGATCTGAGCCAGGACACAATACTCCTGCATATACAACGTACCTTATATTGCTGTGTATAACACACCAGTTTGTATAACACACCATATTACTGTATATAATACTGAAGTATATATAACTCACCCTATATTACTGAATATAACTCCAGTATATAACACACCCTATATTACAGTGTATATCACTCTATAGAACATATCCCACGTTAAAGTTTATAACACTCTTGGATAGAGAACACACCCTATATT
This sequence comes from Carcharhinus amblyrhynchos, assembly GCF_965287045.1. Lineage (NCBI taxonomy): Eukaryota > Metazoa > Chordata > Chondrichthyes > Carcharhiniformes > Carcharhinidae > Carcharhinus > Carcharhinus amblyrhynchos. The sequence continues at coordinate 87,079,279 of NC_137332.1, read as the reverse complement.
ACTGAGTATAACATTCTAGTTTGTATACAAACACTCTATATTAATTTGTATAATGCTCCAGTACACAAAATATACCCTTTACTAATGTGGGAATCATTCCAGTATATACGACACATATAATGTCACAGCCTATATAACACACCCTATGTAACTGAATATAACACTCCAGTGTATATACCACACCTTATATTAAAGTGTTTCACACCCCATGTATATAAAACACACTCTATGTTACTGTGTTTAGCACTCCAGTATATATAACATACACTATATTATAACGTATAACACTCCAATACATATAACACATCCCATGTTGCAATGCATAACATTGTAGTATATATAACACATCCTATATTAAAGTATATAACTCTCCAGTGAATATAAGCACCCTACGTTACAGTGTGTAACATTCCAGCATTTATAATACATCCTATATTAATATAACTTACTTCTCATCTGGTTCGATGGGTTCTGAGATGGCACATCTAGACTCTCCAGCCCTGTTAAGCTTCCACACACTTCAATTAATTCTCCTCACATCCTTCTGAACTCTAGTGAATACAGGCCCAGTGGAACCAATCTATCCTCATAAATCAGTCCTACCAATCCCAGTATCAACCTACTGAACCTTCCCTGCACTCGCTCTATGGCAAATCCCTAATTGCCCTTGACTTCAGTAGTTTGTTAGGCCATTTAAAAGTCAACCAAATTGCTGTGGGTCTGGGGACACATATAGGCCAGATCAGGTAACAGCAGAAGATTTCCTTCCCTAAAGGATATTAATGAACCAGATGGATTTTTAACATCAATCAACAACTGTTTCATAGCAAACTTTTAATTCCAGATTTTGATTGGAATTTGAATTTCACTATGGTGGGATTCGAACCTGAATCTCTGCATTGTGTGGACAGCGACAATATCACAAGGTCATCACCTCCCCAAGTGCTGGCTTTTTTTACCGTGGATGTTGCCATGACATTCAGCCCATTGTGTCTACATCAACTCTCTGGCAGAGTCACGGTCATGAGATAATAAACTAGTCCTTTTGTAAAGAGGAGGACGTTGTTGGAGTTTGCTTTTCCTAATCACACTCTTCCAGAGATTCATCTTACCACACTCTGGCTTTCAAATCTCCGAACAAGATCAGTTCATTGCCTGCTGGGACCTGGGATCGCTCAAGGTCAGTGGAGTCTGTCCCTGGTCTTGTCTGTTGTCTCATGTATAGGAGCACATACCCTGATGACAGTGGCATGCTGATTGCTGGTTAGCATGACCCGGACTTACCCCCCTGCGGGATATCCCTGGGGCACCAGACAAACTCATTTAGATGTTGAAACCCACCCTGTGGAAGTTTTCTGATCACCTTGCCTCCTTTCGTGTGTCTCAATTGGCACCAGTTGTGGGGGAGCTGGAACCTGCACAGACCAGACAGGCTGCACCTGAACAGAGTCAGTACTGGTGCTGGTCCGACAATTGGGGAGGGTTTAAATAAACTTGGGAGGGGAATGGGAAGCAAGATGCATCATTAGAACAGTGGCAGACTAACAATTTGGGGACCTGTGCTAACCTTCATTTCTGGGACTCAAATGCCCCATCATCCATGATATCACACCCTCCCTCCTCCCTCCCCCCATCACTCCACCTCCACCCCTCCACATCACCCACTCCCCATCACTCCACCTCCACCCGTCCCCCTCCCCCTTCCTCACTCTCCCCCTCCCCCTCCCCCACTCTCCCGTTCCCTCCTCCCTCCCTCCCCTTCCACCCTCCCCTCTGCCCTACCCCCTCCCTTCCCCTCACCCCCTCATGCCCCCCTCCCCTTCCCTCACTCCCCACTCTCCTCCCTCCCCTTCCTCTCCCCACTCCCTCTCCGCCACTCCCCATCCCTCCCTCCTTTTCCCTCCTTCCCCCAGCTTCCCCCTCCTTCCTCCTCCTCTCCCTCCCTCCCTCCCCAACCCTCCCCCTTTCTCCCCACCCCTCTCCCTCCCCATCCCACCCCTCCCTCCCCCTCCCATCCCCTCGCTCCCCCTCCCAACCCCTCCATCCCCCTCCCACCCCTTCCTCTCTCCTGCTCCCACCCCTCCCTCCATCCCTCCCTCCCTCCCCTTTCCCCTCACTCCCTCTCCCTCACTTCCTACCCCTCCCCTCCCTCCCTCCTCCTTCCCTGCTCCCTCCCCTCCCCTCCCTCCCTCCCCAACCCCTCCCTACCCCCCATCCCCCCTCTACCCCTCCACCTCCCACCATCCCCCTCCCCCTTGCACTCAATTCCTCTCCCTCCCTATCCCCCTTAATTTTCCCCCCTCCCATCCCCCCTCCCCCTTCCATCCCCCCTCCCCCTCCCCTCCCCGTCTTCTCCCTCCTTCCCCCTCCCTCCCTGCCCTCCCTCCCCCTCCCTCCCTCCCCCTCTCCCTCCGTGCATCTCCCTCCCTACCCCTCCACCTCCCACTCCCTCCCTCCTTGTCCCCATCCCTCTCTCCCCATCCCCCTCCCTCTCTCCCCCTCCTCCTCCCACCCTCCCCCTCCCACTCCCACTCCTTCTCTCCCCCTCCCACTCCCACACCTTCCCTCCTCCTCTGCATCCCCCTTCCTCATCCTCCACCTCCCTCCCTCTCTCCCTCCCTCTCTCCCCATCCCCCTCCCTCTCTCCCTGTCCCCCTCTCTCCCTCCCCCTCCCCTCCACCTCCCCCTCCCCTCTCTCCCCCTCCCTCCCCCTTCACCTCCCTCCCTTCCCCTCCCTCTCCTCCCCTCCTGCCCCTCCACTCCCTCCCCTCCCCCCTCCCCCCATCCCCCTATGTCCCCCTCCCCCTTCCCCCTCCCCCTCCCTCTCTCCATCCCCTCCCTCTCTCCCTCCCTCCCTCCTCCCCTCCCTCCTTCAATCCCTCCCTCCCCCTTCCTCAATCCCACCCTTCCCCTCCCCTCCCTCCCTGCCTCTCCCCCTTCCTTTCCCCCTCACCCTCCCCCTTCCCCTTCCCTTCCCCCTCCTTCCCCCATTGCAAGAATGTTAAATTGCTTACACAATAGATATTAGTATTGTGGAATAATTTAATAAGATCACCTCTCATTCTTCTAAATTACTATGAGTATAAACCCCAATTTGCTTAACCTTTCCTTATAAGGCAACCCTGTGAAACTTCTCTGAACTGCTTGCAATGTAACGATATCCCTCCCTAAATTAGGCAGCCAAAACTATTCGCAGTACTCCAGGTGCGCTCTCACCAATACAGTTGTGGCAAATCTTCCCTTATTTTAAACGTTATCGCTTATAATAAAAGCCAACATTCTGTTTGCCTTCCTAATCACTTGCTGTACCTGCATGATAAATTCCTGTGATTCATACACAAGGACACCCAGATCCCTTTGTACCGCAGCATTCCGCAGTTTCTCCCTATTTCAATAATATTCTGCTTTACTAATTTTTTTAAAGTTTATTTATTAGTCACAAGTAAAGCTTGCATTCACAATGCAATGAAGTTACTGTGAAATTCTCCTTGTCACCACACTACAGTACCTGTTTCAGTAAATGCATTTAACTAGCACGTTTTCAGACTGTGGGAGGAAACCGAAGCACCCAGAGGAAATCCACACAGACACGGAGAGAACATACAAACTCCACACAGACAGGTACCCAAGCTGAGAATTGAACCCAGGTCCCTGTGAGGCAGCATTGCTAACCACTGTGCTGCCCTGCTAAATCTTCCTGCTAAAGTGAACAACTTTGTATTTTCCCAATTATATTCCATTTGTTAATCATTTAACCTCTATATCTCTTTGTAGACAAAATGTGCCCTCGTCATGACTTGCTTTCTTAAATATGCTTGTGCCATCAGCAGAATATAGATTGTGAATAGTTCAGGTCCCAGCACTGATCTCCGTGGCACTCCACTGGTTTGCCAAACTGAAAATGACCCATTTATCCTGACTCCTGTTAGTGAGCTATCTATCTATGCTAATATATCACCCCAACATCACAAGCTGTTATCTTGTGTAGCAGCCTTTTATATGGCATTCCAGTTGGTGTCGTAGCTGGACAGGAGAATCCCAGAATTGAACACTGGCTCATACAATCATTACAATTATTTTTGTTTTTTTGTTTTTAACAAATATGGAGGAAAAGGAATGACAGGATTGCTAATTATTTTTAACACCAAAAGAAGACATTTATTAAACATTAACAGAATTGGATTCTAAAAGAAATCCTCCACACCCCCTTTAGTTTAATACTTACGTACAGGTTTAAGGTTACTACAGATGACAAAATACATTTGAAGTTACAATATTCTCACCAGCACTGTAGGTCAATATTTGTACATTTTTCCTTAGAATCCCTCCTGATGATTGCCATGTAAACGGGTCTAAACTGGACTCCCAGAAATAGTCTTCAAAACTTTCCCTTAGAAATCCACATTCTAAAGTCTTGTTCAGATTTTCCAAAGAAAATATAGGAAGGACTATAGGAAGGATGTGGAAGCTATTGAGAGGGTGCAGAGGAGATTTACAAGGATGTTACCTGGATTGGGAGGCATGCCTTATGAAGATAGGTTGAGGGAGCTGGGACTCTTCTCCCTGGAGAGACGAAGGTTGAGAGGCGACCTGATAGAGGTTTATAAGATGTTGAGAGAAATAGATAGGGTGGATTCTCAGAGGCTATTTCCCAGGGCTGAAATGGTCACTATGAGAGGACACAGATTTAAGGTGCAGGGAAGCAAGTACAGAGGAGATGTTAGGGGTAAGTTTTTCACTGAGAGGGTGGTAAGTGAATGGAATCGGCTGCCATCGGTGGTGGTGGAGGCAAACTCGCTGGGGTCTTCTAAAAGACTTCTGGATGAGTATATGGGATCTAATGGGATTGGAGGTTATAGATAGGTCTATGGCTTAGTAGGTATAGAAGTGATCGGCGCAACTAGTGGGCCAAAGGGCATGTTTGTGCTGTAGTGTTCTATGTTCTATGTTTTACGTCAGCTCCACTTTTAACAGTGAAACTGTACCAGGATTTTAAACCAGCTCTTTGTCCCTTCTGCACTCTTAACAAGAAACAATCTTTTAGATCTCAGCCATAACTTTACAATTTTTCCATAAATAGTAATAAAACAATTAGTGAAGTTACTTGAAGAAAGTCTTTTCTCATTGTTCTCACCAATCGATCGGTCCCAACTATTCCTGCCTCTCTGAACAGATGTCTGTTCCCAAAAGTCTTTGATCACTTAGTTTCAGATGTTCTACAATCTTCTTATGGAATCTCTACTGTGCAGAAGGAGGCCATTGGGCCCATCAAGTCTGCACTGACAACATTCCCACCCAGGCCCTATCCCCACATATTTACCCGCTAATCCCACTAACCTACGTATCCTGGGACACTAAGGGGCAATTTAGCATGGCCAATGCACCTAACCCGCACATCTTTGGACTATGGGAAAAACCTGGAGCATCCGGAGGAAATCCGCACCAACACAGGAAAAACATGTAAACTCCATGCAAACAGTGACCCAAGCCAGGAATTGAACCCTGCTCCCTGGAGCTGTGAGGCAGCAGTGCTAACCACAATGCCACCATGCTGCCTGTTGTTATTGCTCTCAGGACCTTCCACTAGTTTCTAGCGTTCTGTATCAAACTCACCCTGGCTATCTGAAACTCTTTCTCCATTATAAGGTTCGAATTTCAAGCAGACCTGAGAAATGCATCCTATCTCTCTTCCAGCCTCCAACTCAACAGCAACTGACCTATCGAGCTTTTTGCTACAGATTTTGAGACAAAAGAAACTGTTGGCTCCAGCCACAAGTTGCTAGGCAATTCTCGGGAATCTACATTCTGAAGCTCTAAAACACAGTAGAATCTCAGCAGGATATTGAAATTAAACTCTCTGTTGTTTGGAGCCAGACCTGGCACAAAGGAAGATGGTTGTGGTTATTGCATGTCAAGTTTCAGCCCCAAGATATTATTGCAGGAGTTCCTCAGAGTAGTGTCCTAGGCCTAACCATCTTCAGCTGCTCCATCAATGACCTTCCCTCCATTATAAGGTTGGTGTTGGGGCTGTTCGCTGATGACTGCACAATGTTCAGCACCATTTGTGACTCCTCAGATACTGAAGTAGTCCATGTCCAAATGCAACAAGACCTGGACAAGTAGCAAGTAACATTCACGTCACACAAGTACCAGGCAATGACCATCACCAACAAGACGGATCCTAACTCTTTCACTTGATATCCAACAGCATAACGTTGCTTAATCCCCCATATCATAATCCTGAGGATTACCCTTGACCAGAAACTGAACTGGACTAGCCATATAAATACTGTGGCTACAAGAACAGGTCAGAGGCTAGGAATTCTGAGGTGAGTAACTCACCCCCTGACTCCCCAAAGTCTGTCCACAAGGCACAAGTCAGAGGTGTGGTAGAATACACTCCACTAACTTGGTGAGTGCAGCTGCAACAACACTCAAGAAGCTCAACATCATCCAGGACAAAATCCAGGCCCACTTGTTTCACATCCCATCCACCACTTTCAAGGTCAGCTCACTCCACAGTAATGCACAGTGGCAGCCATGTGTACCATCTACTTGACGCACTGCAGCAATTTACCAAAGTTCTTTAGGCAGCATCTTCCAAACCCATGACCACAACCATCCAGAAGGACAAGGTCAGCAGATCCTTGGGAACACCACCACCTGCATTCCCTCCAAGTTACTCACCATCCTGACTTAGGAATATATTGCTATTCCTACACTGTGGCTGGGTCAGAATCCTGGAACTCCCTCCCTAATAGCACTGTGGGTGTACCTACACCACATGGACTGCAGCAGTTCAAGAAGGAAGCTTACCACCATCTTTTCAAGGGAACTTTGGATGATCAATAAATGCAGGCATAGCTAGTGAGGCAAATATTATTGAATTAATGTAAAAAGATATTCCATTTTAGTAAAATACATTGACACCAGTATAACCTCCAGTATGAAAAATACATCATATATTACTGGACATAACTGTATGAATAACACAATGTATGATATTGTACATTAGACTCCTGTTTCTATAACACAATGGATATGACTGATATAAAAGTGTTCAGTGTTACATTGTGTAACTGCAAAGGTTAAGGGCCCTGGCAACATTCCAGCAATAGTGCTGAAGATTTGTTCCAGAACTTGTCGTGCTCCTAGCCAAGCTGTTCCAGTACAGTGACAACACTGGCATCTACCAGGCAATGTGAAAATTGTCTAGCTATGTCCTGCCTTTTACAGTATATTTCACTCCTGTGTAGAAAACATACTACATAAGATGGGGTCTAACACTCCTGTCTATAAGCTTTCTATAGGTATGTCAGGAATAAAAGAATATCTAGGGTAATATTAGGGCCAGTCAAGGACAGTAGTGGGAAGTTGTGCATAGAATCCAAAGAAATAGGAGAGGCATTAAATGAGTATTTTTTGTCAATACTCACATAGGAAAGAGACAATGTTGTTGAGGGGAATACTGAGATACAGGCTATTAGACGAGATCGGATTGAGGTTCATAAGGAGGAAGTGTTAGCAATTCTGGAAAGTGTGAAAATAGGTAAGTCCCCTGGGCTGGATGGGATTTATCCTAGGATTCTCTGGGAAGCTGAGGAGATTACAGAGCCTTTGGCTTTGATCTTGAGGTCAATATTGTCTACAGAAGGCTGGAGGATAGCAAATGTTGTCCCCTTGTTCAAGTAGAGACAACGCTGGTAATTATAGACCAGAGAATCTTCCTTCTGTTATGGGCAAAGTTTTGGAAAGGATTATAAGAGATCGGATTTATAATCATCTAGAAAGGAATAATTTGGTTAGGGATAGTCAACACGGTTTTGTGAAGGATAGGTCGTGCCTCACAAACCTTATTGGGTTCTTCGAGAAGGTGACCAAAGAGGTGGATGAGGGTAAAGCAGTTGATGTGATGTATATGGATTTCAGATATGGATTGCAGAAGATATGGAGGCATGGGATTGAGGGTAATATTGTGGTTTGGATCAAAAATTGGCTAGCTGAAAAGAAGACAGAGGGTGGTGGTTGATGGGAAATGTTCATCCTGGAGCTCAGTTACTAGTGATGTACCACAAGGATCTGTTTTGTGCATAGATCCCTGAAAGTTGGCATCCAGCTTGATAGGGTTGTTAAGAAGGCGTACAGTGTGTTAGCTTTTACTGGTAGATGGATTGAATTTCAGGGCCACGAGGTCATGTTGCAGCTGTACAAAACCCTGGTGTGGTCGCTGCATTATAGGAAGGATAGAACCATAGAATACTACAGCACAGAAACAGGCCTTATAGCCCTTCTTGGCTGTGCCAAACCATTTTAATGTGGATGTAGAAGCATTGGAAAAGGTGCAGAGGAGGTTTACCAGGATGTTGCCTGGTATGGTGGGAAGGTCTTATGAGGAAAGGCTGAGGGACTTGAGGCTGTTTTTGTTAGAGAGAAAATGGTTAAGAGGTGACTTAATAGAGGCATACAAGATGATCAGAGGATTAGATAGGATGGACAGTGAGAGCCTTTTTCCTCAGATGGTGGTGGCTAGCACAAGGGGACATAGCTTTAAATTGAGGGGTGATAGATATAGAACAGATATCAGAGGTAGGTTCTTTACCCAGAGAGTAGGAAGGGCGTGGAATGCCCTGCCTGCAACAGTAGTTGACTCACCAACATTAAGGGCATTTAAATCGTCATTCTATAAACATATGGATGATATTGGAATAGTGTAGGTTAGATGGGCTTTAGATTGGTTTCACGGGTCGACGCAACATTTGTCAAGAGCAGGTCATGCCTTACGAGCCTGGTTAAGTTCTTTGAAAATGTGACTAAACACATTGACGAAGGGATACCGGTGGAAGTGGTTTATATGGACTTCAGCAAGGTGTTCGATAAGGTCCCCCATGCAAGACTTCTTGAGAAAGTGAGAGGACATGGGATCCAAGGGGCTGTTGCCTTATGGGTCCAGAACTGGCTTGCCTGCAGAAGGCAGACAGTGGTTGTGGGTGGGTCTTTTTCTGCATGGAGGTCGGTCACCTGTGGAGTGCCCAGAGATCTGTTCTGAGACCCTTGCTGTTTGTAATTTGCATAAATGACCTGGATGAGGAAGTGGAGGGTTGGGTTGGTAAGTTTGCTGACGACATGAAGGTTGGTGGTGTTGTGGATAGTCTGGAGGGGATGTCAGAAGTTGCAGCGTGACATAGATAGGGTGCAGACTGGGCGGAGAAGTGACAGATGGACTTCAACCCGGATAAATGTGTAGTGGTCCATTTTGGCAGGTCCAATGAGATGAAGGAGTATAATAGCAGTGTAGAGGATCAGAAGGACCTTGGGGTCCGGGTCCAAAGGACTCTTAAATCGGCCTCGCAGGTGGGGGATGTGGTCAAGAAGGCGTATGGTGTGCTAGCCTTCATTAATCGAGGGATTGAGTTTAGGAGTCGGGAGAAAATGCTGCAGCTTTATAAGACCCTAGTCAGACCCCATTTGGAGGACTGTGCGCAGTTCTGGTCACCTCATTACAAGAAAGATGTGGAAGCTATTGAAAGGGTCCAGAGGAGATTTACAAGGATGTTGCCTGGATTGGGAGGCATGCCTTATGAGGATAGGTTGAGGGAGCTAGGTCTTTTTTCCCTGGAGAGACGAAGGATGAGAGGTGACCTGATAGAGGTTTATAAGATGTTGAGAGGTATAAATCGGGTGGATTCTCGGAGGCTATTTCCCAGGGCTGAAATGGTCGCTACGAGAGGACACAGGTTTAAGGTGCTAGGGAGTAGGTACAGAGAAGATGTCAGGGGTAAGCTTTTCACTCAGAGGGTGGTGAGTGAGTAGAATCAGCTGCTGTCGGTGGTGGCGAAGGCAAACTCTGGATGAGTACATGGGATTTAATGGGATTCAAGGTTATAGATAGGCCTAGTAGGTATGGATATGATCAGCGCAACTTGTGGGCCGAAGGGCCTGTTTGTGCTGTAGTTTTCTATGTTCTATGTAACATTGAGGGCCGAAGGGCCTGTATTGCGCTGTAATGTTCTACGTTCTATATAGACCACCTGAGATTACTGTCTAAAACACTCCTGCATATACAACACATTCCATTTTACTACCTGTAACACTCTTGTATATATAACACGCCTTATATTACCATGTGTAACACTCTTGTATATATAATCCACCCTATATTACTATCATTAATACTCCTGTATATATAACACTCCCTATATAATAGTGCATAACACTCCTGTATATTTAACACACTTCATTTTACTGGCTATAACACTCCTGCATACATAACCCACTTTGTATTACAGTGGATAACACTCCTGTATATATAATACACCCTGTATTACAGTGTAAAACACTCTTGTATAGACAACATACCCTATATTGCTGTGTATACACTGCTCTATATGTAATGGACTTTATATTTCATTGTATACAGTCTTTTTATTTAATCAAAAATAACTGTTCCTACAATTGATAAAAAGATATAAGCAGCAAGAACCTAGCCAGCCTGGCTGCTTCAACACTGATCCATTTTTGAAGAATAGTTACTGATCAGATTGCCTGACTGTTGGGATTGAGGGTTTCTGGGACAGTTGTGTCAGTGTTGGATGCTGCTGCCTTCATCTGGCAGCCAGGGGAAGCTGTGATCCAGGCATTGATCCAGGCTGTTCATGCAGTTGGATATTCGAAGATTCTTACTTCCTCTTTGTCACCTGACTGTGTCATTCTTTTGTTCCACCCTTTGTGTTTAGGAAACTGTTGTGGGATTCCTTTTTGAGCTGGGGCGATCAGACGAGAGATTGTTTCATATCACTCCCCTTATCCATCTTGAAATGATTTCAATCTCCCAAAGTTTTTGCACTGGACCTAATGAAGGCACATCACTCCCAATCTGCTCCGTTCACTTAGCCTGGCGATCTGAGAGCAAAATAGAATCTGGAACATGTCCTTTTGGAATTTGATCATTGGAATATAGATCATCCATTTCTATTTGATTTCCCTGAACAAAACTCAGTGCTGTGCACCATGTACACAGGGCAGCCCATCCTATCACAACAGATTCAACTTCAGATCATAGTTGATTCACTCTTTTCAATAGATCTAGGACATCCAAGCTCTGATATCAGCATTGCCCCCATTTTAATAAGCCCCTGATTTAAAAAAATCATTCCTGTTTTCAAATCCCTCACTCCTCTCTATCTCTGTAATCCCCTCTAGACCTACAACCCTCTGAGGTCTCTTGGCTCTTCCAGTTCTGGCCTCTTGAGTCTCCCTGATCATAATAGTGGCTGTGCCCTCAGCTGCCTGGGCCCCAAGCTCCGGAATTCCCTACCCAAAACTCTCCACCTCTATGTTTCCTTTTCCTACTCAAAAAACACTCCTTAAATTCCACGGGGCTTGTCTTGGTATCAAACTTTGCTTGATATTCATTTTAGCGAAGGTCCTCAGGAGGATTGACAATGTTAAACATAAGTATGAATTTTTGTTTGAATTTGATCGATTAATTTCTCTCTCTCTTTCTAAGGTGTTGAAAATGTTAGGATTTGCATCAGGAAGCACTCATTCTGTCCTGGACCAGACATTCGGAGTCGGAAAGGAGTCCAGCACAAAGGATTTACTTCTTCCTGTCCAAGATGCAGGAAGCCTGGGCCCACAGCACACAAGCCTGGGCGAGAGGAGCCAGGCGGAGATGGAGAGACATTCCTGTGCGCTGCTACCGCCTCAGTCATTGGCAGAGGGCCTGATGTCCAAGACAGTGAGCTATGATACAGTCTATGATGTTCGAGTCCAGGATCTTGATGCACATTTCACCTTTGAAAGCAGCAGTTTCTTTGATATTCCAATGATGGGGCTCAACCCCTTCCCCATTGATGACCCTGACTTTCCCCTCAGCCCCCACGTCATTAAGCGGAGAAGAGGAGGAATTGTGGAACAGCGGGACATCATCAAAGCTCATCAGGCACATAAGATGCAGAGTACCCCTCAAGCCCAGCGTAAAGAATGGGAGTAAGTCTCGCTTGGTGTCGTCTGGAGGTGGCTATTGCTGACCTCTCATTGGCTGTCCTTGGTTCTGGGTGTCGGTGCGATGCGACACGATTTAAATACAAGTGAATCTCAACAGCAGATTGAATGCAAATCTTTCATTTTAAAAGCCTTGAGAACAAGTCAGTGGCTGGAAACCGTGGGAGTGAGAGAGCAGCAGAGGCAAGAACAAGCAGCAAGTAATATCAAACTGAGCTCAAAAACTGGAGGAGGCAGGAGAGAGGGAGGCACAAATGAGGGGAAAGAGAGGGGGAGGGAGGTGCATGTGGGGGAAGTGAGTGAGAGGAGACTGAGGGAGGGGAGAGGGGTGACTGAGAGAGGGTGACTGAGAGAGAGGTGGCTGAGGGAGGTTTGACTGAGGGAGGGGAGAGGCAGGGTTCAGAGATTGAGGAAGGGAAGATTGAGGGAGGGGTGACAGAGAGTGAGCCTAAGGCAGGGGAGATTGAGGGAGGGGTGACTGAGGAAGGAGAAAGGGAGGGAGGAAGGGGTGAGGGTAGGAGTTGAGTGTGAGGGGGAAGGGAGTTATGCACTAGCATGCTATTTGAAAAATCAGTACGAGAGTTCTCTGTTGTGAAGCTGGATCAATATTTATTGTTCAGTTGGACTCAGTAGAAAACCAATAATCTGCTCATCACTCTTTATGGGATCTTGCTATGTACTGTCACATTTCTTTCCTGAGTGTGACTTGGGGCAGTGGTGCAGCCTGAAGCCTGGCTTGGAGTGAAGTGTATGGGTGGGACAGAGGCTGGGTAACAGTAGGGAACAGGAAGGTATCCAGATAAGGCAAGTGGCTGGATTCGGTGTGGTGATGGATTATTGACCCTTTGACATCCAGGGCTCAAATGTTTCTTTCTTTGGGAGTCCAAATTGTACTCAGGATTACTCAGCAGCCCCAGCCCAAGGGGGGATTGTGAGCTCTGGGCTTCCTGAAGAGTCTTAGCCGCTGGGTCAGTACTGAGAGGAAAGTCATGTTGGTGAAAAGACTGTAAGTCGTAACTGCTTTCCCAAAGCCAGTCTCCAACAATATCTGCCCTAAACATTCAACAACATTATCATCACTCAACCATCCTTCACCACTAACATCCTGAGATCAGAACTGACCAGAAACTGAACGGGACCAGCCATGTAAACACTATGACTACAAGAGCAGGTCTCATTTTCAGTTTCATTTTAAGTTTATGTTCTCTGGACTCCCCCCACCAGAATAAATAGTTCCTCTGTATTTGTATTCATTTACAGGACGTGGGTGTCGCTAGTTAGTCCAGCATTGACTGCCCATCCCTAACTGCCCTTGAGGAGTGGTGGTGAGCTTCTGGCTCTGGTGAGACCACATTTGGAGTATTGTGAGCAATTTTGGGCCTTGTATCTGAGAAAGGATATGCTGGCCCTGGAGAAGATCCGAAGGAGGTTCACGAGAGTGATCCCGTGAATGAAAAGCTTGACGTATATGGAGCATCTGAGACTCTGGGTCTGTACTCAGTGGTGTTTAGTAGGATGAGGGGCAATCTCATTGAAACTTACAGAATACTGAAAGGCCTGGGTAGAGTGGATGTGGGGAAGATGTTTCCATTAGTAGGAGAGACTAGGATCTGAGGGCACAACCTTGGAGTAAAGGGGCGAACTGAGGGGAGGAGAAATTTCTTCAGCCAGAGGATGGTGAATCTGTGGAATTCATCACCACAGAAGGCTGTGGAGGCATTGAGTGTATTTAAGACAGGGATAGAGAGGTTCTTGATTGGTAAGGGATTTAAAAGTTAGGGGAAAAAGGAGAATAGGGTTGAAAAGCTTATCAGCTATAATTGACCTGCGGAGCAGACTCGATGGGCTGAATGGCCTAATTCTGCTCCTATATCTTATGGTCTTATGGCGTTCTTGAACCACTGCAGTCCATGTGGTGTAGGTACACCCACAATGCTGGTAGAGAGGAAGATTCAGGATTTTTGATCCAGGGACAGTGAAGGAAGGGTGATATATTTCCAAGTCAGGTTTTAAACACTATGGAGCATAAAGACAGCTAAGTGCCATTGAGCTGAAGAGCCTTTTTCTCTCAGTTGATTAAAAATAGTCTACACTGCAGCCATGGTGGAGGGAGTGGGTTTGGGGGGAGTGCTATCAGACTAATCTTAGTGAGTTACTGCAGTGCTTCCCAAGACAGCACACACAAAGCAGCCACAGGTGATGAATGGATAATTGTTTGAATTGTCTCCAAGCAGCCATGATCAGCTGCACTCTGAAACGTCTGTGGAACAGCAGATGTCCTTCAGTAGTGTAACTATTCACAATGTGTGAAGTGCACAGTATCCTGTCACGTGACACATTCCATGGTGAGATCCAGTTTGCTCCCAGTGTTACATACACAGTCTGTACTGCCTCTGAGTCACACAGCAGCTGACAACATGATTCTTCATTCAACCACTTGACACACTTCCTCAAAACAAGCAATTAAAAGACAGCCTTAATAAATTTTTAATGCAGCTTTTAGCCATTTGCCTTCGGATTGTTTGTTGGGACAAGTAGAGGCAGCATTATTCTGTCTCTAACCCCGTGCTGCACCTATCCTGGGAGTGTTTGATGGGGACAGTGTATAGGGAGCTTTACTCCATTTCTAACCAGTGTTGTAGCTGTCCTGGGAATGATTGATGGGGACAGCACAGAAGGAGATTCACTCCATATTTAACAACATTCTAAACCTGCCCTCTCTCTCTTTGGGACAGGATAGAGTGAACTTTACTTTGTATCTCGCCTCATGCTGTACCTGCCCTGGGACTATTGGATGGAGACAGTAGAGAGTGAGCTTTACACCACATCCACAGGTTCTCCAATGTCCACTGAACATGTAATGTTCTCAAAGAATTCCACCAAATTAGTCAAACATGACCTGCCCTTCATGAACCCATGCTATGTCTTACCAATGGGACAATTTATATCCAGGTGTCTTGCTATTTCTTCCTTGATAATAGATTCAAGCATTTTCCCTACTATAGAAGTTAAGCTAACCAGGATCTAGATAGGCTGGGCGAATGGGCCAGGAAATGGCAAATGGAATTTAATGTTGGCAAGTGCGAGGTGGTCCACTTTGGTAGGAATAATGGTAGGAACGATTATTACTTACGTGGCGAAAAACTGCAGCAGGCGACGGTGCAGAGGGACCTAGGGGTCCTTGTGCATGAGTCGCAAAAACCCAGCTTGCAGGTGCAGCAGGTGGTCAGGAAGGCGAATGGGGTGCTGGCCTTCATAGCGAGGGGGATTGAATATAAAAGTAGGGAGGTCTTGCTGTGGCTGTATAGAGCATTGGTGAGGCCGCAGCTGGAGTACTGTGTGCAGTTTTGGGCGCCGCACCTGCGCAAAGATATTTTGGCCTTGGAGGGAGTGCAGAGGAGGTTTACTAGGCTGATACCGGAGTTGAGGGGGTTGAGCTATGAGGAGAGGCTGAATAAACTAGGCTTGTACTCGTTAGAGTTTAGAAGAATGAGGGGAGATCTCATTGAGATGTATAAGATGATGAATGGGATGGATAGGATAGAGGTGGAGAGACTCTTCCTGCTCAGAAAGGACAGTAGGACTAGGGGGCACAGCCTCAAGATAAAGGGGGGGCAGTTTAGAACGGAGTTGAGGAGGAACTTCTTCACTCAAAGGGTGGTGAATCTCTGGAATTCTCTGCCCGTTGAAGTGGTGGAGGCTGCCTCGCTAAATATTTTTAAGACGCGGGTTGATGGGTTTTTGATAAGAGAGGGGATTAAGGGTTATGGGGAGAGGGCGGGAAAGTGGAACTGAGCCACGACAGATCAGCCATGATCTTATTGAATGGCGGGGCAGGCTCGAAGGGCTAGATGGCCTACTCCTGCTCCTATTTCTTATGTTCTTATGTTCTTATAGTTACCTGTCTTTTATCTACCTTCTTTTTTAAACAGTGGCGTCACATTTGCTGTTTTCCAATCTGCAGGAAGCACCCCAGAGTCCAGCGAATTTTGGTAAATTACCACTATTTCTCCCACCATTTCTTTTAGTACCCTGGGATGCATTCTAGGAGACTTGTCTACCTTTAGCCCCTTTAACTTGCCCAACACTACCTCTTTCGTAATAATGATAGTTTCTAGGTTCACACCTGCCACAGCCTTCCTGTCATCAATTTTTGGCATGTTATTTGTGTCTTCCACTGTGAAGACCGACACAAAATACCTGTTCAATGCCTCAGCCATTTTCTCATTTCCAGTTATTACATCCCCCTTTTCGTCCTCTAAAGGACCAATGTTTACCTTCCCACTCTTTTTTGTTTTATATATTTGTAGAAACTTTTGCTATCTATTTTTATATTCTGAGCTAGTTTGCTCTCATAATCCATCTTACTTTTCTATCCATCATAGAAACCTACAGTGCAGAAAGAGGCCCTTCAGCCCATCGAATCTGCACCAACCACAATCCCATCCAGGCCCTACCCCCACATCCCTACATATTTTACCTGCTAATCTCTCTAACCTAAGCATCCTAGTACAATTTTAGCATGGCCAATCAACCTAACCCGCACATCTTTGGACTGTGGGAGGAAACCAGACTACCCGGAGGAAACCCACGCAAACACAAAGAGAATGTGCAACCTCCACACAGACAGTGATCTGAGCCGGGAATCGAACCCAGGTCCCTGGAGCTGTGAAGCAGCAGTGCTAACCACTGTGCTACCATGCCGCTCTATTTCCCAATCCTCTAGGTTCCCATTAATCTTTGCCACTTTGTATGCATTTTCTTTCAATTTGATACCCTCCTTTATTTATAGATATCCATGGCTGATTACCTCTTTTTCTACAGTCCTTCCTTCTCACTGGTATATACTTTGCTGAGCACTGTGAAAAATCACTTTAAAAATCCTCCACTGTTTCTCAATTGTCCCACCATAAAGTTTTTGCTCTCAGCCTACCTTAGCCAACTCCGCCCTCATCCCTTTATAGTCTCCTTTGTTTAAGCACAAGACGCTGGTGTTGGATTTTACCTTCTCACGCTCCATCTGTATTTTATATTCAACCATACTGTGATTGCTTCTTCCAAGAGGATCCCTAACTGCAAGATCATTAATTATTCCCGTCTTGTTACACAGGATCAGATCTAGGATAGTTTGCTCCCTTGTCGGCTCCATTACATACTGTTCAAGGAAGCTATCGCAGATACATTCTATGAACTCCTTCTCAAGGCTGCCTTGACCAACCTGGCTTGACCAATTGATTTGTAGCTTAAAATCCCCAATGATAATTGCTGTATCATTTTTACATGCAAGTGTTATTTCTTTGTTTATTTCTCGTCCCACCGTGATGTCATTATTTGGTGGCCTATAGACTACGCCTATCAGTGACTTTTTCTCCTTACTATTTCTCATTTCCATCCAAATGGATTCAACCTTTTTTTCCATAGAATCTATATCATCTCTCACTACCGACCTGATATCATCTTTAAATATCAGAGCTACACCACCTCCCTTACCTGCCTTTAACCTGTACCTGTGCTGTAATTATCATGGGAGTGTTTGATTGGGGCAGTATAGAGTGAGCTTTACTCTCCATTTAATCCCATGCTGTATCTGTCCAGAAAACTTTTGATATGGACAGCGTAGAGTGGGCTTTACTCTGTATCTGACCCCATGATGTACCTGTCTTGGGAGTGTTTAATGGGGACATTGTATGGGGAGTTTTACTCTGTATCTAACACAGCGCTGTGCTAGTCTTGGGAGTGTTTGATTGGATCAGTGTATATTATACTTTACTCCATATTTAATCCCATGTTGTATGTATCCTGGGGGTGTATATGGGGGGAGACAGTGTCGAAGGAGCTTTACTCTATTTTCAAGCCTGTGCTGTACTTGTCTGGAAGTGTTTGATGGGGACAGTGTACAGGGAGCTTTACATTTAACCCCATGCGAAAATTTCCTGTGAGTCTTTGATGGGGATAGTGTAGATGGAGTTTTACTCTGTGTCCAACCCTTACTGTACCTTTCTTGAGAGTGCTTGATGGGACAGTGTAGAGGGAGCTTTACTCTGTACTAATTCCATGTTGCACATTTCCTGGGAGTGTTTGATGGGGATGGTGTAGAGTAATCTTCGTCCAACTATTCCCATGCTGATCTTGTCCCGGAACTGTTTGATGGAACATTGTAGTGGGAAATCTATTCTGCGCCTAACCTTTCGCTGATTTTTTTTGTCATGACATTAGTCAACATTTTCTTCACTTTTTCAAATGCTTTTTGACATTCTAATCTATTGCATCAGTGAGCCATTGATAGTGAAGTGAATGTATCAGTTATATCATCGATGAACTTTGGACTTTACACAACAGTCACTGTGAATGTTTTAAGTGCTTCGCCGTGTTCCCTCTGCTGTGTTGGGTGGATATCTACTGTAATGTATATACGTAATGACTTATTATGTATATACAGTACAGTATATACATTATGACTTATGTATATATTTAATGACCTAAAGAACCATGAGGTAGGCTTGGTAACTTGAACCCTGGGAGCTCTTTATTGTAGATATGCAGTGTCCACAGTCAGATCTAAGGCTGCATAACCAGATCCCACACTGGAATGAACTAATCCCCCAGGAGCCACTTGACCCACACTCTTAAAGGGGTACTGCGCACCCAAACCCAACATATATTACATACATATATTACATCTTACCAATTCATTTCATGACCCAGGTATGATGCTTTTAACTTTGGTGCTGTACTCCTGAAGTGTTAAACTTAAATGTGCTCTTTCTCTGCCTTGCTGCTTTTTATTCAAGAAACAGCACTCTCCAATCATCCCATTTAACATCTAACCCATGACACACTGGAATACTTGGGGACCATTAGACAGAACAAATTGTTTCCTTTCTGACGCAAACCTTTGTGTGCCTGAATGGAAAAACAGCTTTCTTCTGGTCATCCAATTCTAATCACAAATATGCATTCGACAGATCTATCTCCTGGAACATCTTCCCACTTGCTATATTAGGAAACAAATCTTCACTAGTAGGTACTAACAAAGAACAAAGAACAACCCAGCACGGGAAACAGGTCCTTCGGCCCAACAAGCCCGCACCGCCGCATCACCCTACACCTATTCTACCCTGCGTATCTACAATTAGAACCGCTGACTTAGCCAGATTCAGGGGAGAATAGTGTCAATTTGGTAAAACCAATCAGCCTAAGAGCACATCTTTGGGGTGTGGGAGGAAACCGGAGCGCCTGGAGGAAACCCACGCAACCACAGGGAGAATGCACAAACTCCCACAGACACAGGCCCAAATCCATGTATCTGCACAGCTAGCAGTGCTAGTCAGCGAGCTGTTGCGGCGCCCGTCTACCGGTCCAGGATCAAGCACACACACCGACACGAAGTACTAGGCCACTCCCGGAACCTCCAGGAGCAGCCCATGCACGACCCACCGTGTGCATGCCCCTCGTTTGACAACGAGGTGGACCTCCGCCTGCGGAGTGAAGAGACAAAAACGTTAATCACAAGCCTGCCTTTCCAGTGTCTCCCGAGGTTCTAACCCTTATTCAATAACCCCTACCATAACCCTCCATCCTCGTTTCACTCATGTGCCTATCTAACTGAACCTTAAACGAGTCCAACGTTCCCGCCTCCACCACTCCACTCGGTAGCACGTTCCATACCCCCACTACTCTCTGCGTAAAGAACCTTCCTCTCATATCCAAATTATACCTCTCCCCCCTCACCCTTAAATCATGTCCTCTTGTATTCGTAACCAATCTAGGGAGCAGTCTCTCACTATTGACCCTGTCTATTCCCTTCAGTATCTTATATACCTCTATCATGTCCCCCCTCAATCTCCGTCATTCCAAAGAGAACAGTCCCAGTTTCTCCAACCTTTCCTCGTAACCCAACCCCTCCTTGCCAGGCAACATCCTGGTAAACCTCCTCTGCACCCTTTCCAGAGCCTCCACGTCCTTTCGGTAGTAAGGTGACCAGAACTGGACGCAGTACTCCAAATGCGGTCTAACCAACGTTCTATACAACTGAAGCATTAGACGGCAGCTTTTAAACTCTATACCTCTTCCTATAAAGGCTAGCATTCCATAAGCCTTCCTGACAACATTCTCCACTTGTGTCACAACCTTCATGGATTTGTGAACCTGCACTCCCAGGTCCCTCTGTGTTTCTATACTCCTAATTTGCCTACCTTTAATCACATAGCTCCTCTCTACATTATTCCTTCCAAAATGCATCACCTCGCATTTGTCAGGATTAAATTCCATCTGCCACCTATCTGCCCAATGCACCAACCTATCTATATCCTGTTGTATCACCTGACAATCCACTTCAGTACCCGCCAACCCTGCCATCTTGGTGTCATCAGCAAACTTGCTGATCACACCACCTACGCTCTCTTCCAAGTCATTTATGTAGACTACAAAGAGGAAAGGTCCCAGTACTGAGCCCTGCGGCACACCACTGGTCACTGGCCTCCAGCTGGACAAAGTCCCCTCCACAACTACCCTCTGTCTCCTATTGCCCAGATGTGGGTATGCCGGCGTTGGACTGGCGTAAACACAGTAAAAAGACTTTTTCCTATTGCCCAGCCAGTTCTCAATCCACCTAGCTACCTGACCCCGTATCCCATGCGCCTTAACCTTTTCTACCAGCCTACCACGAGGGACTTTGTCAAACGCCTTACTGAAATCCATATAGGTACTGGGTAAGTATCATCCTCAACCATCTTATTTACTCTTTATTTGTAATTGCCATGAATCTAAATACGCCTGCCTGCTTTGTGAAGAACCACAATTGTTACCCATTCACTGCTCATCACTTTCTCAATTGCCCCAGTTATACCATAAAACATAGGATGAGAAGTTGGCCATTCAACTCATCAAATTTGCTGTGCCATTCAATGTGATCATGACTGATTTGATATGATAATCCTCAATTCCATAGATCCACTACCATCTGAGAGAAGAACCCCCCCCCACCAACCCCCACCATCTCTGTCTTAAATGGGTGACCTTTACTCTGAGGTAATGTCCTCTGGACCTAGACTCTCCCACAAGGAGAAATAATCTCTCAGCATCAGCCCTGTCAAGCCTCCTGAGAATCCTATTTATCTCATTAAACTGCCTTTCATTTTTTTAAGCTCCAATGAGTACAGTCCCAACTTACTCAACCTCTCATCAGAAGAAAATCCCTCTAAGGGGGATGAACCTAATGAACCTTCTCTGGACTGCCTCCAATGCCAGTATATCTTTCCTTAGATAAGAGGACCAACAGTGTTCACATATTCCAGGTGTAGTCTAACTAGTACATAGAACATAGAACATAGAACATAGAACATTACAGCGCAGAACAGGCCCTTCGGCCCACGATGTTGCGCCGACCAGTTACAAAAACAATGACCCACTAGCCTATACCAATCCCTTTTCGTCCATAAACCTATCCAGAGATCTCTTAAACGCCCCCAAACTAGACGCATTTACAACTGCAGCAGGCAGGGCATTCCAATCCCTCACCACCCGCTGGGTAAAGAACCTACCCCTGACATCCGTCCTGTAGCTACCCCCCCTTAATTTAAAGCCATGCCCCCTCGTGCTAGCTTTCTCCATCCGAGGAAAAAGGCTATCACTCTATCACTATCCACCCTATCTAAACCTCTAATCATCTTATATGTTTCAATAAGATCCCCTCTTAGCCGCCTTCTTTCCAACGAAAACAACCCTAAATCCCTCAGTCTCTCCTCATAGGACCTCCCCACCATACCAGGCAACATCCTGGTAAACCTCCTCTGCACCCTCTCCAACGCCTCCACATCCTTCTTGTAATGCGGGGACCAGAACTGCACACAGTACTCCAAGTGCGGCCGCACTAGAGTAGTGTACAGTTGCAACATTACACTGCGACTCCTAAATTCAATCCCCCTACCAATAAACGCCAAGACACCGTACGCCTTCTTAACAACCTTATCTACTTGATTCCCAACTTTCAGGGATCTATGTACACACACACCTAGATCCCTCTGTTCATCCACACTATTCAAAGTCCTCCCGTTAGCCCTATACTCGACACATCTGTTGCTCCTACCAAAGTGAATTACCTCACACTTCTCCGCATTAAATTCCATCCGCCACCTCTCGGCCCAGCTCTGCAACCTATCTAAGTCTCCCTGCAGACTATGACACCCTTCCTCACAATCTACCACACCTCCAATTTTGGTGTCATCAGCAAATTTACTAATCCACCCAACTATACCCTCATCCAGATCATTAATAAAAATTACAAACAACAGTGGCCCCAAAACAGATCCCTGAGGCACACCACTCGTAACTGTACTCCATGATGAATATTTACCATCCACCACCACCCTCTGTCTCCTATCTGATAGCCAATTCCTGATCCAACTTCCTAGATTACCCACAATCCCATACATCTGCATTTTCTGCAGAAGCCTACCATGGTGAACCTTATCGAACGCCTTACTAAAATCCATGTATACCACGTCAACTGCCTTACCCCCATCCACCTCTTTGGTCACCTTCTCAAAAAACTCAATAAGGTTAGTAAGGCACGACCTACCCGCTACAAAACCATGTTGACTATTTCTAATCAATTCATTACACTCCAAATAACTATAAATCCTATCCCTAATAATTTTTTCTAAAACCTTGCCCACAACAGAAGTAAGACTCACCGGTCTATAATTCCCGGCAAAGTCTCTGTTCCCCTTCTTAAACAATGGGACAACATTCGCTATCCTCCAATCCTCCGGGACTACACCAGAGACCAATGACGACCTGAAGATCTGAGCCAGAGGCTCTGCAATCACCTCTCTAGCCTCCCAGAGAATCCTAGGGTAGATCCCATCCGGACCAGGGGACTTATCTATTTTCAGCCCCTCAAGAATTTCCAGCACATCCCCTTTATCAACCGTAATACTGTCTATTTTACACCCCTGCAACCCAATGTCCTCCTCAGCTATATTCATGTCCCCCTGCGTGAACACCGAAGAGAAATATTGGTTCAATACTTCTCCAATCTCCTCCGGTTCCACACACAACTTCCCCCTGCTGTCTGTAACTGGCCCTAATCTTGCCCTGACCAACCTTCTGTTCTTGACATACCTATAGAACGCCTTAGGATTCTCCTTAATCCTATCAGCCAAAGTCTTCTCATGTCCTCTTTTAGCCCTTCTCAACTCACTCTTCAACTCCCTCCTAGCCAATCTAAAGCTTTCTAGTGCACTATCTGAGCCCTCCAATCTCATCCTAACATAAGCCTCCTTTTTCTTTTTAACCATCGACTCAACTCTTTTAGTGCACCACGGTTCCCTAGATCTACCAAATCCACCATGCCTGACAGGGACATACCTATCAAGGACTCGCAGTAGCTGCTCCTTGAAAAAACTCCACATTTCAAACGTTCCCAGTCCCTGTAATCCCCTAATCCAATCCATGCTTCCTAATTCACTCCTGATAGCCTCATAATCGCCCTTACCCCAGCTAAAATTGCTGACCCGAGGTTCATGCCTATCTCTTCCCATCACTAAGGTGAACGTAACCGAATTGTGGTCACTATCACCAAAATGCAATATAAATGCAATATAAATACCTTATATAGTTTTCCCTATTTTGATACTCCATTGCCTTTGAAATGAAGGCCAACATTTCATATGCTTTCTCTATTACCTGCTGAACTTGAAGGCTAGTTTTTTGTGATTTATGCACAAGGACTCCCAAATCCCTCTGTGCTGCACTTTCTGCAGCCTTTTTCCATTGCAATAATGTTCACTCTTTCTACTAAACTGCATAAACATTTTCCTGCATTATATTCCAAATTCTTGCTCACTCGCTGAATCTATTTCCCTCTTTGTTTCATCCTCACCTCTTGTCTTCCCACCTATTTATGTGTCATCCACAAACTTGGAAATAGTACATTCACTTCCCTTGTCCAAGTCATTTATATATTTTGTAAATAATTGTGGACCTTGCACCGATCCCTGCGGCACACCACTAGTTACAGATTGCCATCCTGAAAGTGTCCTTCTAACTCTCTGTCTTCTATTAGTTAGCCAATCTTCTGTCCATGCCAACACCATAGGCTCTTATCTTATTAAAGAGTCTTTTGTGTAGTACTTCACCAAATGTTTTTTGGAAATCCAAGTATATCCATGTATAAATCCAAGCATTCTGAAGGGAGAGGGTGAACAGCCAGATGTTGTGGTACATATTGGTACTGACGACATAGGTAAGAAGAGTGATGAGGTTCAGCAACAGCAGTTAGGCAGAAAATTAAAAAGCAGGACCTCTAGGGTTGTA
This sequence comes from Carcharhinus amblyrhynchos, assembly GCF_965287045.1. Classification (NCBI taxonomy): domain Eukaryota; kingdom Metazoa; phylum Chordata; class Chondrichthyes; order Carcharhiniformes; family Carcharhinidae; genus Carcharhinus; species Carcharhinus amblyrhynchos. The sequence goes on along the minus strand of NC_137332.1, from coordinate 87,054,958 downwards.
ATCTCAGGGTTACTCTTTGTACAAGGGAGTATTTAAACTATTTTGGCAGGTGGGTGGGAACCAAAGCAAAGGTGGATTAGCTGAAGGGGAACCAGAGAGTTGGGTCAATAAGACTCACCCGAGGGAAAAGTAGGCAGGGTGAGGTTGCTAATCAAAGAGGGACTGGTGGCCTGAAGTGCATTTGTTTCAATGCTAGAAGTGTAACAGGTAAGGCAGATGAACTTAGAACTTGGATCAGTACTAGGAACTATGATTTTGTTGCTATTACAGAGACTTGGTTAAGGGAAGGACAGGATTGGCAGCTTAATATTCCAGGATACTGATGTTTCAGGTGGGGTAGAGGGGAATGTAAAAGGGATGGGGGAGTTGTACTACTGTTCAATGAGAATGTCACAGCTGTACTGCGGGATGACACCTCAAAGGGCTCATACAGTGAGGCTGTATGGGTAGAGCTCAAGAAGAGGGAGGGTGTAGTCACAGTGTTGGGGGTTTATTGTAGGCGAACCAACTATCAGCAGGAGATAGAGGAACAGATATGTAGGCAGATTTTGGTGAGGTGTAAAAGTAATAAGGTTGTTGTGGTGGGAGATTTTAACTTCCCCTATATTGGCTGGGACTCACTTAGTGCTAGGGGCGTGGATGGGGCAGAGTTTGTAAGGAGCACCCAGGAGGGCTTCTTGAAACAGTATGTAGATAACCCAACTAGGAAAGGGGCCAAACTGGACCTGGTATTGGGGAATGAGCCTGGCCAGGTGGTCGATGTTTTAGTCGGGGAGCAGTTCGGGAACAGTGACCACAATTCAGTAAGCTTTAAGGTGCTGATGGATAAAGAAATGCGTAGTCCTCAAATTAAGGTGATAACTGGGGGAAGGCTAATTACAACAATATTAGGAAGAATGTAAATTTGGGGCAGATGTTTGAGGGAAATCAACATCTGGCATGTGGGAGTTAGAACATAAGAACATAAGAAATAGGAACAGGAGTAGGCCATCTAGCCCTTCGAGCCTGCCCCGCCATTCAATAAGATCATGGCTGATCTGAAGTGGATCAGTTCCACTTTCCCGCTTTCTCCCCTGTCTTAATTCCCCTGAAACCTATCAGAAACCTATATACCTGTGACTTAAATATATTCAGCGAGGTAGCCTCCACCACTTCAATGGGCAGAGAATTCCAGAGATTCACCATCCTTTGAGTGAAGAAGTTCCTCCTCAACTCTGATCTAAACTGCACCCCCCCTTATCATGAGGCTGTGCCCTCGATTCCTGCTATCCTTTCTAAGTGGGAAGAATCTCTCTACCTCTACCCTATCCATCCCCTTCATTATCTCTATAAGATCCCCCCTCATCCTTCTAAACTCCAACGAGTACAGACCCAGTCTATTTAGTCTCTCTTCATAGGCCAACACCCTCATCTCTGGTATCAGCCTAGTGAACCTCCTCTGCACTCCCTCCAAGGCCAATATATCCTTGCGCAAGTGTGGCAACCAAAACTGCACACAGTACTCCAGCTGCGACCTCACCAGTGCCCTGTACAGTTGCAGCAAGACCTCCCTGCTTTTATATTCTATCCCCCTCGCTATAAAGGCAAACATTCCATTCGCCTTCCTGATCACCTGCTGCACCTGCAGACTGGGTTTTTGCAACTCGTGCACAAGGACCCCCAGGTCCCTCTGCACCGTAGCATGCTGCAGCTTTTTGCCTTTTAAATAATAATCCCTCCTACTATTATTTCTGCCAAAGTAGATAACCTCATACTTGCTAACATTATACTCCATCTGCCAGGTCCTCGCCCACTCGCTTAGCCTATCCAGATCTCTTTGCAGACTTTCCACACCCTCCACGCAATTTGCTTTTCCACTCATCTTTGTGTCATCAGCAAATTTCGTCACCCTACCCTCCTCCAGATCATCTATATAAATGGTAAATAGTTGAGGCCCCAGCACCGATCCCTGAGGCACCAACTGCCAACCAGAGTAGCACCTATTGATACCAACTCTCTGCTTCCTATTAGACAGCCAATCCTCTATCCACGCTAACACCTTACCCCCCACTCTGTGCACCCTAACCTTCTGTAGCAACCTTTTATGAGGCACCTTATCAAACGCCTTTTGGAAATCTAAAAACACCACATCCACCGGTTCCCCTCTGTCTACTGCACTAGTCACATCCTCATAGAAATCCAATAAGTTAATCAAACACGACTTCCCCTTAACGAATCCGTGCTGTGTCTGCTCTATCAAACCATTCTTTTCTAGGTGCCTCTCTATTTCCTCTTTGATGACGGATTCTAGCATTTTTCCAACTACAGATGTTAAACCATCCGGCCTATAATTCCCTGCATTTTGTCTGCTTTCAAGTGTAAGTTGATAGGGATTCAGGACCGGCACATTCCAGTAAGAATGAAGGGTAAGTATGGCAAGTTTTGGAAACCTTGGAGAATGAGAGATATCATGAGACTGGTCAAAGAGGAAAAGGAAGCAAGACTAGGAGGTTGGGAACACATGAAGCAAGTGTGGAATACAAGGAGAGTAGAAAAAACTTAAGAAAGGAATAAGGAGGGCTAAAAGGAGTCATGAAAAAGCATTGGCCAGCAGGATTAAGGAAAATCCAAAGACTTTTTATACATATATAAACAGAAAGAGGGTAGCCAGGGGGAGGGTTGGCCCACTCAAGGACAGGGGAGGGAATCTATGCGTGGAGCCAGCGGAAACAAGGGAGGTATTAAATGAATACTTCGCGTCAGTATTCACCAAAGAGAAAGACTTGGTGGATGCTGAGTCTGGGAAAGGATGTATAGATAGTTTGAGACACGTTGAGATCAAAAAGGAGGAGGTATTGGGTTTCTTGAGAAACATCAAGGTAGACAAGTCGCCAGAGCCTGATGGGATATATCCCAGAATACTGAGAGAGGCAAGAGAGGAAATTGCTGGGGCCTTGAGAGAAATCTTTGTATCCTCATTGGCTATTCTCCAATCCTCTGTAGCCAATGTTGTTTCTTTTGTTTAAAAAGGGTAGCAAGAATAATCCAGGTAATGACAGGCCGGCAAGCCTTACGTCAGTGATAGAGAAAATTATTGAAGAAGATTCTTCGAGACAGCATTTACTCCCTAAGTGGAAGTATTAGCAAGAGGCAACATGGTTTTGTGAAGGGGAGATTGTTTCTCACTAACTTTTAGCGGCTGGCATGATAGCACAGTGGTTAGCACTGCTGCTCCACAGCTCTGAGGACCTGGGTTCGATTCCAGACTTGGGTCACTGTCTATGTGCAGTTTGCACATTCTCCTTGTGTCTGTGTGGGTTTCCTCCGGGTGCTCCAGTTTCCTCCCACAGTCCAAAGATGTGCGGGTTAGGTTGATTGGCCTTAGTGTCCTGAGATGTATAGGTTAGAGGGATTAGTGGGTAAAGTTGTAGGGATATGGGGGTAGGGCTTGGGTGGGATTGTGGTCAGTGCAGACTCGATGGGCCAAATGGCCTTTTTCTGCACTGTAGGGTTTCTATGATTTTAACTTGATTGAGTTTTTCGAAGAAGTAATGAAGATGATTGATGAGCGTAGGGCAGTGGATGTTGTCTACATGGACTTCTGTAAGGCCTTTGACACAGTCCCTCATGGCAGACTGGTGCAGAAGGTGAAGTTGCATGGGATCAGAGATGAGCTGGCAAGGTGGATACAGAACTGGCTCAGTCATAGAAAGCAGAGAGTAGCAGTGGAAGGATGCATTTCTGAATTGAGGGCTGAGACAAGTGGCATTCCTCAGGGATCAATGCTAGGACTTTGCTGTTTGTAATATACATAAATGATTTGGTGAAAAATATAACTGGTTTGATTAGTAAGTTTGCGGACGACACAAAGGTTGGTGGATTTGCGGATAGTGATGAGGACCATCAGAGGATACAGCAGGATACAGATTGGTTGGAGGCTTGGGCGGGGAGATGGCAGATGGAGTTTAATCTGGACAATTGTGAGGAAATGCATTTTGGAAGGTTTAATGCAGGTAGAAAATATACAGTAAATGGCAGAACCCTGAAGAGTATTGAAAGGCAGAGGAATCTGGGTGTGCAGGTACACAGGTCACTAAAAATGGCAACGCAGGTGGAGAAGGTAGTCAAGAAGGCATACGGCATGCTTGCCTTCATTGGTTGGGGCAGTCAGTTTAAAAACTGGCAAGTCATGTTGCAGCTTTATTAGAACCTTAGTGAGGCCGCACTTGGAATATAATGTTCAATTCTGGTCACCACACTCCCAGAAGGATATGGAGACTTTGGATGGGTACAGAAATGATTTACCAGACTGTTGCCTGGTATGGAGGGCATTAGCTGTGAGGAGAGCTTGGAGAAACTTGGTTTGTTCTCACTGGAATGACGGAGATTGAGGAGTGACCTGATAGAAGTCTACAAGATTATGAGAGGCATGGACAGACTGGATAGTCAGAAGCTTTACTCCAGAGTGGAAAAGTCAATTACTAGGGGGCATAGGTTTAAGATGCAAGGGGCAAGGTTTAAAGGAGATTACAAGGCAGATTTTGTACACAGAATTCATTGCTGGGGGAGGTAGTGGAAGCTGATACGGTAGTGACTTTTAAAGGGCATCTTGACAAATACATGAATAGGATGGGAATAGAGGGATATGGTCCCCAGAAGGGTAGGGGGTTTTAGTTAAATCGGGCAGCATGGTCGGTGCAGGTTTGGAGGGCCGAAGGGCCTGTTCCTGTGCTGTAATTTTCTTTGCTTTTTGTTCTACTGGGAGCTTGTGGCCAACCCTCCCCTCAGGTGCCAGATTTGCGAGCAACTCACATAGGTGCCAACTGTGTCCTTGGATAGGCGGAGCCAGCGATGGCAATTCACCTTCAACAGCTCCTGGAATGATGTTCTGGTCCAGTACTGCCTTGGCCTCCACATCCTCCTCCTCCTGGCCTCCGTTTGTGAGACTGCTCTCCCACCTCATGGCCATCAGTCACAGCCCTCTGCCCTCATTCCTGAGGGCCTGCCACTGGCTGCTCCTGTGGTGGCCTCTCCACACCCTCTACCTCCTGAGACACATCATCATCGTGGCGTGGAGAGCCTGTCTGCCTTAACTCGAGTTTGTTGTGCAAGTAATTCATAAAGGACTGGGACATTTCAAATGTAGGGGTTAGAGAAAAACTGCCACCATTTATAAAGCAGAAAATCATGATTAAGAAACAACTTTCTGTTTATAGACAGGCGAGGGGAGATCAGGGCAGTTTAAATTGATCTCCCACTCCTGTCGGTGACAGCAGCCAAACTCACTGTCAGCGAATCAGTATTGTTGATGTTGCCATTGCCATGGTAGCCACCAACCATCTAAATGCCCCTGTTTTCCAGTCAATGTGCCATTTCCTGTGGGCCAGTCAGCCATACCCAGGTGGCATACAGGACTAGTGGGAACAGTAATAGAACATAGAACATAGAACATAGAACATTACAGCACAGAACAGGCCCTTCGGCCCACGATGTTGCGCCGACCAGTTAAAAAACAATGACCCTCTAACCTAAACCAATCCCTTTTCGTCCATAAACCTATCCACGGATCTCTTAAACGCCCCCAAACTAGGCGCATTTACAACCGCAGCAGGCAGGGCATTCCAATCCCTCACCACCTTCTTTCTTTCTTTCTTTCTTTCCAGCGAAAACAACCCCAAATCCCTCAGTCTCTCCTCATAGGACCTCCCCTCCATACCAGGCAACATCCTGGTAAACCTCCTCTGCACCCTCTCCAAAGCCTCCACATCCTTCCTGTAATGCGGGGACCAGAACTGCACACAGTACTCCAAGTGCGGCCGTACCAGAGTTGTGTACAGTTGCAACATGACGCTGCGACTCCTAAATTCAATCCCCCTACCAATAAACGCCAAGACACCGTATGCCTTCTTAACAACTCTATCTACTTGATTCCCAACTTTCAGGGATCTATGTACACATACACCTAGATCCCTCTGTTCATCCACACTATTCAAAGTCCTCCCGTTAGCCCTATACTCAACACATCTGTTATTCCTACCAAAGTGAATTACCTCACACTTCTCCACATTAAACTCCATCCGCCACCTCTCGGCCCAGCTCTGCAACCTGTCCAAGTCCTCCTGCAAACTATGACACCCTTCCTCACAATCTACCACACCTCCGGCTTTGGTGTCATCAGCAAATTTACTAATCCACCCAACATACACAAAATGTCACAACATGCACCAGATCGAGGCTGTGGTAGGTCCAAAGCTAGTTCAGGAATCTGGAAAACATGTGTGATAGATATGGTAACAGAAGGCGATGTTATCAAGATGGGTGATTGAGAGTTGCACTCAGTCAGAGAACAAGAAAAGGAACAAATGGAAGATGAGAGTGATAAGGCTCTGGTGCACACAATAGAAATCAAAGATTCACAATTTACTTTCATTGTTATCTTGGAGAGTAAGGAGAATGAAAGGGGATCTCATAGAAACTTAAAATTCCAACAGGGCCAGACAGGAAGGATGTTCCTGATAGTGAGGGAGTCCAGAGCCAGGGATCGTAATCTAATGATACAGGATAAATCTTTTAGAACTCGCATGAGGAGAAATGAGGAGTGGTAATGGATCTTGGTCTCACTAATTTACAGCTGGCCATCATGGTGGCAGCTGACGAGGGCAACTCTGCTATGGCCTGGTCTCACTGAAATCTGGTGGACCTCCATTATCCGCTCAGGAAATGAACTCTCTGGCAGTTTGTAACTATCTCTTTCTGTCATTTCTGTGGCTATGGCTTCATCGCAGCCTCCTTCCACATCAAATTATTGTCTTTGTTCAAATCTTTGACCCTATCTTTATTGTTCTTTATACCTTATGTCTTTAAGGTCAACTTCTAAATTTGCACCAAACCCACAATGACGAGAGAGTTTCTTTAATTCGAGAATGTTATCTGTAACAATATCATTCTGCAACTGTTCCATTTCACAGAATGCAACCCCAGGTACAATCTCATTGGATGTGCCATAATGGGCGTCCAGAATTTCATTAATTTTGGGATAGTCCATAGTACTGCCTGCAGTTCTGCAGTCAATAACGGTTAAACACTACCCCAAGAACATCTGGTCCACCAAGGTGTGGAAAAATATTTACTTTGTCCTCAGCTCCTGTTGTATTCACTGTACTCAAATGCGCAACTTTGTCCATAATTACACTTGTCCTCTGTCCCCATTATCCCCAAATCTGTCATCAGTGTCATTTTATTTCCAATTACGTACTGTGCTGACTCATTGTATAAACTGACCACCATGTGCACACACAAAGACCAATCTTTCAAATTGCTCAACCTTTCTCAAAACCAACTTTAAAAGCTTCAAACTGTGTCACAATGTTCTCCCATCCTCAGTTTCTCAAATGAATTGTAAAAAAGCCTTCCACCCTAGCCTCATTGTTATCTTTCTGCTATGCATTAAACTGAATGAGTTAACATGTACTCAACTAGAGAGAGCCACTACCAAACAACTATACTTACACCTCCAACTCAGGGCAGTGGAACAAAATGCTTGACTATTTCAGTAAATTATATCTCTCTCTGTCTCTCACCATCCCTGTTTCATCCTCCTCTTTCAGTATTCACCTTGCTCATTCCTCTCTATCCTTTCATTGCTTATCTCTCTTTCTTTCTCATTCCTCAGTGTTTATCACTTAGTGTTTATTTCTTTCTTTCTCTAATCTCTCTGTTTATCTTTCTTTCTGTCTCTCTCCCTTCAGTATTTATCTCTCTTTCTCTCTCTTTCCACTTACGTGGTATTTATCCCTTTCTCTCTCTGTTTAACTCTCGCTCACACTCCACTCTCAGAATTTATCTCCCTCACTCACTCTCTGCATGTTTAAGTATCTCCTCTCTCTGCTTTCTCTCTCCCACACTTTGTTGCAGCATTTGCTGTCCCAGATATGTGATAATGAATTGTTAAACTGTTTGGAACGATTTGTACTTTCTCAGCAGTCTGCAGCTGTTTTTAGACCTGACCCTGTGTGAGGGATTGATAGGAGGATTTTAAGTTGTTTTCAGTCCCATTCACATTCTCACCAATTCGGTGTTGGTATGAGATTTTGGACTCAGTTCCTCTCCAGTCTGCGCGGGGTATGAAGAATTAATATTGGCCCAACTACACTGGGACAAACATCTGTCCATGCATTCAAAATAGTGCCACAACAATCCAAAAAATACACGAGAGGGAAGGCAATGCAGTACTGACCCTATTACAGTGCAGCACTCCCTCAGGACTAACCCTCTGCTGATTCAGTACGATTTGCAGTATCTGCAGCTTTGGTATGAGTTGCAGTATCTTCTGCAGTACCTGCTCCTTTGGTGTGAGTTGCTGTATCTGCGCCTTTGCTGAGTGTTGCAGTATCTGATGCCTTGCTGTGTGTAGCGGTGTCTGCTGCATCGGAATGTGTCGATGCTGACTTTGACTTGAACGGCAGATGTGTCAGTATGCCTGCTGACTCAGAATGTGGTTAGGTGCGCTTTGTTTGCTTAGTACACTGTTAAATTGAAGTCTTTCTGCTTCTTTAATGGTTTTCTGCCCTATTCCTCAATCACTGGAATGCGATCTCTGCATGAATAACAGCCCTCTCTATGTTGAATGGGTAATTTATTTTGCCTCTCTCTGCCTCCACACCTTCTGTGAAGCTTCTTTTGCATTTCTGCAACTGTCTTTCCAAATTCTGCAATTTTAGTGCCCAATTTTCAGAACAGGCTTGCAAACTTCTCAGGCTGATTTTGGAGATTTCTGGGTCCTCCACAGCTGCCAACAGGTTTACTGTTGCTTGTGGCTGATGAAGGATTGCTGCGATATATCTGAACCATCATGTCTCTAAAAAGTGAAAGAGATGACAAACTGTTTAATTTAAACCTTGTGTTTTTCTTACTTAAAAGGGGGACTTTGCTGAGCCAAAAGATGGCTGTTACAGGTCACCTGATTTAGAAGTTGGCTAGAGCTCCTGGAAATATCCAACACCATGTACTGGACTAATGATATCCGTGATGCATTGGATTCTGAACTGCAGTTCAGGGTTTAAACACTGCACTGGAGCCTCTGTCCTGGAATCTGGGGATTTAAACACTGCGCTGGGGCTACTGTCGTGGGATCTTGAATTTACAAACTGCACTGTAGCCTCTGTCCTGAGTTCTGAGATTTACACGCTTCACTGGGGCCTCTCAAAATCATAGGATCTGTAGAGGATTTTTTCAGAGGCTAAATATTGAGCTCAGCTTTAGCTAATACAAAGACTCATGACCACAGTATCCTGAGGAAAGACTCTTTATTGACAAATGTACGCTTGGAGAGAAAGGTTTGGATGACTCAACACTTCTCTGAAGTTATATCACACTGGCAATACAATTATATATCTTCCAAAAGACTTTTACCTGCCTTCTGGTTCATCCCAGTCAGAAAGGAATCAATCATCTTGAGTACAAGTCAATTATTGCTAGTAAATGTCATGTACTTTGGCCAATTACAGATATTCTCTGGCAGCACGGGAACAATAAGTTCCAGTACTTTTCTGCCTGACTTTCCCGTGGCCACCTGTTGCCAGTTTCACACTCTCTTATCTGGTTGATATGGAATCATAGAATCCTATAGTGCAGAAGGAGGCCATTTGGCCCAGCGAGTTTGCACCAACTACAATCCCACTCAGGTCCCATCCCCATAAACCCATGCATTTACCCTAGCTGGTCTCCCTGACACTAAGGGGCAATTTAGTGTGGCCAATCCATCTAACCTGCACATCTTTGGACTGCGGGAGGAAACCAGATCACCCAGAGGAAACCCACACAGACATGGGGAGAATGTGCAGTCTCCACACAGTGACCCCAGCTGGAAGTGAACCCAGGTTCCTGGCGCTGAGAGGCAGCAATGCCGCCTTGAAAGCAAATTCTAAAGCACTCCAATTTCCACAGTTATGGAACACTCCAGAGATGCAAGACCAAATTTCGTACTCCTATGACCAGAGTGGGGAACTCATGTTGAGAGGCTATTGAATCAGGGAGCCAATGGTTTTGTGACAATTCCTGCTCTACTTCCTTCAAGCAGAATTCCCTACTAGGAACATGGTATTGCAATATTAACCCTTTGGCGTCTTCAAAACGATTGATGAAAAGACAATTGTGAGAAGCGAAAGGTACCCTGGTACCTTTATCAATTCTTTATCAATGTAAATACAGCAGCTTTACTATCATTTTATGGTTGAAGGCTTTGTCTATTCATTAGGCCATCTGAGTTCCCTAGCTTGGCACTTCACTTATAAATAAGGACATGCTGATAAAAGCTAAACTTCAGAAGTTTTTTTCCCAGGGTGGAAGAGTCAATTACTAGGGGGCACAGGTTTAAGGTTGGACAAGGTTTAGAGGAGATATACGAGGCAGGTTTTTTACACAGAGGGTGGTGGGTGTCTGGAACTCGCTCCTGGGTGAGGTAGTGGAAGTAGATACACTAATGTGTTTGAAGGGACGTCTGGACAAATACATGAATAGGATGGGAATAGAGGGTCCCCAGAAAGGGAGGGGGTTCTATCAGTGTGTTGTTATAAAGAATGTGGTTCAATTTACTGGCCTATTTCCCATCATGTCTCAGAACCCTGTGCCTCTGGCTAAGATATATGCCTGCTCAATAATACACTTTCAAAAATAAACGTTTAAATTTTATAACTGTTGTTATATGTTTCTATGCAGACAGTGCCTGTGTAAAATATACATAAGGCAATCTCTGATTCTTAAGTTAATCCACTCTGTTTCTATAGTCTTTTTTAGTGTTTTAACCCAGAGCATTTCAAATTCCTCTAACAGGACCATACAGAGACAACATGGTTTTGTGAAAGGGAGATCATGTCTCACTAACTTGATTGAGTTTTTCAAGGAAGTGATGAAGATGGATGATGGGATTGGGCAGTGGATGTTGTCTATATGGACTTCAGTGAGGCCTTTGACAAGACCCCTCACGGCAGACTGGTGAAGGTGAAGTCGCATGGGATTAGAGGTGAGTTGGCAAGGTGGATACAGAACTGGCTCAGTCATAGAAGACAGAAGGTATCAGTGGAAGGATGCGTTTCTGAATGGAGGGCTGTGATGAGTGGCATTCCTCAGGGATCAATGCTGGGACTTTTGCTGTTTGTAGTATATATAAATGATTTGGAGGAAAATGTAACTGGATCGATTAATAAGTTTGTGGACGACACAAAGGTGGTGGATAGCGATGAGGACCATCAGAGGATACAGCAGGATATCGATCAGTTGAAGACTTGGGCGGTGGGATGGCAGATGGAGTTTAATCCGGACAAATGTGAGGTAATGCATTTTGGGAGATCTAATACAGATAAGAAATATACAGTAAATGGCAGAATCCTTAAAGAGTATTGGTAGACAGAAGGATCTGAGTGTACAGGTACACAGGTCACTGAAAGTGGCAATGCAGGTGGAGAAGGTAGTCAAGAAGGCATACGGCATGCTTGCCTTCATTGGTGGGGCATTGAGTTTAAAAATTGGCAAGTCATCTTGCAGATTTATAGAACCTTAGTTAGGCCGCACTTGGAATATAATGTTCAATTCTGGTCATCACACTAACAGGAGGATGTGGAGGCTTTGGAGAGGGTACAGAAAAGATCTATTAGGATGTTGCCTGGTATGGAGGGCATTAGTTATGAAGAGAGGTTGGAGAAACTTGATTTGTTCTCACTGGAATGACAAAGGTTGAGGGGCGACCTGATAGAAGTCTACAAGATTATGAGGGGCATGGACAGAGTGGATAGTCAGAAGCTTTTTCCCATGGTGGAAGAATCAATTACTAGGGGGCACGGGTTTAAGGTGCAAGGTGCAAGGTTTAAAGGCGATATATGAGGCAAGTTTTTATACAGAGGGTGGTGGGTGTCTGGAACCCGCTGCTGGGGGACGTGGTGGAAGCAGATACAATAGTGAGTTTTAAGGGGTGTCTGGACAAATCCAAGAATACGATGGGAATAGAGCAATATGGTCCCCGGAAGGATAGGGTGTTTTAGTTAAGTCGGGCAGCATGGTCGGTGTAGGCTTGGAGGGCCGAAGGGCCTGTTCCTGTGCTGTAATTTTCTTTGATCTTTGTTCTACTGTGTAGATGAGGCCCTTGAGCCCATTGAGTCTGCACTGACACATGGGAAATATCTGATCTATCTATTGTCATGAAGCGAGTCCCTTCTGAGAACTAACACCTAACCACTCAAAGAGGAGTATTTCGCCTTATAATCTGTAAAAGTGAGTGGTACAATCTGTTCTTCAGCAACTTTTAGTGGTTAAATCAAAATAACTCCCTGACACTCTCTCTAAAGTCATCAAGGAATAATTTATTTATCTAACTAACAGTGAGTAAATTAATTAAACTATTAACAACCCAAATAAAATATGATTCTAATAGAATGTGATTCAGATAAATACAATTCCCACTTATGAACAAAAAATATATAATTTTAGTCGCTTTCTAAATTACAATCAGGTTTTGTATCTTCCGGAATATTCTGGGCCTTCTCTGTTGATCCTTTCTTGTTTCTTCCTTGCTATCTAGATGAGGCTTTGAGCTAAAAGCTATGAGCTGTGACAGTTGCTCTCCTCCTCTGTCACACTGATCCCTTTCTTTTATACCTGTGATGACATTTCAATATCCCCCACAGCAGGATTGGTTCTAGGTTGCCAAGACCTTCAGATTTAAATTCAATAAGTTCTTGGTATCTAAACGCCTAATTCACACTGAAGGGCTAACTTCAAACAATTCAAACGCCTGAAAGCCTTTTGCCTTGGTAACCCTTGGTAACCCTTGCCTTGGCCTTCCAATACAAATGTTTAACTTTGGGCACTCTATCCATACTTGCATATCTTTAAACTTTCTAAGCACAGAAAAACGCACCACCTTTTTAAAGGGACTATGCAATGCTTTTCCCCGAGCATTTCACAATTTTACGATCACTAATCTGTATTTATTCTACTCAATTTCACAACACTATCTAATCCTATTAATTCCATTTACTAGCATGTGGTCCATTGTCTTGAATGTTATGTTGTGCCAAATGCTCATTCAGGTACTTTTTAAAGGATATGAGACAACTTGCCATTACCACCCTCCCAGGCAGCACATTCTAGAGTGTCACCACCCGGGTAAAATGTTTTTTCCTCACATCCCCACTAAGTCTCCTGCCCCTCACCCTCAACCTGTCCCCATGTGTCTGACTCTTCAACAAAGGGGAACCGTTGCTCCCTATCCACTCTGTCCGTGCCCCTTATAATATTGGACACCCCAATTAGGTCACCCTGCGGTCATCCCTGCTCCAACAAATACAACTCAAGTCCATCCAAACTCTCTTCATAACTTAAATGTTCCATCCCAGGCAGCATCCTGGCGAATCTCCTCTACACAATCAGTGCAATCACATCCTCCCTATAATGTGGCGATCAGAACTGCACACAGTACTCTAGCTGTGGCCCCACCAAAGTTCTGTACAACTCCAACATGACTTCCCTGCTTTTGGGATTGATGTCTTGATTGATGAAGATAAATGTCTCATATGCCTTTTTTTACCACCTTACTGACATGCCTTTCCATCTTCAGAGATCTATGGGAAAACACACCAAGGTCCCTTTATTCCCCAGAATTTCCTAGTATTGAGCCATTCATTGAATACTTCCTTGTCAAAATTACTCCTTCCAAAGTGCATCATCTCAGACTTTTCAGGTTAAATTCCATTTTCCACTTATTTGCCCATTTGGCTATTCCATCCGTGTCTGCCTGTACCCTAAGGCATTCCCCCTCACTGTTAACCACCAGCCGATCTGGGATTTACACACTGCACTAGGGTGTCTGTTCATAGAATCATAGAATTCCTACAATGCAGAAGGTGGCCATTAGGTCCATCGAGCCTGGACAGACTCTCTGACAGGGCATCTTACCCAGGCCCTTTCCCGTTACCCCACATATTTCTCCTGTAAATCCACCTAACATGCACACCTTTGGAACGTGGGAGGAAACCTACGCAGTCAGGGGAAGAATACACAAACTCCACAAAGACAGTGACCCAAGGCTGGAATCGAACCCAGGTCCCTGGTGCTGTGAGGCAGCAGAGCTACCTACTCTGGGATCTGGAATTCATACACTGCACTGGGATCTTGTCCTGAGATCTGGGATTTACAAACTGCACTGGCTTATCGGTCCTGGGATCCAGGATTACACTACATTGGCATCTCTATCTTGGGATCTGGGATTTATAAAGTGCACTGCAGCCTCTGTCCTAGGATCTGAGATTCTCACACTCTCAAGGCCTCTAAAACGAAATCTTGAACTCAATTCTCCGCCAAATGCTGAACTATCTGCATACCCCCAGCCTCTGAGTACATCCTGAGCCACAGTCTGTCAGGTAACTATCCCCTGTTAGTCCCTCGCCCAGCTGTGAGCGTACACTGAACATCTGCCACACTAAATGTAAACAAAGGGAGATGTAAATGTGGGAGTGAGTGAGGCAGAGAACGATGGAAAAAGTCATTGTAACAAAGAAATGGAGGGAGACATTGAGATATGATGGGGAACGGAGGAAGGAACCAATGGTTTGGAATTGTCGAGATGAAGAGGATCAAATGAAAAAGAGAGACAGAGAATCTGACAATGAGAAAGTCTCAGATGGAGCTGGTTTGTGACGGCCAGTTTTGTCCCTGGTTGTAATATTTAGAGCCCTCACTAGATGTCAGTCAGGTGCTGCAGTGCTGAAGTCTGTGCCTCCTGACTGTACAGAGGAGATTATGCGGGAGTGTTGTTTCAGGGAGGGTGTGCAGGGACTGGGATTGCCCGAGTTTGGGGCAGCAATAGTAGAGAGAAGCTGGGAGAGAACCGATAAGGAGGGCCTCTTCCTAGTTGCAGAAGTGTCTGTAACCAGAGCACACAGGTATGAGAGGAATTTTTCACAGCAATAGGATGCTTAGACCTAGAAGGGGCAGTGAAACAGAATCGATAATAAATTTAAAAATGGAAAGAGGCTGAATTAATGAAGTGAAAACATTTACAGAACCAAAGGGAAAAGGAGGGTGTGGTGCCTGTGATTGGACAGCTGTCTCTCAAAGAGGCACCATTAGCCAAATGGCCACCTGCTATGCTTCAGGGAATCTAAAAAGGAGGGATTATTTCACCTGATCTCTCCAACTTTGAATTGAGAGACTTTCCAGAGCAGAAGGAGATCTAGCAGCTCCTCCACAGCAGCAGGAGATAGTGATAGCAAGCAGATATTCCACACAAAGCCCTCACAAACTATTAACAACGGACATTGTCATACAGCATCTATAGCCCATCCCAAAAAAAGGATTAACTGTCTGCAAGAAACAACAACAAGTTACTGAAATCTTCAAACATGTAAGGGAACGTTTCAGACAGGATCCTGGGTGCCTAGAGTATATCAAATAATACTGTTGATGGAGCTGTATGTAATCCTGTGGGAGTGTTTGATGAGGACCGTGTAGAGGGTTAGATACTCTGTATCTAATCCTGTGCTGCACCAGTCCTGGGAATGTTTGCTTGGGACAGCGTAGAGGGAGCTTTACTCTGTATTTAACCATGTGTTGTACCTTTCCTGTGAGTGTCTGATGGGGTCAGTGTAAAGGGAGCTCTACTCTGTATCTAAGAGGTGATGGCCTAGAGGTATTATTACTAGATTATTAATCCAGAAACTCAGCTAATGTTCCGGGGACCCAGATTTGAATCTCGCCACGGCAGCTGGTGGAGTTTCAATTCACTAAAAAATAGCAGTAATTAAGAATCTACTGATGACCATTGTTGAAAAACTCACCTGGTTTACTAGGTCCTTTAAGGAAGGAAATTGGCCGTCCTTACCTAGTCTGGCCTACATGTGATGCCAGAGCCACAGCAATGTGGTTGATTTTCAACTGCCGTTGGGCAACTAAGGATGGGTTGCTGGCCAGCCAGCGACGCTCATGTCCCATGAATGAATTTTTAAAAATCTAACACTTGTACTGTCCCTATCTTGGGAGAGTTTGATGAGGACAATGTCGAGGGAGCTTGTCTCATACAATCATACAATCACTACAGTACAGAAGGAGGCCATTTGGTCCATCGAGTCTGCACTGACCACAATCCCACTCAAGTCCTATTCTCGTTACTCCACATATTGACCCTGCTAATCCCTTGACACTAGGGTCAATTTAGCATGGCCAAGCAACCTAACCCGCACATCTTTGTCTCTGTATCCCTGTGTTGTGCATTTCTTGGAAGTATTTGATGGGGACAGTTTTTTGAGTAGGATTTACAGTGTATCTAACCCCATGCTCTACCTGTCCTGGGAGTGTTTGATGGGACAGTGTAGAGGGAGATTTACCCTGTATGTAACCCCATGCTGTACCTTTATTGAGAGTGTTTGATGGGGGCATTTTAGAAGAAGCTTTACTCTTTATTTAATCCCGTGCTGTACTTGTCCTGGGAGTGTTTGATGGGGGACAGTGTAGAGTGAATTCTACCCCGTCCTGAAAAGCATTTGAAGAGAAATGTATAGAGAGAGCTTTACTCTGCATCTTGTCCTGTTCTGTATGTGACTGATGGGAACACTGTGGTGGGAGCTTTACTCTGAAAACAACCTTATGCTTTTCCTGTCTTGGGGACAGTTCAAAGGGAGCATCCTTGTAACCTTCATGGGATGGATTCCCATCGAGGGCAGCACTCTGAAGTTCCTGCAGTGTTAAAACCCACGATTGGAGCTGCAGCATGCTTCTTAGTGGGGCCTGGGATGGGATGTCAGCAACAAATTACTGAGTGTGGATGAACAGAGGGATCTAGGTGTGTGTGTACATAGATCCCTGAAAGTTGGGAATCAAGTAGATAAGGTTGTTAAGAAGGCGTACGGTGTCTTGGCGTTTATTGGTAGGGGGATTGAATTTAGGAGTCGCAGTGTAATGTTGCAACTGTACACTACTCTAGTGCGGCCGCACTTGGAGTACTGTGTGCAGTTCTGGTCCCCGCATTACAGGAAGGATGTGGAGGCGTTGGAGAGGGTGCAGAGGAGGTTTACTAGGATGTTGCCTGGTATGGTGGGGAGGTCCTATGAGGAGAGACTGAGGGATTTAGGGTTGTTTTCGTTGGAAAGAAGGCGGCTAAGAGGGGATCTTATTGAAACATATAAGATGATTAGAGGTTTAGATAGGGTGGATAGTGATAGCCTTTTTCCTCGGATGGAGAAAGCTAGCACGAGGGGGCATGGCTTTAAATTAAGGGGGGGTAGCTACAGGACGGATGTCAGGGGTAGGTTCTTTACCCAGCGGGTGGTGAGGGATTGGAATGCCCTGCCTGCTGCGGTTGTAAATGCGTCTAGTTTGGGGGCGTTTAAGAGATCTCTGGATAGGTTTATGGACGAAAAGGGATTGGTATAGGCTAGTGGGTCATTGTTTTTGTAACTGGTCGGCGCAACATCGTGGGCCGAAGGGCCTGTTCTGCGCTGTAATGTTCTATGTTCTATGTTCTATGAGTCTGTCCAGTAGACAGTGTGTGGAGATGCTGGTGTTGGACTGGGGTAAACACAGTAAGAAGTCTCTCAACACCAGGTTAAAATCCAACAGGTTTATTTTGTAGCAAAAGCCACTAGCTTTTAGATACAGAGTAGAGCTCCCTTTACACTGACCCCATCAGACACTCACAGGAAAGGTACAGCACACAGTTAAATACAGAGTGAAGCTCCCTCTACGCTGTCCCTATCAAATATTGCCAGGACAGCGCTACAAAAGCTGGTTGTTTTTGCTGCCAAATAAACCTGTTGGACTTTAACCTGGTGTTCTGAGACTTCTTACTGAATAGATAGAGGGCAGGGTAACCACAGCGGTGTCAGTGGGGCTGGGGGTCGACCTCATGTGAAACCTCTCGGGGTCTTTCAGTGAGCAGGAGGAATGCGCAAAGCATAAGACCCAAGCTGGCAGTGATCCCCGAACAAGCCCTCCTGAAACAGCTGCACCCATGCAAGCCCCCCCATCCCACCTCACCCTGCACCGTGGCCAAGAGCCATCTCCCCATCCCCACTCAGTGCTACTCACCACCTCGCTCCGATTCATTACTGCAGAGCCTGAACTAGACCTTTATAGTGATTCGCACCAGCGTGACATCATGCCAGCGAGGTGGGAAACATTTAGGAGTGGAGACGATTGCGTGTTGAACTCACTAACGATATTAAAATCTAATCAAATTCATGCTGATAAGTTGCACACCCATTTTGGACACAAAGCAGTTCTCACAATTAAAGGGGAAGCTAAGAAGAAAGCAAACCACTTCGCACTGGGAGTGATTTGGATTTTTGACCTCACGTGCTATTTTCTTGGCTTGCCACACTGTCAAGGTGGTAAGATTGCACCCATTAGCTCTGTTCTCTCTCCACAGGTACTGTCAGACCTGCTGAGATTTTCCAGCATTTTCTGTTTTTGTTGGCACAGTTACCCGTCTAGGTAATTAAAGGTCATTGATCTTGTTTAATGGGTTGCAACTCGCTCAAATAGATAAAATTAAATTGGTTGGAATAATTAAACCTGCAGGATGAAAGTTTTCTGGAGCTGCTGTGTAAATATTCTGAGGTCTTCCAAAATGAACTAGGACATACAGTGGGAGCTGAAGTTAAAATATATCTGAATCCAGATGAAACGCCTGAATTTTTTTCAGGCTCGCCCAATGCACTTCACCATACTGCGTGGTGGCACTGTGGTCAGCGCTGCTGCCTCACAGCACCAGGGATCTGGGTTCAATTCCAGCATTGAGTAACTGTGTGGAGTCTGCACGTTCTCCCTGTTTCTGCGTGGATTGCTTCCAGATGCTTTGGTTTCCTCCCACAGTCCAAAGTTGTGTAGCTTAGGTGGACTGGCCATGCTAAATTGCCCCTTAGTGTCCAAACAGATGTAGGTTAGGTGGCTTAGCCCTGGAGTTGCAGGGATAGGGTGGGGAGGAGCCCTGGGAAAGATACTCTGTCAGAGTTGGTGCAGACTCATTGGACCTAGCGATGACTGTAACACTACATTCTGCACTCCTTTCCTTCTCTACGCACGGTATATTTGTCTGTGTAGCGCACTAGAAGCAATACTCTTTACTGTATACTAACACATGTAATAAATCAAATCAAATCAAATCAAAAATTACAGGAGCCTCACCTGAAGATCAAATTTGGAGTAAGTTTTGAGACTATTTAAAGAAGTGGATATCAGGTTGAAACAGGAAAAATGCAAATAAAGTTACATATTTGGTGTTTAGAGTCAACACAAAAGATTTATATCTTTTGAAAAATAAAGTTAAAGTTCTTAAAGAGGTTCCACAGCTAAAAAACGTATCAGAGTCATTCCTTGGAGTGGTGAATTATGGTGGATTTTTACAAAATGTGTCTACAACCTTAGCCCCACTCCACTAGTTGTTAAAGAAGCATTAGCATTGGAGGTGGGGAGAAGAACAAAAAGTAGCAATCATAAAGATTAAGCAGGCTCGTCAGTCATCAACAGTGTTGGTGCACTTTGATACAACCAAGCTATTGGCTGACCGAGTGGAGTGGGAACAGCTTTGTCCCACTGGATGTCCGAATGGAGCAGAAACACCCATTGCCTTTGCCTCATGGATTCCGTCAGTTGCAGAAAAAGCGTATTCCCTGATAGATAGAGAAAGCTTGGCGGTCATTTATGCAGGCAAAAAGTTCCACCAATACACAATACACAAAGAGTTGTGAATCTGTGGAATTCCAATGAAGCAGTTGAGGCTACCTCATTGAACGTTTTTAAGGCAAGGATAGATAAATTTTTGAACAGCAAAGGAATTAAGGGTTATGGTGAGCAGGCGGATAAGGGGAGCTAAGTCCACAAGAAGATCAGCCATGATCTTATTAAATGGCAGATCAGGCTCGAAGGGCCAGATGGACTAATCCTGCTCCTAGTTCTTATGTTTTTATGTTCATGTTTGCATTTTGCAATAGTTTTGGACCTAGTTCATTTTGGAAGACTTTGGAATATTTATATAGCAGTGACTGAAAACCTCCATTCCTCAGATTTAATATCTCTAACCAATTCAGTTTAATCCAATCACGTTCTAATAAGCAAGGTAACTATCCCTTGATTACCTAGGCAGGTACGTGTGCTGTTTAATTTTTGGAGGAAATGCCGACTGTTGCTCCCCTAAAGTCTGCAATGTTTCTCCGGATAATTAGATAATATAACTCCTGATTTGTTCAATCTCAATGATTGGAGACCTTTTTGAAATGCCTGCTCCCCTATTTAGCTGCAGTTCCAGTTGAATGGATCTGCCATTTACCATTAAGGCTATCTTCACAGGGATCAGTTCACCTACTTGGACTTGGTTAAGGGTAACCGATTCGGGTCCCTTGTTGGGCTCCTCAGCCAGTTTCCTCACAGGAGCTAAACTAACTATTATGGGTTTTTTTTTTGCATGTTCTGTCCTGACAGCTTCACTCTGCACCACGCTTGTCTATGAAATTTCTACATTGGAAAGCTTCTTGGGATTGTTCTTCCCTGGGCCGATGACAAGCTGCTGCCCTCGATTCTGTCTCCCTTTTATTGGACTCTTCAGTACCTGCATGGCCTTCACAACAGCTGTTTCCCGCTACAAGCAGTTTACCTTGTTTGGCATGGCTTGCAACTTGCTTACACCTTTTGCACGTTCAGTCTCCTCGGGCAACTCCACAGCTTTTTCTAGAAAAGTTTGCTGTCAGCCAAGAATTTCTTTTGTGTCATTAGACTGTAATGCAGTCTGTTAACATTTCTCTTAAAGCTGGGCTGAATTTGCAGTGCTCTCCCTCTCAGCCTGGCCATGAAGTCTGAGACTTCAACATTATCTCAACGTAATGACTGAGTGTAAGAGATTGAAATGATCTTTAACCCGCTCAACGATCTGGTCAAAAAATTTGGTGTGTGGAGCACCAGGCGATGTTAAACTCATGATAAAAGTCTCTGGGCTACAAGGTGTGAGCAGAAGATTTTTTGTCTATTTTTCAGTTAATAGAACATAGAACATAGAACATTACAGCGCAGAACAGGCCCTTCGGCCCACGATGTTGCGCCGACCAGTTACAAAAACAATGACCCACTAGCCTATACCAATCCCTTTTCGTCCATAAACCTATCCAGAGATCTCTTAAACGCCCCCAAACTAGACGCATTTACAACTGCAGCAGGCAGGGCATTCCAATCCCTCACCACCCTCTGGGTAAAGAACCTACTCCTGACATCCGTTATTATCTTATTTGTTATTATTATTATTATTATTATTATTAGTTGTTATCTCATTTGCTGCAAAAGAGTAGCACAGCCTTTCAATATACTACTTCAGGGTTGAACTGTTCTAATTTCCTGATCAAAGGCATTTTAACATGCGCCTGAACCTTGCTTCTTCTTAATTTTGTGGTCCAGTCTCTTCCCGCTCTAGCTGTGCTCTGTGATTCCCAAGGACGTGGAAAGTTTTTCCTCATTGCCAGTATAAGTAAATTGAAGATGGCTCGATGAAGCTAAAGAACAAATGGCTTTCATAGAATCAGAGAACCCTACAGTGCAGAAAGAGGCCCTTCGGCCCATCGAGTCTGCACTGAACACAATCCCACCCAGGCCCTACCCCCATATCCCTACATATTATACCCACTAATCCCTCTAACCTAAGCATCCGTGGACACTAAGGGACAATTTCTTAGCATGGCCAATCAACCTAACCCGCACGTCTTTGGACTGTGGAAGAAAACCAGAACACCCGGACAAATTTGAATCCTGGCTCAGGTCACTGTCTGTGTGGAGTTTGCACATTCTCCTCGTGTCCAAAGATGTGCAGGTTAGATTGATTGGCCATGCTAAAATTGCTCCTTAGTGTCCAAAGGTGCTTAGGTTAGAGGGATTAGCAGGTAATAGAATGTAGGGATGGGGGATAGGGCCTTGGTGGGATTGTAGTTGGTGCATACTTGATGGGCCGAAGGGCCTCTTTCTGCTCTGTAGGGTTCTATGATATGAAACCCACGCAGACACGAGGAAAATGTGCAAACTCCACACAGACAGTGACCTGAGCCAGGAATTGAACCCAGGACCCTGGAGCTGTGAAGCAGCAGTGCTAACCACCGTGCTACCGTGCCGCCCCTCTTTGGACTATAGGAGGAAACCGGAGTACCCGGAGGAAACCCATGTAGACACAAGGAGAATGTGCAAACTCCACACAGACAGTGACCTGAGCCGGGAATCGAACCCAGGACCCTGGAGCTGTGAAGCAGCGGTGCTAACCACTGTACTACCATGCCCCAGTGAACAAATAACTATATTTACAGCAGGGTCAGACAGAATAACTATGTGACTGTACACTAATCCATCTTGGCCAAATGCTGGCCCATCCCCCAGCCTGGAATACACACCGTCATATTCAATCGGCTCAGTTTTCTGTCTCGACGCTCCATAGGATCCGGCCCAAGCTCATGGCCCTCAGGGAACACTCCATTAAAGAGGCCACGCTACCTAATTCTGTCTAACACTTTTATTATAAATACTTATCATTGCAATAAAGCTTTTGTTACTTTGAGCCTCATTAAGTCATCCTTGATTAATTGCAGAGGTTTACTCAGTAACTAACCCCATGCTGAACTTGTCCCGGGAGTGTTTGATGGGGACAATGTAGAGGGGGCTTTACTCTGTATTTAATACCTTGCTGTACCTGACCTGGTAGTGTTTGATGGAGACGGTGTAGAGGGAGCTTTACTCTGTATCTGAATCATGATGTACCCGCCCTGGGAATGTTTGATGGGTCAGTTTTGGGGTAACTTAATTCTATATCTAAACCATGGTGACAGCCCCTGAGAGTGATCCTGTGGGATTATGTTTACCCTGATCAGATCACCTCTTACTGTATATCGTGGTGAAACGTAAATGGATCTAAGATTGCCACTTTCAGCCCTGATAAGTGCCCAATCATCTCAGATTACTTGAACAGTTAAAATATCTCAAACATTTGACCAACAGGTGAAGCCAGCTGTTTTAGAACATAAGAACATAAGAAATAGGAGCAGGAGTAGGCCATCTAGCCCTTCGAGCCTGCCCCGCCATTCAATAAGGTCATGGCTGATCTGTTGTGGCTCAGTTCCACTTTCCCGCCCTCTCCCCATAACCTGCTACACTCTGCTACAATGCAGTAGCAACACAAGTGGTGTTTTCCATTAACAGAATGCTGCCATCAAGCCAAAAAAAATTCTGCCTATCACACAAATCAGTAATGTGGTGTATGTGGCCCATACGTCCCAGTAGTAGGTGGATGGTACCAAACATCATGTCCCTTTGGCTGTTACCAATTAGCAGAGTATTGACTGTACCCAACCAACTCGTGCTTGCAAAACTCAATACAGTGTCTAATAGTAGATCCAATTCCACAATTGGACAACATTTGTTAATAATCCTCAATGTGCTAAAAATTACATTGAACCAGTTTAATATTGTCAGTCAGGCTAGCAGTGTGGTACACCTATATGTATGGAAGCACAGTAAGAAGTCTCACAACACCAGATTAAAGTCCAAATAAACCTGTTGGACTTTAACCTGGTGTTGTGAGACTTCTTACTATGTTTAACCCAGTCCAAAGCCGGCATCTCCACATCATGTACAGGAAGCTATATTCATTCATACACAGGGCCTGGTTCTTTTCAGATAGAAAAGACATATACGTACATTGAGCCTTTTTCAGCTAAATAAAATACATGACAGCTATAGGCTCATTCATTTCTCAGGACAATGCCTTCACCAATCAGAGTCAAGTTGCCTGGTTTAAATTTCAAGCAATGCCTGGTAGTTAACTGTCAATCACCATCAACTGGTTCATTTTCCGTGGCAGCAACTCGACCATTCAGAGTCCACCTGTCAACAAATCTGCACTCTTTTCTGAAGTTGTTTCCCCTGACATTGGTATTCTTGTGATGGTCCTGATGAGTGTAAGATGAAAAGCTTTGACAAGATGTCTTTTTTCAGTGATACTCAATTAGAAACAGTATACAGCCTTGTGATATTCCTGTTCACTAGAAACATATCTGATTCTCCATCTTCTACACTAATGTCTGTAATTTGGTCCCAATATAGGTTCTGGATAAATCTCACATCTTCACTGTCAATGTCACATTTCAGCAACACGCCTTTAGCTTTGGGTGATAAACACAATCAAATTACTTTTCAGTCTAAGAAGCATAGATATTTACAGCTAAGCCTTCAACACCATTATTCCTACAAAACTCATCTCCACATTCCACTGCCTGGGCCTCAGCTCCTTTCTCTGCGAATGAATCCTGAACTTCTAACCCACTGACCACAATCAGTAAGGAGATAGGCAACAACACCTCCTCCACGATCATCCTCAACACCAGTGCCCCTGTGTTCTCAGCCCTCTACTATACTCCTTATATACCTATGACTGTGTGGCCAAATTCCCCTCCAAATCAATTTGACAATGATAATAATCTCTCTCTCAATGTCATGAAGGAGATTGTCATCGACTTCACGAAGAGTAGAACAAAGAATATTACAGCACAGGAACAGGCCCTTCAGCCTTCCGAGCCTGCACTGACCATGCTGCCTGACTTAACTAAGACCCTCTGAGGACCATATCCCTCTATTCCCATCCTATTCATGTATTTGTCAAGACGCCTCTTAAAAGTCATTACCGTATCCGCTTCCACTACCTCCCCTGGCAACGAATTCCAGATACCCACTATCTCTGTGTAAAAAATCTGCCTCGTACATCTCCTTTAAATCTTGCCCCTTGCATCTTGAACCTGTGCCTCCCAGTAATTGACTCTTCCACCCTGGGAAAAAGCTTCTGACTATCCACTCTGTTCATGCCTCTCATAATCTTTTAGACTTCTATCAGATCGCCCCTCAACCTCTGTCATTCCAGTGAGAACAAACCCAATTTCACCAACCTCTCCTGATAGCTAATGCCCTCCAAACCAGGCAACATCCTGGTAAATCTGTACTCTCTCCAAAGCATCCACATCCTTCTGGTAGTGTGGCGACCAGAATTGAACACTATATTCCAAGTGCGGCCTAACTAATGTTCTATAAAGCTGCAACATGACTTGTCAATCTTTAAACTCAGTGCCCCAACTGATAAAGGCCAGCATGCCATATGCCTTCTTGACTACTTTCTCCAACTAGAGGTGAGGCTATATTGGATTTGGTGCTGGGAAATGAGCCAGATCAGGTGTTGGATTTGGAAGTTGGTGTGCATTTTGGTGATAGTGACCACAATTCGGTTACGTTCACCTTAGTGATGGAAAGGGATAGGCATGAACCTCGGGCCAGTGGTTTTAGCTGGGGGAAGGGTAATTATGAGGCTATTAGGAGAGAATTAGGAAACATAGGTTGGACTAGGAGATTACAGGGATTGGGAACGTCCGAAATGTGGAGTTTTTTCAAGGAGCAGCTACTGCGAGTCTGTGATAGGTATGTCCCTGTCAGGCAAGTTGGAATTGGTAACGCTAGGGAACCATGGTGCACCAAAAAAGTTGATTCGTTGGTTAAAAAGAAAAAGGAGGCTTATGTTCGGATGAGACGTGAGCACTCGGATAGTGCACTAGAGAGCTTCAGATTGGCTAGGAGGGAGTTGAAGAGCGAGCCAAGAAGGGCTAAAAGAGGACATGAGAAGACTTTGGCTGATAGGGTTAAGGAGAATCCTAAGGCGTTCTATAGGTATGTCAAGAACAGAAGGTTGGTTAGGGCAAGGTTAGGGCCAGTTATAGACGGCAGAGGGAAGTTATGTGTGGAACCGGAGGAGATTGGAGAGGCATTGAACCAATATTTCTCTTCGGTGTTCACGCAGGGGGACATGGATATAGCTGAGGAGGACACTGGGTTGCAGGGGAGTAGAATTGACAGTGTTACAGTTGATAAGGGGGATGTGCTGGATATTCTGGAGGGTCTGAAAATAGATAAGTCCCCTGGTCCGGATGGGATTTACCCCAGGATTCTCTGGGAGGAAAGAGAAGTGATTGCAGAGCCTCTGGCTCTGATCTTCAGGTCGTCGTTGGCCTCTGGTATAGTACCAGATGATTGGAGGTTAGCGAATGTTGTCCCATTGTTTAAGAAGGGGAACAGAGACTTCCCCAGGAATTATAGACCGGTGAGTCTCACTTCTGTTGTGGGCAAGGTTTTGGAAAAAATTATTAGGGATAGGATTTATAGTTATTTGGAGAGTAATGAGTTGACTGGAGATAGTCAGCATGGTTTTGTGGCGGGTAGGTCGTGCCTTACTAACCTTATTGAGTTTTTTGAGAAAGTGACCAAAGAGGTGGATGGGGGTAAGGCAGTGGACGTGGTGTATATGGATTTTAGTAAGGCGTTTGATAAGGTTCACCATGGTAGGCTTCTGCACAAAATGCAGATGTATGGGATTGGGGGTGATCTAGAGAACTGGATTAGGAATTGGCTAGCGGATAGGAGACAGAGGGTAGTGGTTGACGGTAAATATTCATCATGGAGTTCGGTTACAAGTGGTGTGCCTCAGGGATCTGTGTTGGGGCCACTGCTGTTTGTGATTTTTATTAATGATCTGGATGAGGGTATAGTTGGGTGGATCAGTAAATTTGCTGATGACACCAAAGTCGGAGGTGTGGTAGATAGTGAGGAAGGGTGTCATAGTTTGCAGGAAGACTTAGACAGGTTGCAGAGCTGGGCCGAGAGGTGGCGGATGGAGTTTAATGCAGAGAAATGTGAGGTAATTCACTTTGGTAGGAATAACAGATGTGTTGAGTATAGGGCTAACGGGAAGACTTTGAAATAGTGTGGAGGAGCAGAGGGATCTAGGTGTATGTGTACATAGATCCCTGAAAGTTGGGAATCAAGTAGATAAGGTTGTTAAGAAGGCATACAGTGTCTTGGCGTTTATTGGTAGGGGGATTGAATTTAGGAGTCGTAGCGTTATGTTGCAACTGTACACAACTCTGGTGCGGCCGCACTTGGAGTATTGTGTGCAGTTCTGGTCCCCACATTACAGGAAGGATGTGGAGGCTTTGGAGAGGGTGCAGAGGAGGTTTACCAGGATGTTGCCTGGTATGGAGGGGAGATCCTATGAGGAGAGGCTGAGAGATTTGGGGTTGTTTTTGCTGGAAAGAAGGCGGCTAAGAGTGGATCTTATTGAAACATATAAGATGATTAGAGGTTTAGATAGGGTGGATAGTGATAGCCTTTTTCCTCTGATGGTAAAATCTGGCACGAGGGGGCATGGCTTTAAACTAAGGGGGGGTAGTTATAGGACAGATGTCAGGGGTAGGTTCTTTACCCAGAGGGTGGTGAGGGATTGGAATGCCCTGCCTGCTGCAGTTGTAAATGCGCCTAGTTTGGGGGCGTTTAAGAGGTCTGTGGATAGGTTTATGGACGAAAAGGGATTGGTTTAGGTTAGTGGGTCATTGTTGTTGTTTTTTTTTAACTGGTCGTGGGCCGAAGGGCCTGTTCTGCGCTGTAATGTTCTATGTTCTATGTTCTAACTGTGTTGCCACTTTCAGTGACCTGTGTACCTTTACACCCAGATTTCTTTGCCTACAATACTCTTAAGGGTTCTGCCATTTACTGTATATTTCCTATTTGTATTAGACCTACCAAAATGCATTACCTCACATTTGTCCGGATTAAACTCCATCTGCCATCTCTCCACCAAAGTCTCCAACTGATCGATATCCTGCTGTATCCTCTGATGGTCCTCATCACTATCTGCAAATCCACCAACATCTGTGTCGTCCACAAACTTGCTAATCAAACCAAATACATTTTCCTCCAAATCATTTCTAAATATTACAAACAGCAAATGTCCCAGCACTGATCCTTGAGGAACACCACTTGTCACAGCCCTCCATCCAGCAACACATCCTTCCACACCCTTCCACTGCTACCCTCTGTCTTCTTTGATGAGCCAGTTTTGTATCCACCTTGCCAGCTCACCTCTGATCCCATGTGACTTCACCTTCTGCACCAATCTGCCATGAGGGACCTTGTCAAAGGCCTTTCTGAAGTCCACGTAGACAACATCCACTGCCCTACTCTCATCAAGCATCTTCATCATTTCCTCAAAAATTCGATCAAGTTTGTGAGACACAATTCCCTTTCACAAAACCATGTTCTTCTCACTAATACCTCCACTTATTTCCAAGTGGGAATAAATCCAGTCTCAAAGAATCTTCTCCAATAATTTCCCAATCACCGGCCTGTAATTACCTGGATTATTCTTGCTACCCTTCTTAAACAAAGAAACAACATTGGCTATTCTCCAATCCTCTGGGACCTCCCCTGTAGCCAGTTGAGGATACAAAGATTTCTCTCAAGGCCCCAGCAATTTCCACCCTTGTGTCTCTCAGTATGCTGGTGTATATCCCAGCAGGCTCTGGGGATTTGTCCACCTTAATGTTTCTCAAGAACCCCAATACCACCTCATTTTTGACCTCAACATGACTCAAACTATCTATACATCCTTTCCCAGACTCATCATCCACCAAGTCCTTCTCTTCGGTGAATACTAACACAAAGTACTCATTTAATACCTTGCCCATTTCCTCTGGCTCCATGAGGAAAAGTGTGAGGTGATTCACTTTGGTAAGAGTAACAGGAGTACAGAATAAAGGGCTAATGGAAGGACTCTAAGTAGTGTTGACGAGCAGAGAGATCTCGGTGTACATGTGCATAGATCCCTGGAAGTTGGTACCCAGGTTGATAAGGTTGTTAAGAAGGCGTACGGTGTGTTAGCTTTTATTGGTAGAGGGATTGAATTTCGGAGCCGTGAGGTCATGTTGCAACTGTACAAAACTCTGGTGCGGCCGCACTTGGAGTATTGCGTACAGTTCTGGTCGCCGCATTATAAGAAGGATGTGGAGGCATTGGAAAGGGTGCAGAGGAGGTTTACCAGGATGTTGCCTGGTATGGTGGGAAGGTCTTATGAGGAAAGGCTGAGGGACTTGAGGTTATTTTCGTTAGAAAGAAGAAGGTTAAGTGGTGACCTAATTGAGGCATACAAGATGATCAGAGAATTGGATCGGGTGGACAATGAGAGCCTTTTTCTTCGGATGGTGATGGCTAACATGAGGGGACATAGCTTTAAATTAAGGGGTGGTAGTTATAGGATGGATGTCAGAGGTAGATTCTTTACTCAGAGGGTAGTAAGGGCATGGAATGCCCTGTCTGCAGCAGTTGTGGACTCGCCAACTTTAAGGGTGTTCAAATGGTCAGTGGATGGGCATATGGATAATATTGAAATAGTTTAGGTTAGAGGATCATTAAATTGATTCCACTGGTCAGCGCAACATCGAGGGCCGGAGGGCCTGTACTGCGCTGTAATGTTCTATGTTCTATGCATAGATTCCCTCCCTTGTCCTTGATTAGGCAACTCTCTTCCTGGCTAC
The DNA here is from genome assembly GCF_965287045.1 of Carcharhinus amblyrhynchos. Lineage (NCBI taxonomy): Eukaryota > Metazoa > Chordata > Chondrichthyes > Carcharhiniformes > Carcharhinidae > Carcharhinus > Carcharhinus amblyrhynchos. The sequence goes on along the minus strand of NC_137332.1, from coordinate 87,025,571 downwards.
CCTCTTGCTCTTTATATATGTATAAAAAGCCTTGAGATTTTCCTTAATCCTGCTGGTCAATGCTTTTTCATGACCCTTTCAGCCCTCCTTACTCCTTGCTTATATTCCACATTTGCTTTGTGTGTTCCCAGCCTCCTATTTTTGACAAATGCTTCCTTTTTCTCTTTGACTGGGCTCACAATATCTCTTGTTATCCAAGGTTCCCAAAACTTGCCTTACTTATCCTTCATCCTCACAGGAGTGTACCGGTCCTGAATCCCTATCAATTTACTCATGAAAGCCTCCAACATGCCAGATGTTGATTTGTCCTCAAACATCTGCCCCCAATCTACATTCTTCAGTTCCTGTCTAATATTGTTGTAATTAGCCTTTCCCCAATTTAGCACCTTAACTTGAGGACTGCATTTATCTTTATCCATCAGTATCTTAAAGCTTACTGAATTGAGGTCACTGTTCCTGAACTGCTCCCCTACTGAAACATTGACCACCTGGCCAGGCTCATTCCCCAATACCAGGTCCAGTATGGCCCCTTCCCTAGTTGGACTATCTATATACTGTTTTAAGAAGCTCTCCTGAATGCTTCTTACAAACTCTGCCCCATCCATGCCCCTAGCACTAAGTGAGTCCCAGTCAATATAAGGAAAGTTAAAATCTCCCACCACAATAACCTTGTTACTTTTACAGCTTACCAAAATCTGCCTACATATCTGTTCCTCTATCTCCCACTGGCAGTTGGGTGGCCTATAGTAAACCCCCATCATTGTAACTATACCTTTTCTATTCATGAGCTCCACCTATATTGCCTCGCTGTATGAACTCTCCAAGGTGTCCTCCCGAAATACAGCTGTGATATTCTCCTTAACCAGTAGTGCAACTCCCCCAACACTTTTACATCCTCCTCATCCCACCTGAAACATCTGTATCCTGGAATGTTAAGCTACCAATTCTGTCCTTCCCTTAACCAAGTCTCTGTAATGGCAACAACATCTTAGTTCCTAGTACTAATCCAAGCTCTAAGTTCATCTGCTACACTTCATCTGTTACACTTCTCTCATTGAAACAAATGCACGTCAGTCCACTAGACCCTCTTTGACTGGCAACCTCACCCTGCCTGCTCTTTCTCGGGTGAGTCTTACTGGCCCTACTCCCTGGTTCCCCTTCAGCTAATTCACTTTTGCTTTGGTTCCCACCCACCCTGCCAAACTAGTTTAAATCCTCCGCTGTGACACTAGCAAATCTCCCAGCCAGAATATTTATGCCCTTCCAGTTTAGATGCAACCCGTCCTTCTTGTTCAGTTCCCATCTGCTCTGGAAGAGATCCCAATGGTCCAGATATCTGAAGAGGAGAACATACCCCTGTCTATATCAATGGGGATGAAGTAGGAAGGTTGAGAGCTTCAAGTTTTAGGTGTCCAGATCCCCAACAACCTGTCCTGGTTTCCCCATGCCGACACTATAGTTAAGAAAGCCCACCAACTACTTTCTCAGAAGACTAAGGAAATATGGCATGTCAGCTACGACTCACCAACTTTTACAGATGCACTACAGAAAACATTCTTTCTGGTTGTAACAGAGCTTGGTATGGTCCTGCTCTGTTCAAGACCATAAGAAACTACAAAAGGTCTTGAATGTAGCCCAATCCATCACGCAAACCAGCCTCCCATCCACTGACCCTGTCTACTCCTCCCGCTGCCTCGGCAGAGCAGCCAGCATAATTAAGGACCCCATGCACCCCAGACATTCTCTCTCCCATCTTCTTCCATCAGGAAAAAGATACAAAAGTGTGAGGTCACGTACCAACCAACACAAGAATAGCTTCTGCCATCAGACTTTTGAATGGACCAATCTTGTATTAAGTTGATCTTTCTCTACGTCCTAGCTATGACTGTAACATTACATCTGCACTCTCTCGTTTCCTTCTCTGTGAAAGGTATGCTTTTCTGTATAGCATGCAAGAAACAACCTTTTTCACTATATGCTAATACAAGTGACAATAGTAAATCAAGTCAAATAGTTATCAAAGATTGTTCAAAGGATATCTGGGGAGGCCAGATGTGGAGTTGAGAACCACAATCAGACCAGTCATATGTTATTGAATGGCGAAGCAGACTCAAGGAACTGAGTGGCCTATCTCTGTGTCTAATTTGTATGTTGCTTCTCTTGTCTAAATCCTGTGTTTCACCAATCTCTGCTTCAGATATGTTATTATTTTTTTTCTATTGTGATTTGCAGGATTATTTTAATGAGATGGCTTGTTATGCTTGGTATTCCAAATTGATTGCATTCTGTTTTGCTTTAGGTTTCTTAGGTAACAGAGAATAATGAATGTCTTGAGTCATTTGGAATATATACTTTTGGATCAGAAATTTCTGTTATCATTTCGTCCAAGGACTTTTAAATGTTCTGTTGTCAGTACTTCATCAATGCCTGGAGGTTTTACAATTGCAAAGCATTTTTTTTTACTATGGATATAATAGTGTTTGGTCCATCATTTGCCTCTGTATCTTGAGGATTCTCCCAGTTTAGGTCGTTGAACAATTCATTTCCATATTCTGTCCATCCTTTTTGCTACTGCAACCTTTTCAAACAATATTTTACCATTTCTGGCTTTTATACTCCCACTATCTGTTGTTATTCCTGTGGGTGTGCAGGGCACATTTTCAAAATTTGTGGATGACACAAAAAACTTGGAAGCACTGCGAACATTGAGGAGGAGAGGAGGATAGAGGATCAAAGGGACACGGACAGGTTGGCAGAATGGGCAGTCAGGTGGTAGATAATATTTAATGCAAAAAAGTGTGAAATAATTCATTTTGGTAGGAAAGACATGGAGAGAATATATAAACTAAAGGACACAATTCTACAGGGGTGCAGAGTCAGAGGGAGTCGGGTGAATATTTACATTAGTCATCGAACATGGTGGAACAGGTTGAGAAAGTGATTTATTGCAACCAGTCCCCCAAAGGAGGTGTCTCTCTTGTCTTTCCTTAAACAAGGGGACCAAAACTGTTCCAGATATGATCTCACCAGTACCTTGTACAGTTGCAGCAAGGCTTCCCTACTCTTATACTCCAACCCCCTTGAAATAAGGGCCAACACTCCATTAGTCTTCCTGATTATCTGCTGCACTTGTGTGCTAGCCTTCTGTGTTCCATGCCCAAATACCCCTCAAGTCCCTCTGTGTTGCAGCTTTCTGCAGTTTTTCTCCAGTTGAATAATACTCTGTTCTTTTGTTCTCCTTTCCAAAACAAACAATTTCACATTATACTCTATTGCCAACCTTTTGCCCACATAACCTATCAATATCCTTTTGTAAACTTTTTGTATCCCTTTCACAACTTGCTTTTCCACCTATTTTTGTGTCATCTGAAAATTTGGCCACAGCATATTTGCTTCTTTACTCCAAAAGAGGGTGAATGTAAAGGTAAGTAAAAAATACAATTCTGTCTTTCACTTGTCCTTGAAGGATTCTTGATCTTAATCTAACCCTGTACTGTACCTGCGCTTGGGAGTGTTTGATAAGGACAGTGTAGAGGGAGCTTTCCTCTGTGTCTAACCCCATGCTGTACCTGTTCTGGAAGTGTTTAAAGGAGATAGTGTAGAGGGAGCTTTACTCTGTATCAAAACCCGTTGTAGGAGGTTTTGATGGGGACAGTGAAGAGGGAGCTTTGTTCTGCACCTAACCCTGTGCTGTAACTCTTTCTGGGAGTGTCTGATGGGGACAGTGTCGAGGAAGCTTTACTTTATATCTAATCCTTGTCTGTGAAGGATCCTTGATCTTAACCTAACCCTGTGCTGTACCTGTTCTGGGAGTGTTTGATGGGACAAATGAGTCAGAGCTCCAGTAAAAACAGGTCTGGACATTAATTAATGTTATGCTTTGTTTGAACAGTCCTTATAATGAAGAACTGTGGGAGAATACTCTTTAGTGTCCCGGTCCAAAATTCTAAATCGAACAACATCACAAAGAATGTCATCAAAATGCAGGTCCTTCTTTTTCCCTCATGCCATGAAAATCAGGATTTGTGTCCCCAAATCTTTCCCAATTTAGGACTCTCTTCATCTCATGTCTGGATTAGTTCTGGACTCATTAATAGAAACTTATAGAACAAAGGAAATTACAGCGCAGGAACAGGTTCTTTGGTCCTCCAAGCCTGCACCGATCATGTTGCCCGACTGAACGAAAATCCCCTACCCTTCTGGGGACCATATCCCTCTATTCCCATCCTACTCATGTATTTGTCAAGACGCCCTTTAAAAGTTATTGTGATTCATTAATAAATCCATTTGCCGGAATCTACCCCCAACTCCCTATGTAATTGGAGCGGACAAGTGATGGACAATGGTGATCTACATTGACCTCAGGTGGGATTTTCTGCCTTGGATCGAGTGAGGCCATATATCCTGCCCATTGTCTTTGTATTTTGAGACTGTCAGAATGGATCAAATGCAACTAGACGGTCTTTGGTCATTTTGCACTTACAGTTTCCATGTTCCTGAATTCTACCTTTGGATTCTGTTATCGTCATTAAGATTTACAGCACAGCAACATAGCATTCAACTAATTTGTACTCCCACGTCCTTTCATCTAGCCCCACTGTCTTATCCCTCAAATCTTTTCCTCATTTTGATCACCATCCTGTCCTTAAAATTTATCAATGCATCCACCTCAACCACTCATTGTGATAACAACCATTTTTTGGTTAGACATTTCTCCTGAATTCTCTATTAGATTTATTGGTGACTATCTTATATTGATGGCCTCTCCACAATTGGAATCATCTTCTCAACACCTTCATCAATTTGAAAACCTCTATCAGGTCATCCATCATCAATTATAATACACAATGGAGGCTCCAACCTTTGCTGATATTACTTATGTTATCATCCTTGCAAATATTTGTGTACCTTCTCCAGGACCTCTATATCCTTTTTTTGTCACATACAGGCCATAATTATGCAGAATGGCTGAATGAAAGTTGCATAAAAGTTTAGCATACATTCTTTGCTATTCAATTCAGTGGGACAGAAATTAAAACATGCATCACAGGCTCAAAGTGGACAGCAGGTCACTCATTGCCTGTGAAGGGAAAGACGTGTTAGTACTGGGAGATTGGGAAGGGGGTAAAATCCTTACCAGGTATCTTGGCTGCCCTCTAAATATTAATAGTAATTGTCGTCTCTGTAAATAGTTTTCCTGTATCTAATGGATCAATGCATATCCACTTCAATATGCAATAGGCTTGAGTTAATTAAACTTGAGCTTTTCCTCACATAGAATCATAGAACCCTACAGTGCAGAAAGAGGCCATTCAGCCCATCGAGTCTGTACCGAACACAATCCCACCCAGGCCCTAACCCCATATCCCCACATATTATACCTACTAATCCCTCTAACCTCCACTACCCTGGACACTGAGGGGAAATTTCTTAGCATGGCCAATCAACCTAACCCACACATCTTTGGACTGTGGGAGGAAACCAGAGTACCCGGAGGAAACCCACGCAGACACAAGGAGAATGTGCAAACTCCACACAGACAGTGACCCAAGTTGGGAATCAAACCCAGGACCCTGGAGCTGTGAAGCAGCAGTGCTAAGCACTGTGCCACCGTGCCTCACCTGCTCAGTCTGTTTATCATCAGTTTAAAGATGGACGTACATATTTGTGACCATTTTTTTTAAAACAGTATAATTTCATTTGTTAGTGCGCCCTTGGGGGAACAGCTCTGTAAATCATAGAGAAACTCGTAGAGAGCATTACTGTGACCACTTTTCATAAACAAATGATGGATTGTATTTTCTGTGTCAGATGATCCAAGTTGTAACAGTAATAACTGACCTCAAGTCAGCCTCAGTACCTCTCTGTCTCGGGACATGGAGGGTGGCCAGTTAAGTCAATCAGGGTCCTGATCCTGAGTAATATCCAGTGACACCTGTGTGGATGATGTGTGAGGACAGAATTCAGTACAGCTATGAAGCTTATTGATGGCAGGTTCTAGCCTCAGTTTCTCCTTGACTTTGTTGCTCTAGACTATCCTTCATAAACTGAAAGCTGTCCTATATCCTAACTCATTCCCAGAGCAGCAACAACTCGTTTTAAAATTCTCACCCTGGTTTCCAAATTCCTCCATGGCCTTGTTTCCTTCAATCCTTCAAGATTTGTACTTTTATCAGTCCATCACTGCTGGCAGTGTAGTCAGCTGCCAAAGCCCTAAACTCTGGAAATTCCACACTTAACTTTTCTAACTCTCATCCGCCTCTGCTTCCTCCTACATTGCCCCTAACATCTCCTTCTCAATTGTCCTCATTCCCACTCTCACAATCTCTCTTTCTTTTAGACGTACCTTAAGCAAACAATAAACAAAGAACAAAGAAAAGTACTGCACAGGAACAGGCCCTACAGCCTGTGCCAATCATGATGCCCGCCTAAACTAAAAAAAACCTGCCTTCAGTCAGTCTATATCCCTCTATTTCCTCCCAATTCATGTACCCATCCGGATGTCTCTTAAATGTTGTTAATGTACCTGCTTCCACCACATCCTCTGGCAGCGCATTCCAGGCATCCACCACTTTCTGCATGAAAATCTTCCCCCGCACATCTCCCTTAAACTTTCCTCCTCTCACCTTGAACCTGTGCCCCCTTGTAATTAACATTTCCACTCTTTGAAAAAGGGGTTAGCAGGTTGTATAAGTAGGATTATGGGAATAGGGCTTGGGTGGGATTGTGGTTGGTATAGATTGATGGGCCAAATGGCCTCCTTCTGCACTGTAGGGATTCAATGATCTCTATCTTAAATCAGAGACTTCTTATTTTAAACTGTAACCACTAGTTCCAGATTCCCCCATTTGGAGGATTATCCTTTCAGCATCCACTTTGTCAACGCCCCTCAAAATCTTGTACGTTTCAATAAGATCACCACTCATTCTTCCCAACTCCAATGAAGACAGGCCCAGCCTGTTCAACCCATCCTCATCAGCTATACCTTTCATCTTCAGAATCTGCTGTGTTAACCTTCTCTGAACTGTTTTCTATCTTTGTAAAGAGACCAAAACTGTACAGTTGTCTAATCGTGGTCTCACCAATGCCCTGTACAGTTGTATCAAACTTCTCTGACTCCATTTGTTAGTAATAAAGTACAATATTCCATTTGTCTTTCTAATCACCTGCTCTATCTGCTTGTTAAAATTCTTTCATTCGTACGCTAGGGCACCCGGATCCCTCTGTACTGCAACATTCTGCAATCTCTCTCTATTTTTAATAATATTCTGCATTACTAATCTTCCTGCCAAAGTGGAAACATAATACATTTCCCACATTATATATAATCCATCTGACAATTTTTTGCCCAACTCTCTGAACCTATCTATATCCCTTTGTAGACTCTGTATTCTCGTGGCAACTTGTTTTGTTACCTATTGTTGTGTCATCAGCAAATATGGCTGCAATACACTCTGTCCTTTTGTAAAAGTCACTAATATAGATCGCAAACACTTGAGACCCCTGTGGCACTCCATCCGTTACGGATTGTCAATCTGAAAATGACTATAGCTTGAATAGGTGACTGGCTGATAGAAGATAGAGAGCCGGGGTAAATGTTTTTTTTTCCTGGATGGCAGGAAGTAACTAGTGTTGTGCCACAGGGTTAGGTCCTTGGACCTCAGCTATTTACAATCTATACTAATGACTTGAATACAGGGATTTTTCATATGAAGAGAGATTGAAGAATACTGTCTGGAATTTAGAAGAATGAGGGGAAATCAAATTGAGGTACACAAGATGATAAAAGTATGGATAAGGTAGACATGGAGCCGATGCTTCCTCTTGTGGGGCATTCTAGGATGAGAGGTCATAGTCATAGGATAAGGAGTAGCAAATTTAAAACAGTTGAGGAGAAACTACTTCTCCCAAAGAGTTTTGATTCTGTAGAATTCTCTACACCAAAGTGCAGTGGGTGCTGGTACAGTGAGTATATTTAAGGAAGAGTTAAATAGATTTTTAATTGGTAATGGATTGAAGGGTTATGGGGAGAAGGCAGGTAAATGGGGATGAGGACCATATCAGCCATGATTGAATGGCAGAGCAGACTTGATGGGCCAAATGTCCTAATTCTGCTCCTATGAACTTACAAACTTATGACTCTTTATTTACTATTAATCAACTTTCTGTTCATGTTAATATTAACATTCATCAGTAATCTTTTACATGGCACTTTTTTGAATGGCATTTAGAAATCCAAACATACTACATCTACTGGTAACCCTTTACCCACCTGGCTTGTTACATTCTCAAAAAAACTCTAATTAGTTTGTCAAAAACTATTTTTCTTTCACAAAACTATGTTAACTCTGCTTGATTGTATTATAATGTTCCAAATATCCTGCTATTACTACCTAAATAATAGATTTTAGCATTTTCCCAATGAAAGATGTTAGGCTAATTCCTTGTTTTCTGTTTCCTTTTGTTATATATTTAAATAGTTGCATGATTGCATAATGAGCCAGTCACATGATTTGATAATAATGTCATTGGGATATTTCAAGGGTTCTGTTTTAGTTTTATTTTCTACTCTATACTGGCAAAAGCTTTTCAATAAACTGTTTTTGATATTTTGAATCTACGTGTGCAAACCGCATCCTTTTATTTTTGTTTAAAACCCGCAACTCCTTGCACATTTAGGACATTACAGCTGAAATTCTGTTGCCTGCTGCCTCACAGCATCAGGGCCCCAGGTTCAATTCTCAGCTTGAGTCATCGTATGTGCAGATTCTGCATATTTTCCCTGTGTTTACGTGTTTCCTCAGGCTGCTCCGGTTTCCTCCTATAATCCAAAAGACATGCTGATTAGATGGATTGGACATGCTAAATTCTCCCTCGGTGTACCCAAACAGGCGCCGGAGTGTGGCAACTAGGGGATTTTCATAGTAACTTCATTGCAGTGTTAATGTAAGTCTACTTGTGACTAATAAATAAACTTTACGCAGCTGGGATTTTCCAGTCCCACAGCAATGAATGGAGATTTGACTGAGATTCTGTGTTCTCACTGGCAGTAGTAGCTGGGTGTACAAGACCAGAGAATTCCTGCCTGTATCTTTCTTGAATTGGAGTGTTAGATTTGAAGTTTTCTAATATGCTGGAACCTTTCCAGAATTAGGGGAATTGTAAAGATACATCCATTATCTCTGCAGATACTTTTGATATTGTACTGTATTCCCCTTGCTTTGTTATCCTTTCAAATGCCTTACATTACCTCACGCTTCTCCAGACTGAATTCTATTTGCCACTTTCTGTCCACCTGACCAGTTCATTGATATCTTTCTGAAGTCTACAGCTTTCTTCTTCATTATCAAACACATGGTCAATTTTTGTATCATTTACTAACTTACTAACTGTGCCTAAATTCAAATCCAAATCATTGACGCAAACAACAGATCAGTAAAGTGCGTGGTGTTTTGGAACCCCACTGGAAACAGCCTTCCAATCACAAATACACCCATTGACTATTGTTCCTCTTTGCTTCCTGCCAATGAGCAGATTTTGGATTCAATTTGACATTTTGCCTTGAATCCCATGGGATTTTAATTTACTAACCAGTCTGCCATGCAGGACCTTATCAAAAGCCATATTAAAATCCACATAGACCACACCTAACACACTACCCTGATCGACCATCCTCATTACCTCTTCAAAAAATTCCTTCATGTTAGCCTTCACATGTATCTGCTGACTCTCTGATTAATTCATGTCTTTCTACATGAAGGGTTATCCTGTCCAACAACATCCTGTCTGGTGTGTAATTACTCAGTCTATCACTTTGGACCTTTTTAAACAATTGTACAAGGATGTCAAACCCCTTAATACTTCCTCATTCACTGTGTTAATTTCATTTGATATTTCACAATCTTCCTCCTAATTGAAATGTCTGTATTGTCCATCATTTGTGAAAACAGTTGTAAAGTATCCTCATTAGGAACTATACCAACATCCCCTATCTCCACATATAGATTACGCTTATGGTAGTTTGTCAAAGGCTGATCTTGTGCCTCTGACCAGGTGCTGCATCTCTTTATCAAAATTGGCCTCTTGTTATGAAGGGGGAGGTTGACCTCCTGTCTGAGAATTAACACTCAACCACTCAAAGAGAAGTACCTCCCTTCATAATCTGTTAAAGTGTGTGTGAGAAGGGATCATACCTGCACTAAAGCAACTTTTAGTGGCTAAATCAAAATAACTACCTAAGTTTTTTTCTGTGGAAAAAAAAGTAACACTTTATTTATCTAATTAACAGTGAACAGATTAACTAAATTATTAACAAATGCCAAAGGCATAGTGAAAGAGGAGGTTAAGACACTGGATGGGCTAAAAGCTGATAAAGAGGAGGTGTTAGAAAGGTTGCCTGTACTTAAAGTTGATAAGTAAACAGAGTTGGATGAGATGCAACCAAGGTTACTGAGGGAATTAAAATGGAAATTGCAGAGGCACTGGTCATGATATCTCAATCCTCCTTAGACAAAGAGGTGGTGCCAGAGCACTGAAGAATTGCAAATGTTACACCCTTGTTCAAAAATGGACATAAAGACAAATCCACAAAAAAAACACAACTACAGGCCAGTCAGTTTAACCTCCAAGGTAGGAAAACTTCTGGAACAATAATTTGGGACAAAATAAAGAGTTGGGATGGAATTGTTAAAAGAAAATTAGGTATAATAAATTTAATTGAGATTTTAATTGGGATAACAAAAAGGACTGATCGGCGCAATGTAGTTGAATTATTTTTTATCCTTTTGTGGGACATGGACTTGTCTGTCTGACCAGCATTTATTGCCCACCCCTAGTTGCCCAAAAGCAGTTGAGAGTCAACCACATTGCTGTGGCTCTGGAGTAACATGTAGGCCAGACCAAGTAAGTATGGCAGATTTCCTTCCCTAAAGGAAGGAAGTAGTATACTTCCAAAAGGTATTTAATGCAGTGAAGGCTAAGAGACTTGTCAGCAAAGTTGGAGCACATGTCAGTGGGGAGCATTTTAGCGATAGCGACCACAACGTGGCACAATTCAAATTTGTTTTGGATAAGGAAAAAGGTAGCCTGCAAAAGGTGACTTTTTGATTGGAGGAAGGCAGATTTTATTAAAATAAGGCAGGATCTGGCTAAAGTTGACTGGGAACAGCTCCTTGTGGGTAGGTTTACAGTGGAGCAGTGGGAGGCATTCAGAAAGGAACTGGGGAGAGTACAGGTCCAACATCTTTCCTATAGGAGCAATAAATTCAGGGAACCCCAGATATCTAGAACTACTTAAAACTGGGACTAGAACTTGGATAAGGAACAAGAGAAAGACTTCTAGCAATTCAGCTGTGGTTTTAGTGGAATATAGAAAGTGCAAAAGGGAACTTAAGAAAACAATTAGAAAGCAATTAGAGCAAAGAGGAGTTGCACACAGGGTTAGGGAGAATCCTAAGATATTTTGTAACTATGTAAAGGGGAAGAGGTTAACCAGGAAAAGAATAGGGCCAATTAGAGACCAAGGGGGCAATCTGTGTGTGAAGCTGTAGGATATTGGAAGATGTTAAATGAATACCTCTCTTCAATCCTCACTGAGGAAAAGGAGAACATAGATACGTAACTTAGGAAAAGGGTCTGTGAGGAACTTGCAGTTTGACATAGGAAATGGGGAGGTATTGGAGGCTATGATGGATTTAAAAATGGATAAGTCCTCTGGCCTGGATGAATTGTGTCTCAAGCTGCTGTGGTGGCGAGGCAGGAAATTGCAGGGGCTCTGACACAAATTTTTAATTTTGGCTATGGGGAAGTGCCAGAGGACTAGAGGATGGCTAATATGATTCCACTTTTCAAGAAGGGTGGTAGACATGAACCAGGAAATTACAGAACGGTCAGTCTCACGTAGGTGGTAGGGAAATTATTGGAGAAAATGCTGAAGGAGAGAATTAATACCCACTTGGAAAGGATTGGGTTAATTTGGGATAGTCAGCATGGCTTTGTCAGAGGGAGGCCATGCCTAACAAATTTGTTGGAACTTTTTAAAATGTGATCAAGTGTGTGGATGAGAGAAGTTCAGTTGATGTAGTTTATATGGAGTTCAGCAAAGCTTCTAACAAGGTCCCACATAGGAGACTGATTGAGAAGGTTAAAGCACATGGAATTCAGGGAAACTTGGTGAGATGGATCAGAAACTTGCTTAGTAATAGGGCACAAAGGGTAGTGGTATCAGAGTATAGAGCTATAGAATCCCTACATTATAGGAGGAGGCCACAATATTATCCAGGCCCTATTCTCGTAACCTTCATTTACCCTGCTAATCCCCTGACATTAGGGTCAATTGAGCATGGCCAATCAACCTCACCCGTACATCTTTGGACTGTGGGAGGAAACTGGAGCACCCAGAGGAAACCCACTCAGACACGGGGAGAATGTGCAAACTCCACACAGATAGTGACCCAGGGCTGGAATCAAACCCAGGTCCCTGGCGCTGTGCGGCAGCAGTGTTAACCACTGTGCCGCCCATGGTAGAAGGCTGTTTGACTGATTGGAGGCCAGTGTCCAGCAATGTACCACAAGGATCAGTATTGGGACCCTTACTGTTTCTTATATACATAAATGATGTAGACGAAAATGTGGGGGGAATGTTAAAGCAAGCTTGCAGACAACACCAAGATTGGTAGGGTGATTAATAGTGAAGAAGATGGTTGTAGGGTCCAAGGGGATATAGGTGGGTTGGTCAGATGGACAGAGCGATAAGTGCGAGATGATACACTTTGGAAGAAGAGACAAGATGAGGGAATATTTAATGAAGGGCAGGACAGAGGGAAGCTCAGAGGAAGAAAAGGGTCTTGGGGTAATTATTCACAGATCCCTGAAATTGACAGAGCGCATGAATAGGATAGTTAAGGCATATGGGGCACTTGCTTTCATCATATATAAAGGGAAAATGCTGTGGATGCTAGAATCTGAAATAAAAAATAGATAATGCTGGAAAATCTCGGCAGGTCTGGCAGCCTCTGTGGAGCGAGAATAAAGCTAATGTTTTGAGTCATTGTCAATCCCTATTTGCACTTGATAGGGTGGTGATAAGCTTCTTTCTTGAACCATGCAGTCCAAATGGTGTAAATACATCCAAAGTGCTGTTAAGGAGGGAGTTCCAGGTTTCTGACCCAACGACAGAGAAGAAATTTCCAAGGTGGTGAGTGACTGGGAGGGGAAACTCCAAGGTGGTGGTGTTCCCATGTGCTCTTGTCCTTCTAGATGGTAGAGTCACAGGTTTGAAACGTGCATTCGAAGCAGCCTTGGTGATTTCCCGCAATACATCTTGCAGATTGTACACATGGCTGCCACTGTACATCGATGGTGGAGGGATTGAATGTTGAAGGTGACAAATGGGCTGTCAATTTAGTGGGCTGCTTTGTCCTGAAAGGTGTCAGTCTGAGTCCTGGAGCTGCACTCATCCAAGGAAGTGGAGAGCATTCCACCGCATTCCTGACTTGTGCCGTGGGAACAAGCATTGGGTAGTCAGAAGGTCCGTTACACATTAGCAGAGTTCCCAGCCTGTGACCAGGACATGGAGGCTTTGGAGAGAGTACAGAAAAGATTTACTAGAATGTTGCCTGGTATGGAGAGTATTAGCTATGAGGTGAGATTGAGTAAACTGAGGTTGTCCTCCCTGGAAAGGCAGAGGTTGAGGGGCAACCTAATAAGAGTTTTATAAAATTATGAAGGCAGAGATAGGGTGAACAGTTGGAAGCTTTCTCCCAGGTCAGAAATGACTAACACAAGGGGTCACAAGTTCAGGGTAAGCGAGGGCAAGGTTCAATACCTATATGCGGGGGACGTATTTTACACAGAGGGTGGTGGGGGCCTGGAATGCACTGCCAAGCAAGGTGGTTGAGCAGACATGCTAGGATCATTTAAGACTTATCTAGTTAGCCACATGAACAGACTGGGAATAGAGGGGTACAAATGGATGGTCTAGTTAGGAACGCATGATCAGTGCAGGCTTGGAGGGCCGAAGGGCCTGTTCCTGTGCTGTATTGTTCTTTGTTTCTTTGTTTCTTGTAGCCACAGCATTTATGTGGCTGGTCCAGTTTAATTTTTGGTCCCAGAATGTTGATAATGGGGGACTCAGCAATGGTGATGCCAATGAATGGCTAGATTCTCTCTTGATGTAGATGGTCATTGCCTGGTACTTGTACTATCTTGCCTTTCTGAAATGTCTGACTGTTGCTCTACTCCCTTGTGATCTGTTTGTTTTCACATTATTAGCAAGACCACTTTATCCTCTTTTTCAAATTGAAGAATCTTCTCAGTGATGGTGACCTTGACAACCACCAATGATTTCTCATCTGGTGCCCTTACCTGGTCTAGCCGACATGGGGCTCCAGGCCCACAGTAATATGGTTCACTTAAATGGCTGAGTCTCTCAGGTCAAGGAATGGGTAACAACTTCTATCTGGCCTTGCCACTGATACCCACAAAATATTTTTTAAAAAGCAGAATAGAGGGAGTTAACCTAGAGGATTATGGCTCAGACTCAATAGTCCACTCCTGTTGTCATTTTCCTGTGCAGGGTGACTGCAATAATGAATCCAAATGATAATCTTGATGCTGAAACACTCTGTCTCATCAGAAATGATGGTAAGTTAAATTCAGCTTGTGGTGTGTGGGTGTAGATCATACAAATACACTTCAGTCAATACAGTGCTGATCTATGTGGACAGAAGAGTAGACTAGCTAACAGGAATCATCGTCATCTAGTTGTACACAGCTCTGGTCAAGCTGTACTGAGCAGTGTTCTTGTCACTAAGAAACAAGCAACATGTTCCTGTACTGGAGCCATGGCACCAAACAACAACAGGCCTAATACCTACTAACATATATTAGAGAAACAGGGCTATCTTAATACAGGCAGGAGGGACTGAGAGGGAATCTTATTGAGGCATATTGCAAGGGATTAAGGAGTCCTTATAAAAATATAAAAAGAGAGGCTGAGGTGAGTCCCTATTGAAATATGTAATTGGGACTGAGAAGAGACACACAGGTATATGTGGTGGGATTCATGTAGACTTTACATAGGCTTATAAAGGAGCAATTGTGTGTGTGTATGAGAGTATGTTTAGGGGTTGAAAGTGTTTTGCTGGTGTACGAGGGGGTTTGGGGTGTTGTGTGGTGAGGGTGGGAGAATTTGGGAGTGTAGGGTGTATGTGTGTGTGTATTGAATGAGGTGGGGCATGTGTGGGTATTGGGGTGAGTGTTTGTGTGGGTATTGGGGTGTCTGTGTGTGTGGGTATTGGGGTGGGGTGTATGTGTGTGTGGGTATTGGGGTGGAGGTGTGTTTGGGTTTTGGGATGGGGGGGTGTGTGGGTATTGGGATGGGGTTGTGTGTGGGTTTTTGGGGTGGAGGTGTGTGTGGGTATTGGGGTGGCGGTGTGTGTGTGGGTATTGGTGTGTGTATGTGTGTGTGGGTATTGGGGTGTGTGTGTGGGTATTGGGGTAGGGGTGTGTATGTGGGTATTGGGGTGGGGGATGTGTGTGTATTGGGGTGGGTGAATATGTGGGTATTGGTGTGTGTGTGTGGGTATTGGGTGTGGGGGATGGGTGAGTATTGGGGTGGTGTGTGTGGGTATTGGGGTGTGGGAGATGTGTGGGTATTAGTGTGTGTGTGTGGGTATTGGGGTGGGTTGTGTGGGTATTGGGATGAGTGTGTGAGGAAAATGGGGTGGGGGTGGGGGCTGTGGGTATTGGGGTGTGTGTGACAGTATTGGGGTAGGTCATGGTGTATTAGGGTAGGCATTGGAGTAGGGTGTGTGTGTGGGTATTTGGGTAGGGTGTGGGTATTGGGGTGGGACGTGGATATTGGGATGGGGGTGTTGGAATGGGAGGGGGTGTGTGTCCGATTTGTGTTGTGTGTGGGTATTTTTGTGTTGGTGCGTAGTTAATAAGTGCGGGCCAGGCTGGGTAAACTCACCAGGTCTGACAGCAGTTGTGGAGAGAGAATTGGAGTGAATAGGTGAGATTCTCCGGGCTCCAGTGGTGAAAATTGACATGCTGTTGGCTAGTGTCGAGATTCTCTGATCCCTCACTGTCCATGAGATTTCCCTTTGATGTCACGACATGCGGCAGCGAAATGTGCGGAGTGAAGTAAGCTGCTGGCAGGACCTGGGAATCCCGCTGGCATGGATACACCGGAGAATTCCAGCCAATCTTTCAAGTCCGATATAATCCATCTACTGTAGCGAAAAGTGACGGAAATGTTGAATTATATATTTGGAGACGGCTTGGGAGAGTAGAAAGTCAGTGATAAGAGCTGAGGAGAGATTGAGAAAGATGTCATGGACATGAAGCAAATGGGCTGTTAATGGCACAATTAAGGACTGAAGGGTGTTGGTTAATAGTGGCAAAGATAGGAGAGTAGAATGTGTTAGTGGGAGAGCAGATGTCAGTACTCACTGGAGAAAAGACTGAAGGAGGGACAGTGACCATGTGGGGGAGGGATAGGGTTGTGTTGGGACAAATCAGGAGAACCGAATAACAGAACAAAAAGGGGGAAGTGAAGATCAAGGGGAAAGTTCGTTGTATAAAGCTGTTGAACTCAATGTTGAGTCCAGAAGTCTCTGGGAGTCAGTGGGTTGTTAATGAACATACCCTGAGCTCCACACCCCATGCTCTGTTAGGACTCCATCCCAATCTCCCGGTTTCTCCCATCTCCGCCGCATCTGCTCGAATGATGCCACCTTGCAAAACAGAGCTTTTGACATGCCTGCCTTTTCCTCACTCAACATTTCCTCGGAACTTCTGAGTTTATTGAGCATTTTCTGTTTATATTTCAGATTTTTAGCATCCACACTATTTTGATTTTATTTAGGTTTGTGGGTACAGGGGTGGAGATGGGTCTGTCAGTGTAGGTACTGGAATGGAGTATGTTTTGGGGTTGGATTGTGTGTGGATATTGGGGTGGGGTTTGTGTTGTGGGTGATATGGGATGTTGCAGGGTGATTTGGCTGGTGATTTGGAGGGGTGTTGTGGGGATTTGGTGTGTTGGGGGTTAATTTGAGGTGTTGGGTTAATTCAGCACGTTGGGGATTAATTTGGGGTATTGGGGAGTGATTTGGGGTATTGTGCGGTGTGTTGCGGGGGTGTTTGTGGAGGGGTGGAGGTGATGTGGGGTGTTCTGGAATGTGGGGGGTGATTTGGGTGTTAGGGGGGTGAGTTGGGGGATGATTTGGGGTGGTGTGTTGTAGAGGGTGTTGTCTAGGGGGTGAGGGTGATTTGGGGTGTGGGGGGTGATTTGGGGTGTTAGGGGGTTGTGGAGGGGAGTGAGTTGGGGGATGAGTTGGGGTGGTGTGTTGTAGGGGGTGTTGTCTAGGGGGTGAGGGTGATTTGTGGTGTGGGGGGTGATTTGGGGTGTTAGGGGGTTGTGGAGGGGAGTGAGTTGGGGGATGAGTTGGGGTGGTGTGTTGTAGAGGGTGTTGTCTAGGGGGTGAGGGTGATTTGGGGTGTGGGGGGTGATTTGGGGTGTTAGGGGGTTGTGGAGGGGAGTGAGTTGGGGGATGAGTTGGGGTGGTGTGTTGTAGGGGGTGTTGTCTAGGGGGTGAGGGTGATTTGGGGTGTGGGGGGTTGTGGAGGGGAGTGAGTTGGGGGATGATTTGGGGTGGTGTGTTGTAGGGGGTGTTGTCTAGGGGGTGAGGGTGATTTGGGGTTATTGGAGGTGTAGTGTGGGGATGATTTGGGAGTGGGGGATGTAGTGTAGGGGGGATTTGGGGTGTGATCCGAGAGACTGTTAGCTGCTGCTGAACTCTGCTATCCTGCACCTTGCTCTGATAGAAGCAGTGCGAGTGAATAAACCCTTTCCCCAGGGGAGGCTGCTGACTTTAACCTCATTCAGTGTCACTCCAGCCAGTGTCACTCCACCCTACTCCAGCCGCCCAGCTCCCTCATCTTTCTCCCATTCTTTAGTTCAGGGAAGGGGAGAAGGCGCCGAGGAATATTTTTCAATGGCTGTTTGTGTTTTGTTTTTTTTTGAAGTGGGGGTGAATTGCTTTCCCTGATTGGCTCCGACTTTCTGGCGGAGGAGAGAGCACTTCGGGTGCTAGAGGCGGATGTCAAAGCAGCTCTACCCCCACCCACTCTTCAGCAGCTGGCCGAGGGTCTGGGGGCACTGGGGAGGCTTTTCTACAAAGAGTCCAGTTTCCTTCGGGGGCTCTGCCCTCTCCCTGGTGCCGGCAGCTTGGGAGCATCAGTATTGAGGGCAATAAAATCGGGGCAAATTTCGGGAATAATGAAGAGGCGATGTCTCTGGTTGAGGCGGGGCTGAGGGTGAGAATGGGATTTGATCATTGCTGCTGCCTTCGGTATCTGGGTCAACACATAACTCGAATGTCCTGCCCCACATTGGGACAAGCGGTGACCTGAAACCTGAGCTGGGGTCCAAGTGAGCAGCGGTGAAAATAGGAGCATCCCTCCCTCTGTCTATGCCCCCTCCTGTGTGTATCTTTCCCTCCCTATCCGTGTGTCTCTCATTCTCTGTGTGTGTGTGTGTGTGTGTGTGTGTCTCTCTCTCTCACCCTCTCTTTGTGTCCTTTTAGGCCGGGTTGGGGTAGGCATTATGTTTAAGAATGAATTAAACATCATTAAGCACTTTGCAATGACGAGGATGGTTCCCCAGCAGAAGGAAGGCAGTTTGTGAGGGTTTAATCTCTCTGCTGCTGCCCAGTGGGTTACAGTCGAGTGTGCGTGAGGGAGGGAGGGAGAAAGAGCTGCTGATTTGTAATTGCCCCCTCCCTTGTCTATCTCCTCCCACCCTCTCTGGATTGGGACCTGAGGAATAAGGTGCTCCTTCTGTATCTGGGAGAGACTGTGAGTGAGGCAGACCCTGCCTCTCGCCAGCAGCAGCAGCAGCAGCTTGCTCCTCGCAGTTTGATTCTTTCCCCCCTCCCTTGTCTCATTCCCACCTTCTCTCCCTCCCTGCAGGATGGCTCGGTTCGGGGATGCCATGAGTGGGATGTCGGTGGATGCGGGCTCGGAGCAGGGAAGGAGCCGGCATGAGGTTCCGGGGCCGGGCGGCACGGCGGCAGCGGCGGCGGGAGCGGCAGCGGCGGCGGGAGCGGTGGCAGCGGCTCAGGCTTCGGGAGGATTCAAACAGTCCCGGGCTCAGCGAGCTCGCACCATGGCTCTCTACAACCCCATCCCAGTCCGACACAACTGCCTGACCGCCAACAGATCGCTATTCCTCTTCGGAGAGGACAACATCGTCAGGAAATCTGCCCGCAAAGTCGTCGAGTGGCCATATCCTTCCATTGCAACCCAGCACTCAGTGTGGCTGCACAGCTCTGAGACCCCCACCCCATAACCCCCAAACCCCCCCTCTATACCCCCAAACCCCCCCACCCACTCTATACCCCCAAACCCCCCACTCTATACCCCCAACCCCCCCACTCTATACCCCCAAACCCCCCACTCTATACCCCCAAACCCCCCCCCACTCTATACCCCCAAACCCCCCCTCTATACCCCCAAACCCCCCCTCTATACCCCCAAACCCCCCCACTCTATACCCCCAATCCCCCCCCACTCTATACCCCCAATCCCCCCCCACTCTATACCCCCAATCCCCCCCCACTCTATACCCCCAAACCCCCCCACTCTATACCCCCAAACCCCCCCTCTATACCCCCAACCCCCCCACTCTATACCCCCAAACCCCCCCTCTATACCCCCAAACCCCCCCACTCTATACCCCCAAACCCCCCCACTCTACACCCCCAATCCCCCCCCACTCTATACCTCCAATCCCCCCCACTCTATACCCCCACCCTTAAACCCACTTCCCATCCCCAACCTAACTCTCATTCCCCACCCCATCCCCATCACCCCATCCCCATCACCCCATCCCCATCACCCCATCTCCAAACCCAATCCCCAAACTCAACTCCCATTCTCCCAAAACATACCTCCCTTTCCCCCTCCTCCCCCACCCCCTCCTTCTCCCCCCAACCCCTCCCCCTCTCTTCCACCCTCTCCCCCTCCACAACCCTCCCCTACTCCCCACGCTTCCCCCTCCCACCCTTCCCCCCTCCCCTCCACTCCTCTCCCTTCCACTCCACTCCTCTCCCTTCCACTCCCTCCCTCCTCCCCCACCGCTCCCCACACCCCCCCCTCTGGCACTCCCCCTCCCACAGCCCACACCCCCCCCACCCTCCTCCCACCCACACCCCCACCAGACCCCCTCCCATCTCTCCATGCTCCCTCCCCCTCTCCGCACATTCCCCCGTCCCCACACCCCTTCCCCTCTCCCCACACATGCTCCCTCCATCTCCCCATTCCCTCCTCCTCCATCTATCCATTCGTCTTTTATCATCTGCACCCATTGACATTCCCTCTCCATTCATCTCACATTCAATTAATCCCATTTCTTTCAAATGATGATTGGGATACCTTTTCTGTTTTTTCCTTCTTGATCCTTTGGATATATGATGTCAGGGTCTGGGGAAGAAGAGTGGGGGTTGGTGGTATTGGTCTGCTTGATGGGTAAAATGGACTGCCACTGCTTATTGATGTTTCCTTCTTGGTTGTTGCAGGGAGAGGACGAAAAAGAGGGAATGGATCCAATGGAATTTTAGTGCCCCTTATGAGCATTAACAGCTAACTGAACCCATAAGTCATTGTTAATCATGAGTGGAGTTGTAGAAACACAATCAGCAATGGGAATGATTCTGAGACCATTGTGTATTGCTGAAACAAAATGCTGTCAAAGCTTTTCCTCCTGCACTCTTCAAGACAGAAGAATGTCAAATTTCAAAGGGAACAACAACTTATACTGCATGTGAAAAAGGTGCTGGTTGGTTAACAAATGGGATGGGATTTTCCAGCCACATTCACCCCAAAAATGGAAAATAGTGCCAGAGGTCAATGGACCTTTACATGGTCAGTCCCCTGCCCACAACCATTCCTGTGGTGGGCGGTATGGAAAAATTCTCCATGTGGACTCTGGTTGAATCATTACCATGGTAAATGCATCAGAGAGATATTCTTCCCCTTTTGTTTATTCAACATTTGGTCAGTCCTTTTGCTTGCAGAGGGTAAGTCCCTGCATATATGCAGTTTACAGCAAGTATAAATGAGCTCCATTGTGAACCCAATTAATAACCTTCAGTGGGTAGCTAGTGTAAATTCTTAGCTCATTTGGGATTCCTCACTGTCATGGGTGGTATAGTGCTGCCTCACGGCACCAGGGACCTGGGTTCAATTCCAGCCTTGGGTGACTGCCTGTGTGGAGTCTGTACTTACTCCTTGTGTTCGCTTGGTTTTCCTCCAGGTGCTCCATTTTCCTTCCACAGTCCAACAATGTGGAGGTTAGGTGGATTAGCCATGGTAAATTGCCCTAAATGTCCCAAGATGTGTGGTTAGAAGGATTAACCATAGTAAATACACAGGCATATGGGATAGTGCAGAGGGACTGACCTGGGATGTTCTTTTGGAGAGTTGGTGCAGACTTGATGGCCTGAATGGCCTCCTTCTGCACTGTAGGAGTTCTATGGTTCTGTGATTCTAAAGTCCAATGGGTTGGCTAGATACAATCAGTACTCCACTGATTATGAACAGCCAAAGAGATGAGGTGTTTGATACCTTCCACCAGTCATTGGGATGTACGGACCATATAACTGGTGTCACATTGTCATTGAAATTCACATATCACTTTATTCATTTCTGTGATAGGCAGAATTTTTTTTAGCTTTACGGAAGCATTCTGTTAGTGGAAAACAACAAGTAGTGTGTTACTACTGCATTGTAAGAGAATGAAACAGCTGGCTTTAACTGTTGTTCAAATGTTTGAGATACTTAACCTCAGGATAATCTGAAATGGCTTGGGCACTCATCAGGACTGAAAGTCTTAGACCCATTTATGTGTATGTATGATGCACAGCAAGCAAGGAGCTGATTGGGGTGGTCATTATCCAGCAGAATAGCTTTGAGGCAAAATGTGATGTATGATACCTAACATCAGGTGTCATTCCATGATTGGACAGCACTTGCTGTCCAATCCTGAATGTGCTAAGAGGTACACTATCAACCAATTTAAGATTCTTAGTCGGATTCACACATAGCTCACTTAATACTTGCTGGAATCTATGGAGATTGGTATTCAGGGATCAGTCCTCTGCAGGCAAAAGGAATATGACAAGGCATTGCAGCTTTTCTAAATAAACATGGGATAAGAGCACGCTGGAGCATGCACCATGGCAATGTTTTGACCAATCTGTCTTGCCAACCATTCAGCAGCTTTTCACATGCAGTATATGTTGTTAGAACATAGAACATAGAACATAGAACACTACAGCACAAACAGGCCCTTCGGCCCACAAGTTGCGCCGACCACATCACCTACCAACCTACAGACCTATCTATAACCCTCAATCTCATTAAACCCCATATACTCATCCAGAAGTCTTTTAAAAGACCCCAGCGAGTTCGCCTCCACCACCACTGACGGCAGCCGATTCCATTCACTCACCACCCTCTGAGTGAAAAACTTACCCCTAACATCACTTCTGAACCTCCCTCCCCGCACCTTAAATCTGTGTCCTCTCGTAGCGACCATTTCAAACCGGGGAAATAGCCTCTGAGAGTCCACCCTATCTATTCCTCTCAACATTTTGTAAACTTCTATCAGGTCGTTTACAAAATGTTTCCTTGAAATTTGATACTTTTGCAACTGTCCTGATGGGTGCAAGAGGAAAAGTTTTGATAGCATATCTCTTTTTTTAGCAATGCTATACTATCAAGTGACTGAGATCTTTGTCTTATTAAATGGGGATGGATGAAGAGAAGGTTTGCAAAGAAAGTCTTTGCTGAGAAAGCTCATGCCTTTTTTATAAGAGATTTGGGCAAGATTGAATAGCAGCCTGTACTGAACCACCCCCACCTGAGAATGACTGTGACAAAACCTTGGAATTGACAACTGCGGTGTATTGTTGAACTCTGAATACTCATTGGAACATTGCAACCACTGGGATGAACAATTCAATAGCCAGATCTGTGTTTTCTTAGCAGAATAACCCCTGAACTCTTGATATTTAACAATGGTAATCCTGCCTGTGACAAAGGACAAAGGGTGCATAGGTAGTAATAGAAGATGGCTTGTAACTCAAGTTAGCCCTGATGACAGCTCTCCATCTGCCACATGTCAGCTGTCCAGAAATGACAACTGACTTGACCCAGTCCAAAGATGTGTGGGTTAGGTTGATTGGCCATGCTAAGAAATTGCCCCTTAGTGTCCAGGGATGCGCAGGTTAGAGGGATTAGTGGGTATAATATGTAGGGATATGGGGGTAGGGCCTGGGTGGGATTGTGTTCGGTGTAAACTCGATGGGCTGAAGGGCCTCTTTCTGCACTGTAGTGTTCTATGATCTATGAAGGCACCTGGAGTGACCTTTGGAAAATTTCCTTTGACTCTCATGACTAGAACCCGAGGGGTGAATGCCCTGCCTCAAGGAAGCCTGTGTGTGCCTGGCTTAGAGCAAATGAAGTGTCCTGGCCTCAATAACTTTGATTGTTGCCCCCATCCCCTTTGCTGTTACATAAAGTGTTTAACTTCAAGCTCTGTGTTCTGTATCCTGACCTTCTCCAGAAACCATTCCATTTATATTGTGGATCCAATTAAGTTACTAGTCAATATTGACTCCCCCTCCCCACAGTATGGATGATGGAGTTCACTGTGGGTAATGTTGATAAATGATAAGGGAGAGTGGTTCAATTCTTGTTGGAAGTTATTTAATGGTGTGAATATTATCTCTTTAAAAATGTATTAGTGGCTTAGGCATTGCTGGCATCTATAGCTCAGCCCTACAGATTTTTGGATGTCTGCATGGGGATGATAAAGGGGGCAGAAGAGCTGAGGAAACAGTTCTACAGCTCCAAATGCTCACCCGAAAGTCTGATCCCTACCAGAAGTGTGCTTCAGATCTCAACCTTGCTATTGGGGAAAGAGGGAGTCACTAAATGAGAGATAGTGGGGTTGCCTTGAGATTGGGAGAGGTGAGTAGAGGGGGAGCGAGTGAGCTACTTGTCTCCACTGTGGCTGATATCCATTCAACATAAAAACATAGGAGCTAGGTGCAGCCACAGTCAATTCAGCCTCTCGAACCTGCTCCACCATTCAATATGATCATATCTGATCTCATCTCAGTCTCAACTCTACTTTCCTGCTCACTCCGCATAACCCTTCTGTTAATTAAAAACCTATCTCATCCTTAAGTTTGTTTAGTATTCTGGCAATCACCACACTGTGGGTTGTGTATTCCGCAGATTCACCACCCTTTGAATAAAGTAATTCCTCCTCATTTCTATTTTAAATCTGCTACCCCTTAGCCTAAAATTACAGCCTCATTCTAGAATGTTCACCAAGGGGAAGCATCTGTTCTATGTCAATCCTGTCAATCCCTTTTAGCATCTTATATACCTCAATTAGATTTCCTCCCATTCTTCTAAACTTCAGTTAGTATTGTGCGGAGGGTGTGGAGAGTCTACAGAAGGATCTAGATAGGCCGGGCGAATGGGCCAGGAAATGGCAAATGGAATTGAATGTTGGCAAGTGTGAGGTGGTCCACTTTGGTAGGAATAATGGTAGGAAGGATTATTACTTACGTGGCGAAAGACTGCAGCAGGCGACGGTGCAGAGGGACCTCGGGGTCCTTGTGCATAAGTCGCAAAAACCCAGCCTGCAGGTGCAGCAGGTGATCAGGAAGGCGAATGGGATGCTGGCCTTCATAGCGAGGGGGATTGAATATAAAAGTAGGGAGGTCTTGCTGCGGCTGTATAGGGCATTGGTGAGGCCGCAGCTGGAGTACTGTGTGCAGTTTTGGGCGCCGTACTTACGCAAGGATATTTTGGCCTTGGAGGGAGTGCAGAGGAGGTTTACTAGACTGATGCCGGAGTTGAGGGGGTTGAGCTATGAGGAGAGGCTGAATAAACTAGGCTTGTACTCGTTAGAGTTTAGAAGAATGAGGGGAGATCTCATTGAGACATATAAGATGATGAATGGGATGGATAGGATAGAGGTGGAGAGACTCTTCCCGCTCAGAAAGGATAGTAGGACGAGGGGGCACAGCCTCAAGATAAAGGGGGACAGGTTAAGAACGGAGTTGAGGAGGAACTTCTTCACTCAAAGGGTGGTGAATCTCTGGAATTCTCTGCCCGTTGAAGTGGTGGAGGCTCCCTCGCTAAATATTTTTAAGACGCGGGTTGATGGGTTTTTGATAAGAGAGGGGATTAAGGGTTATGGGGAGAGGGCGGGAATGTGGAACTGAGCCACGACAGATCAGCCATGATCTTATTGAATGGCAGGGCAGGCTCTAAGGGCCAGATGGCCTACTCCTGCTCCTATTTCTTATGTTCTTAAACTGCTTCTCTCTTCATAAGACAAATCCCTCATCTCTGGAACCAATCTAGTGAACCTTCTCTGATGTGTTTATGTCCTTCCTGAAATAAGGGGACCAAAACAGTGTGGAGTATTCCAGATGCAGACTCACTAATGCCCTAACTAAAGGGAGTGGCATTGGGAGAGTCCAGGAGACGCCTGGCAGGGCTGCAATTCAGGCCAGGTCAAGATCCAGTTTACAGTCACTAAATCACCAAGTATATGCACTGTTTTCCTTACAATGCCCCATTCACTAACTTCATTTTGCACATTTGAGATAACCCTTTAACCCTAGAATCCCTATGCTGCAGAAAGAGGCCACTCGGCCCATTGAGTCTGCACCTACTGTCTGAAAGAGCATCCCACCCAGGCCTTCCCCTCTGCCCTATCCCCGTAACCCTGGGTATTTACCATGATTAATCCACCTAACCTACATTTATTTGGGCACTAAGTGGCAATTTAGCACAGCCAATTCAGCTAACCTGCACATCTTTGGACTGTGGGAGGAAACTGGAGCATCTGAAGGAAACCCACGCAGGCAGGGAAGAACATGCAAATTCCACACACTTGTCCAAGGCCGGAGTCAAACCCTGGGTGAGATAGTAGTGCAAACCACTGTGCCCTTCCCCTTCATCTACTGCTCCACCCCCACCTCAATCTGGCTTTGGGTGAGTGACTCAAAAGACACAAGTTGCTTACTCTTTGAGCTGTGTGACTCCAAAGAGGAGACACAGAATACCAGAAAAATAATACTGATGCATACTGGCTCTGTCTCTCAATGTTATCAGAGAACTTATGTTGTCTGTAAATTCTCAGATATTTTTCCACCCTTTATCCGTCAATTTTTTTTTACCTTTGTATCTCACCCTATCTCAGAAGAATCTCTTAATTTCATTTGAATAAAAATTTATACAATTGGAAATTTCTCAAATTGAATTGTTTCTTGCAGCAGTAGGATATGAAGGCAGGGTTCAGTGTTCAAAGGGAATATACAATCAGCCAGAAATACAGCTTCTTTATAAATTCATGAGATGTGGGCGTTGTTGGCAAGTCCAGCATTTGTTGCCCATCCCTAATTACCCTTGAGGAGGTGGTTGTGAGCGGCCTTTTGAACCGCTGCTGTGCTTGTGTGTAGGTACACCTGCTATGTTGTTAGGGAGGATTTTGACCCAGAGACAGTGAAGGAACAGTGATATATTTCCAATTTAGGATGGGGTGTGACTCAGACGGGAACTTGCAGGTGGTGGTGGTGTTCCCAGGTATCTATTGCCCTTGTCCTTCTAGATGGTAGTTGTTGTGGGTTTGGAAGGTGCTGCTGAAGGAACCTTGGTGAGTTGCTGCAGTGCATCTTGTGGATGATGCATGCTGCTGTCACTGTTTGTCATTAGGAGAGGAAGTGAACGTTTAAGATGGTGGGTGGAGTACTGATCAAGTGGACTGTTTTGTCCAGAATGTGATTGAACCTTATATGAGTTGGTCTGTGATTAAAGTCACATATGGGCCTGAATGGTGAGATAGCAAATTTCCTTCAAAATATTAATAACCCAATTGGGATGTTATGACAATCTTAACACCTTCATGGTTATTTTTGTTGATACCATCTTTTTTCGAAGCTTATTTTATACGTTTTTCTGAAATGTCAGTTTGCTGAGTAGCTATGGTGTTATTTGAATTCCCATTCACTGGTAGTCACATTGTCACATTATCCCCATGTCTTACCTAGGATGGAAAATTGTCAGACTGGAGAATGGTGGACAGTGGTGATTCACTGCTTTTTTTCCTTGTATATAAATGATTTGGATATTGGAAAACGGTGATGATAGCAAACTTGGAGGTGTGGCAAAGAGCAAGGATTATGCCAATTAACTGCAATAGGATAGGCTCGTACAATGAATGGGTAGATGGAATTTCACACGCAGAATTGAGGTGATGCATTTTGCCAGAAGGGATAGGGAGAGGCAACATAGACTAACTGGTGAAATTTTAAAGATTGTATGGGAAAAGAGGAACCTAGGATTTCATGTGCATCG
Organism: Carcharhinus amblyrhynchos; assembly: GCF_965287045.1. Taxonomy (NCBI): domain Eukaryota; kingdom Metazoa; phylum Chordata; class Chondrichthyes; order Carcharhiniformes; family Carcharhinidae; genus Carcharhinus; species Carcharhinus amblyrhynchos. The sequence continues at coordinate 86,998,121 of NC_137332.1, read as the reverse complement.
ATCTTTGATGCTGACAGGCCACACGTTTAAAAAAAAGTTTCTTAGTCACAGAAAGGCTTACATTATTAGCACTGTAATGAAGTTACTGTGACATTCCCCAAGTCGCCATAGTCCGGTGCCTGTTCAGGTCAATGCACTGAACCAGCGTGTCTTTCAGAATGTGCCAGGAAACTGGAGCACCCGGAGGAAACCCACGCAGACACGGGGAGAATGTGCAAACTCCACACAGACAGTGACCCAAGCCGGGAATCGAGCCCAGGTCCCTGGCACTGTGAAACAGCAGTGTTAACTACTGTGCCACCCTCCAATTTAATGTTTAGCCATTTAGCGTTCAGTATAATTACTCCATATGTTCATGAAGAGTTATTACATAAATAGGAATCAGGCAGAAACAGGTGACTGACCAAATAGTGAACCTTAGTTCAGTTTCAATTCAAGAATAAATCATTAATAATCAGCAGTTAATGAGAAGTCACTTTAGGATATTTCTGTATTTCTCCATCAGCTTTTCTTATGAGGACATTAGGGTGGTGTAAGAGCTGGGAAAGAAATGGGACTGATTCTCCTGCAGCCTTGGAGACTCTCTCTATCAGGACACACACACTGTCCGTGACTGTTAAATTTTTCTGAATGAATGGGACATTTCTAAAGACATCAAGATAACAGAAGTAGAGTGACTAGCAAAGTATATGACATGTTGGGCTTCATTAATAGAGGTACTGGGCGGGATTTTACAGACTCATTCATCCCGAAACCATAAAATCGCGCCTGAGGTCAACAGACCTTTCTATCATCTACCCCTCGCCCGCTCCAATTCCCGTTGCAGGTGGGACAGTAAAATTCTGGCCATTGAGTACAAAAGCAGGAAATTATGCTGAACCTTAATAAATCCCTGGTTAGACCACAATTCGAGAGAGAAATGTATCCAGGTCCAGTCACCACACTTCAGGAAGGATGTGAGGGCCCTTGAGAGGATGCGGAGGATAATGGGTCCAAGTGCGAGAGATTTGGTGTCAGAGGGTGGTGGGTGCAGGGAACTGGCTGCCGGCGGTGGTGGTGGAGGTGGATTCGATGGGGTCTAAAAGACTTCTGGATGAGTACATGGGACTTAGTAAGATAGAGGGTTATAGGTAAGCCTAGGACGTAGAGATATGTTGGGCGTAACTTGTGGGCTGAAGAGCCTGTTTGTGCTGTAGTTTTTCTATGTTTTATGTTCTACGTTCTATTTTAGCTCCAAGGTTAGGGTTGGAGAAGCTGGGGCTGTTCTACTTGGAGTAAAGGAGATTGAGGGGAGATTTGATAGATATGTAGGAGATGATAACAGGTTTCGATAAAGTAGTTAAGGAAAAACCTTTCCAATTGGCAGTTGGTACAATGACTGGGGGACACAGATTGAAGGTTTTGGGAAAGAGTTGCGGGGGGTGGGAAGGAAATGTGAGAAAGAATATTTTTGCACAGCGAGTGGTGATGAGGTGGAACTTGCTGCCCACGAGGGGGTGGAAGTGAAGACAATGAATGATTTCAAGAGAAAATTGGATGGGAAGTGGAGGGAAATAAATTTAGAGATATGGAGATAGAGTGGGGAAAATGGGACTGATTGGATTGCTCTACAGGGAACCAGTACAGACTAAATGGGCTGAATGACTTTCTGTGTTGTAATGACTATGATTCAATGATAAAACAGCTGAAAATGGTTGAATTTACTACTTCACCCTGAGGAACTCCTGCAGTGATGTCCCGGAGCTGAGATGATTGGCCTCTAACCATCACAACCATCAGCCTTTGTGCCAGGTATGACTCCATCCAACAGAGGATTTTCTCCCCTCGATTCCCATTGATTTCGGTTTTATATGAGCCACTTGATGCCACACTCGGTCAAATGCTGCCTTAGGTCATAGAATCCCTGCAGTGCAGAAGGGGGCCATTCAGCCTACTGAGTCTGCACTGACTACAATCCCAGCCAGGCCCTATCCCCACAAGCCCATTGTTTACCCTAGCTCGTCCCCTGACAGTATGGGGCAATTTAGCATGGCTAATCCATCTAACCCGCAGATCTTTGGACTGTGGGAGGAAACCGGAGTAACTGGAGGAAGCCCACGCAGACTCGGGGAGAATGTGCGAACTGCACACAGACAGTGACCCGAGGCCAGAATTGAACCCGGGTCCCTGGCATTGTGAGGCAGCAGTGCTAACCACTGTGCCACCGTGCCGCCCCAGTAACTTGATGTCAAGGGCAGTCATTCTTACCTCACCTTTGGATTTTCATTCTTTTTATCTGTGTTTGGACCAAAGTCAGGAGCTGAGTGACTCTGGCAGAACCCAAACTGATCATCAGTGACTGAGTTATTGATAGCATTGTCCATGATCTTTTCCATTATTTTACTGATGAATGAGAACAAATATACACTCCACTATCTCAGTATATTGATTCAGTATACTGATTTTAGCTGGTCAGTAATGAGTACTGGATGCAGACCAGGAATTGCAAAATCCTTAACATGCTGAGTTAGTGCATTTTAGATTATTGACAGTGCTTTTCCATTTCACAGATTCAGAATAGATGTTACAACATGGAAAGATGTGGAGTTGCCAGCGTTGGACTGGGGTAGGCACAGTAAGTAGTCTCACAACACCAATTCAAAGTCTAACAGGTTTATTGGTAGCATGAGCTTTCAGAGTGTTGCTCCTTCATCAGATGAGTGAAGAGTTCAGTTCACAAACAGGGCATATACAGACACAAACTCAATAATGGTTGGAGTGCGAGTCTTAACAGGTAATCAGGTCTTTACAGATGCAGACAGTGTGAGTGGAGAGTGGGTTAAGCACAGGTTAAAGAGGTATGAATTGTCTACAGTTAGTGAGACAGGGAAAGAGGCCATTCAGCCCTTCTTTCTCTACCACTCCAATGCCAAATCATCCCTAGCTAATCCCTTTGCTTCAGTTTCCCTCCCCATTTCTCTGTGTCAGTCAGAATCGGAAACCACTGCCCACTCTCTCTCTCTCTCTCTCCATAGCCCTGTATGAATCCCAAACTAATCCCATTCCCTCATTTTCTCTCCCTAGCCCTGTATCAATCCCAGATGAATACAAATATCTCCTCTTTCCCAAAAATTCTGTGTCAAGGACTTTGGGTGGCTTCTGTATAGATGAACAGATATCTGAGAGCGAATTACAAACTGGAATCTCATCGAAGGGCTTGGGGGTTTTATATATAGGAAAGCAGATACCTGAGAGTGAGTTACAAACTAGAATCTAATCGAGGGGTTTGGTTGGTTTAATAATAGAATAACTGATATCCGGGAGTGAGTTACAGACAGAATCTAATTGAAGGGTTTGGTGTGGTTTATAGATAGAAATACAGATACCTGGGAGTGAAAGCTAGTGGCTTGCTTCGGTGTTTTTTTGTGTGTGGAGGGGGTCTGGTTATTCTCACTCTGCAATATCTGTAAGTGTGATTACTGCACTCATCGTGATGTGTGATTTTCACCAGCTCAAAAGTGTAAATGTAGGACCTGCTTAGAACATTAGGTGATGAGAGAGGCAGATTCAGCAATGGATTATTGCTTTTTCTTAGATCAGTGCAAATCAAATCCAAATCATTGGGTTGGGGGGCACACTCATAACAGTGTGTGGAGCAGACAGTTGGTGCCCAGTATTCAGTGCCTTGAGGGGCTCCACACTCCTTATCCTTATTGTCCAACAACTCAGCGTTTGTCATTTGCATTGTGCAGATAATCAGATGGCACATGAAAAACCCTGCAGGGCACTTGCATTGCCCTTGGGCAGTGGATATTAAAATGCTGATTTATATTCCGTCAGGCACACACACCTCACTGAATGATAAACACAGCTTAATATTTAATGTAGTGACACTGAGGACTGATTCTCCTGCAGCTATTTCTCAACCTTTTTGAATGAAGGCTACAGTGGCTAGCTGCACACATGTGAAAGACAATATCAAACACTCCCAGAACAAGGACAGCATGGGGTTAGATACAGAGTAAAGCCCCCTCTACACTGTCCACATCTGAAACCCGAGGACAAATACAATCCAGAGGTAAATACAATACAAATCAGCTACCCAAGAAACAGGGATGAGAAGGGTAATAAAGAGTGAATATTATAAGCCTTCCATACTGTTCCCCAGATCACTGTTTGCGTGAAGTATTACTGTTTAACATGAAGTTAAACAGTAATACTTTATGAATTTAATTGCTGCAGAATCCAATCCTACCTTGACCCACCCTCTGTCAGGGGAGATTTCAGTGTGATGGGGTGAGAGCAGAATTGCCCCCTCCCTTCCCCACCCACTCGTCCCTCTCCCCCAACCCCTCCCAATCTGCCCCCTCCCCCTTTTCCCTTCCCCTTCCTCTCTCCCCTTCCCCTTTCCCCCCCTTCCCCTTCTCCCTTTTCCCCCTTCCCCTTCTCCCTTTTCCCCCCTCCCCTTCCCCTTCTCTCCCCTTCCCCCCTCCCTTCCCCCTTCTCTCCCCTTCCCCCCTCCCTTCCCCCTTCTCCCTCCTTCCCCCCTCCCTTCCCCCTTCTCCCTCTCCCCCTTCCCCCCTCTCCCCCTCCCCTTTCTCCCCACCCCACCCACTTCTCCCCACCCCCTTCCCCTCCTCCCCCTTCCCTATTCCCCCTCCCCACCTCCCTACCTCCCACTACCCCCTTCCCCTCCCTACCTCCCACTACCCGCTTCCCCACCTCCCCTTCCCCTCCTCCCTCCCTTGCCCCCTCCCACCCCACACATGCCTCTCTCCCCCCACTACTCTCCCCCCCGATTCTTCTTCCCCCTCCCCACCTCCCCCTCCCCCTTCGCACCTCTTCCCCCTCCCCACCTCTCCCCTCTTCCCCCTCCCCACCTCTCCCCTCTTCCCCCTCCCCACCTCTCCCCTCTTCCCCCTCTCCACCTCTCCCCTCTTCCCCCTCTCCACCTCTCCCCTCTTCCTACCTCTCCCCTCTTCCCCCTCTCCACCTCTCCCCTCTTCCTCCTCTCCACCTCTCCCCTCTTCCTACCTCTCCCCTCTTCCCCCTCTCCACCTCTCCCCTCTTCCTACCTCTCCCCTCTTCCCCCTCTCCACCTCTCCCCTCTTCCTCCTCTCCACCTCTCCCCATCTCCTCCCTTCCCCACCTCTCCCTCCCCCTCCCTGCCTCCTTCCCACCTCCCACCTCCTTCCCCCCACCACTCTCCCCCCTCATTCTTCTCCCCCCAGCCCCCCTCCCCTCCACCCCCCCACCCCTCCACCCCCACCAACACTCCCCCTCCACCCCTTACCCCCACCCCACTCTCCCCCACCCCCCTCTCCACCCCTTCACACCAACCCCCAACCCCTTCCCCACCTCTTACCCCACCCCTCCCCTCCCCCCCAACCTCGCCCCCACCCCCACAATCCCCACCCTCCACCCCTCTCCTCATCTCCCCCTCCCCTCCCCCCGACCCCTCTCGCCCCCCCTCCCCTCCCCGACCCCTCTCGCCCCCCTCCCTCCCCCCCCCGACCCCCTCCCTCCTCCCCCCCGACCCCTCTCGCCCCCCGACCCCCTCCCTCCCCCCCCGCCCCCCTCTCTCGCCCCCCTCCCTCCCCCCCCGCCCCCCTCTCTCGCCCCCCGACCCCTCTCGCCCCCCTCCCCTCCCCCCGACCCCTCTCGCCCCTCCCGACCCACCCCAACCCCAACCCCAACCCCATCCGGGACCCCCGGCACTGACTCTCTCCCACATCTTGTGCTCTCAGTCCTGCCCCAGGGTGAGGTTCTGACAGGCAGTAAATCAGCATTACTCCCCAGCTGAGGTGGGAGGAGGCTGTTCAGCTCCTCACGGCTGTTGCATCATCCAATTCGATCACAGCCGACCCGTATCTTAGCTCCATCTCTCCGCGAACCAAGACAAAGCTGTCAGTCTCGATGTGAGATGTTTCTGTTCCATTACCACCCATAGCTTTGCTGCAGGAGACGTGTCCAGACTTTCACTCCACTTAGTGTGAAGAAAGGTTCTAATTTTTCAGATTGTACCCCCTTGTTTTGGACCCCCTCATCCAAACAGGCAATCGTTTCTCTCTATCCACCGTATCAACTTTTTAAAATTCTTGCAAGTTCTACATTCAGGGAACGACAAGTGTATTCATCAGTTCAGTGACTAAACCATTTCTCTCCGTGTTTTGTGTCGCCTTTCACCTGCAGAGAAGGTGAAATTACGAAAGTGTTTTTGTTACAAAAACGAATCCTTTAAACATATGCGGCAATTGAATTACATCACGTGGTGTAATTGCAAGCCAGTTGCGGAGGGTGTGAAGTGTTGTGTTTGCAACAATTTACTACAGATCCAGGAGTCTCTGTGAACCAATTAGTACTGAGCAGCAGTGTCAGTGTCAGCACGCTTTAACTGAGTGACTCACCTCCAGGAGGTTTCAAGTGGCCTGCAGTGGACAGTCAGTCTGCTGTCGTCCTTGCCCCTGAGTCCATTCTCAGCTGGTGTGGGAGAGTCACAGCAGAGGCAAACAGAAAGAAAGATGAAAAAGATAAATGCAGAATAGAAAGGAAGTTGCACTCATCTTTACACATTCAGGGACATCCCAAATCACCTTCTGGTCAATGAAACATATTGAAAAAACAGCCGCTCTTGTGACGTAGGAAATGCAACAGCCAACCTGTGCACAGTAAGATCCCACAAACAGCATGATGAAAATGACGAGATAATCTGCTTTTGAATGGTTTCAGGAGTTAATAATATTGGCTGTGACTCCCCCTGCTGTTCCTTGAAACGGAATCCTTGATGTTCACACCTCTATGTAATGTCTCACTCAAAGGACAGTGCAGCATTCCCTCAGTACTGCCCCAAGTGGGCCAGCCCAGACCATGTGCTCACAGTCCTGGACTGGGACTTCACCTTTCCGTCTCAAAGGTCAGAGTGCCATCTCCTGAACCATGGCAGAATACGCCCAAAAATCCCTTCAGGAGGGCAGAAATAACAGGAACTTCAGATATTACAGCAATAGCTTTAACCTATTCTGCTGGAGAGTGGGTGATGGAGTGACAGTCTGTTACATTTGCTCTCTGTTACTTTATGTTGATGTCACTTGAGAGTAAAGAGACAGCATCCGATCCCAGCTCACCAGCTCCTAGCCAATTAGATTGAAGTTACCAGCAACACTTCAGCATTTCATCAAAGTGGCTATCAACTTGAAGTCTAGGGAATGGCCAGTGTAACAGCTATTTTTCAAAGGCAGACAGAACTAATTTGAATAATTACAGACCATCTAACATCCACAGTAGCAGAAGGTTTTTGAGCCTTTGGTTACCAAGGAAATGACCAACTATCTAGTGGGAGATTGAAATTACATGGAATTGCATCGAGTCAACATCACAACAATAGATCATTCCATGCAAGATCCACACTGCTGTTTGTACTCGCTTCAAGCGTCCTCTAATCTTTTACAGTGAATCAAATCACATCCTATTCCTTTCTCCCTCATGCGTTTATCTCGTTTTCCCTCAAATATGTCTATTCTCTTCACCTCAACAGCTCCCTATGTAAGCGAGTTCCACCTTACCACTCTCTAGATAGAAAAGTTTCCTTTGAGCCTAATAATGTGTGGGTGCATGACCTTTCTTTCTTTCTTTCCTTTGTATGTCTTTCATATACAACTCTGTTCAGTGAGAAACCACATCTAATACCGCCAATTTGGCAAACAACATTGAACCATGATCTCCTGGTCTTCAGTCTAACTGCACCATTCACTTTTTTCAGTGCCAAGTAACAAGCCAGCTAAGTCTGCAAACAAGCCAAGTTCCACATTGAGGGATTTCCCTGGTTTCAAAGTGTGAGTATTACAAAAATATATCGAAGATGCACAACATTGATGTCCTTGTGCTTCAAGTAATTTGCTTGTCCAATAACCAACAGGCCATGGATACAACCTTACAGCTAGTCATGGCCATCTTGAAGGGTCCTCGAGGGCATCAATTTACGGTGATTGACCAAAGAACCACATGCAACATGAGGAAAACCTTTTCCAAGCAGCAAGTGATTAGGATCTGGAGTGTGCTTCTTGAGAGTGTGGTGGAGGCAGATTCAGTCGAGGATTTCAAAAAGGAATTGGACAATTATCTGAAGAGTAATGATTTGCAGAGCAATGAGGGAAAGGTAGGAGAATGGGACAGAATTAGCTTGATGGACTGAACAGCCCTCTTCTGTGAAATATGTTCTGGCCATACATGTGAGGCATGCCATCACGGATTTTGACGTCCTTGAAGAGGAAGCCCACCTTCACCACTATCAACAAATACCATCATCAAAATAAGCAATATCAATCTGAACAAAGCCCCAAATGTGCAACGGTCAATGTCAGAACTCCTTAAGTGCACCAATCCCAATTCTGAATGTTGGTGATGTTAACAGTGATGATACAGTGAAGCTGTAGACGAAAACCTCACGGACTGAATGTCCACAGGAGTTTTGCAACATTTCCTCAATGCAGCTTCCCATTCTGCTGGCAAGCAGTGTGATACAAACCCAAACCTCAAGATCAAAGTGAAAATTGGCTTCTCACAACCTTGTCGCTAAAAAAGGCTCAATTTCCCCATTGGCCAGCATAGGCCCATCTTCACCCAAGTTGTCATATACATACCTGTGACTCTGTCAGAGTGAATCCCACTGAGCAACGTGACCAAAACCAACTGGGACTGTTACAGCAAAGCTGCTGCAGCTGGTGATCTGGATCCGCACGATACCAGTATGTTAGCACCTATTAATTGGCCTCCTTACCACCAACAACACAAAGAGCATCCCCTCCCCCAATCCCCCTTACTGGATACAAGAGACATGGGAACTCCTTTGGCAATATAGCCATTCAGGCAACTCAAAGATTTGTAAAGGCTCTGTTGAAGTCTGGAATCATTGGTTTAAGTGAGATGCCAGCAGTGGATTACATTTTGTGGACTTCGAGCACATGGTCATCAGTACCTGAGACATACTACAACGCTTTGGAGACACTTTTGTACAACTGTTATTGGCTTTCAATTAAAGGATTAAAAGGTTGATGCTGGAACTCGCAAGAATCAGCACTGCTTCAAGGGTAAGTGTATCTTTTTGATTACATTGGTGCATATCACTGCATGAGTCCATAATGCAGGTGTATATATGTCTTTGGAGGGAGTTTTACATTACAGGTGAATGTGTCTGCGGTAGGTGTGATATATCACAAATGTACATGTCTCTGGAGGATGTGATATATTACAAAGGTACATGTTTCTAGATGTCAGTGTATGTATATGTAGAGAAATAGTATATCACAAGTATATATGTATCTGGAGGGAGTGAATATTATAAGGGTACATATCCCTGAAGAGTGGTATATTACAAGGGTATATGTCTGTGGAGGGCTCGGTATGTCACAGTGTGTGTCCCTGGAGTGAGTTGTACATTACAAGGGCACATGTCTCTGGAAGGAGTGTTTCTTTCATGGGCATTTATCTTAGAGAGAGTGGTATATCACAAGTGTAAATGTCTCTGGAGGGTGTAGAGTATAACAAAGATTCATGTCTCTGATTGGCATTGTATGATACAAGTGTATGTGTCTCTGGAGGGACTAGTATATTTCAAGTGTATTTTTCTTTGGAGGAAGTTGTATATTACAAGTGTGTCTAAGAACGTATGATATATTACAAATGTATCTGGCTCTGGAAGGAATGACATATTACTAGTGTATGTGTCTCTGGAGGGGGTGGTATATTACAATGGTATGTGTCTCTGTAGGGAGTGGTATTGTACAATGATACGTATCTCATCGGTGTTGTATGTTACGAGTATATGTGCCTCTGGAGGGAGTGGTACATTACAAATGTATGTGTCACTGGAGGGAGGTCTACAATATAAGGGCACACATCCCTTCAGGGTGTGTATATTGCAAGGACATCTGAAAAGAGAGCTATAAGAAAATACACACATAGGAATCAGGAGCAGGCTATTCAGCCCCTTGAACTTGCTTGGCATTCAGTGTGGTCTTAGTTAAGCTGATGTTCACCTCAACTCCACTTCCCTATCTGGCCCCATAGCCTTTGACTTCCTTATCGATGAAAAATCTGTCTAACTCAGCCTTGGCTATATTAAATATTCCAGCCCCCACTGCTCCAAAGAAAACGGATTTCAAAGACTCACCACCCTTTGAGAGAAAAAAAATTCTTCATTTCCATCTTAAATGGGTAACTCCTTATTCTCCATCTGAGTGCCTTATGTCATAGATGAGGGGAACATTCTCTAGTATCTGACTACAAAACACTCACTTTCTATCTAGATCAGTTAATATAGATGGTAAATAGTTGGGACCCCAGTACAGATTCCGTTATATCACACAGGTTACAGTTGGCCAACCTGAAAATGACCCATTTATCACAACTCTGGCAAACTAACAAAAATCAATGTTCTGTACAGAGTAAGATAATCTCTTGTCTTTTGTATTGGACCACATCATATTTTAAAATGATTATTATTTTATGAGATGTGACATCTGTTAATTCATTGCCCATCCCTAGAGGGAAGTTAAGAATCAACCACATTACTGTGGGCCTGGAGTCACATGTCGGCCAGACCAGGTAAGGACAGCAGATTTCATACTCAAAAGGGACAATAGTGAACCAGATGGGGTTTCACAACAATCAATGATAGTTTCATGGTGACCATTATTGAGCCCAGCTCTACATTCCAGATTTATTTATTGATTTATTAACCAGCTGCTGTAGTGGGATTTGAACCCATGTATCCAGAGCATTAGCTTGGCCCTGTGGATTATTAGTCTAGTGATATTCCCACTACACCATCATCTTGCCATATAGAAATCCAAAAGTACTAAACTTTATCCACCCTAGAATGAGTCTGGTTTAGATTGAAGTATACAAGTTAGAAATTCCATTCGGCTACACTGCATAATAATTTTGTGCCAATTCTGTACAGGACATGACTTATCATTATTCTAAGAGCATAACATATTTTACAGTGCTGCAAATGTTAGGATATTATCTAATCCTTTTCTCATTGGCCTCAATTATCCATTTATCTGGAAGCCCCAAAATCAAAAACACAGGGTTCATTTCCAAGGTCACATCAAATAATTTTCCAGCTCTTGATTTTCATTTTTGACTCAAGACGAGACATAGTGAGTATAGTCCGCTATTACCAATTTACACTTTGGCACAGTGTGGATATTGTCAGGGTCTATCTTCCATTAAATTTGGTGTGATATGCAAATTGTCTGGAATTTTTTTGTTGAGTCTCCTTCATTCCATTACAAACTGAGATTTTATTTAACACCCCAGATCTCTTCATCAATATTAACCACGAGGTCCTTTCCCCAAGTCTGCAGAACCCCTTGTGTGTTTGGTTTGGATCAGGAGCACAACGTGTCATAAAACTTACTAATTAATCACTTTGCTTCTGTGGGCAGAAAGATTGTTTCCACTAGGGAAACACTGGCATTAAGAAGCGGCGATGTTTTATTAAGAATAAAGTCTGAGTTGTAAGCACCTAGAAAAGGAATGTTTGGGGATATCACGTTGTTGACACGGTTGTTTAAAGGATAATAAGGAGATCCTCGAAACAGGTCTCCTAGTCTTGAGTCCCCTATCCCTCCAAACGTCAAAATCATAGTCCAGAAGAACATAGAACATAGAACATTACAGCGCGGAACAGGCCCTTCGGCCCACAATGTTGCGCCGACCAGTCTTATTTTTAAAAAAAAAACATTGACCCACTAATCTAAACCAATCCCTTTTCGACCATAAACCTATCCACCAATCTCTTAAACGCCCCCAAACTAGGTGCATTTACAACTGCAGCAGGCAGGGCATTCCAGTCCCTCACCACCCTCTGGGTAAAGAACCTGCCCCTGACATCCGTCCTATAACTACCCCCCCTTAATTTAAAGCCATGCCCCCTCGTGCTAGCTTTCTCCATCCGAGGAAACAGGCTATCACTATCCACCCTATCTAAACCTCTAATCATCTTATATGTTTCTATAAGATCCCCTCTTAGCCGCCTTCTTTCCAGTGAAAACAACCCCAAATCCCTCAGTCTCTCCTCATAGGACCTCCCCTGCATACCAGGCAACATCCTGGTAAACCTCCTCTGCACCCTCTCCAAAGCCTCCACATCCTTCCTGTAATGTGGGGACCAGAACTGCACACAGTACTCCAAGTGCGGCCGCACCAGAGTTGTGTACAGTTGCAACATGACGCTGCGACTCCTAAATTCAATCCCCCTACCAATAAACGCCAAGACACCGTATGCCTTCTTAACAACCTTATCTACTTGATTCCCAACTTTCAGGGATCTATGTACACATACACCTAGATCCCTCTGCTCCTCCACTCTATTCAAAGTCCTCCCGTTAGCCTTATACTCAACACATCTGTTATTCCTACCGAAATGGATTACCTCACACTTCTCCGCATTAAACTCCATCCGCCACCTCGCGGCCCAGCTCTGCAACCTGTCCAAGTCACCCTGCAAACTATGACACCCTTCATCACTATCTAGAAGACCTGGAGGAAAGTCTGGGTACCCTGTTTGGGAGCAGAAGTCAACATAGATCTTCCCTCCAAATCAGGGACCATATTCCATGCTCTGAGTATTAGTGATTATTGGAATCTCATACTTGTTTGGTACAGTCTTAAAGGCTGGAATGCTCCCAAAAGATTTCTAAGTGTTGAATTCGCATGAAAACTGGAGTTCAGAGAAGAATCTCCCAACTCTGTGGACTGCAGAGGTTGCTGGAGTGTATATTATTATGAATCCGTGGGTGGAGCCTATTCCCGCCGGAGATGCCTGCAGCATTAGTTCTGAGCAGGCCACTGCGCATGTGCCAATCTGTCAGTGCCGAGATTGACGCATGCAGAGTGGGCCCTTGTCTATCAGCCTCCCACTTGCTGGTCAGCTGCATGATCCCGCAACACCAGCTGTGCGACCCCCAACCTTTCCCCCCCCCCAACCAAAGTCCAATTGCTGGCCTCCCAAACACCCTCATCGCAGCCCCCAACCCCCTGATATCCACCACCATCGTCTGATTTCCCCCCTTGGCTGTTACGCACACCACCCCCTCCCTGCTGTCCCAAGCGCCCTCCCCCCACAGTACTGCCTGAACCTCTGGAGGGCCCCGATTGCTCCCCCCCCCCCGCCCCCGTTTATCCAGTGGGGTTCAGCTGCTAGTTTGCTGTTAGTGGGGAGCGACTCCAAACCCTGCTGGAGTGAACCACTGTGGTGGGGGCTGCGGGGGGGAGATGCTAGTGCAGCTGGAGACTTCATCCTGGGACCCACTAATCACATTTAAATTACATTAAAACATGTATTTACACTGTTTGTTTGACGCTATCTCGCCAGTTTCCAGCGTGGAACTGTTGCAGCCGGAAATCGGGCGCTGGGAGGTGCTATCGGGCCGGGAACGCATGCAGGAATGTGGCACATTGGTGCAGCAGGATGGGCAAATCGCCCCCAAATCTCAAAGAAACAGCAGAGTTTGGAAAGAGTATTCAGACTGACCAGCTTCAATATCGAGGCAAATAGAAGTGGGGTCTCCTTTTATCCAATCTTGTATAAATCTAAGATCATAGAAACCATGCAGTGCAGAAAGAGTCCATCTGGCCCATCGATCCTGCCCAGGCCCCCCCCCCCACCCCTACACATTTAATTCCCCGCATCTCAGGACACTAACGGACAATTTTTAACACAGCCAGTTTATTTGCTGGAGCAGACGAGCGAAGGAGCAGAGAGACAGATAAGAAATTACCTGTTGAAAACCTGTTTAAATAAGTTTAAAGCACTTTCGTAGTAAGAACTTACCTTGTAGAACTGTTTAAATCATTTAAAAGCATTTTTGCGGGCTTTTTGTATCTACCGCTTTAAGAATTCTAAGGGAGTGGATCGCAGGGAGTTGTGGGGGAGCAGGCTTTAAAACAGTGCCAGGTTTAAAAGGAGGCCTGGTGTAGACAGCGGGCAGCGTCGGAGCGGGCAGTGGAGTGAGAGGGAAGCAGAGTGAGCTATTAGGGTTTAGGAGCAAAAGGGCTGGGGAGAAAAAGGGCCAGGTGAGTTCGTGTGGAAATTTTCAATATTACTACAGTGAATAATGGAGGGGCATGTGATGTGTGGTTTCTGTATGATGTGGGAGCTGGTGGACCCCAGGGTCCTTCCCAGTGACCATGTCTGCAGTAAGTGCAGGTTGCTGGAGGAGCTCCAGCTCAAGGTAGATGAGCTGGCCTCTGAGCTACAGACACTGAGGCTCATCAGGGGGAGAGAGGGTGCCATTGTCAATGGGGTGCAGGAGACATCCACCCCCCCCTAGACTGGCTAACTCTAAGGGTCAGGAACAAGAGGGGGCTGCTGAGAGGAGGAAGGAGGGTGGGGAGCGGAGGAAGGAGGGTGAGGAGCGGAGGAAGGAGGGTGGGGAGCGGATGCCTCAGCCTCTCAATCTGCATAACAGGTTTGAGGTTCTTGCTTCCAGTGTGGATGAGAACGAGGGAGGTGAGGTCGGTGAGCAAACTGCACACGGTACAGCGATGCAGACGCAGGACATAGGCAAAGAGAAGGTGAAAAGGAATGTAGTAGTGATTGGGGATAGTGTGGTTAAGGGTATTGACACTGTCCTTTGTCACAATGACAAAGTGCACAGAAGGGTGTGTTGTCTGCCTAATGCTCGGGTCCGGGATGTCACATCCGGGCTGCAGAGGAACCTGAAGTGGGAGGGTGAGAATCCGGTCGTTGTGGTACATGTGGGTGCCAACGACATAGGCAAAATGCGAACTGAGGATCTGGGGAGGGAGTATGAAAAGCTGGGAATGGAATTAAAAAGTAGAACCAACAAGGTGGTTATCTCTGGGCTACTGCCTGAACCGAGTGCAGACGGGCGTAGGGTTGATAGGATTAAGGAAGTGAATGGGTGGCTCAGGGATTGGTGTGGGAGGAATGGGTTTGAATTTATGGGGCATTGGCATCAGTGTTGGGGTAGGTGGGACCTGTTCGGGTGGGATGGGGTTGGTCTGAACCGTGCTGGGACCAGAGTGCTGGCGAATCGAGTAAATAGGACTGTAGACAGGGCTTTAAACTAATTGGGGGGGGGGGGGGGGGGGAGGGTGTGAGGGTAGGTGACATTACGGGGTCTAAAGTTAAGGAGAGGGTAAGGGAAGAGGCCGAGGATGTCCCAATAATGAAGGGAGTAGGGGGCATGAGTATGGTTGGTGGCGTTCTGGCAAATAGGGTCCAGGTGAAGGCTGGGATGAAGGCGCTTTATCTGAATGCACGAAGCATTCGGAATAAAGTGGATGAGCTGGTGGCGCAGATCAGCACAAATGGATATGATCTGGTGGCCATTACAGAGACGTGGCTGCAAGGTGACAGGGGCTGGGAGCTGAATGTCCAGGGGTATCAAGTGTTTAGGAAGGATAGGCGGGAGGAAAAAGGGGGGGGCATAGCTCTGCTGATTAAGGATAGCATCAGGGTGGTAGCAAGGGATGATATTGGAGCCAAGGAGCAGAAAGTGGAATCGTTGTGGGTAGAGATTAGGAACAGCAAAGGGAGGAAGACGCTGGTGGGTGTCGTCTATAGGCCCCCGAATAATGATCTGGAGGTGGGGCGGGCTGTTAACGCGCAAATAAGTGCTGCGTGCAGGAAGGGGACGGCCGTAGTTATGGGGGATTTCAATCTACATATTGATTGGTCGACCCATGTTGGACGCGGTGGGCTCGAAGAGGAGTTCTTGGAATGCTGCCGGGATAGTTTCCTGGAACAGTGTGTGTTGGAGCCGACGAGGGAGCGAGCTATCTTGGATCTGGTGTTATGTAATGAGGCAGGTAGAATTAGGGACCTTGTGGTGAAGGATCCTCTTGGGGAGAGTGATCATTGTATGGTGGAGTTTCTGGTACAGATGGAGGAGGAGAAAGTGGGTTCCCGGACGCGCGTCCTTTGTTTGAACAGAGGGGAGTACGGTAGGATGAGAGAAGAATTGGCGAATGTTGACTGGGGGAGCGCGTTGGAAGGTAGGTCTGCTGAGGAGCAGTGGAGGATCTTTAAGGAGATCTTTCTTGGTGCTCAGCAGAAATTTATTCCGACGGTTAAAAAGGACCGTAGGAGGAGAGGTAATAAGCCGTGGATAACGAAGGAGGTGAAGGAAAGCGTTAAATTAAAAGCGGAGGTGTTTAGAGTAGCTAAGAGTAGTGGGCGAGAAGAGGATTGGGAGAGGTTTAAACGTCAACAAAGATTGACAAAGAAGTTGATAAAGAAGGGTAGGAGAAACTATGAAGCTGGGCTAGCGCTTAATATAAAAAAGGATAGCAAGAGTTTTTATAAATATATAAAAAGGAAGAGGCTGGCTAGGGTGAACGTTGGACCCTTAGAGGATGAGACGAGGGACTTAGTGGTAGGGGATGGGGAAATGGCTGAGGTCTTGAATAACTTTTTTGTTTCGGTCTTCACAGAGGAGGACGTGAATAATTTGCCGGGTGTTAGCGATGGAAAGGTGGTAGGACTGGAGGGTCTCAATGACACTATTGTTACTAGAGAGGCGGTGCTCAACAGACTGGAGGGACTGATTGTGGACAAGTCCCCAGGACCGGATGGAATGCATCCGAGGGTTCTGAAAGAAATGGTGGAGGTGATAGTGGATGCCTTGGTGGTTATTTTCCAGACGTCGCTGGATTCCGGGGAAGTGCCAGAAGATTGGAAAACGGCTAATGTTACGTCGTTGTTTAAGAAGGGTGCCTGGCAAAAGGCAGGGAATTATAGTTTAACGTCTGTTGTAGGTAAAATGTTAGAATCCGTCATCAAGGAGGAAATAGCGAGGCATCTTGAGGGGAATTGCTTGATAGAGCAGACGCAGCACGGTGTCGTTAAGGGGAAGTCGTGTCTGACAAATTTACTGGAGTTCTATGAGGATGTGTCTAGGGCAGTGGATAGAAGAGAGCCGGTGGATGTGGTCTTTCTTGATTTTCAGAAGGCGTTTGACAAGGTACCTCACAAAAGGTTATTGCAGAAGGTAAGGGGGCATGGAGTTGGGGTTAGGGTGTTAGCGTGGATAGAGGATTGGTTGTCAAATAGGAGGCAGAGTGTGGGGGTTAATGGGTGCTATTCGGATTGGCGGTTGGTGACTAGTGGAGTGCCCCAGGGGTCGGTGCTGGGGCCTCAGCTATTTACCATTTATATAGATGATCTGGAGGAGGGAACCGAGTGTATGGTGTCGAAATTTGCTGATGACACCAAGATTGGTGGAACGGCAAATTGCGCGGAGGGTGTGGAGAGTCTGCAGAAGGATCTAGATAGGCTGGGCGAATGGGCCAGGAACTGGCAAATGGAATTTAATGTTGGCAAGTGCGAGGTGGTCCACTTTGGTCGGAAGGACTATTACTTACGTGGCGAAAAACTGCAGCAGGCGACGGTGCAGAGGGACCTCGGGGTCCTTGTGCATGAGTCGCAAAAACCCAGCCTGCAGGTGCAGCAGGTGATCACGAAGGCTAATGGGATGCTGGCCTTCATAGCGAGGGGGATTGAATATAAAAGTAGGGAGGTCTTGCTGCAGCTGTATAGGGCACTGGTGAGGCCGCAGCTGGAGTACTGTGTGCAGTTTTGGTCGCCGCACTTACGCAAGGATATTTTGGCCTTGGAGGGAGTGCAGAGGAGGTTTACTGGGCTGATGCCGGAGTTGAGGGGGTTGAGCTATGAGGAGAGGCTGAATAAACTAGGCTTGTACTCGTTAGAGTTTAGAAGAATGAGGGGAGATCTCATTGAGACATATAAGATGATGAATGGGATGGATAGGATCGAGGTAGAGAGACTCTTCCCACTCAGAAAGGACAGTAGGACTAGGGGGCACAGCCTCAAGATAAAGGGGGTGCGGTTTAGAACGGAGTTGAGGAGGAACTTCTTCACTCAAAGGGTGGTGAATCTCTGGAATTCTCTGCCCGTTGAAGTGGTGGAGGCTGCCTCGCTAAATATTTTTAAGACGCGGGTTGATGGGTTTTTGATAAGCGAGGGGATTAAGGGTTATGGGGAGAGGGCGGGAATGTGGAACTGAGCCACGACAGATCAGCCATGATCTTATTGAATGGCGGGGCAGGCTCGAAGGACTAGATGGCCTACTCCTGCTCCTATTTCTTATGTTCTTATGTTCAGTCAACCTAACGCACACGTCTTTGGACTGTGGGATGAAACCGGAGCACCTGGAGGAAGCCCACGCAGACACGAGGAGAATGTGCAAACTCCACACAGACGAGATGCTAATTGATACAATTTTAATATCAGCACACCAAAACCCCTCTATGAACTTGGAGGTTGTAATTTAGCCACTTTTAAGCAAGGTCTGTGTTCCATATGAAGGAGCTAAATCCCCCTACTGATTTCCTTCAGGATCTTGGCAGAAAGTAAAACTGGACACACCTATGGAGGATATAACAAGTTAGGTAATATATTTATCTTGATCACTGCTATCCTGCGCAGCCATGATGGAGGTAAAGAGGTCCAATGATGTAGATCCCACTTTGTAGATGCAAAGAAGGAGATAAAGTTTGCCTTATACCACTGATAGAATGGGGGGGACTAGCAGGATAAATACATGGAGTCACTGGGATAGGATGTTGTCAGTGAAGGCTTGATGGGCCAGATGGCCACCCCTGCACTATTGGGATTCTGTGATTCTTCTACAATGCATGTTAGGCTAACAGCCTCTCGTTAGCCACCTGACTTCTGTCTCCCGTTTGTGGTCTTCTAATCTGATCGGGCCTTTCAAGAGTTTGGGAGATTACAATCAATGCACTCCCTTCTTTTAACACCCTATCATGCAAGCCATCAGATCCAGGGATCAGCCTTCATCTCATTTATTTCTCAGTGCTTCCTCACTTGTGATCGTGCTTGTTTTAAGTGCCTGCATCCATTTTTTCCCTCAATTATCCATTATTAATGAGATGTTTGTTGTGTTCTTGATTGTAAAGACAAATACGAATTATTTATTCAAAATTTGTCATCTTCTTGTTTTCCATTGTCAAATCCTCAGCTGCTTTTTCTCAGGGATCAATATTTATTTTAGCTTGTCTCTTTTTTATATAGTTGTAGAAGCTCTTATTGTCTGGTTTTATGATTCTTGCTATTTAATTCTCATAATTCATTTCTCTCTGGCAATTTTTTTTATGATGGAGGGGATCATCGTATCATAGAACCCCCACAGTGCAGAAAGAGGCCATTTGGCCCATCGAGTCTGCACTGACCACAATCCCACCCAGGCCCTATCCTTGTACCACTACCTGTATACCCACTAATCCCTCTAACCTACGCATCTCAGGCCACTAATGGTCAATTTTAGCATGGCCAATCAACCTAACCCGCCCATTTTTGAACTGTGGGAAGAAACCAAAGCACCCAGAAGAAACCCATGCAGACATTGTGCAAATTCCACACAGACAGTGACCCAAGCCAGGAATCGAACCCTCTTTCCTGGAGCTGTGAAGCAGCAGTGCTAACCACTGTGCTACTGTGCTGCCCAGAAAGAGACGCAGACAGATGCCTTGAAGATGTCTCGTAGGAAGTTCTGAAATATAAAAGTTACTGGACTTTGGAGGGAGTGTAATAACATAAGTGTACATCTCTCTTAATGGCATGATATATTAGACAAGTGAGTAGATTGTTGCTGATTTTGACCCTTGAAGCTGTTTTTTTCAAATGTTCCCAGAGAGTTCTATCAGAACCATTCCCAAGTATGTTGGGTTGGGATCATGCTTTAGTCTCTAGACACCTGTATAGATATGTAATTCTTTTTTGGTATTCACATTGTGGAGCTGGAATACACAGTTTTTTGGAGGGAATTGAAGGTGAAACACCTTATTACACTCTATTGGACGGGCATGATTGCACTGGGGAGGGTGCAGAGGAGATTCATCAGGATGTTGCCTGGAATGGAAAGTTTCAGTTGTGAAGAGAGACTGCATTGGCTGGGTTTGTTTTCTCCTGGAGTAGAGGAGGTTGAGGGTGGGGATCTGATAGAGGTTTACAAAATTATGAACGGCATAGACAGGGTAGATGTAAGAATCTTTTCCCTATGGCACGGGTGTCTAAGACCAGAAGGTTTAAGGTAAGGAGTAAATGGTTTAGAGGGGATCTGAGGAAAATGGTTTCACCCAGGGGTTGGTGGAAATATTGGTGGTGGAACTCACTGCCTGAGAGGGTGGGGGAGGCAGGAATTCTTGCAACTTTTAAGAAGAATCTGAATAAGCCAAGGACCAAGTGCTGGTAAATGGGATTCGTATAGATTGGTATTTGATGGTTGGCATAGACATGGTGGGCCGAAGAGCCTGTTTCTGTTCTGTATGACTCTATGACTCTGGTAGTCTGCAGGTACTGCAGTGGTTACCAGCTTTGTAATGTCTTTGTTAAGGATCCAGTCCAGAGGTCGGAAGACTGGTGCTTGAGTGGCACAACAAAAGTCATCAGCTAGATGGGCTGCGATTGTTAGCAGGTCATTTGTAAATGCATTGAACAGATTGGGCCAACATTGAGTCATGTGCTAGCTCTTTGGACAGTCTTTTCCGTGCACATGTTCCTTGCTCACATTCCTTGTCTGTTGTGAAGAAGTGTTTCAACAATTACCCCTACCAGTTTGGAAGCATTCGGGACAGCAGACTAGTGTGCCATGCTGTATCATAGGTAGCTATGAGGTCCAGTAGCACTGTGTGCCTTCAGGTTCTTTGGAAAAAGTTTTTGATGCTCGCAGTTAGTGCCAGAACTTGATCACATCCCCAGATGAAGCCAGCTTGGTTGACGTTAAGGATGGTCACTACGTGCGCATGCATTTCAGGATAAGATGGTTAATGATCTTAAAGCACACAGAAAATAATGAAATCAGTCCATAGCTGGCCACCAATGTGAGATCCCTTCAGGATGGCAATGTTATATGCCACAATAGAACCACTACAATACTGGGTGTACATTATCGGCCTCCAACTATTATGAAATATATAGAGCAACAAATTTGCAAAAAAATTACAGAGCTACAAAAATTATAGCTTAATTATGATGGGGGAGCATTATCCCAATACACATTGGGATAGTAATAATGTAAAGGGCGGAGAGGGGAAAGAGCTCCTAGATTGTATTCAACATTAGTATGTTTCATTTCCAATGAGAAAGGACTTGGTTGTGAAGAATGAGGTGGATCAAATGTCAGTTGGGAAACATTTAGGCAAGAATAATCATTGTATTGTAAGTTTTAGGATGGCTATGGGAAAGGCGAGGGACAATCTAGGGTAAAATTAATTAATTAGACTTTTGCCAATTTCAGTGGGGAAATCAGATCTGCCTGGGTAAATTGGAATCAAAAGATTGGCAAGCAAAGCTAACAGAACAATTGGTTTCCTTTGAAGAGGAGATGGGCTGGGCGAGGTACATGCCTTCAAGGGGGAAGGTAGGACAGACAAATCCAGAGCTCCTTTGATGACAAAAGAGATAGAAAAGCAATGAAATAAATGAAGCAATACAAAGGTGCAGATGATAGTTATCAGCTTGATAATACCAATGAGACTGCAAAGTCAGAGGCAAAATGAAAGAAGAGGTAAGAGAAGTAAAGAGAGAGTATGAGAAAAGACTAGTAGCTAGTATAAGAGAAAATCCAGAAATTTTGATAAGCTTATGAATATAAAATAGTAGTAAAAGGAGAAGGGCCAGCTACAATGCAATAAAGTTTATGAGAATGATATCAAGATGAGGGACCATAGTTATGAGGGTAGTTTGGGAAAACTGGGGCTGCTTTAGTTAAGGAAGAGGAAATTGAATGGAGTTTTAATAGAGATGTTCAAAATCATGAAGAGCCTAGATAGAGTAGGTGGGGAGAAATTGCTCATGTAGGATGGCACAGTGGTTAGCACTGCTGCCTCACAGCGCCAGGGACCCGGATTCGATTCGGGCCTTGAGTGATAGTCTGTGTGGAGTTTGCATGTTTGCCCTGTGTCTGCGTGGGTTTCCTCTGGGTACTCTGGTTTCCTCCCACAGTCCAAAGATGTGTAGGTTATGTGGTTTGGCCATGGTAAATGTGTGGGATAGGGCGAGGGTGCTCTTTTGGAGAGTTAGTGCAGGTCTGATGGATTGAGCGGCCTCCTTCTGCACTGTAGGTTTCTATGGCTCTATGCTGGGATCATGAACCAGAGGGTTTAATGTAATTGGCAAAAAAAGCAATGGTTGGTGACATGAGGTAAAATTGGAGCGTGGAGCTTGTTATTATTGAAGGGAATGGTATAACACATTAATACTTGTTACTGGAGGGAGTGCTATGTTACAAATGTCCAGGTCTATGCAGCAGTGATAATACAACAGTAAGTATATCTCAAGTGTTACAGTTCAATTATCTGTTCCTATTAGAGTAAGTGAATTATACATTTGTAGATTTCTGCAGGGAATGCTTTAATATAAGCTTTTGTTTCCAGGCAGAGTGAATGCTGTAGTAGAAAATTACTTCCCTCTGGAAGAGGTTCTATATAATGTAAAGGTATCTGCCACTGGAAGCAGTGCTATATCACGGGGTTATGTGTGCCAGTAGTAGTGCTATATTACAACGAAACGTGTTACTGGAGGCAGTGCTATCTTACAAGGTTACCTGTTCCTGGAAGCAGTGGTGCTATATTATAAAAAAATGTGTCCCTGGCAGCAGTGTTGTTTTACAGGGTTACATGTCACAGGAAGCAGTACTCGATTATAAGGTTGTGTCTCTGGTAGCAGTGCTATTTTACAAGGTTAGATGTTTCTGGTGGCAGTGCTATATTACAAGATAGTTGTCTGGAAGCAGTGCTGTATTACAAGGTTGTGTCTCTGGAAGTAGGGCTATATCACAAGGTTATGTGTGTCTAGAAGCAGTGTTTTATTACAAGATTATGTATCTCTGGAAGCAGTGGAAAGGGAGGCTGGATAGACTGGGACTTTTTTCCTTGGAGCATAGGAGGCTTAAGGCTGATCTGCTGGAGTTGTATAAAATAATGAGGGGCATAGATCAGCTAGACAGTCAACATCTTTTCCCAAAGGTAGGGGAGTCTAAAACTAGGGGGCATAGGTTTAAGGTGAGAGATATAAAAGGGTCCAGAGGCGCAATTTTTTCACTCAGAGGGTTGTACTTGTCTGGAACAAGCTGCCAGAGGTATAGTAGAGGCAGATACAATTTTGCCTCTTAAAAACGGGTAAAATGGGTATAGAAGGGAAAAGACCAATTGTGGGCAATTGGGACTAGCTTGGGGATTTAAAAAAAGGTGGCATGGACAAGTTGTGCTGGAGGGCCTGCTTCCCTGCTGTAAACCTCTATGACTCTCTGCTCTATTATAAGGATACATGTCCCTGGAAGCAGTGCTGTATTACAAGGCTACATATCCATGGAAGCAGTGTTCTATTACAAGGTTACATGTGTTTGGAAGCAGTGCTATATTACAGGGTTACGTGTGTCTGGAAGCAGTCCTATATTGCAAGGTTATGTGTCCCTGGAAGCAGTGCTATATTACAAAGTTCGATGTCTCTAGTCTATTCTGTGTAGGACACTTCAGGAAAGCCAAAGCAAAGTTGAATGTGGAATCATTTATGGGGGCCATATTCAGCAAGTAACTAAAAAGGCATAGTATTATTGGGAAGGGATAGTAAGGTAGTGGAACTGACTGAATTTCCTTTGCAGACAACCAGGACAGTTCAACAGGCCAAATGGCCACCTTCGTAAAATTCTAAAAGCAATAAAGTGAACTTGTCTGAAAAATTGGTTTGGTTTGGCTTGACTGGAATATTTGTCCAACTTTGGAAAAGATGTGAGGATGTACTGAAAAGATTTTTGAGATTGACCCCAGGTATGAAGGACTTTAGTTGCGTGGATAACTTGGTGGTTGATTTCCTTCATACAGAATTAGATAAGCAAATGAATTTAAGAGAAGGTATGCAGGGGAGGGGAATTAGCGGAACTGTTGTAGCAGAGAGCCGACCGAGTTTGACAGGCTGCATGGCCTCCTTCTATGCTGTGTCCATTCGATAATTCTGTTATATATTTAAAAGGGTTGCAGGTTGCTTTAGGAGCTAGCCGATCTCATGATATGATGGTGATGTCACTCGGGCGTTTGCGCAGGCTGCTGTTTTACTTTCAGTTTGTATTCTGCAGTGTTAGTTTGAACCTACGTGTGCAAACCACAATCTTTTCCTTTTGTTAAAACCCACAACCCCTAACAGAGTTCGGACGTTGCAGATACTGAGGTACATTTCAGACTCCTTCAAACAGGGAATGCTATGCGGTGATCGAATAGACATTTCCAAGATGCTGAGAAGTTTTGATGAAACAATAATTCCCTCTGATGAGTGGGCCAATAATTCTAGATCATAGATTCAAAATCTGGAGGCGCGGTTATTAAATATTGCTGGATCACGTGCCCGGGGAAGATGAGGAAGGAAAGAAATGTGGCAGTATTGACTAAGGAGAATATTACAGCCCTAAAGAGAGAGTGTACCCTTGAAGAGTCAAGGATGGATTCTATATGGTTCAGGCTAAAAAGCAGTAGAGCCATCATTACACTACTGGCTACATTCTACACACCAACTAGCAGGAAAGATATAGAGCAACAAATCTGCAAGAAAATTACAGAAAGGTACTAGAATAACAGTTGGTTGGGAAGTGGTGTTTGATGAGGTGGCTGGGTGGAACACTCTGGATTCTATGCTTTCTTTCCTCTGTTTATGCTGAGCCTCCGGCTGTTCCTCCTGATGATGCTCGAGGTGATTGCTGCCTTCACAGATGCTTCTTCTCCAATTTGTGTGTTCTAAGTGATTCCCATGTGTCGCTGGAGATTTAGGGAGGTTTTCAGAGTATCCTTGTAGAGTTTCCTCTGCCCTCCTAGAGATCGCCTGCTATCGCAGAGATTGGGGCACTTAGGACAGCACAGTGGCACAGAGACCTGGGTACAATTCCTGGCTTGTGTGGAGTCTGCACGTTCTTCACGTGTCTGCATGGGTTTCCTCCGGGTGCTCCGGTTTCCTCCCACAGTCCAAAGTGCAGGTTAGGTTGATTGGCCATGCTAATTTGCCCCTTAGTGTCCAAGGATGTGTATGCTAGAGGGATTAGCAGGGTAAACATATGGAGTGACGGAGATGGGACCTGGGTGGGATTGCTGTCGGTCCAGCCTTTGAAGGGCTGAATGGCCTCCTTCTGTACTGTAGTGTTTTTACGATTCACTTGTTTCAGGAGTCTTGTGTCGCAGCTGGCCGAGCATGACCAGTATCTCGATACTGGGGATATCAGACTGGGAAAGGACACTCACATTGGTATGCCTATCCTGCCAATGGATTTGCGGGAATATGGTGAACCTATGCTAATATATGTAATAGTGTAAAGGACAAAGAGGCAGAAGAGTTTGTGAAGTGTGCCGAGGAGAATTTTCTAGGTCAGTTTGTTTCTGACCCAGTCAGGTGAGAGGGATTGCAGGATCTGATAGTGAGGAATTAAGTGTGTGAGTGTCCAGAGGGGACACAGTGGAGAACAGTGATCATTGAATTGTAACATTTAGGTTAACAATGGAAAAAGTATAAGAAAAATACTTAATTTGGCAGAGCAAATTTCAATGGGGTGAGAAGTGTTCTCTGGCCCAAGTGAAGTGGAATCAAAGATTGGCAGCTGAAACTATAGTGGATTAATGGACTGTTCTTAAATGTGGATGGTTCATTTACAGTCGATGGATTGTTGGAGACTGACAGGTGGCTGCCCAGTGAGTTCTGGGAGGCGGAGGGCATTGCTGAGGTATTAAGTAAATATTTTGCATCTGACTTTACCTAGAAAGAAGTTGCTGCCAAATTCATAGTGAAAGGTGACATAGTGCTGAACATTTGGCTCTGTTTGCAGAGTTGGGAATTTTCCTGACTCTCTGCTCCCGATGCAGGGGTAAGTGTCTTGACTTTTGTTCCGGGAAGGGCAAAATCAAACTGGGGTCAGTCCCCCACCCCCGCCCAACCCCCCCCCTCCTCCTGCCCCCCCAAAATCTGAAAACAGTTCAGAAGCGGCCTGCCCTGTTCTATGTTCTATACAGACAAAGCATACTGTATATAGAGAAGGAAAGACGTCATAGTTAGGGTGTAGAGAAAGATCAACTTAGGAACATTTGAAAGTCTGATGGCAGCCAGGAAGAAGCTGTTTTTGAGTCAGTTAGTGTCCTCAGACTTTTGTGTCTTTTTCCCGATGGAAGAAGTTGGAAGAGAGTATGTTGGGTGGCACAATGGTTAGCACTGCTGCTTCACAGCTCCAGGGACCTGGGTTCGATTCCCGGCTTGGGTCACTGTCTGTGCGGAGTCTGCACATTCTCCCCATGCCTGCATGGGTTTCCTGTGGGTGCTCTGGTTTCCTCCCACAGTCCAAAGATGTGCGGGTTAGGTTGATTGGCCATGCTAAAATTGCCCCTTAGTGTCCTGACATGCGTAGGTTAGAGGAATTTAGGGATATGAGGTAGGGCCTGGGTGGGAATATGGTCGGTCAGACTCGATGGGCCAAGTGGCTCTTCTCTGCATTGTAGGATTTCTTCTATGAATGTCCAGGGTCCTTGATTATGCTGGCTGCTTTTTCGAGGCAGCAGGCAGTATAGGCAGTATCAGTGGATGGGAGGCTGCTTTGAGTGGTGGACCAGGCTTCGTTCATGACCCTTTGTTGCAGTCTTGGACAGAGCAGGAACTATACTAAGCTATGATAAAACTGGAAAGAATGCTTTCTGTGGTGCATCTGTAAAAGTTGGTGAGAGTTGTAGTAGACATGCCAAATTTCCTCAGTCTCCTGAGAAAGTAGAGGCATTGGTGGACTTTCTTAACTATAGCGAGCACATGGAGGGCCAGGACAGATTGTTGGTGATCTGGGCATCTAAAAACTTGAAGCTCTCGACCATTTCTACTTCGTCCCCATTGATGTATATAGTGGCATGTTCTCCACTACGCTTCCTGAAGTCAATAACTGTCTCCTTTATTTTGTTGACATCGGGGGACAGATGCACCAGTTCATCAGATTCTCTATCTCTTTGTACTCCTGTACTGTGTCTCACCATTGATTGAGATCTGACCATAAAGATGGTATCATCAGCAAATTGATAATCGAGTTGGAGGGGAATTTGGCCACACAGTCAAGGTGTATAAGGAGTATAGTAAGGGGCTGAGGAGCACCTGTGTTGAGGATGATCGTGGAGGAAGTGTTGTTGTCTATCCTAATATAAAAGCAAATTACTGCGGATGCTGGAATCTGAAAGCAAAAGAGAAAACGCTGGAAAATCTCACATGTCTGTCAGCATCTGTACATAGAGAAAAGAGCTCTCGTTTCGAGTCCAGATGACCCTTTGTCCAAGCTAAAAGGCGTAGAAAGTGAGAGATATTTATACTGTAGGGTGAGGGAATGAAAGATGAGTCATAGCTGCAGAAACCAGGCGAAAAGACTGAAATAGCTGTCCACAGAGAGAATAAATGGTGTGAATGGCCAAACAGCAGAGAAGCTATAAGCTGTGACAGATGAAGATGTTGGGGGAGGGAGAGAAGATGGGACAGAAGTAGAATGTAGAGAAGGGGAAGCGGGAGCGAGGGGGGCGCGGTGGAAGGTAAGGGAA
Source organism: Carcharhinus amblyrhynchos (assembly GCF_965287045.1). Taxonomy (NCBI): domain Eukaryota; kingdom Metazoa; phylum Chordata; class Chondrichthyes; order Carcharhiniformes; family Carcharhinidae; genus Carcharhinus; species Carcharhinus amblyrhynchos. Next base: position 86,970,536 of record NC_137332.1, on the reverse strand, counting down.
CAGGGATGAAGGAGAGGGAAAGAGTGGCGGGGGGGGAAGAAAAATAAAGACAATAAAGAAATAAAAGATAGAGAACAAAAAATTAAATAAAATGAATGAAAACAAAGGGGGCCAAGGAGCAAATCATCTGAAGATAACATTGTTGCCTGTCTTTACTGACTGCAGTCTGTGGGTTAGGAAGTCTAGGATCCAGTTGCAGAGGGAGGAGCCGAACCACAGGCTACAAAATTTGGAGATGAGTCTCGTAGGAATAATGTTGTTAAAGGCTGAGCTGTAGTCAATAAGTAAGAGTCTGACATAGGTTTCTTTGTTATCTAGATGTTACCGGGTTGAGTGTCGGGCCAGGGAGATGGCATCTGCTGTGGACCAATTGCAGCGACCGACGAACTGTAGTAGACCCAGGCAGCCTGGAAGGCTGGAATTGATCTGTGCCATGACTAACCTTTCAAATCATTTAATAGTGATGGATGAGAGACCACCGGATAATAGCCATTAAGGCACATTGCCTGGCCTGGTTTTGGCACTGGGATAATGGTTGTCTTCTTGAAGCAGGTAGAGACCTCAGATTGGTGTAAAGAGAGACTGAAGATGTCTGCGAATACCCCCACCCACGCAGGACCTGAGTACTGAGTACCAGACGGTACCCCATCTGGGCCAGTTGCTTTCCATAGATTGACTTTTGAAAAGGCTGCTCTGACGTCTGCAGTAGTGACCTCGGATACATGTTCGTCTGAGGCTCACGGGACGGAGGGCATGCTCTCGCTGACCTCTTGCTCAAAATGGGTGTAGAATGTATTGAGCTCATCAGAGAAGGGTGCATTGGAGTCAGCAATTTTACCTACCTTCATCCTGCAGCCTGTTGTGTCTTGCAGACCTTGCCATAGTCGGCAGGGGTCCATGTGGCCAGCCTGGGATTCTAGCTTGGTCCGTAACTGTCTTTTGGCATCTTTGATGGAGCTCCATAGATCATAACTGGCTTTCTTGTATAGGTCAGGGTCGCCTGACTGAATGCCTCAGACCTGGACTTCAGCAGGCAGTGGATGTCCCTATTCATCCATGGTCTTTGATTGAGAAACACATGGATTTGCTCCTTTGGGCATGGACATATTCCAGGAACCATGGTGGGATGAAATTAAAGAAAGTTTTAATTATCTATTTGCAGACTTCTCTACATGAAAAATAAACTAATTAATAAAAGGCCATTCAATATATTTAAAGGGAAGACGATGGCGATCGCTAGACTATTAATCCAGAAATTCAGCTAATATTCTGGGGGACTTGGGTTCAAATCCCACCTTTGCACATGATAGAATTTGAATTCAATAAAAAAAATCTGGAATTAATAATCTATTGATGACTATGAAACCATTGTTGATTGTTCGAAAAACCGACCTGGTCCTGTAATGTCCCTTAAGGAAGGAAATCTGCTGCCTTACATGATCTGGCCTACATGTGACTCCAGAGCCACAGCAATATGGTTGACTCTCAGCTACCCTCTGAAATGGCCAAGCAAAACACTCAGTTCAAGGGCAACTAGAGATGGGCAATAAATGCTGGCCCAGCCAGCGATGTTGATGCCATAGAGTTGTAGAGGTTTACAGCATGGAAACAGGCCCTTTGGCCCAACTTGTCCATGCCACCCTTTTTATTAAACCCCTAAGCTAATCCCAATTGCCTGCATTTGGCCCATATCCCTCTATACCCATCTCACCCATGTAACTGTCGAAACACTTCTTAAAAGACAAAATTATATCTGCTTCTACTACTATGTCTGGCAGCTGGTTCCAGACACTGTGTGAAAAAATTGCCTCTCTGGACCCTTGTATCTCTCCACTCTCACCTTAAACCTACGTCCTCTAGTTTTAGACTCCCCTACCTTTGGAAAAAGATATTGACTATCTAGCTAATCTATGCCCCTGAGTATTTTATAGACCTCTATGAGGTCACCCCTCAGCGTCCTACACTCCAGGGAAAAAAGCTCCAGTTTATCCAGCTGCTCCTTATAACTGAAACCATCAAATCCTGGTAGCATCCTAGTAAATCTTTTCTACATTTTTTCTAGTTTAATAAATCCTTTCTATAATAGAGTGACCTGAACTTTACACAATACTCCAAGTGTGGCCTTACCAATGTCTTGTACAATGTCCCAAGGATGAATTAAAAATCCCTTCAAGTACTTAATCGCTTATAAAAATTGAAATGTTAAAACATTCAAGGCCAAAGTGTAGGTACTGGAAAGTGGGATTAGTATAGATTTAGTGTAGTTTTGTTAGTGCAGACTCAATGTGCTGAAAGGCTTCTTTTGTACTGTATAACTCCACTATCTGAATTTTACTGGCCTGCTCGCCATGGGAATCGGAGCAGATAATGGGCAGAGCATGGGGTGGTATGTTGACATCAGGAGGGCTTTTACGGCTTCGGAACGAGTGAGTCATAAAATTCCACCCCTCGCCTCTAAAAACACATTTATATTCATAGCCCCATGTCAAAGACAAGTAATGCCTTCATTACTTGTCTTAGCAGTCGATCAAACTGTGTTTTCACAGCCTATCATCAGACAAGTAGTGCTAATCCTATAATAATACTCCTTAGACTTGTGTCAACAACCAACAAGTGGAATTGCAAGTACTGATTTTTTTCAACTGCAGGCTGGCTGTGTTTTTCTTTCAAATTTAATGAAGAAGAGATTTGAATTACTTGACAGCTTGGCAGTTTTACACACCTTACCCTCTTTTTATGCACTTTTAAGCGTACAGCTGCCTCAGTGATCCGCGGGTGTGTGAACACCTCGCACTCTATTCCCCTCTCCTGGCAAAAATGGTGAGTGTTGAGTTAAAGGGTTGGACTTCCAGATTCTGGGCTCTGGCACCATTTTGGCTCAGGTGTGAAGTCATAGAATCCGACAGTGCAGAAGGAGGCCATTCAGCTCATCGACTCTGCACCGATCACAATCCTACTCGGGCTCCATCTCCATAGCTTCACGTATTTACCCTAGCTAGTCCCCCTGACAATAACTGGTAATTTAACATGGCCAATCCATCTGACCCACACATTTTTGGACTGAGAGGAAATCGGAGCACCCGGACGAAACTCACCCAGACACGTGGAGAACACGCAAACTCCGCACAATCACCCAAGCCGGGAATCGAATCTGGGCCCCTGGTGCTGTGAGGCAGCAGTGCTTAACGACTGTGCCACCTTGCTGGAATTGAGAAAGGTTTATAATGGGGTGTCCCAGGGATTGGTTTTCTTGATCTACACTAGTAATGCAGACTTGGGTATACAGAACACGATTTCAACATGAGAGGGAAAATGACACAAAATCTGGAAGTAGCGTGAGTTGCGAGCCAAATAATGTTGGACTTCGAGAGGACACAGGTTAGAGAATGGGCAGATATGTGAAAGATGAGATTTAATGCAGAGGTATGCAAAATGATTCATTTTGTTAGGAAGAAAGCAAGGAGATAATACAAAACAAAAAGTACAATTCTGAAGATGGTGCAGGATCAGAGGCACTATATACATAAAGCATTGAAGGTGGAAGTGCAGGTTGAGGAAGCTTGTAGCATTCTGAGCTTTATAAATGGGGATCTTGTGTACAAGAACAAGGAGGTTATTGTGAACCTGTGAAAAAACACTGTTTGAGTCTCAATTGGAGTATTAATGTGTTCAATTCTGGACACCAGGGATTGGTGGTTTCACATGATTGGTTTCTGAGATGAGGAGCTTTACTTGCGTTGATAGATTGGAGAAGGTTAGACTATTGTCCCTGGAGAAGAAAAGGTTGAGAAGCGATTTGATAGAGATGAGGGGTGTGGACAGAATAGATAGGGAGAAACTTTGACACTGTGGTGTTTGGCCCTTTAAGAGATAATCTTTGGATAAAGTCACATGACCTGGGCTGACTAATCGGGGACCAAGTTGGGATATCATTTCAACTTGTCTGGCTTGTCCCAGCAGTCAGATCGGAGAGTCATGCCTGGAAGCATTGAATCTGCATCACCCTGTAAATAAATGTTTATAGTTTGTTCTTAACTGGTGGAGCCAAGTTATTACAGATACTTCCTCCTTTGAGCTCACCCTGTTCTATCTATCATCTCACTTAAAACCTTCTTCCTCTTTCACCCAGAGACCATGCCAAGTTTCTTACTGAGATATGTTCAGTGTTTTAGTAAAAGCAAAATACTGCAGATGCTGGAAATCAGGAAATAATAAATGCTGGATCAGCTCAGCAGGCCAGGCAGCATTTGCAAAGAGGGAAACACAGATAACATTTTAATTTGATTTGTTATTGTCACATGTATTAATATACAATGAAAAGTATTGTTTCTGGTGCACTATACCGACAAAGCATACCATTCATAGAGAAGGAGAAGGTAACGAGAGTACAGAATATAGTGTTACAGTCACAGCTAGGATGTAGAGAAAGATCAACTTAATGCAAGTTAGGTCCATTCAAAAGTCTGATGGCAGCAGAGAAGAAGCTGTTCTTAAGTCGGTCGGGACACGACCTCAGATTTTTTCCCAATGGAAGAAGGTGGAATAGGATATGTCTGGGGTCCTTAATTATGCTGGCTGCTTTGCTAAGATAGCTGGAAGAGATGGTGTCAAAGGATGAGAGGCTGGTTTGCATGATGGATTGGGCTACATTCATGAGTTTTTGTAGTTTCTTGCAGTCTTGGGGAGAGCAGGAGCCATATCAAGCTGTGATACAACGAGAAAGAATGTTTTCTGTGGTGCATCAGTGAGAATCATAGCTAACATGCCAAATCTCCTTAGTCTTCTGAGAAGTTAGAGGGCTTTCTTAGCTATAGTGTAGGCATGGGGGGACCAGGACAGGTTGTTAGTGATCTGGACATCTAAAAACCTGAAACTTTCGACCATTTCTGTTCCATCCCTTTGAGGTAGACAGGGGCATGTTTTCCACTCGACTTCCTGAAGTCAATGGCAATCTCCTTCATTTTGTTGACACTGAGGGAGAGATTATTGTCGTCGCACTAGTTCACCAGATTCCCTATCTCATTCCTGTACTCTGTCTCATCATTGTTCGAGATCCTACCCACTATGGTGGTGTCATCAACAAACTTGAGAATCGAATTGGAGGAGGAATTTGGCCACACAGTCATAGGTGTATAAGGAATATAGCAGGGGGCTGAGAACACAACATTGTGGGGCACCGGTGTTGAGGATGATCTTGGAGGAGGTGTAGTTGCCTATCATTACTGATTTTGGTCCGTGGGTTAGGAAGTTCAGGATACAATCACAGAGCGAGGAGCCGAGGCCCAGGCCACAAAGATTGGCAATGAGTTTCGTAGGAATAATGGTGTTGAAGGCTGAGCTGTAGTCAAATAAATAGGAGTCTGACTTTGGTGTCTTTGTTATCTACGTGTCCCAGGGTTGAGTGCAGAGATAGGAAGATAGCACCTGCTGTAGACCTGCTGTGGCAGTAGACAACTGTAATGGATCCAAGCAGTCCAGGAGGCTGGAATTGATTCGTGCCATGACTAACTTTTCGAAACACTTCACAATGATGGATGTCAGAGCCCCCAGATGATAATCATTAAGACACGCTGTTTGGCTTTCCTTTGGTACTGGGCTGGTACTTGTCTCCTTGAAGCAGATAGGGGCCTCAGATTGTTGTAAAGAGAGGTTGAAGATGTCTGCGAACACCGCTGCCAGCTGCTTCATGCCAGATCTCAATGCTTGTTCAAGTACCCCATCCAGGCCAATCATTTTCTGTGGGTTTACCTTTGAGAAAGCTGCTCTGACATCTGCAGTGGTGACCTCAGATACAGGCTCTTCTGAGACTTTCAGGATAGAACATAGAACATAGAACATTACAGCGCAGAACAGGCCCTTCGGCCCACGATGTTGCGCCGACCAGTTAAAAAAACAATGACCCTCTAACCTAAACCAATCCCTTTCTATCCATAAACCTATCCACGGATCTCTTAAACGCCCCCAAACTAGGCGCATTTACAACTGCAGCAGGCAGGGCATTCCAATCCCTCACCACTCTCTGGGTAAAGAACCTACCCCTGACATCCGTCCTATAACTACCCCCCCTTAATTTAAAGCCATGCCCCCTCGTGCTAGCTTTCTCCATCCGAGGAAAAAGGCTATCACTGTTCACCCTATCTAAACCTCTAATCATCTTATATGTTTCAATAAGATCCCCTCTTAGCTGCCTTCTTTCTAACGAAAACAACCCCAAATCCCTCAGTCTCTCCTCATAGGACCTCCCCTCCATACCAGGCAACATCCTGGTAAACCTCCTCTGCACCCTCTCCAAAGCCTCCACATCCTTCCTATAATGTGGGGACCAGAACTGCACACAATACTCCAAGTGCAGCCGCACCAGAGTTGTGTACAGTTGCAACATGACGCTGCGACTCCTAAATTCAATCCCCCTACCAATAAACGCCAAGACACCGTATGCCTTCTTAACAACCTTATCTACTTGATTCCCAACTTTCAGGGATCTATGTACACATACACCTAGATCCCTCTGTTCATCCACACTATTCAGAGTCCTCCCGTTAGCCCTATACTCGACACATCTGTTATTCCTACCAAAGTGAATTACCTCACACTTCTCCGCATTAAACTCCATCCGCCACCTGTCGGCCCAGCTCTGCAACCTGTCCAAGTCTCCCTGCAAACTATGACACCCTTCCTCACAATCTACCACACCTCCGACTTTGGTGTCATCAGCAAATTTACTAATCCACCCAACTATACCCTCATCCAGATCATTAATAAAAATTACAAACAGCAGTGGCCCCAAAACAGATCCCTGAGGCACACCACTCGTAACTGAACTCCATGACGAATACTTGCCATCAACCACCACCCTCTGTCTCCTATCTGCTAGCCAATTCCTGATCCAATTACCTAGATTACCCCCAATCCCATATATCTGCATTTTCTGCAGAAGCCTTCCATGGTGAACCTTATCAAACGCCTTACTAAAATCCATATATACCACGTCAACTGCCTTACCCCCATCCACCTCTTTGGTCACTTTCTCAAAAAACTCAATAAGGTTAGTAAGGCACGACCTACCCGCTACAAAACCATGCTGACTATCTCCAATCAATTCATTACTCTCCAAATAACTATAAATCCTATCCCTAATAATTTTTTCTAAAACCTTGCCCACAACAGAAGTAAGACTCACCGGTCTATAATTCCCGGGGAAGTCTCTGTTCCCCTTCTTAAACAATGGGACAACATTCACTATCCTCCAATCTTCCGGCACTATACCTGAGACCAACGACGACCTGAAGATCAGAGCCAGAGGCTCTGCAATCGCCTCTCTTGCCTCCCAGAGAATCCTAGGGTAAATCCCGTCCGGCCCAGGGGACTTATCTATTTTCAAACCCTCAAGAATATCCAGCACATCCCCCTTATCAACTGCAATACTGTCTAGTTTACACCCCTGTAACCCAGTGTTCTCCTCAGCTACATTTATGTCCCCCTGCGTGAACACCGAAGAGAAATATTGGTTCAATGCCTCTCCAATCTCTTCCGGTTCCACACACAACTTCCCTCTGCTGTCTGTAACTGGAGGAGGGCATGCTCTCGCTGACTCTGTTGCTCAAAACGGGCATAGAATGCATGGAGCTCATCAGTGAGGGGTGCATTAGAGCTGGTGATTTTACATCTTGTAGCCTGTTATGCCCTGCAGACCTTGCAGGTGTCCGTGTGACTAGCCTGGGCCTCTAGCTTGGTCCAGTATTGTCTTTTGGTGTCGTTGATGGATCTCCTTTGAAGATATCTGGCTTTCTGTATAGATCAGGGCCATCTGCCTTGAACACCACCTAGACTTCAACATGTAGTGAATATCCCTGTTTATCCATGATTTCCGGTTGGGAAATGCACAGATTGACTTCTTCGGTACACAATCTTCTAACTAACAAAGTCAGTTTCTGTATTGGCATATGAGTTCAGGCTGGTTGCAGAGTATTTAAATACTGACTCTAAGCAGTCCTGTAGGAGATCATCTGATTTCTCAGTCTGTGTGACCCTTACTCGATCTGCAAATCTAACTCCACGTGACTAATTCAGAACTATTTTTATGTTCACTGCTTTCATCCATAACCTTTACACAGAAAAAACTTTTCAATTCTTGGTGTTTTCAGTCTGCATCTCATAAAACTCCTACAGTGCAGAAGGAGCCATTCAGCGCATGAGTCTGTGACAACAACAATCCCACCCTGGCCCTATCCCCTAACCTCACATATTTACTTGGTTAATCCCCCTGACACTAAGAGGCAGTTTTATCATGGCCATCTCCCCCATGAACCCTTTCCCCATCCACAACTACAATCTCTGTATCCATCCCTGAAAAAGTCTCCATCCACAATTTGTTTACAACTGCACTTTCAAAGTCCTAACTTTCTAGCCTCTGGCCCTCTGTTCACTGAATGCAACTACCAATCTGCATAACCGTACCCTTACCTCCACCTTCATAGCCTTGGTGCCCAGTAAGACTCACTCACCTGGATCGTTCTGCCGATAAGGCCTTCATCTCTATTCCTTCAAGTATGCAATCTTGAACATTTATGATGAATGATATCTGCGATGGTATGTACCTCTTAAATTAGGCTCCAGTTCCCCCATGTGAATCTCTTTGCCATCCACTTGTTGATTCATATCGTGCAGCCTCCTTACAACAAGTGCATTGTCCTACTCTCTCTGCAACCTTCTGGCCCAGCACGGAGGTTGAACCATCCCAATCTCATCAAATTCCACTGCTAAGTCCCAACGTTGATCCTGTTTGTGGATCAACTCTCACTGCTCCTCTGTCACATCTCTGTTCCTCTATCATAACTCGCACCGAATCTCATTCACCCATCACCCCATGTTTGTCAGTTTACATTGGCTCCCCATTAAATAGTGTTTTTGTAATAATTCTTGATCACCAGCTCTCCTGAGAAGGTTCTGGAACAGAAGCCTGAGCTGATTAGCATGATTCCCCCAAGCTGCTCCCCGAGCAAGCCTTATCCTGTAGATTGATCCTTAAAGGGACAATCGCCACATCCCTCCTCCTCTCAGTCCTTTGATACACAGTCCAAGTTAATTAAGCGTTTGTACCTGATTTTGTCAATTATAAACGAAGTCTTTCAGAGGGTTTCTGAATCCTTATGAAGCGGTTTCATTCCTCCATCTGGGGTGTTTCGACTGGATTGCTTTCAACCGAAACCACAATGACAGTGCCTCCTCAGGCACAGGCAGTTCAGTTTTGTCCGTTTCCAAAGAGATCTCAGTTGTGCCTGCCACAGGAAAACCAGGTACTCCAGTGCTTGGATAGTCACCAATATTTCCTGGTGGCAGTATCAATCCTGGTGGTCATACTGACTGATGGGGCGACTCTCAAATGGTCTGTGTGTTTTTGGATGATCCTTCCATCTACCTCTATATGATAAAACAGAGATTCAGTTTTACACACAATGATTTCAGGGACCCAACTTAACCCACTTCCAAAATTACTCACACGTATGGCTTCATTCAGTGGCAATGACCATGTTGACTGACATGAATCTTGACTTGTCTTCTGACTGCTTTGAACATAAGAACATAAGAACATAAGAAATAGGAGCAGGAGTAGGCCATCTAGCCCTTCGAGCCTGCCCCGCCATTCAGTAAGATCATGGCTGATCTGTCGTGGCTCAGTTCCACATTCCCGCCCTCTCCCCATAACCCTTAATCCCCTCTCTTATCAAAAACCCATCAACCCGCTTCTTAAAAATATTTAGCGAGGTAGCCTCCACCACTTCAATGGGCAGAGAATTCCAGAGATTCACCACCCTTTGAGTGAAGAAGTTCTTCCTCAACTCCGTTCTAAACTTCCCCCCCTTTATCTTGAGGCTGTGCCCCCTAGTCCTACTGTCCTTTCTGAGCAGGAAGAGTCGCTCCACCTCTATCCTATCCATCCCATTCATCATCTTATATGTCTCAATGAGATCTCCCCTCATTCTTCTAAACTCTAACGAGTACAAGCCTAGTTTATTCAGCCTCTCCTCATAGCTCAACCCCCTCAACTCCGGAATCAGCCTAGTAAACCTCCTCTGCACTCCCTCCAAGGCCAAAATATCCTTGCGTAAGTGCAGTGACCAAAACTGCACACAGTACTCCAGCTGCGGCCTCACCAATGCCCTATACAGCTGCAGCAAGACCTCCCTACTTTTATATTCAATCCCCCTCGCTATGAAGGCCAGCATCCCATTTGCCTTCCTGACCACCTGCTGCACCTGCAAGCTGGGTTTTTGCGACTCATGCACAAGGACCCCTAGGTCCCTCTGCACCGTTGCCTGCTGCAGTTTTTCGCCACGTAAGTAATAATCCTTCCTACCATTATTCCTACCAAAGTGGACCACCTCGCACTTGCCAACATTAAATTCCATTTGCCATTTCCTGGCCCATTCGCCCAGCCTATCTGTAGACTCTCCACACCCTCCGCGCAATTTGCCGTTCCACCAATCTTGGTGTCATCAGCAAATTTCGACACCCTGCACTCGGTTCCCTCCTCCAGATCATCTATATAAATGGTAAATAGCTGAGGCCCCAGCACCGACCCCGGGGCACTCCAGTAGTCACCAACCGCCAATCCGAATAGCACCCATTGACCCCCACTCTCTGCCTCCTATTTGACAACCAATCCTCTATCCACGCTAACACCCTACCCCCAACCCCATGTCCCCTGACCTTCTGCAATAACCTCCTGTGAGGTACCTTGTCAAACGCCTTCTGAAAATCTAGAAAGACCACATCCACCGGCTCTCCTCTATCCACCGCCCTAGACACATCCTCATAGAACTCCAGTAAATTTGTCAGACACGACTTCCCTTTAACGAAACCGTGCTGCGTCTGCTCTATCAAGCAATTCCTCTCAAGATGCCTCGCTATTTCCTTCTTGATGACGGATTCTAACATTTTACCTACAACAGACGTTAAACTAACCGGCCTATAATTCCCTGCCTTTTGCCTGGCACCCTTCTTAAACAACGGCGTAACATTAGCCGTTTTCCAATCTTCCGGCACTTCCCCGGAATTCAGCGACGTCTGGAAAATAACCACCAAGGCATCCACTATCACCTCCGCCATTTCTTTCAGAACCCTCGGATGCATTCCATCCGTCCTGGGGACTTGTCCACAATCAGTCCCTCCAGTCTGTCGAGCACCTCCTCTCTAGTAACAGTAATGTCATTGAGACCCTCCAGTCCTACCACCTTTCCATCTCTAACACCCGGCAAATTATTCACGTCCTCCTCCATGAAGACCGAAACAAAAAGTTATTCAAGACCTCAGCCATATCCCCATCCCCTACAACTAAGTCCCCCTTCTCATCCTCTAAGGGTCCAACATTCACCCTAGCCAGCCTCTTCCTTTTTATATATTTATTAAAAACTCTTGCTATCCTTTTTTATATTAAGCGCTAGCCCAGCTTCATAGTTTCTCCTACCCTTCTTTATCAACTTCTTTGTCAATCTTTGTTGACATTTAAACCTCTCCCAATCCTCTTCTCGCCCACTACTCTTAGCTACTCTAAACGCCTCCGCTTTTAATTTAACACTTTCCTTCACCTCCTTCGTTATCCACGGCTTATTACCTCTCCTCCTACGGTCCTTTTTGACCATCGGAATAAATTTCTGCTGAGCACCAAGAAAGATCTCCTTAAAGATCCTCCACTGCTCCTCAGCAGACCCTCCCTCCAACGCGCTCCCCCAGTCAACATTCGCCAATTCTTCTCTCGTCCTACCGTACTACCCTCTGTTCAAACAAAGGACGTGTGTCCGGGAACCCACTTTCTCCTCCTCCATCTGCACCAGAAACTCCACCATACAATGATCACTCTCCCCAAGAGGATCCTTCACCGCAAGGTCCCTAATTCCACCCGCCTCATTACGGCTGGCCTCCACCCTCCCCACCAAATTTGGAAACACGAGGCTCATTCTTGCTTTGAGACAACAGATTATTAATAACCCTGTTAGTGGGACTCCTGTTGTTGCATGTGGAGTGGTTCGATAAGCCAAGATGGAAATATGAGATTCAGGTGTCCAGGATTTGTCCTGACTTTTTCTTTAGGTCACACATAAAGGTTTGAATGTTTCATTCAGCTCACCTGTTGAATGCTGGGTGTTAAGGCACAGTCTTACCACAGTGCTTGTGGTGAAGTTCTGAAACTTAGCACTCATTATCAGACACTATGAATTCAGATATTCCGGGGATGGTAAAAACATTGGTGTAATTTCTCAACTGTAGTCTGCGATGTCAGAGACTCCACCTCAGACATTACCATCCGCTTTGTACAGCATCAATATTGTACAGTAAGAAGTCTTGCAACACCAGGTTAAAGTTCAACAGATTTATTAGGCTGCCAAATAAACCTGTTGGACTTTAACCTGGTGTTGTAAGACTTCTTCCTGTGCTTACCCCAGTCCAATGCTGGCATCTCCACATCATCGACATTGTACCCATGAATGGACCAACATAATCAATATGGACTCGTACCCGTGGGTGACTCAGCCACTCCCAAGGGTGCAGTGGGGCTGCAGTAGGCAACTTTTGGTGCAATTGAAATTGTTCACATTGCTTGACTAGGCTCTCAATGTCAACATCAATGCCAGACCACCAGACATAACTCATGGCGAACACTTCAGCTTCAACATACCTGGATGGGCACTGTGTTATTCAGCTAGGAGTAACTCTCATCCTGGTACAGGGACAGCTACTCTGGCTCCCCAAAGTATGGTATCATCTATGCAACTTATCTTTTTGGATAAAATATAGTTTCATCGCTTCAAAAACTCTTTTTTTGTTTACTTCATTCCAATCCAATCAAGTCAAATTAAAGCCAATTCAGAGTCCCAACAAGTTGGGACGCTCCCGATCCAAGCCGACAAGAGAGGGCCCGCACCAGCCGTCCTGGGCCCGATCCAAGCCGATCGGAGCAGGCGCAGCCCCCCACCACCAAGGCTTGATCCAATCCGCATCTCAGCCAAAAGGCCGAGATGCCGCCCCAAAAAATTGCTTCACATGAAGCCAAATTGCAACCCAATGACTTCAACCGAGCGCAGCATGTCGACACTACACTTGATCCCAGCCAAAAGGCTGAGTCAAAAACTGGCTTATTAGCCCAATCCGCTAGTACCCTGAGTCCCACTTTAGATAGCAGTGGGACCCAACTGATCCAGTACTTGACCTGTTTTTCTGAGACTGGCAATAAGTCTACAAATTTTGAACAATTTCTGTGGCACGGGGGGAGGTGCAACAGTTTCTTGCAAGGTGACTAAGTGCATCTGTATTCACTAAGTGTGTTCCAGGCTGATGTTTGAAGGTTTATTTATAGGCAGAGAGGATGAACAGCCAATTCTTGTAGACGCATTTGGTGGAAGAGCCATTTCTTCTTTAAAAAGACCGAAGAGCGGTTTGTGGTCAGAAACAATGGTAAAGTGCCTACCGTATAAATACTGATGGAATTTCTTGACATCAAAAGCTATTATAATCCTTTTTTCTCAATTTGTGATCAGTGTTTCTGGCCTCAGAGAGGGTTCTCGAGACATAGTCTATTGGCCTTTCAGATCTGTCATCCACCTCATGGGACAACACAGCACCAGTGCCATATGGAAAGGCACTGCAAGTCAACACCAATTTCTTAGACTGGTTGAAATGCAGTAACAAGTTCAAAGAATTGCTTTCTTTATTAACAGTTTCTTTTAAAACGAACGCAGGTGCTTCTTTAGCAGCATATGCTAAAGCTGGATAAAATGTGCCCATAGTAATTCACCATTCATAAAAATGATGAGCTGAGATGTTTTTTGGGGGCCAGTGCTGCCTTTATGGCTCTTACCTTGTGTTCCATGGGGTGTAATCCTTATGCATTTATGAGACAGCCCAGATAGGCTAACTTGGTGGCTTGAAAAGTACAATTATCCTGCCAGAGACAAATTCCAGCCTTTTGAAATCACTTTCTCTAAGTTATCTAGGTGCTCAGCTTCTGTTGAGCCAATTATAAGAACATCGTTAAGGTACACCACAACTCGTGGCAACCCTTGCAGCAGACTTTCTATTGTTTTCTGGAAAAGCTGATGACACACCAAAGGGCAGGCGCATACACTGGTGTGTTTATTGCAACTTTGGAAAGTGTTGTCTAATTCAAGTTGCTGATATGTCCAGTTTTGTTTAAGATTGACTCCAGCCAGCTTTGCATGCAGATCTTCAATCTTCAGGATTTGATACTTATCCAACTTGGCATCCTGATTAACTGTTAACTTATAGTCTTCATAAATGTGGACAGTTTAGTTTAGCTTCAACATGAAGGATATGGATGCTGCCCATTCAGAGAACTGAACTGGCTGGATAATGCCCAGTTCTACCAATCTCTTTAATTCAGTGCCCATCTTTTCTCATAAGGTATACAGTATTGGTCTTGCCCTAAAAATCGAGGAGTCACCTCTGGATTCACATAGATCTTCACCTGCAAGCTTTTTATTTTTCCAAACTTGTCACTGAAGATGCTGTCATTTTTTCATTAGTTCGAGCAGAGCTCCTTCCTGCACTTGGAAAACTTTCATCCAATTTAACTTGATTTTGTGAAGCCAATTATGATGCAGAAGGCTTTGTCCTTCACCTGACACTATTATTATTGGGAGCTGGGCAGACTGTTGCCCGTAGCTTACAGCTACTGTTGTTATGCCCATTATTTTTGTGATTTCTCCTGTTTAAGTTTTTACCTTTGCTGCAATACACTTTAAATTCAGTGGCTGGGCTCTTTCTCTTAAGTACTGAAATGTATGTTGATCTGTCACAGTATCAGATGCCCTGTGTCTACGTCCATCTTTAAAACCTTTCCATCTACTGGAGCATTACAGTAATAGAACCCTTAGAGTTCTGAAGAAGGCCATTTAGCTCATTGAGCCTGCACTATCCCCATAACCTGACGTATTTACCCTGCCAATCCCCTGACACTAATGGGCAATTTAACATGGCCAATCCACCTAACCTGCGCATCTTTGGAGTGTAGGGGGAGACCGGATCACCCAGAGGAAACCCATGCAGACACGGGGAGAACATGCAAACTCCACACAGGTAGTGACCAAGGCCGGATGTGAACCTGGGAGCTGTGAGGCAGCAATGCTAATCGCTGTGCCACCGTGCCTAGTAATGTGGCTATCTTGCCTGCTTTCATATTATACAGGGAGTGAACATTTAAATAGTTGGTGCTAGCTTCTCCCATGCTATTATACTTGTGACATCTATGTAATCCGGTATTGGGTAGACTTGTCTTGCTTTTGCAGCGATGCCTTAAAAATAATTCAACCTCTTTATAGCTGCAGGATTCAGGGGAGTGGTTACCCCCACAATGGTAACATTCTGCTTCAGTATTTGCTGATTGATTTCTTCTTCTAAACCTCCTCCTTTCATTTGTGGCTGAATTCGCTTCCTGCTTCCTTGCTACAGTTCAACAATCTCACTGAATGACTTGGAATCAGATATGCTTGTGGTTGTGAGCCTGTGAATCATATTGTAAGCCTGGGTCCCACATGCACCCAGGAGGATTGCCATTCTCTTGTTCTCCTCCTCCATTTCACTGGCCCGAAAGCAATAGCCCAAATGCTCTGTGTATTGTATTCTGTCCTCCATGGAGGCTTCAGAAGGGTCTATCATCCAAGTAGGGACATTGTTGTCTCAGGAACTATATAAGAACATAAGAAGATAAGAAATAGGAGCAGGAGTAGGCCATCTAGCCCTTCGAGCCTGACCCGCCATTCAATAAGATCATGGCTGATCTGAAGTGGATCAGTTCCACTTTCCCGCTTTCTCCCCATAACCCTTAACTACCTTGTCTATCAGAAACCTACCTACCCGTGACTTAAATATATTTAGCGAGGTAGCTTTTACCACTTCATCGGGCAGAGAATTCAAGAGATTCACCACCCTTTGAGTGAAGAAGTTCCTCCTCAACTCTGATCTAAACTGACCCCCCCCCTTATCTTGAGGCTGTACCCTCTAGCCCTGTTATCCTTTCTAAGCGGGAAGAATCTCTCTACCTCTACCCTATCCATCCCCTTCATTATCTTATACGTCTCTATAAGATCCCCCCCTCATCCTTCTAAACTCCAACGAGTACAGACCCAGTCTATTTAGTCTCTCTTCATAGTCCAACCCCCTCATCTCCGGTATCAGCCTAATGAACCTCCTCTGCACTCCCTCCAAGGCCAATATATTGTTCCGCAAGTGCGGCGACCAAAACTGCACACAGTACTCCAGCTGCGGCCTCACCAATATCCTGTACAGTTGCAGCAAGACCTCCCTGCTTTTATATTCTATCCCCCTCGGTATAAAGGCTGCCTTCTTGATCACCTGCTGCACCTGCAGACTGGGTTTTTGCGACTCATGCACAAGGACCCCCAGGTCCCTCTGCACTGTAGCATGCTGCAGCTTTTCACCCTTTAAATAATGATCCCTCCTACTATTATTCCTGCCAAAGTGGATAACCTCACACTAGCTAACATTGTACTCCATCTGCCAGGTCCTCGCCCACTCGCTCTGCCTATCCAGATCTCTCTGCAGACTTTCCGCGCCTTCCACGCAATTTGCTTTTCCACTCATCTTCGTGTCATCAGCAAATTTCGTCACCCTACACTCAGCCCCCTCCTCCAGATCATGTACTGTGATATACTCACAGTTTAAGGCTTGCTTTTACCCTTGTTGTGAATGTAATAATTGTTGTTCACCAGTTAAGGGAAAGACAACAACATGTTTATTTACATGTGAAGGCTTTACAGAGACTTGCCGCCTCATAGTTGCAGTTAGATTATGAGAAGATTCTGGAACAGAAACTCAAACTCAACAAAGTGATTCGTCGCCATTGTTCATCAAGAGGATTTGAGTAAAGGGATAGGGATATTTTGCTTCAATTGTACAAGATGTTGGTGAGGCTGCACCTGGAGTATTGTGTATAGTTTTGGTGTCCTTATCTGAGGAAGGATGTGCTTGCTAAAGAGGGAGTACAGTGAAGCTTTACGAGGCTGATTTCTGGGATGGCAGACCTGTCATATGAGAAGAGACTAAGTTGGTCAGGATTGTAATCACTGGAGTTTAGAAGAGTGAGAGGGCATATCATAGAAACTTATAAAATTCTAACAGAGTTAGACAAGTGTTATGACAGAGGTTAATCCCTCTTGCCTCGTATCGGAATCTGCTTAATTATTTGGGAAGGTGTTATCTATTCTTGGTTAATATTTAGAAATTCTTTAACATAAAGGTCTAACACTCGTTTTAATTGAAGAATTAACAAGGTATTTTATTTAAATAGTCAGGAACTTTAACTAAACAAGCAACACATTAACTAAGATATAGTTCAGCTGAAATTCTGTTCAGATAATACAAGGAATATTCATGACTCAAAGCAGAAATAACAGAATTCTAGTAACTCTCAAAGAAATAATACATCAAACTTGATGGAATTCTGAAGCTTTTTGGATTTCTATAGTTGTCCACTGTCTGTAAAGCGTTGCTGGAATTTTTGTCTTTCGCTGGTACAAGGGTGAAATATTTTACGACCTATCTGAAACAGGCAGAGTTAAGAATTAACTCCTGTTAATCTAACTGCACTTTATCTGTCCATCTACAACTCCATTTTCAAGGGGCTATAAACCTGTACCCCTAGATCTCTTTGTTCTATAACTCTCCTCAACGCCCTACCGTTAACTGAGTAAGTCCTGTCCCGGTTCAATCTACCCAAATGCATCACCTCACATTTATCTAAATGAAACTCCATTTGCCATTCGTCAGCCCACTGGACTAATTGATCAAGATCCCATTGCAATCCTATATAACCTTCTTCACTGTCCACTATTCCACCAAGCTTGGTGTCATCTGCAAACTTGCTAACCATGCCCCCTAAATTCTCATTCAAATATTAATATAAATGACAAATAACTATGAACCCAACACCGATCCCTCAGGCACACTGCTGATCAGAGGCCTTCAGTTTGAAAAACAACCCTCTACAATTAGCCTCTGTTTTCTGTCATCAAGCCAATTTTATATCCAATTCTCTACCTCACCCTGGATCCATTGAGATTTAACGTTATGCAACAACCTACCATGCAGTACCTTGTCAAAGGCCTTGCTGAAGTCCATGTAGACAACATCAAATGCACTGCCCTCAACTACCTTCTTGGTTATCCCTTCAAAAACTTAATCATGATTTTCGTCTCACAAAGCCATGCTGACTGCCCCTAGTCAGTCCTTGCATCTCTAAATGTCTGTAGATCCTGTCTCTCAGAATATCTTCTGACAACTTAACCACTACAGATAAGGGGTAAACCTTTTAGGAGTGAGGTGAGGAGAAATTTCTGGTGAATCTGTAGAATTCATTACCACACAAAATAGCTGAGGCCAAAATGTTGTCTGGATTTCAAGACGAATTTAGCTATAGTTTTTGGAGCTAAAAGGATCCAGGGATATGGGGAAAATTGAACTTGATGATCAGCCGTGATCGTAACAAATGGTGGAGCAGGCTCAAAGGGCTGAATGGCCTACTCCTGCTTCTATTTTCTATTTATGTTTCTGTGTATATTTGAGTGTGTCTTTGAAGCAACAACTATTATTTGTTTAGCTGTCATGGAGTGGGTGCTGAATACAAGTTTACATTTCATTACAAAGATACATATCTCCACAGATGTGCAGGTTAAGTTGATTGGTCATGTTAAATTGCGTCTTAGTGTCAGGGGGCCTAGCAAGGCAAATAAGTAAGGGTTACAGGAATAGGGCCTAAGTGGGATTATTGTTGGTGCAGACTCAATGGGCTGAGTGGCCTTCTTCTGCACTGTCGGAATTCTATGATATGTCTGCAAGGATTGCTGTAATACAGTGTGTTTGTGAAGTGAATCCTGTGCCCCTTCTGGGGAGGGCACCATATAAAAATCTATATCTCTTTGTCTGTCGTGAGTGCTATTATATATGTGTGTGTGCCTCCAGGAGGAGTGCCAGTAACCCTTACTGAGACTTGGCTGCATTGTGGCCAAGTTTGAGAACCAAACATTTCAGGGTAATTAACTTTGAGAACCGAGGTGCAAAATGGAGAAGGAGTTGGGGTAGCTGTGATAATGTAAAATGAGATTAAGGCAGCAGGGACAAAAGATCTTAGTCCAGAAAAATCAGGATGGAGAATCATTGCGGCTGATGGAATTAAGCTGGGGCTACTTGTCAGCTGGCACAGATATGATGGTCTGAATAGCCTCCTTCTCTGCTGTAACTTTCTTCGACTCAATGATTCCCTGGAACTAAAAAATAAAGAAATAACAGAAATCATAGTTTTAGGCACAGTATGAATGAGGAAATTAGAGGAGCATCAAACATGGATAATGCTGTAGCTATGGGAACTTCATATTGACTGGGCAAATCAAATCTTTAAATGTAGCTTGAAGAACAGTATATGCTTGAGAAAGTGTTTAATAATGTGTCACAATATGTCAAGGAACCAACTTGAGAGCACACTATTTTAGATTTATATTGTGTGATGAGATAGAATTGATTAGTAATCTTAAAGTAAATGGTAATCTAGAAAAAGTGATCCTAATAATAATACAATTTTCTCTTGAGTTTGAATATGGTGAGTTAATTGTGAAACTAGATTTACCAGAATTTCCAGATGTCCTTTGGCACAGGGAATAAATATCAGGGGATGCATGAATGGGTCAAAAAGGCCACAGGTATTCTCAAAGAAAACGGTTCCACTGTAAACAAAGGAGGTCATTAGTGACTGCAGTAAGCAGTTGGAGAGGTGGTGGAACCCTGAAGTTACCAAGGAAACTGGAGTCGCAATAGAAATCCGGAGACCATTCAGCCCACTGAGTTTGCATCGACTCGCTGAAAGAGCATCTTAGCTAAACACCCCCACCCGCCCCCTCCTTTTCCACCACTACAGGCCATCTTGGGCCAGGCATTTCCAGGTGTCAGTCTGGATATTGCACTTTTTCAAGAAGGTTTTGTCCTTGAAGCTTTTGCTCTGCCCTCTTGAGATTCACTTACCATGTCAAAGCTCCAAGTAGAGAGCTTTTATCGGGAGACTCGCGACAGATATGTGGATGATGTGGCCCACCAAGTGGAGCTGATCAAGCAAACATCTCTGACTCTGCTGAGTGTTTGATGTCTGCGCGCACGTGTGTGTGTGTGTGTGTGTGTGTGTGTGTGTGTGTGTGTGTGTGTGTGTGTGTGTGTGTGTCTGTGTCTGCCAGCCTCTCTCTCTGTGTGATGTAAATGTTGTGACTCTGTACAAGAATAAGGGCAATTGCACCAACAATTGAGGCATCTCCCTGCTGAGCATTATTGGTATTTTCCTATGTTGAGAGAAAGTTGGCGTGTTTTCTTCATTAATGTGTCGGTCTGGAGGGACCAGACAGGTTGTTGGTGATCTGGGCACCTGGAAATCTTAAGCTCTCGGCCATTTCCACTTCATCCCCATTGATGTAGACAGTTGGTTTGTCCAGGTAAGAGTAAGAGAATGTGGAACTGCAACAAACTGACTGACAGTCTACCAAGCCTGTGTCCTTAACTTACTCCTCTACAGTGGTGAGACATGGGCAACATATGCTTGGCAGGAGAAGAGCCTGAGCAGTTACCACCTTTGCTGGCTTGGATGTATCATTGGCACGTTTTTGGACAAGGTCACTGACAGAGGTCTTGGAGCATGCTAATTCCATCAGCATGCACGTCTGCTAAGCCAAGGCCATCTGCTCTGGCTTGGCCATATTTATTGGATGGATGAAGGCCATATATCTCAAGATCTTCTGTATGGTGAAATGATCACTGGGTCATGACCTCTTGCGGGCATCCTTACCTCCACGACAGGCAAGATTATGAAGCTGGCGGATGTTGGCACTGACAGCTGGGCTATAGGCATTGATGGTTGTGATCTCTGGAGGCTGACTATGTGGAAGGGCATTGAAAGAGGTGAGCAGAAATGAAAAACTCAGCTGACTGAGAAGAGGGCCCAGAAAAAAATGGGCCAGCAAATCGTGCACCTTCTCAGGCTACTGTTTTCCTCTGTAGCAAATACTTCAGAGACTGCCAAGATCATGTGTGGCTCCTGAGAGGCACCAGGCAATGCTTAACATGGAGCTGACCAACACACAGCAAATTGTCATCTCACAAAGAAGGTAGACACAATTAAAAAAAAACTCAAAATAAAATACAACTTCAGAGCCATGAGGAGTGAGTTTGTAAAGGTAGATTGGGAAATTAGATTAAAATATCTAATGATAAATGAGCAATAGCAAACATTGAAAGAAATAATTCATAATTCTCAACTCATATATATATTTCCTTGAGGATTACATACTCTGTTGGAAAAGGGGAAATAAATAGTGCTGTCTTGAGGACTGTAAATATTACAGAGGAAGGAAATGATGTTGAAAGTCTTAAAGCGCATCAAGATAGATAAATCCCCCGGAACTGATGAAGTGTATCCCAAGTCATTGTGGGAGGCTAGGGAGGAAATTGCAGGTCCCCTAGCAGAGATATTTGGATCATCGATAGTCACAGGTGAGGTGCCTGAAGATTGGGGAGTGGCAAATGTTGTGCCTTTGTTTAAAAAGGGCTGCAGGGAAAAGCCTGGCAACTGCAGACCAGTGAGCCTCACATCTGTGGTGGGTAAGTTGTTGGAAGGTATTTTGAGAGACAGGATTGACAGGCATTTAGAGCTGTGAGGACTGATTAGGGACAGTCAGTGTGGCTTTGTGAGTGGGGAATCATGGCCGTGACTCTCCCGTCTGCGCCTGCCGCTTTCTAGCAGGTCTGGTCGGGAGCTGCACGTCTGCGGCCTTGAACAGGGATTTACGCATGCGTGGGGGATGCACACGCATCTCCCAGAGCTGGTGAGCAGTTGCCGGACAGACCACACTGGACACCAGCGGGAAGGCAGGTAAGTAATTTAAATCTTTTTAAAATCTAATTTAAATATGTAGATTTGCTAATTATCAGGACATTTCAAGTTCCGATTGAATCTCCCAACCCGCCAGGAGTACTCATTCAGGCAGGATTCAGACTAGATCCCCATGTTCAGGGAGCTAGTGGGACCATGTTGGAATGAAGAGGGGCAATTGGGAACCTCTCCCCTCCCCGGGGTCGGGTGGCGGGGAGATGATGTACCCTGGATATGGGGACCCTGCCAGTGTCAGCCTGCGGGGCACCTTGGCACTGCCCATTGGGGAGTGGTCTGCCAGGCCGGTGGGGGAGATCTGCTTCCGGGGATGTGTTGGGATCGCCACTGCTGGGGGTTGGGGCCTGAGCATTGGGCGCTCCAGGACAAGAGGGGTGGGGGGGTGTCAGGGCTGGCCTGGGAATTGTTGTGGGGGGCCGCGACCGGGCCATGGAGGGGTAGCACTATGGGTGGTCCCGGGCTGGCCAGCGATTGGGCTTAGGGGTTGGGAGATCATGCTTCAGCTTTATAAGACCCTGGTCAGACCCCACTTGGAGTACTGTGCTCAGTCCTGGTCGCCTCATTACAGGAAGGATGTGGAAGCCATTGAAAGGGTGCAGAGGAGATTTACAAGGATGTTGCCTGGATTGGATATCCTTATGAGGATAGGTTGAGAGAGCTCGGTCTTTTCTCCTTGGAGAGACAAAGGATGAGAAGGGGACCTGATAGAGGTGTGTAAGATGTTGAGAGGTATTGATCGAGTGGATTCTCAGAGGCTTTTTCCCAGGGCTGAAATGGCTGCCACGAGAGGACGCAGGTTTAAGGTGCTGGGGAGTAGGTACAGAGGAGATATCAGGAGTAAGTTTTTCACTCAGAGGGTGGTGAGTGAGTGGAATCGGCTGCCATCAATGGTGGTGGAGGCAAAATCGATCGGGTCTTTTAAGAGACTTCTGGATGAGTACATGGGACTTAATAGGATTGACGGTGATAGGTAAGCCTAGTAGGTAGAGATATGATCGGCGCAACTTGTGGGCCGAATGGCCTGTTTGTGCTGTAGTTTTTCTATGTTTCTATGATTCTAAAACCTGATAGAAAACTCAAAGTATATAATGTGCTCCTTGACGTGCACCAGTTGTGTTCAAGGTGCCTTTAACTTACACCCAGCAGATGTTGCACCCGGCAGGGGCACTGGAGGCAGCTGCTGTCATGGTGGCCATAATGACCTTGGCAGTTTCCCTCTGACTCCTGAAGCCTGAGTTGTCTCTCGCTGAGAAGGAACATCTACCTCCATGGAGGACACTCCTCACTCACCATTGGCATAGACAGTTGCAGTGGCCACTGGCAGAGGGGTGAAGGAGCTGCTACTCTTATCCAGAATGCCTTGAGAATAGTCTACAGAGACAACCGATAGCTCGTCCACCAGCATTAGGTGCGCATGCTCACCATTGATGGATGGGCACTTGGCAGAAAGATGCAGTGGCTTGTCCATCTCTCCCACTGGCAGTGACCTACAGAAGTTATGGCTGGTGCCCTGGTTTGTGGGTCTGAGCATGACCTCTGGAAGGTCCCAGAAGCTGCCCCCCCACAAGAATCACCACTTCTTCAGTGGAGGAGGATGTGCGCTCAGTACTCAATGTCAATGTAGTGCTCATTGTTCTGCATGGACCCCTCAATGCCATGGCAAACAGACTTTCAGGAATCTCTGCCTGATCTCCCTGTGCATTCTGCTGAGTGTACAACATTTGCCACCTGACGGACGTCACTAGAGGAGCATCATCCGCCTCTGATTGGGTCTGGCCTCCAGCAGTGCTCCCGCTGCCCTGGGACCTTCCCGTCTCTGCCACCTCCTCATACAAGTGCCATCACTACTGTGCACTACCCAGGGAAAAGATGACTGAATACTTCTTGTGCTGGTGTCCAGTAACAAAAGATGTAACAGGTGCAGGTGTGATGTCCTCTGCCTGGTGTGGCTGGCACATTTGTGGAAGGAAGACAACATCAGTGAATTCAATAGTGAAATCCTAAAAGCTTAATATAGGGAGTTAGGAGGCAAGTTGAAAAGTTGGACCTCAAAGGCAGTGACGTCAGGATTACTACCAGTCCCACATGCTAGTCAGAGCAGAAATACCAGGATATATATGATAAATACATGGCTGGAAAGGTGGTGGAAGGGGAAGGGTTTTAGATTCCTGTGACATTGGGACTGGTATGGGGGAGGTGGGACCAATACAAACTGGATGGGTTACCCTAGGCTGGACCAGGAGAGAGTCAAAGAACAAAAATTACAGCATAGGAACAGGACCTTTGCCCCTCGAAGTCTGCACCCACCATGCTGCCTGACTGAACTAAACCCCTCTCCCCTTCTGGGGACTGTATCCCTCTATTTCCATCCTATTCAAGTATTTGCCTACACACTCCTTAAAAATCTGCTCCTACTACGTCTCCCGCAGCGAGTTCCAGGCTTTGGAATAAAATTAATGATTTAACAGTGCAAATAGTGGCAAAAGGTTATGATTTGGTAGCAGTTGCTGAGACCTAAGACCTGGTCACATGGAGAGCAGATCTAGGAATTGAATATCCAAGTCTATTCAGTATTTCAAGTCTATTCAATAGAAAGAAAAAAGGGGGTGCTGTAGCTTTGGTGAAGGAAGGGATCAGTGCTGTAGTGAGGAATTATATAAGCATTGGAATCTATAGAATCCCTACAGTGCAGAAGGAAGTCATTTGGATATCAGGTCTGCTCTGACTCTTCAAAGAGCATCTTACCCAGGTCCAACCTCCTGCCCTATCTTTTTACCAAGAATAATCCATCTAATGTACGCATCGTTGGATTGTGGGACGAAACCAGAGCACCTGGCAAAAACCCATGCAGACACAAGGTGAACATGCAAATTCCACATAGACAATTACCCAAGTGCAGGATCAAACCTGGGGTCTCTGGCGTTGTGAGGCAGCTGTGCGAACCACTGTACCATCATGCCACCAAGATGTGAATCAGTGGATAGAAGAAAGAAATAGCAAAGGAAGGAATTCCATGGGAGGAGTAATCTATATGTCCCCAAGCAGTATTTCTGCAGTGGGGCACAGTATAAACAGGAAATACTAGGGGCATGTAAGAAAGATATAGCAATAATCATTTTAATATGAATGGACTGGACTATTCAAATTGGCAAGGGTAACCCTGAGGAAGTGTCCAACGTATTAGAGATTTTTTCTTGGAGTAACATGTTGTGCAATCAACCAAGGAGCGAACTATTCTGGATTTGGTATTGTATAATGAGCAGGAATTAATTAATGAGTTCATAGTTAAGGATCCTGTTGGGAAGAGTGATCATAGCATGATGGAGTTCAGAAGTCAATTTAAAGGCAAGAAACTGGAGCACACTCACATTCTGGACTTAATCAATGGTAATTATTTAGGCACAAGGACAGATTTGGCCCTGATAGACTAGGTAGGAAGGCCAAAATGTCAGACAGTTGATGAGCAGTGGCAGTTTTATAAGGAGATATTTAATTCCTCCCAACTAAAATAGATCCCAGAGAGGAGGAAAGATTGTCAGGGGGGAAAAATATCCATGGTGAACATAAAGACAAAAACTAAAGCATACCATCTGATAGATTGGAAGATTGGGAAACTTTTAAATATCAACAAAGGGTTATGAAAGAAAGTAATGAAAAGAGCAAAGGTAAATTATGAAATAGGACTAGCATAAAATATAAAAAAAAAGCAAAAGCTTCCATTAATATATAAAGGGAAGAGATTAGCTAAAGTGAGTGTTGGGCCCTTGGAGGATGAGACTAGGGAGTTAATAGTGTGGAACGCAGGATTGAAAGAGATGGTAAATCAACATTCTGCCTCACTTTTCACAGTGGAGGACCCTAAGCACTATCCCAATAGTAACAGGAAATGTAGAGGTGATAGAACAGGGCGAACTTCGAACAATCAACATCAATAGGGAAATAGTGCTCAACAAACTATTGGGGTTGAAGGTAGAAAAGTCCCCAGGGCCTGATGGCCTTTAAGAGAAGTGAGAACGGAGATAATGGATCAATTGATTATAATATTCCAAAATTCCCTGGATCGGAAAATTGTTAATATAACGCCCTTATTCAAAAAGGGAGGGAGGCAGAAAGTAGAAGACCAAAGAAAATTACAGCATAGGAACTGGCCCTTCGGCCCACCAAGCCTCCACCGAGCATGCTGCCCGATTGAACGAAAACCCCCTATTCTCCAGTGGTCATATCCATCCATTCCTATCCTATTCATGTATTTGTCAAGATGCCCCTTAGAAGTCACTATTGTATCTGCTTACACTACCTCCCCTTGGCAGCGAATTCCAGGCACCCACCACCCTCTGTAAAAAAAAAACTTGTACATCTCCTTTAAACTTTGCCCCTCGCAGCTTAAAGCTATGGCCCTAATTATTGACTCTTCCACCCTGGGAAAAAGCTTCTGACTGTTCACTGTCAATGCCCCTGATAATCTTGTAGACTTCTATCAACTCCATCGTTCCAGTGAGAACAAACCAAGTTTCTCCAACTTCTCCTCATAACTAATGCCCTCCGTACTAGACAACATCCTGGTAAATCTTTTTGTATTCTCTGCAAAGCCTCCTTCTGGTAGTGTGGCGACCAGAATTGAACACTATATTCCAAGTGTGACCTAACTAAGGTTCTATAAAGCTGCAACATGACTTGCCAATTTTTAAACTCAATGTCCTAGTCGATGAAGGCAAGAATGTCATATGCCTTCTTGACTACCCTTTCCACCCCCGTTGCCGCTTTGTGACCTGTGTGCGTGTACACCCAGATCCCTCTGCCTCTCAAGACTCTTAAGGTTTCTGCCATTTACTGTGTATTTCCCATCTGTATTAGTCCTTCCAAAATGTATTACATCACATTTGTCGTGATTAAACTCCATCTGCCATTTCTCTGCCCAAGACTCCAACTGATCTATATCCTCTGATTGTCCTCATCACTATTTGTAATTCCAACAAGCAAACTTATTAATCAAACGAGTTGCATTTTCCTCAATCATTTATATATAATATAAACAGCAAAGGACCGTGAGGAACGCCAATTGTCACAGGCCTCCAATCAGAAAGGTACCCTTCCATTGCTACCCTCAGTCTTCTATAACTGACTCAGTTCTGTATCCATCTTGCCAGCTCACCTCTGATCCCATACGACTTCACCTTCTGTACCAGACTTTGTCAAAGGCCTTACTGAAGTCCATGTAAACAACATCCACTGCCTACACTCAGCAATCATCTTTGTCACTTCCTCAAAAATCTCAATCAAGTTAGTGAGACGCGATCTT
This sequence comes from Carcharhinus amblyrhynchos, assembly GCF_965287045.1. Taxonomy (NCBI): domain Eukaryota; kingdom Metazoa; phylum Chordata; class Chondrichthyes; order Carcharhiniformes; family Carcharhinidae; genus Carcharhinus; species Carcharhinus amblyrhynchos. The sequence continues at coordinate 86,943,282 of NC_137332.1, read as the reverse complement.
TCCTTGACAAAACCATGTTGCCTCTCGCTAATACATCAACTTATTTCCAAGTGGGGCTAAATTCTGTCTTGAAGAATCCTCTCCAATAATTTCCCTACCACTGACATAAGGTCCACCAGTCTGTAATTACCTGGATTATCCTTGCTACCTTTTTAAACAAACGACCAACATTGGCTATTCTCTAATCTGTTGGGACCTCCCCTGCAACTAGGATTTCTCTCAAAGCCCCAATAATTTCCTCCCTTGTCTCTCTCAGTATTCTGGGGTATACCCCATCAGGACCTGAGGACTTGTTTACATAAAACATAGAAAAACTACAGCACAAACAGGCCCTTCGGCCCACAAGTTGCGCCGATCATATCTCTACCTACTAGGCTTATGTATAACCCTCAATCCTATTAAGTCCCATGTACTCATCCAGAAGTCTTTCAAAAGACCCCAACGAATTTGCCTCCACCACTACCGACGGCAGCTGATTCCACTCACCCACCACCCACTGAGTGAAAAACTTACCCCTGATATCTCCTCTGTACCTACTCCCCGTCACCTTAAACCTGTGTCTTCTCATAGCTTACGTTAATGTTTCTCAAGAACTCCAATATCTTCTCCTTTCTGATCTCATCATGACTCAAACTATCTGCACATCCTTTCCCGGATTCATCATCCACCAAGCCCTTCTCTTTGGTGAATACTGATGCAAAGTACTCATTTAATACCTCCCTCATTTCCTCTTGCCCCACGCATAGATTCCCTCCCCTGTCCTTGAGTAGGCCAACTCTCTCCCTGCCTACCTCTTGCTCTTTATATGTATAAAAAGCTTTGGGACTTTCCTTAATCCTGCTGGCCAATGATTTCTTGTGACCCCTTTCAGCCCTCCTTACTCCTTGCTTAAGTTTCTTTTTACCTTCCTTATATTCCACATTTCCTTTGTGTGTTCCCAGTCTCCTAGCCTTGACAAATGCTTCTTTTTCCTCTCTTACTAGGCTCACAATATCTCTCGTTATCCAAGGTTCCCGAAACTTGTCATACTTATCTTCATCCTTACAGGAATGTGCCAGACTTGAATCTCTGTCAACTTATACTTGAAAGCCAGATGTTGATTTGTCCTCAAACATCTGCCACCAACCTACATTCTTCAGTTCCTGCCTAATATTATTGTAATTAGCCTCCCCCCAATTTAGCATCTTGAGGTCTGTACTTATCTTTATCCATTAGTATCTTAATGCTAACTAAATTGTGGTCACTGTTCCTGAATGGCTCCCCTACTACACATGGACCACGTGGCCGGGCTTATTTCCCGATACCAGGTCCAGTGTGGCCTCTTCCCTAGTTGGACTATCTACATACTGTTTCAAGAAGCCTTCTAGAATGCCCCTTACAAACTCTGCCCGATCAAAGCTCCTAGCACTGAGTGCCAATCAACATAGGGAAGTTAAAAATCCTCCACCACCACAACCCTGTTACTTCTACGCCTTGCCAAAATCTGTCTATATACCTGTTCCTCTATCTCTGTCTGGCTGTTGGGAAGCCTATAGTAAATCCCCAACGTTGTGAGTACACCCTTCCTATTCCTGAGCTCGACTCGTATTGCCTCATTGTATGAGACTTCTGAGAGGTCCTCCCACACTACGGCTGTGATATTCTCCTAAACCAGTAGTGCAACCCCCCCCCATCCCTTTTACATCCCCCTCCATCCCACTTGAAACATCTGTATCCTGGAACATTAAGCTGTTAATCCTGTCCTTCCCTTAACCATGTCTCTGAAGGTCAAAGGTCCAAGTACTAATCCAAGCTCTAAGATCATCTGCCTTACCTGTTACACTTTGAAACCAATGCACATCAATCCACCAAACCCTCTTTGATTAGTAACCACACCTTGCCTGCTCTTCCTTGGAGTCTTAGTGGCCCTGGCTATACTCTCCAGTTCCCCTTCAGTTAATTCACCTTTGCTTTGGCTCCCACCCACTTGCCAAATCTTCACGTGTGACACTAGCCAGAACATTTATGCCCCTCCAGTTTAGTTGCAACCCATCCTTTGTGTATAGGTCCCACCTGCCACGGAAGAGACCCCAATGGTCCAGATATCTGAAACCTTCCCTCCTGCACAAGCTGTTGAGCTATACTGTCTTCCTATTTATAGCCTCACTGGCACATGGCAGAGGGAGTAATCCTGAGATTACAACCCTGGAGTCCTGCCTTTTAACTTTCTACCTAACTCCCGAAACTTCCTAAACTGCTGCTGCAGGACCTTGTCACTCTTCTTACCTACATTATTAGTACCAATATGTGCCATGACCTCTGGCTGTTCACCCTTCAGAATGCTTTCTGCCCATTCAGAGACATCCTGGACCCTGGCATCAGGGAGGTAACATACCATCCTGGAATCTCTTTCACGTCCATAGAAATGCCTATCTGTACCCCTAACTAGAGTCACCTACAACTATTGCACAAGTGCTCTTTGTCCCTCCCTGCTTAACAACAGAGCCAGTCATGATGCCAAGCTCTGGCTGCTGTTATCCCCTGATAGGCCATTCCCCCCCGCAACAATATCCAAAACGGTGTACTCGTTAGAGAGGGGGACGACCACAGGGGATTCTTGCACAGACTGCCTGCCCCTTCTCGCGATCACTCATCTATCTACCTTGGGTGTTACCGCATCACTGAAACTCCAGTCTATGATGCTTTCTGCTGCCTTCATGCCCCCAAGTACATCCAGCTGCTGCTCCAACCTATCCATGTGGTCTGGAAGGAGCTGCAATTGGGTGCGCTTCCTGCAAATGTTGTCATCCAAGATGCTGGAAGCATCACTAAATTGATTCCAGGAATAGGGGGTTTGTCTTATGAAGAGAGATTGAAAGGTTCAGGCCTATATTCATAGAATCATAGAACCCTACAGTGCAAAAAGAGTCCCTTCGGCCCAACGAGTCTGCACTGACCACAATCCCACCCAGGCCCTACCCCTACACCCCTACATATTTTACCCACTAATCTAAGCATCCCAGAACACTAAGCAGCAATTTTGACATGGCCAATCAACCTAACCTGCACAACTTTGGACTGTGGGAGGAAACCGGAGCACCTGGAGGAAACTGATGCAGACACATGCAAACTCCACACCAACAGTGACTCAAGCCAGGAATTGAACCTAGGTCTCTGGAGCTGTGAAGCAGCAGTGCTAACCACTGTGCTACTGTGCCGCCAGTATATCCTCTAGAATATTCTCTATAGAACGCAGAACATAGAACACTACAGCACAATATTCGCTAGATTTATATTCTCTAGAATTCAGAAGAATGAGAGGAGGTTTGATTGAGGTATATAAAACGATAAAAGGTATTGACAGGGTAGATGATGTTTCCTCTTTTGGGGTAATCTAGAACAAGAAGTTATTGTTTTAGGATAAAGAGTAGCCGATTTAAGATAGAGGTGAGGAAAAATTACTTCTCTCAAAAAGTCGAGAGTCTGTGGAATTTGCTACCACAGAACTGTATGGTGCGATATTGAGTAAGTACCAGGTGGAGGCAGACATTTTAAATTAATAATGGGTTGAAGGGTTATGAGTAGCAGACAGGAAAATAGAATTGAGGCTCAGACAAAGAGCAAAGAACAAAGTGCAGCACAGGAACAGGCCTTTTAGCCCTCCAAGCTGTGCTGGTCATGTTGCCCTAACAAACAAAAAATTCTGCTCTCACTTGGTCCGTATCCGTCTATTCCCTCCCTATCCACGTACCCATCCAGATGCGTCTTAAATGTTGTTAATGTATCTGCTTCCACCATCACCTCTGGCAGCACATTCCAGGCACCCACCACTCTCCGTGTGAAAAACTTCCCCCACACGTCTCCCTTAAACTTTCCCCCTATCACCTTGAACCTGTGCTCCCTTGTAATTGACACTTCCATCCAAGGTAAAAGTTTCTGATTATCCACTCTGTCTACGCCTGTCTACATTTTGTAGACCTCTATCAGGTCTCCCCTCAGCCTTTGTCTTTCCGGTGAAAGCAATCCTAGTTTATTCAACCTCTCCTCAAAGCCAACACCCTCGAGACCAGGTAACTTCCTGGTGAACCTTCCGTGTCTTTCTCCAAAGCTTCCACGGCCTTCTGATAGTGAGGTGACCAGAACTGCATGCAATACTCCAAACGCTGCCTAAACTTGGTTTTATGTAACTGCAACATAATTTCCCAACTCCTGTACTCAGTGCTTCAGCTGATGAAGGCAAGCATGCCTCATGCTTTCTTAATCACCTTGGTGATCTGTATTACCACTTTTAGGGAACTGTGGACCTGCATGCCCAGATCTCTTGGTACGTTAATGTTCCGAAGGGCTCTGTCATTTACAGTATAATTCGTACATAAATTTGATCCTCCAAAATGCACAAGCTCACATTTATTCGGATTAAACTCCATCTGCCATTTCTGTGCCCAAGTCTCCAATCTATGTCTTGTTGTATCCCCAACACTATCAGCAACTCCACCAATTTTCATTTCATCCATAAAATTAATAATCAGACCACCCACATTTTCCTCCAATTCATTTATATATAGTACAAACAACAGAAGTCCCAGCACTGATCCCAGCAGAACACCACTAGTTACAGATCTCCATTCTGAAAAACACTCTTCCACCGCTACTCTGTGGGTGATTCTCCCATCCCGCTGCACTAATTTTTTGGCGCAGCGGGTCAGCAGAATCGCGCGTGAGGGGAGGGGGGGTGGAGGGAGGGTGCGATTTGCAGGGTTCCCGTGAGCATTCACATCCTGTGCCAGATTTCCAGCACTGTTTACTCCAGACTGGAAATCGGTGGCAAAATGGGGTAGCATTTAAATGATAATTTTAAATCGGAATGAATTCTCCGGGCCCTCTAGCCTCCCCCACCCTGCCAGAGCGTTTCACTCCGGCAGGGTTCGGACTAGCTCTCGACTTTCCTGGAGCTAGTGGCCTGACCCCATTGGAATGGGGTCATGATTGTAAATTAATCTTGATGATGTCCTCAGAGAGCTGGGCGTGACCCAGAGGATAAAACTTTATATTGCATGCAAACTGCCGCAAACCACTTTAGATTGTCTTTTTAATTTCCTGTCTCTGTAACCATGTATCTCCTATTCTCTGTAACCCTGTAACTTCCTTTCTGGCTGATGCCCTTGTATTGGAGTTGCCTGTTTCTCTGTAACTCTGTCACGCTGTTTCCCTGCAATTCTCTAACTCTGTTCCTCTGTAATTGTGTAATTCCATCGCTCTGTCACTCCACAACTGCATTTAGAAACATAGAAACCAGAAGCAGAGTAGGCCAGTTGGCCCTTCATTCCTGCTCTGCCATTCATTTTGATCATATTCAATATCCTAATCCCCCATTCCCCCCATGTCCTTTGATCCCTTTAGCCCGAAGAGCTATATTTAATTTCTTCTTGAAATCAGACAACGTTTTGGCCTCAACTCCATTAGTGAGTTCCACACATTCACCACCTGCTGGGTGAGGACATTTCTCCTCACCTTAGTTCAAAAAGGTTTACCCCTTATCCTCAACTATGACCCCAAGTCTATCCAGATAATGTTCTAGAGATCTGGGTTTTAAATCTCACCACGGAAGTTGAATTCAATTAAAAATATCTGGAATTAAGAGTCTACTGATAATCATGAGACCATTGTTGATGTTTGGAAAAACCCATCTGGTTCACTAATGTCCTTTAGGGAAGGAAATCTGCCATCCTTACCCGGTTTGGCCTACATGTGACTCCAGCAATGTGTTGACTCTCAACTGCCCTCTGAAATGGCCTAGCAAGCCTATTAATCACTACAAATCGTCAAAGAAAAGAAACCAGGCAGACTACCTGGCATTGACCTAGGCACCGGAAAAGACAACGGCAAAACAAGCAGCCCTGTCGACACTGCAAAGTCCTCCTTACTAACATCTGGGGGACTAGTGCCAAAATTGGGAGAGCTGTCTCACAAACTAGCCAAAAAACAGCCTGACAGTCATTCTCACAGAATCAGACCTAATAGACAACACCCCAGACACCATCATTACCATCCCTGGATACATCCTATCCCAAAGTGTGTGTCTTTATATGCCTTTCTCTGATCAGAACCTTGCACACACCTGACGAAGGAACACAGTTTCCAAAAGCTTGTGGGATTACTATCAAATAAACTGGTTAGACTTAAACCTGGTGTTGTGAGACTTCTTACATCCTATCTCACCGGTGGGACAGACCCAGCAGAGGTGGCACAGCACAGTGGTTTATAATTGTTGCCCTGAGAGTCCTTAACATCGACTCCAGACCCCATGAAGTCTCATGGCTTCAGGTTAAACATGGGCAGGGAAACCTCTTACTGCTTACCACATACCTTCCTCCTCCAGCTGATGAATCATGTTGAATAAAACTTGGAGGAAGCACTGAGGGTGGCAAGGGCACAAAATACTCTAGGTGGGGGATTTCAATGTCCACAACTAAGAATGGCTGGGCAGCAATTCTACTGATTGAGCTGGTCAGGTCTGAAGGGATATAACTGCTAGATTGGGTTTGCAGCAGGTGGCGAAAGAACCAGTAAGAGGAAATAACATACTTGACCTCATCCTTATCAATCTGCCGGCTGCAGATGCATCTGTCCGTTATAGTATCAGTAAGAGTGACCACCGCACAGTCCTTATGGAGACAAAGTCCTGCCTTCACATTGAGAATGACCTCCATTGTGTTGTGTGGCACTATCAACCATGCAATGGGATAGACTTTGAACTGATCTCGCAACTCAAGACTGGACATTCATGAGGTGCTGTGGGCCATCAACAGCTGCGGAACTGTACTCCAGCACAATTTGCAATCTCATGGCCTAGCATATCCCCCAAAAACCATTACCATCAAGCCAGGGGATCAGCTCTGGTTCAGTGGAGAGTGCAGGAGGGCATGCCAGGAGTAGCACCAGGTATACCTAAAACTGAGGTGTCAACCTTGTGAAGCTACCAAATAGGACGACTTACATATCGAATGGGAAAAAAACAGCAAGTGATAGACAGTGCTAAGCAATCCCTCGAGCAACGGGTCAGATCTTAGCTCTGCAGTCTTTCCACGTCCAGCTGTGAATGGTGGTGGACAATTAAACAATTTACTGGAGGAGGAGGAAGAGGCTCCACAAATAACTTGATCCTCAATGATGGAGGAGCCCAGCACATCAGTGCAAAGACAAGGCTGAAGCATTTGCAGCAATCTTCAGCCAGAAGTGCCAAGTGGATGATCCCTCTCAGCCTCCTTCAGTGGTCACCAGCATGTCTATAAGACTTCTGGATGAGTATATGGGATTTAACGGGATTGGGAGTTATAGATAGTTCTATGGCCTGGTAGGTATGGATATGATTGGTGCAACTTGTGGGCCGAAGGGCCTGTTTGTGCTGTGGTGTTCTATGTTCTATGTCAGATGCTAGTCTTCAGCCAATTTGACTCACTCCACATGATGTCAAGAACTGATTGGAGGCACTGGATACTGCCAAGGCAATGGACCCTGATAACATCCTAGCTATAGTACTGAAGACTTGTACTCCAGAACTTGCTGCTCCCCTAGCCGAGCTGTTCCAATACAGTTACAACACTGGCATCCACCTAATAATATGGAAAATTGCCCAGGTACGTCCTGCCAAAAAGCAGGACAAATCCAACCCAGCCAATTACTGCCCAGTCCACTCTCAGTCATCAGCAAGATGATGGAAAGGGTCATCATCAGTGGTATCAAGCAGCACCTGCTCAGCAATAACCTGCTCAGTGACACCCAGTTTGGGTTTCTCCAGGGTCACTCAGCTCCTGACCTCGTTACAGCCTTGGCTCAAATATGGATGAAAGAGCCGTACACCAGAGGTGAGGTGAGAGTGACAGCCCTTGACAGCAAGGCTGCATTCAACCGTGTGTGGCATCAAGGGGCCCGAGCAAAACTGGAATCATTCTGTTGGTTGGAGATACATAGATTCATAGATGTTTATAGTATTGAAACAGCCCTTTGACCCAACTTGTCCATGCTGCCCTGTTTTTTAAAACCCAAAGCAAGTTCCAATTGCCCGCATTTGGCCCATTTCACCCTGTACCCATCTTACCCATGTAACTGTCTAGACGCTTTTTAAAAGACTAAATTGTACCCACCTCTACTACTACATCTGGCAGTTTGTTCCAGACACTCACCACCCTCTGCGTGGATCCTTTTGTATCTCTCCCCTCTCACCTTAAACCAATGCTCTTGAGTTTTAGCCTCCCCTACCTTTGGGAAAAGATATTAACTATCTAGCTGATCAATGCCCGTCCTTATTTTGTAGACCTCTAAGATCACCCCTCATCCTTCAACGCACCAGAGAAAAAAGCCCCAGTCTATCCAGCCTCTCCTTAGAACTGAAACCATCAAGTCTCAGTAGCATCCTAGTAAATCTCTTCTATATTCTTTCTAGTTTAATAATATCCTTTCTAGAATAGGGTGACCAGAACTGTACACAGTATTCCAAGTGTGGCCTTACCAATGTCTTGTACAACTTCAGCAAGACGTCCCGGCTCCTGTATTCAATGTTCTGACCAATGAAACCAAGTACGCTGAATGCCTTCTTCACCACTCTGTCCACTGATTCCACTTTCAAGAAGCTACGAACCTGTACCTCTAGATCCCTTTGTGTGTAACTCTCCCCAATGCCCTACCATTAACTGAGTAAGTCCTGCCCTGGTTCAATCTATCAAAATGTATCACCTCTCATTTATCTAAATTAAATTCCATCTGCCATTTGTCAGCCCACTGGCCCAATTAATTAAGATCCCATTGCAATCTAAGATAATCTTTTTCACTGGCCACTATGCTATCAATCTTGGTGTCAACTGCAAACTTACTAACCATGCCCCCTAAATTCTCATCCAAATCATTAATATAAATGACAAATGACAGTGGACTCAGCACTGATCCCTGAGGCTCACTGCTGGTCACAGATCTCCAGTTTGAAAAACAATCCTGTGCAACCACCCTCTGGCTTCTGTCATCAAATAAGAAGCCTCACAATGCCAGGTTAAAGTCCAACAGGTTTATTTGGTAGCAAAAGCCACTAGCTTTTGGAGCGCTGCTCCTTTGTCAGGTAAATGGGAATTCTGTTCACAAACAGGGAAAAAAAACCCGCAAACTCAATTTACAATATAATTGTTGGAATGCAAGTCTTTACAGGTCATCAAGTCTTAAAGGTACAACAGTATGAGTGGAGAGAGGGTTAAGTACAGGTTAAAGAGATGTGTATTGTCTCCAGCCAGGTCAGTTAGTGAGATTTTGCAAGATCTTCACTGCACTATACACTGACGCTATACACTAGATACATCGATGACATTTTCTTCCTTTGGACTCATGGTGAACAATCACTGAAACAATGATATGATGACATCAACAAGTTCCATCCCACCATCAGACTCACCATGGACTATTCTCCAGAATCGGTTGCATTCTTGGACACATGCAACTCCATCAAGGATGGTCACTTTAGCACTTCACTGTACCGCAAGTCCACAGATAACCTCACCATGCTCCATTTCTCCAGCTTCCACCCTAAACACGTTAAAGAAGCATCCCTTATGGACAGGCCCTCCGTATACACAGGATCTGCTCAGATGAGGTGGTTCGCAATAGACACCTCCAGAAGCTGAAAGATGCCCTCATAAGAACAGGATATGGTGCTCGACTCATCGATCAACAGTTCCGACATGCCACAGCGAAAAACTGCACACATCTCCTCAGAAGATAAACCCTTCGTCATCCAACACTTCCCCGGAGCAGAGAAGCTACGACATCTTCTCCAGAGCCTTCAACATGTCATTGAAGACGAACATCTCGCCAAGGCCATCCTCACACCCCCACTTCTTGCCTTCAAACAACCGCATAATCTCAAACAGACTGTTGTCCGCAGCAAACTACCCAGCCTTCAGGAGAACAGTGACCACGACACCACACAATCCTGCCACAGCAACCTCTGCAAGACGTGCCAGATCATTGACTCATTGCCATCATCTCACGGTAAGAACACCATCCACCAGATACACGGTACATACTCTTTCAACTCGGCCAATACACTGCAGGAAAGGATGTCCTGAGGCATGGCATATTGGGGAGACCAACAGACGTGATGACAATGGATGAATGAACGCTGCTCGACAATCACCAGGCAAGAGTGTTCTCTTCCTATTGGGGAACACTTCAGCAGTCACGGGCATTTGGCCTCTGATCTTCAGGTAAGCATTTTCCAAGGCGGTCTTCATGACACACGACAACACAGCCGCTGAGCAGAGACTGATAGCCAAGTTCCGCACACATGAGGACGGCCTCAACCGGGGTCTTGGGTTCATGTCACACTATCTGTAAGCCCCATGACTTGCCTGGGCTTGTAAAAGCTCACTAACTGTCCTGGCTGGAGACAATACACACCTAACCTGTGCTTAACTCTCTCATTGTCTGTACCTTTAAGACTTGATTACCTGTAAGACTCGCATTCCAACTTTTATTTTGTAAATTGAGTCTGTGTCTGGATATGCCCTGTTTGTGAATAGAACTCCATCTTACCTGATGAAGGAGCAGCGCTTCGAAAGTTAATGGCTTTTGCTAGCAAATAAACCTGTTGGACTTTAACCTGGTGTTGTGAGACTTCTTACTGTGTTTACCCCGTCCAACGCCGGCATCTCCACATTCTGTCATCAAGCCAAATGGATACAAAATTAGCTACCTCATCCTGGATCCCATGAGATTTAACCTTATGCAATAACCTACCATGCTCTACCTCGTCAAAGGCCTTGCTGAAGTCCATGTAGACAACATCAACTGCATTGTCCTCATCTACCTTCTTGGTTACCCCTTCAAAAAACTCAATCAAATTTATGAGACATGAGTTTCCATCGCAAAGCCACGCTGACTGTTCCTAATCAGTCCTTGCGTCTCTAAATGCCTGTCAATCCTGTCTCTCAAAATACTTTTCAACAGCTTACCCACCATTAATGTGAGGTTCACTGGCCTGTAGATCCCAGGCTTTTCCTTGCAGCCATTTTTAAACAAGAGCACAATATTTGCCAAATTCCAATCTTCAGGTACCTCACCTGTGACTATCGATGATTCAAATATCTCTGTTAGGGGACCCGCAATTTCCTCCCCAGCCTCCCACAATGTCTTGGGATACATTTCATCAGGTCCTGGGGATTTGTCTACCTTGATGCGCTTTAAGACTTCCAACACTTCCTCCATAATATGTACACTCCACAAGACATCACTGTTTATTTCCCCAAGTTCCCAAACATCCATGCTTTTCTCAACAGTAAATACCAATGTGGAATATTCATTTCGGATCTCACCCAGCTCTTGTGTAAGAAGATGGTTGTGGTTGTGGAAAATCAATCATCCCAATTTGAGGACATCTGTGCAAGAGATCCTCAGGATAGTGTCCTAGGCCCAACAATCTTCAGCTGCTTCATCAATGACCTTCCCTTCGTCATAGGGTCAGAAGTGGGGATGTTCACCGATGATTGCACAATGTTCAACACCATTCACGATTCCTCAGATACTGAAGCAGTCCATATTCAAATGCAACAAGACCTGGACAATATCCAGGCTTGGGCTGACAAGTGGCAGGTAACATTTGCGCCACACAAATGCCAGGCAATGACCATCACCAATAAGAGACACTCTAACCACCACCCCTTGGCATTCAATGGTGTTACCATCACTGAATTCCCCAACGTCCTTGGGGTTACCATTGACCAGAAACTCAACTCAACTCACCACACAAACACACTGGCTACAAGAGCAGGTCAGAGGATAGGGATACTGTGGCGAGTAACTCACCTCCTGACTCCCCAGAACCTATCCACCATCTATAAGGCACAAGTCAGGAGTGTGATGGAATAGTCCCCACTTGCCTGGATGGGTGCAGCTCCAACAACACAAGACGCTTGACACCATCCAGGACAAAGCAGCCCGCTTGATTGGCACCATATCTATGAACATTCAATCTCAGGTTCAGTAGCAGCAGTGTGTACAATACAAGATGCACTGCAGCAATCTAGAAGGACAACGGCAGCAGATACATGGGAATACCACCACCTGCAAGTTCCCCTCCAAGCCACTCATCACCCTGACTTGGAAATATATAGCCATTTCTTCAGTCACTAGGTCAAAATCCTGGAATTCCTCCCTAAATCCTGGAATTCCTCCCTAATGGCATCAACCCACAGAATATGGACTGCAGCAGTTCGAGAAGGCTGCTCACCACCAGCTTCTCAAGGGCAATTAGGGATGGGCAATAAATGCTGGCCAGCCAGCGATGCCCATATCTCACAAATGAAAAAAAAAGCTCTGGATTCCTTCACCATTGGGAATATTCTTTCTGAATGTTTCTGAATGGGATACATGCTAGGACACTTTGGGAGGCAAGGGATGCGATTGTGGAGCCTTTAGCTTTGACCTTTGGGTCCTCACTGTCCACGGGGATAGTGCCAGAGGACTGGAGAGTGGCGAATGTTGTTCCTGTCTTCAAGAAAGGAAATGACCCAGGTAATTATAGGCCAGTTAGTCTTACTTCGGTGGTCAGTAAATTAATGGAAAGGGTCCTGAGAGATGGGATTTATGATCATTTGGAAAGATGCAGCTTAATCCGGGACAGTCAGCACGGTTTCCTGACGGGGAAATCCTGCCTCACAAATTTGATTGCACTCTTTGGGGAGGTAACTAAGTCTGTAGACAAAGGTAGAACAGTTGATGTCGTGTACGTGGATTTTAGTAAGGCGTATGATAAGGTTCCCCGTAGTAGGCTCGTGAAGAAAGTAAGGAGGTGTGGGATAAAAGGAAATTTGGCCGATCAGATAAGTAACTGGCTGTCTCATAGAAGACAGAGGGTGGTGGTGAGAGAGAAAATTTTCAAACTGGAGGCCAGTTACCAGCGGTGTACCACAGGGGTCAGTGCTGAGTCCTCTGCTATTTGTGATTTTTATCAATGACTTGGAAAAGGGGGCTGAAGAGTGGGTTAGTAAATTTGCTGATGACACCAAGATTGGTGGAGTAGTGGATGAGGTGAAGGGCTCTTGTAGGCTGTAAAGAGACATTGATAGGATACAGAGCTCGACCGAAAAGTGGCAGATGGAGTTTAACCCTGACAAGAGTGAAGTGATTCATTTTGGTAGGACAAACTTGAATGTGGATTACAGGGTCAATGGCAGGGTTTTGAGGAACGTGGAGAAACAGAGAGATCTTGGGGTTCATATCCATGGATCTCTGAAAGTTGCCACTCGAGTGGACAGAGCCGTGAAGACGGCTTATAGTGTGTTAGCATTTATTAACAGGGGGTTTGAGTTTAAGAGTCGTGGGGTTATGCTGCAACTATACAGGACCTTGGTGAGACCACATTTGGAATATTGTGTTCAGTTCTGTTCACCTCACTATAAGAAGGATGTGGAAGCATTGGAGAGAGTGCAGAGGAGATTTACCAGGATGCTGCCTGGTTTGGAGGGTAGGTCTTATGAGGGAAGGTTGAGGGAGCTGGAGCTTTTCTCTTTAGAGCGGCGGAGGATGAGAAGCGACTTAATAGAGGTTTATAAGATGATGAGGGGGATAGGTAGAGTAGACATTCAGAGATTATTTTCTCGGGTGGATGTAACTGTTACTAGGGGCATAACTATAAGTTTCATGGCAGCAGATAGGAGGGATGTCCAAGGTAGATTCTTCACTCAGAGAGTGGTTGGGGTGTGGAATACACTGCTTGCTGTGATAATGAAGTCGGACACTTTAGGAACTTTCAAGCGGTTATTGGATCAGCACATGGAGCACACCAGAATTATAAGGAGTGGAGTAGCTTGATCTTGGGTTTGGACATAGCTCAGCACAACATTGAGGGCCGAAGGGCCTGTACTGTGCTGTACTGTTCTATGCCTATGTTCTATGAATCTACCCTATCTAACCCTGTTAGAAATTTGTAAGTTTCTATGAGATCACCTCTGACTCAATCTCCAGTGAATATAGTTCTAACTGATTTAGTCTCTCCTCATATGTCAGACCTGCCATAGCAGGAATCAGCGTGGTAAACCTTTGCTGTATTCCCTTTATAGCAAGGACATCCTGCCTCAGCTAAGGACACCAAAATGGAACACAATACTCCAGATGTGGCCTCACCAACGCCCTATACAATTGCAGCAAAACATCAGTATCCTTATACTCAAATCCTCGCACTCTGAAAGGCCAACACACCATTTACCTTCTTTAATGCCTGTTGTACCTGCGCACTTACTTTCAGCGACTGATGCACAAGGACTCTCATTTACAGGGTAAATGGTAGGACTCTGAAGAGTGCAGATGAACAGAGGAATCTGGGAATACAGGTACAGAATTCCCTAAAAGTGATGTCACAGGTGGATAGGGTCGTAAAGAATGCTTTTGGTACATTGGCCTTTATAAATCAAAGTATCGAGTATAAAAGTTGGAACATTATGGTAAGGTTATATAAGACATTGGTGAGGCCGAATTTAAGCATTGTGTACAGTTTTGGTCACCTAGTTACAGGAAGGATGGAAATAAGATTGAAAGAGTGCAGAGAAGGTTCATGAGGATGTTGCCGGGACTTGAGAAGCTGAGTTACAGAGAGAGATTGAATAGGTTAGGACTTTATTCCCTGGAGCGTAGAAGAATGAGGGGAGATTTGATAGGATTTTTCCACTGAGGCTAGGGGAGAAAAAAACCAGAGGGCATGGGTTAGGGGTGAAAGGGGAGAAGTTTAAAGGAAATATTAGGGGGGCTTCTTCATGCAGAGTGTGGTGGGAATGTGGAATGAGCTGCCGGGTAAAGTGGTAAATACGGGGTCACTTTTAACTTTAAGAAAAGCTTGGACGGGTTCATGGATGAGAGGGGTGTGGAGGGATACGGTCCAAATGCAGGTCAGTGGGACTAGGCAAAAAATGGTTTGGCTCAGACAAGAAGGGCCAAAAGGCCTGTTTCTGAGCTGTAAATTTTCTATGGTTCTATGGACTCCAAGGATCTACCTCTCTCAATTTACATCCCATTTAAGTTCTAATCTGTGTCCCTATTATTGCTGCAAAAGCGGATAACCTCACATTTATCCACATTATACTGCATCTGCCATGCATACGCCCATACACAGAAGCATCTCTGCATCCTCCTCACAGCTCACCCTCCCACCCAACTTTGTATCATCTGGAAATTTGGTGATAATACATTCAGTTCCCTGTTCTAAATCATTAATATATAATGTGAACAGTTGGGGTCTACGCACTGATCGCTGCAGAATCCCACTAGTCACTGATTGCCAATCAGAAAAAGACCTATCTATGCCAACTCTTTGCTTTCTATTTGCTAACCTGCTTCTATCCATCTCAAGACATTACCTGCAATCCTATACACTTTAACTTTACATAGTAGCCTGTTATGTGAGACTTTGTCAAAAGCCTTCCAAAAGTCGAAATAAACCATATCCACTGGTTCTCCTCGGTCAATTCTACTCATTACATTCTAAAACAAAATTCCAATAGATTCTTCAAGCATGATTTCCCTTTTGTAAATCCATGTCTGATAATGCCTTCCAAATGCCAAGTTATGAAATCTTTGACAATAGACTTGAGCAACTTCCCCAGCACTGATATTAGGATCACTGGTTGATAGTTTCCCATCTTCTCTCTGCCTCCTTTTTTGAACAGCAGGCCAGCAATAGCTACTCTCTAATCTGTAAGACTATTCCACAGTCCAAATAATTTTAGAAAATTATCATGAATGGATCTACTATTTCAAGGCCACTTCCTTAAGTACTCTGGGATGAAGATTATCTGGACCTGGAGATTTATCCAACTTCAATTCCCATCAATGTTCCCAAAAGTAATGATCGGTTTAAGGTTAATGATCTACTAATGCTGATTTCCTCCTTTCTCTCAGCACTACACATTATTCATGTCTTCCTTTCTGAAGACTGAAGCTAAGTACAAATTTAGTTCCTCAGCCATTTCTTTATTCACTGCTATGAATTCTCCAATTTCTGACTGTAAAAGGCCTACATTCATTTTTGTCAATTTTTTTTTCTCTACATAGCTACAGAAACTTTTAGTCAGTTTTTAATGTTTCCAGCTAGTTTACTTTCATAGTCTATTTTTCCCTTAATCAATCATTCGGTCCTCTTTTGTTGAATTTTAAACTGTTCTCAATCCTCAGGCTTATTGCTTTCCCTTGTCAATTTGTATGCTTCTTGCTTGAATCTGATACTATCTCTAATTTTCCTTGTAAGCCACAATTTCCTTTCCACTCTTGTGCCAAAACAGGAATAAACAACTTCTGGAGTTCACCTATTCACTCCTTAAATACCTGCCATTGTCTGCCTACTGTCTTTCCTTTCAGTAATGTTTCCCAGCCTGTCATGGCCAATTCATGCTTTATACCATCATAGTTTTCTTTACTGAGATTTAGGACCCTGGTCTCATAATCAACAACATCATTATCTACCTTGACAAAGAGTTCTACCATACTATTTATGGTCACCCATATCCGAGGCTTCTTTCGCAACTAGATTGCCAACTAATCCTTTCTCATTGCACAATACCCAATCCAAGATGGCATGCTGTCTTGTTGGTTACTCAACATATTGCTCCAGAAAACCATCCTGTACGCATTCCAGGAATTCCTCATCTACTGTGGCTATTTTGATTCTCCCAATCCAAATGCAGATTAAAGTCACTCACGGCGGCTAGGTAGCACAGTGGTTAGCACTGCTGCTTCACAGCTCCAGGGACTTGGGTTCGATTCCCGGCTCGGGTCACTGTCTGTGTGGAGTTTGTACATTCTCCTCGTGTCTGTGTGGGTTTCTTCCGGGTGCTCCGGTTTCCTCCCACAGTCCAAAGATGTGCGGGTTAAGTTGATTGGCCATGCTAAAGTTGCCCCTTAGTGTCCTGAGATGCGTAGGTTAGAGGGATTAGCAGGTAAGTATGTAGGGATATGGGGGTAGGCCTGGGTGGGATTGTGTTCGGTGCAGACTCAATGGGCTGAATGGCCTCTTTCTGTACTGTAGGGTTCTATGATTATATGATAATCACAGATTATGTGTTCCTTTAACACATGGATCTTTGATTTCCTATCTAATGCTTTTTCTAACATTACACTACAGTTTGTTCATATGTAGACCACCCCCACCAATGTTTATTGCCCTTTGTTGTTTCCTAACACGATCCATACATATTCCACATCATCCATGTTAATATCTTTCCTCAATGTCGCAAATCAACAATGCAACTCCACCATCTTTTCCTTTTCATCTGTCCTTCCTAAACACTGAATAGCCCTCAATGTGTAGTTCCTATCCTTCCTCAACTTGGAGGCTTCCCCCCTAATGGCAAATATTACATACCCCTTTATGTCTATCTGTGCAACTAATTCACCCATTTCGTTTCAAACGCTCCAGGCATTCAGGTACAAAACCTTAAGGTGATCACTTTTAACATCTCTTTTCCCTTTCCTCCTTTTTTTTAAAACTTGGTCCTTATCTGATTTTGGCCCTTGATTTCTCTGCCTATCACTTTCCTGATTCTTTTTGCTGTCTTTTCCTCTTGTTCTCAGTTCCCCCTGCTCTGTACTCTTGCAAAGGTTCCCATTTCCCTACCATCGTGGGAATGTACATCAGGGGACAAGGAAATGGCCGAGCAACTGAATACATACTTTGGTTCTGTCTTCACACAAGAGGACACAAATCAAGTGCCAGAAACATTGAAGAATGTAAGATTTAGTGAGAGGGAAGAACTAAGGGCAATTGATATTGGTAGAGAAATGATGCTGGGAAAATTAATGGCATTGAAGTTGGATATATTCCCTGGGTTTGATAATCTACATCTTTACTCAGAGGGTAGTCTTTACTCAGAGGGTAGTAAGGGCGTGGAATGCCCGCCTGCAGCAGTTGTGGACTCGCCAACTTTAAGAGCGTTCAAATGGTCAGTGGATAGGCATATGGATAACATTGGAATAGTTTAGGTTAGAGGGTCATTAGATTGGTTCCACTGGTCGGCGCAACATCGAGGGCCGAAAGGCCTGTACTGCGCTGGAATGTTCTATGTTCTGGAGTGCTTAAGGAAGTGGTTGTAGAAACAGTGGATGAATTGGTGATCATCTTTCAGGATTCTGTAGACTCTGGAACAGTCTCTGCAAATTGGAGGGTAGGTGGTGTTACTTCAGTATTCAAAAAGGGACGCAGAGAGGAAACAGGGAATAATAGATCAGTGAGCTTAACATTGGTAGTGGGGAAAATTCTTAAATCGCTTACCAAGGACTTTATGGCAGAGCATTTAGAATGCAGTCGCAGGATTAGACAGAGTCAGCACGGATTTATGAAGGGGAAATCATGCTTGATAAATCTGTTGCAATTCTTTGAAAATGTAACTAGTAGAGTTGACAAGGGGAACCAGTAGATGTGGTAAATTTGGACTTTCAGAAAGCATTTGATAATGTCCCACACAAGTGATGATTATGCAAGATTAAAGCACGTGGGATTTGGGGGAGTGTTTTGAGATGGATAGAAAACTAGTTGGCAGAGAGGAAACAGAGGAAACAAAGAGTAGGAATTAATGGGCGTTTTTCAAATTGGCAGGCAGTAATTAGTGGTGTAACACAGGGATCATGCTGGGACCCCAGCTATTCGCAATTTATATTAATGATTTAGATGAAGGAACAAAACGTAACATCTCAAAGTTTGCAGATGATATCAAGTTGGGTGAAAGAGTGAACAGTGAAGAGTATGTGGAGACCCTTCAGAATGTCTGGATTGTCTGGTTGGGTGAGTGGACAGATGCAGTTTAATTTGGATAAATGTAAGGTATTCACTTTGGAAGCAAAAGCAAGGCGGCAGATTAGTACCTGAACTCTGTAACTGCATTTCTCTGCAACTCAGTAACTGCGTTTCTCTGCAACTCTAACCACGTTTCTCTGCATTCTGTAACCGCGCTTCTCTGTAACTGTGTTTCTCTGCAAAACTGTAACCGCATTTTTCTGCAAACTTGTAACCATGTTACTCTGCAACTCAGTAACTGTGTTTCTCTGTAATGCAGTAACCGTGTTTCTCTGTAACTCTGTAACCATGTTTGTCTGCCACTTGGTAGCTGTGTTTCTCTGAAACTTAATAACCGCGTTTCGCTGCAACTCCGTAACTGCGTTTCTCTGCAACTCCGTAACCACATTTCTCTGCAACTCCGTAACCGCGTTTCTCTGCAACTCCGTAACCGCGTTTCTCTGCAACTCCGTAACTGCGTTTCTCTGCAACTCCGTAACCACATTTCTCTGCAACTCCGTAACCGTGTTTCTCTGCAACTCCGTAACCACATTTCTCTGCAACTCCATAACTGCGTTTCTCTGCAACTCCGTAACCGCGTTTCTCTGCAACTCCGTAACTGCGTTTCTCTGCAACTCCGTAACCACATTTCTCTGCAACTCCGTAACCGTGTTTCTCTGCAACTCCGTAACCACATTTCTCTGCAACTCCATAACTGCGTTTCTCTGCAACTCCGTAACTGCGTTTCTCTGCAACTCTGTAACCGTGTTTCTCTGCAACTCTCTAACCTCGTTTCTCTGCAGCTCTGTAACCTTGTTTCTCTGCAACTCTGTAACCTCGTTTCTCTGCAGCTCCGTAACCTTGTTTCTCTGCAACTCCGTAACCTCGTTTCTCTGCAACTCTGTAACCTTGTTTCTCTGCAATTCTGTAACCGCATTTCTCTGCAACTCTGTAACTGCCTTTCCCTGGAGCTCTGTAACCTCATTGCTTTGCAACTCTGTAACCACGTTTTTCTGCAACTCTAACCATGTTTCTCTGCAACTCTGTAACCACGTTTCTCTGCAACTTGTGTTTTTCTGCAACTCAGTAACTGTGTTTCTCTGCAAATCTGTAACTGTGTTTCTCTGCAATTCTGTAACCATGTTTCTGCAACTCAACAACCGCATTTTTCTGCAACTCAATAACCATGTTTCTCTGCAATTCAGCAACCGTGTTTCTCTGCAATTCAATAACTGCATTTGTCTGCAACTCTGTAACCACGTTTATCTGAAATTCTGTAACCATGTTTCTCTGCAACTCTGTAACTGTGTTTCTCTGCAACTCAATAACCATGTTTCTCTGCAACTCTGTAACTGTGTTTCTCTGCAACTCAATAACCATGTTTCTCTGCAACTCTGTAACTGTGTTTCTCTGCAACTCAATAACCATGTTTCTCTGTAACTCAGCAACCGTGTTTCTCTGCAATTCAATAACTGCATTCGTCTGCAACTCAATAACAGCGTTTATCTGAAATTCTGTAACCGTGTTTCTCTGCAACTCAGTGACTGTGTTTCTCTGCAATTCTGTAACCGCGTTTCTCTGCAATTCTGTAACCGTGTTTCTGCAACTCAACAACCACATTTTTCTGCAACTCTGTAATCTGTTTCTCTGCAACTCAATAACCATGTTTCTCTGTAACTCAGCAGCCGTGTTTCTCTGCAATTCAATAACTGCATTCGTCTGCAACTCTGTAACCACGTTTATCTGAAATTCTGTAACTGTGTTTCTCTGCAACTCTGTAACCGTGTTTCTCTGCAACTCTGTAACCGTGATTCTCTGCAACTCTGTAACCGTGTTTCTATGCAACTCTATAACCGTGTTTCTCTGCAACTCTGTAACTGTGTTTCTCTGCAACTATGTAACTGCGTTTCTCTGCAACTCTGTAACCACGTTTCTCTGCAACTCTGTAACTGCCTTTCCTTGGAGCTCTGTAACCCCATTGCTTTGCAACCCTGTAACTGCGTTTTTCTACAACTCTGTAATTGTGTTTCTCAGCAACTTTGTTACCACGTTTCTCTGCAACTCTGTAACTGTGTTTCTCTGCAACCCTGTAACTGCATTTCTGTGCATCTCTGTAACTGCATTTCTCTGGACCTCTGTAATCTCATTGCTTTGCAACTCTGTAACTGCATTTTTCTGCAACTCTGTAATTGTGTTTCTCCGCAAGTCTGAAACTGTGTTTCTCTGCAAGTCTGAAACTGTGTTTCTCTGCAACTCTGAAACTGCGTTTTGTCTGCAACTCTAACTGAGTTTCTCTGCTACTCTGTAACTGCATTTCTCTGCAACGCAGTAACCATATTTCTCTACACTCTGTAACCGTGCTTCTCTGTAGCCCTGTAACCATGTTTCTGTGCAACTCTAAGTGTGTTTCCCTGCAACTCTTTAACTGTGTTTCTCTGGAACTCAGTAACTGTGTTTCTCTGCAAATCTGTAACCGTGTTTCTCTGCAACTCAACAACCGCATTTTTCTGCAGCTCTGTAATCGTGTTTCTCTGCAACTCTGTAACCATGTTTCTCTGTAACTCAGCAGCCTTGTTTCTCTGCAATTCAATAACTGCATTCGTCTGCAACTCAATAACAGCATTTATCTGAAATTCTGTAACCATGTTTCTCTGCAACTCTGTAACCGCGTTTCTCTGCAACTCTGTAACCGCGTTTCTCTGCAACTCTGTAATCGCGTTTCTCTGCAACTCTGTAATCGCGTTTCTCTGCAACTCTGTAATCGCGTTTCTCTGCAACTCTGTAATCGCGTTTCTCTGCAACTCTGTAACCGCGTTTCTCTGCAACTCTGTAATCGCGTTTCTCTGCAACTCTGTAACCGTGTTTCTCTGCAACTCTGTAACTGTGTTTCTCTTCAACTCAGCAACCGTGGTTCTCGGCACCTCTGTAACTGCCTTTCCCTGGAGCTCTGTAACTTCATTGCTTTGCAACTCTGTAACTGTGTTTCTATGCAACTCTGTAATTGTGTTTCTCTGCAACTCTGTAACCGTGTTTCTATGCAACTCTGTAACTGCATGTATCTGCAACTCTGTAACTGCATTTTTCTGCAACTCGAACTGCGTGTCTCTGCAACTCTGTAACCATGTTTCTCTGCAACTCAGCAAATGTGTTTCTCTGTACTCTGTAACTGCATATCTGTGCAACTCTGCAATTGCATTTCTCTGCAACTCAGTAAATATGTTTCTCTGTAACTCTGTAACTGCATTTCTCTGTAAATCTGCAACCGTGTTTTTCTGCAACTCCGTAACTGTGTTTCTCCACAACTCTAAACACATTTCTCTGCAACTCTGTTACCGTGTTTCTCTGCAACTCTGCAACTGCTTTTCTCTGTAACCGCGTTTCTCTGCAAGTCTGTAGCTGCATTTCTCTGCAACTCTGTTACCGTGTTTCTCTGCAACTCTGTACTGTGTTTCTCTGCAACTCTGTAACCACATTTCTCTGCGACTCTATAACTGCATTCCTCTACAGCTCTGTAACCACGTTTCTCTGCAGCTTTGTAACCACGTTTCTCTGCAACTCTGTAACTGCCTTTCCCTGGATCTCTGTAACTTGATTGCTTTGCAACTCTGTAACCACATTTCTCTGCACTCTGTAACTGCACTTCACTGCAGGTCTCTTTCTGCATTTTTCTGCAACTCTGTAACTACATATCTCTACAACTCTGTAACTGCGTTTCTCTGCAACGATGTAACAACAGGTCCCTGCAACTTTGTAACAGCATTTCTCTGCAAGTTAGTAGACATGTGTCTCTGCAACTCAGTAACCGTGTTTCTTTACATGATGTAGCCGCGTTACCCTGCAGCTCCATAACCACATTTCTCTGCAACTCTGTAACTGTGTTCCTCTGCAACTCTGTAACTGTGTTCCCCTGCAACTCTGTAACTGCCTTTCCCTGGAGCTCTGTAACCTCATTTATCTATAACTCTGTAACCGCATGTTGCTACAGCTCAGTAACTGTATTTCCCTGGAACTCTGTAGCCTCATTGCTTTGCAACTCTGTAACTCTGTTTCTCTGCAACTCGGTAACTGCGTTTCTCTGCAACGCCATAACTGTGTTTCTCTGCAACTTTGTTGCAAAGAAACACAGCACGGTAAAGAAACACAGCACAGCACGGGCAGCACAGTAGCATAGTGGTTAGCACTGCTGCTTCACAGCTCCAGGGACCTGGGTTCAAGTCCCAGCTTGGGTCACTGTCTGTGTGGAGTTTGCACATTCTCCTTGTGTCAGTGTGGATTTCCTCCAGGTGCTCCGGTTTCCTCCCTCAGTCCAAAATGTGCAGGTTAGGTTGATTGACCATGCTAAATTGCTTCTTAGTGTCCTGAGTTTGTAGGTTAGAAGAATTAGTGGGTAACATATGTAGGGATATGGGGGTAGGATAGGATTATGGTCAGTGCAGACTCGATGGGCTGAATGGCCTCTTTCTGTACTGTAGGGTTTCTATGATTTCTATGATTTGTAACCGCGTTTCTCTGCAACTCAATAACTGCATTTCTCTGCAACTCTGTAACCGCGTTTCTCTGCAACTGCATTTTTCTGCAACTCAGTAAGAATGTTTCTCTGCACTCTGTAACTTCACTTCTCTGCAGCTCTCGTCACATTTCTCTGCAACTCTGTAACCATGTCTCTCTGCTACTCAATAACTGCAGTTCTCTGCAACTCAATAGCCACATTTCTCTGCAACTCTGTAACCGTGTTTCTCTGTAACTCTGTAACCGTGTTTCTCTGCAACTCTGTAACCGTGTTTCTTTGCAACTCTGGAACTGCGTTTCTCTGCAACTCTGGAACTGCATTTCTCTGCAACTCCGTGACCGTGTTTCTCTGCAACCCTGGAACTGCGTTTCTCTGCAACTCTGTGACTGCGTTTCTCTGCAACTGCGTTTCTCTGCAACTCTGTGACCGTGTTTCTCTGCAACTCTGGAACTGCATTTCTCTGCAACTCTGGAACTGCATTTCTCTGCAACTCTGGAACTGCATTTCTCTGCAACTCCGTGACCGTGTTTCTCTGCAACCCTGGAACTGCGTTTCTCTGCAACTCTGTGACTGTGTTTCTCTGCAACTGCGTTCCTCTGCAACTCTGTAACCATGTTTCTCTGCATCTCTGGAACTGCGTTTCTCTGCAACTCTGTGACCATGTTTCTCTGCATCTCTGGAACTGCGTTTCTCTGCAACTCTGTGACCATGTTTCTCTGCATCTCTGGAACTGCGTTTCTCTGCAACTCTGTAACCACGTTTCCCTGCAAGTCTGGAACTGCATTTCTCTGCAACTCTGTAACCCTGTTTCTCTGCAACCCTGTAACCGGGTTTCCATGCAACTCTATACTTGCATTTTCCTGCAAGTCTAAACGTGTTTCTCTGCAACTGTGTAGCCACATTTCTCTGCACCTCTGTCACTGCATTTCACTGGACATCTGTAACCTCATTGCTTTGCAACTCTGTAACCGTGTTTCTCCGCAACTCTGTAACCGCATATTTCTGCATCTCTGTAACTGCATTTCTCTGAGTCTAGAGGAGAAAAAAACAGAGGGCATGGGTTAAGGGTGAAAGGAGAAAAGTTTAAAGGGAATGTTCGGGGGGATTCTTCACGCAGAGAGTGGTGGGAGTGTGGAATGAGCTGCTGGATAAAGTGGTAAATACAGGGTCACTTTTAACATTGAAGAAAAACTTGGACGGGTTCATGGATGAGAGGGATTTGGAAGGATATGGTCCATGTACAGATCAGCGAGACTAGGCAAAAAATAGCTCGGCACAAACAAGAAGGGCCAAAAGGCCTGTTTCTGACCTGTAATATTCTATGGTTCTGTAGTTCTAAATCTGTAACTGTGTTTCTCTGCAACTCTGTAACTGCATTTCTCTGCAACTCTGTAGTTGCATTTCTCTGCAACTCAGTACCCATGTTTCTCGGCACTCTGTGACCGCCTTTCTCTGCAACTCTAACCATGTTTCTCGGCATCTCTGTAACTGCGTTTCTCTGCAAATCTGTAACTGTGTTACTCTGCAACTCTGTGTCCGCATTTCTCTTTAACACTGTAACCATGCTTCTCTGTAACTCTGCAATTGCGTTTCTCTTCAACTTCGTTACTGCACTTCTCTGCAGCTCTGTAATGACATGTCTCTGTAACTCTATAACCGTGTTACTCTGCAACTCAGTCAACATGTTTCTCTGCAACTCTGTAACTGTATTTGTCTGCAACTCTGTAACTGTATTTGTCTGCAACTCAGTAACCGTGTTTCTTTGCAACTCAGTAATCACATTTCTCTGCGACTCAGTAACTGTGTTTTTCTGCAACTCAATAACCACATTTTTCTGCAACTCTGTAACCGTGTTTCTCTGCAACTCTGTAACTGTGTTTCTCTGCAACCATGTAACTGTGTTTCACTGCAACTCAGTAACCACATTTCTCTGCAACTCAGTAACCGTGTTTCTCTGTACTCTATTACCGAGCTTCCCTGCAGCTCTTTCACTGTGTTTCTCTGCAACTCTAAAACTGTGTTTCTCTGCAACTCTGTAACCGTGTTTTTCTGCAATTCTGTAACTGCCTTTCTCTGCAACTCTAACCATGTTTCTCTGCATCTCTGTAACCATGTTTCTCTGCATCTCTGTAACCGTGTTTCTCTGCAACTTTGTAACTGTTTCTCTGCAAATCTGTAACTGCATTTCTCTGCAACTCTGTAACCGCATTTCTCTGCAACTCTGTAACTATTTCTCTTCAACTCTCTAATCATGTTTCTCTGCAACTCTGTAACTGTGATTCCATGCAACTGTGGAACTGCATTTTCCCATAACTCTAACTATGTTTCTCTGTAACTCTGTAAACATATTTCTCTGCATTCTGTAACTGCGCTTCCCTGCCGCTCTATTTCTGCATTTTTCTGCAACTCTGTAATCGTGTTTCTCTGCAACTCAGTAACTGTGTTTCTCTGCAACTCTGCAACTATGTTTCTCTGCAACTCTGTAACTGTGTTTCTCTGCAACTCTGTAACTGCGTTCCTCTGCAACTCAGTAACAGTGTTTCTCTGCAACTCTTGTAACTGTGTTCCTCTGCAACTCTGTAACTGTGTTTCTCTGCATCTCTGTAACTGTGTTTCTCTGCAACTCTGTAACAGCGTTTCTCTGCAACTCTGTAGCTGCGTTTCTCTGCAACTCTGTAACTGCGTTTCTCTGCAACTCTGTAACTGCGTTTCTCTGCAACTCTGTAACTGCGTTTCTCTGCAACTCTGTAACTGCGTTTCTCTGCAACTCTGTAACTGCGTTTCTCTGCAACTCTGTAACTGCGTTTCTCTGCAACTCTAACTGCGTTTTTCTGCAACTCTGTAACTGCGTTTTTCTGCAACTCTGTAACTGCGTTTCTCTGCAACTCTGTAACTGCGTTTCTCTGCAAATCTGTAACTATGTTTTTCTGCAACTCTGTAACTGCGTTCCTCTGCAACTCTGTAACTGTGTTTCTCTGCAACTCTGTAACTGTGTTTCTCTGCAACTCTGTAACTGTGTTTCTCTGCAACTCAGTAACTGCGTTTCTCTGCAACTCTGTAACTGTGTTTCTCTGCAACTCTGTAACTGTGTTTCTCTGCAACTCTGTAACTGTGTTTCTCTGCAACTCAATAACCACGTTTCTCTGCAACTCTGTAACTGTGTTTCTCTGCAACTCAGTAACTAAGTTTCTCTGCAACTCTGTAACTGCGTTCCTCTGCAACTCTGTAACTGCTTTCCTCTGCAACTCTGTAACTGTGTTTCTCTGCAACTCAGTAACTACGTTTCTCTGCAACTCTGTAACTGTGTTTCTCTGCAACTCAATAACCATGTTTCTCTGCAACTCTGTAACTGTGTTTCTCTGCAACTCAGTAACTATGTTTCTCTGCAACTCTGTAACTGCGTTCCTCTGCAACTCTGTAATCGTGCTTCTTGTTATGAACCAGTGGTGGACCCCCCCGTCTGAGAACAAACACCTAACCACTCAAAGAGGAGTAACTTGCCCCATAAACTGTAAAAAGTGTGTGTAAACTCGCATGATCTGCTCTTCAGGAATTTTTAGTGATCAAATTGGTCAGACTGTGTCTCCATCTCGCTATAAATCCATTTGCGGTAACTCTGCTTCTCTGTAACTCCGTTTCTCTGTAATTGTGTCTCGCTGTAACCATGTCCCTCTGTAACTGTGTCTCGCTGTAACTGCATGTCACTGTAACCGTGTCTCACTGTGAGCATATCTCGCTGTAACCATGTCTCACTGTAACTGCGTCTCGCTGTAACTGCATATCGCTGTTACCATGTCTCACTGTAACCATATCTCGTTGTAACCATGTCTCACTGTAACCGCGTCTCGCTATAACTGCATATCATTGTCACCATCTCTTATCGTAATTGTGTCTCACTATGAGCATATCTCGCTGTAACCATGTCTCGCTGTAACCGCATCTCGCTATAACTGCATATCGCTGTCACCATGTCTCACTGTGATCGTGTCTCGCTGTAACCGTTTCTCGCTGTAACCATGTCTCACTGTGACTGCGTCTTGCTGTGATCACGTTTCACTGTAACCGGGTCTTGCTGTGACCGCGTCTCACTATAACTGCGTCTCATTGGAACGATGTTGCACTGTAACTGCACCGTGCTGAGAATGCATCTAGCTGTGACTGCATCTCGCTGTAACCATGTCTTGCGATGATGATGTCTTGCTGTAACCGCGTATCGTAACTATGTCTTGTAACCATGTCTCGCTGTAATCGGATGTCACGAGAACCATCGTCTTGCCGTATCTCTGTCTTGCTGTAACTCCATTCCCCTGAAACTCCATATCTCTGTCGCTCTGTAACTTGGATTCTCTGTACCTCCGCCCGACTGCATCGCCGTCTCGCTGTATCTGTGTCTCTGTAACTGCGTCTGGCTGTTACTGCATCTTGCTATAATTTCATCACATTGTAACTCCGTCTCACTGTAGCCCTGTCTCGCTGTAACTCCATCTCACCATTACCGTGTCTCCCTGTTGCTCTGGTCTCTCTGTGTCTTTGTTATCTTTGTTATTCTCTGTATCTTTGTTATCCTCGCTTGCTGTAACTCCATCTCATTGTAATTTTTGCTGTAAATTTGTCACCCCGCCTCACCATCGCCCCCGCCCCATTCACACGCCCCCACACACCCCATTGCCCCGCCTCCCCATAACCCCGCCTCCCTGTCTCCCCCCACGCCTTGTCGCCCTGCCCCGTCACCCTGGTTCTGCATCGTCCCGCCTCCAATTGTCCCACCTCCCTGTCGCTCCGCCCACCCTGTTGCCCCGCTTCCCTGCCCTCCTATCTTTCCGCCATTACCGTCGCCCCACTGTATCTCTCCTCACCCCATCTCTCCATCGCTCACTGTCCCTGTGGCTTGGTTTCTCTGTAGGTCTGATTTTCTGTGAGCTCTGTTTCGCTGGAGCTCGGTTCCCTTGTGGCTTGGTTCCCCGTCACACGGTTTCCCTGTTACTCGGTTTCCCTGTAGCTCTGTTTTTCTGTCACCCTCGTTCTCCATTTTTCTATAGCCCGCTTTCCCTGGAGCTCAGTTTCTCTGTGGCTCAGTCCCTCAGTACGACTGAAACTGGTCTTGCTTTAACTCCATCTCACTGTTACTTTTGTAGCAAATCTGTTCCCTGTCGCTCGGTTTCTCTGTCGCTCTGTTTCCCTGTCGCTCGGTTTCTCTGTCGCTCGGTTTCTGTGTCACTCGGTTTCTCTGTCGCTCGGTTTCTGTGTCGCACGGTTTCTGTGTCGCTCGATTTCTCTGTCGCTCGGTTTCTCTGTCGCTCGGTTTCTGTGTCGCTCGGTTTCTGTGTCGCACGGTTTCTCTGTCGCTAGATTTCTGTGTCGCTCGGTTTCTCTGTCGCTCTGTTTCTGTGTCGCTCGGTTTCTGTGTCGCTCGGTTTCTCTGTCGCTCGGTTTCTCTGTCGCTCTGTTTCTGTGTCACTCGGTTTCTGTGTCGCTCGGTTTATGTGTCGCTCGGTTTCTGCGTCGCTCGGTTTCTGCGTCGCTCGGTTTCTCTGTCGCTCTGTTTCTCTGTCGCTCTGTTTCTGTGTCGCTCGGTTTCTCTGTCGCTCGGTTTCTCTGTCGCTCTGTTTCTGTGTCGCTCGGTTTCTCTGTCGCTCGGTTTCTCTGTCGCTCGGTTTCTGCGTCGCTCGGTTTCTCTGTTGCTCGGTTTCTGCGTCGCTCGGTTTCTCTGTCGCTCTGTTTCTGTGTCGCTCGGTTTCTCTGTCGCTCGGTTTCTGTGTCGCTCGGTTTCTGTGTCGCTCGGTTTATGTTTCGCTCTGTTTCTGTGTCGCTCGGTTTCTCTGTCGCTCGGTTTATGTTTCGCTCGGTTTCTGTGTCGGTCGGTTTATGTTTCGCTCTGTTTCTGTGTCGCTCGGTTTCTGTGTCGCTCGGTTTCTCTGTCGCTCGGTTTCTGTGTCGCTCTGTTTCTGTGTCGCTCAGTTTCTCTGTCACTCTGTTTCTGTGTCGCTCGGTTTCTGTGTCGCTCTGTTTCTGTGTCGCTCGGTTTCTGTGTCGCTCGGTTTCTGTGTCGCTCGGTTTCTCTGTCGCTCGGTTTCTCTGTCGCTCGGTTTCTGTGTCGCTCGGTTTCTCTGTCGCTCGGTTTCTGTGTCGCTCGGTTTCTCTGTCGCTCGGTTTCTCTGTCGCTCGGTTTCTGTGTCGCTCGGTTTCTGCGTCGCTCGGTTTCTCTGTCGCTCTGTTTCTGTGTCGCTCGGTTTCTCTGTTGCTCTGTTTCTGTGCCACTCGGTTTCTCTGTCGCTCTGCTTCTGTGTCGCTCGGTTTCTGTGTCGCTCGGTTTCTGTGTCGCTCGGTTTCTGTGTCGCTCGGTTTCTGTGTCGCTCGGTTTCTCTGTCCCTCTGTTTCTGTGTCGCTCGGTTTCTCTGTCGCTCAGTTTCTGTGTCGCTCGGTTTCTGTGTCGCTCGGTTTCTGTGTCGCTCGGTTTCTGTGTCGCTCGGTTTCTGTGTCGCTCGGTTTCTGTGTCGCTCTGTTTCTGTGTCGCTCTGTTTCTGTGTCGCTCTGTTTCTGTGTCGCTCGGTTTCTCTGTCGCTCGGTTTCTGTGTCGCTCGGTTTCTCTGTCGCTCTGTTTCTGTGTCGCTCGGTTTCTGTGTCGCTCGGTTTCTGTGTCGCTCGGTTTCTCTGTCCCTCTGTTTCTGTGTCGCTCGGTTTCTCTGTCGCTCTGTTTCTGTGTCGCTCAGTTTCTTTGCCGCTCGGTTTCTGTGTCGCTCGGTTTCTGTGTCGCTCGGTTTCTGTTTCGCTCTGTTTCTCTGTCGCTCTGTTTATGTGTCGCTTGGTATCTGTGTCGCTCGGTTTCTGTGTCGCTCGGTCTCTGTGTCGCTCGGTTTCTGTTTCGCTCGGTTTCTCTGTCGCTCTTTCTGTGTCGCTCGGTTTCTGTGTCGCTCTGTTTCTCTGTCGCTCGGTTTCTCTGTCGCTCGCTTTCTGTGTCACTCGGTATCTGTGTCGCTCTGTTTCTGTGTCGCTCGGTTTCTTTGTCGCTCTGTTTCTGTGTCGCTCGGTTTCTGTGTCGCTCTGTTTCTGTGTCGCTCACTTTCTGTGTCGCTCGGTGTCTGTGTCGCTCGGTTTCTGTGTCGCTCGGTTTCTGTGTCGCTCTGTTTCTGTGTCGCTCACTTTCTGTGTCGCTCGGTGTCTGTGTCGCTCGGTTTCTGTGTCGCTCGGTTTCTGTGTCGCTCGGTTTATGTTTCGCTCTGTTTCTGTGTCGCTCGGTTTCTGTGTCGCTCGGTTCCTCTGTCGCTCGGTTTCTGTGTCGCTCGGTTTCTCTGTCGCTCGGTTTCTGTGTCGCTCGGTTTCTGTGTCGCTCGGTTTCTGTGTCGCTCGGTTTCTGTGTCGCTCTGTTTCTCTGTCGCTCTGTTTCTCTGTCGCTCGGTTTCTGTGTCGCTCGGTTTCTGTGTCGCTCTGTTTCTCTGTCGCTCGGTTTCTCTGTCGCTCGCTTTCTCTGTCGCTCGGTTTCTATGTCGCTCGGTTTCTCTGTTTCTCTGTTGCTTTATTTATCTGTGATTCAGTTTCCTTGTAACTCGGTTTCCCTGTAACTCGGTTTCCCTTTAACCCACTTCGTCTCTAATTCAGTTTCTCTGTAGCTCGCTTTCTCAGTAACTCGGTTTCACTGTTGCTCAGTTTATCTGTCACTCGGTTTCTCTGTCGCTCGGTTTCTCGGTCGCTCGGTTTCTCTGTCGCTCGGTTTCTCTGTTTCTCTGTTGCTTTGTTCATCTGTGATTCAGTTACCTTGTAACTCGGTTTCCCTGTAACTCGGTTTCCCTTTAACCCACTTCCTCTGTAATTCAGTTTCTCTGTAGCTCGCTTTCTCGGTAACTCGGTTTCACTGTTGCTCAGTTTATCTGTCACTCGGTTTCTCTGTAGCTCATTTCTCTGAAAGTATTTCTCTGTGACTCAGTTTCTCTGTGACTCAGTTTCTCTGTGACTCGGTTTGGCTGTTACTCGGTTTGGCTGTTACTCGGTTTGGCTGTTACTCGGTTTGGCTGCCACTGGGTTTCGCTGTAACTGGGTTCTCATGTCACTCGCTTTCCCTGTCACTCACTTTCCCTGTCACTCGCTTTCCCTGTCACTCGCTTCCCCTGTCACTCACTTTCCCTGTCACTCGCTTTCCCTGTCACTCACTTTCCCTGTCACTCGCTTTCCCTGTCACTCGCTTTCCCTGTCACTCACTTTCCCTGTCACTCACTTTCCCTGTCACTCGCTTTCCCTGTCACTCGCTTCCCCTGTCACTCACTTTCCCTGTCACTCGCTTTCCCTGTCACTCACTTTCCCTGTCACTCACTTTCCCTGTCACTCGCTTTCCCTGTCACTCGCTTCCCCTGTCACTCACTTTCCCTGTCACTCGCTTTCCCTGTCACTCGCTTCCCCTGTCACTCACTTTCCCTGTCACTCGCTTCCCCTGTCACTCGGTTCCCCTGTCACTCGGTTCCCCTGTCACTCAGTTTATCCCTCACTCGGTTTCACTCTAACTTGGTTTCTCTGTCACTCGGTTTCTCTGTAGCTCGTTTCTCTGTCAGTATTTCTCTGTGACTCGGTTTCGCTGCCACTCGGTTTCACTGTAACTCGGTTCCACTGTACCTCGGTTTCCCTGTCACACATTTTCCCTGTCACTTACTTTTCGTGTCAATCGGTTCCCCTTTTACTCGGTTTCTCCTTTGCTTTGTTTCACTTTGTTTCTCTGTCGCTCATATTCTCTGTCTCTCGGTTTCTCTGTCGCTCGGTTTCTGTGTCGC
This sequence comes from Carcharhinus amblyrhynchos, assembly GCF_965287045.1. Taxonomy (NCBI): domain Eukaryota; kingdom Metazoa; phylum Chordata; class Chondrichthyes; order Carcharhiniformes; family Carcharhinidae; genus Carcharhinus; species Carcharhinus amblyrhynchos. Next base: position 86,911,241 of record NC_137332.1, on the reverse strand, counting down.
TCGGTTTCTCTGTCGCTCGGTTTCTCTGTCGCTCGGTTTCTGTGTCGCTCGGTTTCTGTGTCGCTCGGTTTCTCTGTCGCTCGGTTTCTCTGTCGCTCGGTTTCTCTGTTTCTCTGTCACTTTATTTATCTGTGATTCAGTTTCCCTGTAACTCGGTTTCCCTTTAACCCACTTCGTCTCTAATTCAGTTTCTCTGTAGCTCGCTTTCTCAGTAACTCGGTTTCACTGTTGCTCAGTTTATCTGTCACTCGGTTTCTCTGTCGCTCTGTTTCTCTGTCGCTCGGTTTCTCTGTCGCTCGGTTTCTCTGTTTCTCTGTTGCTTTGTTTATCTGTGATTCAGTTACCTTGTAACTCGGTTTCCCTGTAACTCGGTTTCCCTTTAACCCACTTCCTCTGTAATTCAGTTTCTCTGTAGCTCGCTTTCTCGGTAACTCGGTTTCACTGTTGCTCAGTTTATCTGTCACTCGGTTTCTCTGTAGCTCATTTCTCTGAAAGTATTTCTCTGTGACTCAGTTTCTCTGTGACTCAGTTTCGCTGTTACTCGGTTTGGCTGTTACTCGGTTTGGCTGTTACTCGGTTTGGCTGCCACTGGGTTTCGCTGTAACTTGGTTCTCATGTCACTCGCTTTCCCTGTCACTCACTTTCCCTGTCACTCGCTTTCCCTGTCACTCGCTTCCCCTGTCACTCGCTTCCCCTGTCACTCACTTTCCCTGTCACTCGCTTTCCCTGTCACTCGCTTCCCCTGTCACTCGGTTCCCCTGTCACTCGCTTCCCCTGTCACTCGGTTCCCCTGTCACTCGGTTCCCCTGTCACTCAGTTTATCCCTCACTCGGTTTCACTCTAACTTGGTTTCTCTGTCACTCGGTTTCTCTGTAGCTCGTTTCTCTGTCAGTATTTCTCTGTGACTCGGTTTCGCTGCCACTCGGTTTCACTGTAACTCGGTTCCACTGTACCTCGGTTTCCCTGTCACACATTTTCCCTGTCACTTACTTTTCGTGTCAATCGGTTCCCCTTTTACTCGGTTTCTCCTTTGCTTTGTTTCACTTTGTTTCTGTGTCGCTCTGTTTCTCTGTCGCTCATATTCTCTGTCTCTCGGTTTCTCTGTCGCTCGGTTTCTGTGTCGCTCGGTTTCTCTGTCGCTCGGTTTCTCTGTCGCTCGGTTTCTGTGTCGCTCGGTTTCTGTGTCGCTCGGTTTCTGCGTCGCTCGGTTTCTGTGTCGCTTAGTTTCTGTGTCGCTCGGTTTCTCTGTCGCTCGGTTTCTCTGTCGCTCGGTTTCTGTGTCGCTCGGTTTCTCTGTCGCTCTGTTTCTGTGTCGCTCGGTTTCTCTGTCGTTCTGTTTCTCTGTCGTTCTGTTTCTCTGTTGCTTGGTTTCTGTGTCGCTCGGTTTCTCTGTTGCTCGGTTTCTGTGTCACTCGGTTTCTCTTGGTTTCTCCGTCGCTCGGTTTCTCTGTCGCTCGGTTTCTGTGTCGCTCGGTTTCTGTGTCGCTCGGTTTCTCTGTCGCTCGGTTTCTGTGTCGCTCGGTTTCTGTGTCGCTCGGTTTCTGTGTCGCTCGGTTTCTCTGTCGCTCTGTTTCTGTGTCGCTCTGTTTCTGTGTCGCTCGGTTTCTCTGTCGCTCGGTTTCTCTGTCGCTCGGTTTCTGTGTCGCTCGGTTTCTGTGTCGCTCTGTTTCTGTGTCGCTCGGTTTCTGTGTCGCTCTGTTTCTGTGTCGCTCGGTTTCTGTGTCGCTGGGTTTCTGTGTCGCTCGGTTTCTGTGTCGCTCGGTTTCTGTGTCGCTAGGTTTCTGTGTCGCTCGGTTTCTCTGTCGCTAGGTTTCTGTGTCGCTGGGTTTCTGTGTCGCTGGGTTTCTGTGTCGCTCGGTTTCTCTGTCGCTAGGTTTCTGTGTCGCTCGGTTTCTCTGTCGCTCTGTTTCTGTGTCGCTCGGTTTCTCTGTCGCTCTGTTTCTGTGTCGCTAGGTTTCTGTGTCGCTCAGTTTCTGTGTCGCTCGGTTTCTGTGTCGCTCGGTTTCTCTGTCGCTCTGTTTCTGTGTCGCTCGGTTTCTCTGTCGCTCTGTTTCTGTGTCGCTCGGTTTCTCTGTCGCTCGGTTTCTCTGTCGCTCTGTTTCTGTGTCGCTCGGTTTATGTGTCGCTCGGTTTCTGTGTCGCTCTGTTTCTGTGTCGCTCTGTTTCTGTGTCGCTCGGTTTATCTGTCGCTCGGTTTCTCTGTCGCTCTGTTTCTGTGTCGCTCGGTTTCTCTGTCGCTCTGTTTCTGTGTCGCTCGGTTTATCTGTCGCTCGGTTTCTCTGTCGCTCTGTTTCTGTGTCGCTCGGTTTCTCTGTCGCTCTGTTTCTGTGTCGCTCGGTTTCTCTGTCGCTCTGTTTCTGTGTCGCTCGGTTTCTGTGTCGCTCGCTTCCTTTGTCGCTCTGGTTCTGTGTCGCTCGGTTTCTCTGTCGCTCTGTTTCTGTGTCGCTCGGTTTCTGTGTCGCTCGGTTTCTCTGTCGCTCTGTTTCTGTGTCGCTCGGTTTCTGCGTCGCTCGGTTTCTCTGTCGCTCTGTTTCTGTGTCGCTCTGTTTCTGTGTCGCTCTGTTTCTGTGTCGCTCGGTTTCTCTGTCGCTCTGTTTCTGTGTAGCTCGGTTTCTGTGTCGCTCGGTTTCTGTGTCGCTCTGTTTCTGTGTCGCTCGGTTTCTCTGTCGCTCTGTTTCTGTGTCGCTCGGTTTCTGTGTCGCTCGGTTTCTGTGTCGCTCTGTTTCTGTGTCGCTCTGTTTCTGTGTCGCTCGGTTTCTGTGTTGCTCGTTTTCTCTGTCGCTCGGTTTCTCTGACGCTCGGTTTCTGTGTCGCTCGGTTTCTGTGTCGCTCGGTTTCTGTGTCGCTCGGTTTATGCGTCGCTCGGTTTCTGCGTCGCTCGGTTTCTGCGTCGCTCGGTTTCTCTGTCGCTCTGTTTCTGTGTCGCTCGGTTTCTCTGTCGCTCTGTTTCTGTGTCGCTCGGTTTCTGTGTCGCTCGGTTTCTGTGTCGCTCGGTTTCTGTGTCGCTCGGTTTCTGCGTCGCTCGGTTTCTGTGTCGCTCGGTTTCTGTGTCGCTCGGTTTCTCTGTCGCTCTGTTTCTGTGTCGCTCGGTTTCTGCGTCGCTCGGTTTCTCTGTCGCTCGGTTTCTGTGTCGCTCGGTTTCTGCGTCGCTCTGTTTCTGCGTCGCTCTGTTTCTGCGTCGCTCTGTTTCTCTGTCGCTCGGTTTCTGTGTCGCTCTGTTTCTGTGTCGCTCGGTTTCTGTGTCGCTCGGTTTCTCTGTCGCTCTGTTTCTCTGTCGCTCGGTTTCTGTGTCGCTCGGTTTCTCTGTCGCTCTGTTTCTCTGTCACTCTGTTTCTGTGTCGCTCGGTTCCTCTGTCGCTCGGTTTCTCTGTCGCTCGGTTTCTGTGTCGCTCGGTTTCTCTGTCGCTCGGTTTCTGTGTCGCTCGGTTTCTCTGTCGCTCGGTTTATGTGTCGCTCGGTTTCTGCGTCGCTCGGTTTCTGCGTCGCTCTGTTTCTCTGTCGCTCTGTTTCTCTGTCGCTCGGTTTCTCTGTCGCTCGGTTTCTGTGTCGCTCGGTTTCTGTGTCGCTCGGTTTCTCTGTCGCTCTGTTTCTGTGTCGCTCGGTTTCTGCGTCGCTCGGTTTCTGTGTCGCTCAGTTTCTGTGTCGCTCGGTTTCTCTGTCGCTCGGTTTCTCTGTCGCTCGGTTTCTGTGTCGCTCGGTTTCTCTGTCGCTCTGTTTCTGTGTCGCTCGGTTTCTCTGTCGTTCTGTTTCTCTGTCGTTCTGTTTCTCTGTTGCTCGGTTTCTGTGTCGTTCTGTTTCTCTGTTGCTCGGTTTCTGTGTCGCTCGGTTTCTCTGTTGCTCGGTTTCTGTGTCACTCGGTTTCTCTTGGTTTCTCTGTCGCTCGGTTTCTCCGTCGCTCGGTTTCTCTGTCGCTCGGTTTCTGTGTCACTCGGTTTCTGTGTCACTCGGTTTCTTTGTCGCTCGGTTTCTGTGTCGCTCGGTTTCTGTGTCGCTCGGTTTCTCTGTCGCTCTGTTTCTGTGTCGCTCTGTTTCTGTGTCGCTCGGTTTCTCTGTCGCTCGGTTTCTCTGTCGCTCTGTTTCTGTGCCGCTCGGTTTCTGCGTCGCTCGGTTTCTGCGTCGCTCGGTTTCTGCGTCGCTCGGTTTCTGTGTCGCTCGGTTTCTGTGTCGCTCGGTTTCTCTGTCGCTCGGTTTCTGTGTCGCTCTGTTTCTGTGTCGCTCGGTTTCTGTGTCGCTCGGTTTCTGTTTCGCTCTGTTTCTCTGTCGCTCTGTTTCTGTGTCGCTCGGTTTCTCTGTCGCTCTGTTTCTGTGTCGCTCTGTTTCTGTGTCTCTCGGTTTCTCTGTCGCTCTGTTTCTCTGTCGCTCTGTTTCTGTGTCTCTCGGTTTCTCTGTCGCTCTGTTTCTCTGTCGCTCGGTTTCTGTGTCGCTCGGTTTCTCTGTCGCTCTGTTTCTGTGTCGCTCTGTTTCTGTGTCTCTCGGTTTCTCTGTCGCTCTGTTTCTCTGTCGCTCGGTTTCTGTGTCGCTCTGTTTCTGTGTCTCTCGGTTTCTCTGTCGCTGTGTTTCTCTGTCGCTCTGTTTCTGTGTCGCTCGGTTTCTGTGTCGCTCGGTTTCTGTGTCGCTCGGTTTCTGTGTCGCTCGGTTTCTGCGTCGCTCGGTTTCTGTGTCGCTCGGTTTCTGTGTCGCTCGGTTTCTCTGTCGCTCTGTTTCTCTGTCGCTCTGTTTCTGTGTCGCTCGGTTTCTGTGTCGCTCGGTTTCTGTGTCGCTCGGTTTCTCTGTCGCTCGGTTTCTCTGTCGCTCGGTTTCTCTGTCGCTCGGTTTCTCTGTCGCTCGGTTTCTGTGTCGCTCTGTTTCTCTGTCGCTCGGTTTCTGTGTCGCTCGGTTTCTGCGTCGCTCGGTTTCTGCGTCGCTCGGTTTCCCTGTCGCTCTGTTTCTCTGTCGCTCGGTTCCTCTGTCGCTCGGTTCCTCTGTCGCTCGGTTTCTGTGTCGCTCAGTTTCTGTGTCGCTCTGTTTCTCTGTCGCTCGGTTTCTCTGTCGCTCGGTTTCTGTGTCGCTCGGTTTCTCTGTCGCTCTGTTTCTCTGTCGTTCTGTTTCTCTGTTGCTCGGTTTCTGTGTCGCTCGGTTTCTCTGTTGCTCGGTTTCTGTGTCACTCAGTTTCTCTTGGTTTCTCTGTCGCTCGGTTTCTCCGTTGCTCGGTTTCTGTGTCGCTCGGTTTCTGTGTCGCTCGGTTTCTGTGTCGCTCGGTTTCTGTGTCGCTCGGTTTCTCCGTCGCTCGGTTTCTCTGTCGCTCGGTTTCTCTGTCGTTCTGTTTCTCTGTCGTTCTGTTTGTTGCTCGGTTTCTGTGTCGCTCGGTTTCTCTGTTGCTCGGTTTCTGTGTCACTCGGTTTCTCTCGGTTTCTCTGTCGCTCGGTTTCTCCGTCGCTCGGTTTCTCTGTCGCTCGGTTTCTGTGTCACTCAGTTTCTGTGTCGCTCGGTTTCTCCGTCGCTCGGTTTCTCTGTCGCTCGGTTTCTGTGTCGCTCGGTTTCTGTGTCGCTCGGTTTCTGTGTCGCTCGGTTTCTGTGTCGCTCGGTTTCTCTGTCGCTCTGTTTCTGTGTCGCTCTGTTTCTGTGTCGCTCGGTTTCTCTGTCGCTCGGTTTCTCTGTCGCTCTGTTTCTGTGCCGCTCGGTTTCTGCGTCGCTCGGTTTCTGCGTCGCTCGATTTCTCTGTCGCTCTGTTTCTGTGTCGCTCGGTTTCTCTGTCGCTCGGTTTCTCTGTCGCTCTGTTTCTGTGTCGCTCGGTTTCTGCGTCGCTCGGTTTCTCTGTCGCTCGGTTTCTCTGTCGCTCAGTTTCTGTGTCGCTCGGTTTCTCTGTCGCTCGGTTTCTCTGTTTCTCTGTTGCTTTGTTTATCTGTGATTCAGTTACCTTGTAACTCGGTTTCCCTGTAACTCGGTTTCCCTTTAACCCACTTCCTCTGTAATTCAGTTTCTCTGTAGCTCGCTTTCTCAGTAACTCGGTTTCACTGTTGCTCAGTTTATCTGTCACTCGGTTTTTCTGTAGCTCATTTCTCTGTGACTCAGTTTCTCTGTGACTCGGTTTCGCTGTTACTCGGTTTGGCTGTTACTCGTTTTGGCTGTTACTCGGTTTGGCTGCCACTCGGTTTCACTGTAACTTGGTTCTCATGTCACTCGCTTTCCCTGTCACTCGCTTTCCCTGTCACTCGCTTCCCCTGTCACTCGGTTCCCCTGTCACTCGCTTCCCCTGTCACTCGCTTCCCCTGTCACTCGCTTCCCCGTCACTCGGTTCCCCTGTCACTCGGTTCCCCTGTCACTCGGTTCCCCTGTCACTCAGTTTATCCCTCACTCGGTTTCACTCTAACTTGGTTTCTCTGTCACTCGGTTTCTCTGTAGCTCGTTTCTCTGTCAGTATTTCTCTGTGACTCGGTTTCGCTGCCACTCGGTTTCACTGTAACTCGGTTCCACTGTACCTCGGTTTCCCTGTCACACATTTTCCCTGTCACTCACTTTCCGTGTCACTCACTTTTCGTGTCAATCGGTTCCCCTTTTACTCGGTTTCTCCTTTGCTTTGTTTCACTTTGTTTCTCTGTCGCTCATATTCTCTGTCGCTCGGTTTCTCTGTCTCTCGGTTTCTCTGTCTCTCGGTTTCTCTGTCGCTCGGTTTCTCTGTCGCTCGGTTTCTCTGTCGCTCGGTTTCTGTGTCGCTCATATTCTCTGTCTCTCGGTTTCTCTGTCCCTCGGTTTCTCTGTCTCTCGGTTTCTCTGTCTCTCGGTTTCTCTGTCGCTCGGTTTCTCTGTCGCTCGGTTTCTCTGTCGCTCGGTTTCCCTGTCGCTCTGTTTCCCTGTCGCTCGGTTTCTGTGTCGCTCTGTTTCCCTGTCGCTCTGTTTCTGTGTCGCTCGGTTTATGTGTCGCTCTGTTTCTGTGTCGCTCGGTTTATGTGTCGCTCGGTTTCTGTGTCGCTCGGTTTCTGTGTCGCTCTGTTTCTCTGTCGCTCGGTTTCTCTGTCGCTCGGTTTCTGTGTCGCTCGGTTTCTGTGTCGCTCGGTTTCCCTGTCGCTCGGTTTCTGTGTCGCTCGGTTTCCCTGTCGTTCTGTTTCCCTGTCGCTCTGTTTCCCTGTCGCTCTGTTACCCTGTCGCTCTTTTTCCCTGTCGCTCATTTTCCCTGTCGCTCTGTTTCTGTGTCGCTCTGTTTCTGTGTCGCTCTGTTTATGTGTCGCTCTGTTTCTCTGTCGCTCGGTTTCTGTGTCGCTCGGTTTCTGTGTCGCTCGGTTTCTGTGTCGCTCTGTTTCTCTGTCGCTCTGTTTCTCTGTCGCTCTGTTTCTCTGTCGCTCTGTTTCTCTGTCGCTCGGTTTCTCTGTCGCTCGGTTTTTCTGTCGCTCGGTTTCTCTGTTTCTCTGTTGCTTTGTTTATCTGTGATTCAGTTACCTTGTAACTCGGTTTCCCTGTAACTCGGTTTCCCTTTAACCCACTTCCTCTGTAATTCAGTTTCTCTGTAGCTCGCTTTCTCGGTAACTCGGTTTCACTGTTGCTCAGTTTATCTGTCACTCGGTTTCTCTGTAGCTCATTTCTCTGAAAGTATTTCTCTGTGACTCGGTTTGGCTGTTACTCGGTTTGGCTGTTACTCGGTTTGGCTGTTACTCGGTTTGGCTGCCACTCAGTTTCGCTGTAACTTGGTTCTCATGTCACTCGCTTTCCCTGTCACTCGCTTCCCCTGTCACTCGCTTCCCCGTCACTCGGTTCCCCTGTCACTCGCTTCCCCTGTCACTCGGTTCCCCTGTCACTTGGTTTATCCCTCACTCGGCTTCACTGTAACTTGGTTTCTCTGTCACTCGGTTTCTCTGTAGCTCGTTTCTCTGTCAGTATTTCTCTGTGACTCGGTTTCGCTGCCACTCGGTTTCACTGTAACTCGGTTCCACTGTACCTCGGTTTCCCTGTCACACATTTTCCCGTCACTCACTTTCCGTGTCAATCGGTTCCCCTTTTACTCGGTTTCTCCTTTGCTTTGTTTCACTTTGTTTCTCTGTCGCTCGGTTTCTCTGTCGCTCGGTTTCTCTGTCGCTCTGTTTCTGTGTCGCTCGGTTTCTGTGTCACTCGGTTTCTCTTGGTTTCTCTGTCGCTCGGTTTCTCCGTCGCTCGGTTTCTGTGTCGCTCGGTTTCTGTGTCGCTCGGTTTCTGTGTCACTCGGTTTCTCTATCGCTCGGTTTCTCTGTCGCTCGGTTTCTCTGTCGCTCTGTTTCTCTGTCGTTCTGTTTCTCTGTTGCTCGGTTTCTGTGTCGCTCGGTTTCTCTGTCGCTCGGTTTCTGTGTCGCTCGGTTTCTCTGTCGCTCTGTTTCTGTGTCGCTCGGTTTCTCTGTCGTTCTGTTTCTCTGTCGTTCTGTTTCTCTGTTGCTCGGTTTCTGTGTCGCTCGGTTTCTCTGTTGCTCGGTTTCTGTGTCACTCGGTTTCTCTTGGTTTCTCTGTCGCTCGGTTTCTCCGTCGCTCGGTTTCTGTGTCGCTCGGTTTCTGTGTCACTCGGTTTCTGTGTCACTCGGTTTCTCTATCGCTCGGTTTCTCTGTCGCTCGGTTTCTCTGTCGCTCTGTTTCTCTGTTGCTCGGTTTCTGTGTCGCTCGGTTTCTCTGTTGCTCGGTTTCTCTGTTGCTCGGTTTCTCTGTCGCTCGCTTTCTCTGTCGCTCGCTTTCTCTGTCGCTCGCTTTCTCTGTCGCTCGCTTTCTCTGTCGCTCGCTTTCTCTGTCGCTCGGTTTCTCTGTCGCTCGGTTTCTGTGTCGCTCTGTCTCTCTGTCGCTCGGTTTCTCTGTCGCTCGGTTTCTCTGTCGCTCGCTTTCTCTGTCGCTCGCTTTCTCTGTCGCTCGCTTTCTCTGTCGCTCGGTTTCTGTGTCGCTCTGTTTCTCTGTCGCTCTGTTTCTCTGTCGCTCGGTTTCTGTGTCGCTCGGTTTCTGTGTCGCTCTGTTTCTCTGTCGCTCGGTTTCTCTCTCGCTCGGTTTCTGTGTCGCTCTGTTTCTCTGTCGCTCTGTTTCTCTGTCGCTCGGTTTCTGTGTCGCTCGGTTTCTGTGTCGCTCTGTTTCTCTGTCGCTCGGTTTCTCTGTCGCTCGGTTTCTCTGTCGCTCGGTTTCTCTGTCGCTCGGTTTCTCTGTCGCTCGGTTTCTCTGTCGCTCGGTTTCTCTGTTGCTTTATTTATCTGTGATTCAGTTTCCTTGTAACTCGGTTTCCCTGTAACTCGGTTTCCCTTTAACCCACTTCGTCTCTAATTCAGTTTCTCTGTCGCTCGCTTTCTCAGTAACTCAGTTTCACTGTTGCTCAGTTTATCTGTCGCTCGGTTTCTCTGTCGCTCGGTTTCTCTGTCGCTCGGTTTCTCTGTCGCTCTGTTTCTCTGTCGCTCGGTTTCTGTGTCGCTCGGTTTCTCTGTCGCTCTGTTTCTGTGTCGCTCTGTTTCTGTGTCTCTCGGTTTCTCTGTCGCTCTGTTTCTTTGTCGCTCGGTTTCTGTGTCGCTCTGTTTCTGTGTCTCTCGGTTTCTCTGTCGCTCTGTTTCTCTGTCGCTCTGTTTCTGTGTCGCTCGGTTTCTGTGTCGCTCGGTTTCTGTGTCGCTCGGTTTCTGTGTCGCTCGGTTTCTGTGTCGCTCGGTTTCTGCGTCGCTCGGTTTCTGCGTCGCTCGGTTTCTGTGTCGCTCGGTTTCTCTGTCGCTCTGTTTCTCTGTCGCTCTGTTTCTGTGTCGCTCGGTTTCTGTGTCGCTCGGTTTCTGTGTCGCTCGGTTTCTGTGTCGCTCGGTTTCTCTGTCGCTCGGTTTCTCTGTCGCTCGGTTTCTGTGTCGCTCTGTTTCTCTGTCGCTCGGTTTCTGTGTCGCTCGGTTTCTGCGTCGCTCGGTTTCTGCGTCGCTCGGTTTCCCTGTCGCTCTGTTTCTCTGTCGCTCGGTTCCTCTGTCGCTCGGTTCCTCTGTCGCTCGGTTTCTGTGTCGCTCAGTTTCTGTGTCGCTCTGTTTCTCTGTCGCTCGGTTTCTCTGTCGCTCGGTTTCTGTGTCGCTCGGTTTCTCTGTCGCTCTGTTTCTCTGTCGTTCTGTTTCTCTGTTGCTCGGTTTCTGTGTCGCTCGGTTTCTCTGTTGCTCGGTTTCTGTGTCACTCAGTTTCTCTTGGTTTCTCTGTCGCTCGGTTTCTCCGTTGCTCGGTTTCTGTGTCGCTCGGTTTCTGTGTCGCTCGGTTTCTCCGTCGCTCGGTTTCTCTGTCGCTCGGTTTCTCTGTCGTTCTGTTTCTCTGTCGTTCTGTTTGTTGCTCGGTTTCTGTGTCGCTCGGTTTCTCTGTTGCTCGGTTTCTGTGTCACTCGGTTTCTCTTGGTTTCTCTGTCGCTCGGTTTCTCCGTCGCTCGGTTTCTCTGTCGCTCGGTTTCTGTGTCACTCAGTTTCTGTGTCGCTCGGTTTCTCCGTCGCTCGGTTTCTCTGTCGCTCGGTTTCTGTGTCGCTCGGTTTCTGTGTCGCTCGGTTTCTGTGTCGCTCGGTTTCTGTGTCGCTCGGTTTCTCTGTCGCTCTGTTTCTGTGTCGCTCTGTTTCTGTGTCGCTCGGTTTCTCTGTCGCTCGGTTTCTCTGTCGCTCTGTTTCTGTGCCGCTCGGTTTCTGCGTCGCTCGGTTTCTGCGTCGCTCGATTTCTCTGTCGCTCTGTTTCTGTGTCGCTCGGTTTCTCTGTCGCTCGGTTTCTCTGTCGCTCTGTTTCTGTGTCGCTCGGTTTCTGCGTCGCTCGGTTTCTGCGTCGCTCGGTTTCTCTGTCGCTCGGTTTCTCTGTCGCTCGGTTTCTGCGTCGCTCGGTTTCTCTGTCGCTCGGTTTCTCTGTCGCTCAGTTTCTGTGTCGCTCGGTTTCTCTGTCGCTCGGTTTTTCTGTCGCTCGGTTTCTCTGTTTCTCTGTTGCTTTGTTTATCTGTGATTCAGTTACCTTGTAACTCGGTTTCCCTGTAACTCGGTTTCCCTTTAACCCACTTCCTCTGTAATTCAGTTTCTCTGTAGCTCGCTTTCTCAGTAACTCGGTTTCACTGTTGCTCAGTTTATCTGTCACTCGGTTTTTCTGTAGCTCATTTCTCTGTGACTCAGTTTCTCTGTGACTCGGTTTCGCTGTTACTCGGTTTGGCTGTTACTCGTTTTGGCTGTTACTCGGTTGGCTGCCACTCGGTTTCACTGTAACTTGGTTCTCATGTCACTCGCTTTCCCTGTCACTCGCTTTCCCTGTCACTCGCTTCCCCTGTCACTCGGTTCCCCTGTCACTCGCTTCCCCTGTCACTCGCTTCCCCTGTCACTCGCTTCCCCGTCACTCGGTTCCCCTGTCACTCGGTTCCCCTGTCACTCGGTTCCCCTGTCACTCAGTTTATCCCTCACTCGGTTTCACTCTAACTTGGTTTCTCTGTCACTCGGTTTCTCTGTAGCTCGTTTCTCTGTCAGTATTTCTCTGTGACTCGGTTTCGCTGCCACTCGGTTTCACTGTAACTCGGTTCCACTGTACCTCGGTTTCCCTGTCACACATTTTCCCTGTCACTCACTTTCCGTGTCACTCACTTTTCGTGTCAATCGGTTCCCCTTTTACTCGGTTTCTCCTTTGCTTTGTTTCACTTTGTTTCTCTGTCGCTCATATTCTCTGTCGCTCGGTTTCTCTGTCTCTCGGTTTCTCTGTCGCTCGGTTTCTCTGTCGCTCGGTTTCTCTGTCGCTCGGTTTCTGTGTCGCTCATATTCTCTGTCTCTCGGTTTCTCTGTCCCTCGGTTTCTCTGTCTCTCGGTTTCTCTGTCTCTCGGTTTCTCTGTCGCTCGGTTTCTCTGTCGCTCGGTTTCTCTGTCGCTCGGTTTCCCTGTCGCTCTGTTTCCCTGTCGCTCGGTTTCTGTGTCGCTCTGTTTCCCTGTCGCTCTGTTTCTGTGTCGCTCGGTTTATGTGTCGCTCTGTTTCTGTGTCGCTCGGTTTATGTGTCGCTCGGTTTCTGTGTCGCTCGGTTTCTGTGTCGCTCTGTTTCTCTGTCGCTCGGTTTCTCTGTCGCTCGGTTTCTGTGTCGCTCGGTTTCTGTGTCGCTCGGTTTCTGTGTCGCTCGGTTTCCCTGTCGCTCGGTTTCTGTGTCGCTCGGTTTCCCTGTCGTTCTGTTTCCCTGTCGCTCTGTTTCCCTGTCGCTCTGTTACCCTGTCGCTCTTTTTCCCTGTCGCTCATTTTCCCTGTCGCTCTGTTTCTGTGTCGCTCTGTTTCTGTGTCGCTCTGTTTATGTGTCGCTCTGTTTCTCTGTCGCTCGGTTTCTGTGTCGCTCGGTTTCTGTGTCGCTCGGTTTCTGTGTCGCTCTGTTTCTCTGTCGCTCTGTTTCTCTGTCGCTCTGTTTCTCTGTCGCTCTGTTTCTCTGTCGCTCGGTTTCTCTGTCGCTCGGTTTTTCTGTCGCTCGGTTTCTCTGTTTCTCTGTTGCTTTGTTTATCTGTGATTCAGTTACCTTGTAACTCGGTTTCCCTGTAACTCGGTTTCCCTTTAACCCACTTCCTCTGTAATTCAGTTTCTCTGTAGCTCGCTTTCTCGGTAACTCGGTTTCACTGTTGCTCAGTTTATCTGTCACTCGGTTTCTCTGTAGCTCATTTCTCTGAAAGTATTTCTCTGTGACTCGGTTTGGCTGTTACTCGGTTTGGCTGTTACTCGGTTTGGCTGTTACTCGGTTTGGCTGTTACTCGGTTTGGCTGCCACTCAGTTTCGCTGTAACTTGGTTCTCATGTCACTCGCTTTCCCTGTCACTCGCTTCCCCTGTCACTCGCTTCCCCGTCACTCGGTTCCCCTGTCACTCGCTTCCCCTGTCACTCGGTTCCCCTGTCACTTGGTTTATCCCTCACTCGGCTTCACTGTAACTTGGTTTCTCTGTCACTCGGTTTCTCTGTAGCTCGTTTCTCTGTCAGTATTTCTCTGTGACTCGGTTTCGCTGCCACTCGGTTTCACTGTAACTCGGTTCCACTGTACCTCGGTTTCCCTGTCACACATTTTCCCGTCACTCACTTTCCGTGTCAATCGGTTCCCCTTTTACTCGGTTTCTCCTTTGCTTTGTTTCACTTTGTTTCTCTGTCGCTCGGTTTCTCTGTCGCTCGGTTTCTCTGTCGCTCTGTTTCTGTGTCGCTCGGTTTCTGTGTCACTCGGTTTCTCTTGGTTTCTCTGTCGCTCGGTTTCTCCGTCGCTCGGTTTCTGTGTCGCTCGGTTTCTGTGTCACTCGGTTTCTGTGTCACTCGGTTTCTCTATCGCTCGGTTTCTCTGTCGCTCGGTTTCTCTGTCGCTCTGTTTCTCTGTCGTTCTGTTTCTCTGTTGCTCGGTTTCTGTGTCGCTCGGTTTCTCTGTCGCTCGGTTTCTGTGTCGCTCGGTTTCTCTGTCGCTCTGTTTCTGTGTCGCTCGGTTTCTCTGTCGTTCTGTTTCTCTGTCGTTCTGTTTCTCTGTTGCTCGGTTTCTGTGTCGCTCGGTTTCTCTGTTGCTCGGTTTCTGTGTCACTCGGTTTCTCTTGGTTTCTCTGTCGCTCGGTTTCTCCGTCGCTCGGTTTCTGTGTCGCTCGGTTTCTGTGTCACTCGGTTTCTGTGTCACTCGGTTTCTCTATCGCTCGGTTTCTCTGTCGCTCGGTTTCTCTGTCGCTCTGTTTCTCTGTTGCTCGGTTTCTGTGTCGCTCGGTTTCTCTGTTGCTCGGTTTCTCTGTTGCTCGGTTTCTCTGTCGCTCGCTTTCTCTGTCGCTCGCTTTCTCTGTCGCTCGCTTTCTCTGTCGCTCGCTTTCTCTGTCGCTCGCTTTCTCTGTCGCTCGGTTTCTCTGTCGCTCGGTTTCTGTGTCGCTCTGTCTCTCTGTCGCTCGGTTTCTCTGTCGCTCGGTTTCTCTGTCGCTCGCTTTCTCTGTCGCTCGCTTTCTCTGTCGCTCGCTTTCTCTGTCGCTCGGTTTCTGTGTCGCTCTGTTTCTCTGTCGCTCTGTTTCTCTGTCGCTCGGTTTCTGTGTCGCTCGGTTTCTGTGTCGCTCTGTTTCTCTGTCGCTCGGTTTCTCTCTCGCTCGGTTTCTGTGTCGCTCTGTTTCTCTGTCGCTCTGTTTCTCTGTCGCTCGGTTTCTGTGTCGCTCGGTTTCTGTGTCGCTCTGTTTCTCTGTCGCTCGGTTTCTCTGTTGCTCGGTTTCTCTGTCGCTCGGTTTCTCTGTCGCTCGGTTTCTCTGTCGCTCGGTTTCTCTGTTGCTTTATTTATCTGTGATTCAGTTTCCTTGTAACTCGGTTTCCCTGTAACTCGGTTTCCCTTTAACCCACTTCGTCTCTAATTCAGTTTCTCTGTCGCTCGCTTTCTCAGTAACTCAGTTTCACTGTTGCTCAGTTTATCTGTCGCTCGGTTTCTCTGTCGCTCGGTTTCTCTGTCGCTCGGTTTCTCTGTCGCTCGGTTTCTCTGTCGCTCGGTTTCTCTGTCGCTCGGTTTCTCTGTTTCTCTGTTGCTTTGTTTATCTGTGATTCAGTTACCTTGTAACTCGGTTTCCCTGTAACTCGGTTTCCCTTTAACCCACTTCCTCTGTAATTCAGTTTCTCTGTAGCTCGCTTTCTCAGTAACTCGGTTTCACTGTTGCTCAGTTTATCTGTCACTCGGTTTCTCTGTAGCTCATTTCTCTGAAAGTATTTCTCTGTGACTCAGTTTCTCTGTGACTCAGTTTCGCTGTTACTCGGTTTGGCTGTTACTCGGTTTGGCTGCCACTCGGTTTCGCTGTAACTTGGTTCTCATGTCACTCGCTTTCCCTGTCACTCGCTTTCCCTGTCACTCGCTTCCCCTGTCACTCGCTTTCCCTGTCACTCGCTTCCCCTGTCACTCGGTTCCCCTGTCACTCGGTTCCCCTGTCACTCGGTTTCCCTGTCACTCGGTTTATCCCTCACTCGGCTTCACTCTAACTTGGTTTCTCTGTCACTCGGTTTCTCTGTAGCTCGTTTCTCTTTCAGTATTTCTCTGTGACTCGGTTTCGCTGCCACTCGGTTTCACTGTAACTCGGTTCCACTGTACCTCGGTTTCCCTGTCACACATTTTCCCGTCACTCACGTTCCGTGTCAATCGGTTCCCCTTTTACTCGGTTTCTCCTTTGCTTTGTTTCACTTTGTTTCTCTGTCTCTCGGTTTCTCTGTCTCTCGGTTTCTCTGTCACTCTGTTTCTGTGTCGCTCGGTTTCTGTGTCGCTCGGTTTCTGTGTCGCTCGGTTTCTGTGTCGCTCGGTTTGTGTGTCGCTGGGTTTCCCTGTCGCTCTGTTTCCCTGTCGCTCTGTTACCCTGTCGCTCTGTTTCCCTGTCGCTCGGTTTCCCTGTCGCTAGGTTTCCGTGTCGCTCGGTTTCCATGTCACTCGGTTTCTGTGTCGCTCGGTTTCTGTGTCGCTCTGTTTCTCTGTCGCTCGGTTTCTGTGTCGCTCTGTTTCTGTGTCGCTCGGTTTCTCTGTCGCTCGGTTTCTGTGTCGCTCGGTTTCTCTGTCGCTCGGTTTCTGTGTCGCTCGGTTTCTCTGTCGCTCTGTTTCCCTGTCGCTCGGTTTCTGTGTCGCTCGGTTTCTCTGTCGCTCTGTTTCCGTATCGCTCGGTTTCCGTGTCGCTCGGTTTCTGTGTCGCTCGGTTTGTGTGTCGCTGGGTTTCTCTGTCGCTGGGTTTCCCTGTCGCTCGGTTTCTCTGTCGCTCGGTTTCCCTGTCATTCTGTTTCCCTGTCGCTCTGTTTCCCTGTCGCTCTGTTACCCTGTCGCTCTGTTTCCCTGTCGCTCGGTTTCCCTGTCGCTCGGTTTCCGTGTCGCTCTGTTTCTCTGTCGCTCTGTTTCTCTGTCGCTCTGTTTCTGTGTCGCTCGGTTTCTGTGTCGCTCGGTTTCTGTGTCGCTCGGTTTCTGTGTCGCTCTGTTTCTCTGTCGCTCTGTTTCCCTGTCGCTCTGTTACCCTGTCGCTCTGTTTCTCTGTCGCTCTGTTTCTCTGTCGCTCTGTTTCTCTGTCGCTCTGTTTCTCTGTCGCTCTGTTTCTCTGTCGCTCTGTTTCTCTGTCGCTCTGTTTCTGTGTCGCTCGGTTTCTGTGTCGCTCGGTTTCTGTGTCGCTCGGTTTCTGTGTCGCTCTGTTTCTCTGTCGCTCTGTTTCCCTGTCGCTCTGTTACCCTGTCGCTCTGTTTCTCTGTCGCTCTGTTTCTCTGTCGCTCTGTTTCTCTGTCGCTCTGTTTCTCTGTCGCTCTGTTTCTCTGTCGCTCGGTTTCTGTGTCGCTCGGTTTCTCTGTCGCTCTGTTTCCCTGTCGCTCTGTTACCCTGTCGCTCTGTTTCTCTGTCGCTCTGTTTCTCTGTCGCTCTGTTTCTCTGTCGCTCTGTTTCTCTGTCGCTCGGTTTCTGTGTCGCTCGGCTTCTGTGTCGCTCGGTTTCTGTGTCGCTCTGTTTCTGTGTCGCTCGGTTTCTGTGTCGCTCTGTTTCTCTGTCGCTCTGTTTCCCTGTCGCTCTGTTTCACTGTCGCTCGGTTTCTGTGTCGCTCGGTTTCTCTGTCGCTCTGTTTCTCTGTCGCTCGGTTTCTGTGTCGCTCGGTTTCTGTGTCGCTCTGTTTCTCTGTCGCTCTGTTTCCCTGTCGCTCTGTTTCACTGTCGCTCGGTTTCTGTGTCGCTCGGTTTCTCTGTCGCTCTGTTTCCCTGTCGCTCTGTTTCCCTGTCACTCGGTTTCTCTTTCGTTCTGTTTCTCTGTCGCTCGGTTTCTCTGTCGCTCGGTTTCTCTGTCGCTCGGTTTCTCTGTCGCTCGGTTTTTCTGTCGCTCGGTTTCTCTGCTTCTCTGTTGCTTTGTTTATCTGTGATTCAGTTACCTTGTAACTCGGTTTCCCTGTAACTCGGTTTCCCTTTAACCCACTTCCTCTGTAATTCAGTTTCTCTGTAGCTCGCTTTCTCGGTAACTCGGTTTCACTGTTGCTCAGTTTATCTGTCACTCGGTTTCTCTGTAGCTCATTTCTCTGAAAGTATTTCTCTGTGACTCAGTTTCTCTGTGACTCGGTTTCGCTGTTACTCGGTTTGGCTGTTACTCGGTTTGGCTGTTACTCGGTTTGGCTGTTACTCGGTTTGGCTGCCACTCAGTTTCGCTGTAACTGGGTTCTCATGTCACTCGCTTTCCCTGTCACTCGCTTTCCCTGTCACTCGCTTCCCCTGTCACTCGGTTCCCCTGTCACTCGGTTCCCCTGTCACTCGGTTCCCCTGTCACTCGGTTCCCCGTCACTCGGTTCCCCTGTCACTCGGTTTATCCCTCACTCGGCTTCACTCTAACTTGGTTTCTCTGTCACTCGGTTTCTCTGTAGCTCGTTTCTCTGTCAGTATTTCTCTGTGATTCGGTTTCGCTTCCACTCGGTTTCACTGTAACTCGGTTCCACTGTACCTCGGTTTCCCTGTCACACATTTTCCCGTCACTCACTTTCCGTGTCAATCGGTTGCCCTTTTACTCGGTTTCTCCTTTGCTTTGTTTCACTTTGTTTCTCTGTCTCTCGGTTTCTCTGTCTCTCGGTTTCTCTGTCGCTCTGTTTCTGTGTCGCTCTGTTTCTGTGTCGCTCGGTTTCTGTGTCGCTCGGTTTCTGTGTCGCTCGGTTTCTGTGTCGCTCGGTTTGTGTGTCGCTGGGTTTCTCTCGGTTTCTCTGTCGCTCTGTTTCTGTGTCGCTCGGTTTCTCTGTCGCTCTGTTTCTGTGTCGCTCGGTTTCTGTGTCGCTCGGTTTCTGTGTCGCTCGGTTTCTGTGTCGCTCGGTTTCTGTGTCGCTCGGTTTCTCTTTCGCTCTGTTTCTCTGTCGCTCGGTTTCTCTGTCGCTCTGTTTCTCTGTCGCTCGGTTTCTGTGTCGCTCGGTTTCTGTGTCGCTCGGTTTCTGTGTCGCTCTGTTTCTGTGTCGCTCGGTTTCTGTGTCGCTCGGTTTCTCTTTCGCTCTGTTTCTCTGTCGCTCGGTTTCTCTGTCGCTCTGTTTCTCTGTCGCTCGGTTTCTGTGTCGCTCGGTTCCTCTGTGACTCGGTTCCTCTGTGACTCGGTTCCTCTGTGACTCGGTTCCTCTGTCACTCGGTTTCTCTGTGACTCGGTTTCTCTGTCGCTCGGTTCCTTTGTCACTCGGTTCCTCTGTTAGCATTTCTCTCGGGCTCAGTTTCTCTGAATCTAGGTTTTTAACTAACTTGTTTTCTCTGTATCTCCATGATGCCCTCTAGCTCGGTTTCTCTGTATCTCTGATGATCTGTAGCTCTATTTATCTGAAGGTCTGTTTCTCTGTGACTGGGTTTCTCTGTATCAGTTTCTCTGTGACTCAGTTTCTTTGGAACTCGGTTTTTCTGTGACTGGGTTTCTCCATGACTCTCTTTCTCCGTCACTCTGTTTTTCCGTTGCTCTGTTGCTCCATCTCTCTGTTTCTCTTTCGCTTTATTGCTCCGTCGCCCTGTTTCTCCGTCGCTCTGTTTCTCCGTCGCCCTGTTTCTCCGTCGCTCTGTTTCTCCATCGCCCTGTTTCTCCGTCGCCCTGTTTCTCCATCGCCCTGTTTCTCCGTCCCTCTGTTTCTCTGTCTCCCTGACGCTTTGACTCTCTAACGGTCTGTCTCCCTGACACTCTGTCTCCCTGACGCTCTGTCTCCCTGACACTCTGTCTCTCTGACGCTCTGTCTCCCTGACACTCTGTCTCTCTGTCGCTCTGTCTCCTGAAGCTCTGTCTCTCTGTCACTCGGTTTCTGTGTCGCTCGGTTTCTGTGTCGCTCGGTTTCTGTGTCGCTCGGTTTCTCTGTCGCTCGGTTTCTCTGTCGCTCGGTTTCTCTGTCGCTCGGTTTCTGTGTCGCTCGGTTTCTGTGTCGCTCTGTTTCTCTGTCGCTCTGTTTTTCTTTCCGTCTGTTTCTCTGTCGTTCTGTTTCTCTGTCGCTCTCTTTCTCTGATGCTCTGTTTCTCTGTCGCTCGGTTTTTCTTTCCATCCGTTTCTCTGTCGTTCTCTGTTTCTTTGTCGCTCTGTTTCTCTGTCACTCTGTTACTCTGTCGCTCTGTTTCTCTGTCACTCTGTTTCTCTGTCTCTGTTTCTCTGTCGCTCTGTTTCTCTGTCGCTCTGTTTCTCTGTCGCTCTGTTTCCCTGTCGCTCTGTTTCTCTGTCGCTCTGTTTCTCTGACGCTCTGTTTCTCTGTCGCTCTGTTTCTCTGTCGCTCTGTTCTCTGTCGCCCTGTTTCTCTGTCGCTCTGTTTCCCTGTCGCTCTGTTTCTCTGTCGCTCTGTTCTCTGTCGCCCTGTTTCTCTGTCGCCCTGTTTCTCTGTCGCTCTGTTTCCCTGTCGCTCTGTTTCTCTGACGCTCTGTTTCTCTGTCGCTCTGTTTCTCTGTCGCTCTGTTTCTCTGTCGCTCTGTTTCTCTGTCGCTCTGTTTCCCTGTCGCTCTGTTTCTCTGTCGCTCTGTTTCTCTGTCGCTCTGTTTCTCTGTCGCTCTGTTCTCTGTCGCCCTGTTTCTCTGTCGCTCTGTTTCCCTGTCGCTCTGTTTCTCTGACGCTCTGTTTCTCTGTCGCTCTGTTTCTCTGACGCTCTGTTTCTCTGTCTCTGTTTCTCTGCCGCTCTGTTTCTCTGTCGCTCTGTTTCTCTGTCGCTCTGTTTCTCTGTCGCTCTGTTTCCCTGTCGCTCTGTTTCTCTGTCGCTCTGTTTCTCTGTCGCTCTGTTTCTCTGTCGCTCTGTTCTCTGTCGCCCTGTTTCTCTGTCGCTCTGTTTCTCTGTCGCTCTGCTTCTCTGTCGCTCTGTTCTCTGTCGCCCTGTTTCTCTGTCGCTCTGTTTCCCTGTCGCTCTGTTTCTCTGACGCTCTGTTTCTCTGTCGCTCTGTTTCTCTGACGCTCTGTTTCTCTGTCGCTCTGTTTCTCTGTCGCTCTGTTCTCTGTCGCCCTGTTTCTCTGTCGCTCTGTTTCCCTGTCGCTCTGTTTCTCTGACGCTCTGTTTCTCTGTCGCTCTGTTTCTCTGACGCTCTGTTTCTCTGTCGCTCTGTTTCTCTGACGCTCTGTTTCTCTGTCGCCCTGTTTCTCTGTCGCTCTGTTTCCCTGTCGCTCTGTTTCTCTGACGCTCTGTTTCTCTGTCGCTCTGTTTCTCTGACGCTCTGTTTCTCTGTCTCTGTTTCTCTGCCGCTCTGTTTCTCTGTCGCTCTGTTTCTCTGTCGCTCTGTTTCTCTGCCGCTCTGTTTCTCTGTCTCTGTTTCTCTGTCGCTCTGTTTCTCTGTCGTTCTCCTTCTCTGTCGCTCTCTTTCTCTGTGCAACTAAAACTGTGTCTTGCTTTAACTCCATCTCACTGTAACTTTTGTTGCAAATCCTTTTCTTGGTAACTCCGTTAATCAGTTTCTCTCTCTTGCTATAACTCCACTGGATCCGGCGCTGCTACTTTTTAACTTGGTTTCTCTGTCTCTCGATTTCTCCGTAACTCTGTTTCCCCTCAACTCGGTTTCTCAGTACCTGTTTCTCTCTAGCTCTGTTTCTCTCTTGCTCTATTCGCCACTTGCTCTGTCTGTCTGTGCGCTGCTCCATCGCCCTGTAGCTGTTTCCCTGCCTCTTTGTTTCTTTGTAGCCCTGTTTTCCTGTAACTCGGTTTCTCTGGGCGGTATCGTGGCACACTGGTTAGCACTGCTGTCTCACAGCCCCAGGGGCCCAGGCTCAATTGTTGGCTTGGGTCACTGTGTCTGCACATTGTCCCCTTGTCTACGTGGGTTTTCTCTGGGCATTCTCGTTTGCTCCCACAGTCTGAAAGACATGCCGGTTAGGTGCATTGGCCACACTAAATTCCCCCTCCATATACCAGAGTGTGGTGATGAGGGGATTTTCACAGTGACTTCATTGCACTGTTAATGTAAGCTGACTTGTGACTAATAAATAAACTTTATACTTTGCCTCTGCAGTTCCATTTTCCCGTAACTTGGTTTCTCTGTAGCTTTCTTTCCTTTGTGTCTCACTCGGATGCGCCGTCGCTCTGTTTTTCACCGCTCTACTTTTCCATCGTTCTATTTCTCCGTCTGTCTGTAGCTCGTTTCCTCTGTAGCTCAGTAACTTGGTTGCTCTGTACAACTGAAACTGCGTCTTGCTTTAACTCCATCTCGCAGTAACTTTTGTTGCAAATCCTTTTCTCTGTAATTCCGTTAATCTGTTTCTCTCTGCACTCCATCTTTCTGTTTCTCCATCTTACTATAACTCCATTGGATCCCACTCTGCTACTTTTTAACTTGGTTTCTCTGTAACTCGGTGTTGCTGTAACTCAGTCTCTCCGTAACTCTGTTTCCCCACAATTCAGTTTTTCAGTACCTGTTTCTCTCTAGCTCTGTTTGCCTGTTGCTCTGTTTGCCTGTTGGTCTGTTTGCCTGCTGCTCTGTTTGCCCGTGACTCTGCTTGCTCCGTCGCCCCACTGCTCTGTAGAAACAGAGCTACAGAGAAACCGAGTTACGGGATAATTTTTTTCTGTGACTCCGTTTCATTATATCTCCATCTCACTGTTGCTCCGTCTCGATGCTGCTCCGTCTCATTGTAGCTTCACCTCACTATAACTGCCTCACACTGCAAGAGACCTGGGTTCAATTCCAGCCTTGGGTCACTGTCTGTGTGGAGTTTGCACATTCTCCCCCTGTCTGTGTGGGTTTCCTCTGGGTGCTCTGATTTCCTCCCACAATCCAAAGTTGTGCGGGTTAGGTTGATTGTCTAAATTGTCCCTTGGTGTCAAAGGGATTAACAGGGTAAATACATGGGCTAACAGGGACAGGGCCTGGATGAGACTGTTGTCGGTGCAGGCTTGATGGGCCTTTTGCACTGTGGAGATCCTATGACATGTTGCAATCTGCGCTATCACCTTATATCTCTTGCTCAAATGTGTTGTGCATTCAGATAAAGTACATTTTGCTCCGATTTTTTTTCACAGTTGTTTACAACTCTGGAGTTGCTCTGTGTTACATGTTTTTGTTTACACTTCCTGTCCTGCCCTTGATGTGGAGATGCCAGCATTGGGCTGGGGTGGGCACAGTAAGAAGTCTCACAATACTAGGTTAAAGTCCAACAGGTTTATTTGGAATCCAAGCTTTTGGAACACTGTTCCTTTCCATCAGGTGAATGGCCAGTCACCTGATGAGAGACCAGCGCTCTGAAAACTCATAATTCCAAATAAACCTGTTGGACTTTAACCTGGTGTTGTGAGACTTCTTACTGTAGAACATAGAACATTACAGCACAGTACAGGCCCTTCGGCCCTCAATGTTGCGCTGACCAGTGGAACCAATCTAATGACCCTCTAACCTAAACTATTCCAATGTTATCCATATGCCTATCCACTGACCATTTGAACACCCTTAAAGTTGGCGAGTCCACAACTGCTGCAGGCAGGGCATTCCACGCCCTTACTACCCTCTGAGTAAAGAACCTACCTCTGACATCTGTCTTATAATTACCACCCCTTAATTTGAAGCTATGTCCCCTCGTGTTAGCCATCACCATCCGAGGAAAAAGGCTCTCACTGTCCACCCTATCTAATTCTCTGATCATTTTGTATGCCTCAATTAGGTCACCTTGTAACCTTCTTCTCTCTAATGAAAACAATCTCAAGTCCCTCAGCCTTTCCTCATAAGACCTTCCCACCATACCAGGCAACATCCTGGTAAACCTCCTCTGCACCCTTTCCAATGCCTCCACATCTTTCTTATAATGCAGCAACCAGAACTGCACGCAATACTCCAAGTGCGGCCGCACCAGAGTTTTGTACAGTTGCAACAGTCTCACAGGCTTGTTGTTTGCCCAGTGCCATCTGCTCTGAGCTGGAGATGAACTTGCAGTGGGAGGGGGAGGATTGAGTGGTTGTAGTCCATGTCGACACCAATTACATAGAACAAGGAAGGAGGTTCTGTGCAGGCAGTTTGAGGAGTTAGGCATTAAAAAACAGAACCTCCAAGGTTATAATCTCTGGATTATTACCTAAGGCACATACAAATTGTGAAGAGTACGTAAAAATTAGAGAGATGAATCCACAGTTCAAAGACTGGATTCAATTCCAGCCTTGGGTCACTGTCTGTGTGGAGTTTGCACATTCTGAGAACCGAGTGTCCGTTTGTGAGACATTGACATCAGTACTGGGGAAAGTGGGAACTGTACCACTGGGACGGCCTACATCTGAACCATGCTGGGAGCAGTAGTCTTGCGGACTGCGTAACGAGGGAGGTGGAGAGGGATTTAAATTAAAGAATGGGGTGGGAATTCAGTTGCTTGGAAAATTGGGAAATCAAAGTTAAAGGTAGTGCAGGTTAGTGATCGGTCTGAGTGTCAACAGGAAAGTACCGTTAGGGACAGATCATACGAACATTATGTTACACCAAGAACTCATACAAGAGCCCTAAGTACGGGGTGGGGGGGGGGAAATTCCAAGAACGGAAGGTTTAAAAACAATCAGGAGTATATGAGGGAACAGGATAAAGAGGGGAGCTTGACTATCAAGGGCAAAACCACAGTGCCATGGATCAGGAATTGGCTAGCTGATAGAAGACAGAGGGTGGTGGTTGATGGGAAATATTCAACCTGGAGTTCAGTTACAAGTGGTGTACCTCAGGGATCTGTTTTGGGGCCACTGCTGTTTGTCGTTTTTATAAATGACCTGGATGAGTGCGTAGAAGGATGGATTAGTAAATTTGTTGATGAGACCAAAGTCGGAGGAGTTGTAGACAGTGAGGATGGATGTTACAGTTTGCAGAGGGACATAGATAAGCTGCAGAGCTGGGCTGAGAGGTGGCAAATGGAGTTTAATGCGGAAAAGTGTGAGGTGATTCACTTTGGTAAGAGTAACAGGAGTACAGAACGTAGGGCTAATGGAAGGAGTCTTGGTAGTGTGGATGAGCAGAGAGATCTCAGTGTACATGTGCATAGATCCCTGAAAGTTGGCACCCAGGTTGATAAGGTCGTTAAGAAGGCATACGGTGTGTTAACTTTTATTGGTAGAGGGATTGAATTTCGGAGCCGCGAGGTCATGTTGCATCTGTGCAAAACTCTGGTGCGGCCGCACTTGGAGTATTGCGTACAGTTCTGGTCGCCGCATTATAAGAAGGATGTGGAGGCATTGGAAAGGGTGTAGAGGAGGTTTACCAGGATGTTGCCTGGTATGGTGGGAAGGTCTTATGAGGAAAGGCTGAGGGACTTGAGGTTATTTTCATTAGAGAGAAGAAGGTTAAGAGGTGACATAATTGAGGCATACAAGGTGATCAGAGGATTAGATAGGGTAGACAGTGAGAGCCTTTTTCCTCGGATGGTGATGGCTAACACGAGAGGACATAGCTTTAAACTGAGGGGTAGTAATTGTAGGACGGATGTCAGAGGTAGGTTCTTTACTCAGAGGGTAGTAAGGGCGTGGAATGCCCTGCCTGCAGCAGTTGTGGACTCGCCAACTTTAAGGGTGTTCAAATGGTCAGTGGATAGGCATATGGATAACATTGGAATAGTTTAGGTTAGAGGGTCATTAGATTGGTTCCACTGGTTGGCTCAACATCGAGGGCCGAAGGGCCTGTACTGCGCTGTAATGTTCTATGTTCTGTGTTCATCTGTCTCCCCATGTTCTGTGTTGAAGTCTCATCAGCCCCCCCCCATGTTCTATCTAGATGTCTCATCTGTCTCCCCGTGTATTGCCTTGACACCTTGTCTGTCTCCCCATGTTGTGTGTAGGAGTGTTGTCTGTCTCGCCGCTTTATGTATGGATATCTTGTCTCCCTCCCCATGTTGTGTCTAGATGTCTCATCTGTGTCCCGCTTATTATTGAAGTCTAATCTCTCCCTCTGTGCTGTTTACTGAATCCCATCTCTCTCCCCACTGTTTATTAAAGTCTCTCCTCTCCGCACTCTTTATTTAGAAGCATAGAAACATAGAAAAACTGCGGCACGATACAGGCCCTTCAGCCCACAAAGTTGTGCCAAACATGTCCCTACCTTCGAGATTACTAGGCTTACCTATAACCCTCTATCTTACTAAGTTCCATGTCCTTATCTAAAAGTCTATTAAAAAACCCTATCAAATCCACCTCCACCACCGTTGCCGGCAGCCCATTCCACGCGCCAACCACTCTCTGAGTGAAAAACTTACCCCTGACATCTCCTCTGTACCTACTCCCCAGCACCTTAAAGCTGTGTCCTCTTGTGGCAACCATTTCAGCCCTGGAAAAGTCCTCTCACTATCCACTCGATCAATACCTCTCAACATCTTATACACCTCTATCAGGTCACCCCTCATCCTTCGTCTCTCCAAGGAGAAAAGGCCGAGCTCCCTCAACCTATCCTCATAAGGCATGCTTCCCAATCCAGGCAACATCCTTGTAAGTCTACTCTGCACCCTTTCTGTAGCTTCCACATCCTTCCTGTAATGAGTGACCAGAACTGAGGACAGTACTCCAAGTGGGGTCTGACCAGGGTCCTATACAGCTGCAACATCATCTCTCGACTCCTAAACTCAATTCCTCGACTGATGAAGGCCAGTACACCATACGTCTTCTTAACCACAGCTTCAACCTGCGCAGCTGCTTTGAGCGCCCTATGAATTCGGACCCCAAGATCCCTCTGATCTTCCACACTGCCAAGAGACCTACCATTAATATTATATTCTGCCATCCTGTTTGACCTGACAAAGTGAACCACTTCACACTTATCTGGGTTGAACTCCATCTGCCACTTCTCCACCCAGTCTTGCATCCTATCAATGTCTTACTGCAACTTCTGACATCCCTCCACACTATCCATAACACCTCCAAGCTTTGTGTCATCAGTAAACTTACCAACCCATCCCTCCACTTCCTCATCCAGGTCATTTATAAAAATGCTTGAGTCTTTTCTCTCTCCATGCTCTTTATTAAAGTCTCTCATCTTTTCCTGCGCTCTTTATTGAAGTTTCACCTCTCTCTCTGCACTCTTTATTGAAATCCCAGCACTCTTCTGACACCCTTTATTGAAGTCTTGCCCCCTCTGTCCCTAAGTTCTTGATTGAAGACTTGCCTTTCTGCACTCTTCCTTGCCGTCTCACCTCTCACCCTGTGCTCTTTATTGAAGTCTTGTTTCTCCCACTCTGCGCTCTTTACTGAAGTCTTGCCTCTCTCACCCTGTGCTCTTTATTGAAGTCTTCCCTCTCTCACCCTGTGCTCTTTATTGAAGTCTTTCCTCTCTCACCCTGTGCTCTTTATTGAAGTCTTGCCTCTCTCACCCTGTGCTCTTTATTGAAGTCTTCCCTCTCTCACCCTGTGCTCTTTATTGAAGTCTTCCCTCTCTCACCCTGTGCTCTTTATTGAAGTCTTGCCTCTCTCACCCTGTGCTCTTTACTGAAGTCTTTCCTCTCTCACCCTGCACTCTTTACTGAAGTCTTTCCTCTCTCACCCTGTGCTCTTTATTGAAGCCTTGTTTCTCCCACTCTGCATTCTCTTTTGAAGTCTTTCCTCTCTCACCCTGTGCTCTTTATTGAAGCCTTGTTTCTCCCACTCTGCATTCTCTTTTGAAGTCTTTCCTCTCTCACTCTGCGTTCTTTATTGAAGTCTTGCCTCTCTCACCCTGTGCTCTTTATTGAAGCCTTGTTTCTCCCACTCTGCGCTCTTTATTGAAGTCTTGCCTCTCTCACTCTGCGTTCTTCATTGAAGTCTTGCCTCTCTCACCTTGCATCCTTTGTTGAAGTTGCACCTCTCCTTCTGGACTTGATGGAAGTTTCATCTCTCTTTCCCCACGCTCTTTACTGTAACGATACAATGTCTTCGAGGGATTATTTTAATCATGTTTCTCTGCAATATATTTGAGCTGTTGTTGGGATTTTGTCGGTTCTGTGTTGTTTATAGTCAATGTCCTTTATTGTTACTAACGCAGTGTTCTGTTATTTCAGTGTTCCCCTGGGATGGCAGATTAGAGCTTGATTGCGCATGATTGACAAGTCAGGTCATGTTGCTTGGGACAGCAACTTTCATAGAAAATTCTAGTTTTAGTTTTGTTTTTCAGAAGCTGCTTGAAGCTGAGAGAGACAGCAGTGATCTCTGCACTTGGAGATCCAGTTGTCTGGTTGGCTGGTTTTGGAAGCTGCCAGAGACTGTGTTTACCTCTCTGAAGTTTTGCTGCTTTGAGGATATATCTGTCTCTGAAAACTGCTGGCTTGGGTTTCTGTCCATAGGTGCTACAAAGCTAAAGATCCAGCATCATGTGAGTATATTTGTTTTTGCGCAACCTAAGTCTGAGAAGGATGTATATCTGTGGGATGTTGCTTTACCTTGGAACAACAGAGATAGCTAGCTTTTAGGAGATAAACTATGTCATATTTAAATATTGCTAATTCTTTTTGTTATACCCTAACTGTGTTCTTCAATAAGCTTTGTTTGATAAAAGCTTCCTAATGGATCACTTGAATCGTACCTGGAGTGAAACAGTTTATGCTTATCAATGCCAAAATCAAATGTAAAACTTAGTATCTAGACTAACAACTCTTCGCAGGATTAAAATCTTTGTTCTGTGTATGCTTTGGGATTATTGAACCCAAAGAAGTAAGTGGTGAGTATATTTGTGTTTTTACATCAGGATGATATGCCATCAATTTAAATGGGGCGTGCCTCATGGAATAATGGCTCCTTCAGTAGCTGCAAGTTTCCCGGGTGTGGAAGAAGTCTCTCAGGGTGGTTTACAAAAGGGTATTAAAACAAAGCTTTCGGGATTGGTAAAAATGCTGCAGTTGATATTACCTGAAAGGGCGAGGAAGGCAGAGATAATTGCAGCAATAGCATTTAACATTGCCAGAAACACAGTCGGAGTCATTGGAAATGTCTAGAATTCAATTACAAACAAAACAGCTTGAACATGAAAAGGAAATGAAACAGTTTGAATTGTGATTAAAAGCAGAGGAGAGAGAGAAACAGTAGCAAAAGCGAAAGGAGGGGAGACAATTGCAGCAGAAAAAGCAAAAGAATTGAAACTATTTGAATTACAGGCAAGGGAAAAACTAAGGACAAGAATAACCCTGGCAGGTAAAAAAAGAGAAAATGTGAATTTGGAAAACTAGCACTAAAAGTGAACGCAACTTAAAAGGCAGAGGTAAAGGGAAAAGTTGAGAGTGGTGATGAGGGCAGTGAAGAAGAATTAAAGGGGTGGGGGAGTTGCACTACTGGTTAAGGAGAATATCACAGCTGTACTCCGGGAGGACACCTCGGAGGGCTCATACAGCGAGGCAATATGGGTAGAGCTCAGGAATAGGACAGGTATAGTCACAATGTCGGGGGTTTACTATAGGGCACCCAACTGCCAGCGGGAGATTGAGGAACAGATATGTAGGCAGATTTTGGCAAGGTGTAAAAGTAACAGGGTTGCTGTGGTGGGAGATTTTAACTTCCCCTATATTGACTGGGACTCACTTAGTGCTAGGGGCGTGGATGGGGCAGAGTTTGTAAGGAGCATCCAGGAGGGCTTCCTGAAACAGTATGTAGATAGTCCAACTAGGGAAGGGGCCAAACTGGACCTGGTATGGGGGAATGAGCCTGGCCAGGTGGTCGATGTTTCAGTAGGGGAGCAGTTTGTGAACAGTGGCCACAATTCAGTAAGCTTTAAGGTACAGATGGATAAAGGTATGTATCATCCTAAAGTTAAGGTGATAAATTGGGGGAAGGCTAATGACAACAACATTAGACAGGAACTGAAGAATGTAGATTGGGGGCAAATGCTTGAGGGCAAATCAACATCTGGGCATGTGGGAGGCTTTCAAGTGTAAGTTGATAGGGATTCAGGACCGACACATTCCTGTAAGGATGAAGGATAAGTATGGCAAGCTTTGGGAACCTTGGATAACAAGAGATATTGTGAACCTAGTCAAAGAGAAAAAGGAGGCATTTGTCAAAGGTAGGAGCCTGGGAACACACAAAGCAAGTGTGGAATACAAGGAAAATAGAAAGAAACTCAAGCAAGGAGTAAGAAGAGCTAAAAAGAGTCATGAAAAAGCATTGGCCGGCAGGATTAAGGAAAATCCCAAGGCTTTTTACACATATATAAAGAGCAAGAGGGTAGCCAGGAAGACAGTTGGCCCACTCAAGTACAAGGGAGGGAATCTGTCTATGGAGCCAGAGAAAATGGGTGAGGGATTAGATGAGTACTTTGCGTCAGTATTCACCAAAGAGAAGGGCTTGGTGGATGATGAGTCTGGGAAAGGATGTATAGATAGTTTGAGTCATGTTGAGATTAAAAAGGAGGTATTAGGGTTCTTGAAAAATATTATGGTGGACAAGTCCCCAGGGCCTGATGGGATATACACCAGAATACTGAGAGGGGGCAAGAGAGGAAATTGCTGGGGCCTTGAGAGAAATCTTTGCATCCTCACTGGCCACAGGGGAGGTCCCAGAGGACTGGAGAATAGTCAACGTTGTTCCTTTGTTTAAGAATGGTAGCAAGAATAATCCAGGTGATTACAGGCTGGTGAGCCTTACATCAGTGACAGGGAAATTATTGGAGAGGATTCTTTGAGATGGGATTTATTCCCACTTGGAAATAAGTGGACATATTAGTGAGAGGCAACATGGTTTTGTGAAGGGGAGGTCGTGCCTCACCAAAGTGATTGAGTTTTTTGAGGAAGTGACGAAAATGATTGATGAGGATAGGGCATGTTGTCCACATGGACTTCAGTAAGGCCTTTGACAAGGTTCCTCATGGCAGATTGGTGCAGAAGGTGAAGTCACATGGAATCAGAGGTGAGCTGGCAAGGTGGGTACAGAACTGGCTCAGTCGAAGAAGACAGAGGGTAGTAGTAGAAGGGTGTGTTTCTGAAGTGAGGGCTGTGACAAGTGGTGTTCCTCAGGGATCAGTGCTGTTTGTAATATGTATATAAATGATTTGGAGGAAAATGTAACTGGATTGGTTAGTAAATTTGTGGATGACACAAAGATTGGTGGATTTGCGGATAGCGATGAGGACCACCAGAGGATACAGCAGGATATAGGTCAGTTGGAGACTCAGGGTGGCTTGACTTCTGCCCTGTGGCGGAAGCTGTAATGTCATAAGCCGGTCGTTCACGCCCTTGGGTAGACTATCAAGTTCCCAAAGAAGGTGACTCCTGATGGCGAATCCAACTCCAGCATCACGACGTTCATCACTGCTGCAACCGCTCCAGACAAAGCGTATCCACCTCAGTCTCAGTTTCAGTCAATTGACCTACGTTGGCAAGACGAGTTTCACTCAGGGCTGCAATGTCAATGTTCTATCTTGCAAGCTCTCTGGCAACTAAGGCTGTTCTTCTCTCTGGTCTGTCTGCTGTAGGGTTGCCCAAAAGCGTGCGCACATTCCAAGTGCCAATGGTGAGTGGTGTCACCTTGTGTTTTATTTTGTTTGTTCGACCACAAGATGGGATTCCCACTAGCCACAGTAAACTGGCCAGGGTGTAGTGAAGCAGGCAATGTTTAGGGCACCTTTTCTAGCCTTTTCCTCATTCTACGGAGGTGAGCAGTGCGTTCCTGAAGAGGACTGCTCAGTCGCCCAGGTAGATGCCGAGTTCCACTGCTGCTTCGGTCAGTGGAAAACGACCATGAGACCTGAGCTGCCTGTGTGCAGGTCTGTGACTACAGCTCCCAGTGTATCCACACCTGCTGCTTCATTGCTCGCCCATCGCCACAGGACTTCAAGGGTTGAACAGGACACATGATGATGATGACGACGCGTCGAAACTAGCGCTTGATTTGGATTAAAGTGAGGGAGAGTTGTGCGGCGTCAGCCTCACTCTCTCTTCCCAATTCCCATCTAGATCCAGTGGCAAGACAAGAGTCACGGTGGCTGGAGATGGGACTAGGCGCAGTGGATGACCAGGACATCTTCTGTGTCTTGTCCTGCTCTTCACGTTCCACAACGCTTGCAGAGACCAACTTCTTGACCATTGGACCTTCCATTGATCTCGTCTGCTCAATCTGCCGGAGTCTGCCTTCACATACTGGGATAGACACCTCCCTATCTCACCGAGGGTTGAGACCCGTCGGCTACCCTCGCCTGGCCGGCTTGTGAAAGCCGTTGCCCGGGGTGTGGCCGCTGTCACATGCAAACAGCTACGGGGAGCCACAGCTGAGAGTGAGTGCCAGGTGGGGACAAAAGATGGACAAACTGCCCTGAAAGGACACGACATGTTCCCCCACCCAAGGTACTACCCCCTCCCTGACACACCAGACACTCTATCTCATGGTAGATTGGTACAAAAGGTGAAGTCTGAAAGGATCAGAGGAGACCTGGCAAAATGGATACAGAACTGGCTTGGCCATAGAAGACAGAGTGTAGCAGTAGGGGGGTACTTCTCTGAATGGAAGGCTGTGGCTAGCGGTGTTCCACAGGGATCAGTTCTGGGACCTTTGTTGTTCATCGTATATATAAATGATTTGGAGGAAAATGTAGCTGGTCTGATTAATAAATTCGCAGATTACAAAAATTGGTGGAGTTGCAGATAGTGAAGAGGATTGTGAAGAGGGCAGCACGGTAGCACAGTGGTTAGCACTGCTGCTTCACAGCTCCAAGGACCTGGGTTCAATTCCCAGCTTGGGTCACTGTGTGGAGTTTGCACATTCTCCTCATGTCTGCATGGGTTTCCTCCGGGTGCTCCGGTTTCCTCCCACAGTCCAAAGATGTGCAGGTTAGGTTGATTGGCCATGCTAAAAATTGCCCCTTAGAGTTGTGAGATGTGTAGGTTAGAGGGATTAGTGGGTAAATATGTGAGATATGGGGGTAGGGCCTGGGTGGGATTGTGGTTGGTGCAGATTTGATGGGCTGAATGGCCTCCTTCTGCACTATAGGATTTCTATGGATTGTCAGAGAATGCAGCAAGACATAGACCAGTTGGAGACTTGGGTGGAGAAATGGCAGATGAAGTTTAATCCGGACATGTGTGAATTAATACATTTTGGAAGGTCCAATGCATGTAGGAATTGTACAGTAAATGGTAGAACCCTTCGTAGTATTGACAGGCAGAGAGATCTGGGCGTACATGTCCACTGATCACTGGAAGCGGCAATGCAGGTGAATAAGGTAGTCAAGAAAGCATGCTTGCTTTCTTCAGTCAGGGCATTGAGTGTAAAGGTTGGCAGGTCATGCTGCAGCTGTACTGAACCTTAGTTCATCCTTATTTAGAATATTGTGCACAATTCTGGTCGCTACACTACCAGAAGGATGTGAAGGCTTTGGAGAGGGTGTAGAAGAGGTTTACCAGGATGTTGCCTGGTCTGAAGGGTAGAGTGAGGAGAGGTTGGAGTTTGTTCTCACTGGGACGACAAAGGTTGAGGGGTGACCTGATAGAGGTCTATAAGATTATGAGTGGCAGGGACAGAGTGGATAGTCAGGTGCCCTTTCCCAGACAAAAGCCAAGTACTAGGGGACATAGGTTTCAGGTGTGTGGGGAAAAGTTTAGAGAAGATGTGTGAGACAAATTTTTACATAAAAGGTGGCGAATGTCTGGAACCTGCTGTGCAGGGAGGAGGTGGGAGCAGGTAAGATAGCTGCATTTAAGGGGCAACTGGACGGATACACGAATAGGATGGGAACGGAAAGATACGGATTCCGTTAGTGCATACGGTTTTAGTTTAGGCAGGCATCATGATCGGCCCGGACTTGGAGGGCCGAAGGGCCTGTTCCTGTGCTGTACTTTTCTTTGTTCTCTCGTTGTCCTTTGTCCTCGTTGTGGTGAGGGACTGGACTGAGTGCTGGGGTTTTAGGCAGGAAAGGGTGGGAGTGTACCGTGTGTTGTTTGAGGGCAAATCAATTCCAACAGCTGGTGCTCCAAGCAGGGGTGTTCACATTAGCATAGACGCTCGTACTGCAAGTACTCTGCAGTCAATGGGGACCCATTTTGTGTTTACAGTCTGTCCCTGCCCCATGTCCCTGACCTGCAACACATGCCTGGAAGGGAATGGCTCAAGGGGGACACAATGGTCAAGTTGCCTGCCAGCTGTGATGTCGATGAACATGACAAGCAAACTAATCGTCTGGCACCACAGAATGTGTTGTGTTGCCAGCATCCACAAGAGGGAGTAGTAGTCCCAGTGAGGGATAAGGGGAGTCGGCGGGGGGGGATGGGCAATGACACGTGGGCTATCAATCTCCTTTTCTCTAACCCCATGGTGCAGAATGGATCTTGGTCTCAATGATCTAGAGTTGGCCATCATGGTGGCGGCTGAGGAGGAGGAGGAGGCTCAGGAGATGGAGAAAGTGGGGAGGCCACCCCAGGAGCAGCCTAGAAGGAGGGCAGGGGGCTGCCGCTGGTCACCATATGGTGGGAGAGCAATCTGCTGGAAGAGTGACCAGGACAAAGGTGCAGAGGCCTAGGCACTAAAAAACACAGAAAATTACAGCACAGGAACAGGCCCTTCAGTCCTCCAAACCTGCACTGACCATGCTGCCCAACTGAACTAAAACCCCCTACCCTTCCGGGGATCATATCCCTCCATTCCCGTCCTATTCATGTATTTGTCCGGATGCCCCTTAGAAGTCACTCTGATAAGACCATAAGTCATAAATCATTCAGTTGACTTCAGGAGGTGGGATTGGTGGTAACCGTGGCTAAGAGTGAGTTTGGAAAAGCCCACGTCATGTTCTGCAGCTATACAATTGAACGTGGACAAATGGCCCCACGGGATGTGAAAACAAATTATTGGGGAGTTCCCAATAACATCGACAAGAAGGGAGATTTCTGGGCTGGAGTGGTTTTTACAGGAAATTCATGCTGAATTTTAGCAGTGTGCTTGCTCCACTGACTGACCCACTGAAAAACCATAGCAAATTTCAGTGAACGGCGGAGTGTCAGCAGGCATTTGACACCCTGAAGGCTGTGTTAACTACAACTCCTGTGTTGGCCCCATCAGATTACGCAAAACCACTCAAGGTGGCCATTGTTGCGAGTGATGTGAATGTCTATTATGAAAAGATGATGAAAGAATAGAACAGTCTATTGGGTATTTTTCTAAAAAGCAAAGTGGTCATCAGAAGAAATATTCAATCAGTGAGAAAGAGACTCTGAGTTTGGTGCTGGCGTTGGAACATTCCGCATTATCAGTATTTCATCTGAGATGATTGCGTATACTGATCAGAATGTATTGACACTTTTGGAGAAATTTAAGAATAAAAATGCAAGGCTGTTAATGGAATTTGATTTGAAAATTATACATGCGGCAGGAAGAGAAAATGTGTTGACCGATGCTTTATCATGCACTTGATGGAAGAAGAAGGAATGTTTGATGGTGGAAGGCAAGAACTGAAAATTGTTGTGTTTGCATGGTTTGATTTTGTAAAATGTGTGTATATCGTGGAGTACCAGTTGTGTGAAACTAACAGATTTTGAAAAATGAAGTCATCTTTGAATATTGTTGGTCCATTTGTTCTTAAGGGGGTAGGTATGACAATACTGTGCCTTTAAAAAATCTATTTTAATCATGTTTGTCTGCAAGATGTTTTAGCGATCGCTGGGATTTTGTTGGTACACTGTTGTCTGTAGCCAGTGTCCCTTATTGGTACCAATGCAGTGTTCTGTAATTTCAGTCTTCCCTTGGGCTGGCAGATTAGAACTTGGGGGTGACTGACAAGTCAGGTCATGTTGCCCGGGACAGCTATTTTCATAGAGATTTCTAATTTTAGTTTTGTTTTTCAGAAGCTTCTTGAAGCCAAGAGAGATAGCAGTGATTTTACCTATCACTGCAGTTGGAGATCCTTTTGTGTGATTGGCTGCTTTTGGAAGCTGCCAGAGACCTGTCTGTTTAGCTCTCTGAAGTTTTGCTGTTTTGAGGATTATCGTCTCTGAAAACTGCTGGTTTGGATTTCTGTCCTTAGGTGTTACAAAGCTGAAGATCCAGCATCATGTGAGTATACTTGTTTTTGCGCAATTTAAGTCTGAAGAAAGGTGTATGTCTTGGAACAACAGAGATAGTTAGCTGTTAGGATGTATATTGTGTCCTGTTTAAATTTTGCCAGTTCTTTTTGTTATATTCAAACTGTGCTGTTCAATAAACTTGATTTGATAAAAGCTTCCTAGTGGGCCACTTGAATCATACCTGGAGTGAAATGCCTTTTGCTCACCAGTTAAATGTAAAACTTAGCGTCTAGAATAACTTCACAAAAATCCTTAAAGTTTCTGGCCTGGATGTTATCATTACTGAAGTGTCCTGCACTCTTTATTAAAATCTCGCCTTTCTCTGTGCTGTATGTATCGAAGTCACCTGTCTTGCACCATGCTCTTTTTGAAGTCTCACTTCTCTTCAGACACTCTTTATTGAAGCCTCCCCTCTCCCTGTGTGCTCTTTATTGATATCTTGCCATTCTGTGCACACTTCATTGCAGTCTTGCCTCACCTCTCTCTCTGAGCTCTGTATTGACATCTCGCCTCCTCTCTCTGTGTGCTCTTTATTGACGTCTCGCCTCTCTCTGTGCTCTTTATTGAAGTCTTACCTCTCTCTTTCTGTGCTCTTGTTTGCAGTCTCACCTCTCCCTATGCTCTTTATTTAAGTCTAGCCTCTCTGTCTTTCTCCGTGCTCTTCATTGAAGTCTTGCTTCTCTCTCTCTCCGTGCTCTTTATTGCAGTCTCACCTCTCTCTGTGCTCTTTATGGAACGCCCGCCTCTTTCTCTCTGTGCTCTTTATTGAAGTCTCACTTCTATCTCTCCGCTCTTTATGGAAGACTTGCCTCTCCCCGTGCACTTTATTGCAGTCTCACCTCTCTCTCTGCACTCTTTATTGAAGTCTTGCCTCTTTCTCTGTGTTCTTTTTATTGCAGTCTCACTTCTATCTCTGCGCTCTTTGTGAAAGTCTTGGCTCTTTCTGTGCTCTTTATTGAAGTCTCACCTCTTTCTCCGTGCTCTTTATTGATGTATCGCTTCTTTCTCTGCGCTCTTTATTGAAGTCTTGTCTCTCTCTCTTCATGCTCTTTATTAAAGTCTCACCTCTCTCTCTGCGCTCTTTATTGAAGTCTCGCCTCTCTCTCTCTGTGCTCTGTATTGAAGTCTTGTCTCTCTCTCTCTCTCTCTCTCTCCACTCCTTACTGCTATCTCCCTTCTCTCTGTGCTGTTTATTGAAGCCTTGCCTCCCCCCATGCACTTGATTGCAGTCTCGCCTCTGTCTCTCCACGCCCTTTATTGAAATCTGGCCTCTCTTTCTCTCTGCTCTTTATTGCAGCCTCACCTCTCTCCATGATCTTTATTGAAATCTCGCCTCTCTTTTTCTGTGGTCTTTATTGAAGTCTTCCCCCTCTCTATCCCCATGCTCTTTATTGCAGTCTCACCTCTCCCTCTCTGTGCGCATTTATTCTAGTCGCTCCTCTCTTTCTATGCTCATTATTGCCGTCTCTCTCTCTCCACACTCATTTATTGAAGTCGCTCCTTTCTGTCCCCGCTCTTTATAGAAGTCTTGCCTCTCTCCGTATATTTTATTGCACTCTTGCCTCGCTCTCTCTCTGTGCTCTTTATTGAAGTCTCTCCTCTCTCTCTGTGCTCTTTATTGAAGTTTTGCCGCACTCTCTCTGCGCTCTTTATTGAGGTCTCCCCTCTCTCTATGTGTGCTCTTTACTGAAGTGTCGCCTCTCTCTCTGAGCTCTTTATTGTAGCCTCGCCTTTCTCTCTCTGTGCTCTTTATTGTAGTCTAGTCTCTGTGTCTCTGTGCTCTTTGTTGAAGCCTCGCCACTTTCTGTCTGCGCTCATTTATTTAAGTTGCCCCTTTCTCTCTGCGCTCTTTCTAGAAGTCTTGCCTCTCTCCATGCATTTTGTTGCAGTCTCGCCTCTCTGTGTTCTTTATTGAAGACCTGCCTTACTCTCTGTGCTCTTTATTGCAGTCTCATCTCTCTCTCTGAGCTCTTTATTGCAGTCTTACCTCCCTCTTTCTGCTCTCTTGTTTACAGTCTAGCCTCTCCCTACACTCTTTATTGAAGTCTTGCCTCTCTCTCTTTCTGTGCTCTCTATTACAGTCTCGCCTCTCTCTCTCCGCACTCATTTATTGAAGTTGCTCCTCTCTTTCTACACTCTTTATTGAAGCCTCGTCTCTCTCAGTGCTCTTTATTGCAGTCTCGCCTCTCTCTCTGTCTGTGCTGTTTATTGCAGTTTCACCTCTCTCTGTGCTCTGTATTGCAGCCTTGCCTCTTTCTCTGTCTCTCTCTTTGTTCTTTATTGAAGCCTGGCCTTTCTCTTTCTGTGCTCTTTATTGCGGTCTTGCCCTGCTCCATGCTCTTTATTGCAATCTTGTCTCTTTTTCTCTGTGCTATTTATTGAAGTCTCGCCTTTCATTCTCCGAGCTCTTTTTTGCAGTCTCGCCTCTCTCTCTGTGCTCTTTATTGAAGTCTTGCCTCTCTCTCTGAGCCCTTTATTGAAGTCTCACCTCTCCCTCTGCTGTTTCTTGAAGTCTGGCCTCCCTTTCTCTGTGCTCTTTTTTTGCCGTCTTTGTCTCTCTCCCCATGCTGTTTATTGAAATCTCAGCACTCTCTGCATTCTTTATTGAAGTGTCGCCTCTCTCTGTGCTCTTGATTGAAGTCTCCTCTCTCTCTTTCTGTGTTCTTTATCAGTAGAGTGTAACAAACATTGATGGGCGATTGATGGTCAGGCCCAGACATGTTTGTGTTTTTCGACAGTTGGCCTGCCCCGGGTTTGACTGTGCTTGATTTTAATATGCCCAATTTTTAAAGTTTAGGATATCCAATTTTATCAGCCTTAAATCCCAGCCCTGTTTATATTACCACACTCCCTCCTCTTGATCCAGTGAGTGTCAGCGAACCAGATAACACAATTCTTACCAAACCATCTCAACAAGCAAGTACTCCGAATCTGGGGTTGATAGAATCATCCCTAACCCACAATAGTACCAACAAATTTAAATGAAGTAAAATAATTTTAAAAAAAGAAATAATACATTAATCGGGTATGTGCAAAACAAAGCAATAAACAGTACAAAATGACAAGTGACAATACATATTAAATATAGATGGGAGAGTATCCAGGCTCTTGATTGTAGAGCCTCTCCCGATGTTGGATGGCCCTTGCCCAGTCCAAGTTTTACAGAAATTCCTTCTTCCATCAGGTGAATTTAGATGTGAGGATGGTTACGTACACTGCCATATCTAGGATTCCTATTACGGCCAGGTGTGACGGAATGTGGACCCATGGGTAGATTTGGACATTTGAACCCCAATCCCAGAGGTCCTCCCACCATGTAATGACTCTAATTTCTCTAATGTTCTTTTCTATTTCCCTTGTTTGTTGCACCATTTTGACAAAGGTCTTGTGTGCTGCGATCAATTGTGTCCGAATTTGTTAAAGTTTCTCGGGAAGAATTGTTATCCCAGTATCAAATTTTTCAAAATAGTCTCCCAAGCTTTGTCTCAATTTCTCGCGAGCATTTATTAGTGTTTTCTCTCTTCTGTGTATGTCTACCATCTCAATTAATCCTATCCTAGCGGGAATCTGTGGTTTAATGCAAAAGGTAGTGTTGTGGATGTTACAAATGGCTGCCCCATTCTGGTAATTTTCCAGCGAGGTTGTAATAAAATATTCTCTCTCTCCCTGTAAGCCACTCAGGTGACATCCCTTTCCAAATTTCAAATTTCCAGTGTACAATTTAGGTGAGTGGTTGTTCTGAATCCACACAGGGCATGTTCATTTTCATACACTGGATATGGACACACAACCATTTTATCTGTGTGTTCACATTTCTCCAGACTGGTGCCTATGAGCTTCTCTCCTTTCTCAACCACATACGATAGAGTCCCCTGGTATCCCATCCACATCCCTCCTTTAATCATCCCTATATTTTCAGCTTCAAAAAGTCTCAGCCCAACCTTATCTTTTAAAATTTTTCCCAACACCATTCCTAGTGCAGTCCCTGGGGTTCCTCTACAACTATCGTTAGACCAGACCTTGGTCAGTTGCCGTAATTGGCAGTTAGTGACATTGGGGTGTCTTTTTCCCCGGTACAGGTGTTCAATCTGTTCATCATTGATCCAGGACGGAACTTCTCTCCTGCTAACATGGTCGAGATTCGCTCTTAACTGCTTGACTATCCATTGCTCATAGATGCTACATAGAGCTCGGTTCTGTTGCCTGGCATCATCTTCCACCCTCTCTCGGGCGATCTGATTAATAGTTTGGGCATGTTCTTCTAGTACAGTAACCATAAGGATACTAGCCCTGTTCTCAGCTAAGTCTCCCTCAGCATCTTGTCGAGCATTTTCATTTAAGCTGTCCAAGGCCTGTTTAACTTGTCGGGTTAGGACTCTGAGATTATTACCCAAATCAGCCAGATCCAGTGCATTAATGGTGGATAACCCAGCTCCGTACACAGTCACCAGATCATTCAGGATTTCCCTCCACTTGTGTCCCTTTGACCTGGGCATCTCTTCCCCCACGTGTGTCCCAGTCTTTCGGCTTAGCAGCTTCTGGGTCAAGTGGAGGGACAATTTTCTAAAGGACACCAGTCTGGTAATTGTGTTCCAGCTAAATCTACCACTACTGGTACCAATTTGTAATGTGTGTTGTCGAATAATATTTTCCCTGTATGTTTTAGTATCAACCCATTTTGGGGCCCTGGGGTGGATTTGGAACAAGTGGGGATGGTTGTGCTAACAGTTGGTCTTAACCCATTCTTAATTTCGGAGTATATATACTCGTTCTGAATAACCTTACCAGGGCACTTCTTCCCTAATTCCAGCCCTTTTTCTGGGCCATGGGCGAGACAGACTAACTCCACGTACCCATGGTTAGTGTACGCCCACCAATCACTAATGAGGGTCACCCTTAGGGAGCAGTAATCAGAGCTCCCATTATCTTTCCTATTCATCACTCTTCGGTGATTACACCCACAGGTGATATCCTTATTGGCGTGTACCAATAGGAAGCCATCCTCACATTTGCCTGCATCTGGTGGGGTGAACCACATATACCCGGGGTATCGGAGGCTGATATTCTGGTCTTTGGTTGATGCGGTGTCTGTAGTTCGGTCTGAGATGAGGAGTCCCAGACAGCAGAGAAGTATGTAGTTCATTCTGGGGGAGATCAAGGTAGCACCTGTTAATGCTTATTAATACCGATTCTCTTTTTCATTTCATTACAAGAATGTCATATGACTCTCCTCTTTTTAAAAAAACAAAAACAAGGAAATAAGTAAATGAATAATAAAAGCCCAATAGAATCATACGAAGGGTTGGTCGGCAATCATTGTTTAATGGGGTTGAGTGGGGTAAGGAGTTTGCAGAGCGTGAAAATAAAATGTTGGGTATGTGGCAGGTGTTCTTGTTGTTGGAGGACTATGGCACAGAATAACATTAGATTCCTCATCCCACAACCAAACTGTGGTGTGTGGGAGGATTATGACGCAGTGTAATGTGGGCAGATGATAAGCCCTTTTGGATTGGATGATGTGTAGAGTGGATGGATACAGCTATTTACAACCTGGACTGTGATATCCTGATTCTTTCTTAGTGGAGGGAACCTATATGGGTGGGCTTTGGCTGCCAGGTACCCACTGCATTACCACCTCTGGTAGTGAGCACCGGGTCAAACGGTTCTGGGAGTCCCAGTACCAGGGCGCCATAGCGGGTAAGGTTTGTAGGTTTCCCATCCTTTTCGTCGGGGTCCCCTGGGACAGGGTTTTATTCCTGAAACCCTGTAAAGTGGGGCGGGAACCGAGGGTGCGTGTGCTGGTCCTGGGGATACAGGGTGGGGGTTATAGCTGCTTGTCAGGCTGGTCCTTCGAGGGGCATGGGTCAGGGTCCATCATCAGGGAACCGCTGAGATGGTCATCTGGGGTAGTTGGGTGGCGCCCTACAGTTCTGGGCAAAATGGTTGGGTTGCCTACAGGTATAACACTCTGCTTGTGGGCGTGGGCCTCTGGGCTCAGCTCTATATCATTCTCGGTATCGGGGATTGGACCTATGTCCTGTGCGGTCTTGTGGTTCCCTGTGTTGGCGATCAGCAGGGGTGTATGGGCGTGTGAGGTTTGCTGGTCCCCTAAAATTTGGTGGTGCCCTACAGTCCCAGGCAAAATGGTTGGGTTGCCCACAGTTATAACACTGTGCTTGTGAGGATGTATATCTGGGATTGGTTTTATCTTGTTCCCTGTACCTGGGGTTGGGAATATATCGGGGTTCTGTGCGGGGCTGCAATCTTCTGAATCGATGATTGATGGGGGTATACGGGGGTGAGTTTCCCTGTCCTCTGTTTCCACCTCCCCCCTTCGTTACACCAAACCAGGGTCTGTGTGGATCGAGTTCCTCATTCCGTGTTCTGTGGGCTTGGGGGGGTGTCTGTTTGTCTGACTTCCTGTTCCCACACACGATGCATTTTGCGGATGGCCCAGGCTTCTGTGTGTGTATTATCATCAGGGTCAAAATTCTCACAGGCTTTCCGACTCCCCTCAGTGGCGTGTGCTATCAGGGTCCGGATCCATGTGGACCGGTGGTGTGCATTTAATTAGACTCGTTTCATCGGCCGAAAACTGCAACAAATTAGTTCCATGTTTGGCCAGCACAGGCTGTCAGATGTTCCCCTCTCTTTTGTTGGTAACTGTTGAAGCCTTGTACCGGGTCATCCCTATTGTAGCCGATGGCAGCCAGAACGGCTGCCTTCATTTCTGGTAGGGTTCCCCCGGTCACGTTCTGGGGTTTGGGTAGGGCGGAACGGATGGCAGGACTTAAACATAACGGAATAAGGTTAACCTCTTCTGCCTCGTCTAGGCCGTTTAAAACACGATATTGGGTGACCTGGTCAAAGAGAGCATGTGGATCCCCAGAGGGTTCAAATACTCCAATCACTTTGGCTATATCAGGGAACTG
Source organism: Carcharhinus amblyrhynchos (assembly GCF_965287045.1). Lineage (NCBI taxonomy): Eukaryota > Metazoa > Chordata > Chondrichthyes > Carcharhiniformes > Carcharhinidae > Carcharhinus > Carcharhinus amblyrhynchos. Next base: position 86,869,590 of record NC_137332.1, on the reverse strand, counting down.
GGTCATGGTGTATGGAGTTACATAAGTCACATTGTGGTTCTGTCCATCCTGTTGTCGGGTGGTGAACGGATTCATCGGCACAGGAACCGGATTAGTGACTCGGCTTCTTGGGATGGGAATAGGACGAGGAGCTGAGACTGAGTTTTCCGAGTTGGGGGCTGGATTAGTTGATTTCATTACCAGGAAGGGAGGTGGGGACCCCCCCACTCTATGACTGAGTTATTTCAATCATATAGTGGGAACAAATTGGAAAATTCCGAAGTAATTGGACATGATGTAAATAACATGGGAGCTAAAGGGATGTAAGGATATGGGGGAAAAGGGGAAATCAGGATATTGGATTCAGGAATCAGCCATGATCAACATGAATGGTGGACAGACTCAAAGGCCGTAAGGGCTACTCCTGTTTCTTGTTTCTATGTTTTTATGTAGCAAATGTTGTTCTAATTAAGCAACATCCATGTAGACTAAATCCACTAAAGTTAGCACAGATTAAAAGGGAAATTGGAAACAGGCTTTAGAATTATATCATTTCGGTGAGTTACAATCATTGGAGCTCCACTGTAGTGATTGTCCCAAAACCAGATGGTTCACAACGATTATATGTGCGACGATTATAATCGCTCCCTCAGTGTCAACAAAATGAAGGAGATAGCCAACGCCTTTACTTTCTCAAAAGACTAAGGAAATTTGGCATGTCAGCTTTGACTCTCACTACCCTTTACAGAGGCACCATAGAAAGCATCCTTTTTGGTGTGGTCCCTGTTCTGCCCAAGACTACAAGAAACTACAAAGGGTCATAAATGTAGCCCATCCGTTGACTCTGTCCACACTTCCCACTGCCTCAGAAAAGCATCTAGCATAATTAAGACCTTGACATATTCTCTTCCACATTCTTCCATTGGGAAGAAGATACAAAAGTCTGAGGTCACGTACCAACCGACTCAAGAACAGCTTATTCCCTGCTGCCATTCAGACTTTTGAATGGACTTATCTGGCACCAAATTAATCTTTCTCTACACCTTAGCTACAACTGTAACTCTACTTTCTGCACTCTCTCATTTCTCTCTCTATGAATAGGATGTTTTGTCTGTATAGCATGCAAGAAACGGTATCATTCACTGTAAATACATGTGACAATAGTAAAGCAATCAAGTCAAATCAAATATAGGCTATAGAAAAGACAGTGCAGCTACAAAATCAGATTTTTATCCTATTCCTCAATTGGAAAACTGAATTGAAAAGGTGGAACAAGCAAATTTCATTCCCACATTTGACTTACTTAGGGAACACTGGCAAGTACCCAAGTTTCAGCTTTTGCGATAATGATGTTTAATGTTAAAGTCATTCCATTCGGAATGAAGAATGCACCAGCAATATTCCAAAGAATACTGACAAGATTATTTCTGGACTAAATAATTGTGCAGTGTAGATGAACAGTCCGATGGTTTTCAGTCAAATGTGGAAGGAGCATTTGGAACATTTAAATGTAATGTTTGTTCAACCACAGGAGGTGGGCTTGGTGATAAACCTGGCTAAAAGTCAATTTGTGAAAGCCTGATTCACTTTCTTAAGACTACACAATAGGACATGAACAGATGGCCGCAGGAAATACTATCAACGAGAGAGAAATGATGAGATTCCTGGATATGAATTTCTCCTGGAAATTTGAGCCAAATGTAAGCAATGTGGTTTGTCCATTGACTGAACTGCTGAAAAAACACCGAAAATATCAGGAGGCATTTGACAGTCTGAATACCGTGTTAACTGCTGTACTAGTTTTGGTGACACCTTGCTATACAAAGCAATTCAAGGTGGCCATTGATATGAATGATTTGGGCATTGGTGGTGTATTGTAACAAGAAAATGATGAAAGGATAGTAGGACCTGTTGTTTCTTTTTCCAAAACAACTAAATGTTCATCAAAATAAATACTCAACCATTGAGGAGGAGACATTGTGTGTTTGGTATTGACATTGCAGCATTTCAATATTTATGTTGACAGCAATTCATCAGAGTCAATTATTTACACTGACCAAGGGCGGCACGGTAGCATGGCGGTTAGCGCTGCTGCTTCACAGCTCCAGGGTCCTGGGTTCAATTCCTGGCTTGGGTCACTGTCTGTGTGGAGTTTGCACATTCTCCTCGTGTCTGCATGGATTTCCTCCGGGTGCTCCGGTTTCCTCCCACAGTCCAAAGATGTGCGGGTTAGGTTGATTGGCCATGCTAAGAAATTGCCCCTTAGTGTCCAGGGATGTGTAGGTTAGAGGGATTAGTGGGTATAATATGTAGGGATATGGGGATAGGGCCTGGATGGGATTGTGTTCGGTGCAGACTCAATGGGCCAAAGGGCCTCTTTCTGCACTGTAGGGTTCTATGTTTCTATAATCCATTGAAGTTCCTGGAGAAGTTCAAAGATAAAAGTTCAAGACTGTTTAAAAGGAGCTGATTGTTACAGCCATTTAATTTGAAGCTTATGCACGTAGCAGGAAAAGAAAACATGATTGCAGGTACTTGATCACGATTATGATATGTAAACAGATCAATTTTACTCTTTAAATTTGCATGTTTAGACACAATAACATACATCTCATATAGAGCACTAATAGTGTGAAAAAAGACTAGAAGCTTCAGAAAAATGAACCCATCTTTTCATATTGTTGGTTTATTTTTTGGAGTGAGGTGTGATGACAGTGTAATTGATATATCTTTTTCATTTCTATAGGGAATTGTTAAAATTTAGCTTTATGCAACAGGCAGTTTCTATGCCTGGTGCAAATGCACTCAGATGCTGAGAGAACAGGATTATTACTTATTTTAGTCTTGCAAATGGTTATGTAAAGGAGAGTTAATTGACTTTTGTTCACTCAAGTTCCCCCAGGATTTCTGACCAAAGTGATTGACAAGTGATGTGATGATGTGGTTTATGTGCAGTATTAGGTCTGTGATAGAAAAAAAAGTTTTATAGAAAGCAGGTAATTCACAGCTCAAACCTGGCTGAAGTTAGAGGATTTTGCAGGCTTCCAGGACTCTATGTCTCTCTGGAAGCTTCAAGATTGTCTACACTTATTATAGCATCTTATTGGTTGTTAATTGTAGTAAAAGTCTAGAGATGTGCAGGTTAGGTTAATTGCCCACGCCAAATTGTCCTTTAGCATCGGGGGTAAATGCGTGGGGTTGTGAAGATGTGGTTTGGTGGGATTGTTGTCAGTGCCGGCTCAATGGGCCGAACGGCCTTCTTCTGCACTCCAGGGATTCTGTGTTAAAGTGGCATTTAAGTCTGTAAGAGGATTGTTGCTTATTTGGAATTTAAACAACGAATGAGAAATTGAGGCAGATCCTTTTCATTTTAAATGTTGTTTAACTCTTAATAGTTCAATAGTTTCATTCATCAGAGTTCTATTTACACTTCTTACGTTTGTTTTACATTTACAGGTGCCGACTTTGTCAGTGGAATCATTACGGGTAGGAAGCATCCTTTCTTCATTTTAACATCAAAATAGAAGTAATTATTAGTATTTAGGCTGTCTTTGAAATGTAACTTAGGTGTCCGGGATCCTAAATGCATCCATCTCCTGTAACTTTATTTCTCTGTCACTATGAAAGTCAGTTTTTCTGTAACTCTGTGTATCTTTAGCCCCATTTCTCTGTAAATCCATTTCTCTGAAACTCTTGTTCTTTGTAACTCTGTTACTCTCCACTGTTTATCTGTACTATTTTCCTCTAAATCAGTCTTCAGTTTCCCTGTGGCTCTCTACTTGTAACTCTACCTCCCTGAAGCTGTCTCCCTTAAAAATAGAACATGCTGGAAAATCTCAGCAGGTCTGACAGCACCTGTGGAGAGTGAATAGAGCCAACATTTTGAGTCTGGATGACCATTTATCAGAGCCATGCTGATCCCCTGCCGCTCTGTCCCTCTGTTACACCATCACCCTGTTGCTCCGTCGCTCTTGTTTCTCGGCCGCTCTGTTTCTCGGTCACTCTGTTTCTCCGTCGCCCTGTTGCTCCTTCACCCTGTTGCTCCGTCGCCCTGTTGCTCCTTCGCCCTGTTGCTCCACCTCGCTGTTGATTCGTCACGCCCTGTTGCTCCAAGGCCCTTTTGCTCCATTGCTGTGTTGCTACTTCGCCTTGTTGCTGTGTCTCCCTGTTGCTGTGTCTCCCTGTTGCTGCGTCGCCCTTTTGCTCCATCGCTCTATTGCTACTTTGCCGTGTTTCTCCGTCTCGCTGTTGCTCTATCTCGCTGTTGCTTTGTATAGCTGTTGTTACATCTCGGCATTGCACCATCTTGCTGTTGCAGCTTCTTGCCATCTCTCTCTTCTTGCTGTTGCTCTGTCTCGCTGTTGCTCTGTCTCACTATTGCAGCATCTCGCTGTTCCTCCATCGCCCTGTTCCTTTGTCACCCTGTTCCTCCGTCGCCCTGTTCCTCCATCGCCCTGTTCTCCATTGACCTGTTCCTCCGACGCCCTGTTGTTCTTTTGCCCTGTTGTTCTTTTGCCCTGTTGTTCAGTTGCCCTGTTGCTCTGACGCCCTGTTTTTCCGTTACCCTGTTGCTCCGAAACCCTGTTGCTCCGTCGTCCTGTTGCTCCGTTGCCTCTTCCTCCAACGCCCTGTATTTCTTTTGCCCTGATGCTCCGTCACCCTGTTACTATTAATCGCTGTATTGCTCAGTCGCTGTGTTGCTCTGTCACTCTGTTGCTCCGCAGCTCTGTTGCCCCGTCACCATTTTTCTCCATCGCTCTGTTCCTCCGTTGTTCTGTCTCTTCGTGGCTCTGTTCCTCCGTCGCTCTGTTTCTCCGTCGCTCTGTTTCTCCATCACTTTGTTGCTCTGTCGCTCCAACATTCTGTTTCCCCGTCATTTTATTTCCCCGTCGCTCTGTTGCTCCATCACCCTGTTGCACTGTCACTCTGTTCTCCGTCACTCTGTTCTCCGTCACTCTGTTTCTCCGTCACTCTGTTTCTCCGTCACTCTGTTCTCCGTCACTCTGTTCTCCGTCACTCTGTTTCTCCGTCACTCTGTTCTCCGTCACTCTGTTTCTCCGTCACTCTGTTTCTCCGTCGCTCTGTTCTCCATCACTCTGTTTCCCTGTCGCTCTGTTCTCTGTCACTCTGTTTCTCCGTCACTCTGTTCTCCATCACTCTGTTTCTCCGTCACTCTGTTTCTCCGTCACTCTGTTCTCCGTCACTCTGTTTCTCCGTCGCTCTGTTCTCCGTCACTCTGTTTCTCCGTCGCTCTGTTCTCCGTCACTCTGTTCTCCGTCACTCTGTTTCTCCGTCACTCTGTTTCTCCGTCACTCTGTTCTCCGTCACTCTGTTTCTCCATCACTCTGTTCTCTGTCGCTCTGTGGCTCCGTCGGTCTGTTGCTCCAGCTCTCTGTTGCTCCGTCGCGCTGTTTCTGTGTTGAACTGTTGCTCCGTGTCTCTGTTGCTCCGTGTCTCTGTTGCGCCGTCTTGCTGTTGCTCCGTCTCGCTGTAGCCCCGTCTCGCTGTTGCCCCGTCTCGCTGTTGCCCCGTCTCGCTGTTGCCCCGTCTCGCTGTTGCCCCGTCTCACTGTTGCTCCGTCTCGCTGTTGCTCAGTTTCGCTGTTGCTCCGTCTCGCTGTTGCTCCGCCTCGCTGTTGCTCAGTTTCGCTGTTGCTCCGCCTCGCTGTTGCTCAGTCTCGCTGTTGCTCCACCTCGCTGTTGCTCCGTCTCGCTGTTGCTCCGTCTCGCTGTTGCTCCGTCACGCTGTTGCTCCGTCTCGCTGTTGCTCCGTCACGCTGTTGCTCCACCTCGCTGTTGCTCTGTCTCGCTGTTGCGCCGTCACGCTGTTGCTCCACCTCGCTGTTGCTCCGTCACGCTGTTGCTCCGTCTCGCTGTTGCTCCGTCTCGCTGTTGCGCCGTCTCGCTGTTGCTCCACCTCGCTGTTGCTCCGTCTCGCTGTTGCGCCGTCACGCTGTTGCTCCACCTCGCTGTTGCTCCGTCTCGCTGTTGCGCCGTCACGCTGTTGCTCCGTCACGCTGTTGCTCCGTCTCGCTGTTGCGCCGTCACGCTGTTGCTCCACCTCGCTGTTGCTCCGTCTCGCTGTTGCTCCGTCTCGCTGTTGCGCCGTCACGCTGTTGCTCCACCTCGCTGTTGCTCAGTCTCGCTGTTGCTCCGTCTCGCTGTCGCTCCGTCACGCTGTCGCTCCGCCTCACTGTTGCTCAGCCTCGCTGTTGCTCCGTCTCGCTGTTGCTCCATCTCGCTGTTGCTACGTCTCGCTGTTGCTACGTCTCGCTGTTGCTCCGTCTCTCTGTTGCCCCGTCTCTCTGTTGCTCCGTCGCCCTTTTGCTCCGTCGCCCTGTTGCTCCATCACCCTGTTGCTCTGTTGCCCCGTCGCCCTGTTGCTCCGTCTCTCAGTTGCTCCGCCGTCCCACTCCTCCTCCGTCCCGTTCCTCCCCCGTCCCGTTCCTCCGCTGTCCTGTTCCGCTGCCGTCCTGTTGCTCAGTCACCCTGTTGTACCGTCTCTCTGTTGCTCAGTTGCTTTGATGCTCCTTCGCTCGTTGTTCTCGCTGTTTCTCCGTCTCTCTGTTGCTCCGTCTCTCTGTTGCTCCGTCTCTCTGTTGCTTCTCTCTGTTGCTCCGTCTCGCTGTTGCTCCGTCTCTCTGTTGCTCCGTCGCTCTGTTGCTCCTTCTCTCTGTTTCTCCGTCTCGCTGTTGCTCCGTCTCGCTGTTGCTCCGTCTCTCTGTTGCTCCATCGCTCTGTTGCTCTGTTTCTCCGTCACCCCGTTCCTCCATCGTTCTTGCTCCGTCGCCCTGTTGCCCCGTCTCGCTGTTGCTCTGCTTCACTGTTGCTCCGTCTCGCTGTTGCCCTGTCTCGCTGTTGCTCCTTCTCGCTATTGTTCTGCTTCACTGTTGCCCCATCTCGCTGTTGCCCCGTCTCGCTGTTGCCCCGTCTCGCTGTTGCTCTGCTTCACTGTTGCCCCGTCTCGCTGTTGCTCTGCTTCACTGTTGCTCCGTCTCGCTGTTGCCCTGTCTCGCTGTTGCTCCTTCTCGCTATTGTTCTGCTTCACTGTTGCTCCGTCTCGCTGTTGCTCCGTCTCGCTGTTGCTCCGTCTCGCTGTTGCTCCGTCGCCCTGTTGCTCCGTCTCGCTGTTGCTCCTTCTCGCTATTGTTCTGCTTCACTGTTGCTCCGTCTCGCTGTTGCCCCGTCTCGCTGTTGCCCCGTCTCGCTGTTGCCCCGTCTCGCTGTTGCCCCGTCTCGCTGTTGCTCTGCTTCACTGTTGCTCCGTCTCGCTGTTGTCCTGTCTCGCTGTTGCTCCTTCTCGCTATTGTTCTGCTTCACTGTTGCTCCGTCTCGCTGTTTCTCCGTCTCGCTGTTGCTCCGTCTCGCTGTTGCTCCGTCGCCCTGTTGCTCCGTCTCGCTGTTGCTCCTTCTCGCTATTGTTCTGCTTCACTGTTGCTCCGTCTCGCTGTTGCCCCGTCTCGCTGTTGCCCCGTCTCGCTGTTGCCCCGTCTCGCTGTTGCTCTGCTTCACTGTTGCTCCGTCTCGCTGTTGCTCCGCCTCGCTGTTGCCCTGTCTCGCTGTTGCCCTGTCTCGCTGTTGCCCTGTCTCGCTGTTGCTCCTTCTCGCTATTGTTCTGCTTCACTGTTGCCCCATCTCGCTGTTGCCCCGTCTCGCTGTTGCCCCGTCTCGCTGTTGCTCTGCTTCACTGTTGCCCCGTCTCGCTGTTGCTCTGCTTCACTGTTGCTCCGTCTCGCTGTTGCTCCTTCTCGCTATTGTTCTGCTTCACTGTTGCTCCGTCTCGCTGTTGCTCCGTCTCGCTGTTGCTCCGTCGCCCTGTTGCTCCGTCTTGCTGTTGCTCCTTCTCGCTATTGTTCTGCTTCACTGTTGCTCCGTCTCGCTGTTGCCCCGTCTCGCTGTTGCCCCGTCTCGCTGTTGCCCCGTCTCGCTGTTGCCCCGTCTCGCTGTTGCTCTGCTTCACTGTTGCTCCGTCTCGCTGTTGCCCTGTCTCGCTGTTGCTCCTTCTCGCTATTGTTCTGCTTCACTGTTGCTCCGTCTCGCTGTTGCTCCGTCTCGCTGTTGCTCCGTCTCGCTGTTGCTCCGTCGCCCTGTTGCTCCGTCTCGCTGTTGCCCCGTCTCGCTGTTGCCCCGTCTCGCTGTTGCCCCGTCTCGCTGTTGCCCCGTCTCGCTGTTGCCCCGTCTCGCTGTTGCCCCGTCTCGCTGTTGCTCTGCTTCACTGTTGCCCCGTCTCGCTGTTGCTCTGCTTCACTGTTGCTCCGTCTCGCTGTTGCTCCGCCTCGCTGTTGCCCTGTCTCGCTGTTGCCCTGTCTCGCTGTTGCCCTGTCTCGCTGTTGCTCCTTCTCGCTATTGTTCTGCTTCACTGTTGCCCCATCTCGCTGTTGCCCCGTCTCGCTGTTGCCCCGTCTCGCTGTTGCTCTGCTTCACTGTTGCCCCGTCTCGCTGTTGCTCTGCTTCACTGTTGCTCCGTCTCGCTGTTGCTCCTTCTCGCTATTGTTCTGCTTCACTGTTGCTCCGTCTCGCTGTTGCTCCGTCTCGCTGTTGCTCCGTCTCGCTGTTGCTCCGTCTCGCTGTTGCTCCGTCGCCCTGTTGCTCCGTCTCGCTGTTGCTCCTTCTCGCTATTGTTCTGCTTCACTGTTGCTCCGTCTCGCTGTTGCCCCGTCTCGCTGTTGCCCCGTCTCGCTGTTGCCCCGTCTCGCTGTTGCTCCTTCTTGCTATTGTTCTGCTTCACTGTTGCTCCGTCTCGCTGTTGCTCCGTCTCGCTGTTGCTCCGTCTCGCTGTTGCTCCTTCTCGCTATTGTTCTGCTTCACTGTTGCTCCGTCTCGCTGTTGCCCCGTCTCGCTGTTGCTCCGTCTCGCTGTTGCTCCTTCTCGCTATTGTTCTGCTTCACTGTTGCTCCGTCTCGCTGTTGCCCCGTCTCGCTGTTGCCCCGTCTTGCTGTTGCCCCGTCTCGCTGTTGCTCTGCCTAGCTGTTGCTCCTTCTCGCTATTGTTCTGCTTCTCTGTTGCTCCGTCTCTCTGTTGCTCCGTCGCTCCGTTGCTCCGTCTCTCTGTTGCTCCGTCTCTCTGTTGCTCCGTCTCTCTGTTGCTCCGTCTCGCTGTTGCTCCGTCTCGCTGTTGCTCCGTCGCCCTGTTGCTCCGTCTCGCTGTTGCTCCTTCTCGCTATTGTTCTGCTTCACTGTTGCTCCGTCTCGCTGTTGCCCCGTCTCGCTGTTGCTCTGCTTCACTGTTGCTCTGTCTCGCTGTTGCCCCGTCTCGCTGTTGCCCCGTCTCGCTGTTGCTCTGCTTCACTGTTGCCCCGTCTCGCTGTTGCTCTGCTTCACTGTTGCTCCGCCTCGCTGTTGCCCCGCCTCGCTGTTGCCCTGTCTCGCTGTTGCCCTGTCTCGCTGTTGCCCTGTCTCGCTGTTGCCCTGTCTCGCTGTTGCTCCGTCTCGCTGTTGCTCCTTCTCGCTATTGTTCTGCTTCACTGTTGCTCCGTCTCGCTGTTGCCCCGTCTCGCTGTTGCTCTGCTTCACTGTTGCTCCGTCTCGCTGTTGCTCTGCTTCACTGTTGCCCTGTCTCGCTGTTGCTCCGTCTCGCTGTTGCTCCTTCTCGCTATTATTCTGCTTCACTGTTGCTCCGTCTCGCTGTTGCCCCGTCGCCCTGTTGCTCCATCGCTCTGTTGCTCTGTTTCTCCGTCACCCCGTTCCTCCATCGTTCTTGCTTCGTCGCCCTGTTGCTCCGTCTCGCTGTTGCTCCGTCTCGCTGTTGCTCCGTCTTGCTGTTGCTCCATCTCGCTGTTGCCCCGTCTCGCTGTTGCTCCTTCTCGCTGTTGCCCTGTTTCGCTGTTGCTCCTTCTCGCTGTTGTTCTGCTTCACTGTTGCTCCGTCTCGCTGTTGCCCCGTCTCGCTGTTGCTCTGCTTCACTTTTGCTGCATTTCGCTGTTGCTCTGTCTCGCTGTTGCCCCGTCTCGCTGTTGCCCCGTCTCGCTGTTGCCCCGTCTCGCTGTTGCTCTGCTTCACTGTTGCCCCGTCTCGCTGTTGCTCTGCTTCACTGTTGCTCCGTCTCGCTGTTGCCCCGTCTCGCTGTTGCCCTGTCTCGCTGTTGCTCCGTCTCGCTGTTGCTTCTTCTCGCTATTGTTCTGCTTCACTGTTGCTCCGTCTCGCTGTTGCCCCGTCGCCCTGTTGCTCCATCGCTCTGTTGCTCTGTTTCTCCGTCACCCCGTTCCTCCATCGTTCTTGCTCCGTCTCGCTGTTGCTCCGTCTCGCTGTTGCTCCATCTTGCTGTTGCCCCGTCTCCCTGTTGCTCCGTCTCGCAGTTGCTCTGTCTCTCTGTTTTTCTGCTTCACTGTTGCTCCGTCTCACTGTTGCTCCGTCTCTCTGTTGCTCCGTCTCTCTGTTGCTCCGTCTCGCTGTTGCTCCGTCTCGCTGTTGCTCCGTCTCGCTGTTGCTCCGTCTCGCTGTTGCTCAATCTCGCTGTTGCTCCGTCTCGCTGTTGCTCCGTCTCTCTGTTGCTCCGTCTCGCTGTTGCTCAAACTCGCTGTTGCTCCGCCTCGCTGTTGCCCTGTCTCGCTGTTGCCCTCTCTCGCTGTTGCTCCTTCTCGCTATTGTTCTGCTTCACTGTTGCCCCGTCTCGCTGTTGCCCCGTCTCGCTGTTACACCGTCTCGCTGTTGCCCCGTCTCGCTGTTGCCCCGTCTCGCTGTTGCCCCGTCTCGCTGTTGCCCCGTCTCGCTGTTGCTCTGCTTCACTGTTGCTCCGTCTCGCTGTTGCTCCGTCTCGCTGTTGCTCAATCTCGCTGTTGCTCCGTCTCGCTGTTGCTCCGTCTCGCTGTTACTCCTTCTCGCTATTGTTCTGCTTCACTGTTGCTCCGTCTCGCTGTTGCCCCGTCTCGCTGTTGCCCCGTCTCGCTGTTGCTCTGCTTCACTGTTGCCCCGTCTCGCTGTTGCTCTGCTTCACTGTTGCTCCGTCTCGCTGTTGCCCTGTCTCGCTGTTGCTCCTTCTCGCTATTGTTCTGCTTCACTGTTGCTCCGTCTCGCTGTTGCTCCGTCTCGCTGTTGCTCCGTCTCGCTGTTGCTCTGTCGCCCTGTTGCTCCGTCTCGCTGTTGCTCCTTCTCGCTATTGTTCTGCTTCACTGTTGCTCCGTCTCGCTGTTGCCCCGTCTCGCTGTTGCCCCGTCTCGCTGTTGCCCCGTCTCGCTGTTGCCCTGTCTCGCTGTTGCTCCTTCTCGCTATTGTTCTGCTTCACTGTTGCTCCGTCTCGCTGTTGCTCCGTCTCGCTGTTGCTCCGTCTCGCTGTTGCTCTGTCGCCCTGTTGCTCCGTCTCGCTGTTGCTCCTTCTCGCTATTGTTCTGCTTCACTGTTGCTCCGTCTCGCTGTTGCCCCGTCTCGCTGTTGCCCCGTCTCGCTGTTGCCCCGTCTCGCTGTTGCTCCGCTTCACTGTTGCTCCGTCTCGCTGTTGCCCTGTCTCGCTGTTGCTCCTTCTCGCTATTGTTCTGCTTCACTGTTGCTCCGTCTCGCTTTTGCTCCGTCTCGCTGTTGCTCCGTCTCGCTGTTGCTCCGTCTCGCTGTTGCTCCTTCTCGCTATTGTTCTGCTTCACTGTTGCTCCGTCTCGCTGTTGCTCCGCCTCGCTGTTGCCCTGTCTCGCTGTTGCTCCTTCTCGCTGTTGTTCTGCTTCACTGTTGCTCCGTCTCGCTGTTGCCCCGTCTCGCTGTTGCCCCGTCTCGCTGTTGCTCTGCTTCACTGTTGCCCCGTCTCGCTGTTGCTCTGCTTCACTGTTGCTCCGTCTCGCTGTTGCCCTGTCTCGCTGTTGCCCTGTCTCGCTGTTGCTCCTTCTCGCTATTGTTCTGCTTCACTGTTGCTCCGTCTCGCTGTTGCTCCGTCTCGCTGTTGCTCCGTCTCGCTGTTGCTCCGTCTCGCTGTTGCTCCTTCTCGCTATTGTTCTGCTTCACTGTTGCCCCGTCTCGCTGTTGCCCCGTCTCGCTGTTGCCCCGTCTCGCTGTTGCTCTGCCTAGCTGTTGCTCCTTCTTGCTATTGTTCTGCTTCACTGTTGCTCCGTCTCGCTGTTGCTCCGTCTCGCTGTTGCCCCGTCTCGCTGTTGCCCCGTCTCGCTGTTGCTCTGCCTAGCTGTTGCTCCTTCTCGCTATTGTTCTGCTTCACTGTTGCTCCGTCTCGCTGTTGCCCCGTCTCGCTGTTGCCCCGTCTCGCTGTTGCTCTGCCTAGCTGTTGCTCCTTCTTGCTATTGTTCTGCTTCACTGTTGCTCCGTCTCGCTGTTGCCCCGTCTCGCTGTTGCCCCGTCTCGCTGTTGCCTCGTCTCGCTGTTGCTCCTTCTCTCAGTTGCTCCGTCTCTCTGTTGCTCCGTCTCTCTGTTGCTCCATCTCTCTGTTGCTCCGTCGCTCCGTTGCTCCGTCTCTCTGTTGCTCCGTCTCTCTGTTGCTCCGTCTCGCTGTTGCCCCGTCTCGCTGTTGCTCCTTCTCGCTATCGTTTTGCTTCACTGTTGCTCCGTCTCGCTGTTGCCCCGTCTCGCTGTTGCTCTGTCGCCCTGTTGCTCCGTCTCGCTGTTGCTCCTTCTCGCTATTGTTCTGCTTCACTGTTGCTCCGTCTCGCTGTTGCCCCGTCTCGCTGTTGCCCCGTCTCGCTGTTGCCCCGTCTCGCTGTTGCCCTGTCTCGCTGTTGCTCCTTCTCGCTATTGTTCTGCTTCACTGTTGCTCCGTCTCGCTGTTGCTCCGTCTCGCTGTTGCTCCGTCTCGCTGTTGCTCTGTCGCCCTGTTGCTCCGTCTCGCTGTTGCTCCTTCTCGCTATTGTTCTGCTTCACTGTTGCTCCGTCTCGCTGTTGCCCCGTCTCGCTGTTGCCCCGTCTCGCTGTTGCCCCGTCTCGCTGTTGCCCTGTCTCGCTGTTGCTCCTTCTCGCTATTGTTCTGCTTCACTGTTGCTCCGTCTCGCTGTTGCTCCGTCTCGCTGTTGCTCCGTCTCGCTGTTGCTCTGTCGCCCTGTTGCTCCGTCTCGCTGTTGCTCCTTCTCGCTATTGTTCTGCTTCACTGTTGCTCCGTCTCGCTGTTGCCCCGTCTCGCTGTTGCCCCGTCTCGCTGTTGCCCCGTCTCGCTGTTGCTCCGCTTCACTGTTGCTCCGTCTCGCTGTTGCCCTGTCTCGCTGTTGCTCCTTCTCGCTATTGTTCTGCTTCACTGTTGCTCCGTCTCGCTTTTGCTCCGTCTCGCTGTTGCTCCGTCTCGCTGTTGCTCCGTCTCGCTGTTGCTCCTTCTCGCTATTGTTCTGCTTCACTGTTGCTCCGTCTCGCTGTTGCTCCGCCTCGCTGTTGCCCTGTCTCGCTGTTGCTCCTTCTCGCTGTTGTTCTGCTTCACTGTTGCTCCGTCTCGCTGTTGCCCCGTCTCGCTGTTGCCCCGTCTCGCTGTTGCTCTGCTTCACTGTTGCCCCGTCTCGCTGTTGCTCTGCTTCACTGTTGCTCCGTCTCGCTGTTGCCCTGTCTCGCTGTTGCCCTGTCTCGCTGTTGCTCCTTCTCGCTATTGTTCTGCTTCACTGTTGCTCCGTCTCGCTGTTGCTCCGTCTCGCTGTTGCTCCGTCTCGCTGTTGCTCCGTCTCGCTGTTGCTCCTTCTCGCTATTGTTCTGCTTCACTGTTGCCCCGTCTCGCTGTTGCCCCGTCTCGCTGTTGCCCCGTCTCGCTGTTGCTCTGCCTAGCTGTTGCTCCTTCTTGCTATTGTTCTGCTTCACTGTTGCTCCGTCTCGCTGTTGCTCCGTCTCGCTGTTGCCCCGTCTCGCTGTTGCCCCGTCTCGCTGTTGCTCTGCCTAGCTGTTGCTCCTTCTCGCTATTGTTCTGCTTCACTGTTGCTCCGTCTCGCTGTTGCCCCGTCTCGCTGTTGCCCCGTCTCGCTGTTGCCCCGTCTCGCTGTTGCTCTGCCTAGCTGTTGCTCCTTCTTGCTATTGTTCTGCTTCACTGTTGCTCCGTCTCGCTGTTGCCCCGTCTCGCTGTTGCCCCGTCTCGCTGTTGCCTCGTCTCGCTGTTGCTCCTTCTCTCAGTTGCTCCGTCTCTCTGTTGCTCCGTCTCTCTGTTGCTCCATCTCTCTGTTGCTCCGTCGCTCCGTTGCTCCGTCTCTCTGTTGCTCCGTCTCTCTGTTGCTCCGTCTCGCTGTTGCCCCGTCTCGCTGTTGCTCCTTCTCGCTATCGTTTTGCTTCACTGTTGCTCCGTCTCGCTGTTGCCCCGTCTCGCTGTTGCTCCGTCTCGCTGTTGCCCCGTCTCGCTGTTGCCCCGTCTCGCTGTTGCTCTGCTTCACTGTTGCTCCGTCTTGCTGTTGCTCCGCCTCGCTGTTGCCCCGTCTCGCTGTTGCCCCGTCTCGCTGTTGCTCTGCTTCACTGTTGCTCCGTCTCGCTGTTGCCCCGTCTCGCTGTTGCTCTGCTTCACTGTTGCTCCGTCTCGCTGTTGCTCCGCCTCGCTGTTGCCCCGTCTCGCTGTTGCCCCGTCTCGCTGTTGCCCCGTCTCGCTGTTGCTCTGCTTCACTGTTGCCCCGTCTCGCGGTTGCTCTGCTTCACTGTTGCTCCGTCTCGCTGTTGCCCTGTCTCGCTGTTGCCCTGTCTCGCTGTTGCTCCGTCTCGCTGTTGCTTCTTCTCGCTATTGTTCTGCTTCACTGTTGCTCCGTCTCGCTGTTGCCCCGTCGCCCTGTTGCTCCATCGCTCTGTTGCTCTGTTTCTCCGTCACCCCGTTCCTCCATCGTTCTTGCTCCGTCTCGCTGTTGCTCCGTCTCGCTGTTGCTCCGTCTCGCTGTTGCTCCGTCTCGCTGTTGCTCCATCTTGCTGTTGCCCCGTCTCCCTGTTGCTCCGTCGCCCTGTTGCTCCGTCTCGCTGTTGCTCCTTCTCGCTATTGTTCTGCTTCACTGTTGCTCCGTCTCGCTGTTGCTCCGTCTCGCTGTTGCTCCTTCTCGCTATTGTTCTGCTTCACTGTTGCTCCGTCTCGCTGTTGCCCCGTCTCGCTGTTGCCCCGTCTCGCTGTTGCCCCGTCTCTCTGTTGCTCTGCTTCACTTTTGCTGCATTTCGCTGTTGCTCTGTCTCGCTGTTGCCCCGTCTCGCTGTTGCTCCTTCTCGCTATTGTTCTGCTTCACTGTTGCTCCGTCTCGCTGTTGCCCTGTCTCGCTGTTGCCCCGTCTCGCTGTTGCTCCTTCTCGCTATTGTTCTGCTTCACTGTTGCTCCGTCTCGCTGTTGCTCCGTCTCGCTGTTGCTCCGTCTCACTGTTGCTCCGTCGCCCTGTTGCCCCGTCTCCCTGTTGCTCCGTCGCCCTGTTGCTCCGTCTCGCTGTTGCTCCTTCTCGCTATTGTTCTGCTTCACTGTTGCCCCGTCTCGCTGTTGCCCCGTCTCGCTGTTGCCCCGTCTCGCTGTTGCTCCTTCTCGCTATTGTTCTGCTTCACTGTTGCTCCGTCTCTCTGTTGCTCCGTCTCTCTGTTGCTCCGTCTCTCTGTTCCCCTGTCTTGCTGTTGCTCCTTCTCGCTATTGTTCTGCTTCACTGTTGCTCCGTCTCGCTGTTGCTCCGTCTCGCTGTTGCTCTGCTTCACTGTTGCTCCGTCTCGCTGTTGCTCCGCCTCGCTGTTGCCCCGTCTCCCTGTTGCTCCGTCTCTCTGTTGCTCCGTCGCTCTGTTGCTCCGTCGCTCTGTTGCTCCGTCTCTCTGTTGCTCCGTCTCTCTGTTGCTCCGTCGCTCTGTTGCTCCGTCGCTCTGTTGCTCCGTCGCTCTGTTGCTCCGTCGCTCTGTTGCTCCGTCTCTCTGTTGCTCCGTCGCTCTGTTGCTCCGTCTCTCTGTTGCTCCGTCTCTCTGTTGCTCCGTCTCGTTGTTGCTCCGTCTCGTTGTTGCTCCGTCTCCCTGTTGCTCCGTCTCTCTGGTGCTCCGTCTCTCTGTTGCTCCGTCTCGTTGTTGCTCCGTCTCTCTGTTGCTCCGTTTCTCTGTTGCTCCGTCTCCCTGTTGCTCCGTCTCCCTGTTGCTCCGTCTCTCTGTTGCTCCGTCTCTCTGTTGCTCCGTCTCTCTGTTGCTCCGTCTCTCTGTTGCTCCGTCGCTCTGTTGCTCCGTCTCTCTGTTGCTCCGTCTCTCTGTTGCTCCGTCGCTCTGTTGCTCCGTCTCTCTGTTGCTCCGTCTCTCTGTTGCTCCGTCTCTCTGTTGCTCCGTCTCGTTGTTGCTCCGTCTCTCTGTTGCTCCGTCTCTCTGTTTCTCCGTCTCTCTGTTGCTCCGTCTCTCTGTTGCTCCGTCTCTCTGTTGCTCCGTCTCGTTGTTGCTCCGTTTCTCTGTTGCTCCGTCTCCCTGTTGCTCCGTCTCTCTGTTGCTCCGTCTCTCTGTTGCTCCGTCTCTCTGTTGCTCCGTCTCTCTGTTGCTCCGTCGCTCTGTTGCTCCGTCTCTCTGTTGCTCCGTCTCGTTGTTGCTCCGTCTCTCTGTTGCTCCATCTCTCTGTTTCTCCGTCTCTCTGTTGCTCCGTCTCTCTGTTGCTCCGTCTCTCTGTTGCTCCGTCTCTCTGTTGCTCCGTCTCTCTGTTGCTCCGTCTCTCTGTTGCTCCGTCTCGTTGTTGCTCCGTTTCTCTGTTGCTCCGTCTCCCTGTTGCTCCGTGTCTCTGTTGCTCCGTGTCTCTGTTGCTCCGTCTCTCTGTTGCTCCGTCTCTCTGTTGCTCCGTCTCTCTGTTGCTCTGTCACTGTGTTGCTCCATCGCTCTGTTGTGCCATCGTTGTGTGTCTGCGTCGCTCTGTTGCTCCATCGCTCTCTTGCTCGGTCTCTCAGTTGCTCCGCCGTCTGGTTCCTCCCCCGTCCCGTTCCTCCTCCGTCCTGTTCCGCTGTCGTCCAGTTGCTCAGTCACCCTGTTGTACCGTCTCTCTGTTGCTCAGTTGCTTTGATGTTCCTTCGCTCGCTCTTCTCGTTGTTGTTCCGTCTCGCAGTTGCTCTGTCTCTCTGTTTTTCTGCTTCACTGTTGCTCCGTCTCACTGTTGCTCCGTCTCTCTGTTGCTCCGTCTCTCTGTTGCTCCGTCTCGCTGTTGCTCCGTCTCTCTGTTGCTCCGTCTCTCTGTTGCTCCGTCTCGCTGTTGCTCCGTCTCGCTGTTGCTCCGTCTCGCTGTTGCTCCGACTCGCTGTTGCTCAATCTCGCTGTTGCTCCGTCTCGCTGTTGCTCCGTCTCTCTGTTGCTCCGTCTCGCTGTTGCTCAATCTCGATGTTGCTCCGCCTCGCTGTTGCCCTGTCTCGCTGTTGCCCTCTCTCGCTGTTGCTCCTTCTCGCTATTGTTCTGCTTCACTGTTGCTCCGTCTCGCTGTTGCCCCGTCTCGCTGTTGCCCCGTCTCGCTGTTGCCCCGTCTCGCTGTTGCCCCCTCTCGCTGTTGCCCCGTCTCGCTGTTGCTCTGCTTCACTGTTGCTCCGTCTCGCTGTTGCCCTGTCTCGCTGTTGCTCCTTCTCGCTATTGTTCTGCTTCACTGTTGCTCCGTCTCGCTGTTGCTCCGTCTCGCTGTTGCTCAATCTCGCTGTTGCTCCGTCTCGCTGTTGCTCCGTCTCGCTGTTGCTCCGTCTCGCTGTTGCTCAATCTCGCTGTTGCTCCGCCTCGCTGTTGCCCTGTCTCGCTGTTGCCCTATCTCGCTGTTGCCCTGTCTCGCTGTTACTCCTTCTCGCTATTGTTCTGCTTCACTGTTGCTCCGTCTCGCTGTTGCCCCGTCTCGCTGTTGCTCTGCTTCACTGTTGCCCCGTCTCGCTGTTGCTCTGCTTCACTGTTGCTCCGTCTCGCTGTTGCCCTGTCTCGCTGTTGCTCCTTCTCGCTATTGTTCTGCTTCACTGTTGCTCCGTCTCGCTGTTGCTCCGTCTCGCTGTTGCCCCGTCTCGCTGTTGCCCCGTCTCGCTGTTGCCCCATCTCGCTGTTGCCCCGTCTCGCTGTTGCTCTGCTTCACTGTTGCTCCGTCTCGCTGTTGCCCTGTCTCGCTGTTGCTCCTTCTCGCTATTGTTCTGCTTCACTGTTGCTCCGTCTCGCTTTTGCTCCGTCTCGCTGTTGCTCCGTCTCGCTGTTGCTCCGTCGCCCTGTTGCTCCGTCTCGCTGTTGCTCCTTCTCGCTATTGTTCTGCTTCACTGTTGCTCCGTCTCGCTGTTGCTCCGCCTCGCTGTTGCTCCGTCGCCCTGTTGCTCCGTCTCGCTGTTGCTCCTTCTTGCTATTGTTCTGCTTCACTGTTGCCCCGTCTCGCTGTTGCCCTGTCTCGCTGTTGCTCCTTCTCGCTGTTGTTCTGCTTCACTGTTGCTCCGTCTCGCTGTTGCCCCGTCTCGCTGTTGCTCTGCTTCACTGTTGCCCCGTCTCGCTGTTGCTCTGCTTCACTGTTGCTCCGTCTCGCTGTTGCCCTGTCTCGCTGTTGCCCTGTCTCGCTGTTGCTCCTTCTCGCTATTGTTCTGCTTCACTGTTGCTCCGTCTCGCTGTTGCTCCGTCTCGCTGTTGCTCCGTCTCGCTGTTGCTCCTTCTCGCTATTGTTCTGCTTCACTGTTGCTCCGTCTCGCTGTTGCCCCGTCTCGCTGTTGCCCCGTCTCGCTGTTGCCCCGTCTCGCTGTTGCTCTGCCTAGCTGTTGCTCCTTCTTGCTATTGTTCTGCTTCACTGTTGCTCCGTCTCGCTGTTGCTCCGTCTCGCTGTTGCTCCTTCTCGCTATTGTTCTGCTTCACTGTTGCTCCGTCTCGCTGTTGCCCCGTCTCGCTGTTGCCCCGTCTCGCTGTTGCCCCGTCTCGCTGTTGCTCTGCCTAGCTGTTGCTCCTTCTTGCTATTGTTCTGCTTCACTGTTGCCCCGTCTCGCTGTTGCCCCGTCTCGCTGTTGCCCCGTCTCGCTGTTGCCCCGTCTCGCTGTTGCCCCGTCTCGCTGTTGCCCCGTCTCGCTGTTGCCCCGTCTCGCTGTTGCTCCTTCTCTCTGTTGCTCCGTCTCTCTGTTGCTCCGTCTCTCTGTTGCTCCGTCGCTCCGTTGCTCCGTCTCTCTGTTGCTCCGTCTCTCTGTTGCTCCGTCTCGCTGTTGCTCCGTCGCTCCGTTGCTCCGTCTCTCTGTTGCTCCGTCGCTCCGTTGCTCCGTCTCTCTGTTGCTCCGTCTCTCTGTTGCTCCGTCTCTCTGTTGCTCCGTCTCGCTGTTGCTCCTTCTCGCTATCGTTCTGCTTCACTGTTGCTCCGTCTCGCTGTTGCCCCGTCTCGCTGTTGCTCCTTCTCGCTATCGTTCTGCTTCACTGTTGCTCCGTCTCGCTGTTGCCCCGTCTCGCTGTTGCTCTGCTTCACTGTTGCTCCGTCTCGCTGTTGCTCCGCCTCGCTGTTGCCCCGTCTCGCTGTTGCCCCGTCTCGCTGTTGCCCCGTCTCGCTGTTGCCCCGTCTCGCTGTTGCTCTGCTTCACTGTTGCTCCGTCTTGCTGTTGCTCCGCCTCGCTGTTGCCCCGTCTCGCTGTTGCCCCGTCTCGCTGTTGCTCTGCTTCACTGTTGCTCCGTCTCGCTGTTGCCCCGTCTCGCTGTTGCTCTGCTTCACTGTTGCTCCGTCTCGCTGTTGCTCCGCCTCGCTGTTGCCCCGTCTCGCTGTTGCCCCGTCTCGCTGTTGCCCCGTCTCGCTGTTGCTCTGCTTCACTGTTGCCCCGTCTCGCTGTTGCTCTGCTTCACTGTTGCTCCGTCTCGCTGTTGCCCCGTCTCGCTGTTGCCCTGTCTCGCTGTTGCTCCGTCTCGCTGTTGCTTCTTCTCGCTATTGTTCTGCTTCACTGTTGCTCCGTCTCGCTGTTGCCCCGTCGCCCTGTTGCTCCATCGCTCTGTTGCTCTGTTTCTCCGTCACCCCGTTCCTCCATCGTTCTTGCTCCGTCTCGCTGTTGCTCCGTCTCGCTGTTGCTCCGTCTCGCTGTTGCTCCGTCTTGCTGTTGCTCCATCTTGCTGTTGCCCCGTCTCCCTGTTGCTCCGTCGCCCTGTTGCTCCGTCTCGCTGTTGCTCCTTCTCGCTATTGTTCTGCTTCACTGTTGCTCCGTCTCGCTGTTGCCCCGTCTCGCTGTTGCCCCGTCGCCCTGTTGCTCCGTCTCGCTGTTGCTCCTTCTCGCTGTTGCCCTGTCTCGCTGTTGCTCCGTCTCGCTGTTGCTCTGCTTCACTTTTGCTCCATTTCGCTATTGTTCTGCTTCACTGTTCCCCCGTCTCGCTGTTGCTCTGTCTCGCTGTTGCTCCGTCTCGCTGTTGCTCCTTCTCGCTATTGTTCTGCTTCACTGTTGCTCCGTCTCGCTGTTGCTCCGTCTCGCTATTGTTCTGCTTCACTGTTGCTCCGTCTCGCTGTTGCTCCGTCGCCCTGTTGCTCCGTCTCGCTGTTGCTCTGCTTCACTTTTGCTCCATTTCGCTATTGTTCTGCTTCACTGTTCCCCCGTCTCGCTGTTGCTCTGTCTCGCTGTTGCTCCTTCTCGCTATTGTTCTGCTTCACTGTTGCTCTGTCTCGCTGTTGCCCCGTCTCACTGTTGCTCCGTCGCCCTGTTGCTCCGTCTCGCTGTTGCTCCTTCTCGCTCTTGTTCTGCTTCACTGTTGCCCCGTCTCGCTGTTGCCCCGTCTCGCTGTTGCCCCGTCTCGCTGTTGCTCCGTCTCGCTGTTGCCCTGTTTCGCTGTTGCTCCTTCTCGCTATTGTTCTGCCTCGCTGTTGCCCCGTCTCGCTGTTGCCCCGTCTCGCTGTTGCCCCGTCTCGCTGTTGCTCTGCCTAGGTGTTGCCCCGTCTCGCTGTTGCTCTGCTTCACTGTTGCTCCGCCTCGCTGTTGCTCCGTCTCGCTGTTGCTCCGTCTCGCTGTTGCTCCGTCTCGCTGTTGCTCTGTCGCCCTGTTGCTCCGTCTCGCTGTTGCTCCGTCTCGCTGTTGCTCCTTCTCGCTATTGTTCTGCTTCACTGTTGCTCCGTCTCGCTGTTGCCCCGTCTCGCTGTTGCTCTGCCTAGCTGTTGCCCTGTCTCGCTGTTGCCCTGTCTCGCTATTGTTCTGCTTCACTGTTGCTCCGTCTCGCTGTTGCTCCGTCTTGCTGTTGCTCCGTCTCTCTGTTCCCCCGTCTCGCTGTTGCTCCTTCTCGCTATTGTTCTGCTTCACTGTTGCTCCGTCTCGCTGTTGCCCCGTCTCGCTGTTGCTCCTTCTCGCTATTGTTCTGCTTCACTGTTGCTCCGTCTCGCTGTTGCCCCGTCTCGCTGTTGCTCTGCTTCACTGTTGCCCCGTCTCGCTGTTGCTCTGCTTCACTGTTGCTCCGTCTCGCTGTTGCCCCGTCTCGCTATTGTTCTGCTTCACTGTTGCTCCGTCGCTCTGTTGCTCCATCTCTCTGTTGCTCCGTCTCTCTGTTTCTCCGTCTCTCTGTTTCTCCGTCTCTCTGTTGCTCCGTCTCTCTGTTGCTCCGTCTCTCTGTTGCTCCGTCGCTCTGTTGCTCCGTCTCTCTGTTGCTCCGTCTCTCTGTTGCTCCGTCTCTCTGTTCCCCTGTCTTGCTGTTGCTCCTTCTCGCTATTGTTCTGCTTCACTGTTGCTCCGTCTCGCTGTTGCTCCGTCTCGCTGTTGCTCTGCTTCACTGTTGCTCCGTCTCGCTGTTGCTCCGCCTCGCTGTTGCCCCGTCTCCCTGTTGCTCCGTCTCTCTGTTGCTCCGTCGCTCTGTTGCTCCGTCGCTCTGTTGCTCCGTCTCTCTGTTGCTCCGTCTCTCTGTTGCTCCGTCGCTCTGTTGCTCCGTCGCTCTGTTGCTCCGTCGCTCTGTTGCTCCGTCGCTCTGTTGCTCCGTCTCTCTGTTGCTCCGTCGCTCTGTTGCTCCGTCTCTCTGTTGCTCCGTCTCTCTGTTGCTCCGTCTCGTTGTTGCTCCGTCTCCCTGTTGCTCCGTCTCTCTGGTGCTCCGTCTCTCTGTTGCTCCGTCTCGTTGTTGCTCCGTCTCTCTGTTGCTCCGTCTCTCTGTTGCTCCGTCTCCCTGTTGCTCCGTCTCCCTGTTGCTCCGTCTCTCTGTTGCTCCGTCTCTCTGTTGCTCCGTCTCTCTGTTGCTCCGTCGCTCTGTTGCTCCGTCTCTCTGTTGCTCCGTCTCTCTGTTGCTCCGTCTCTCTGTTGCTCCGTCTCGTTGTTGCTCCGTCTCTCTGTTGCTCCGTCTCGTTGTTGCTCCGTCTCTCTGTTGCTCCGTTTCTCTGTTGCTCCGTCTCTCTGTTGCTCCGTCGCTCTGTTGCTCCGTCTCTCTGTTGCTCCGTCTCTCTGTTGCTCCGTCTCTCTGTTGCTCCGTCGCTCTGTTGCTCCGTCTCTCTGTTGCTCCGTCTCTCTGTTGCTCCGTCTCTCTGTTGCTCCGTCTCGTTGTTGCTCCGTCTCTCTGTTGCTCCGTCTCTCTGTTTCTCCGTCTCTCTGTTGCTCCGTCTCTCTGTTGCTCCGTCTCTCTGTTGCTCCGTCTCTCTGTTGCTCCGTCTCGTTGTTGCTCCGTTTCTCTGTTGCTCCGTCTCCCTGTTGCTCCGTCTCCCTGTTGCTCCGTCTCTCTGTTGCTCCGTCTCTCTGTTGCTCCGTCTCTCTGTTGCTCCGTCTCTCTGTTGCTCCGTCGCTCTGTTTCTCCGTCTCTCTGTTGCTCCGTCTCGTTGTTGCTCCGTCTCTCTGTTGCTCCGTCTCTCTGTTTCTCCGTCTCTCTGTTGCTCCGTCTCTCTGTTGCTCCGTCTCTCTGTTGCTCCGTCTCTCTGTTGCTCCGTCTCTCTGTTGCTCCGTCTCTCTGTTGCTCCGTCTCGTTGTTGCTCCGTTTCTCTGTTGCTCCGTCTCCCTGTTGCTCCGTGTCTCTGTTGCTCCGTGTCTCTGTTGCTCCGTGTCTCTGTTGCTCCGTCTCTCTGTTGCTCCGTCTCTCTGTTGCTCCGTCTCTCTGTTGCTCTGTCACTGTGTTGCTCCATCGCTCTGTTGTGCCATCGTTGTGTGTCTGCGTCGCTCTGTTGCTCCATCGCTCTCTTGCTCGGTCTCTCAGTTGCTCCGCCGTCTGGTTCCTCCCCCGTCCCGTTCCTCCTCCGTCCTGTTCCGCTGTCGTCCAGTTGCTCAGTCACCCTGTTGTACCGTCTCTCTGTTGCTCAGTTGCTTTGATGTTCCTTCGCTCGCTCTTCTCGTTGTTGTTCCGTCTCGCAGTTGCTCTGTCTCTCTGTTTTTCTGCTTCACTGTTGCTCCGTCTCACTGTTGCTCCGTCTCTCTGTTGCTCCGTCTCTCTGTTGCTCCGTCTCGCTGTTGCTCCGTCTCTCTGTTGCTCCGTCGCTCTGTTGCTCCGTCTCGCTGTTGCTCCGTCTCGCTGTTGCTCCGTCTCGCTGTTGCTCCGTCTCGCTGTTGCTCCGACTCGCTGTTGCTCAGTCTCGCTGTTGCTCCGTCTCGCTGTTGCTCCGTCTCTCTGTTGCTCCGTCTCGCTGTTGCTCAATCTCGCTGTTGCTCCGCCTCGCTGTTGCCCTGTCTCGCTGTTGCCCTCTCTCGCTGTTGCTCCTTCTCGCTATTGTTCTGCTTCACTGTTGCTCCGTCTCGCTGTTGCCCCGTCTCGCTGTTGCCCCGTCTCGCTGTTGCCCCGTCTCGCTGTTGCCCCGTCTCGCTGTTGCCCCGTCTCGCTGTTGCTCTGCTTCACTGTTGCTCCGTCTCGCTGTTGCCCTGTCTCGCTGTTGCTCCTTCTCGCTATTGTTCTGCTTCACTGTTGCTCCGTCTCGCTGTTGCTCCGTCTCGCTGTTGCTCAATCTCGCTGTTGCTCCGCCTCGCTGTTGCTCCGTCTCGCTGTTGCTCCGTCTCGCTGTTGCTCAATCTCGCTGTTGCTCCGCCTCGCTGTTGCCCTGTCTCGCTGTTGCCCTGTCTCGCTGTTACTCCTTCTCGCTATTGTTCTGCTTCACTGTTGCTCCGTCTCGCTGTTGCCCCGTCTCGCTGTTGCTCTGCTTCACTGTTGCCCCGTCTCGCTGTTGCTCTGCTTCACTGTTGCTCCGTCTCGCTGTTGCCCTGTCTCGCTGTTGCTCCTTCTCGCTATTGTTCTGCTTCACTGTTGCTCCGTCTCGCTGTTGCTCCGTCTCGCTGTTGCTCCGTCTCGCTGTTGCTCTGTCGCCCTGTTGCTCCGTCTCGCTGTTGCTCCTTCTCGCTATTGTTCTGCTTCACTGTTGCTCCGTCTCGCTGTTGCCCCGTCTCGCTGATGCCCCGTCTCGCTGTTGCCCCATCTCGCTGTTGCCCCGTCTCGCTGTTGCTCTGCTTCACTGTTGCTCCGTCTCGCTGTTGCCCTGTCTCGCTGTTGCTCCTTCTCGCTATTGTTCTGCTTCACTGTTGCTCCGTCTCGCTTTTGCTCCGTCTCGCTGTTGCTCCGTCTCTCTGTTGCTCCGTCGCCCTGTTGCTCCGTCTCGCTGTTGCTCCTTCTCGCTATTGTTCTGCTTCACTGTTGCTCCGTCTCGCTGTTGCTCCGCCTCGCTGTTGCTCCGTCGCCCTGTTGCTCCGTCTCGCTGTTGCTCCTTCTCGCTATTGTTCTGCTTCACTGTTGCCCCGTCTCGCTGTTGCCCTGTCTCGCTGTTGCTCCTTCTCGCTGTTGTTCTGCTTCACTGTTGCTCCGTCTCGCTGTTGCCCCGTCTCGCTGTTGCTCTGCTTCACTGTTGCCCCGTCTCGCTGTTGCTCTGCTTCACTGTTGCTCCGTCTCGCTGTTGCCCTGTCTCGCTGTTGCCCTGTCTCGCTGTTGCTCCTTCTCGCTATTGTTCTGCTTCACTGTTGCTCCGTCTCGCTGTTGCTCCGTCTCGCTGTTGCTCCGTCTCGCTGTTGCTCCTTCTCGCTATTGTTCTGCTTCACTGTTGCTCCGTCTCGCTGTTGCCCCGTCTCGCTGTTGCCCCGTCTCGCTGTTGCCCCGTCTCGCTGTTGCTCTGCCTAGCTGTTGCTCCTTCTTGCTATTGTTCTGCTTCACTGTTGCTCCGTCTCGCTGTTGCTCCGTCTCGCTGTTGCTCCTTCTCGCTATTGTTCTGCTTCACTGTTGCTCCGTCTCGCTGTTGCCCCGTCTCGCTGTTGCCCCGTCTCGCTGTTGCCCCGTCTCGCTGTTGCTCTGCCTAGCTGTTGCTCCTTCTTGCTATTGTTCTGCTTCACTGTTGCCCCGTCTCGCTGTTGCCCCGTCTCGCTGTTGCCCCGTCTCGCTGTTGCCCCGTCTCGCTGTTGCCTCTTCTCTCTGTTGCTCCGTCTCTCTGTTGCTCCGTCTCTCTGTTGCTCCGTCGCTCCGTTGCTCCGTCTCTCTGTTGCTCCGTCTCTCTGTTGCTCCGTCTCGCTGTTGCTCCGTCGCTCCGTTGCTCCGTCTCTCTGTTGCTCCGTCGCTCCGTTGCTCCGTCTCTCTGTTGCTCCGTCTCGCTGTTGCTCCGTCGCCCTGTTGCTCCGTCTCGCTGTTGCTCTGCTTCACTTTTGCTCCATTTCGCTATTGTTCTGCTTCACTGTTCCCCCGTCTCGCTGTTGCTCCGTCTCGCTGTTGCCCCGTCTCGCTGTTGCTCCATCTCGCTGTTGCTCCTTCTCGCTATTGTTCTGCTTCACTGTTGCTCTGTCTCGCTGTTGCCCCGTCTCGCTGTTGCTCCGTCGCCCTGTTGCTCCGTCTCGCTGTTGCTCCTTCTCGCTCTTGTTCTGCTTCACTGTTGCCCCGTCTCGCTGTTGCCCCGTCTCGCTGTTGCCCCGTCTCGCTGTTGCCCCGTCTCGCTGTTGCTCCGTCTCGCTGTTGCCCTGTTTCGCTGTTGCTCCTTCTCGCTATTGTTCTGCCTCGCTGTTGCCCCGTCTCGCTGTTGCCCCGTCTCGCTGTTGCCCCGTCTCGCTGTTGCTCTGCCTAGCTGTTGCCCCGTCTCGCTGTTGCTCTGCTTCACTGTTGCTCCGCCTCGCTGTTGCTCCGTCTCGCTGTTGCTCCGTCTCGCTGTTGCTCCGTCTCGCTGTTGTTCTGCTTCACTGTTGCTCCGTCTCGCTGTTGCCCCGTCTCGCTGTTGCCCCGTCTCGCTGTTGCTCTGCCTAGCTGTTGCCCTGTCTCGCTGTTGCCCTGTCTCGCTATTGTTCTGCTTCACTGTTGCTCCGTCTCGCTGTTGCTCCGTCTTGCTGTTGCTCCGTCTCTCTGTTCCCCCGTCTCGCTGTTGCTCCTTCTCGCTATTGTTCTGCTTCACTGTTGCTCCGTCTCGCTGTTGCCCCGTCTCGCTGTTGCTCCTTCTCGCTATTGTTCTGCTTCACTGTTGCTCCGTCTCGCTGTTGCCCCGTCTCGCTGTTGCCCCGTCTCGCTGTTGCTCCGTCTCGCTGTTGCTCTGCTTCACTGTTGCCCCGTCTCGCTGTTGCCCCGTCTCGCTGTTGCTCTGCTTCACTGTTGCCCCGTCTCGCTGTTGCTCTGCTTCACTGTTGCTCCGTCTCGCTGTTGCCCCGTCTCGCTATTGTTCTGCTTCACTGTTGCTCCGTCGCTCTGTTGCTCCATCTCTCTGTTGCTCCGTCTCTCTGTTTCTCCGTCTCTCTGTTGCTCCGTCTCTCTGTTGCTCCGTCTCTCTGTTGCTCCGTCGCTCTGTTGCTCCGTCTCTCTGTTGCTCCGTCTCTCTGTTTCTCCGTCTCTCTGTTGCTCCGTCTCTCTGTTGCTCCGTCTCTCTGTTGCTCCGTCTCTCTGTTGCTCCGTCTCTCTGTTGCTCCGTCTCTCTGTTCCCCCGTCTCGCTGTTGCTCCTTCTCGCTGTTGCTCTGCTTCACTGTTGCTCCGTCTCGCTGTTGCTCCATCTCTCTGTTGCTCCGTCTCTCTGTTGCTCCGTCGTTCTGTTGCTCCGTCTCTCTGTTGCTCCGTCTCTGTTTTGCTCCGTCGCTCTGTTGCTCCGTCTCTCTGTTGCTCCGTCTCTCTGTTGCTCCGTCTCTCTGTTGCTCCTTGTCTCTGTTGCTCCGTCTCTCTGTTCCTCCTTCTCTCTGTTCCTCCGTCTCTCTGTTGCTCCGTCTCTCTGTTGCTCTGTCTCTCTGTTGCTCCGTCGCTCTGTTGCTCCGTCTCTCTGTTGCTCCGTTTCTCTGTTGCTCCGTCTCTCTGTTCCTCCGTCTCTCTGTTGCTCCGTCGCTCTGTTGCTCCGTCTCTCTGTTGCTCTGCTTCACTGTTGCTCCGTCTCCCTGTTGCTCTGCTTCACTGTTGCTCCGTCTCCCTGTTGCTCCGTCTCTCTGTTCCTCCGTCTCTCTGTTGCTCCGTCTCTCTGTTCCCCCGTCTCGCTGTTGCTCCTTCTCGCTGTTGCTCTGCTTCACTGTTGCTCCGTCTCCCTGTTGCTCTGCTTCGCTGTTGCTCTGTCTCTCTGTTGCTCCGTCTCTCTGTTGCTCCGTCTCTCTGTTGGTCCGTGTCTCTGTTTCTCAGTCGCCCTGTTGCTCCGTCTCTCTGTTGCTCCGTCTCTCTGTTGCTCCGTCTCTCTGTTGCTCCGTCTCTCTGTTGCTCCGTCGCTCTGTTGCTCCGTCTCTCTGTTGCTCCGTCGCTCTGTTGCTCCGTCGCTCTGTTGCTCCGTCTCTCTGTTGCTCCGCCGTCCGGTTCCTCCCCCGTCCCGTTCCTCCTCCGTCCTGTTCCGCTGTCGTCCAGTTGCTCAGTCACCCTGTTGTACCGTCTCTCTGTTGCTCAGTTGCTTTGATGTTCCTTCGCTCGCTCTTCTCGTTGTTGTTCCGTCTCGCAGTTGCTCTGTCTCTCTGTTTTTCTGCTTCACGGTTGCTCCGTCTCTCTGTTGCTCCGTCTCACTGTTGCTCCGTCTCACTGTTGCTCCGTCTCTCTGTTGCTCCGTCTCTCTGTTGCTCCGTCTCGCTGTTGCTCCGTCTCGCTGTTGCTCCGTCTCGCTGTTGCTCCGTCTCGCTGTTGCTCAATCTCGCTGTTGCTCCGTCTCGCTGTTGCTCCGTCTCGCTGTTGCTCCGTCTCGCTGTTGCTCCGTCTCGCTGTTGCTCAATCTCGCTGTTGCTCCGTCTCGCTGTTGCTCAGTCTCGCTGTTGCTCCGTCTCACTGTTGTTCCGTCTCGCTGTTTCTCCGCCTCGCTGTTGCTCCGTCTCACTGTTGTTCCGTCTCGCTGTTTCTCCGTCTCTCTGTTTCTCCGTCTCTCTGTTGCTCCGTCTCTCTGTTGCTCTGTCTCTCTGTTGCTCCATCGCTCTGTTCCTTCATCGCTCTGTTGCTCTGTTTCTCTGTTTCTCCGTCACCCCGTTCCTCTGTCGTTCTTGCTCCGTCTCTCTGTTGCTCCGTCACCCTGTTTCTCCGCCTCGCTGTTGCTCCGTCTTGCTGTTGCTCCGTCTCGCTGTTCTCCACCATTCAGTTGCTCCATTTCTCTGTTGCTCCATCGCCCTGTTGTTCCGTCGCCCTCTTGCTCCGTCGCCCTGTTGTTCCGTCGCCCTGTTGTTCCGTCGCCCTGTTGTTCCGTCGCCCTGTTGTTCCGTCGCCCTGTTGTTCCGTCGTCCCGTTGCTCCGTCGCCCTGTTGTTCCGTCTCTCTGTTGCTCTATCGCTCTCCGTGTCTCAGTTCCTCCCCCGTCCCGTTCCTCCCCCGTCCCGTTCCTCCGCTGTCCTGTTCCGCTGCCGTCCTGTTGCTCAGTCACCCTGTTGTACCATCACTCTGTTGCTCAGTTGCTTTGATGTTCCTTCGCTCGCTGTTCTCGCTGTTGCTCCGTCTCTCTGTTGCTCCGTCTCTCTGTTGCTCCGTCTCTGTTGCTCCGTCGCCCTGTTGCTCCGTCGCCCTGTTGCTCCGTCGCCCTGTTGCTCCGTCGCCCTGTTGCTCCGTCTCTCTGTTGCTCAGCCTCTCTGTCACTCCGTCACTCTTCTCCACCGTTCAGTCGCTCCATCGCCCCGTTGTTCCGTCGTCCTGTTGCTCCGTCTCTCTGTTGCTCCGTCTCCCTGTTGCTCCGACTCTCTGTTGCTCCGTCTCTCTGTTGCTCCGTCTCTCTGTTGCTCCGTTTCTCTGTTGCTCCGTCTCCCTGTTGCTCCGACTCTCTGTTGCTCCGTCTCTCTGTTGCTCCGTCTCTCTGTTGCTCCGTCTCTCTGTTGCTCCGTCTCTCTGTTGCTCCGTCTCTCTGTTGCTCCGTCTCTCTGTTGCTCCGTCTCTCTGTTGCTCCGTCGCTGTGTTGCTCCGTCTCTCTGTTGCTCCGTCTCTCTGTTGCTCCGTCTCCCTGTTGCTCCGACTCTCTGTTGCTCCGTTTCTCTGTTGCTCCGTCTCTCTGTTGCTCCGTCTCTCTGTTGCTCCGTCGCTCTGTTGCTCCGTCTCTCTGTTGCTCCGTCTCTCTGTTGCTCCGTCTCTCTGTTGCTCCGTCTCTCTGTTGCTCCGTCTCTCTGTTGCTCCGTCGCTCTGTTGCTCCGTCTCTCTGTTGCTCCGTCGCTCTGTTGCTCCGTCTCTCTGTTGCTCCGTCTCTCTGTTGCTCCGTCTCTCTGTTGCTCCGTCTCTCTGTTGCTCCGTCTCTCTGTTGCTCCGTCTCTCTGTTGCTCCGTCTCTCTGTTGCTCCGTCGCTCTGTTGCTCCGTCTCTCTGTTGCTCCGTCGCTCTGTTGCTCCGTCTCTCTGTTGCTCCGTCTCTCTGTGGCTCCGTCTCTCTGTTGCTCCGTCTCTCTGTTGCTCCGTCTCTCTGTTGCTCCGTCTCTCTGTTGCTCCGTCTCTCTGTTGCTCCGTCTCTCTGTTGCTCCGTCTCTCTGTTGCTCCGTCTCTCTGTTGCTCCGTCTCTCTGTTGCTCCGTCTCTCTGTTGCTCCGTCGCTCTGTTGCTCCGTCGCCTGTTGCTCCGTCTCTCTGTTGCTCCGTCTCTCTGTGGCTCCGTCTCTCTGTTGCTCCGTCTCTCTGTTGCTCCGTCTCTCTGTTGCTCCGTCTCTCTGTTGCTCCGTCTCTCTGTTGCTCCGTCTCTCTGTTGCTCCATCTCTCTGTTGCTCCGTCGCTCTGTTGCTCCGTCGCTCTGTTGCTCCGTCGCCTGTTGCTCCATCTCTCTGTTGCTCCGTCGCCCTGTTGCTCCGCCTCTCTGTCGCTCCGTCACTCCTCCACCATTCAGTCGCTCCATCGCCCCGTTGTTCCGTCGCTCTGTTGCTCCGTCGCTCTGTTGCTCCGTCGCTCTGTTGCTCCGTCTCCCTGTTGCTCCGTCGCTCTGTTGCTCAGTCTCCCTGTTGCTCCGTCGCTCTGTTGCTCCGTCGCTCTGTTGCTCCGTCGCTCTGTTGCTCAGTCTCCCTGTTGCTCTGTCGCTCCGTCTCTCTGTCGTTCCGTCGCCCTGTCGTTCCGCCGCCCTGTCGTTCCGTCGCCCTGTCATTCCGTCTGTCTGTTGCTCCATCTCTCTGTTGCTCTGTTGCCCCATTCCTCCTTTGCCCTGTTCCTCTGTTGCCCCGTTGCTCAGTTGCCCAATTGCTCTGTCTCTGTTCTACCGTCTGTCTGTTGTACCGTCTGTCTGTTGTACCGTCTGTCTGTTGCTCCATCGCTCTGTTGCTCCGTCACTCTGTTGCTCCGTCACACTGTTGCTCTCCTGCTCCGTTCCTCTGTTGCCCCCCTGCTCCATTCCTCTGTTGCCCCATTCCTCCATTGCCCTGTTCCTCCGTTGCCTTGTTCCTCCGTCGCTCAGTTCCTACGTCGCTCGGTCGCACTGTGGCTCGGTCATGCTGTTCCTCAGTCGCGCTGTTCCTCGGTCGCGCTATTGCTCGGTTGCGCTGTCACTCCATCACTTAGTTGCTCATTTGAGCCGTGCTCCATCAGTCATCTCTGCATCTCTCTGCCTCTACATTTTTCTGTCTGTCTTTATCTTTCTCACCATCGCTGTTAAGCCATTGCTCCATCGCTCTGTTGCTCCATTCCCTGTTACTCTGTCGTCCTGTTGCTCCGTCTTACTGTGGCTCTGCGTCGCTGTTGCTCTGTCTCGCTGTAGCTCTCTCACTGTTGCTCTGTCTCGCTGTAGCTCTGTCTCGCTGTAGCTCTGTCTCACTGTAACTCTCTCGCTGTTGCTCTGTCTCGCTGTTGCTCTGTCTCGCTGTTGCTCTGTCTCGCTGTTGCTCTGTCTCGCTGTTTCTATTTATCGCTGTTGCTCTGTCTCGCTGTTGCTCTGTCTCGCTGTTGCTCTGTCTCGCTGTTTCTATTTATCGCTGTTGCTCTGTCTCGCTGTTGCTCTGTCTCGCTGTTGCTCTGTCTCGCTGTTTCTATTTATCGCTGTTGCTCTGTCTCGCTGTTGCTCTGTCTCGCTGTTGCTCTGTCTTGCTGTTTCTATGTCGCAATGCTTCGGCTTTGTGCTTTTGTTCCATATCGCCGTCGCCCCGTCTCGCTGTTGCACGATCGCCCCATTGCTCCCTCGCCCTGTTGCTCCCTCTCTCTGTTGCTCCGTCTCCCTGTTGCTGCGTCTCTCTGTTTCCCCGTCTCCCTGTTGCTCCGTCTCCCTGTTGCTCCGTCTCCCTGTTGCTCCGTCTCCCTGTTGCTGCGTCTCTCTGTTTCCCCGTCTCCCTGTTGCTGCGTCTCTCTGTTTCCCCGTCTCCCTGTTGCTCCGTCTCCCTGTTGCTCCGTCTCCCTGTTGCTCCGTCTCCCTGTTGTTCCGTTGCCCTGTTTCCTCATCACCCGGTTGCTCCGTTGCCCTGTAGCTCCGTTGGTCTGTTCCTCCATCACCCTGTTGCTTTGTCGCCCTGTTTCTCCGTCACCTGGTTGCTCCGTCACGCTGTTGTTCAGTCACGCTGTTACTCAGTCGCCCTGTCGCTCCGTCACTCTATTGCTGCATCACCCCGTTGCTCTGTTGCCCTGCTCCTCCGTTGTCTTGTCCCTCCGTCACTCTGTTGCACCGTGGCTCTGTTGCTCTGTTGCTCCGACTCTCTGTTGCTCCGACTCTCTGTTTCTCCGTCTCTCTGTTTCTCCGTCGCCCTGTTTCTCCGTCGCCCTGTTTCTCCATCGCTCTGTTGCTGCATCACCCTGTTGCTCTCTTGCCCCATTCCTCCTTTGCCCCATTCCTCCGTTGCCCCGTTGCTCAGTCGCCCAATTGCTCTGTCTCTGTTGTACTGTCTGTCTGTTGCTCCGTCACACTGTTGCTTTCCTGCTCCGTTCCTCTGTCGCCCTATTCCTCCGTTGCCTTGTTCCTCCGTTGCTCAGTTCCTCTGTCGCTCGGTCGCACTGTCGCTCGTCGCGCTGTTCCTCAGTTGCGCTGTTGCTCGGTTGTGCTCTCACTCCATCAGTTTGTTGCTCATTTGAGCTGTGCTCCGTCAGTCATCTCTGCATCTCTCTGCCTCTACATTTTTCTGTCTGTCTTTGTCTTTCTCACCATCTCTGTCAAGCCATTGCTCCGTCGCTCTGTTGCTCCATCCCCCGTTACTCTGTCATCCTGTTGCTCCATCGCGCTGTTGCTCTGTCTCGCCGTTTCTCTGTCTCGCCGTTTCTCTGTCTCGCCGTTTCTCTGTCTCGTCGTTTCTCTGTCCCGCCGTAGCTCTGTCCCGCCGTAGCTCTGTCCCGCCGTAGCTCTGTCCCGCCGTAGCTCTGTCCCGCCGTTGCTCTGTATCGCCGTTTCTCTGTCTCGCCGTTTCTCTGTCCCGCCGTAGCTCTGTCCCGCCGTTGCTCTGTCTCGCCGTTTCTCTGTCTCGCTGTGGCTCTGTCCTGCTGTAGCACTGTCCCGCCGTAGCTCTGTCCTGCTGTAGCTCTGTCCCGCTGTAGCTCTGTCCCGCTGTAGCTCTGTCCCACCGTAGCTCTGTCCTGCTGTAGCTCTGTCCTGTTGTAGCTCTGTCCCGCTGTAGCTCTGTCCCGCTGTAGCTCTGTCCCGCTGTAGCTCTGTCTCGCTGTAGCTCTGTCTCGCTGTTGCTCTGTCCCGCTGTTGCTCTGTCCCGCTGTTGCTCTGTCCCGCTGTTGCTCTGTCTCGCTGTTTCTATGTCTCACTGTTTCTATGTCTCACTGCTGCTCTGTCTTGCTGTTTCTACGTTGCGATGCTTCGCCTTTGAGCTTTTGTTCCATATCGCCGTTGCTCCGTCTCGCTGTTGCACAATCGCCCCATTGCTCCATCTCGCTGTTGCTCCCTCACCCTGCTGCTCCCTCACCCTGTTGCTCCGTCTCCCTGTTGCTCCGTCTCCCTGTTGCTCCGTCTCTCTGTTGCTCCGTCTCTCTGTTGCTCCGTCTCTCTGTTGCTCCGTCTCTCTGTTGCTCCGTCTCTTTGTTGCTCCGTCTCTCTGTTGCTCCGTCTCTTTGTTGCTCCGTCTCTCTGTTGCTCCGTCTCTCTGTTGCTCCGTCGCTCTGTTGCTCCGTCTCTCTGTTGCTCCGTCTCTCTGTTGCTCCGTCGCCCTGTTGCTCCGTCGCCCTGTTGCTCCGTCGCCCTGTTGCTCCGTCACCTTGTTGCTCCGTCTCTCTGTTGCTCCGTCTCCCTGTTGCTCCGTCTCTCTGTTGCTCCGTCTCTCTGTTGCTCCGTCTCTCTGTTGCTCCGTCTCTCTGTTGCTCCGTCGCCCTGTTTCTCCGTCGCCGTTTCTCCGTCGCCCTGTTTCTCCGTCGCCCTGTTTCTCCGTCGCCGTTTCTCCGTCGCCCTGTTTCTCCGTCGCCCTGTTTCTCCGTCGCCGTTTCTCCGTCGCCCTGTTTCTCCGTCGCCCTGTTTCTCCGTCGCCCTGTTTCTCCGTCGCCCTGTTGCTCCGTCTCTCTGTTGCTCCGTCGCTGTGTTGCTCCGTCTCTCTGTTGCTCCGTCGCTCTGTTCCTCCGTCGCTCTGTTGCTCCGTCTCTCTGTTGCTCCGTCGCCCTGTTGCTCCGTCGCTCTGTTGCTCCGTCGCCCTGTTGCTCCGTCTCACTGTTGCTCCGTCGCCCTGTTGCTCCGTCGCCCTGTTGCTCCGTCGCCCTGTTTCTCCGTCGCCTGTTTCTCCGTCGCCCTGTTTCTCCGTCGCCCTGTTGCTCCGTCGCCTATTGCTCCATCTCTCTGTTGCTCCGTCGCTCTGTTGCTCCGTCGCTCTGTTGCTCCGTCTCTCTGTTTCTCCGTCTCTCTGTTGCTCCGTCTCTCTGTTGCTCCGTCTCTCTGTTGCTCCGTCTCTCTGTTGCTCCCTCGCTCTGTTTCTCTGTTGCTCCGTCGCTGTGTTGCTCCGTCTCTCTGTTGCTCCGTCGCTCTGTTGCTCCGTCTCTCTGTTGCTCCGTCGCCCTGTTGCTCCGTCGCCCTGTTGCTCCGTCGCCCTGTTGCTCCGTCTCACTGTTGCTCCGTCGCCCTGTTGCTCCGTCGCCCTGTTGCTCCGTCGCCCTGTTTCTCCGTCGCCCTGTTGCTCCGTCGCCTATTGCTCCGTCTCTCTGTTGCTCCGTCGCTCTGTTGCTCCGTCGCTCTGTTGCTCCGTCGCTCTGTTGCTCCGTCTCTCTGTTGCTCCGTCGCTCTGTTTCTCCGTCTCTCTGTTGCTCCGTCTCTCTGTTGCTCCGTCTCTCTGTTGCTCCGTCTCTCTGTTGCTCCGTCTCTCTGTTGCTCCCTCGCTCTGTTTCTCTGTTGCTCCGTCGCTCTGTTGCTCCGTCTCTCTGTTGCTCCGTCGCTCTGTTGCTCCGTCTCTCTGTTGCTCCGTCTCTCTGTTGCTCCGTCTCTCTGTTGCTCCGTCTCTCTGTTGCTCCGTCTCTCTGTTGCTCCGTCTCTCTGTTGCTCCCTCGCTCTGTTTCTCTGTTGCTCCGTCTCTCTGTTGCTCCATCTCTCTGTTGCTCCGTGTCTCTGTTGCTCCGTTTCTCTGTTGCTCCGTCTCTCTGTTTCTCCGTCTCTCTGTTGCTCCGTCGCTCTGTTGCTCCGTCTCTCTGTTGCTCCGTCTCTCTGTTGCTCCGTCTCTCTGTTGCTCCGTGTCTCTGTTGCTCCGTGTCTCTGTTGCTCCGTCTCTCTGTTGCTCCGTCTCTCTGTTGCTCCGTCTCTCTGTTGCTCCGTCTCTCTGTTGCTCCGTCTCTCTGTTGCTCCGTCTCTCTGTTGCTCCGTGTCTCTGTTGCTCCGTGTCTCTGTTGCTCCGTCTCTCTGTTGCTCCGTCTCTCTGTTGCTCCGTGTCTCTGTTGCTCCGTTTCTCTGTTGCTCCGTCGCTCTGTTGCTCCGTGTCTCTGTTGCTCCGTCTCTCTGTTGCTCCGTCTCTCTGTTGCTCCGTGTCTCTGTTGCTCCGTGTCTCTGTTGCTCCGTCTCTCTGTTGCTCCGTCTCTCTGTTGCTCCGTCTCTCTGTTGCTCCGTCTCTCTGTTGCTCCGTCTCTCTGTTGCTCCGTCTCCCTGTTGCTCCGTCTCTCTGTTGCTCCGTCTCTCTGTTGCTCCGTCTCTCTGTTGCTCCGTCTCTCTGTTTCTCCGTCTCTCTGTTTCTCCGTCTCTCTGTTGCTCCGTCTCTCTGTTGCTCCGTCTCTCTGTGGCTCCGTCTCTCTGTTGCTCCGTCTCTCTGTTGCTCCGTCTCTCTGTTTCTCCGTCTCTCTGTTGCTCCGTCTCTCTGTTGCTCCGTCTCTCTGTTGCTCCGTCTCTCTGTTTCTCCGTCTCTCTGTTGCTCCGTCTCTCTGTTGCTCCGTCTCTCTGTTGCTCCGTCTCTCTGTGGCTCCGTCTCTCTGTTTCTCCGTCTCTCTGTTGCTCCGTCTCTCTGTTGCTCCGTCTCTCTGTTGCTCCGTCTCTCTGTTGCTCCGTCTCTCTGTTGCTCCGTCACCCTGTTGCTCTCTCTCTCTGTTGCTCCGTCACCCTGTTGCTCCGTCTCTCTGTTGCTCCCTCTCTCTGTTTCTCCGTCACCCTGTTGCTCTGTCTCCCTGTTGCGCCGTCTCCCTGTTGCGCCGTCTCCCTGTTGCGCCGTCTCCCTGTTGCGCCGTCTCCCTGTTGCGCCGTCTCCCTGTTGCGCCGTCTCCCTGTTGCGCCGTCTCCCTGTTGCGCCGTCTCCCTGTTGCTCCGTCTCCCTGTTGCGCCGTCTCCCTGTTGTTCCGTTACTCTGTTGCTCTGTTACTCTGTTGCTCCATTTCTTGTTGCTCCGTCTCTCTGTTGCTCCCTCTCTCTGTTGCTCCGTCACCCTGTTGCTCCGTCTCTCTGTTGCTCCGTCTCTCTGTTGCTCCGTCGCCCTGTTGCTCCGTCTCCCTGTTGCTCCGTCTCCCTGTTGCTCCGTCTCCCTGTTGCTCCGTCTCTCTGTTGCTCCGTCTCTCTGTTGCTCCGTCTCTCTGTTGCTCCGTCTCTCTGTTTCTCCGTCTCCCTGTTGCTCCGTCACCCTGTTGCGCCGTCTCCCTGTTGCGCCGTCTCCCTGTTGCTCCGTCACCCTGTTGCTCCGTCACCCTGTTGCTCCGTCACCCTGTTGCTCCGTCTCCCTGTTGCTCCGTCACCCTGTTGCTCCGTCACCCCGTTTCTCCGTCACCCTGTTGCTCCGTCTCCCTGTTGCTCCGTCTCCCTGTTGTTCCGTTACTCTGTTGCTCCATCTCTTGTTGCTCCGTCACGCTGTTGCTCCGTTGCCCTGTTTCTTCATTGCCCGGTTGCTGTGTTGCCCTGTTGCTCTGTTGCCCTGTAGCTCCGTTGGTCTGTTCCTCCATCACCCTGTTTCTCCGTTGCCCTGTTTCTCCATCACCTGGTTGCTCCGACATGCTGTTGTTCAGTCGCTCTGTTGCTGCATCGCTCTGTTGCTCCATCACTCTATTGCTGCATCACCCTGTTGCTCATTTGCCCTGTTCCTCCGTTGTCTTGTCCCTCCGTCACTCCTGCTCCTATTTGTTCTTTTTCTTGTCTCTCTGTTGCTTTGTATCGCTGTTGCTCCATCTTTCTGCTGTTCTGTCACGGTGTTGTTCTGTCACACCGTTGCGCTGTCTCACCGTTGCTCTGTCTCGCTGTTGCTCTGTCTCGCTGTTGCTCCGTCTCGCTATTGCTCCGTCTCGCTGTTGCTCCATCTCTCTGTTGCTCCGTCTCGCTGTTGCTCCGTCTCTCTGTTGCACCGTCTCGCTATTGCTCCGTCTCGCTGTTGCTCCGTCTCTCTGTTGCACCGTCTCGCTATTGCTCCGTCTCGCTGTTGCTCCGTCTCGCTGTTGCTCCGTCTCGCTGTTGCTCGGACTCGCTGTTGCTCGGACTCGCTGTTGCTCGGTCTCTCTGTTGCTCGGTCTCTCTGTTGCTCGGTCTCCTTGTTGCTCGGTCTCGTTGTTGGTCATTCACTCTGTTGCTCCGTCTCGTTGTTGCTCCGTTTCACTGTTGCTCCGTCGCTTTCTCGCTCCGTCGCTCAGTCGTGCTGTCGCTCTATCGCTTTGTTGCTCATTCGAGCCGTTGCTCCGTCAGTCATCTCTCCATCTCTCTGTCTCCATATTTTTCTGCCTCTCTGTCTCTCTCACCATCCCTGTCGAGCCTTTGCTCCATCGCACTGTTACCCCGTCGTCCTGTTGCTCCGTCTCGCTGTTGTTCCTTCTCGCTGTTGCTCCGTCACTCTCTCATTCCGTCGCTCGGTCGCACTGTCGTTCGCGCTCTTGCGCGGTCGCACTGTCGCCCCTTCACTTTGTTGCTCATTCGAGCCGTTGCTCCGTCAGTCATCTCTCCATCTCACTGTCTCTACAATTTTCTGTCTCTTTCTGTCTCTCTCTCACCATCTCTATCAAGCCATTGCTCCATCGCCCTGTTACCCTGTTGTCCCGTTGCTCCGTCTCACTGTTGCTCCATATCGCTGTCGCTCCATCTCACCATTGCACGATCACCCATTCCTCTGTCTCACGGTTGCTCCGTCGCCCCATTGCTCCGTTGCTCTGTCGCTCTGTTGCTCCGTCTCGTGGTTGCTCCATCTCTCTGTTGCTCCGTCGCACCATTTCTCCGTTGCTCCGTCTCTCTGTTGCTCCGTCTCTCTGTTGCTCCGTCGCTCTGTTTCTCTGTCGCTCTGTTTCTCCGTCGCTCTGTTTCTCCGTCGCTCTGTTTCTCCGTCGCTCTGTTTCTCCGTCGCTCTGTTTCTCCGTCGCTCTGTTTCTCCGTCGCTCTGTTTCTCCGTCGCTCTGTTTCTCCGTCGCTCTGTTTCTCTGTCGCTCTGTTTCTCTGTCGCTCTGTTTCTCCGTCGCTCTGTTTCTCCGTCGCTCTGTTTCTCCTTCGCTCTGTTTCTCCGTCGCTCTGTTTCTCCGTCGCTCTGTTTCTCCGTCGCTCTGTTTCTCCGTCGCTCTGTTTCTCCGTCTCTCTGTTGCTCCGTCGCTCTGTTTCTCCGTCGCTCTGTTTCTCCGTCGCTCTGTTGCTCCGTCTCTCTGTTGCTCCGTCGCTCTGTTTCTCCGTCGCTCTGTTTCTCCGTCGCTCTGTTTCTCCGTCGCTCTGTTTCTCCGTCGCTCTGTTTCTCCGTCGCTCTGTTTCTCCGTCGCTCTGTTTCTCCGTCCCTCTGTTGCTCCGTCGCTCTGTTTCTCCGTCGCTCTGTTGCTCCGTCTCTCTGTCGCTCCGTCACCTGTTGCTCCATCGCTCTGTTGCTCCGTCGCCTTGTTGCTCCGCCATGCTGTTGCTCCATTGCTCTGTTGCTCTGTCGCTCTGTTGCTCCGTCGCTCTGTTGCTCCGTTGCTCTGTTGGTCCATCGCCTGTTGCTCTGTTGCTCTGTTTGTCCGTCGCTCTGTTGCTCCGTCGCTCTGTTGCTCCGTCGCTCTGTTGCTCCGTCGCTCTGTTGCTCCGTCGCTCTGTTGCTCCGTCGCTCTGTTGCTCCGTCGCTCTGTTGCTCCGTCGCCTGTTGCCCTGTTGCTCTATTGCTCCATCGCTCTGTTTCTCCGTCGCCCTGTTTCTCCGTCGCCCATTGCTCTGTCGCTCTGTTGCTCCGTCTCGCAGTTTCTCCGTCTCGCAGTTTCTCCGTCTCGCTGTTTCTCCGTCTCGCTGTTTCTCCGTCTCGCTGTTTCTCTGTCTCGCTGTTGCTTTGTTTCGCTGTTACTCTGTCTCACTGTTGCTTCGTCTCGCTGTTGCTCCATCCCGCTGTTGCTCTGTCTTGCTGTTTCTACATCGCAATGCTTCAGCTTTGCACTTTTGCTCCATATCGCTGTCGCTCCATCTCACCGTTGCACGATCGCCCCATTCCTCTGTCTCACGGTTGCTCCATCTCGTGGTTGCTCCATCGCTCTGTGGCTCCGTCGCCCTGTTGCTCCGCCATGCTATTGCTCCGTTGCTTTGTCACTCTGTCGCCCCATTGCTCTGTTGCTCCGTCTCTCTGTTGCTCTATTGCTCTGTTGTTCCGTCGCTCTGTTGCTCTGTCGCTCTGTTGCTCCTTCGCCTGTTGCTCAGTTGCTCTGTTTCTCCGTCTCTCTGTTGCTCCATCGCCCGTTGCTCTGTCGCTCTGTTGCTCCGTCTCGCTGTTGCTCCGACTCGCTGTTTCTCCATCGCTCTGTTTCTCCGTCACCTGTTGCTCTGTCACTCTGTTTCTCCATCGCTCTGTTTCTCTGTTGCTCCATCGCTCTGTTGCTCTGTCACTCTGTTTCTCCATCGCTCTGTTTCTCTGTTTCTCCGTCGCTCTGTTGCTCCGTCGCTCTGTTTCTCTGTTGCTCTGTCGCCTGTTGCTCTGTCATTCTGTTGCTCCGTTGCTCTGTTTCTCCATCACTCTGTTGCTCCGTCGCCTGTTGCTCTGTTGCTCCGTCGCTCTGTTTCTCCGTCGTTCTGTTGCTCCGTCGCCTGTCGCTCTGTTGCTCCATTGCTCTGTTTCTCCATCACTCTGTTGCTCCGTTGCCTGTTGGTCTGTCGCTCTGTTGCCCCGTCACTCTGTTGCTCCGTCGCTCTGTTTCTCCGTCGCTCTGTTGCTCCGTCGCCTGTTGCTCTGTTGCTCCGTCGCTCTGTTGCTCCGTCGCCTGTTGCTCTGTTGCTCTGTTGCCCCGTCGCTCTGTTGCCCCGTCGCTCTGTTGCCCCGTCACTCTGTTGCCCCGTCGCTCTGTTGCCCCGTCGCTCTGTTGCTCTGTCGCTCTGTTGCCCCGTCTCGCTGTTTCTCCGTCACTCTGTTTCTCCGTCACTCTGTTTCTCCGTCGCCTGTTGCTCTGTGGTTCTGTTACTCTGTTGCTCCGTCTCTCTGTTGCTCCGTCTCTCTGTTGCTCCGCCGCCTGTTGCTCTGTTGCTCCATCGCTCTGTTGCTCCGTCACTCCGTCTGCCCATTGCTCCATAATTGATTTGGTTTGATTTATTATTGTAACATGTATGTAAGTGAAAATTGTTGTTCCTTCTCTCTCTACAGACAAAGCATACCATACACGGAGATGGAAGGGAGAGAGTGCAAAATGTAGTGTTACAGTCATAGCTA
This sequence comes from Carcharhinus amblyrhynchos, assembly GCF_965287045.1. NCBI lineage: Eukaryota > Metazoa > Chordata > Chondrichthyes > Carcharhiniformes > Carcharhinidae > Carcharhinus > Carcharhinus amblyrhynchos. The sequence goes on along the minus strand of NC_137332.1, from coordinate 86,829,682 downwards.
GAGTGTAGAGAAAGATCAACTTAATGCGAGGTATCTCCATTCAAAAGTCTGATGGCAGCAGATGCTGTTCTTGAGTTGGTTGGTATGTGTCCTCAGAATTTTGTGTCTTATTCCCGATGTAGGAAGCCAGAAAAAAAATGTCTTGGATGCATGGGGTCATCGATTATGCTGGCTGCTACTCCGAGGCAGTAGAAAGTGTAGACAGAATCAGTGGAAGGCTGGTTTGAGTAATGGACTGGGCTGCGTTCACGACCCTCTGTAGTTTCTTGCTGCCTTGGGCAGAGCAGGAGCTATACCAAGCTGTGATATAACCAGGAAGAATTCTTTCTATGGTGCATCTGTAAAAGTTGGTGAGAGCGATTATTATCAAATTTCCTTCATTTCTTGAGAAAAGTTGAGACATTGCTGGGCTTTTGTAACTATCATGGAGGAACCAGGACCTGAAGCTCTCGACCACTTCCTCCCTATTGATGTAAACCAGAGCATTTCCTCCACTCCGCTTCCTGAAGTCGATGACTATCACCTTCATTTTTTTGACATTGTGGGAGAGATTTTTGTCATCGCACCTATTCACCAGATTCTCTATCTCTTTCCAGCACTCCACCTCATCCTTGTTTGAGATCCAACCCACTAGGGTGGTGTCACCCATTGGAAATTGAGTTAGGGGAAAATTTGGCTACACAGTCAAAGGTATATAAGGAATACAGTCGGGGGCTGAGAACGCAGCCTCGTGGGGCACCAGTGTTGGGGATGATTGTGGAGGAAGTGTTGTCTGATTGCGGTCTTTTGGGTTCGGAAGTTCAGGATCCAGTCACAGGGGGAGGAGCAGAGTCGCAGGAGTCTGACCTCAGTGTCTTTGTTATGTAGGCGTTCCAGAGTTAAGTGCAGGGACAGGGAGATGGTATGCGCTGTGGACACATTGAAGCGAAAGGTAAACTTGAGTGGATTCAGGCAATCCAGGAGGCTGGAATTGATTCATGCCAGAGCAACGGACCAACAGAGCAACGGATCTACGGAGCGGCGGAACAACAGAGCGACGGACCAACAGAGCAACGGATCTACGGAGTGGCGGAACAACAGAGCGACGGAACAACAGAGCGACGGAACAACAGAGCAACGGAACAACAGAGCGACGGAACAACAGAGCGACGGAACAACAGAGCGACGGAACAACAGAGCGACGGAACAACAGAGCGACGGATCTACAGAGCGACGGATCTACAGAGTGACAGATCTACAGAGCGACGGATCTACAGAGCGACAGAACAACAGAGCGACGGAACAACAGAGCGACGGAACAACAGAGCGACGGATCTACAGAGTGGCAGAACAACAGAGCGGCGGAACAACAGAGCGACGGAACAACAGAGCGACGGAACAACAGAGCGACGGAACAACAGAGCGACGGAACAACAGAGCGGCGGAACAACAGAGCGACGGAACAACAGAGCGACGGAACAACAGAGCGACGGAACAACAGAGCGACGGAACAACAGAGCGATGGAACAACAGAGCGACGGATCTACAGAGCGACGGAACAACAGAGCGATGGATCTACAGAGCGACGGATCTACAGAGCGACGGATCTACAGAGTGGCGGAACAACAGAGCGACGGAACAACACAGCGACGGAACAACAGAGCGACGGAAGAACAGAGCGACGGATCTACAGAGCGACGGATCTACAGAGCGACGGATCTACAGAGTGGCGGAACAACAGAGCGACGGAACAACAGAGCGATGGAACAACAGAGCGACGGATCTACAGAGCGACGGACCAACAGAGCGACGGAACAACAGAGCGACGGATCTACAGAGCGACGGATCTACAGAGCGACGGAACAACAGAGCGACGGAACAACAGAGCGATGGAACAACAGAGCGACGGAACAACAGAGCGACGGATCTACGGAGCGACGGACCAACAGAGCGACGGAACAACAGAGAGACGGAACAACAGAGCGACGGATCTACGGAGCGACGGACCAACAGAGCGACGGAACAACAGAGAGACGGAACAACAGAGCGACGGAACAACAGAGCGATGGAACAACAGAGCGACGGATCTACAGAGCGACGGACCAACAGAGCGACGGAACAACAGAGCGACGGAACAACAGAGCGATGGAACAACAGAGCGACGGATCTACAGAGCGACGGACCAACAGAGCGACGGAACAACAGAGCGACGGAACAACAGAGCGACGGAACAACAGAGCGACGGAACAACAGAGCGACGGATCTACAGAGTGGCAGAACAACAGAGCGACGGAACAACAGAGCGACGGATCTACAGAGCGACGGACCAACAGAGCGACGGAACAACAGAGCGACGGAACAACAGAGCGACGGATCTACAGAGTGGCAGAACAACAGAGCGACGGAACAACAGAGCGACGGATCTACAGAGCGACGGACCAACAGAGCGACGGAACAACAGAGCGACGGAACAACAGAGCGACGGATCTACAGAGCGACGGACCAACAGAGCGACGGAACAACAGAGCGACGGATCTACAGAGTGGCAGAACAACAGAGCGACGGATCTACAGAGTGGCGGAATAACAGAGCGACGGAACAACAGAGCGACGGAACAACAGAGCGACGGAACAACAGAGCGACGGAACAACAGAGCGACGGAACAACAGAGCGACGGAACAACAGAGCGACGGAATAACAGAGCGATGGAACAACAGAGCGACGGAACAACAGAGCGATGGAACAACAGAGCGACGGAACAACAGAGCGACGGAACAACAGAGCGACGGATCTACAGAGTGACGGAACAACAGAGCGACAGAATAACAGAGCGATGGAACAACAGAGCGACGGAACAACAGAGCGACGGATCTACAGAGCGACAGAACAACAGAGCGACAGAATAACAGAGCGACGGAACAACAGAGCGACGGAACAACAGAGCGACGGAACAACAGAGCGACGGAACAACAGAGTGGCGGAACAACAGAGCGATGGATCTACAGAGCGACGGAACAACAGAGCGACGGATCTACAGAGCGACGGACCAACAGAGCGACGGAACAACAGAGCAACGGATCTACGGAGCGGCGGAACAACAGAGCGACGGAACAACAGAGCGATGGATCTACAGAGCGACGGATCTACAGAGCGACGGATCTACAGAGTGGCGGAACAACAGAGCGACGGAACAACAGAGCGACGGATCTACAGAGTGGCGGAACAACAGAGCGACGGATCTACAGAGCGACGGATCTACAGAGCGACGGAACAACAGAGTGGCGGAACAACAGAGCGACGGAACAACAGAGCGACGGATCTACAGAGTGGCGGAACAACAGAGCGACGGATCTACAGAGCGACGGATCTACAGAGCGACGGAACAACAGAGCGACGGAACAACAGAGCGACGGAACAACAGAGTGGCGGAACAACAGAGCGACGGATCTACAGAGTGGCGGAACAACAGAGCGACGGATCTACAGAGTGGCAGAACAACAGAGCGATGGAACAACAGAGCGACGGATCTACAGAGCGACGGATCTACAGAGTGGCGGAACAACAGAGCGATGGATCTACAGAGCGACGGAACAACAGAGCGACGGAACAACAGAGCGACGGAACAACAGAGCGACGGATCTACAGAGTGGCAGAACAACAGAGCGATGGAACAACAGAGCGACGGAACAACAGAGCGACGGAACAACAGAGCGACGGAACAACAGAGCGACGGATCTACAGAGCGACGGATCTACAGAGTGGCGGAACAACAGAGCGATGGATCTACAGAGTGGCAGAACAACAGAGCGATGGAACAACAGAGCGACGGATCTACAGAGTGGCGGAACAACAGAGCGATGGATCTACAGAGTGGCAGAACAACAGAGCGATGGAACAACAGAGCGACGGATCTACAGAGCGACGGATCTACAGAGTGGCGGAACAACAGAGCGACGGAACAACAGAGCGACGGAACAACAGAGCGACGGATCTACAGAGCGACGGATCTACAGAGTGGCGGAACAACAGAGCGACGGATCTACAGAGTGGCGGAACAACAGAGCGACGGAACAACAGAGCGACGGATCTACAGAGCGACGGAACAACAGAGCGACGGAACAACAGAGCGACAGATCTACAGAGTGGCGGAACAACAGAGCGACGGATCTACAGAGTGACGGAACAACAGAGCGACGGAACAACAGAGCGACAGATCTACAGAGCGACGGATCTACAGAGCGACGGAACAACAGAGCGACGGAACAACAGAGCGACGGAACAACAGAGCGACGGAACAACAGAGCGACGGATCTACAGAGTGGCGGAACAACAGAGCGACGGAACAACAGAGCGACGGAACAACAGAGCGACGGAACAACAGAGCGACGGAACAACAGAGCGACGGAACAACAGAGCGACGGAACAACAGAGCGGCGGAACAACAGAGCGATGGATCTACAGAGCGACGGAACAACAGAGCGACGGAACAACAGAGCGATGGACCTACAGAGCGACGGAACAACAGAGCGACGGATCTACAGAGCGACGGATCTACAGAGCGACGGAACAACAGAGCAACGGATCTACGGAGTGGCGGAACAACAGAGCGACGGAACAACAGAGTGGCGGAACAACAGAGCGACGGAACAACAGAGCGACGGAACAACAGAGCGACGGAACAACAGAGTGGCGGAACAACAGAGCGACGGATCTACAGAGCGACGGAACAACAGAGCGACGGATCTACAGAGTGGCGGAACAACAGAGCGACGGATCTACAGAGCGACGGAACAACAGAGCGACGGAACAACAGAGCGACGGAACAACAGAGCGACGGAACAACAGAGCGACAGATCTACAGAGTGGCGGAACAACAGAGCGACGGATCTACAGAGCGACGGAACAACAGAGCGACGGAACAACAGAGCGACGGAACAACAGAGTGACGGATCTACGGAGCGGCGGAACAACAGAGCGACGGAACAACAGAGCGACGGATCTACAGAGCGACGGAACAACAGAGCGACGGATCTACAGAGCGACGGAACAACAGAGCGACGGAACAACAGAGCGACGGAACAACAGAGCGACGGAACAACAGAGCGACGGAACAACAGAGCGACGGAACAACAGAGCGATGGATCTACAGAGCGACGGATCTACAGAGTGGCGGAACAACAGAGCGACGGATCTACAGAGCGACGGAACAACAGAGCGACGGAACAACAGAGCGACGGAACAACAGAGCGACGGAACAACAGAGCGATGGAACAACAGAGCGACGGAACAACAGAGTGACGGATCTACGGAGCGGCGGAACAACAGAGCGACGGAACAACAGAGCGACGGAACAACAGAGCGGCGGAACAACAGAGCGACGGATCTACAGAGCGACGGAACAACAGAGCGACGGAACAACAGAGCGACAGATCTACAGAGTGGCGGAACAACAGAGCGACGGATCTACAGAGCGACGGAACAACAGAGCGACGGAACAACAGAGCGACGGATCTACAGAGTGGCGGAACAACAGAGCGACGGATCTACAGAGCGACGGAACAACAGAGCGATGGAACAACAGAGCGACGGATCTACAGAGCGACGGAACAACAGAGCGACGGATCTACAGAGCGACGGAACAACAGAGCGACGGAACAACAGAGCGACGGAACAACAGAGCGACGGAACAACAGAGCGACGGAACAACAGAGCGACGGATCTACAGAGCGGCGGAACAACAGAGCGACAGATCTACAGAGCGGCGGAACAACAGAGCGACAGATCTACAGAGTGGCGGAACAACAGAGCGACAGATCTACAGAGCGACGGAACAACAGAGCGACGGATCTACAGAGCGATCGATCTACAGAGCGACGGATCTACAGAGCGATCGATCTACAGAGCGACAGATCTACAGAGCGACGGAACAACAGAGCGACGGATCTACAGAGTGGCGGAACAACAGAGCGACGGAACAACAGAGCGACGGATCTACAGAGCGACGGAACAACAGAGCGACGGAACAACAGAGCGACGGATCTACAGAGCGACGGAACAACAGAGCGACGGATCTACAGAGCGACGGAACAACAGAGCGACAGATCTACAGAGCGACGGAACAACAGAGCGACAGATCTACAGAGTGGCGGAACAACAGAGCGACAGATCTACAGAGCGACGGAACAACAGAGCGACGGATCTACAGAGCGATCGATCTACAGAGCGACGGATCTACAGAGCGATCGATCTACAGAGCGACAGATCTACAGAGCGACGGAACAACAGAGTGACGGATCTACAGAGCGACGGAACAACAGAGCGACGGATCTACAGAGCGATCGATCTACAGAGCGACAGATCTACAGAGCGACGGAACAACAGAGTGACGGATCTACAGAGCGACGGAACAACAGAGCGGCGGAACAACAGAGCGGCGGAACAACAGAGCGACGGAACAACAGAGCGACGGAACAACAGAGCGACGGATCTACAGAGCGACGGATCTACAGAGCGACGGAACAACAGAGCGACGGATCTACAGAGTGATGGATCTACAGAGCGACGGAACAACAGAGCGGCGGATCTACAGAGCGACGGATCTACAGAGCGACGGAACAACAGAGCGACGGATCTACAGAGTGATGGATCTACAGAGCGACGGAACAACAGAGTGACGGATCTACAGAGCGACGGAACAACAGAGCGACGGATCTACAGAGCGACGGAACAACAGAGTGACGGATCTACAGAGCGACGGAACAACAGAGCGACGGATCTACAGAGTGGCGGAACAACAGAGCGACGGAACAACAGAGCGACGGATCTACAGAGCGACGGAACAACAGAGCGATGGACCTACAGAGCGACGGAACAACAGAGCGACGGAACAACAGAGCGACGGAACAACAGAGCGACGGAACAACAGAGCGACGGAACAACAGAGCGACGGAACAACAGAGCGACGGATCTACAGAGCGACGGAACAACAGAGCGACGGAACAACAGAGCGACGGATCTACAGAGCGACGGATCTACAGAGCGACGGAACAACAGAGCGACGGAACAACAGAGCGACGGAACAACAGAGCGACGGATCTACAGAGCGACGGATCTACAGAGTGGCGGAACAACAGAGCGACGGAACAACAGAGCGACGGAACAACAGAGCGACGGATCTACAGAGCGACGGAACAACAGAGTGACGGATCTACAGAGCGACGGAACAACAGAGCGACGGATCTACAGAGCGGCGGATCTACAGAGCGACGGAATAACAGAGCAACGGAACAACAGAGCGACGGAACAACAGAGCGACGGAACAACAGAGCGACAGAATAACAGAGCGACGGAACAACAGAGCGACGGAACAACAGAGCGACGGACCTACAGAGCGACGGAACAACAGAGTGACGGATCTACAGAGTGGCGGAACAACAGAGCGACGGATCTACAGAGTGGCGGAACAACAGAGCGACGGATCTACAGAGCGACGGAACAACAGAGCGACGGAACAACAGAGCGACGGAACAACAGAGCGACGGAACAACAGAGCGACAGAATAACAGAGCGACGGAACAACAGAGCGACGGAACAACAGAGCGATGGATCTACAGAGCGACGGAACAACAGAGTGGCGGAACAACAGAGCGACGGAACAACAGAGCGACGGAACAACAGAGCGACGGAACAACAGAGCGACGGATCTACAGAGCGACGGAACAACAGAGTGGCGGAACAACAGAGCGACGGAACAACAGAGCGACGGAACAACAGAGCGACGGAACAACAGAGCGACGGATCTACAGAGCGACGGAACAACAGAGCGACGGATCTACAGAGCGACGGAACAACAGAGCGACGGAACAACAGAGCGACGGAACAACAGAGCGACGGAACAACAGAGTGACGGATCTACAGAGTGACGGATCTACAGAGCGACGGATCTACAGAGCGACGGAACAACAGAGCGGCGGAACAACAGAGCGACGGAACAACAGAGCGACGGATCTACAGAGCGACGGAACAACAGAGCGACGGAACAACAGAGCGACGGATCTACAGAGTGACGGAACAACAGAGCGACGGAACAACAGAGCGACGGAACAACAGAGCGACGGAACAACAGAGCGACGGAACAACAGAGCGACGGAACAACAGAGCGACGGATCTACAGAGTGACGGATCTACAGAGCGACGGATCTACAGAGTGGCGGAACAACAGAGCGACGGATCTACAGAGCGACGGAACAACAGAGCGACGGAACAACAGAGCGACGGAACAACAGAGCGACGGAACAACAGAGCGACGGATCTACAGAGTGACGGATCTACAGAGCGACGGATCTACAGAGCGATCGATCTACAGAGCGACGGAACAACACAGCGACGGATCTACAGAGTGGCGGAACAACAGAGCGACGGATCTACAGAGCGACGGAACAACAGAGCGACAGATCTACAGAGCGATCGATCTACAGAGCGACGGAACAACAGAGCGACGGAACAACAGAGCGACGGAACAACAGAGCGACGGATCTACAGAGCGACGGAACAACAGAGCGACGGATCTACAGAGTGGCGGAACAACAGAGCGGCGGAACAACAGAGCGACGGATCTACAGAGTGACGGATCTACAGAGCGACGGATCTACAGAGCGATCGATCTACAGAGCGACGGAACAACAGAGCGATGGATCTACAGAGCGGCGGATCTACAGAGCGACGGATCTACAGAGCGACGGAACAACAGAGCGACGGATCTACAGAGCGATCGATCTACAGAGCGACGGAATAACAGAGCGATGGATCTACAGAGCGACGGAACAACAGAGCGACGGAACAACAGAGCGACGGAACAACAGAGCGACGGATCTACAGAGCGATCGATCTACAGAGCGACGGAATAACAGAGCGATGGATCTACAGAGCGACGGAACAACAGAGCGACGGAACAACAGAGCGACGGATCTACAGAGCGATCGATCTACAGAGCGACGGAATAACAGAGCGATGGATCTACAGAGCGACGGAACAACAGAGCGTTGGACCTACAGAGCGACGGAACAACAGAGCGACGGAACAACAGAGCGACGGAACAACAGAGCGACAGAACAACAGAGCGACGGAACAACAGAGCGACGGAACAACAGAGCGACGGAACAACAGAGCGACAGATCTACAGAGCGACGGAACAACAGAGCAACGGAACAACAGAGCGACGGAACAACAGAGCGACGGATCTACAGAGCGACGGAACAACAGAGCGACGGAACAACAGAGCGACGGAACAACAGAGCGACGGATCTACAGAGCGACGGAACAACAGAGCGACGGAACAACAGAGCGACGGAACAACAGAGCGACGGAACAACAGAGCGACGGACCTACAGAGCGACGGAACAACAGAGCGACGGAACAACAGAGCGACGGAACAACAGAGCGACGGAACAACAGAGCGACGGACCTACAGAGCGACGGAACAACAGAGCGATGGACCTACAGAGCGACGGAACAACAGAGCGACGGAACAACAGAGCGACGGAACAACAGAGCGACGGATCTACAGAGCGACGGAACAACAGAGCGACGGATCTACAGTGCAATGGATCTACAGAGCGACTGACCTACAGAGCGACGGAACAACAGAGCGATGGATCTACAGAGTGATGGAACAACAGAGCGACGGAGCTTTGGGAAAGGATATGTAGATAGTCTGAGTCAGGTTGAGATCAAAAAGGAGGAGGTATTGGGGTTCTTGAGAAACATTAAGGTAGACCAGTCTCCAGGGCCTGATGGGATATACCCCAGAATACTGAGAGAGACAAGAGAGGAAATTGCTGGGGCCTTGAGAGAAATATTTGTATCCTCACTGGCTACAGAGAAGGTCATGATGTGGAGATGTCGGCGTTGGACTGGGGTAAAACAGAAAGAAATCCCACAACACCAGCTTAAAGTCCAACAAGTTTATTTGTAGCAAACACCCCACGCTTTCGGAACACGTTGTTCCGTCGTCGAACTCCCAGGCACCTGAGGAAGGAACAACGTGTTCCGAAAGCGTGGGGTGTTTGCTACAAATAAACTTGTTGGACTTTAAGCTGGTGTTGTGGGATTTCTTTCTGTTTTACAGAGAAGGTCCCAGAGGATTGGAGAATATCCAAAGTTGTTCCTTTGTTTAAGAAGGGCAGCAAGAATAATGCAGTATTCCAGGCCAGTGAGCCTTACATCAGTAGTAGGGACATTATTGGAGAGAATTCTTTGAGACAGCATTTATTCCTACTTGGAAATAAGTAGACATATTAGTGAGAGGCAACACGGTTTTGTGAAGGGGCAGTCATATCTCACGAACTTGATCGAGTTTTTTGAGGAAGTGACGAAGATGATTGATGAGGGTAGGGCAGTGGATGTTGTCTACGTGGACTTCAATAAGGCCTTTGACAAGGTCCCTCATGGCAGACTGGTGCAGAAGGTGAAGTCGCATGGCTTCAGAGGTGAGCTGGCAAGGTGGGTACAGAACTGGCTCGTTCAACGACAGAGGGTAGCAATGGAAGGGTGAGTTTCTGAATGGAGTGCTGTGACAAGTGGTGTTCCTCAGTGATCAGTGCTGGGACCTTTGCTGTTTGTAATATATATATAGATATAAATGATTTGGAGGAAAATGTAACTGGATTAATTAGTAAGTTTACAGACGACTCAAAGGTTGGTGGATTTGCGAATAGCGAAGAGGACCATCAGAGGATACAGCAGGATATAGATCAGTTGGATACTTGGGCGGAGAGATGGCAGATGGAGTTTAATCTGGACAAATGCGAGGTAATGCATTTTGGAAGGTTTAACACAAATAGGAAATATACAGTGAGTGGCAGAACCCTTAAAGAGTATTGAAAGGCAGAGGGATCTGGGTGTACAGGTACACAGGTCACTGAAAGTGACAATGCGGGTGGAGAAGGTAGTCAAGAAGGCATAAGGCATACTGGCCTTCATCGGCCTGTGCATTGAGTTTAAAAATTGGCAAGTCATGTTGCAACTTTATAGAACCTTAGTTAGGCTGCACTTGGAATATAGTGTTCAATTCTGGTCACCACACTACCAGAAGGATGTGGAGGCTTTGGAGAGGGTACAGAAGAGATTTACCAGGATGCTGCCTGGCATTAGCTATGAGGAGAGGTTGGAGAAACTTGGTTTGTTCTCATTGGAGTGAGGGAGGTTGAGGGGCGACCTGATAGAAGTCAACATGATTATGAGAGGTGTAGACAGTCAGAAGCTTTTTCCCAGGGTGGAAGAGTCAATTACTTAGGGGGTACAGGTTTAAAGTGCGAGGGACAAAGTTGAAAGGAGATGTACGAGGCAGATCTTTTACACCTAGAATAGTGGGTGCGTGGAACTCTTTGCTGGGGGAGTTAGTGGAAGTGGATACGGTAGTGACTTTTAAGGGGCATCTTGACATACACATGAATAGGATGGGAATAACGGGATATGGTCCCCAGAAGGGTAGGGGGTTTTAGTTCAATGGGGCAGCATAGTTGGTGCAGGCTTGGAGGGCCGAAGGGCCTGTTCCTGTGCTGTAATTTTCTTTGCTCTTTATTCTTTGTATGACTAATCTTTCGAAGCATTTCATAATGTTGGATGTCAGAAACACCAGACAATAGTCATTAAGGCACGCTGCTTGGGTTTTCTTTGGTACCAAATGATGGTCGATGATAATAGTCTTTTTGCAACAGATAGGGACCTCAGATTGGTGTAAAGAGAGGTTGAAGATGTCTGTGACAATCCCTGCCAGCTGGTTGGTGCAGGATCTGAGTGCTTGTCCGGGTACCCCATCTGGACCAGTCGCTTTCCATGGGTTGACCTTTGAGAAAGCTGATCTGACCTGATCTGTGATGGTGATCGCAGATATAGGTTCCTCCGAGGCTTCTGGTCTGGAGGGCATGCTCTCGCTGACCTCTTCCTCAAAATGGGCATCGAATGTATTGAGCTCATTGGGGAGAGATGCATTGATGCCAGCGATTTCACCTGCCTTCGTCTTGTAGCCTGTTATGTTTTGCACATCTTGCCACAGTTGGCAAGATGTGCAAAACGTCTTCATCTTTGATGGATCTCTGTAGATCATATCTGGTTTTCTTGTACAGGTCAAGGTCGACTGATATGAATGCCACAGACCGGGACTTCTGCCAGCAGTGGAGATCCCTGTTCACCCATGCTTTCCAGTTGTAAAACATTTGGATTTACTTCTTTGGCTCATGGTGTTCTACACACTTACAAATGAAGTAACACAGTTACCAAGCATTGCTCTGTAACTACACTTTTCTATGTATCTCTTTCTCTGTTTCACTGCTTCTCTACATTTCTGTTTCTCTGTCACTCAGTTTCTGTCTAACACCTTAGCTCTGTAACTCTGTTTCTCAGTTCCTCTGTCGCTCTGTCGCCCTCTACCTCTGTCGCTCTGTTTCTCCGTCGCTCTGTTTCTCCTTCGCTTTGTTGCTCCGTCGCTCTGTTTCTCCGTCGCTCTGTTTCTCTGTCGCTGTGTCACTTTGTCGCTCCGTTTGGCTGTTTCTCCGTCAGGCTGTTTCTCCATCGCTCCATCACTCCATCTCTCCGTTGCTCCGTCCCTCCCTCACTCCATCCCTCCCTCGCTCTGTCCCTCCCTCACTCTTCGTCTCCCTTACCCAGACTCTCCCTTGCCCAGTCTCTCCCTCATCCAGTCTCTCCTCGCCCCCGTCTCTCCTCGCCCTGCCCTCGCTCCATCCTGCCCTCGCTCCGTCCCTCCCTCGTTCCGTCCTGCCCTCGCTCCGTCCCTCCCTCGTTCCGTCCTGCCCTCGCTCCGACCCGCCCTCGCTCCGTCCCTCCCTCGCTCCGACCCGCCCTCGCTCCGACCCGCCCTCGCTCCGTCCCTCCCTCGCTCCGTCCCTCCCTCGCTCCGTCCCTCCCTCGTTCCGTCCTGCCCTCGCTCCGACCTGCCCTCGCTCCGTCCCTCCCTCACTCCGTCCCTCCCTCGCTCCGTCCCTCCCTTGCTCCGACCCGCCCTCACTCCGTTTCTCAGTCGCTGTGTTTCTCGTTCACCCCATTTCTTGGTCGCCCCGCGGCTTGGTCGCTCTCCGCTCTGTCGCTCCGTTGTTCCTCACTCTGTCATTCCTCACTCTGTCATTCCTCACTCTGTCATTCTTACACTCCATCACTCTGTCATTGCATCACTGTGTCTCTCTGTCATTCGTCACTCCGGTGCTCTTCCGCTCCGTCACTTTGTCACCCTGTTGCTCTATCACTCTCTTGCTCCTTCACTCTGTTTCTCTATTACTCAATTGCTCTGTCGCTCTGCTTCTCCATCAATGTCATTCCATCACTTTGTTGCTCCGTCCCTCCTTCACTGTATCACTCTGTTGTTCCATCCCTCCATTCCTCTCGTCGTTCTGGTTCTCTGTTTCTAGTCACTCCGTTGCTCTCTCTCGCTCTGTCACTCCATCCCATCGATGATTTCTTGCTCCATCGCTCTGTTTCTTCATCAATCTCTAGCTCCGTCGCTCTGTTTCTCTGTCGCTCTCCCACTCATTCACTCTGTTTCACCGTTGCTCCGTCTATCTATTGACCTGTTAGTCTGGCACTCTGTCTCTCTGTCAGTTTGTTTCTTTGTCACTCTGCCTCTCTTCCACTCCGTCACAATGTCTCCCTGTTGCTCCGTTGTTCTATCTGTTGCTCTGTTTCACCATGTCTGTGTTGCTCCATCAACTCTGTTGTTCTGCCACTCCATCGCTGTGATTCTCCCTGACCCTCTCTCCCCCTCAGTCTGTCTCTCCCCCTCGCTCTGTCTCTCCCTCTCGCTCTGTCTCTCCCCTCATTCTGTCTCTCCCCTTATTCTGTCTCACCCTCACTCTGTCTCACCCTCGCTCTGTCTCACCCTCACTCTGTGTCTCCCTCACCTTGTCCCTCCCTCACTCTGGCACTCCCTCACTCTGTCACTGCCTCGCTGTCACTCCCTCGCTCTGTCACTCCCTGGCTCCCATCACTCCCTTGCTCCCACCTCACCCTCGCTCCTATATGGCCCTCGCTCCAGTCTGGCCCTCACTCCCGTCCCTCTCTCACTCCCGTACTTCTCTCGCTCCTGTCTCTCCCTCGCTCCCGCCAACCCTCGCTCCCACCTCACCCTCGATCTCGTCTCACCCTCGCTCCCGCCTCTCCTTCGCTCTGTCCCTCCGTCCCTCTGTCACCCCATCCCTCTGTCGCTCCGTCCCTCTGTTGCAAACCCAGGCATTATTGTTTTCTGAGAGAGAGAGATAGCATTCCAGAATCCTGCAAAATCCTTGAAACTTCAGCCAGGCTTCAGCTGAAACTAAATTTAAAAAACCCAGCTACAGACTGAGTTCCTCCCCTTATCAGATCATCACATGATCCTTTCGTTCAACCCCATCAAAACCGCTCGGAGAAATCTCCATCTTTAAATAAAATTCCATCAGCTCTATCCTAAATAAATGCCGTGTGGCTAGAGTGAGGAATTATCCTGCTTTCCCAACATCGGATCTGCATGCCCACCAGGGATACTGACTGCCTGTAGAATGAAGCTGAATATTTAAACATTCCCCTTCAACATAAAACTATATATCTATTGTATATATCAATTCACTATCATTACCTCTCCCCTCTTTAAATAAAGATGGCTTCATTTTTGTAAACCCTCAAGTTTTTTCACACTGTTAGTACTCTAAAAGGTATATATCTTACATCTAAGCATGTAAATTTAACAGTTGTAGGGTGTAATTCAGTCTCTTTTTTCAATTTTGAACATTTCACATATCATAGTCATGATAAAGCATCTGCAATCACATTCTGTCTTCCTGCCACATGTATAATCTTCAAATTAAACAGCAATAAGCTCCATCTAAACAGTCTAACATTTTTATCTTTAAACTTCTCGTGAAATTTCAATAGATTATGGTCAGTATAAACAATTGTCTCTGATGTAAATGTGGAACTGTTGCCAATGCCAACACTCAATGTCTCCTTCTCGATGGTTGAATATTTCTTTTGATGAACATTTAGCGCTTTGTGGAAAAATAACCAATGGGCCTTTCTATCCTTTTGTTGTTGCCTGTAACAATACAGCACCAATACCACACATCGCTCACATCAACGGCCATCTGCAATTGCTTTGCATAATTCGGTATTGCCGAAACTGGTGTGGTGGGTGACACAGTTTTCAGATTGTCAAGTGCCTCCTGACTTTCAGACACCCACTGACATTTCCTGTGATTTTCCGGCAGTTCAGTCAGTGGTGAAGGCACACTGCTAAAATATGGCATGAATCCCTGAAGAAACTACTGGTGCCCAAGAATCACAGCATGTCTCTTCTCGTTGATGGTATTGGGAACTCCCCAAAAACTTCCATTTTCACATTCTATGGGCCCATCTGTCCATGTCCAATCGTACAGCCTAAGAACATGACTTGGTCTTTTGTAAACTGACTTTTAGCCAGATTTACCACCAAGTCCACTTCTTGCAGTCAAACAAATAATTCATTTAAGTGTTCCAAATGCGCCTTCCACATCTGACTGAAAACCACCAGATTGCCTGTGCAGACTGCACAGTTATTTACTCCAGAAATGACCTTGTTGTTTTGTCTTCGGAATGTTGCTGGCGCATTCTTAGTTGCAAACGCATGCTTTTAAACTGATACAGGTCATTTGGCATCACAAAAGCTGAAACTTCCTTCACCCTTTCTGATAATGGTACCTGCCAGTATCCTTTAATTAAATCAAGTTTGGTAATGAAATTTGCTTGTTCCACCTTTTTCAATACAGTCTTTCAATGGAGGACTGGGAAACAAATCTGACTTCATAACCACATTGACTCCTATAGTCTCCACATAATCACTGTACACCATCTGGTTTTGGTTCCATCACAATAAGTGAGCTCCACTCACTGCAACACACTTCGGTGATATCACTCATCTCCCTTTGAAACTGTGCCAACTTTATTGGATTGAGTCTACATGGATGTTGCTTACTTAGAACAACATTTCATCTATAATGTGATATAGTTTTGTACTTCCTAATTTATTTCCCAGATAGCTCTGTGATTGTAATAACTCTTTCAAGTTATTTTGATTTGTCTCTGGACAGTAACTAGAAAATTTAACCCAATTTCTGATTATTTCATCACTGGACAATTTAATTTGACGAACGTCAAATTCAGAATCATCTGAATTTGTTTCTTTACCCTGAGTTGCAACATCCTACTTTCTACTTTCTCTTTCCCCAGTTTCTATCCTTCACAGATTGAGATTCAGGTCAAAAAATAGGCACTGACTTATGAACTAATTCAAAATCATCTGCCATTTCTGCTTCTAGCCTTGCAGTTGTAACCCTTTACTCTTCCACTTTACTCTTCCACTTGAGTTTTTCACTACTGGGGGAAATGAATTTTTAAATTTCTCCAAAATAACAGCTTGCCTCAGCATCAGACATCTGTTCCATTCTTAATGCTCATATCCACCTATCAAAATTACTTGGTTTGATTCTTTCAAATTCTATATACATCTGACCTGGTTCTTTCCTTAGATTTCTAAATCATTGTCAATGGGCTTCTAGAACTCCTTCATTTGCACTGAAGATGGCTTTTCTCACTTCATCAGAATCCCTAGGTTCAGTGACGGTGACACAAACACCTCACCAGCCCCACCCACCAACTTTGTTCGAACCGACAATACCCACACGGTCAGTGGCCATTTCAATTGTTTAGCTACTTTCTCGAATTACATTAAAAAAAAGGCTTCCACATCCTTCTCATCAAACCATGATAGTGCTTGAATATATTTAAACATATCCCCAGTAGACCTTTGACCATCTTCCCCATAACTTTCCTTATCACTTCTCTCAACTTATCCTTTGTCTACACCAAATTCCATCCGAACTCCATCATTTTAAGTTGATGTTCTCTTTGCAGTTCCAGTTTCTGAAGTTCAAAGTCTCTCCCTTTCTCTTCTGCCATTGCCACTCTCTCTCTTTCCTTTGCTTCTCATTCAAACTGTCTCATTTATTTGCTCTGTTGTAAGTTTTCAATTTGTAATTGGATTTTAGCCAATTCTAATGATTCAGACTCTGCCTCTGGCAAACTTAAATGTTGTGCTGTCACTAAAATGATCTCATCCTTCCTCACCCCTTACAGGTAAAGACAAACAGCTACTTGTTCACCCAAAAGCCTTGTTTGAACCACTATCCCCTTTGTAAACGCCTCCCTCACCCAGGAAACCTGTAGCCACAAAGAATCATTTTCACAAGGCACCCCCATTTAACTAACCGAATGCAAAACCTGAAAGCAGCCGTTCCACAATCTCACTGTCCTAAAGTTCAATAATCTCAAACCAATTTTTGTTAGGGTGCTAGATCCAACCAGGACTCCAAGTTACATTTGGAAGTCAGAATAGACCCCAACAATTTATTGGCATAAATATGAGGATAAATAAAATAAATGAATGCTCAAGTAGTGCAGCAGGCCGCGAAATATAAGCGGGAGACCAAAAACGGGATTTGCGCTGGGAATCCGGCCCTCCGTGCTTTTCCCAGACTATGTTTCCCAGCGGGTTCGGATTCCCGTCCAAAATGGGTGCGGTGTCAATTTAAATCAAAGGATCACAGAATCCCTACAGTGCAAAAGGAGGCATTTGGCCCATCAGGCCTGCACCGACCACAATCCCACCCAGGCCTTTTGCCCCAACTCCACATAGTTACCCTACTAATCCCTCCTGACACTAGGGTCAATTTGGCACGGCCAGTCAACCTAACCTGCACATTTTTGAACTATGGGAGGAAACCGGAGCGCCTGGAGAAACGCATGCAGACACAAGGAGAATGAGCAAACTCACATAGACTGTGACCCGAAGCCAGAATTGAAGTCTCTGGCGCTGTGAGGCAGCAATGCTAATCACTGTGCCACCATGCCACCCCAATCCAAAATGTTTTTGAAACCCTTACCATAGTGAGTTTGCAGTGGCACTTTCTCCCTTCTCTTATGTTTCCCCTCTCCGGCGTGATACCATCATTTACAGCTGCTCCATAACAGGTCAATGATGCACTCAAGGACTCCACAGCTCGGGGACGGGTTGCTGTCCCCAGGTCTAGGTATGTTTCAAGTTTATTTTGAAGTTTATTTTGTTACTCTCACAAGTAGACTTACGTTAACACAGCAGTGAAGTTACTGTGATGTTCCACTGTCCTGAGGTGGCACAGCGATTAATACTGCTGCCTTACACCACCAGGGACTCAGGTTCCATTCCGGCGCTGGGTCACTCGGGTGTGGAGTTTGCATGTTCTCCTCGTGTCTGCGTGGGTTTCCTCCAGGTGCTCCGGTTTCCTCTCATAGTCCAAGGATGTGCGGGTTAGTTGGACTGGCCATGCTAAATTGTGGGGTTACGGGAATAGGGCCTGGGTGAACTGTGATTGATGTGGACTCGATGGGCCAAATGGCCTCCTTGTGCACTGTAGGATTCTATGGCTCTGGGGTCAGATGGGGGAGTCCATTGAGTACTGGGGTTTTGGGAGGGGGTTGGCGGGGGCAACTATCGAGCGCTCAGCAGGTCAGGCAGCTGCTGTCCCAAGTGAGGGAGCTCACCAGCTGTTAACACAACCCCTCACCCTGCATACACTCTGCAAAGCGCTACTTTGAGTGGGAATCCATCTTGTGATAGAGAGGAGGCTGCCCCTGCCCCGAGTGGCTGAACTGCAACACTTACCTGGAATGGCAATGCAGTGGTAGCACCCATGGCAATGGCTCAAGGGTGCACAGTACCACATTGGCACACCCTGCTCTCCCTGCCTGCTATGGCCAGGATGTCAATGGTAGGCAACCCATTCTGGTGATGCATGGCACCTGGGATGTGTCAGGTTGCCAGAGTCTACTTGTGAGGAGTCTTTTGATTTTGATTTGATTTATTATTGCCACCTGCATTAACAGAGTGAAAAGTTTCTTGCGCGCTATACAGACAGAGCATACTGTTCGTAGAGAAGGAAACGAGAGAGTGCAGAATGTAGTGTTATAGTCATAGGACGTAGAGAAAAATCAACCTAATCTGAAGTAGGTCCATTGAAAAGTCTTGACAGTAGCAGGGAAGGAGCTGTTCTTGAGTCAGTTGGTACGTGTCCTCAAATTTTGTATCTTTTTTTCCCAATGGAAGAGAGAATGTCTGGGTGCGTGGGGTCCTTAATTACGCTGGCTGCTTTGCCGAGTCAGAGGGAAGTGTAGACAGAGTCAGTGGATGGGAGGCTGGATTGTGTGATGGATTGGGCTACATTCACAATCTTCTGTAGTTTTTTGTGGTCTTGGGTAGAGTAGGAACCATACCAAGCTGTGATACAACCAGAAAGAATGCTTTCTATGGTGCATCTGTAAAAGTTGGTGAGATGTCAAATTTCCTTAGTCTTCTGAGAAAAGTAGATGCACCGGTGGGCTTTCTTAACTATAGTCTCGGCATAGGGGGACCAGGACAGATTGTTGGTGATCTGGACACCTAAAAACTTAAAACTCTCGACCCTTTCTATTTCATCCCCATTGATGTAGACAGGGGCATGTTCTCCTTTACACTTCCTGAAGTTGATGACAATCTCCTTTGTTTTGTTGATATTGAGAGAGAGATTATTGTTGCTGCACTGGTTCACCAGATTCTCTATCTCATTCCTGTACTCTGTCTCGTCGTTCTTTGATATCGATCCACTACGGTGATGCTGTCAGCAAACTTCAAAATCGAATTGGAGGAGAATTTAGCCACACAGTCACAGGTGTATAAGGCGTTTAGTAGGGGGCTGAGAACACAGCCTTGTGGGGCACCAGTGTTGAGGATGATCATGGAGAGAGGTTGTTGCCCGTCCTTACTGATTGTGGTCTGTGAGTTTGGAAGTTCAGGATCTAGTTGCAAAGGGAGGTGCTGAGGCCCAGGCCACAGAGTTTAGAGATGAGCCTGGTCACAGGGAGACCGCGGGGGTCCCGAATGGAGAAAGGATAGGAATATTGTGTTTCTCTCTTTTTTTCTCTCTCTCTCTAACCCCACTGTGCAGATGGATTCCGGACAGCTCAATGTTGAGAGGGCCATCATTGTGGCAGCTGCTGAGGAGGAGGAGGAAGGAGTTGCCCAGCCACTGCAAGACCAGCCAGCGCCACAGAACGAGGGCAGGAGGCTGCCAGTCAGGCCCAGAGAGTGGCAGCCGAGGGGGAGGAGAAGATGGAGACCCAGGGTCTACAGGACAAAGAGGCCTTTTGAGTGCACGTCGGACACCATGTGTTAGTGTCGGCTCTGGGTAAGCAAGGAGACAATGTATCAGGTCCTCATAGACCTGACACCATTGCTGTTTGTCCATCATCATCGATGAGGACCGTGACACCATTAGTCATTTTGGTTGTGGTGTGTCCGAAGATGATTGATCAGGTCAGTTCGGGCACAGAATGTCCTGGCACATATTGGACAGACATGTATAGACGCTGTAGTTGTTGCACTGGTGGTTCTGGACTTACACAGCTCGTGCTTAAGTTGTGCTTTAGCAATACACCTTGCTTTGTAAGCTTGACAGTCTTTGTGGATGAGGCAGCGCCAGGTAGGGCGGTTTTGTGCCAGCGTTTCCCAGATGGTCGTGCCTATGTCAACCAACTTCAGGGAGGCCTTGAGTGCGTCTTTGAAACGTTTCTTCTGCCCTCCACACGAGCGTCTTCCAGCAGAGAGTTCCCCAAAAAGGGGCTGCTTGTGTATGCACTCATCTGATATACGGATGACATGACCTGCCCATCGGGTCTGCGCTCTCATCAGCAGTGTGTGGACTGATGGTAAACTTGCTCTAGAGAGAACTTCAGTGTCTGGTACTTTGTCTTGCCATCTGATGCATAATATTCTGCAAAGACAAGTCATGTGGAAATGATTGGGCTGTCTCGTATGCCTTCGATACACAGTCCATGTTTCACAGGCATACAAGAGGATAGTGAGTACCACAGCGCTGTAGACCTTCAGTTTTATTGCTGGGCTGATTCCGCGATGTTCCCATACAGTGGAGCGCAGTCTACTGAAAGCAGAACTTGCCTTTGCTATTCTGCAGTTAACTTCTGTATCAATAGTCACTGCTTGGGAGAGGGTGCTGCCAAGATAAGTGAACTGGTCCACTGCCTGTAGTTTTTGCACTTAGACTGTGATTATGGGTTCTGTGTACGGTGCATGAGGAGCAGGCTGGTGCATGACTTCGGTCTTTTTAATGTTGATAGTGAGTCCAAAGTTATCACAAGCCATGGAAAATTTGTCCATACTGACTTGCACCTCTGGCTCTGAGCCAGGATATGGGACGCAGTTATCAGCAAAGAGGAAGTCTCTCAGAACAGTCTCCTTCACTTTGGCAATAGCTTGAAGTCTCCTCAGGTTGAAGAGCTTCCCATCCACTCTGTACTTGAGGCTGATTCCAGCAACACTGTCCTGGAAGGCATCATTCAGCATGGCAGTAAACATCATGCTGAACAGTGTGGGTGTGAGCACACAGCCCTGTTTGATGCCATTGGTGAGTGGGAATGTCTCAGAGGATTCTCTGCCATCCAGTACTCTGGCCATCATGGAACTGGCGTACCATCTGAATGTATTTGGGGGGGGCAGCCGAACTTTAACATGATCCTCCACAGGCCTTGTTGGTTTACAGTGTCAAAGGTTTTTGCGAGGTCAACAGAGGTTGTGTAGAGCTCGCAATTGTGCTCCTGACACTTCTCCTGAAGTTGGCGCACAGCAAAAATCATGTCAATGGTCCCGCGGCCTTTGCAGAAGCCACACTGTGACTCTGAAAGCAGGCCCAGCTCCAGATGAGTGACCAGATATTTTAGCAGAACTCTTGCGAGGGTTTTTCCTGTGTTGGAGAGCAGCGAGATTCCTCAATGGTTGTCGCATGATTGCCGATTACCCTTCCTCTTATAGAGGAAAGATGTGCAAAAGATGTGCGTTCCTCTTGTAGAGGAAAGATGTCCAATCCAAAGATGTGCGGGTTAGGTTGATTGGCCATGCTAAGAAATTGCCCCTTAGTGTCCAGGGGTGCGTAGCTTAGAGGGATTAATGGGTAAAATATGTAGGGATATGGGGGTAGGGCCTGGGTGGGTTTGTGTTTGGTGCAGACTTGATGGGCTGAAGGGCCTCTTTCTGCATTGTAGGGTTTCTATGATTCTAGGTGTACGATGGAAGCATCTTTAGGTTCCTGTGAAATGGATCCTTGCTTCCAAAAGGACTGGAACAACTCAGTGAGCTTCTCGATAAGTACAGGACCAGCAGCTTTGTAAATCTCTTCGGGTATGGCATCTGTCCCTGGGGCTTTGCCACTGGATAGCTGGCTGACAGCTTTCGTGACTTCGGCTACTACCGGTGGGTCATCCATGGCACTGTTGATATCAACCTGGGGAATCCTGTCTATTGCCTCATCATTAATAGATGACGGTCGGTTGAGGGCAGGTTCAAAGTGTTCAGCCCATCTCTGCAGGAACTGAGCCTTCTCTGTAATGAGAGTTGTACCATCTGTACTCAGGAGGGGGGGAACTCCCAAGACATTGAGGTCCATAGAGAGTGTTGAGGGCTTCACTGAACTGATTCAAGTTGTTTCTGTCAGCGTATCCCTGTATTTCATCTGCCTTGGTGCTCAGCCAGGCAACCTGCATTTTACGCAGTTTGTTCTGGATTGTCCTGCAAGCACTGGTAAAAGCATTTTTCTTGGCAGCTGATGATAGGTCATTCTGAAAGGCCCGATGAAGATGGTGCTTCTCAACAAGTAGAGCCTGTATCTCCTCATCATTCTCATCAAAGCGGTCATGCTGCTTGCAGTAGAGAGCCCGATAAATGGGCAGCATCCCTGAAGCATTCCCAGTCATCCTCAGCGCTGCCTGCGAGGTGTAAGTCAGCAAGCTTGACTTCTAAGTCTTCAGCCAGTGCTGAAGCTATGCTGGGGTTCTTTAGCTAGGCCGCATTGATTCTTTTCAATGCTTCCTTGTAGTCACCTCTTGGATCTGATGCGGAGCCTCATTTTGGAGACTATGAGCTTGTGATATGTCCATCAGTCAGCACCACACATGGCCTTGGTCACTCTGATATCCTACCTGTCTTTTCTCCTGACAATGACATAGTCCACAAGATGCCAATGCTTAGAGCGGGGGTACATCCAAGAGGCCTTGTTACGGGTCAGCAGATGGAAGGTTGTGTTGGTGATGAGAAGGTTGTGTGCTGCACAGGTCTTCATTAAGAGTAGGCCATTACTGTTACACTTGCCCACTCCATGCCTCTCAATGACTCCCTGCCAGATTGCAGTCACACTCTACTCTTGCATTGAAATTGCCAAGCAAGATCAGCTTGTCAGTACTGCTCACTGCTGATAGTAGGGCGCCTAGTTCTTTGTAGAACTTGTCTTTCATCTCGTCCGGGTTGTTCATTGTGGGGGCATATGTGCTGATCGGGTTGGCTTGATGCAGCAGAAGCTGTCATGTCATAAGCTGGTCGTTCACGCCCTTGGGTAGACTATCAAGTTTCCAAACAAGGTGACTCCTGACAGTGAATCCAACTCCAGCATCACGACGCTCATCGCTGCTGCGACCTCTCCAGAAAAAAGTGTATCCACCTCCAGTTTCAGTCAACTGACCTACGTTGGCAAGACGAGTTTCACTCAGGGCTGCAATGTCAATGTTGTATCTTGTAAGCTCTCTGGCAACTAAGGCTGTTCTACTCTCTGGTCTGTCTGTTGTAGGATTGTCCAAAAGCGTGTGCATGTTCCAAGTGTCAATGGTGAGCGGTGTCACCTTGTATTTTGTTTTGTTAGTTTGACCGCAAGATGGGATTCCCGCCAGCCGCGGTAAACTGGCGAGGGTGTAGTGAAGCAGGCAATGTTTAGGGCACCTTTTCTAGCCCATTCCTCATTCTACGGAGGTGAGCAGTGCGTTCCTGAAGAGGACTGCTCAGTTGCCCAGGTAGATGCCGAGTTCCACTGCTGCTTCGGTCAGTGGAAAACGACCATGAGACCTGAGCTGCCTGTGTGCAGGTCCGTGACTACAGCTCCCAGTGTATCCACACCTGCTGCTTCATCGCTCGCCCATCGCCACAGGACTTCAAGGGTTGAACAGGACACTGATAATGATGATGATGGTGTCGAAACTAGCACTTGATTTGGATTAAAGTGAGGGAGAGTTACGCAGCGTCAGCTTCACTCTCTCTTCCCAACTCCCATCTAGATCCAGTGGCAAGACAAGAGTCAAGATGGCTGGGGATGGGACTAGGCGCAGTGGATGACCAGGACATCTTCTGTGTCTTGTCCTGCTCTTCACGTTCCACAACGCTTGCAGAGACCAACTTCTTGACCGTTGGACCTTCCATTGATGTCGTCCGCTCAATCCGCCGGCCTCTGTCTTCACATGCTGGGACTCCCTATCTCACCGAGGGTTGAGACCCGTCTGTTGTACTGGAGAATTTCTCGTTTCCTGAGTTGTGATAATCAAATTTAACGAAGTTTACTTTTCTAAAAAACAATGAGTTTTTATTATCACAAGACTGCATGCAGTATTTGGCCAAATCCTAGACACAGAGAGCAGTCCGCACTCACTGCTGATGCTATCCCAAGACCACCCCAACTACAAGGATCAATTCAATAATTATACATTTTTTTATCAGCTTACATGATGTTAGTAATACAAGCAGTGGTACATTGAACAAAACAAATTCTGTGACTCCCTCATCCCCGACCTTGGTTCTATAACTCCTTTATGCCTTATTTTCTGCAATAAACAAATTCTGTGACTCCCTCCTTCCCGACCTTGGTTCTGTAACTCCTTTATGCCTTATTTTCTGCAATAAACAAATTCTGTGACTCCCTCCTTCCCGACCTTATCTAATGTTATCTCACGGTATATGGAGTCAACCTCATCAAAACAGACTGAGGCCAATCATTTGGCCTTCTCTGGTTGTGGTCATTTCTTTGTTCAGAGTCAGTCAGTTTTACAGGGGTCTGGCATTCTGAAATGGCTTGGTCTGCTGTCTTTATACTAAATACTTGACCATTTTTCCCATCAGGCCACTGCTTCATTCGTACACTATCACACAGCGGCTACCCTCACTGGGTTTAGCCGGCTTGTCAAAGCCGTTGCCGGGGGTGTGGCCGCTGTCGTGTGCAAACAGCTACGGGGAGCCCCGGGTGAGAGCTGAGTGCCAGGTGGGGTCAAAGGGTGGACAAACCGCCCTGAAAGGACGCGACATGTTCCCCCACCAGACGCACTTCCCCCCCCTGACACCCCATGCACACCCACCTGGCACCACAGGGGACAGGAGACACTCATCCCCAGTGGAAGTTAAGGTGGCCCTGAACTTCAATCCCATGGGCTACTTCCAGGCACCCAATGAGGACATATGTAACATTTCTCAGGTATCTGTGCGCAAGCGTGTCCATCAGGTCATGGATGCCCTGGTATGCCTGGGCAGACCAGTACATACACTTTGGCATTGCCTCGGCCCAACAGGAAGGCCGGCATGCCCCATGTGCAGGGGATTATGGGTGGGATGCACCCTGCAATCCCCACTGCTTAATTATCAGGAAGGGGTTCTACTCCCTCAATGTTCAGACAGTCTGCGACTACAGGTTCTTCATCATGCAAGTGAGTGCACCGCACCCAGGGACCGTGCATGACACTTACATCTGACAGAGTTTGGACAGTCCTGGGCTCTTTGAGGACCAGCCCAGGCTGTTGGGATGGCTCGTAGGGGACAAGTGCTACCTGCTAAGGTCTGTTACAATGAGGCCCATGCTGCCACCCAGCCCATCGTGGAGCGTTTGCTGAGGATGTAGTTCCAATGCCTGGATCACTCTGGGGTGCCCTCCAATACAGCCCCATGTGTGCTGTATGCTCCAGGGGAGACCAGAGGAAGAGCACCAACCGCAGGATGTGGAGGAGGGAGGCTGATGAGGAGCCAGAGGATGGAGGACAGGTGGCGATGGCAAGGGTCCGGCAGGACAGGGCAGCAAGGGAGGCACTCACCGCAGCCAGGTTTACTTACCGGCTGTTGCACAGTCCACTGCTACCACTACCGGCCCATCACACTCAGGGAAACATTGCTGGCCTACCCCCATGCATCAACCAACACCCTCAAACCACACCCCCCCCCCCCCCCCCCCCATCACCCATCTTCACACCCCACCCCCCACAAATGGATTCGGCTCGCACCACACCAGGGTGAGGTGCCTGGCAGTGAGGCCGCGCTCATGAGTCTTTGATCAAGGCTGAGGGTGATGGCAGCTGGCTGTGTGGCACTGGGATGCTGCCCTGGTGCCATACCAGTCTGAATTCTACTTGTTCTCCGACTGCACACTGGCACCTGGGCCCACATATAAACCATGGACAATGGGCCGGGGGGCAGGGGGGAGTGCAGATGCCAGGGGAGTGGAGCTTGACGCAGGGTCCGGTGGATGCTGGGGAAACCAGGCAGGCAGGCGATCATTTTTGGCCGAGGAATCATTATCATGCAGCACAGTGCTCTGCGTCTCTGCGTGGGAGTTGGGTAATCGGAGAGAATTATAAACAGATTAGTCATAGCTGTGGGATGCAATAAACATTTAATTGTGATTTTAATGTGTACAAGTAACTTAACCTTGACTAGTACTGATCTTCACCCATGCCCTCTTGGTGACCCTACAACTTTCTTGTCTTACAAGACCTTCTGCTATTCCAAGGTGATCCCCCAGGATAGTTGGAGGTGGAGACACCCTCTGTGTCCTGTGATACCCTTGGCATGCATCCCGGGGGGCGGGGGGGGCCAGATCTGGAGGGCCCCAGCTGACTTGCAGGTGACATTGATGTTTCCCTCTTCGTCCCACTGCTGTGAGATTCCCCGGTGTGAGGAAGAGGAGGGGAGGGGACTTTGAAGCTGTGGGGACATCCGGAGTCTCCTGGGTGGAGCATGTGCTCCAGCTCTTTCTCCTCCCTCGGGGTATGCCCAGGGACACTCCATGTGACGTCAGGATAGAGCTGGACTGAGCTCCAGAAGCCCCGGCGTCACCTGGCTCTTCCATGCCAGGAGGCCCAGGTGCATCTGCCCCATTGTGTGTGACCCCTCAGCCCTGGCCCTCAGGGACTATGGACCAATGTGCCTCCACAATAGCGGCAACACCCTGGGCCATGACCCTCTGTGTTTCCGCACTGGCCCACTGTGTTTTCAGATGACCTGCAACCTGTCACCCCTGGGAACTGATTCCATTGCGGACACGACCCTTGCAGTGTTGGCCTGGGTACCACACCATGCCGGCTGTATCTGTCCAGCCATTTGTGTGTTCGTCCGTTTGTGTGACCATCAATTTGCATGTGCATCATTTGCAGGTGCATCCATTTGTCTGTATATCTGGGGTTCTGTGGATCCTTTGCCAATTCTGTTTTTCTGTAAATGTCTTCCTCTGTAACCCTGTTTTTCTGTAGCTCCTTTTTATGATGGTCTCTGTTTCTGTAACTCTGTTGCTCCGTCGCTCTGTTTCCCCGTCGCCCTGTTTCCCCGTCGCCCTGTTCCTCTGTCACTCTATTTCTCCGTCGCTCTGTTTCTCTGTCGCTCCGTCGCTCTGTCTCTCCGTCGCTCTGTCTCTCCGTCGCTCTGTCTCTCCGTCGCTCTGTCCCTCCGTCACTGTCCCTCTGTCGCTCTGTTTCTCCGTCGCCCTGTCTCTCCGTCGCCCTGTCTCTCCGTCGCCCTGTCCCTCCGTCGCCCTGTCTCTCCGTCGCCCTGTCCCTCCGTCGCCCTGTCTCTCCGTCGCCCTGTCTCTCCGTCGCCCTGTTTCTCCGTCGCCCTGTCCCTCCGTCGCCCTGTCTCTCCGTCGCCCTGTCTCTCCGTCGCCCTGTCTCTTCGTCGCCCTGTCCCTCCGTCGCCCTGTTTCTCCGTCGCCCTGTCCCTCCGTCGCCCTGTTTCTCCGTCGCCCTGTCCCTCCGTCGCCCTGTCTCTTCGTCGCCCTGTCCCTCCGTCGCCCTGTCTCTCCGTCGCTCTGTCTCTCCGTCGCTCTGTCGCTCCGTCTCTCCGTCGCTCCGTCCCTCCGTTGCTCCGTCCCTCCGTCGCTCCGTCTCTCCGTCGCTCCGTCTCTCCGTCGCTCTGTCTCTCCGTCGCTCTGTCCCTCCGTCACTGTCCCTCTGTCGCTCTGTCTCTCCGTCGCTCTGTCGCTCCGTCCCTCCGTCGCTCCGTCCCTCCGTTGCTCCGTCCCTCCGTTGCTCCGTCCCTCCGTCGCTCCGTCCCTCCGTCTCTCCGTCGCTCCGTCTCTCCGTCGCTCCGTCTCTCCGTCGCTCTGTCCCTCCGTCACTGTCCCTCTGTCGCTCTGTTTCTCCGTCGCCCTGTCTCTCCGTCGCCCTGTTTCTCCGTCGCCCTGTCTCTTCGTCGCCCTGTCTCTCCGTCGCCCTGTTTCTCCGTCGCCCTGTCCCTCCGTCGCCCTGTCTCTTCGTCGCCCTGTCCCTCCGTCGCCCTGTCTCTCCGTCGCTCTGTCTCTCCGTCGCTCTGTCGCTCCGTCTCTCCGTCGCTCCGTCCCTCCGTTGCTCCGTCCCTCCGTCGCTCCGTCGCTCCGTCTCTCCATCGCTCTGTCTCTCCGTCGCTCTGTCCCTCCGTCACTGTCCCTCTGTCGCTCTGTTTCTCCGTCGCTCCGTCTCTCCGTCGCTCCGTCTCTCCGTCGCTCCGTCTCTCCGTCGCTCAGTCTCTCCGTCGCTCCGTCTCTCCGTCGCTCTGTCTCTCCTTCTCTCCGTTTCTCTGTCTCTCTGTCTCTCTGTCTCTCCGACGCTCTGTCTCCGTCGCTCCGTCGCTCTGTCTCTCCGTCTCTCTGTTGCTCCGTTGCTCTGTTTCTCTGTCACTCTGTTGCTTGGTCACTCTGTTGCTCAGTCGCTCTCGCTCAACAGGCAGTTCTGTTTTATGTGTTGAAGGCCTTGGTTCTAACTTCAAATGTTATTGTCAAACCACTAGCTCCATGTTATTGACATTGTCATTCTCCTGACCTGCAGGGAGATTGAGCCAAGGCCACACAGATAGGGTAATGATATCCTCTGAGGGTAGAGGCAAATTTCTCAACCTCATTTGATTTGATTTGATTTATTATTGTCACATATTTTGGGATACAGTGAAAAGTATTGTTTCTTGCGCACTATACAAATAAAGCATACTATACCTCAAGAAGGAAAGGAGAGAGTGCAGAACGTAGTGTTACAGTCACAGCTAGAGTGTAGAGAATGCTCAACTTTGTGTGAGGTAAGTCCATTCAGAAGTCTGATGGCAGCAGGGAAGAAGCTGTTCTTGAGTCAGTTAGTACATGAGTTCAGACTTTTGTACCTTTTCCACGACGGAAGAAGGAGGAAGAGAGAATGTCCGGGATGTGTGAAGTATTTGATTATGCTGACTGCTTTTCCAAGATGGCAGGAAGTGTAGACAGAGTCAGTGGATGGGAAGCTGGTTTGCGGAATGGATTGGGCTATGTTCCCCTTAGGTGAGAGTCGAATTTCCTTAGTATCCTGAGAAAGTAGAGACGCAGTGTGTGTGTGTGTGTGAAGTACCTCTGAAACACAAAGGAGATGTTTATTGAAATCTGCTGCCTGTGACAGTCAGAACAGCAAGTGACTGTGAAGGTCACTGGCCAGAAATGGCTTGTCTGTGAATCATTCCAGGTTGGAACAGGCAGCGTTTCCCAGTTTGTTATTCCGCTGTTGGAAGGCAGGTGACCAGATTTCTGTCTGCTCAGGAAGAGAAAGCAGTGGGCAGAGTTCGCATGGTGATTTTCCAGGGTAGAGGGCATCTCCATTGGCACGAATTGGCACCAACTCGAGATCACCTTCTTCCCTGCTGCCATTGAACTTTGGAATGTACTTACCTCGCACTAAGTTCAACATTCTCTACATCCTAGCTGTGACTGTAACACTACATTCTGCACTTCTTTCCTTCTCTATGTATGGTATGCTTTGTTTATATAGCACGCAAGAAATAATACTTTTCACTGAGTGTAAATATATATGACAATCGTAAATCAAATCAAAATCAAAATCACTATGAAGACACAGCTCTGGTCATCATATTCACTCACATACTTCCTTTATCCCTCACACTGTCTTCCTCACTCACACACTCTTTCGCTGTCTCTCTCTCTCTCACTCACTCATACCCTCTTTCACACTCACACCCTCTCACACACAATCTCCCTCGCACACACTCTCTCTCTTCCTCTCACTCATACCTTCTCTCTCATTCACATCCTTTCACTCATTCACACACTTATTCACACACTTTCTCTTTCATTCTCTTTTATACACACTCTTTCACACACTCTCTTTCATTCACACTCTCATACACTCTGTTTCATTCAGACTCTTTCTCATTCACACATTCTCTCTCATTCACATACTCTCTCATTTACACACATTCTTTTTCATATACTCTCACTCATACCCTCAGATTCATTCACACCCTCATTCCCTCTCACACTCGCATTCACACAGACTCTCATTCACACACACTCATTCACACTTACTCATTCACACACTCTTTCATTCACATACTCACTCATTCATACACACTCTCATTCACACACATTCTTTCATTCACACACACTCTCATTCACACTCTTTCATTCACACACACTCTTTCATTCAAACTTACTCATTCACACACTCTTTCATTCACATACTCACTCATTCACACACACTCTCATTCACACTCTCATTCACACACACTGTTTCATTCACACACTCTGTTTCATTCACACACACTGTTTCATTCACACACTCTTTCATTCACATATTCATTCACACTCTCTCATTCACACCCTTTTTCATTCACACACTCTCATTCACACACTGTCATTCACAAATTTTCTCATTCACACACTCTTTCATTCACACACTTTCTCATTGACATACTCTTTCATTCACACACTCTCTCTCATTCACACATACTCTTTCATTCACACATTCTCATTCACACATTCTCTCTCATTCACACATTCTCTCTCATTCACACATTCTCATTCACACACACTGATTCACACACTCTCTCATTCACACATTCTCTCATTCACAAATTCTCTCTCATTCACACATTCTCTCTCATTCACACATTCTTTCTCTCTCTCATTCACACACTCTCAAAGAACGAAGGAAATTATAGCACTGGAACAGGACCTTCAGCCCTACAAGCCTGCACCAACCATGCTCTCCAACTGAACTAAAAACCCCTACCAATATCCCTCTATTCCCGTCCTATTCATGTATTTGTCAAGAGGCCCCTTAAAAGTCACTACCGTATCAGCTTCCACTATCTCCCCCAGCAACGAGTTCCAGGCACCCACTACTCTCTGTGTAAAAAGTCTGCCTCGTACATCTCCTTTAAACCTTGCCCTTTGCCCCCTAGGAATGGACTCTTTTACCCTGTGAAAAAGCTTTTGACTATCCACTCTACCCATGTCTCTCATAATCTTGTAGACTTCTATCAGGTCGCCCCTCAACCTTTGTCGTTCCACTGTGGAACAAACCAAGTTTCTCCAATCTCTCCTCATAGCTAATGCCCTCCATACCAGGCAACATCCTGGTAAATCTTTTCTGTACCCTCTCCAAAGCCTCCACATCCTTCTGGTAATGTGGCGATCAGAATTGAACACTATATTCCAAGTGCGACCTTACTAAGGTTCTATAATGAGGTTCTGTCATTCACACACTCTCACTCTTTCACACTCTCCCTCTTTCACACACTCTCCCTCATTCACAAACTCTCTCTTATTCACATACTCTCTCAAACACTCTCATTCAGACATCCTCACTTATTCACGTTTTCTCTCTCTCATTCACACATTTTCTCACTCGCACTCTCTCATTCACACTTTCTTGTTCTTATCTTCATTCTCATTCACACACTCCCTCTTTTTCACACTCTCCCTCTTTCACAAACTCTCTTATTCACATTATCTCTCAAACACTGTCTCATTCAGACACCCTCACTTATTCACACTCTGTCTCTCTTATTCACACACACTCATTCACATCCTCAGTCTCATTCACACCCTCACACTTTCACACACCCTTATTCACATTCTCTCTCATTCACACACACTCTCATTCACACCCTCTCTGATTCACACACTCTCATTCACACTCTCTCATTCACACCCTCTCTCATTCACACCCTCTCTCATTCACACACACTCCCATTCACCCTCTCTCATTCACACACTCTCATTCACACACTCTCATTCACACACTCTCATTCACACTCTCTCATTCACACTCTCTCATTCACCCTCTCTCATTCACACTCTCTCATTCACACTCTCTCATTCACGCCCTCTCTCATTCACGCACTCTCTCATTCACACCCTCTCTCATTCACACCCTCTCTCATTCATGCACTCTCTCATTCATGCACTCTCTCATTCACGCACTCTCTCATTCACACCCTCTCTCATTCACGCCCTCTCTCATTCACACCTTCTCTTATTCACACTCTCTCTGATTACTCACACTCTCTGTCTCTCACTCTTATTTATGCACTCCCTCTCTCTCACTCTCACATTCTCTGTGATAAATCGAAGGTTCAAAGTAACAAAGGAGTTATTGCCAACGATAAATGGTTATTTATGATAAAAGGGTTTGAATAAACTATGCGACTGTACAACGCTTCTCCCTGGTTCCAGAGGATCCTGACCACTGATATGCGGCCTTGTTCCCAATTGGCTCAGCCTCCTGTTTTGACACTCAATAAGGTCCAACAGGATCATGTAGAGAGGTGGACTGGTGATGTTGAGATGGTGGCGCGGGCTCGTTTCCCGGGCTGATTTTGTTCTTTATGTCGCCCTCAGAGAATGCCCCTTAAAAGAGCCACACTAACACACTCTCCCCATCCACACATAGACACACACGTACACACAGACACATCACCCGTCCCCCCACCCCCACCCATCCAATTGCTGAATTTGCTTACGGAGGAAACAGAAAGCAACATTATTGACACAGACAACAATTCACAAAAGACACCTGGACCTACCCCAGAGAAACTTGTCACAATGTTAGTTTGCCTTTTGATCCTACCCTTCATTCCCAGAACAGCCTAGCAAAGAATTGAGACATTCTACTCGGAACCGGAAGTCTCCGGACTGTCTAAAGTTACAACAAGTTTCCCTGGGATATTCCTTTGTCTTTTGCAAAGTTTCTGACTATGACTAAATTCTCAACTTGGAAAATTCTGTCTTTTTTTTACCTTCTTTCTGGGAGGTTTGCCTCTCCTCCACTCTCCCTGCCAAATCTGGGAATATCATAACCAACCATGTCTGTAAGTGACATCCCATTAATAGCTCAACTAGCATGACTCCTGTGGTTGCATTTGGAGTGGTGTTGTAAGACAACAAAAAACTGGCTGTAGCTAGGGGTAGAGGCCTATTCACCTGTTTCTTTATTGATGATTTGAACGTTTGTACAGCTTATTCCACTAACCTATTTGAGGCTGGGTGACCGAACAAATTGAATACCTTTTGATTTGACAAATTCTGAAGCCCCTCCTCTGTGAAGGATATGCCACTGTCTGACACTAACCTCTGGGATACCATGGGTGGCAAAACTTTTCCTCAATTTGCCAGTGGTGGCATTAGTTGTTGTGGACTTCATCAACTGGACTTCCAACCACTTTGAGTGTGTGTCCACTAATACAAGAAACATGTGTCCCATAAGTGGACCTTCAAAGCCAATACTTATTTTTGCCCAGGGTCTACCTGGTCACTCCCAAGGATAATGTTCACTGGCAGAGGCAAGGCCTGTTGAGCTTCACAGCTGGAGTATAGACTGACCATCCTCTCATTTTCTTTATTGACCCGGCCAGCAATCGTAACTTCTCACTAGTGCTGTCATCCTGCTTTGAATGTATATCATACAATTCCTGTAATAGAAGTTGTCTCCCTTGGGGGTGGGACTATACCTACACCCCTACAAAAACACATCATCTTCACAGGTTGTCTCCATCCTTCTGTTTTGGTAGGGTTTAAGCACTTATAATATCGCCCCCCCCCACCCCCCCCCCCCCTTGCATCACCATCTTGTTAACTTTCAATAGCACTGGGTCTTTTTCTGTACTCAGATTTGTGTTCAGCTGAGGCTGGCAAAATCTCTGTCAGATGCAATGCCAAGCACTATCTCTTGTGGGACCGGGTGATGATGCCACTGTCTGTGGCAAGGGAACCAGCTGAACACATCCTAATTTGATGTTCCTGGGCGATGCTGAAAGAAGGTCTCATAACACCAGGTTAAAATCCAACAGGTTTATTTGGTAGACAACCGTAGGCTGCTACCAAGAGAGCTCATCTCTGCACCGTTGGCAATTGGTGCCATTGGCATATCTTCTCTGAATAAGCCCAGCAGCAGCTTTTGGTCAGAAACTATTGTGAAATGCTGTCTATAAATTTATTGATGGACGTTTTTGCCTGCATAAATGACCGCCAAGCCTTCTTTATCTATTGGGTAATTCTCTTTTTCCGCAACAGACAACGTCCATGGCAATGGTGTTTCTGCTCCATCGGGCATCCTGTGGGACAAAGCTACTCCTACTCTACACGGTGATACCTCACAGGATACTACCAAGGGCTTGGTTGGATAAAATTGCACCACAGTGCCGACGATTGCAGAACCTGCTTAATCTTTATGATTGCTCCTTTTTGTTCTTCTTCCCACCTCCAACAGTCATTTTTTTTTAACAACTAGTGGAGTGGGCTAAGGTGATAGATACATTTTTTAAAAATCTACCATGATTCACCACATCCTGAGATATGATCTTAACTCTGATAGTTCTTTGGCTGTGGAATCTCTTTAACAGATGTGAACATATTACACCTATGCTGTACCTGTCCTGGGAGTGTTTGACGGTCATGATGTGGGGATGCCAGCGTTGGACTGGGGTAAACATAGTAAGAAGTCTCATAACACCAGGTTAAAGTGCAGCAGTTTTATTTGGTAGCAAAAGCCACTAGCTTTTGGAACGCTGCCCCTTCATCAGGTGAGTGGGAGTTCTGTTCACAAACAGGGCATATAAAGACACAAACTCAATTTATAAAATAATGGTTGGAATGCGAGTCTTTACAGATAATCAAATCTTAAAGGTACAGACAATGTGAGTGGAGAGAGGGTTAAGCACAGGTTAAAGAGATGTGAATTATCTCCAGCCTGCACAGTTAGTGAGATTTTGCAAGCCCAGGAAAGTCATGGATGTTACAGATAATGTGACATGAACCCAAGATCCCGGTTGAGGCCTTCCTCATGTGTGCGGAACTTGGCCATCAGTCTCTGCTCAGCGATTCTGCGCTGTCGTGTGTCGTGAAGGTCGCCTTGGAGAACGCTTACCCGAAGATCAGAGGCCGAATGCCCGTGACCGCTGAAGTGTTCCCCAATAGGAAGAGAACACTCTTGCCTGGTGATTGTTGAGTGGTGTTCATTCATCCATTGTTGTAGTGTCTGCATGGTCTCCCCAGCATACCATGCCTTGGGACAACAAGCAT
The DNA here is from genome assembly GCF_965287045.1 of Carcharhinus amblyrhynchos. Taxonomy (NCBI): domain Eukaryota; kingdom Metazoa; phylum Chordata; class Chondrichthyes; order Carcharhiniformes; family Carcharhinidae; genus Carcharhinus; species Carcharhinus amblyrhynchos. The sequence goes on along the minus strand of NC_137332.1, from coordinate 86,794,223 downwards.
GGCTTAATCCTCTCCACTCACATTGTCTGTACCTTTAAGACTTGATTACCTGTAAGGACTCACATTCCAATCACTATTTTGTAAATTGAGCTTGTGTCTTTATATGCCCTGTTTATGAACAGCACTCCCACTGACCTGACGAACAGCACTCCGAAAGCTAGTGGCTTTTGCTACCAAATAAATCTGTTGGATTTTAACCTGGTGTTGTGAGACTTCTTACAGTGTTTGATGGGACAGTGTAAAGGGAGCTTTACTCTGTATTTAACCCCGTGCTGTACCTGTCCTGCGAGTGTTTGATGGGACAATGTAGATGAAGTTTTACCCTTTTATCTAACCCAGTGTTGCATCTGTCCTTGTACAGTTTGATAGCAAGTGTCAAGGGAGGTACACTCTGTATCAAAACTCATGCTGTACCTCCGTTTGTGACAGTGTAAAGGGAGGTATATTCTGTACCTAAACCCGTGCTGTGCCTGTCCAGGGAGAGTTTGATGGGGACAGTGTAAATGGGAACTTTATTCTGTGCCTAAAGCCATGCTGTATTTGCCATAGGAATGTTTGAGACAGTGTAGAGGGAGCTTTACTTTGTATCGAACTGCATGCCGTATCTCTTCTGGGAGTGTTTGACAGGACAGTGTAAAGGGTGCTTTTCTCTGTATCTAACCTTGTGCTGTACCTGTCCTGGGTGGGTTTGATAGGCACTATAGAGGGAGCTTTACTCTATGTCTAACCCTATGATGTTCCTGCCCTGGGTGTGCTTGATGTTACAATGGAGGGATCATATCTTTGTACTTAACCCCATGCTGTACTTTCTCTGGAACAGTGATAGGACGTGTTGAGGGAGTTTTACTTTGTATTTAATCCTGTACTGTACCTGCCCAAACAATATTTGCTGTGGATGCTGAAAGAAATTAAAAGAGTGAGAGGTGATCTCTTTGAAACATGTCAGATTCTTAAGAGGCTCGATAGGGTAAATGCTGAGAGGATGTTTCTCCTCGTGGGACAGTTTAGGACCAGAGGTATAGTCTCAGAATAAAGAGGCACCAATTTAAGTCTGAGACGAGGAGAAGTTACTTCTCTCTGAGGGTTGTGAACTTTTGGAACTCCTTGCCACAGAGAGCTGTGGGGGCAGAGTCATTGTGTGTGTGTAAAGCTGAGATGGATTGATTTTTGATCAGTAAGTGAATCAAGAGTTATGGGGAAAGAATAGGAAGTGATACGAGGAATGCCGGATCAGTCCTTATTCTATTGAATGACAGAGTAGGCTCAATGGGCTGAATGCCTTTCTCCAATTCCTATTTCTTGCAGTTTTATTAACAAACCTTTACAGTATCATTAACGAGATATTAACACACTCTCCCAGCAGATATGTCACCTTCTGAATTCAATCACACATTTCCCCAGGCTTTTCAGTATGTTCTCTCCTCCCTGTCGCATCAGGATATCATCCATTGAAAGTCAGTCTTCTGCATATCTCCCAAACCAGCTGCCAGCAAAAAGGAAACCACAGTGAATCCTCTGCAACTCTTTCTTCCTTCAATTGCCACATGTCCTGTCTCTTTGCACAGACAGCCATTTCTCACCAGCATCCTGCTTGGTGAGAAACGCACAATAATCTTTCCATTGATTTTCACAGCTGGAAGTAGCATAGGATTGCGCTTGAGAAATATTTTTCTGTCCCTCTCTCCACCTCTGAGTTTGTCTTCAAGAAAACCTGCTGCTCCTTCCTTGAGTCAAGGTGTGAAAACAAACACTTGATTTTTGATACATTTTGTCCCTTTCTCCATGATGACCAAATCACATAGATCTGACTCCAGGCAAAGTTCAGTATGATCTCACATTCTCCCTGTTTATAGGCTGCCTGTGGCACAGGGTTACAACAAAATAGTATGTTTCTCTGGTGGGAGTAGAAAATTTCAAAGGTTTGTGTATCTGAAGAGAGTAGTATATGAAAAAGGATTTTGTCTCTGATAGGAGAGGTGTATGGTGTTAACCTGGTGTTGTGAGACTTCTTACTGTGTTTAGGGGTGGTGTATCACAGGGGGTGCATGTCGTTGGAAGGATTGATATGTTACAAATGTACGTTTGCAATAGAATGTGTGCTAGAATATGAGATTTCCTGTATCTGGAGATTGTAGTATTTCATGAGGATATGTGATTCTGAAGGAGCTGGGGTAATACCTCTGGATTGAGTAGTGTATTATATGGATTTATGTCTCTCATCAGATTGTTATATTACAAGGATATGCGTCTTTTGGGGAAGGGCTAGAATGCAAGGATACATTTTTCTGATTAGAGTCATATAATATTGACCTCTGGAGGAACTGTTGCAATACCGGGGTACATGCTTCAGGAAGTAGTGGTATTCAAGGGTATGTGTTTGTAGACCGAGTGCCAGAATACTAGCTCACATGCCTCTGAAGAGAGTGGCAAAGTCGTAGTATGTGTGTGTGTGTGTGTGTGTGTGTGTGTCTGTATCTGGGTGGAATTCTATAATACAAGGGGATGCTTCTCTACACTGAGCATATTATAAGAATAACTGTTTCTTGTTTGTTACAAGATTTTTATAGTTAGTGGGGTTATTACTGTTTAAAAATGATATATAATGCTGACAGATTTACGAGTTTGAGACAGAAAGGTAGAGGACAAATGAATTTTAAAAACTGCTTTGTTACTGTTTGCCTGCAATTAGAATAAGTGCTCAATTAAGAAAAGTATGTGTTAGAGCACTGTTAATGAGTTAAAGGAACAATTACACCAGGATGTGACTCAGTTTGGCTGTAGTTAATTGTAGGTGTTCAATAGTCTGTAGTAGGTTGGAAGTCGCATAGGAATGCGCTTGAGGAATATTTTTTGAGAACATCCTTACCAAATTGATAGTAAATAATGCAAATAGATCTGATTTTCTTAAAAATTGTATTAAGTTTGACTATAACAGTCAGCATCTGCCTGAAACAGTTAGCAAAGCTGAAAGGGACATTAACTGATCTGAAACAACCATTACAGCAATTGAGATATAACACCATCAAAACCACCACTGATGGTGGTTTCAACAATATCTGGCATTTGAATGCTCACATATGTTTCCAATAAGTTTCTTCAAAGTGAAATGGCCAGTTCCTGTTGCTTTTTGCCTTCTGAAACTTGGTCAGGTTTCTCCTTCACAGCTGCAATACTGATCTCTGACAACAGCTAGAAGGATGTCCCCCCATTTATATCCCTGAATAGTGAATGGAACTTTGGTTCCCATACTGACAGCCAATTCTTTTTTCATACCTTTATAGTGGATCATAGAATCCCTACAGTGGAGAAGAAAGCTATTCAGCCCATTGAGTCTGCACTGACTCTCCAACAGAGCATTTCACGCAGGCTCGATGCTTATAACCCCATGTATTTACCCCATTAACCCCCTAACTTCCACCTCTTGGGACACTAAGAGACAATTCAGCATGGCCACTGCACTTAACCTTTGCATTTTTGGATTGTGGGAGGAAAACGGAGCACCTGGAAGAAATCGACACAGATACAGAGAGAATGCACAAAATATGACTTTACTTAAGTTTAAAACACTGGTTCCAGACTCATTTCTCACTCTCAAACTGAATGTAAAATTCCCGTATGGTATGATCACTCTTTCCTAGAGGACCCTATATACAGTCTATTCCTTGGTTGGTTCCACAGTGTGTTCCATGGGCTAATCCTCCAGGCCAGCTAATTTGATTTGTTCAGACAGTATGAAGATTAAAATTGCCCCAGCTATTGGAGTAACTTCCATTTCAAGTTTTGTTTTTGTCAAGAAACTAATTCATCATGCACTTCTGCAAGAAAGTTGTTTTACACACAAAAAAATTGCATCTCCATACCCACACTGAAATCCCAATGTCATTTTGCATGTTTCATCCAATACGAACCATACCTATCAAATGATTTTCTGTTTAAAGATCTTTGTTTATTCCCCTTGCATTGTTCTAATGTTTTGGGTAGTCAAGGATACAAACACCTTTAAGAGAAAGCTTTCAATATATTAGTCTCATCTATACTTTGCTGACTTCCATTTAGCACATTTTGAATATCTTGGAATTCTGTACTATATTAATATAAAGTATGAACTCCGACAATGTTTGCTGCCTGTTTCCCCAAATGTCTTTATTTATTCTCTCATGAGCCAGATTGTGCATGGATGACAGAAAGACTGGACGGGTGGTTAGCAGTGAGTTGAGCTGTAAGAAGATACGGATGAAAAGGTCAAATCGGCAGATAAGTCGCAGATGGAATTTAACTCTGAAAAGCGTGATATACTTTGGAAGGAGTAATTTGACAAGAAAGTATTCAATTAATGGTAGGATACTATGAATTTCTGTGGAACAAAGGGACATTGGCATGTTTGTCCCACAGATCTCTGAAGGCAGAAGCGCATATTAGTAGGATGGTGAAAAAGGCATATGGGACACTTACCTTTATCAATTGAGGCATAGATTACAAAAGCAGGGAAATCATGGTGGGTCATGTAGAATTTTGGTGAGGCCACAGCTAGAGTAAGGATGTGATTGCACTGGAGGGGTGCAGAGGAGATTTACCAGGATGCTGCCCAAGATAGAACTTTTGAGTTATGAAGAGAGATTGGATAAGCTTGGGTGGTTTTCATTGGAGCAGAGAAGACTGAGGGGCGACCTGATCGAGGTGTATGACATTATGAGAGACATGGACAAAGTGGATAAGGAGCAACCACTCCCCTTAGTTGAAGGGTCAGTCATGAGGAAACATAGGGGCAGGAGGTTAGGGGGATGTTAGGAAAAACTTTTTTACCCAGAGGGTGGTGACTGTCTGGAATGTGCTGCCTGACAGGGTGGTGGAAGCAGGTTGCCTCACATCCTTTAAAAGGTACCTTAAAGCACATCATTATGAGCACATCATAACATTCAGGGCTATGGGCTTAGTGCTGGCAGATGGAATTAGGTGGGAGTTCAGGCGTTTCTCATGTGTCAATGGAGACTTGATAGGCCGAAGGGACTCATCTGTGCTGTATGATTCTATGACTTAATATTAATGTACCATCTGTCATCAAGGTACAATACAGTCCCAGCCTGAAAGTATCTATTGAACTTTCTGTGGTAGCTGAACTGTGTACCTCATAGGACTGAACTTATCCACAGTGAAACAGAGCCCAACTCAGAATGCTTCACACGGGGATGGAGAGATTTTTGGTGCAGCGAGGGAAGTGAGAAGAGATGTTGTCTGGTTATTTTCATAACAAAGAGTGTAGGAGTGGGAGACAGTGAAGCCTGAGTGCTCAAGTCTGGACACATCAATTAGGTGAACTGTAAGATGTTTATCTGTATTTCAGAGACTCACTGACAGCAAATGGAGACTGAGAGCTGTGATCAAAGAGTTATTGCGGGCAGGGAGAACATCCAGTGAAATCTCTGACAACAAATATAGCATCTACAAAACAACTAAAATGACATTCCAGCCAGGAAAGAAGACAATTGGTGAGCATTATGTATTTTGACTGGCTGGCATCTACAGTTATTAAGAGAGACTTTAGATCTTATTGGAACAAGGAAGGCACGCAGGCTAACCTGGGGCAGAATCCCAGTTCTACATGCTTACTTCATGCTTCCAGAAGGATCTGCTGAGAGAGGACTCCAACCTCTGGTGCCATTGGTTTCCATTGGTCCCTCAAGTCAGGTGACCCTCTATTGCTGTGCTGTCTTAAAGTGACAGACACCACATACACAACAGTGAGTAACTGGTAAAGTGTTCCTTGGTAATAGTTTAGAAAGTGAAGATATGGCAGGGCATCACAGTGCCACGTAACATACACCCTGTGCTATGTTGAAAATCCTGATCTCATGGCCAGAACAACTACATTAAATCACAGAACCCCTACAGAGGGGAAGGAGGCCATTGAGTCTGCACTGGCTCTCTGTCAGAGTATCTTACCCAGGCCTTCTCACCACCATATCCCTATAACCCTATACATTAACCATGGATAATCCATCTAACCAGTACATCTTTGGACTGTGGGGGAATCCGGAGCATCCACAGGAAACCCACACAGACACTGGGAGAATGTGCAAACTCCACACAGACAGTGACCCAAGGCCGGAATTGAACCTGGGACTCTGGTACTGTGAGGCAGCAGTGCTAACCATTATGCCACCGTAGAACACTACAGCACAGAAACAGACTTGTTGGCCCTTCTTGGCTGTGCTGAACCATTTTTGTGCCTAGTCCCACTGACCTGCACCTGGACCATATCCCTCCACACCCCTCTCATCCATGTACTTGTCCAAGGTTTTCTTAAATGATAAAAGTGAGCCCGCATTCACCACTTCATCTGCAGCTCACTCCACACTCCCACCACTCTCTGTGTGAAGAACTCCCCCCTGCCAATATTCCCTTTAAACTTATCCCCCTTCACCCTTAACCCATGTCCTCTAGTTTTTTTCTCCCCTAGCCTCAGTGGAAAAAGCCTGCTTGCATTCACTCTATCTATACCCATCATAATTTTATACACCCCTATCAAATCTCCCCTCATTCTTCTACGCTCCAGGGAATAAAGCCTGAACCTGTTCAACCTTTGTTGGTAACTCAGTTTCTCAAGTACCGTTAACATACTTGTAAACCTTCTCTGCACTCTTTCAACCTTATTAATATCCTTCCTGTAATTAGGTGACTAAAGCTGCACACAATACTCTAAATTCAGCCTTACCAATGTCTTATACAACCTCATCATAACATTCCAACTCTTATACTCAGTACTTTGATTTATAAAGGCCAATGTTCCAAAAGCACTCTTTACAACCCTATCTACCTGTGACACCACTTTTAGGGAATTACGTATCTGTATTCCCAGATCCCTCTATTCTACTGCACTCTTCAGTGTCCTACCATTTACCTTGTATGTTCTACCTTGGTTTGTCCTTCCCAAGTGCAATACCTCACACTTGTCTGCATTAAACTCCAGCTGCCATTTTTCAGCCCATTTTTCTAGCTGGCCCAAATCCCTCTGCAAACTATGAAAACCTTCCTCACTGTCCACTACACCTCCAATCTTTGTATCATCAGCAAATTTGCTGATCCAATTTACCACATTATCATCCAGATCATTGATATAGATGACAAACAACAATGGACCCAGCACTGATCCCTGCCGCCCAAATTTATTCCAGATTTTGGAAAACCATTTATTTTTCAAAACTAATTTGCTCAACTGTCCCTGACACTTGTTTTTGCATTTCAAGATGATGACAAACTCAAATAGTGTTTTCTCTTTCCTTTTCTTTGATATTGAGAAATCATCAAGATTACTATCTTTTCATTCGATTTTCAGAAATGACAATTTGATCAGCTCCATAAACATCAGGTTAGTTTTCCTTTTGAGCGCTGGAAATAGAAACTTTTATCAGTTCCAATCATGAAAGCAATGTTGTCTAGGCTGGCTGGTTTCACATGGTGTTGTAAATTAAAGACAGAAGTTTGAAGAATTTTTTAATTCATTTATGGGACATGGGCGTTGCTGGCTGGCCAGCCTTTATTACCCATCCCTCGTTGCCCAAGAGCAGTTGACAGTCAACCACATCGCTGTGGCTCTGGCGTCACATGTAGGCCAGACCCGGAAGAACAATAGATTTCCTTCCGTAAAGGGCATTAGTGAGCGAGATGGGCTTTTCCAACAATCGGCAATGGTTTCACGGTCATCATTTTGGCCTTTATAGCGAGGGGGATAGAATATAAAAGCAGGGAGGTCTTGCTGCAACTGTACAGGGCACTGGTGAGACCACAACTGGAGTACTGTGTGCAGTTTTGGTCCCCGTATTTGCGAAAGGATATATTGGCCTTGGAGGGAGTGCAGAGAAGGTTCACCAGGCTGATAGCAGAGATGAGGGGGTTAGCTTATGAAGAGAGATTGAGTAGACCGGGCCTGTACTCTTGGAGTTTAGAAGGCTGAGGGGGGATCTTATAGAGACTTACAAGATAATGAAGGGGCTGGATAGGGTACAGGTAGAGAGATTCTTCCCACTTAGTAAAGATAGCAGAACTAGAAGGCACAGCCACAAAATAAGGGCGGGAGGGGGCAGTTTAGAACAGAGTTGAGAAGGAATTTCTTCACTCAAAGGGTGGTGAATCTTTGGAATTCTCTGCCCATTGAAGTGGTGGAGGCTGCCTCGTTGAATATATTTAAGTCATGGGTAGATAGATTTTTGATAGACAAGGGAATTAAGGGTTATGGGGAGAAAGTGGGAAAGTGGAACTGATTCACTTCAGATCAGCCATGATCTTATTGAATGGCGGGGCAGGCTCGAAGGGCTAGATGGCCTACTCCTGCTCCTATTTCTTACGTTCTTATGTTCTATTCTTAATTCTTAATTAATAAAAGCAAATTACTGCGGATGCAGGAATCTGAAACCAAAAGAGAAAATGCTGGAAGATCTCAGCAGGCCTGGCCGCATCTGTAAGGAGAGAAAAGAGCTCATGTTTCGAATCCAGGGGACCCTTTGTCAAAGCTTTGAATTGCCTATCCACCATTATCCCTTTAAGTAACATTTCCCAATCTATGTTTCATATCATCATAGTCTTCTTAATTAAGATTCAGGACCCTAATCTCAGGATTAACTACGTCACACTCCAACTTGATGAAAAATCTGTCATATTATAGTCACTTATCCCCAGGGGTCTCGCGCAACTAGACCACCAATTATTCCTTTCTCATTACACAATACCCAGTCTTGTTGGCTAACCTATCATCAATTGTCTCTCGATCTGTTGCCATTTCTTTTGTGAGACATTTCCAACCCCAAGATGATTTGATAACCAGAATCTATGACGTATCCCAAATTCTAATTCGTGTGATTAAATATTGGAGAAATTATAAAACGTTGAAGTTGTTTGTGAACGTCTTAGGTCCAGATTGTTAAAAATGTATCCTTGCAATGTGAGCTGTTGTAACTCAGGCCAAGTGCCAGTTTCCCACCATCAAGCACCCTTTACTGTGCATCAAAGAGAAGGATATAGAAACATAGAAAATAGGTGCAGGACGAGGCCATTTGGCCCCTCGAGCCTGCTATGCCATTCATTAAGATCATGGCTGATCATCCAACTCAATAGCCTAATCCTGCTTTTTCCCAGTAACCTTTGATCCCATTCACCCCAAGTGCTGTATCCAGTCACCTCTTGAATTCATTCAATGTTTTGGTATCAACTACTTCCTGTGGTAATGAATTTCATAGGCTCACTACTCTTTGGGTGAAGAAATGTCTCCTCACCTCCATCCTAAATGGTCTGCTCTGAATCCTCAGAGTGTGACCCCTGGCTCTGGACTCTCCCACATCAGGAACATCCTCCCTGCATCTGTCCTGTCTAGACCTGTCAGAATTTCATAAGTCTCTATGAGATCCCCCCTCATTCGTGTGAATTCCAGTGAGAACAATCCTAACCTAGTCAATCTCTCCTCGTACATAAGTCCCGCCATCCCCAGAATCAGCCTGGTAAACCTTTGCTGCACTCCCTCAAGGGCAAGGACATCCTTCTTCAAAAAAGGAGACCAAAACTGCACACAGTTCTCTGGGTGTGGCCTCATCAAGACCCTGTATAATTGCAACAACACATCCCTGCTCCTATACTTGAAAATTCTTGCAATGAAAGCCAACATACCATTTGCCTTGTTTACTGCCTGCATGCCTACCTTCAGCTTCTGGTGCACAAGGACACCCAGATCCCACTGTACACTCCCCTCTCCCAATGTACAGCCATTCAAATAGTAATCTGCCTTCTTGTTTTTGCTTTCCAAAGTGAATAGTCTCACACTTCCCCAAATTATACTGCATCTGCCATTAATTAGTCCACTTACCCAACCTGTCCAGAATGGATAACTGTGAGGTTATAAGGACAGTGGCTTGCAGCTAGATAGTCTACATCTTGGGTCCTATAAGATTGATCCAGTAATCCCCTGTGGACATCATAGCCTAATCCTGCTTTTTCCCAATAACCTTTGATCCCATTCACCCCAAGTGCTGTATCCAGTCACCTCTTGAATTCATTCAATGTTTTGGTATCAACTACTTCCTGTGGTAATGAATTTCATAGGCTCACTACTCTTTGGGTGAAAAACATGAGGCAACGTTTGTTTTCCATCTTTTACTGCCCTTGAGAAGGAGGTGGTGGTGAGCCACCTCCTCAAGTTGCTACAGTTCGCAGGTAGGTGCACCCACAGTGCTGTTTGACTTTCTGAGTGGCTTGCTAGATGATTTCAGAGGACAGTTATGAATCCAGCACACCGTGGATCTGGAGTAATACATAGGTCAGATTTCCTTCCCTGAAAGGTTTGAGTGAATTAGATAGATTGTTATAGTAATCCGGTTGTTTCATGATCATTACTGAGACTAGCATTTTATTTCAGATACTTTAATCAACTAAAATTAAATTCCCTGTGCTATCGTGGTGGGATTTGAACTCATCGTCAGATTAATATTCCAGAAGCATCAACGTGATTCTACCAACCCTGAATCAAAAGATTGCCACATCTTCTGTCACACTAACCAAAATTTCATTGTCACCCATGAAATTTGTGCTTTCATAACGTAATGGGTTAGTTATCTTTAATACTTCCCATTTATTTTATGCTAATACTTATTAACCAAAAAACAACATATTAGTCTCTGCTTTGAGAAAAGGTAAGTCATTTTCCCTGCTTTTTCTTCGAGGGCCAAATTATCACAACAAACTCAAGAAAAACATAAAACTACAGTTAAGTTTCATAGCTCAATAAACCCTCCAAATTATAACACACAGGCAGTTGGTGAGGGTGGAGCTTCCCAAAAGTTGAGGAGTCTAAATAATTGAGGCCAGAGTTTCAAAGAGATAGCACTGCAAATTTGGTGGCCTTTTAATAGTGGAAAAAGAAACTGAATCTTTCCCAAATCTCCTTTAATTATCCTTTTTTTAACCTTAAACCAACATTTAATCCCTGATGTTTGCAACTTAACCTCATTTAGAGAAGCAGTGAGACATATCTTTAATTGAAACAGCAACATATACACTAGCTATTTCTGTTTTTAATTTTCTGCTCCAATTAAAACAGTGTTTTGAAAAGTTCAAATTGGATTTCTGACAGGCATCTTCGATGGTTTCATGACTGAAGCTAATGTTTCTCTCAGTTGCAAAACAAAATTTTAGGTTAAAATAAAACCCACGCAAACATCTTTGATTTAAAATTTAATTCCTAATTCTGGGTGCACAATATATAATTAAAATGAACAGACATTCACAGTTTCGTACTTCTAGGCAACTTGGAATATTGATTATTTTATTGAGTTATGAGTTCAAATTGCTAATTAACTGTGTTATATTTCCAGGTCTCGAGCCCAGGAAACACAGTTTCAATCAATGCACAGGTACAGCCTGATTCTATCTAACCCATAAACCTGGATGGAGCTGATTTGTATTCTGAGGCTGGAGGTCCCAGCGGCTGCAGTGGAAGCGAGTGTCGCATGACCAGATCAGTGCAATCATGCAGTAGCCAGCAACCAACTCAAGGGACGGGAGGGTTCTATCCAGTTAAAGAGCAATGGTGGGCAATGAGCTGTCAGCTTACTGAAAGGTAGTTCCAGCTCACATCATACAGAGTTGCCAACCCAAAGTATTGCTTTGTTTAAAACGCTTGCCTGAACAACAATGCTGATGACCCCACTTTCTGATGACAATGAAGATTCCTTCTGTTGACGACAGTGAAGACCCCTCCTGTTGATGACAGTGAAGACCCCTCCTGTTGATGACAGTGAAGACCCCTCCTGTTGATGACAGTGAAGATCCCTCCTGTTGATGACAGTGAAGATCCCTCCTGTTGAAGACAGTGAAGACCCCTCCTGTTGATGACAGTGAAGACCCCTCCTGTTGATGACAGTGAAGATCCCTCTTGTTGATGACAGTGAAGACCCCTCCTGTTGATGACAGTGAAGACCCCTCCTGTTGATGACAGTGAAGATCCCTCCTGTTGAAGACAGTGAAGACCCCTCCTGTTGATGACAGTGAAGACCCCTCCTGTTGATGACAGTGAAGATCCCTCTTGTTGATGACAGTGAAGACCCCTCCTGTTGACGACAGTGAAGACCCCTCCTGTTGAAGACAGTGAAGACCCCTCCTGTTGAAGACAGTGAAGACCCCTCCTGTTGACGACAGTGAAGACCCCTCCTGTTGACGACAGTGAAGACCCCTCCTGTTGACGACCCCTTCTTGCTAATGACAGTGAATGACACCATGGACCATGATCAGTATTGTGCCAGTCCTTGTGGAGAAACTAAGAGTGTTCCTCATTCTGCTGGCTGGAGAATCAGGTTCACAACCTGAAAGGGAAAGCCAAGAGCGGTGCACCCTGACCCCAGTGGAGGAGGCGGCTTTGGATCTGGCTGGGCCTCAAGGCTGCTCATGGATTGCTGATTCTGAAACAGCAATGTCATCACAGGAGAGGGCCGACAAGTGCAGATACACAAGACTGTATGGGAGCTCAGGGTTTACTGTGACCACCACTGGACACATGGAGCTCAACGTGATGCATAGTTAGGGTGAAGAGATGGAAAGCCTCAATTGTTCTCCCATGCAGTACTGAGTAATCCCGTAGCTGGAGAGACTGGGTCCAATCTCTGTGGAACAGGAAGAACAGTCCTCAGGCAACATAATATAATATAATTTCCTCAAACTCTCTATCAGCACACATATTCTCACACTGGCTTTTTGCTCACTATAAGATACAGGTTCACAAGCTAATGACCACTTCACAGACATGCCTGAATGGCCAGGGAACTGGAGGCCACTGACAGTGGAGGATTGTAGGAGGCCAGGTCCAAGCTGAGGCCCAGGCTGAAGATGGGCCTCTGGAGTAGTCAGCAACACAACATCTGCCAGAGGCTATACTCATCCATGTGCAGTAGATGGAGGACACCATAAGTGCTGCCTAATCTCAGCCTATACATGCATGATTTCCTCCATGGAGTGGCTGGCGACCACCCCCGAAAGAGTCGGATCCGCAACCAGTCAGTGGCTGAGGGGATGCATTCAGACCTAGAAATTGTCGCCTTAACCATGAATCTAGTGGAGCCCATGGAGAGGGAAACTAGGTAATTAAAGTCTCCACCAGGCCCTTGTGCTTCTCAGGCCGACCTCTACACCTGGGGGCTGCTCCCAGAGTGCTGCTGTGCCTGATCCCTCTCAGCCCCTCTGTCAGCGATGCCAAGGTGCTATGATGATAGAGGAGGGTGCTGGGGGAGCCACTCTGCATGCTAGATCCTGCCAGCCCTCAGGCAACCAGAAGACAGCTGCTAAGGTCATCCCAGGTCAGCACTTTTCCTCCCACACAGCTTCATGAGCAGGAGTGGGAGGGGCACCTTATAGAAGAACCCGTGTGGAAATTGAGAATGGCACCTTAATCACTTGAGCTTTCCAAATTTATATTTTTAAGGGTTTATTGTGTTGTGCCGTACAATGAATATTAGATTTACCACTGTCAGTAAATACTTGCTGCCTTGTTAGACCCTATGCCAGCGTCACAGACAGTCACCCAAGGCTGGAATTGAACCGGGATCCCTGGCACTGTGAGGCAGCAGTGCTAACTACTGTGCCACCATGCCACCCATATTGTACCATTCCTCTCCTGCACTGTGAGGTTTACTCACAGGTCTGAGCAGTCACAACTTCAATGTCTCTATTTTCAGAGAATCAATCGAGGGGACAGTGGGGGGAGGGGGTGGGGATGATTGGGTGGTGGGGTTGCAGGAAGTGTGCGAGAAGAAAACTTGCACCTTGGGCTGCCTGAGGATGTCGAAATGGAGGCTGTTTTCCCCAGGAGCGGAAATCATGTCTGAGGGAGCTGCTTTCAGTGGTCACGTACCAGTTGGTGGAAGGAATCTCTTTCTATTGATGCAGCTCATTGGGCCATCGGATCGTGATGGCCACAATCCATGGCATCCTGTTTCAGGAGGGATCCAGTGATGGCCTCGAAGCCGAGGAGTCTCTCTGCCTGACTGTCCTGTTCAGGTCAGTCGTGCACATAGTCACCAACCCCCTTGCACACGACATCGGTCAGCCACATGGGCTGCAGCCTGCGAAATCCCACACATGGCCCCAGTGGATCCCTGCAAAAAGTTATATATGTGAAAGTTGAGAACCATGGTGATCTTCAAGGCCACCAGCCTTGTGTAATTACTAACCCTAATGGGCCTCAGCTTGACACCCAGTATGACACAGAGATGAGTGACAACTTTGGAGAACAGCAGTCTTCCCTGACATTGTCATTTGGTCATTTGAAGATAGTTGAGCTGTGAACGATGCACTCTCGCTTGGGGCTAGGCTCCCCTGCACACAGGTGCTGTTGACATCTCCCTCTGTGCCCTTCTCCATTGCGCCCACCTGGAGGCTGGCGCTCATGATGCTCCTCAGCTTCCTGATGCACTCAGGCAGGAATTGTACTTCCCTTCCCCTCTCTGGGAGGGGAACACAAAGACAGGATTGATGAGGCCCATGGCAATGAATTCTTTTCTCGTCCTGTGTGTCCTTTGCAAGACACCTCCTGCCTACACCACTCCCAGACTATCCCTTGGGAGCAAGTGCCACCTCCCTTTTGTGGTCATTGAAAAGTGCCCCACTGCCAATACTGGGCCCTTTAGATGCTCCTTTGTTTGTGCTGCCCTTCACTTGCCCCCTCTGTTAGTACTTCCTCCTTTACTTACTTCCTGTGTTAGTATTGCCCCTTTCACTTGCTCCCTCTGTTAATGCTGCTCTCTTCATTTGCCCCCTCTATTCATTCTGCCTCCTCCTGCTATTGTCTGGCAATGACCTCTGTTCCACTTCACCACAAGTTGGATCTCTGTATTGCTGACTCCAGAGGCAGCACGGAAAATCTCTTCTTCATACTCTTTCCTTGACCGTGTGGAACTCTGAAATTCATTCATAAAGTCTTCAAAGTACTGTTAAGTTTGGATTAATTGCTGTTTCCATGACAATGACTGAAGACCCACCATGTGGCAGTGAGGTCCACCCACCATGGTTGCCACTGAGTGTAACATTAGGAAGTGACATCAAGGATGTCAGACCTGTGGTAAACCACCACTCCAGCCCACCCACCCCCACCCCCCACGCCCGCCACATTCACCACCAATTACTGACCCTGCTCGGAATGACCCAGTAAAAATCTGGTCCAGAAAGAAGTAATGAAGCTTTGTTTCTAACGTGAAAGGGTTAATTATCGGGAAGAGAATAGGCAAACAGACATGAACAAACATTTATGGCAAAGTTTCCACCACTTACGGACACAGGTATTGGCAACAAAATCTACTGTAAATTTCACTTCAAAACAGAACATGGAACCCATTTGTTTATTACAACGGGTTTAAATGTTTCCCTTTCTTTCTGAAGCCAGGATTTTCTTTTATGTCACTTCATGACAATGTTTGAAAGCAATAAGTCCACCTTCTCCTGGACAATCTCTTTCTTTCTTATCATGTTTCACGAGGGCATCAAAATGAACAAATATGTTTCTGGTGAAGTAAAAATGGAAATTAGAAAAGCAAAGAGAGGATATGAAACATATTGGCAGGTAAAATCAGCAAAAACCCAAAGATGTTTTACCAATACGTTAAGAGAAAGAGGTAAGTGTAGGGCTTATCAGAGATGTACATGGTTACTTGTGGGTTGATTCTGAAGATGTGGGCAGGGCTTTCAATGTCTCTGTCTTCACTAAGCAGAGGGCTGAATCAGGCATCCAAGTCAAAGAGGAGGATGTGAAATATCAGGTACAATAAACAAAGTGAGAGAGGAGGTACTGGAGGGACTGGCATCCTTAAAGGTAGATAAATTACCAGGGCCGGATGGATTGTATCCCAGGTAGTTGAAGGAAACAAGGGAGGAAATAGTGGATGCTCTGAGGATCATTTTGCAATCATGACTGGAAACAGGTGAAGTCCCTAAGGACTGGAGGCCTACTAATGTTGTATCATTATTTAAAGAGGGTGCAAGGGATAAGCAAGATCAGTCTGATTTCAGTGATGGGCAAGATATTCTGAGACTCAGGATAAGTTGTGATCAGGGCTGGCATGATTTTGTTAAGGGAATACTATGGGGTATATTTTCGGGTCCTGCCTGCCACAGGAATTGTAACAGGTGGGACAGAAAATTTGGCGGACTTTTTAAAGGTCTGTTGACCTTGGACAGGAATTTCCAGTCTTGGGGCGTAAGTGGCCAGAAAATCTTGCCCCAGGTCTTACTAACTGAATAGAATTTTTACAGGAAGTAACGATCAGGATAGTGCAATGGGTGTTGTCCACATGGGTTCCAAAGTATTTGACAGTGTCCCACATGGCAGACTAGTCAGGAAGTAAGATCTCAGGGATACAGAGGAAGAAAGGAAGCTAGACCTAAAATTGGCTCAGTGATGGGAAACAAAGGCTGATGGATGTTGTTGTAAAAGGTAAGTGGTTTTCAATGGTGCTCCACAGGGATCAGTGTTGGGATCCTTGCTGCCTGTTTGTGTATACTAATGACTTTGACTGAAATTTGGGAGCATGATTGGGAAATTTGCATTTGACAGAAAAATTGTCCAAGTAGTCGATAGTGAAGAGAAAAGCTGTCAACTCCAAAATGATATTGAAGGTTTGGTTGAGTGAGCAGAGAAGTGGCAAATGGAATTCAATCTGGAAAAGTGAAAGGTAATGCATTGGGTGGGGGGGGGGGGGGGGGGGGGGGGGGCAAACAAAATTAGAGAATATTCAATAAATGGGAAGATATCGAGAGAGGATGAGGAAGTGAGAGACCCTGGAATACATGTCCACAGGTCCCTAATGGTGACAGGATGGGCGGACAGCGGTCAAGAAAGCATATGAATTGTTTTTCTTTATTGGCCGAGGTATTCAATACAAAAACAGGGATTTTTTTCACCCAGAGTATGATGGGCATCTGGAATTCATTGACTGAGGTTGAGGCAACTCATATGAAAAGTACATGGATTTGCATCTGAAGAGCCGTAACCTGCAAAGCTATGAGCCAGTTGCTGGAAAATTGGATAAAAATGAACAGCTTAATTTCTTTTCCCTCTTTTTGGCGAGCACAGACATGATAGGCTGAATGGTCTCTTTCTTCACCGTCACCTTTCTATGGTTCTCAGTCATACAGACACTTGAAGTGACCAGCTCCCATTGATCACAATCTCCAATTGGCTCCATTGGGTTTCTATGTCATGATGTCAATGTTGGTCGCTTGTGAATGCAGCAAATGTTTTTGATGTGTTCAACCGTTTGGATCTAGGTTACTGTATTGACAAACCATACTGCCTTATGAAGCTTCTCCTAAGCTCTCCAAACCCAGTTACATTCTGAGCTCTGTGTTTACACTGTAGGGTTTGAAACCGTCCAGAAAATTGATAGAATCCCTACAGTGCAGAAGGAGGCCATTCAGCCCATTGAGTCTGCACTGACAACAATCCCATCCAGGTCCTATCCCCGTAACCCCATGTGGTTAGCCTGTTAATCCCCCTGACACTAAGGGGCAATTTAGCATGCCTAATCCACCTAACCTGCACATCTTTGGACTGCGGGAGGAAATCAGAGCACTCGGAGGAAACCCACACAGAAATGGGGAGAATGTGCAAACTCCACACAGATAATGACCCGAGGCCGGAATTGAACCCAGGTCCATGGCGCTGTGAGGCAACAGTGCTAATCACTGTGCCACCATGCTATCCACAAAGGAAGGAGAAGAAGATGAAATATGAGGGTCAACTACCCAGTAGTATAAAAGAAGATTGCAAGAGAGGGGTGAATATAGCGGCCATTACTAAGAGAAGGTGCTTGGGAAGCTGGAAGGTTTGAGGTGGATAAATCATCTGAACTAGATGGACTACCCAAGAGTCCTGAAGGATATAGCTGAAGAAATAATGGAGGCATTGGTGGCAATCTTTCAGGAATCACTGGACTCAGGGAGGTTCTGGAAAATCACTATTTTAACATCCCTGTTTAAGAAGGGAGAGAGGCAAAACACCAAAAATTACAGACAGGTTAGCCTGACCTCGATTGTTGATAAGATTTTAGAGTCCATTATTAAGGTTGTAATTTCAGAATTCTTGGTGCATGGTAACATAGGGCGAAGTCAGCATGGTTTCATCAAGGGGAGGTAATGCCTGACAACTCTGATAGAATTCTTTGAGGAGGTAATGGGCAGATTAGATGAAGGAGAGCCAGTGGATGTTATCTACTTGGATTTTCAGAAGGCCTTTGACAAGCTGCCGCACAGGAGGCTGCTCAGTCAGATAAGAGCCCGTGGTGTTAGAGGCAAGGTAATAGCATCGATAGAAGATTGGCTGACTGGTAGAACACAATGTGTGGGGATAAAGGAGTCCTTTTCAGGGTGGCAAACTGGTGACTAATGGAGTTTTACAAGGGCCAGTGTTGAGAGCACAACTTTTCACTCCATACATTAGTGATCTAGATGAAGGAACTGAGGGCATTGTGGCTAAGTTTGCAGATTATACAAAGATAAGTGGAGGGACAGGTACAGCGAGGTTGCAAAAAGACTTAAACAGGTTAGGAGAGAGGGCAAAGAACTGGCAGATGGAATACAATGTGGCAAAGTGTGAGGTTATGCACTTGGTAGGAAGAATAGAGGCGTGAACTATTTTCTAAATGAGGAGAACATTCAGAAATTGGAAGTGCAAAGGGTCTTGGGAGTCCTAGTTCAGGATTCTCTTCGGGTTAACTTTCAGGTTGCGTTGTAGTTAGGAAGACAAATACAATTTAGCATTCCTTTTGAGAGGACTAGAATACAAAAGCAGGGATGTAGTGCTGAGGCTTTATAAGTCTCTGATCAGACCACATTTGGAGTATTGTGAGCAATTTTAGGCCCTGTATCTAAGGAAGCTGTGCTGGCCCTGGAGAGGGTCCAGAGGAGGTTCACAAAAATCCCAGGAATGAAAGGCTTGTAGAGTGTTTGAGGACTCTGTGCCTGTGTTTAGAAGGATGAGGGGGGTATCATTGAAACTTACAGAATACTAAAAGGCCTGGATAGAGTGGATGAGGAAAAGATGTTTCCATTAGTAGGCAAGACCAGGATCCAAGGATCCCTTCAGAATCAAGATGAGGAGGAATTTCTTCAGCTCAGCTAGAGAGTGGTGAATCTATGGAATTCATTGCCACAGCAGGCAGTGGACATCAGGTCATTGAGTATATTTAAGACAGAGATAGATAGGGTGATAGATAGGGTCTCGATTGGCAAGGGGATCAAAGGTTACGGGAAAAAAAAGCAGGATAACGAGGTTGAGAATTTTACCAGCCATGATTGAATAGAGAAGCTGGACTGATGGGCCACATGGCCTAATTCTGCACCTGTATCTTATGAAGGGTCCTTCAGGAGATCTGTGGATGGGTCCAAAGTACAAGTCACCTACGTGCAACTTTATGGCAAAGGGTATGTGAGAGAGCGCGACAGAATCCTCATCCACCAGTTGTGTAATATCACATAAATAGTCCAGCGCTCTTGTGTATGGCGCAAGTCATCTTAAACATGAGCAACAACAGTGCAGTTTTACAAGGAAGATTTGTGTTAATGTTTAATTCTTGTGATGACATAGATTAATGATTAGTGTTGATTTAATATTTGTACTATTACCTGAGGAGATTATTGTGATAATTTTAGAACAATGTTTGCAATAACTGTGTTCTCTTGTGGTATTAATATAAACTTATTCTATTTAGTCGTGAAATAGTAACATAATTATATCTTTATCTGTATACTTGCTGTAGTCATTCCTCCCATTCATGATTCTTTTTTCCAGTGACGAGCGAAAGCAATGGTTTATAACTACTGGGCAATCTGTGGGTTCTTTGGCCACTTCTTAAGGGAGGGCAGCACTGCTGGAGGTATGGTCTTTTTGGAGGAAATAATAAAATGTTGCCCCACCTGCCCTCTCAGGCAGACAATACTATCTCCAGCAAGAACAAGGCTGCCCTTTCTGGTGTCCAAACCAATATTTACACCTTGATCAACAACACCAAAACAGATTGTTACCATGTTGGTGTATGTGGGAGCTTGCTGTGCGCAAATTGGCTGCACTGTTTCCTCCACTCCACCAGTAACTACACTTCAGAAGTTCTTCGTTGGCTACAAAGCATTTTGGATTTTCCAGTGAAAGGCACCAATAAAAAGGCAAGTCAATTTTTTTTAACTTTCCTCTGTAGCAGTTGTTATAGTATCTCTCTCAAGGGTTTGGTACATTACAAATGTAAATGTCTGTGAAAGAAATGGTATATTACAAGGATACATGTCTCTAGTGGGAGTGGTATATTACAAGGGTATGTGTCTCTGGTGGGAATGGTATATTTCAATGATGCGTGTCTCTGGTGAGAATGGTATATTACGAGAATACATGTCTGGATGGAGTGTATGTATTGTAACAAGAGAGAGCCTCGAGAGTAGACGTGGAACTGATTTCTGCAATTGTGTTTCATTGGAAGTCTCTGTATGTCTTTGCAATGGCATGTCCAGTTTTCCTTAACCTTTTCACTCCATTCGAATATATGATTTTGGCAACCATTATTGCCAACTGCATCGTACTGGCCCTGGAACAACACCTTCCACAAGGAGACAAGACTCCCATGGCCAAAAATCTGGTGAGTTTGGAGCTGCAGGGGGGTGAGTGAGGAAGTGTGAATGGGTGAGAACCTTAGGAGTGTTTGAAGAACTGGGTGCATAGAATCAGGGGGGTTAGCAGTATTGGGGCAAGATCAGTGAGAGTGAGGAGGGGAATTAGAGTCTGCTTGTGTAGTTGAGGGGAGGCGGTGAGGAGATGGAGGGGGTGGTGAGGGGAAGGAGATGGAGTGAGTGAGATCTGATGTTTTGGTGTCAAAGCTAAGGGGCAAAGGCAGAGCGAGGGTATGAGGGGAGGAGCTGAGGAGGGAGAGGAACTGTGATGGGAATTGGGAATGGGAGGTCTGATTGGGGCAATATTTGTTATTGTTGGATGGGATTCTTTGCGAGAAAAAGACTTTTTCAGATATCATAAATGCTTAAAAAAATGTTTTTCTCTTAAACTCTCGACAAGAGACCGATCCCATTGCCTCCCTTTTCATTTGCCCCACCCTTCTCCTCCTCCAGGAACAAACTGAGCCTTATTTTATTGGAATCTTCTGTTTTGAGGCTGGGATTAAAATTGTGGCTCTGGGATTTGTGTTCCATAAAGGATCATATCTTCGGAACGGCTGGAACGTAATGGATTTCATTGTGGTTCTCAGTGGGTAAGTGACTCCAGACACCTTTCCTACATAAAATGTACAGTACAAGTGGAGCAACTGGTCTAAGCAATGTTTATATTCCACATGAATCGCCTTGCTGTATCCATTCCTCATCTCAACTCTTTGGCATATTCCTTTGTCCCTTAAACGATTTCATATTTGCTTCAACGACTTTCTGTGTCAGCAAGTTCCATATTAGCACCATGCTTTGGGTAAAGAGGTTTCTCCTGAAGTCTTTGTGGAATTTGGTAGTGACTGTGGTGTGGCATGGTGGCACAGTGGTTGTCACAGCTGCCTCACAGTGCCAGGGATCCAGGTTCAATTCCAGTCTTGGGTGACTGTGTGGAGTTTGCATGTGCTTCCTGTGTCTAAGTGGGTTTCCTCTGGGTGCTCCAGTTTCCTCCAACAGTCCAAAGACGTGCAGATTAGGTGCATTGGCCACACTAAATTCTTCTTCAGCCTACCTGGACAGGAGCCGGAGTGTGGCGACTAGGTTATTTTCACAGTAACTTCATTGCAGTTTGAATATAAGCCTACTTGTGACACTAATAAATTAAACTTTATCCGAATGAAACCTCTTTATATTTTCAAGGACCACTTTTAGGTAACCCCAATATGTAGAAAAGTTGCAGGGGATCACTAGATGATGAGACCAGACTATTGCTGAAATAGGAATAATAATGAGAGGCTTTTGGATTATCCAGGTGGGTGACAAAATTAGAATGTTGCCTGAAGAGTCTTAGGCCACACGCCTATAGACATTACAAAGGCTTTCAAAGGTCGCAGGGCAGGAACCATATGGGGACACAGCCTGTTCGCGTCAGGAGTGGGAGTTCTGGGACAGAGATGCAATTTCTAGGCATACCTTATTAAATAGACATACAGTACTGTTTAGTTGTGAAGGATGTCGGTACTGTCTGGAGACAATACACATCTCTTTAACCTGTGATCAGTGCTCCTTCCACTCACATTGTCGGCCACTTTAAGACTTGAATAGCAGGTTAGGTGTAAAGATTTGCATTCTAATCAGTAATCTGTAAACTGTCCGTGCTTCATCTGCTCTGTCTGAGACCAGAACTCTTCATTCACCTGACGAAGAAGGAAACCTCGAAACCTTGTGAGTTTACTATCAAATAAATTGGTTGGACTTAAACCTCCAGTTGTCAGACTTCTTACTGGGTTTACCCCAGTCCAATGCTGGCATCTCCACATCATATTTGTCAGTTCACCAGAGGGAATAATGTCTGTTGAAACCTCTCATCATTTTGAAACCTTCAATTTGATCACCTCTTTACCTTTCCTGTTCCAAAAAGAACAATCAAAACTTTTCCAACCTCGCCTCATAACTGAAACCACTTTGTAAAATGTAGGAACAGAAATAGGCCTTTTGGCCCATTGAGTCTGATATGATAACCCTCAACTTCATTTTCCTGCCTTATCCCCATAACTCTCAGAAAATCCCAGTCTACCTAGACTTGTGTAGAACTTTGTTCAATGTTTCAAAAGTACATTTCAACAATATCTACCACGTCCTCAAGGAGCCAAATGCCCTCCTTCTGTGTTATAATGACTCTAAGGGCTGGTTCACAGCTGAGTTTTCAAAAAGTGAGTGGGTCGGTGAACAATAAGACCCCCCCCCCATTCAGCCCCTGGCCCCCAGTAAATTCACCCCATGACTATCTTGATCAACAAGCCCTGCTTTCTCATCTAAGAATTCAATCAGGCAAGTCAGAGATGATTTGCTTTTGATGAATCAAGGCTTGCTCGCCTTCCTTCATCCTATCTCTTTATTAGCTGATTGTTCCCTGGTTTATTCCAAATGAGTGGGTACAAATTGAGCATCCCTCAGTCCTCCAGCCCTACTCATGAGTAATGAGGATTGAAAGATTGCGACTGCTATCATCACCTTTGCCCCTTTCAGCCTTTGATTCATTCCACCTGGTCCAGGCGGCCTACCAGCACGCAGTAATTCCCATCTTTATTATCCAATCTATATTTCCCCCTCGTCTCATAGTAACAAAGAACAAAGAAAATTACAGCGCAAGAACAAGCCCTTTTGCCCTCCAAACCTGCACCGACCATGTTGCCTGACTAAACTAAAACCCCCTACCTTCCAGGGACCATATCCCTCTATTCCCATCCTATTCATGTATTTAATCTTCACATCATCCACTTCCTTTCACATCTATCTTTACAAAGAAATCAATCAATATTTCAGTCATAGCTTCTGCTCTTTCATAATGATTTGCCTTTGTATTGAAATCATAGAACCTCTACAGTGCAGAAGGATGCCATTCAGCCCATCAAATCTGTACCGGCTCTCTGAAAGAGCATCTTACTCAGGCCCACCCCCCTACTCTATCGTCAAAACCTCATATATTTGCCATGGCTAATCGCCCTAATCTGCACATCTTTGGAGTGTGGGAGGAAATTGGAGTACCCAGAGGAAACTCACACAGACACAGGTAGAATGTGTAAACTCCATATGGACACTCACCCAAGGCCATCATTGAACGTGTGTTCCCAGCACTGTGAGGCAGCAGTCTTAGCCACTGTGCCATCCTCAGCAGCACATAAAAATTGCTAATTTAACACTTAATTTCTCAAAAGGTTGAGGAATGGAGTGTGCTGTAACAGATGTGATAAAAATTGGAGTAAACATGTAAGCACATGAGACCACATTATTATTCAAAAGGAAAGTGCGAGGTGAACCTGGGACATGTCTAACCTGGATTGGGAGCAGCATTTCAAAATATAATATAGCTCACAATCCTCCTTCTGTAGACACTCACGGACTAAAAGAAGAAAAGGACCCTGGGAGGGGTGGAGGCACAGTTAGTGGGAGGAGAGCAGAAAGCAGCATGGACACCAGTGTAATGGAAACAGAGACAAGGAAGGGAAAAGACCTGAGAAGGGCTGGAATAAAGAATATTCCAGATGTTCTGCAGAATGGTAGGTGTAGCTCATGTTCCCAAAGGCCCCCGGCTGGATTTTCCGTGAGAATCTTTTGTGGGAGTTGAAAAAAACGATTGGAGTGTGTTGAGCAAAGAGATGATGGAAGCAAATACTTGGCACAATCCCAGCACTAGGCAGCAGTGGCCCACACTAACACTGGACAAGAGAACTCTGCAGTTAATGCTGCTGCTGTCAAAAGCTTATGACCAGGTCCCTCCATAGGCACTGACATGATGGGTGATTCTCAGAGCTGTGGCAGTTGCCCTTTCGCTCCACCACCTGTGACAGGGCACATCACATCTCATTCCATCTCTCCACAAGAGGCTGTCAGCAATTGTTTCTATCATTGCACAATGCATTGAACATGGTGAAATGGCCCTGGGCCTTTCACAGGAGCTTTGTCATTGAATCACGTAAGAGTTGTGACCAAAGGTTTGGTGAAAGGAGAAATACTGTGTACAGGAAGAGTGCAGAAATTAGATCTAGCTCTTGGGGCTAAACGGATCAATGATGTGGAGATGCCGGCATTGGACTAGGGTAGGCACAGTAAGAAGTCTCATAACACCAGGTTAAAGTCCAACAGGTTTATTTGATAGCACAAGTTTTCGGAGCGCTACTCCTTCATCAAGTGAAGGAAGAGTTGGGTTCACAAACAGGGCATATATAGGCATAGACTCAATTTACAAGATGATGTTTGGAATGCGAATCTTAATAGGTAATCAGGTCTTTACAGGTGCAGACAATGCGAGCGGAGAGAGGGTTAAGTCATGGGAGTTACAGGTAGTGTGACATGACACACTTTCTGTAACCCCCCATAACTTGCCTGGGCTTGCAAAATCTCACTAACTGTCTTGGCTTGGGACAATTTACACCTCTTTAACCAGTGCTTAATCTCTCTCCAGTCGCATTGTCTGTACCTGTAAAGACCTGATTAACTGTTAAGATTCACATTCCAACCATCATCTTGTTAGTAGAGACTGTGCCTATAGATGCCCTGGTTGTGAATCCAGCTCTTCACTCACTGATGAAGGAGCAGCACTCTGAAAGCTCGTGCTACCAAATAAACCTATTGGACTTTAACCTGGTGTTGATGAGATTTTTTACTAAATGGACTAAGGGATATGGGAGAAAGGGTTATTAGGGTATTGAATTTGATGATCAGCCATGATCAAGATGAATGACAGAACAAGCTTAAAAGGCTGAATGGCCTATCCTGCTTCCAGTTTCACTGCCTCTAAAAGATTTACTAGGATGCTACCAGGCCTTGATGCTTTGACTTAGAAGGAGAGCAGGGATCAGTTCTGGAACCTTTGTTGTTTGTAGTATATGTAAATGATTTGGAGGAAATTGTAGCTGGTCTGATTAGTAAGTTTGCAGACAACACAAAAATTGATGGAGTTGTGGATAGTGAAGAGGATTTGTCAGAGGATGCAGCAAGATATAGATCATATCAAGATATAGATCAAGATTGGGGGAAAGGCAAATTGTGCGGAGGGTGTGGAGAGTCTGCAGAAGGATCTAGATAGGCTGGGCGAATGGGCCAGGAAATGGCAAATGGAATTTAATGTTGGCAAGTGTGAGGTGGTCCACTTTGGTAGGAAGAATGGTAGGAAGGACTATTACTTACGTGGCGAAAAACTGCAGCAGGCGACGGTGCAGAGGGACCTCGGGGTCCTTGTGCATGAGTCGCAAAAACCCAGCTTGCAGGTGCAGCAGGTGGTCAGGAAGGCGAATGGGATGCTGGCCTTCATAGCGAGGGGGATTGAATATAAAAGTAGGGAGGTCTTGCTGCAGCTGTATAGGGCATTGGTGAGGCCACAGCTGGAGTACTGTGTGCAGTTTTGGGCGCCGCACCTGCGCAAGGATATTTTGGCCCTGGAGGGAGTGCAGAGGAGGTTTACTAGGCTGATACCGGAGTTGAGGGGATTGAGCTATGAGGAGAGGCTGAATAAACTAGGCTTGTACTCGTTAGAGTTTAGAAGAATGAGGGGAGATCTCATTGAGACGTATAAGATGATGAATGGGATGGATAGGATAGAGGTGGAGAGACTCTTCCCGCTCAAAAAAGACAGTAGGACTAGGGGGCACAGCCTCAAGATAAAGGGGAGGCGGTTTAGAACGGAGTTGAGGAGGAACTTCTTCACTCAAAGGGTGGTGAATCTCTGGAATTCTCTGCCCGTTGAAGTGGTGGAGGCTGCCTCGCTAAATATTTTTAAGAAGCAGGTTGATGGGTTCTTGATAAGAGAGGGGATTAAGGGTTATGGGGAGAGGGCGGGAAAGTGGAACTGAGCCACAACAGATCAGCCATGATCTTATTGAATGGCGGGGCAGGCTCGAAGGGCTAGATGGCCTACTCTTGCTCCTATTTCTTATGTATGTTCTTATGTTCTTATATAGTCTTGGGCAGGGAAATGTCACTTGAAGTTCAATCCAGACAAGTGTGAGGTAATGCATTTTGGAAGGTCCAGTGCATGTCGGAATTGTACAGTAAATGGTAGAGAGCCCTTAGGAATACTGACAGGCAGAGACATGTCCACATGTGGATCAAAGTGTCCACCAATCACTGAAAATGGCGATGCGGGTGGATAAGGTAGTCAAGAAGGCATACAGCATGCTTGCCTTCATCATTGGGGCATTGAGTGTAAAAATTGGCAGGACATGCTGCAGCTGTACAGAACCTCATTCTATTCTGGTTGCCACACTACCAGCAGTATGTGGATGTTTTGGAGAGGGTACAGAAGAGCTTTATTAGGATGTTGCGTGGTCTGGAGGGTACTAGCTATGAGGACAGGTTGGATAAACTTGGTTTGTTCTCACTGGAACGACAGGGGTTGAGGGGTGACCTGATAGAAATTTATAAAATTATGAGTGGCATGGACAGAGTGGATAGTCAGATGCTCTTTCTTGGGTAGAAAAGTCCTAGGTTTAAGGTGCATGGGGAAAAGTTTAGAGGAGATGTACGAGGCAAGTTTTCTACATGCAGGGTGGTGAATGTCTGGAACGCACTGTCCAGTGAGGTGTTGGGAGCAAGTACAATAGCGGCATTTAAGGGGCAACTAGACAAAGACATGAATAGGATGGGAATGCAAAGATATGGACTCTGGGACTGCATACAGTTTAAGTTTAGGCAGACATCATGATCGGTGCAGGCTTGGAGGGCCAAAGGGCCTGTTCCTGTGCTGTACTGTTCTTTGTTTTTTGTTCTTTGAGAGACTTGATAGACTGGGACTTTCTTCCCTGGAGTGTAGGAGACTTAGAGGTGATGTTATAGAGGTCCATAAAATAATAAGGGGCATCGATGAGGTAGAAAGTCAACATCTTTTCTCAAAGGTAGGGGAGTCTAAAACTAGAGAGCATAGGTCTAAGGTGAGAGGGGAGAGATACAAAAGGATCCAGGGGGCATTTTTTCACACAGAGGATGGTGAGTGTCTGGAACAAGCTGCCAGAGGTAGTAGTAGAGGCGGGTACAATTTTGTCTTTTAAAAAGCATTTGGACAGTTACATGGGTAAGATTGGTATCAAAGGATATTGGCCAAATGCAGACAATTGGAACAAGCATAGAGTTATAGAGGTTTACAGTATAGAAACAGGCCCTTCGGCCCAACTTGTCCATGCTGCCTTTTATTAAAACCCCTAAGCTAATCCCAATTGCCTGCATTTGGTCAGTGCAGTCTTGATGAGCCGAATGGTTTCCTTCTGTACTGTAGGGATTCTATGAACCACCCTTTGGCTTCTGTCAAGGAGCCAATTTTGTATCCGTTTAGATACCTCACCCCGGATCCTGTGAGATTTAATCTTATGCAACAACCTATCATGCAGTACCTTGTCAAAGGCCTTGCTAAAGTCCATGTAGACAACATCAACTGCACTGCCCTCATCAATTTCTTAGTTACCCCCTCAAAAATCTCAATCAAATTTGTGAGACATGATTTTCTTCTCACAAAACCATGCTGACTGTCCCTAATCAGTCCTTGTGTCTCTAAATGCCTGTAGATCCCGTCTCTCAAAATACCTTCCAACAACTTACCCACCACAGATGTGAGGCTCACTGGCCTGTAGTTCCCAAGCTTTTCCCTGCTGCCCTTTTTAAAGAAAGGCACAACATTTGCCACTCTCCAATATTCAGGCACCTCACCTGTGACTATCGATGATTCAAATATCTCTGCTAGGGGACCTGCAATTTCCTCCCTAGCCTTCCATAATGTCCTGGGATATATTCCATCAGGTCCCAGGGATTTCTCTACCTTAATGCGCTTTAAGACTTCCTGCACCTCTTTCTCTGTAATATGTACACTCCTCAGGACATCACAGTTTATTTCCCCAAGTTCCCTAACATCCATGCTTTTCTCAACAGTAAATACTATTGAGAAATATTCATTTCAGATTCATTCCATCTCTTGTGGATCCACACATAGATGACCTTGTTGATCCTTAAGAGGCCCTAGTCTCTCCTTGTTACTCTTTTGCCCTTATGTATTTGTAGAAGCTCTTTGGATTCTCCTTTGACTTATCTGCCAAAATAATCTCGTGTTTCCTTTTTGCTCTCCTGATTTCTCTTTTAACTCTACTGCTACGCTCCCTATACTCTTCAAGGGACCCTTTTGATCCCAGCTGTTTATGCATGTCATGTGCCTCCTTCTTCATGCTGACCAGGGCCTCAATATCCTGAGTCATCCATTGTTCCCTACTTCTACCAGCCTTGCCCTTCACTTTAAGAGGCATATGTTTATCCTGAACCCTGGTTAACATACTTCTGAAAGCCTCCCACTTACCAGACGTTCGTTTGCCTTCCCACAGACTTCCCCTATTAACTTTTGAAAGTTCCTGCCTGATACCATCAAAATAGATCTTGCCCCAATTTAGAATTTTAACTTTTGGGCCAGACCTATCATTCTCCATGGTTATCTTAAAACTAATAGAATTATGGTCACTGGCCCCAGAGTGATACCTTACTAACACTTCTGTCACCTGCCCTTCCTTCTTTCCCAAGAGGAAGCCAAGTTTTGCCCCCTCTCTAGTTGGGCCACCCACATACTAAATGAGAAATTCCTCCTGAATACATTCAACGAATTTCTCTCCATCCAATCCTATGCTGTCCCAGTCAATGTTGGGAAAGTTAAAATCCCCGACAATTACCACCTTATTTTTCTTGGAGCTATGTGTAATCTGCTTACATATTTGCCCCTCAATTTCCCACTGTCTATTATAGTACAACCCTATCAGAGTGATTTCCCCCTTATTTCTCAGTTCTATCCATATAGATTCAGTGGCCAAACCCTCTCAGTATCCCTTCTCAGTAAAGTTGTGATGTTTTCCCTAATCAAAAGTGCATTTCCCCATCCTCTCTTCCTGTTCTATCTTTCTTATAGCATCTGTTCCCTGGAACATTGAGCTGCCAGTCCTGTCCCTCCCTTAGCCATGTTTCAGTCATTGCTTTAATATCCCAGCCCCACGCATCCATTCATGCCGTGAGTTCATCTGCCTTGCCCATTGGGCCTCTTGCACTGAAATAAATGCAGTTTGACCTGGACTTCCCTTGCCCTGTCTTGTTTTTGCCTGATCTGTCTGGTACTAGGATTATTAATACTGCCTTTACTACTAAATATGCTCTCTTTAACTTCTGTGTTGTCCTCAACCTTCTCTCTGTCTCCCTACTGCTTTGGATCCCACCCCCTAACAAACTAATTTAAATCCTCCCAAATGACTCCAGCAAATTTCCCCACCAGGATGTTAGTCCTCCTCCAGTTCAGGTGCAAACCGTCCCTCTTGAACAAGTCACCTCTTCCCCAGAAAAGATCCCAATGATCCAAAAATCTAAATCCCTGCCCCCTGCTCTCAAGCCATGCATTCATCTGCCTAATCTTCCTATTCCTACTCTCACTAGCAGGTGACTCCAGTAGTAGTCCAGAACTTAATGGTAAAAACTGGGCAGCATGGACAAGTTGAGCCAAATGGTCTTTTCCATGCTGAAAATCTCATGACTCCAAGAGCGCAGGAGTAACTTGCATAATTTTTAGGCTCTAGGCAGCTTAAGGCATAGCCACCAGTGGAAAAAGAAATGAAGGGGAAAGTGCAAGTACTCAATTGCAGTTTAGAGATGGAGGACAGTTAGGAGGTGCTGATCTACAGGGTACACACACCTGCGCATGCATGCACACTCATACACTCACACTTGTGCACACAAATTCTCACACACGCTCATGTGCACAGATACACAAACTCTCTGACAAACTCTTTCACAATATTTGCATGCATGTGCACACACACAAACGCACATATGCACACATACTCAAACTCTCACACTCGCACACAAATTTTCACACTCTTGCACAGACACACAAACTCTCTCACAACATGCACTGACACACATTCACAAACTGTCTCTCACACACACACACACACACAAACAAACATGTACTCAAACTCACACATTCACACTAATTCTCATACACACTCATGGACACACACACATTCACAAACTCACTCCCACTGAAAAAAACCAAAAGCTTAACACCTTTTGTTCCATTTTAATAATCTTTACCCTCAGACCTTCTCCTTGTTTTGCTTGAGAGTGTTTTTTTCCCCAGCACTTGGTGCCTGAATGGCAATGATTTTCCTGTGAAAGTTGTTTGTTTTACAGTATGTTCGGTTAACGGAAGCA
Organism: Carcharhinus amblyrhynchos; assembly: GCF_965287045.1. Lineage (NCBI taxonomy): Eukaryota > Metazoa > Chordata > Chondrichthyes > Carcharhiniformes > Carcharhinidae > Carcharhinus > Carcharhinus amblyrhynchos. Next base: position 86,763,341 of record NC_137332.1, on the reverse strand, counting down.
ATGAATAAAAGCTGTGTGGTCTCAATAACTGTAAAGGATGACGTATTTTCACAGCCCTTTTCATAACTTCAATCCTAAGGTGCTTCACAGCCACTGAAGTTTTTCTGAAGTGTAGTTGCTGTTGTAATATAGGAAATGTAGCAGCCAATGCAGACACAGCAAGATCCCACTAACAGTTGTGTGGCAATGACCAGAAAATCAGTTTTTGCAGTGTTGATTGAGGTAAATATTAGCCGGGTTACCAAGGGAACTCCCCTGAACTTCTTCCAGTAGTGCCTTGGGATGTAATCACAGAATCCTATACTGCAGAAGAGACCCTTCGGCCTATCGCGTCTGCACTGACACATGAAAGGCCTGAACCTGCCTTCTTAATCCCACTTGCCAGTACTTGGCCCGTAGTCTTGCATGTTATGGCATACCAAGTACTCATCCAGGTACTTTTTAAAAGGTGTGAGGCATTCCGTCTCCACCACCCTCCCAGGCAGTGCATTCCACCCTCTGACTAAAAACATTTTCCCTCAAATCCCCCCTAAATCTTCCATCCCCCACCTTTAACTTGTGCCGTCTCATAACTGACTCTTCAACTAAGGGGAAATAACTGCTCTGTCCACTCTGTCCATGCCCCTCAGAATCTTGAACACCTCAGTCAGGTCATGCCTCAGCCTCTGCTCCAGAGAAAACAACCCAAACCTATCCAACCTGTCTTTGTAACGTTATTGTTCCATCCCGGGCAACATCCTGGTGAATCTCCTCTGCTCCACCTCCAGGGCATTCACATCCTTCCTATAATGTGGCGACCAGAACTGCACACAATACTCCAGCTGTGGCCTCACCAAAGTTCCATACAACTCCATCATGACCTCTCTGCATTTGTAATCTATACCCCGATTGATAAAGGTGAGCGTACCTTAGGCCTTTTTCACCATCCGATTAACCTGCCTTTCCGCCTTCAGAGGTCTATGGACAAACACTCCAAGGTCTCTGTTATTCGGAACTTCCCAATGTTAGGCCTTTCAAGTCAAACCTTCCTTGTCAAATTACACCTTCCAAAGTACATCACCTCACACTTTACAGGGTTAAATTCCATCTAACACTTATCTGCCCATTTGACCTTCTCATCTATGTCTTCTTGTAATCCGAGACACTCGACCTCACTGTTAACCACAGAGGCCAATCTTTGTGTCATCTGCAAACTTACTGATCCCATCCTCCCGTATAGTAATCTATGTCATTTATATAAATGACAAACGATAGGGGGCCCAGCATGGATCCCTGTGGTATGCCACTGGTCACCGGCCTCCAGTCACTAAAGCAGCTGTCTGTTACCACCCTCTGTCTCCTACCACAAAACCAGTTATGAATAAAAGCAAATTACTGTGGGTGTTGGAATCTGAAACCAAAAGAGAAAATGCTGGAAAATCTCAACAGGTCTGGCAGCATCCGTCAGGAGAGAAAAGAGCTGACGTTTCAAGATCCTTTGTCAAAGCTTTGACAAATCCACCTTATCAGATCACCCTGTATCCCATGTGCCTTCTTAATAACTCTCCCCTGTGCAACTTTGTCAAAGGCTTTGCTGAAACCCATGTAAACTACATCAACCGCATTACCCTCATTCACACATATGTTCAAAACATTTTTTCAAGTTTGTTAGGTATGACCGTCCTCTGACAAAATCATGCTGACTATTCCTGATCGAACATTGCCTGTCCAAATGGAGATAGATTCTCTCCTTCAGAATCTTCTCCAATAGTTTCCCAACCACAAACGTGAGACTGACTGGTCTGTAGTTTCCTGGCTTGTCTCTACAGCCTTTCTTGAATTGTGGAACAACATCAGCTGTTCTTCAGTCCCTGGCACCTCCCTGGTGGCCAGGGAGGAATTAAATATTTGCCCCTGCCATTTCCTCCCTTCACTCCCACAACAGCCTGGGACACAATTCATCCACACCTGGAGGTTTGTCCACTTTCAAACCCACCAGTGGCTCTAATACCTTATCGTTCCTTATGATAATTTTCTCTAGAGCCCCACAGTCTCTGTCCCTGAGTTCCATAACTACCTCCTCATTCCCATGGATGAAGACAGATGTGAAATATTTGTTTAATACCCTACCAATGTCCTCTACCTCCCTCCACAGATTTCCCCTGGGTCCCGAATGGGCTCTATTCTTTCTCCCATTCTATAGAATATAGAATAGCGCCATATCCTCACACTAATGTCAACATAGAAAAACTATTCGGGTCTAGTCAGGCTTCGATTATCATAGAATTTTCCTTACTTTTACCAGCCAGAGCTTTCTCATATCCCCTCTTTGCTCTCCTAATTGATTTCTTAAGCTCCATCATGCACTTTCTGTACTCCACTAATGCCTCCGCTTACTCCCCTTATGCTTGTTAAAAGCCTCTCTTTTCCTTCTCATTGTATCCTGAATGTCTTTGGTCATCCATGGTACTCTGGGCTAGTTACATGCTCCTATTATCCTAGAGGGGACATGTTGGGCATGTATCCTCCCCATTTCATCTTTGAACACCCTCCACTGCTCCTCTGCCAATTTCCCCACAAGTAGCTTGTTCCAGTCTATCTAGATCCTGCTTAATTTTGTTAAAATCTACTCTCCCCCAATACAAAACCTTTTTCTGCAACTTGTCAATTTCTTTGTCCATAAAAGAATTGAATTCATAGAACCCTACAGTGCAGAAAGAGGCCCTTCGGCCCATCGAGTCTGCACCGAACACAATCCCACCCAGGCCCTACCCCCATATCCCTACATATTTTACCCACTAATCCCTCTAACCTAAACATCCTAGTATACTAAAGGGCAATTTAAGCATGGCCAATCAACCTAACCCGCACATCTTTGGACTGTGGGAGGGAACCGGAGCATCCGGAGGAAACCCACGCAGACACGAGGAGAATGTGCAAACTCCACACAGACAGTGACCCGAGCCGTGATTGAACCCAGGTCCCTGGAGCTGTGAAGCAGCAGTGCTAACCACTGTGCTACCGTGCCGCCGAATTGAACCATGTTATGGTCACTATCACTATGTTTCTCCACTAATACATCAACCACCTGACCTTTCACATCCACCTGATTTGGCATGTGTTGAACAGTACAGCACTCCCTCAGGTGATGAAGGGCCAGCGCTCTGAAAGCTCGTACTTCCAAATAAACCTGTTGGACTATAACCTGGTGTTGTGAGACTACTTATTGTACCTACCCTAATCCAACACCGGCATCTCCACATCGTGGCTAACAAAGGTCAGAATGAGTCGTAAACGAAAGGGCCAGAAAGTACACAGTGAGCTTCCAGGTCAGGACTCTGAGCTTCGATATAGTCTAGCAGTAGATATGAAGCGTCTTTAACCTCTCCCTAAACTTGCAATACTTGACATGGACAGACTGGGAATAGAGGGATACAAATGAATGGTCTAGTTGGACGCGTGAGTAGTGCAGGCTTGGAGGGCCGAAGGGCCTGTTCCTGTCCTGTACTGTTCTTTGTTTGTTTGTACTTCACAGGAGATTGTCCTTTGATGATCTTAACGGTGAGGGAGGCACCTCTGGTGTTTGCCTCTCCCACTCTTTCCTGAGCTCTGAAAAGAGGCCATGGGTTCCTCAGTGAACCATTGGCTTCTTGGTTTCCCCAGTTCTCCTCAATGTGCGCGCATACATACAAATGCACACGTGTGTACATACACACGCATGTACACACACACACACACACACACACACACACACACACACACACACACACACACACACACACACACACACACACACACACACACACATATATATATACCTGGAGTTAGTATTACAATGGCAGAGTCTCTGAAGAATTTCAAAGCCCCAGTGTCATCAAATTGAGAGGCTGAATAATATTCATGTCCCCATCATGTACAATTATCCTAAATTAGCTTTGAATATAGAACAGAACTACCAGATATCAGCCATCTCATTAGGGCTGAAACAGCTGCTTACAGAATATAGGGAATAAATCTCAGTTACAATTAACATCATGCTACGAGTGGCAGTTACATCAGCTCAAGCAATGAGATCATGGGCTGTTCTGTGCCAGTCGCGTCGGAGGTGAGGAAAGGCCACCCGCTGAGAGATCTTTAGCCTAACATTCAGCTTCTTCCCATTGACGGAAGAGACTCAAACACAAACCAGAATATAACTGTGTCACAAAAAAAATGCGTAATTGTCTCTATCTATCTCTTTATCTATCTACGTCTCTCTGTCTCACTATCTCTCTCTCTGAGTTTTGCTTTGTCTCTGACTCTTACTCTGTCAATCCCTCGTTGCCTCTCACTTTTGCAGTCTCTCTCGATCTTTCTTTATCCCAATTCTTCTCTGTCGATCTCCACTTCTTTGCCTCTCCAATTCTCCCTCTGACTGCATGTCCCTCTCTGCCATGTCTCTGTTCGTTCCTTTCACTTTAGTGACACTGCCATAGCTTCAGAGAGAGGGGATTTCCAGTGGATCAGTCTGGGCCTGATTGAGGCCCAGTTGAGAGGTCTGTTGGCCAGCTTCCCTTCCTCCCCATTGACACTTTCTCACAATGTTGAGGGTCGGAGACACTCAAACAAAACTTGTCCACAATCTTCACACTCTGGAGGATACAGCACGACTTAGTTACAGAGTAAAGCTCCCTCTACACTGTCTTCATCAATACTCCCAGGAGAGGTACATTTGTGAATGGTTTGTGGAGGGATTGGTGAAGCAGATAAAGGAATGGGTAGAAGAATCATATAGTTGCTGAGAGGTTGCAACATGGACATTCTCACCATCACTGTGAGAGGGCTAGAATACAAGAGCAGGGAGGTACTTCTGAGGCTGTATAAGGCTCTGGTCAGACCCCATTTGGAGTATTGTGAGCAGCTTTGGGCCCCATATCTAAGGAAGGATGTGCTGGTCTTGGAAAGGGAGCAGAGGAGGTTCACAAGAATGATCCCTGGAATTAAGAGCTTGTCGTATAAGGAATGAACGCTCTGGCTCGTTGGAATTTAGCAGGATGAGGGGGGGTTCTTAGTGAAACTTACAGAATACTGTGAGGCCTGGATAGAATGGACAGGAAGAGGATGTTTCCACTGGTAGGAAAAACTAGAACCAGAGGGCACAATGTCTGGCTAAAGGGACTATCCTTTAAAACAGAGATGAGGAGGAGTTTCTTCAGCCAGAGAGTGGTGAACCTGTGGAACTCTTCGCCGCAGAAGGCTGTAGAGGCCAGGTCATTGAGTGTCTTTAAGACAGAGATAGATAGGTTCTTGATTAATAAGGGGGTCAGGGGTTATGGGGAAAAGGCAGGAGAATGGGGATGAGAAAAATAATCAGCCATGATTGAATGGTGGAGCAGGCTCGATGGGCTGAGTGGCTTAATTCTGCTCCTACGTCTTATGATCTTATGAGTCCAGTTAACTTTCACATTAATGGTCTAAGAAAGCCAGAAATGGTCGTTGTGCAGCATGACACAATGTTTCCGCAATGTTGTCCAAATTTCAGCAAGTACTTCACATGTAGTGTAACATTATGGTACAATTGCCACTGTATCTAAACAACAGATAAAAGCAGACAATGAAGGTACAGGATGTTCCCAAACTTGATATATTATGACCACTTCAAAAATACAAAATATTTGACATCAAACAAAGCCTCTCAATTGAGTGTTTCATTGAGTGCAGTAAAACAAAATAAGTCAAAAGCAATCAATTTGGGGATTGGAATTCTATTTACCACTGCGAATATCTGAAAACAATTAACACCACACCCACCTCTCAGAGAGACATCATTACCCCCACACCCTTCACTGAGAGGGATATCATTACCCCACACCCTTCACTGTGGGATATCATTACCCCACACCCTTCACTGTGGGATATCATTACCCCACACCCTTCACTGAGAGAAATATCATTACCCCACACCCTTCACTGAGAGAAATATCATTACCCCACACCCTTCACTGTGGGATATCATTACCCCACACCCTTCACTGTGAGATATCATTACCCCACACCCTTCACTGTGAGATATCATTACCCCACACCCTTCACTGTGGGATATCATTACCCCACACCCTTCACTGAGAGGGATATCATTACCCCACACCCTTCACTGTGAGATATCATTACCCCACACCCTTCACTGTGAGATATCATTACCCCACACCCTTCACTGTGGGATATCATTACCCCACACCCTTCACTGAGAGGGATATCATTACCCCACACCCTTCACTGAGAGGGATATCATTACCCCACACCCTTCACTGTGGGATATCATTACCCCACACCCTTCACTGTGAGATATCATTACCCCCACATCCTTCACTGAGAGGGATATCATTACCCCACACCCTTCACTGTGGGATATCATTACCCCACACCCTTCACTGTGAGATATCATTACCCCCACACCCTTCACTGAGAGGGATATCATTACCCCACACCCTTCACTGTGAGATATCATTACCCCACACCCTTCACTGAGAGATATCATTACCCCACACCCTTCACTGAGAGGGATATCATTACCCCCACACCCTTCACTGTGGGATATCATTACCCCACACCCTTCACTGAGAGATATCATTACCCCACACCCTTCACTGTGAGATATCATTACCCCACACCCTTCTCTGAGAGGGATATCATTACCCCACATCCTTCACTGAGAGGGATATCATTACCCCACATCCTTCACTGTGGGGTATCATTACCCCACACCCTTCACTGAGAGATATCATTACCACACACCCTTCACTGTGGGATATCATTACCCCCACATCCTTCATTGTGAGATATCATTACCCCACACCCTTCACTGTGGGATATCATTACCCCACACCCTTCACTGAGAGATATCATTACCCCACATCCTTCACTGAGAGAGATATCATTACCCAACATCCTTCACTGAGAGGGATATCATTACCCCACATCCTTCACTGTGGGGTATCATTACCCCACACCCTTCACTGTGGGATATCATTACCCCACACCCTTCACTGTGAGATATCATTACCCCACACCTTTCACTGAGAGGGATATCATTACCCCACATCCTTCACTGAGAGGGATATCATTACCCCACATCCTTCACTGAGAGGGATATCATTACCCCGCACCCTTCACTGTGAGATATCATTACCCCCACACCCTTCACTGAGAGATATCATTACCCCACACCCTTCACTGAGAGGGACATCATTACCCCCACACCCTTCACTGTGGGATTTCATTACCCCACACCCTTCACTGAGAGATATCATTACCTCCACATCCTTCACTGAGAGGGATGTCATTACCCCCACACCCTTCACTGTGGGATATCATTACCCCCACACCCTTCACTGTGAGATATCATTACCCCACACCCTTCACTGAGAGGGATATCATTACCCCACACCCTTCACTGTGAGATATCATTACCCCACATCATTCACTGAGAGAGATATCATTACCCCACATCATTCACTGTGAGATATTACCCCACATCCTTCACTGTGGGATATCATTACCCCACATCCTTCACTGAGAGATATATCATTACCCCACACCCTTTACTGTGGGATATCATTACCCCACACCCTTCACTGAGAGATATCATTACCCCACATCCTTCACTGTGAGCTATCATTACTCCACACCCTTCACTGTGGGATTTCATTACCCCACACCCTTCACTGTGAGATATCATTACCCCACACCCTTCACTGTGGGATTTCATTACCCCACACCCTTCACTGTGAGATATCATTACCCCACACCCTTCACTATAAGATATCATTACCCCCACATCCTTCACTGTGGGATATCATTATCCCACATCCTTCACTGTAAGATATCGTTACCCCACACCCTTCACTATCTCAAAGATATCATTACCCCCACATCCTTCACTGTGGGATATCATTATCCCACATCCTTCACTGTGAGATATCATTATCCCCACATCCTTCACTGTGAGATATCGTTACCCCACACCCTTCACTGTAAGATATCATTACCCCACATCCTTCACTGAGAGACATCATTAGTGAGAGAGATCATTACCCCCACATCCTTTATTGAAAGAGATAACATTGTCCCCATACTCATCACTGAGAGATATTACGCCCACAACATCACTGAGAGAGATATCATTGCCCCCACACCTTTCATTGAGAGAGATATCACTGCCCCCACACCCATCACTGAGAGAGAAAGCATTACCCCCACACCCATCACTGAGAGATATCATTAGCCCTACACCCTTCACTGAGATATCATTACCCCCACACCCATCACTGAGAGATATCATTACCCCCAACCCATCACTGAGAGAGATATCATTACCCCCACACCCATCACTGAGAGATATCATTACCCCCACACCCATCACTGAGATATCATTACCCCCACACCCATCACTGAGAGATATCATTACCCCCACACCCATCACTGAGAGATATCATTACCCCCACACCCTTCACTGAGAGATATCATTACCCCCACACCCATCACTGAGAGATATCATTACCCCCAACCCATCGCTGAGAGATATCATTACCCCAGGCCCATCACTGAGAGATATCATTACCCCCACACCCATTACTGAGAGACATCATTACCCCCACACCCATCACTGAGAGATATCATTACCCCCACACCCATCACTGAGAGATATCATTACCCCACACCCATCACTGAGAGATATCGTTACCCCCACACCCATCACTGAGAGATATCATTACCCCAGGCCCATCACTGAGAGATATCATTACCCCCACACCCATCACTGAGAGATATCATTACCCCCACACCCATCACTGAGAGATATCATTACCCCCACACCCATCACTGAGAGATATCATTACCCCCACACCCATCACTGAGATATCATTACCCCCACACCCATCACTGAGAGATATCATTACCCCCACACCCATCACTGAGAGATATCATTGCCCCCACACCCATCACTGAGAGATATCATTACCCTCACACCCATCACTGAGAGATATCATAACCCCCACACCCATCACTGAGAGATCTCATTACCCCCACACCCATCACTGAGAGATATCATTACCCTCACACCCATCACTGAGAGATATCATTACTCCCACACCCATCACTGAGAGATATCATTACTCCCACACCCATCACTGAGAGATATCATTACCCTCACACCCATCACTGAGAGATATCATAACCCCCACACCCATCACTGAGAGATCTCATTACCCCCACACCCATCACTGAGAGATATCATTACTCCCACACCCATCACTGAGAGATATCATTACCCCCACACCCATCACTGAGAGATATCATTACCCCCACACCCATCACTGAGAGATATCATTACCCTCACACCCATCACTGAGAGATATCATTACCCCACACCCATCACTGAGAGAGATATCATTACCCCCACACCCATCACTGAGAGATATCATTACCCCCACACCCATCACTGAGAGATATCATTACCCCCAACCCATCGCTGAGAGATATCATTACCCCCACACCCATCACTGAGAGATATCATTACCCCAGGCCCATCACTGAGAGATATCATTACCCCCACACCCATCACTGAGAGATATCATTGCCCCCACACCCATCACTGAGAGATATCATTACCCCCACACCCATCACTGAGAGATATCATTACCCCCACACCCATCACTGAGAGATATCATTGCCCCCACACCCATCACTGAGAGATATCATTACCCCCACACCCATCACTGAGAGATATCATTACCCCCACACCCATCACTGAGAGATATCATTGCCCCCACACCCATCACTGAGAGATATCATTATTCTCACACCCATCACTGAGAGATATCATTACCCCCACACCCATCACTGAGAGATATCATTACTCCCACACCCATCACTGAGAGATATCATTACCCCCACACCCATCACTGAGAGATATCATTACCCCCACACCCATCACTGAGAGATATCATTACCCCCACACCCATCACTGAGAGATATCATTACCCCCACACCCATCACTGAGAGATATCATTACCCCCACACCCATCACTGAGAGATATCATTACCCCCACACCCATCACTGAGAGATATCATTACCCCCACACCCATCACTGAGAGATATCATTACCCTCACACCCATCACTGAGAGATATCATTACCCTCACACCCATCACTGAGAGATATCATTACCCTCACACCCATCACTGAGAGATATCATTACCCTCACACCCATCACTGAGAGATATCATTACCCCCACACCCATCACTGAGAGATATCATTACTCCCACACCCATTACTGAGAGATATCATTACCCCCACACCCATCACTGAGAGATTGGTTATTACCATCAATCTTTCACTGGGAATGATTAATTTATTATGTGTCATGGAGGAGGATACTCTCAACTTAATATATTGGAAGAATCATTTCTCTAACGCAATCAATATCGTGGATGATATTAGTCTCTTAGCCACCCCCACATTGGGAAATTCCATTAACATCAAGTGAGAAGTACCTTTAACATATTACACATCACTCTGGGAGATATAATTAAGCTTATTTGCATCACTCTCCTCCCACACCATTAATTTCACTTTGAGAGCAACATTTAATCTAATAATGTGCACCATTGCTGTTTCGGAGCCATACAACCATTTCAAAGTTACCGCACAGAAAGTTACCCTTCAGCCCATCATGTCTCCACCGGCCACAAGCTAAAATATGAAAAACTAACCATCTATCCTAATGCCACCTTCAAGTACATGGTCATGGGCCTTGCAGGTTACCTTTCAACTGAGCTGAGGGTTTCTGACGCTCTTCCAGACCCGACAGGGAATTCCAGACCCTCACATCCCTCCCGGTGAAGATACTTGGCTCTTGTACCCTCTTGCCCTTCTACCAATCACCTTATATCTCTGATCCCTGCTAATTGACCCCTCAGCAAGGGGAGACAAGTCTTTCTTGTCCACCCTGTCTCGGCCCATCATAGATTTGTACACCTCGACCAGGTCATCCCTTAGCCTCTGAGGAAAACAATTCAAGACTATCCAATCTCTCCTCATAGCTGCAATTTTCCAGCCTTGGCAACATTTTTGTATATCTCTTCTGCACTCTCTCCAGATTAATTATGTCCTTGCAGTATTGTGGTGACAACTGTGTGCAAAACTCCAGCAAAGGCCTATCCAGTGTTTTATACAGTTCCAGCATAACATCCCTGTTTTTGTATGCTCGCCCAATAAAGAAAATCTTTCTTGAACGCTTCATCCATCTCCAAGGACCAATGGCCTTCCCTTTAATTAAGTATTCCCTAACCTTGTTTGAGCTCACGTTTCCAGATTGAATTCTATTTTGTCACTTCTCTGCCCACTCAACCAAACCATTGATATCATTCTGGAGTCGACAGCTTTCCTCTTCACAATCAACTACTTGGACAATTTTTGTGTCAAATGCAAATTTCCCCATCATGGATCCCACATTTCAGTCAAAATCATTAACATGCACAACAGACAGCAAGGATGCTAATACTGATCCCTGTGGAGCACTATTGAAAACCTTCACAACAATATCCATCAACCATTAATTACCATTTACTTCTAGTCACTGATCCAATTTTAGATCCAACTCACCACCTCTATCCCATTATATTTCACTTTTCTGATTAGTCTTCCAGGTGAGACCTTGTCAAATGCCTTACTGAAATCCATGTGAACAATATCCACTGCACTATCCTAATCAAGCCTCCGAGAACCGTAGAATACGATAGCACAGAAACAGGCCCTTTGGCCCTTCTTGGCTGTGCCAAACCATTTTTCTGCCTAGTCCCACTGACCTGCACTTGGATTATATCCCTCCACACCCCTTTCATCCATGAACCCGTCCAAGTTTTTCTTAAATGTTAAGAGTGAACCCGCATTCACCACTTCATCTGGCAGCTCATTCCACACTCCCACAACTCTCTGTGTGAAGAACCCTCCCCTAATATTCCCTTTAAACTTTTCCCCCTTAACCCATGCCCTCTGTTTTTTTCTTCCCTAGCTTCATTGGAAAAAGCCTGCTTGCATTCACTCTATCTATACCCATCAAAATCTTATACACCTCTAACAAATCTCCCCTCATTCTCCTATGCTGCAGTGAATGAGGTCCTAACCTATTCAACCTTTCTCTGTAACTCAGTTTCTCAAGTCCTGGCAACATCTTTGTAAACCTTCTCTGCACTCTTTCAACCTTGTGTGGTTGGGTCAATGATAGAGGGTTTGGGACAAAACTGTACAAAAGACCTGAACTACCCTTGACTACCTCAATCCTAGAACAAAGAAACCAGAAGAGACTGCATTAATGGCCAGAAATTGCATTTTCGGGCCTACAGGTAATAGCAGAAACTAAAAATGTAAAGAAATAAGTAAAGAGAATGTGAGGGAAAAGTACTTTAAAAGAGAAAGACTGTTTTGTGTATGTTGCCCAAACGCATGGAATACAAGGTACAAATTTAGTGAATTACAAATTAAATTTGGGTGGTCTGACTCAGTAACCTTTGCTGAGTCTTTACTGCAAGATTGTCAGGACTGAGAACTAAATACCCCAGGTTATGACTTTGTCAGGAAGGATAGGGAAACAGGTAGAGGGACTTAACAGCCTTAGTAATTAACAATTCTGTCACTTCAGGTTTCCCCAGGGTGTATACTGAGTCATAAGGAGGTTTGGAGACTTTGAGTTGAATAATGAGTCTAGGCCCCTCCCATAGCAGCTTAGCTGAAGTGGCAGAATGTATTAATGCAGAAATTAAACCATCGTATCAGAAAGGAAGATCAGTTTTTAAATATAAGATTTTAGCTGTCATGTCGATTGGAATAAAGGAAGACACAGTAGTTAGCACTGCTACCTCATAGTACCAGGGACCAGAGTTAGATTCTGGCATTGTATGACTGTCTATGTGGAGTTTGCACGTTCTCCCCATGCCTGCATGGGTTTGTTCTGGTTTCCTCCCACAGTCCAAAGATTAGGTTAGGTGGATTGGCCATGTTAAATTGCCCGTACGTTTGTGTGTGTGTGTGTGTGTGTGTGTGTGTGTGTGTGTGTGTGTGTGTGTGTGTGTGTGTGTGTGTGTGTGTGTGTGTGTGTGGTATAAAGCCCTTTAAGCAAGAAACCCTGGTTGGAGTGTGACCTATAGAGGCGACACAGTAGCACAGTGGTTGGCACTGCTGCTTCACAGCTCCAGGGTCTTGGGTTCAATTGCCAGCTCGGGTCACTGTCTGTGTGGAGATCGCACATTCTCCTCGTGTCTGCGTGGGTTTCCTCCGGGTACTCCGGTTTCCTCCCACGTGTGTGCGGGTTAGGTTGATTGGCCATGCTAAGAAATTGCCCCTTAGTGCCCAGGGATGCGTAGGTTCGAGGGGTTAGTGGGTATAATATGTGGGGGTATGGGGGTAGGGCCTGGGTGGGATTGTGTTCGGTGCAGACTCGATGGGCTGAAGGGCCTCTTTCTGCACTGTAGGGTTCTATGATTCTGTAGCTTCAAAACAGAAAAAAGTCTGGCCTATTTGCCATCAGGGTGTAGAAATGTTGAGTGAGAGAGTGGAATGAGAATATTAGCTCATGTCAAAAGGATTGCAGATCCCTTGAGTTTTTTTATTTGTTTACAGGATATAGGCATTGCTGGCTAGGCCAGCATATATTGTTCATCCCTGCTTGGCCTTGAGAGATGGGGGTGAGCTGGCTTTTTGTAGGTGTAGGTAAATTGACAGTGTTGTTCGGGAAGGAATTCCGGGATTTTAACCCAACGACTGTGAAGGAACTGTGGTACATTTCTGAATCAGAATGAAAAGTGACTTGGAGGGGAATCTCCTAGTGGTGTTCCCAGCTTTCTGCTGTTTGTCCTCAGTAATATCTTGTGACAACCTGGTGGCATAGTGGTTAGCACTGCTGCCTCACTGTGCCAGTGATCTGGGTTCAATTCCGATCTCGGGTCACAGTCTATGTAGAGTTTGCATGTTCTTCTCACAATTAAGAGTCGATAGTAATATCTATTTTTGGTGTCAATTTAGCTTTTTGGAAAACTATTGCAGTGACCTTTCCCTGTCCTATTCACCTTGTAACAGGACTGCACCCACCCCCAGCTTATTAGCATCAATTGCTACCACTGCACGCACACACATGCTCACACACGCATACATAGCCAAAGGAATAAAGGTTCAAGGAATAAGGATAGATGGTATCTGAGTTACATGGTTGTTTTCTCAGCACTGCTCTGTGAAACGATCAATGACTATTGGACTGCTTTTCAAGCAAACTTCAGGAACTCTTGCAGATTTTCTGTTTCAGCCTGTCGAACAACCTAAAAGCAGCCTACACTCATTTCTGCCAATGGACTGACTCTGAGCCACACAGAGGCTGCTGCCCTCTTTACACAAACAGTTGGTCCTCCTCTCCTCAAAGAAAAAGCAAACCATTTATTAAATACAGGACAGTGTGTAGGGATGTAGGGAAAAGGCAAGTACGTGGAGCTAAGTCACATGGTCTTATTGAATGACTGAACAAGTCTGAGTGGTTGTGTCCTTATGTCCCTAGCCCTGTGGGGGATTCCATTATTGTTTTTCTGGGAAGTATATCCTACAGTCACCTTCACAGTGAAGCAGTCTGGGAAGCATGTTCTGCAATTGTCATTGCGGTGACGTAGTCAGGAAAGAGTGTCCTACAGTAAGCAGCAGAGTGAAGCAGGCTGGGAACAGTGTTCTGCCGTCAGCATCGCAGTGAAGCAGTCTGGGAACAGTGTCCTGCAGTCAGCATCGCAGTGAAGCAGGCTGGGAACAGTGTCCTGCAGTCAGCATCGCAGTGAAGCAGGCTGGGAACAGTGTCCTGCAGTCAGCATCGCAGTGAAGCAGGCTGGGAACAGTGTCCTGCAGTCAGCATCGCAGTGAAGCAGTCTGGGAACAGTGTCCTGCAGTCAGCATCGCAGTGAAGCAGGCTGGGAACAGTGTTCTGCCGTCAGCATCGCAGTGAAGCAGGCTGGGAACAGTGTTCTGCCGTCAGCATCGCAGTGAAGCAGGCTGGGAACAGTGTTCTGCCGTCAGCATCGCAGTGAAGCAGGCTGGGAACAGTGTTCTGCCGTCAGCATCGCAGTGAAGCAGTCTGGGAACAGTGTTCTGCCGTCAGCATCGCAGTGAAGCAGGCTGGGAACAGTGTCCTGCTGTGTTGCCTGATGGCATTAAGCTCACAACCTAATTGTGGAATTTCTGAAGGAGTCATCTTGTGCTCACCAGGACACTTTGCAAGATTATCGATACAAAAGGAAAATAACAATTTATACTGTATGAGAACAAAGTGTTGAATACACATTAGATATGATTTTCTGATATGCTAAATAATCCTCAGTGTGTTAAGAATTATGCTGACAACCAATTTGAATGTACTGAAAGTTATATACATTAATAGATAGGGCCTTGTATGACCCACCTTAACTCCAAGAAATCACTGCAGGAGTTCCTCAGGATAATGCCCAAGGTCCAACCATCTTTAGTTGCTTCACAAATGACCATCCTTTCATCATAAGGGCAGATATGGTGATGTTCACAGACAATGTTCAGCACCATTTGCAACTCTTTAGATTCTGAAGCAGTCCATATCCTCAACATCATCTAGGACAAAGCAGCCCACTTAAATGGCACCCCCTCCACCACCTTAAAAATGCATTCCCCCCACCAGCAAATAGAAAGAACATGTACACACACTGCTTATTTCAGCTAAACTACAGAAATGATTGCCATTTGCTGACTCATTCCTCAGGTTAATGCCTTGACCAATCAGGGTTAAACTTTCTTGTTTAAATTTCAAACAATGCTTGGCAGTTAACTGTCAGGTACCATCAACTGGTACATTTTCCATAGCAAAATCTCTCCTTGCCACCAATCAACACTCTTTTCTCAGACAGTATAAATTGTTGTTCTCCCTTGTTTTGTATTTTTACACTGTGCAAGACAAAAGAGTCTCTTTGTTTCAGCATTACCTATGGTGTGTACTGCCAAACAATTATAAATAATTTCTATCTAAAATACCATTGAGTTATCAGAACGGATTTTAAAAGGAGACATATGAATTGATTGCAGCGACAGCAACAACCACTGAACACAAGAAACAGAAGCAGGAGCAAGCAACCAGGCCCTTTGATATAATTATGCTGACCTATGCTGGCATCAACTCCTTTCTCTGTGCCATTTCTTTATAGCCCTTTATTCCTCAATCTATCAAATTATTATCTACCTCCAATTTAAATATTTGTAATAATCCAGCCTTGAATACCCTTTGGGTCAGAGAATTTCAGAGATTCGCCACTCTCTGCAAGGAGAATTTTTTATCCAGCTGTTTTAAATGACTGCTTCTTTACCTTGAAATGATGTCCTGTTGTTCGAGATTCTCCCACTAGTGAAAACATCTCAACATTGATCCTGTCAAGCCCCCTTGGGATCTTATATGTGATCTAAACTCCATGGAAAACAGGCCCAGACTAATTAGCCTCTCTTGAAAAATAACCCTTTCATCCCAGGGAATTAGCCTGGTGAATCTCTTTTGGACTGCCTCCAATGTTACTATATCCTTTTTAAGGTAAGGGGGCCAAAACTGTACACAGGATTCCAGGTGGGGGCCTCACCAACACACAATATAATTGCAAAAAACACTCTCTATTTTTAAACTCCAGCCCCTTGCAATAGAGGCCAAAATGTCTTTTTGCCCTTAACTACTTGTTGGACTTGCTTGCTAGCTTTTTGTAATCCATGCACTAGAACACGTAGGTCCACTTCACATCTTACTTTCTGACCTATATTTGTATCATTAGCAAACTTGGCAATCATCCCATCCACCCATCCCTTCATCCAAGTCATTTGTATAAATTGTAAATAATGGAGGTCCCAACACTAATCCCAGTGGCACACCACTTGCCAACTTGAAAAAGACCCACTTATGCCTACTCTCTGCTTCCTGTTAGCCAGCCAATCTTCTATTCATGCCAATATGTTACCCTCTGTAACATGAAGTTTTACTTTCCTCAATATCCTTTGATGTGGTACTTTATCAAATGCCTTCTGGTCATCTAGGTACAGTACATCCACATGTTTCTTTTTATCTACAGTACAGGTTACTTCCTCAAATACCTCCAATAAGTTGATAAACATAATTTCTCTTGGGCGTGCCCTTACCACCAGTTTGCTGCGCTACAGTGAGTTTGGTTAATTTGGTGGCCAGCCAAATCTCGGTTCACTGTGGCATGATGGGAGAATCTCACCATTGTGAACAGTGGTAAGATTCCAGTCATTGACTCTACCTGATTAGTTTGAGCTTATCCAAGTTACCTGTTATAACATAAAGTCATAATCATAGAAGGTTACAGCATGGAAACAGGCCTTTCAGCCCAACTTGTCCATGCCGCTCAGTTTTTAACCAGTATGTTATTCCCAATTGCCCACATTTGACCCATATATCTCTATATCCATCTTACACATGCAGCTGTGTAAATGCTTTTTAAAAGACAAAATTGTACCTGCCTCTACTACTACCTCTAGCAGCTCGTTGTAGACACTCACCAGTCTCTGTGAAAAAATTGCCCCTCTGGACTCTTTTGCATCTCTCCCCCGTCACCTTAAACCTATGCCCTCTAGTTTTAGACGCCGCTACCTTTGAGAAAAGATATTGACTTTCTAGCTGATCTATTCCCCTCATTATTTTATAGATCTCTGTAATATCATCCCTCAGCCTCCTACACTCCAGGGAAAGAAGCGCCAGTCTATCCAGCCTCTCTGTATAAGTCCCGGTAGCAGCTTAGTAGATTTTTTCTGTACTCTTTCCATATCCTTTCCATAATAGGGTGACCAGGACTGTACACAGTATTCCAAGTGTGGTCTTACCAACATCTTGCACAACTTCAACAAGACATCCCAACTCCTATATTCAATGTTGTGACCAATGAAACCAAGCACACCGAATATTTTCTTCACCTATGACTCCACTTTCAAGGACCTATGAACCTGTATCCCTACTTTTCTTTGTTCTAAAACTCTCCCCAGTGCCCCACCATTAACTGAGTAAGTCCTGCCCTGGTTCAGTCTACCAAAATGCATCATCTCGCATTTATTAAATTAAACTCCATCTGCCATTCATCAGCCCACTGGCCCAATTGATCAAGATCCCGTTGCAATCCTAGATCCCCTTTTTTTATTGTCCACTATGCCACCAATTTTGGTGTAATCCACAAACTTATTAACCATGGCTGTGATTCTCCTAAAAGCACTGAATTGGTGAAAAAACTGCTCTACATCCTGACTGTTTTCTCAGTTCAGCTTCTCACCTGAATCTCCACACTCTGTGCACTGCAGAAGTCCCCAGTCGCTGCCCTCCCTCCACCCAAACCAACCCTGTCTGCAGAGAGTGCCAGCAGGACCCCCCACATCCAGCGATCACCCCCTAGGCCCTGGCCACAATAGGCTCTACCTCCTTGGCACTGCCCAATGCCCAATGGGCAGTGCTAAGGTGCCCCCTTGGGCATGGGCACTTTGCCCCTTGAGCCCAAGGAGTTTTATTTTTCTAACTAGTTTTCTCTCGTATTCTAATTTCCCTCTTTATTAGTCTTTTAGTCATTATTTACTATTCCTTCGATTCTATTCAGTCTTCTGACCCACCCCCTGTCTTTGCACAATTATATTCTTTACATATGAACACTTGAACGTGCGAATTAGGAGCAGGGGTAGGTCACTTGGCCCCTCCAATCTGCCCTTCCTTTCAGGAAACTGATCTTGATTTGATTTGATTTTGATTTATTATTGTCACATGCATTAGTATACAGAGAAAAGTATTGCTTCTTGCATGCTATACGGACAAAGCATACTGTACATAGTGAAGGAAAAGAGAGAGTACAGAATGTAGTGTTACAGTCATAGCTAAGGTCTGGAAAAAGATCAACTTAATACAAGGTAGATCCATTCAATAGTCTGATGGCAGCAGGAGAAAAACTGTTATTGAGTTGGTTTATACATGTCCTCAGACTTTTGTATCTTTTTCCTGACAGAACAAGGTGTAAGAGAGTATGTCCAGGGTGTATAGTGTCCTTCATTGTGCTGGCTGCTTTTCCGAGGCAGCGGGAAGTATAGACAGAATCAATCGATGGGAGGATAGTTTGCGTGATGGACTGGGCTTCATTCACAACCCTTTGTAGTTTTTTTGTGGTCTTGGGCAGAGCAGGAGCCATGCCAAGCTGTGATACAACCAGAAAGAATGCTTTCTATGGTGCATTTATAAACGTTGGTGAGAGTCATAGCAGGCATGCCAAATTTCCTTAGCCTTCTGAGAAAGTAGAGGCATCAGTCGGCTTTCTTAATTATAGCATCGGCTGGAGGGATCAGGACAGGTGGTTGGTGATCTGGACACCCAGAAACATGAAGCTCTCAGCTATTTCTACTTCATCCCCGTTGATGTAGACAGGGGCATGTCCTCCTGAAGTTGATAACTATCTGCTTCGTTTTATTGACATTGAAGGAGAATTATTGTCGTCGTACCAGTTCACTAGATTCTCTAACAATTTCCTGTACCCCGTCTCATCATTGTTTGAGATCTGGCCCACTACAGGCATATCATCAGCAAACTTGAAAATTGAGTTGGAGGGGAGGGATCTGATTGTAACCTCAATCCTAAATTCCTGCCTCCTCTTTCACCACGCACCACCTCCGCCCCCTCGCCCCCAACCTTGTTGAACAAGGGTGTCTATCTACAGATTGTGTTTTCACTGCCTTTTGAGGAAAAGAGTTCTCAATACTCATTTCTGAGATAAAAATATTCTCCTCATCTCCATCTTAAATAAGTGACCACTTATTTTTCATCAGTGACCCCTAGTTCTAGATCCTCTGACAAGAGGAAACATCCTCTCCACATTTACCCTGTCAAGAGCTTTCAGAAGGTTTCAGTCAAGTTAACCACAGGTGTCTGTCCCTTGGACTTTTTCTTACTTGTTGAGAAGTATCCTGTGTATCCTGAAATATCCCTTTAAATGTTTGCTACTGTATCTCTCATCTACCCCTTAACCTCATCTGCTAATTAACTTTAGCCAGCTTCGCTTTTATGCCCTTATAATTATTTAAGTTTAAAGACACAGTCTCCTTGCCCCCTCAAACTGAATGTAAAATTCAATCGTAAAAATGAGCACTCCAACCTCAGGCTGCCTTCACTATGAGATCATTAATTACTCCCAACTTGTTGCACAATACCAGGTTTAAACCAACAAGTTTTATTCTTGGACCTCTTGCCTGTACAGAATAGAAATTGAAACAGCAGCTTGTGCAACATTCAAATGACATCATTGTCTAATCATGCGACGGGCTCTTAGAGCAATCGTGCCACTACTTAAATATGTAACAGACGGAGACTGAGAACACAGTCTTTGATCTTCCCAAGATTAGCCAGAAGAAATATTTATTAATTCAGCACTGGATCATACGATGAGCAGTCTAACAGGTTGAAGATAGTGGAATGGGTTGAGAGAGGTGATGGTGAGGGAGCTGGGTGCTGTCAGGTTACATGTGATAACTGACACTGTTTTCGCACTGCAGTGTGAGCTATTGTAAACCTCACGCCCATCACTCTGGGAGATGTCAATAAGCTAATTACAGTTACTGGAACGGTAAATGCTCAACATTAAATGATGTTTGTTGTTTGTCTAACCAAAAGTCGCTGGCAGAAATGTCTCGGGAAGCTGTGAGGAATGCCTTATTTGGGGATCGGGGTCATTACTGAGCACAGATGTATTCTCTGTCACCTGTTCTGGGCTCTTGGCATCCCAGTCGTTCAAATGTCACCTCACCCTGGCAGCCTGCAATTCTTACAGCTGATCGCCATGGAGATTCTGCGGCTGCCAGGTAACCATCCAATTATTTTGTTCACATTTTCTGTGTAAAATCTCTGCTAAAGCTTTATGTCAAAGCAGCGAGGAAGAGAATCATCAAAACCATGCAGCACACAGGGAGGTTGTGCAGCTCATCAGGTCTGTGCCTGCTCTTTAGAAGTGCTGTCCAATTAGCTCCAGTTCCTGCTACTCTCGAACCTGCACATTTCACCTCCCCCCCGCGCCCCCCCCACCTTCCTATATATGTGTACAAGCAAAGAGGCAAATCGGAAAAAGAAAACCTCACAAGGAGCAGGAGAGAAGAAGAGAGAGAAAAAAGAACGAGAGACAGAGAGAGAGAGAGAGGCAACAGGGAAAGGAGAGAGAGTGAGACACATCAGAAAGATTAAAGTAAAGGGAAGAGTTAAAGAGATTGTGAAGGAACTAGCTGTTAAACAGTGATTGGCAATGATTTAGTGGGATTTTTCAAGCTTTGTGTGTTAAATGCTGCGAGTTACAGCTTGTCCCAGATTTCTGACAATTCATGTGTCTCTTTGACAGAATCCTCAGAAACAGCAGAAATAAATTGCCCAAACAAGCCCGAGTGAAATATTCTTTCTAATCATTGAACAAAGAGGAAGCGGGAAGGGTGGAGAGGAAATGAGGTGGGGAGGGGGGAAGCATCACTGTTATTCGTTTCTTACAAAAAAGGTTAATACGCCTGTGAATCCTGATCTGGCTGCTACTGATTGAAGTAAATCACCCTGCCCCCTCCCTTATCCCTACCCCTCCCTCATCTTTCCCTCTCTCTCATCCCTTGCTCTCCCTCACCTTTCCTTCTTCCCCATCCCTCTCTATCTCTCATCTTTCCTTCGCCCTCAGCTTTCCCTCTCTTTCATCCCTTCCTCTCCCTCATCTTTCCCCCTCCCTCATCCCTCCTTCTTCCCCATCTTTCTCTTTCCTCTTTATCCCTCATCTTTCCTTCACCCTCATCCTTTCCTCACCCTCATCACTCCCTCGCCCTCAGCACTCCCCTCATAGATGCAGAGTACTGTCTGTGAGGCCTGATCCTAGGCCATGTCAGTTTGCCTCACTGGACCCAAACATTTTGGCTGCAGCTCCATACTGGAGATGTTAATCCCCGAGTCAGGCTGACACTCGAAGGCTGTCTGTCGCAGGAGACATTAAACACAGGCCCCAGATTTCCTCCTCCTCTTAACTTCCCTTCATCCCATCTACCAAGATTTTGAGTAGAGCTCCCCTTCACCTTAGAAGATGAAAGGAATGGTTGTTTAAAGGAAGTACAGCCTCTTCTCTGCAATAAATATACATTGGGACTGGTGGCCTCGATTTTGGTGTCCAGTTGCTAGCGTGAGCTTTGAACCCACGACTTCCTGACTCAGTGGGAGAAGTTGCTACCACTCATAAAATACATCAAATTAAGAGGTCAGTTCAAGCAGGGACACCGTTTGGTTTGGGCTTACAATAAAGAATCCTGTTTGATAAATTTACGAGCAGAGATGGTGGACATCATCCTCCGGCCTCCCAGCCGTGTGCCTCCCGTTAGTGGGACATTGTTTGCCCACAGCGGGATTCCCTGGTCCTGCAGCTGTCAGTGGGAATTCCTATCCCATGCCGGAGGGAAACCTACAGGCCGGGGTGCGCTGGGGACCAGAGAATCCCGCTGGTGTGAATGGACGGCAAATTCCAGCTGGTGACTCTGTCAAAGAGAAAAATATAAATTCTGACCCTGGTGAACAATTTGTTCGTCTTTAAACTGGATCATAAAGTTCACAGATTGAACAAACAGGAGGGGGAGAGAGAGAGACAGAGGGAGGGAGGGAGGGAGACAGAGGGAGGGAGAGAGATAGAGGGAAGGAGAGGGAGATAGAGGGAGAGAGAGAGAGAGATAGAGGGAGGGAGAGAGAGAGACAGAGGGAGGGAGAGAGAGAGACAGAGGGAGGGAGAGAAAGAGACAGAGGGAGGGAGAGAGATAGAGAGGGAGAGAGAGACAGAGGGAGGGAGAGAGACAGAGGGAAGGAGAGGGAGATAGAGGGAGGGAGAGAGAGAGATAGAGGGAGGGAGAGAGAGAGACAGAGGGAGAGAGATCGAGGGAGGGAGAGAGGGAGACAAAGGGAGAGAGACAGAGGGAGGGAGAGAGACAGAGGGAGAGGAAGAGAGATAGAGGGAGGGAGAGAGAGAGATAGAGGGAGGGAGAGGGAGAGAGATAGAGGGAGGGAGAGGGAGAGAGATAGAGGGAGGGAGAGGGAGAGAGATAGAGGGAGGGAGAGGGAGAGAGATAGAGGGAGGGAGAGAGAGAGAGAGATAGAGGGAGGGAGAGAGAGAGAGACAGAGGGAGGGAGAGAGACAGAAGGAGGGAGGGGGAGAGAGACAGAGGGAGGGAGAGACAGAGGGAGGAAGAGAGACAGAGGGAGGGAGAGGGAGACAGAGGGAGGGAGATGGAGACAGAGGGAGGGAGAGGGAGACAGAGGGAGGGAGAGAGACAGAGGGAGGGAGAGGGAGAGAGATAGAGGGAGGGAGAGGGAGAGAGATAGAGGGAGGGAGAGAGAGAGAGATAGAGGGAGGGAGAGAGAGAGACAGAGGGAGGGAGGGAGAGAGAGAGACAGAGGGAGGGAGAGAGAGAGACAGAGGGAGGGAGGGAGAGAGAGAGACAGAGGGAGGGAGGGAGAGAGAGAGACAGAGGGAGGGAGAGAGAGAGAGAGAGACAGAGGGAGGGAGAGAGAGAGACAGAGGGAGGGAGAGAGAGAGAAAGAGAGAGAGAGACAGAAGGAGGGAGGGGGAGAGAGACAGAGGGAGAGAGATAGAGGGAGGGAGAGGGAGAGAGATAGAGGGAGGGAGAAGGAGAGAGATGGAGGGAGAGAGAGAGGGATAGAGGGAGAGGGAGAGAGATAGAGGGAGAGGGAGAGAGATAGAGGGAGGGAGAGGGAGAGAGATAGAGGGAGGGAGAGGGAGAGAGATAGAGGGAGGGAGAGGGAGAGAGATAGAGGGAGGGAGAGGGAGAGAGATAGAGGGAGGGAGAGGGAGAGAGATAGAGGGAGGGAGAGAGAGAGAGATAGAGGGAGGGAGAGAGAGAGAGATAGAGGGAGGGAGAGAGAGAGAGAGACAGAGGGAGGGAGAGAGAGAGAGACAGAGGGAGGGAGAGAGAGAGAAACAGAGGAAGGGTGAGGGAGAGAGACGGAGGGAGAGGGAGAGAGACAGAAGGAGGGAGAGGGAGAGACAGAGGGAGGGAGAGAGAGAGACAGAGGGAGGGAGATGGAGACAGAGGGAGGGAGAGGGAGACAGAGGGAGGGAGAGAGACAGAGGGAGGGAGAGGGAGAGAGATAGAGGGAGGGAGAGGGAGAGAGATAGAGGGAGGGAGAGAGAGAGAGATAGAGGGAGGGAGAGAGAGAGACAGAGGGAGGGAGGGAGAGAGAGAGACAGAGGGAGGGAGGGAGAGAGAGAGACAGAGGGAGGGAGGGAGAGAGAGAGACAGAGGGAGGGAGGGAGAGAGAGAGACAGAGGGAGGGAGAGAGAGAGAGAGAGACAGAGGGAGGGAGAGAGAGAGACAGGGAGGGAGAGAGAGAGAAAGAGAGAGAGAGACAGAAGGAGGGAGGGGGAGAGAGACAGAGGGAGAGAGATAGAGGGAGGGAGAGGGAGAGAGATAGAGGGAGGGAGAGGGAGAGAGATAGAGGGAGGGAGAAGGAGAGAGATGGAGGGAGAGAGAGAGGGATAGAGGGAGAGGGAGAGAGATAGAGGGAGAGGGAGAGAGATAGAGGGAGGGAGAGGGAGAGAGATAGAGGGAGGGGGAGGGAGAGGGAGAGAGATAGAGGGAGGGAGAGGGAGAGAGATAGAGGGAGGGAGAGGGAGAGAGATAGAGGGAGGGAGAGGGAGAGAGATAGAGGGAGGGAGAGAGAGAGAGATAGAGGGAGGGAGAGAGAGAGAGAGACAGAGGGAGGGAGAGAGAGAGAGACAGAGGGAGGGAGAGAGAGAGAAACAGAGGAAGGGTGAGGGAGAGAGACGGAGGGAGAGGGAGAGAGACAGAAGGAGGGAGAGGGAGAGACAGAGGGAGACAGAGACAGAGGGAGGGAGAGAGAGAGACAGAGGGAGGGAGAGGCAGAAACAGAGGGAGGGAGAGAGAGAGAGGAGGGAGGGAAGGAGAGACAGAGGGAGAGAGAGAGGCAGAGGGAGGGAGAAAGAGAGGGAGACAGAGCAAGTGAGAGAGACAGAGGGAGGGAGAGAGAGAGAGGGAGGGAGAGGGAGGGTGGGAAACAGAGGGAGAGTGGGAGACACAGGGAGGGAGAGACAGAGAGAGGAAGAGGGACAAAGATACAGTCGCCTGGAGCCACACTGTGATGAATGGCAAATATAATCACTGTAAGGAGCATCAAACTGAACAAGCCCAGGGGAAGCTAACGAGTGGCCTTTCAAAAAGCTCATCAATATTTAACATCCAGCAATCAGAGAAGCCTGAGGAGGATGACCAGGTTAGGATATATATATATAAAATAAAATGCTCAAAGAATCCCTCAAACTGACAGATATCCCTCAGGGCAAGAGAAGATAAAATTAAACAACAGAAGATGTTTTTCTGCTTTACTTATGGTGTTTGTGGGAGGCCAAGAGGGAGATAAAATGAAAGGAATTGTCTCTCGCAGGGAAAACAGGATGTTAAATAATGCAGTTAGTGTTTAGTAATAGTCGCTTCCCACGGGAGCAGTTATTTTAGCTACCTTCAGTTTTCCATCCACCGCAAAGTGCCTTCAATATTCTCCAGTCTCAGGAGAACTGCTTCAACTTCCTTTCCATTCACAGTCAGCACCACCACCAATCCATGTCCCCACTCAGATTAGCAAACCCCACCCACACACCAAATCCTCACCCACCCACTCAGTCTGCCAGCCCTCAATCCCCAATGACACACCTTCTCCCCATAGCCATCAATCCCCAATGACACACCTTCTCCCCATAGCCCTCAATCCCCAATGACACACCTTGTCCCCATAGCCCTCAATCCCCAATGACACACCTTCTCCCCATAGCCATCAATCCCCAATGACACACCTTCTCCCCATAGCCCTCAGTCCCCAATGACACACCTTCTCCCCATAGCCCCCAATCCCCA
The DNA here is from genome assembly GCF_965287045.1 of Carcharhinus amblyrhynchos. Taxonomy (NCBI): domain Eukaryota; kingdom Metazoa; phylum Chordata; class Chondrichthyes; order Carcharhiniformes; family Carcharhinidae; genus Carcharhinus; species Carcharhinus amblyrhynchos. The sequence continues at coordinate 86,737,366 of NC_137332.1, read as the reverse complement.
ATGACACACCTTCTCCCCATAGCCCCCAATCCCCAATGACACACCTTCTCCCCATAGTCCTCAATCCCCAATGACACACCTTCTCCCCATAGTCCTCAATCCCCAGTGACACACCTTCTCCCCATAGCCCCCAATCCCCAGCTACACACCTTCTCCCCATAGTCCTCAATCCCCAGTGACACACCTTCTCCCCATAGCCTTCAATCCCCAGCCACCCACTATTTCCCAAAGACCCAATCCCCAGATACCCACCATCTCACCATATCCTCAATCATACCTATTAGCCCTTATCCTTCGATCACTATTTCCCCACAGCCCTCAATCTGCAACTACTCACTTTCTCCCTCCAGCTCTCAATCCCCAGCCACACACTTTCTCCCCTTTGCCCTCAATCCCCAGTAACACATCTTCTTCCCTCCAACCCTCAATCATACCTATCCACTATCTCTCCCTCTGTCACTATCTTTGTATTCCTTCAATCATACCTACCCACTGATTTCCCTGAGCCCTAATCCCATTTTCTCCCCATATCCCCAAGTACCCACCTTCTCCACATATCACTTAATCCCACCATCTCCCTTTATCTCTCAATCGTACGTATCCAATATATCCCCATATCCCTCAAAATGACGTTTTCTCCAGATCCCACTTTCTTCTCAGATCCCTCAATCCCACCTTCTCCCTAGATGCCTCAATCTCTCTTTTTCCTCAGATCTCCAATGTCTCCACCTTCCCAAATCCAGCACGGAAACAGACCCTGCCTCATCCATGCTGACCAGACTTCCTAAACTGAACAATTTTCCTGTGTTTGGCCCATATCCCTCTAAGTGTTCCTATCCATGGCTGATTTGTTATGGTCTCAACCCACTTTGCCATCTGCGCTCCCATCACTCTTATCTACAGGTTGCAAAGCATCCATATCCTGTTACCCTTGCAAATAGATTTAATTAATGAGGACACAGTACATAGATCAGGTTTGTATTTCTGTGCATTTGGGGACAATGAATGATTCAATTGTGATGATAAAAATAGTTCATTAATCTGTTAGAGTTGAGACTGAGAAGCTATTTCTTGTCGCAGACTAAATCCGGAATCAGAGGACAAATTTTCAAACTTCGAGTCAGTCTCTTTTGGGGGTGGTGTTCGGAAGCATTTCATAGAATCATAGAATCCGTACAGCACAAAAGGAAGCCATTCGGCCCATGAAGTCTGCACCATCCAAAATCCCACCCAGGCCCCATTCCCACATATTTACCCGACTAATTCCCTGACAGTAGGGTCAATTCAGGATGGCTTATCAACCTAACCCACACATCTTTGGATTTCTTCACACAAGACGCAAGTTAAAGTCTTGGGGAACATGGGTTCAAATCCCGCCGTATCAGTTGGTGGATTTTAAACTCAAATAATAAATCTGGAAATGAAATTTGGACTTAGTAACAGTGACCTTGAAACTATCAGTGATTGTTGTAAAAAGCCATCTGGTTCACTAATGTCATTCAGGGTAGGAAATTTGCCGTCCTCACCTGGTCTAGCCCACATCTGACTCCAGACCCACAGAAATGTGGTTGACTCTGAACTGCCCTCTGTAGTGGCTGAATGAGACACTCAGCCTGAGGACAGGTAGGGGGTGGACAACAAATGCTGACCTTTCCAGTGACACCCACATCCTAAATAAAACATTGGGGGCGATCTTACTGGCTCATCACACCAGTCAGTAATCAGTTTCATGGCTGGTTTCTCACCTCTCGCAATATTACCAGCTTGTATAAGGTCATTTTAACATTATTAGTGAGATTGGGACACAATTGTTTGGCTCACTTGCCTTAACAGCCTCACAGGTGGAGCTCCTCACTGACAATGATCACCTATGGTGCCGCACCAACAGGGACCTAATGTGAGGCTCACTAGTGGGCCCGAAGGCCATTGAGACCCCCCTGGAGGTCAGGGGTAGGGGCAGGAAGTGTTCTTTGCCAGCCCTAGTACTGTCAGCCTGGGACCCTGACAATGCCTGCTGGGCATTCTGGCATTGACAGCCTGGTGCCCTGGCAGTGCCCACCAGGCACCCTGGCACTGACAGTTGGCACTACCTAAAGGAGAGTGCGGGGCCTGATGGGTTGGGGCCTGAAGGGGGAGGGTATGAAGGGACAGAGCATGAAGGGAAGGCAGGGCATGGGGAGCTCCATAGGGCAGCATTCTCTGCATTGGAGATCAACGGGGTAGCAATTGGAGGGTTGGTGGTACAGTACCGGAGGAGGTGTGGAGTGTAACAATCTCCAAATGCTCTGTATACTCTTGTACATTGTACACTGGGAGATCAGGGCACACATGCAATAGCGCCATCTAGCAGTCTGCAACTGGCTTCCTCGCATGTCCACTCTGTCCACTCCCCCTACTGGCAAGAATCTCATTTTTTTCCTAAGTGCCATAAGACAGCATCTGAGAACTTGTCCAAAAAATGGATGTGAGTCTCTTTCATTTTCACACTGATTTGATACTTAGATTTTTTTTTGATAAGATCACCCCCAAATAGAGTAGTGAAAATTTGCAACCCTCTCCCCAAAAGCTGTTAATGCTGAGGGTCAGTCAGAGCTTTCAATACTGAGATTGTTAAGACTTCTGATGGGAAAGGGTATCAAGGGATGTGGAACAAAAGTGGGGAAATTGAGTTAGAATACACATCAGAAATGGCAGAATAAATTGAAGGGGCTAAATGGCCTCCTCCAGTCCCTATGTCCAGGTGTTTGGAGGTTGGAGTCAGGAATAAATTAAGACATGAGTCACTGGGATGAGTCTGGACACTTGTACTGGTGTGGTTGCAGAGATCAGGAGGGGTATGAGGGAAAGGGTGACTCGGAGGGGAGGAGAAGGAATAGACAAACATAAAGACCGCTGACATTGAGTTTGGAGCCAAGCTTACCAGAGAATGTCAGCACAATCGCTTGGAGAGCTGTGTTTGGGGAAGGTGTTGCACTGAGGGGTGCAGGGGCTAATGGTTATCTCACCGCAAGTGATTAACACCCCTCATTTCATGCGCTCTCAAACTCCATCATCACTATTTAAAGGTTGAACTCAGCAGCTTCACTCAGTGCTGGTCTTTTAATAAATCATTTGATGACGATAAAGAACAATTTTAATCAAACCAGCAGCACTGACACGACTGTAGTGAAGGGACTCCCAAGGGATGCTCCTCAGACTGAGCCGAGCTGGCGAGAGGAGTTGGGCAGGATAAGGAGATTATTGAAGCTTGCCACTGAGATGCCATCCTGTAACTCAGTCCCGGATATCAGCTATTTTAGTTTATCTACAAGTCTCTCTATCTCGAGTATAGGAAGGAAACTTTACAGAATGGCCTGCTGATTCACCCAGTTGGTGTTTTAACCCCTGTGGGTCTCACTACAAGACAATGAAACGGGAGAAAGGCCCAGCACTTGGCGGTTTAATTTCCAGTGATGTACATGGCAATTTTATATCATTTAACTATTTACAGAAGCAGAAATGTCTTTACTGTTATCTAAAAGTGGTTGAACTGCCACTGGAGAGCGATGAGTTCTCCATCTCTGGTGGTCGGAGTCATGGTGTCAACCTTCAACTCTTTCCTTTCTGTTACAGGCTCCTGGCGACGGCTGCAACACACTTCAACCTGCGCACCCTGAGGGCAGTCCGTGTGCTGAGACCACTAAAGCTGGTGTCAGGAATTCCCAGTGAGTTCACGTTAGCAGGGTGGCAAAAGTCTGTATATAACTCGCTCATCTCTGGGTAGCGGGATTACCTGACAGGCCTAGGCATTGACACAGACTGAGGATTTTCTACACTGTCCCTATTAAACACCCCCAGGACAGGTACAGCACAGGGTTAGATACAGAGACAATCTCCCTCTAGTAGCCATCAAACACTCCCAGGACAGGTACAGCACAAGGTTAGATACAGAGTAAAGTTCCCTCTACACTGTCCCATCAAACACTCCCAGGACAGGTACAGCACAGGGTTAGATACAGAGACAAACTCCCTCCAGTTCCCATCAAACACTCCCAGGACAGGTACAGCACAAGGTTACATACAGAACAAAGTTCCCTCTACACTGTCCCCATCAAACACTCCCAGGACAAGGTACAGCACAGGGCTAGATACAGAGTAAATGTCCCTCTACACTGTCCTGATCAAACACTCCCAGGACAGGTACAGCATGGGGTTAGATACAGAGTAAAGCTCTCTCTACACTGTCCCCCATCAAACACTCCCAGGACAGGTACAGCACGGGGTTAGATACAGAGTAAAGCTCCCTCTACACAATCACCATCAAACACTCCCAGGACAGGTACAGCACAGGCATACAGGCATCTTGACCAACAGAATATGGCTGCCACTCTTAGTCTTATTCCTGTCCAAATAACAGTGGAAAGAGGATAGCAGACTGCCTCAGAAATTGGGACTTTGATGTATCCTCAGGGATGCCCAGGAAAGCTGAAGCTAATTTCTCATCCAAAAGATGGTAGTTTCATCAGTGCTGCATTCTCTCAGTATGGCAGAGAGGGACAGCCTGCAATACATGCTCACGCCCGTGGAGTGGGACTTGATTCATCGGCGACCCAGATAGCCATGCTAACAACCATTGAAATGGAAGGAGACCATTCAGTCACTCACACCTGTTCCTACATTTTGTCAGAGTAGGTTGATCCATGGCCTAACTCCATACACTCAACCTTGTCTCATACCCCTTAATAACTTTGCATAGCAACAATCTATCAATCGCAGAATTAAAATTACCAGTGGAGTACTATTAATTGCATTCACAGAAAAGAATTCCAAATTTGTACAACCATTCGTGTGTAGAAGTGTTTCCTAATGTAATTCCTCAAAGATCTTGCTCCAAATTTTTGACTAAAGCTCCTAGCCCTCAACTCCGTAGGGGTAGAAATAGTTTCCTTCTACTTACCTAATCTGTCACATACATAAGAACATCAGAGATAGGAACAGGAATAGACCCGTTGAAACCCTCCACCAATCAGTAAGATCATGGCTGAACTGATTGTGATATTAACTCCACTTTCCTGTCTACTCCCAACTCTCCTATCGATCAAAACTATGTTTAATTCAGCCTTGAATAAATTTAATGACTGCTCCCTGAAGAATAGAATTTCAAAAATTAATGACTTTTTGAGTGACGAAATTCCTCCTCCTCTGTTTTAAATTGAATCCCCTTAATTTGAAATTCGCTCCCCCCACCCCCCCGTTCTATTTTCTCTCAGTGTCTACACTGAACACAATCTGATATGTTTCTAAAAAGAATGTCTAATTTTTCTAAATTCTAATGACAGTGGGCCCAATGTTTCCTCATAAGACAAATCCCTTCATCCCAGGGATCAGCCTAGTGAGCCTATTCTGAACCTTTTTGCAAACATATAAGGAGACCAAAATTTTACGCATTACTCAGGGTGCAGACTCACAAATGCCCTGCACAGTTGTAGCAAGACTTCTGTACTTTTATACTCCATTTACCTTGTAATAATTTTATTTAATTACTTACTGTCCCTGTTATTCTGTTATTCATGTACAAGGACACCCATTCCCTCTGTACTTTTGCATTCTGCGGTATTTCTCCATTTAAGTATTATCCTGCTTTTCTATTCTTCCTGCCAAAATGGACAACTCACATTTTTCCCACACACTCCATTTTGCCCATTAACCTATCTGTAACCCTTTGCAGACTCTTGGTCACAACTTGCTTTCCTACCTATTTTTGTCCCATCAACAAATTTGACTGTAACAGATTTATTGGGTGGGGTTTTTCTCTCTCTCTCTGCAGGGTGTCTTGTAGTGACAGGCGGAGTGCCACTTGCTGGCGATGAGATCTTATGGTCCACTGTTGTCAAATGTGTTTCCCATTGAAAGCTCCCCTTGAGGTCAGGAAACCTTGGTGATTGTGCATGAATGGCAGTAAAATTTCAGCAAACAATACAGATTGTAAATAGATGAGGGCTCAGCATGATCCCTGCAGAACTAGATAGAGCTTGTTAACCCGAAAATGATCCTTTTCCTCCAGCTCTCTGTCTCCTGTTAATTAGCCAATCCTCTAACCATGCTAATACATCACCTCCAACACCACAAGCTCTTATTTTATATGGCACATTACCAAATGCCTTTTGGAAATCCAAATACTGGATCCACCCTACTTGTTACAACCTCAAAGAACTTTAATAAACTTGTCAAACACGATTTCCCATTCGCAAACCATGTTTACTTTTCCTGATTGTATGATGATGTTTTAAATTTCCTGCTACTATCCCTTTAATGATGGATTGGAATTTTCCTAATGGCAGATGAAAAGTCAGCATGCCTATAGTTTCCTTCTTTTTGTCTGGAGGCATCTTGAGGGGAATCGCTTGATAGAGCAGACGCAGCACGGTTTCGTTAAGGGGAAGTCGTGTCTGACAAATTTATTGGAGTTCTATGAGGATGTGTCTAGGGCGGTGGATAGAGGAGAGCCGGTAGACGTGGTCTTTCTTGATTTTCAGAAGGCGTTTGACAAGGTGTCTCACAAGAGGCTATTGCAGAAGGTAAGGGGGCATGGAGTTGGGGGTAGGGTGTTAGCGTGGATAGAGGATTGGCTGTCTAATAGGAGGCAGAGAGTGGGGGTCAATGGGTGCTATTCGGATTGGCGGTTGGTGACCAATGGAGTGCCCCAGGGGTCGGTGCTGGGGCCTCAGCTATTTACCATTTATATAGATGATCTGGAGGAGGGAACCAAGTGTATGGTGTCGAAATTTGCTGATGACACCAAGATTGGTGGAACGGCAAATTGCGCGGAGGGTGTGGAGAGTCTGCAGAAGGATCTAGATAGGCTGGGCAAATGGGCCAGGAACTGGCAAATGGAATTTAATGTTGGCAAGTGCGAGGTGGTCCACTTTGGTAGGAATAATGGTAGGAAGAACTATTACTTACGTGGCGAAAAACTGCAGCAGGCGACGGTGCAGAGGGACCTCGGGGTCCTTGTGCATGAGTCGCAAAAACCCAGCCTGCAGGTGCAGCAGGTGGTCAGGAAGGCGAATGGGATGCTGGCCTTCATAGCGAGGGGGATTGAATATAAAAGTAGGGAGGTCTTGCTGCAGCTGTATAGGGCACTGGTGAGGCCGCAGCTGGAGTACTGTGTGCAGTTTTCGTCGCCGCACTTACGCAAGGATATTTTGGCCTTGGAGGGAGTGCAGAGGAGGTTTACTAGGCTGATACCGGAGTTGAGGGGGTTGAGCTATGAGGAGAGGCTGAATAAACTAGGCTTGTACTCGTTAGAGTTTAGAAGAATGCGGGGAGATCTCATTGAGACATATAAGATGTTGAATGGGATGGATAGGATAGAGGTGGAGAGACTCTTCCCGCTCAGAAAGGACAGTAGGACTAGGGGGCATAGCCTCAAGATAAAGGGGGGTGCGGTTTAGAACGGAGTTGAAGAGGAACTTCTTCACTCAAAGGGTGGTGAATCTCTGGAATTCTCTGCCCGTTGAAGTGGTGGAGGCTACCTCGCTAAATATTTTTAAGACGCGGGTTGATGGGTTTTTGATAAGAGAGGGGATTAAGGGTTATGGGGAGAGGGCAGGAATGTGGAACTGAGCCACAACAGATGAGCCATGATCTTATTGAATGGCAGGGCAGGCTCGAAGGGCTAGATGGCCTACATTAGATGGCTCCTATTTCTTATGTTCTTATGTCTTGCTCATCTTTTGAATAGTTGTGTTATGTTTGCAAATTTCCACTTTGCTGAAAACTTTTCAGAATCTAGGGAATTTTGGAAGGTTATTGCTAATGCGTCTGCTATCCTTGCCATCACTTATTTTAATTGCCTAGGATGCAGCCCATCAGGTCCAGGGGATTGGCCAGCCTTTAGTATCATTAGTTTTCCCATTTGCCGATTTCTTTCCCAATCTTCTAACTGACCATTAACCACCTCAGCTTTATACGCATATTATTTCATTTTGATACCATTCTTTAAGTCTTTTGTTAACTAATGTGCACCCTCCCCATAAAGTCTTTCTCAATGGGATACATACTAGAAAAGAGTTATAAATTATCTATTTCAGTGTCTGTCATTGCTTCTCTATTATACTATTTTAGCCAATTTTCCCATTCCACTTTAGCCTTCCTACTGAAGTAATTGTCCTTATTTTAATTTAATACACGAGTTTTAGACCCACATTTCTCACCCTCAAAGAGAATGTGGAATTTCATCATCATATGATCATTCTTGCCTCGATCCTTTACTATAAGGTCATTAATTAACCCTGTCTTGTTACACATTATCACCTATAATATAATCTGCTCCTTGGATGTTTATTGATGTACTATTCTAAGAAATGGTCCCAAATATATTCTATCCTTTTCCAAGTTGATCTATCCAAGCTATAAGATTGCCCATAATTATTGCAGTACCTTTCTTACAAACCTCTTGATTTATATTTCATCTGTAGTGTAGCTACTGTCATGGGGCATATAAGCTACTCCCAGTACTGACTGATTTCCTTTGCTTTCTCTTATCACTGTTCAAATTTAGCCCAAAGGTAGGGGAGTCTAAAACTAGAGTGCATAGGTTTAAGGTGAGAGGGGGAGAGATACAGAAGAGTCCAGAGGGTGTGAGTGTCTGGAACAAGCTGGAACAAGATAGTAAGTAGAGGCAGGTACAATTTTATCTCTTAAAAAGCATTTAGACAGTTACATAGGTAACATAGATATAGAGGGATATGGACCAAATGGGGGCAATTGGGACTTGCTTTATGGTTTAAGAAAAAGGGCAAAATGAACAAGTTGGGCCAAAGGGCCTGTTTCCATGCTGTAAACCTCTATGACACGAAATTGATTTGAATTATTGATCCTCCAAAGCAAAATCATTCTCGGTGTTGTAATGTTTTCATACACTATTAACAGGGTTACCCCACCTCCTTTTCCTTTCTTCCTGTTCTTCTGAAATTTCAAAAGCTCTTGAATGTTCAGGTCCCAGCCTTCATCATTTTGCAACCATGTTTCTGTAGTGACTATCATATCATACTCATTTATTTCTATCTGTGGTATAAGTTTATTCATCTTGTTACAAATGATGTGTGCATTCAGCAAATGGTCTTTAACCCTATCCTTGCACAATTTTCCCTATTCTGATGCCCTCCTGTGTTTATACATTCCATGCTTTTCTGTCATGCTCTAGTTGTCACTATCCCGATCATTAGGATACAATTTCCTGTTTCTCTAATGCTGGTGCCAGTTGTCCATGAATCAAACCCCATTTCTCCCACACCAATCTTTGAACCATACATTCAACATTCTAATCTGATTAACCCTATGGGAATTTGCTTGATGGGTCAGATAATAATCTATGGATTACTATCTTTTTGCTTGATGGGTCAGATAATAATCTATGGATTACTACCTTTGTGGCTCTCTTTTTTTAATTTAGCCCCACCTAATCATATACCCTTCACAGGAATTCTTTCCGAGTTCTTCCACGTTATCCATACCCATGTGGTCCACGACAACTGTATTCTTCCCTCCAATTCAAAATTCCTGTCTAGCCATTCCTGTCTGGCCTTAACTTTGTCCTGAAATATCTTGAAAATGTCAATCCGATCATCCCTTAACCTTCTAAATTCTGGAGAATATAATCATTGCAGTTCAGATACCATTCTGGTAAATCTGCACTGCACTGCCTCAAGGCCAGTAAATCCTTCCGCAGGTGTGGTGCACAGAACTGTTCACAATAACTCCAGCTATAATCCGATCTGGGCTTTGTGTAATTGAAACATAATTTTGACCCCCTTATATTTCAGTTCTCTGGATATAAAGGCCAACTGTGCATTAGTCTATTGGATCGAAATGTCAGTGAACAGGTGAAAGATTTCAATCACTTTATCCTGAATTTATCTGTGTAGACAAAAGGCATTAGTCTAACTGGTCTTCAATTCCCTGAGGAAGGCAAATTATTGTAGATGCTGGACTCTAAAACAAAAACAGAAAATGCTGGAAAACCTCAGCAGCTCTGTTAGCATCTGTGGAGAGAGAATAGAGACAAAGTTTTGTATCTGGATGACACTTAGAGGATTCTCTCTCCACAGGTGCTGTCAGACCTGCTCAGATTTTCCAGCATTTTCTGTTTTTGTTTTAGTTCCTTGACCTCTCTCTTTCACCTTTCTTAAACAATGGAGTGACATAAATAAACACGTCCCAATCTGAGAGAACTCTAGAAGATTATACTTTGGGCATCTACAATGTTCTCACTAACAAGAGCAGCATGGTGGCACGATGGTTATCACTGCTGCCTCACAGCGCCAGGGACCTGAGTTCAATTCCCGGCTTGGGTCACTATCAGTGTGGAGTTTGCACATTCTCCCCATGTCTGCGTGTGTTTCTGCTGGGTGCTCTGGTTTCCTCCTACAGTCCAAAGATGTGTAGGTTAGGTTGATTGGCCATGGTAAATTACCCATATTATCAGAGGGATTAGCAGGGTAAATATATGGGCTTATGGGGATTGGGCCTGGGTTGCTTGTGGGCAGTGCAGACTCGACGGGCTGAATAGCCTTCTTCTGCATTGTAGGGATTCTTTGAACTCTCTCTGAAACTCTGGGTATACAGTTGGTCCTGAGGATTTGTTACTGTTTAGGGTTATTATTTTCTCCATCACTGTCATTTGTGTTCATTTTGTTGAGTTCCTGCCCCTGATTCTACACTAGTTTTCTAGTAATGTTGGGTTTGCTGACCTCTTCCTCTGCTGTAAGTACTGATGCAGAGCAAATAAATATTTAATATATTCACCACTTTATCACTGTGATCAGTTTTAAGTAGCCCACACTGTTCCTGACCACCCTCTTTTCCGAATGTAATCAGGATGCTTTTTAATTCCCTTGCAAGTTTTCTCATACTCTTTTTCTGTAGCTCTTACCATCTGTTTCGTTACCCATTGTTTGTCTTTGTATCTTCCTCATTCACCAGGGTCTGTGCTATTTTTTGTAATTTTGTCTGATGATTCTTTTAGTTTTATGTTGTCTTTTACCTCCTTAGTTTTCCATGGCTGTCTTTATGGGTAAGTAGAGTTCTTGTCCCTTAGGGGTATAAATTGGTTCTGTATCACGTTAAAAAAATTTTTGATCACCTCTCACTGATCTTCTGTCATTTGACATATTATCAGATTTGTTCCATTTGCTGTGGACTGTCTCTGTCTCAATCAATTGAAATCAGCCTTACCTAAATATAGAATCTTAATAGCTGTTCCACATTTCTCCCTTTCAAACATTGTTTTGAATCGATCATATTATGATATAAATATATAAACGTTCATGCATCATTAGGTGATAAGTTAAATTTGGCTCATTACTCATTATTCAATCTAATATGAGCTGCCCTCTGCTGTTTCTAGAACATATCATTGCAGAAAACTACCTCAACACGTTCGAGATTCACTCCGTTTCTGATGTGTGTTAGTCTGCTTTCTCCAATCTGTATAGAAACAATAATCTCCAGAGCTGTACACAACTAAGTGAAATTCTTAATTTTATCCAGAAAGTCTGCGCAGCCTGCTCACCTCTCATTATACCCTCACTGATTATTAAAGTGATTTCATCTTTAATCTCTAAGGCATTCCTCTTATTTAGCCATTTCCCAATCTTTCCTGGAGACATTATAAATCCAGGAGTTTAATTTAGACAAACGCGAGGTGATGCATTTTGGTAGATTGAACCAGGGCAGGACATACTCAGTTCATGGTAGGGCACTGGGGAGAGGTACAGAACAAAGAGATCTAGGGGTAAATGTTCATAGCTCTTTGAAAGTGGAATCACAGGTGGACAGAGTGGTGAAGAAGGCATTCGGCATGCTTGGTTTCATTGGTCAGAACATTGAATACAGGTGTTAGGATGTCCTGTTGAAGTTGTACAAGACATTGGTAAGGTTATAGTTGGAATGCTGTGTACAGTTCTGGTCACCCTATTATAGAAAGGATATTATTAAACTAGAAAAAGTGCTGAAGACACTTAATAAGATGCCACCAGGACTTGATGGTTTGAATTATAAAGAGAGGCCGGATAGACTGGGAATTTTTTCTCTGGAGCGCAGAAAGCTGAAGGGTGATCTTTTTGAGGTCTATAAAATAACGAGGGACATAGATAAGCTAGATAATCAATATCTTTTCCCAGAGGTAGGGGAGTCTAAAACTAAAGGGCAGAGGTTTAAGGTGAGAGGGCAGAGATACAAAAGGGTCCTGAGGGACAATTTTTTCATACAGAGTGTAGAGTGTCTGGAACAAGCTGCTGAGGTAGCAGTAGACCCGGGAACAATTTTGTCTTTTAAAAAGCATTTAGACAGTCATATGGGTAAGATGGATATGGAAGGATATGGGCCAAATGCAGGCAATTGGAACTTGATTAGGGGTTTAAAAAAAAGTATGGCATAGACAAGTTGGGCCAAAGGACCTGTTTCCACGCTGTAAATCTCTATGACTCTCTGATTCTCTCTGCCTCTCATCGACTCTCTCTGACTCTCTGACTCTCTCCACCTCTCTCTGACTCTCCACCTCTCTCTGACGCTCCGCCTCTCTCTGACTCTCTCTGCGCCTCTACACCTCTCTCTGACTCTCTCCGCCTCTCATCGACTCTCTCTGACTCTCTCCGCCTCTCATCGACTCTCTCTGACTCTCCCTGACTCTCTGACTCCCTCTGTCCCTCTCCAAATTTCTCCGACTCTCTCCGCCTCTCTCTGACTCTCCACCTCTCTCTGACTCTCTCTGTCCCTCTCTGTCTCTCTCGCACTCTTCTGACTCTCCGACTCTCTCTGACCCTCTCTGTGCCTCTACACCTCTCTCCGCCTCTCATCAACTCTCTCTGACTCTCCACCTCTCTCTCTGATTCTTTCTGCCTCTCTTCACCTCTCTCCACCTCTCTCTGACTCTCCACCTCTCTGACTCTCCGACTCTCTACCTCTCTCTGAATCTCCGCCTCTCTGCCCCTCTCCACCTCTCTCTGACTTTCCACCGCTCTCTGACTCTGTCTGATTCTCTCTGCCTCTCTAGTCTTCCTGCTGTTTTTATATGTTGCTTTCTACACTGTCCCCCTCAGGTTCAATCTCTCTGACTTGCCATGGTTACTTGTGTGATGAATAGTTGGGGAGAGGTGACCTGAGTGGTTGGCAGAGCATTATTGGATTCTGACATGTGGCTACTCTGAATGAGTCATTCTGATTCCTATTTTATCTTCCTCCCTATAGGTTTGCAGATTGTACTGAAGTCTATTATAAAGGCAATGGTGCCCCTTCTCCAGATTGGCCTCCTCCTCTTCTTTGCTATCCTCATGTTTGCCATCATCGGGCTGGAGTTCTACTATGGCAAGCTGCACCTAACTTGCTACGCCAAGAATACTGGTGAGTGCCCTTAACCAATCACGAACCAGGAGAGCCCTTCACCAGCCACAATCCAGGAGAGCCCTTGACCAATCACAATCCAGGACAGCCCTTGACCAATCACAGTCCAGGAGAACTCTTGACCAGTCACAAACCAGGAGAATCCTTGACCAATCACAAATCAGGAGAGCCCTTGACCAATCACAAATCAGGAGAGCTCTTGACCAATCACAAATCAGGAGAGCTCTTGACCAATCACAAATCAGGAGAGCCTTTGACCAATCACAAATCAGGAGAGCTCTTGACCAGTCACAAACTGGGAAAGCCGTTGTCCAATCACAAACTAGAAAAGATCTTGACCAGTCACAAACAGGGCGAGTACTTGACCAATCGCAAACTAAGAGAACCCTTGATCAATTACTAACCACAAGGGACCATAACCAATCACAGACCATGAGGGCCCACAACCAATCACAGATCAGGAAAGTACTTGACCAATCACGAATCAGAATAGATCTTGATTAAATCCCAGATTAGAAGTGTTGAGTGTGTGATTCGAATGAAGATGTACCATAAGCCATAAGAACAAGGAGTAGGCCACCTGGCCCCTCGAGCGTGCTCCACCATTCAGTAAGATCATGGCTGATCTTTTTGTGGACTCAGCTTTACTTACCTGTCCACTGACCATAACCCTTAGTTCCTTTACTGTTCAAAAATTCATCTATCTTTTAAAAACATTCAATGAGATAGCCTCAGCTGCTTCACTGGGTGGGGAATTCCACAGATTCACAATCCTTTGCGTGAAGAAGTTCCTCCTCAACTCAGTCCTAAATCTGCTTCCCCTTATTTTGAAGCTATGCTCCTAGTTCTGGTTTCACCCACCAGTGGAAACAACTTCCCTGCTTCTATCTTACCTGTTCCCTTCACAATCTTATATGTTTCTATCAGATCTCTCCTCATTCTTCTGAATTCCAATGAGTATAGCTCCAGTCTACTCAGTTTCTCCTCATAAGCCAACCCCCTCAACTCCAGAATCAACCTAATGAATCTCCTCTGCACCCTGCTAGTTGTAAACAGACACAACTGATTCCTGGGAAGTTAACAGTCACATTCTCTTTATTTCTTCTTCGCTCCTGATTTGACATTGAATCCATCCCTTTTAATTACCCACCTTCTCATTCCTGCTGCAATTACTTTCACATTCCTGAAATGTCATTGGTTGAGGGGTTAGCATGTTGGTTGTCCTATTCATCAGGTTCTCAGCTCCCCTGTATTTCCTTGCTGTTGTTTACAGATTGTGAAACGTGCTGTGAGCTGAACTGTGCAGGGAGATGTCTAATTAACTGGGCATCCTGTGAAATGTGTCTCTCCGGCCAATTCCAGCTCTCTCAAAAGAACATAAATAGATTTAAATGGAGCAATTTGTTTGCCTCTTCTCCCATAAACCCATTCACTGGTAGCAGTCTTGCCTCAGAGTCAGTAGACTTTGTGTTCTGGTCATTCCAACATATAATAACATTAAGTCGGTCCACCTCGTGTGCTCCAACGAGGGGCATACACACGATGGGTCGTACTGGGGCTGCTCTTGGTTGTTCGAGATTGGCCTAGTGCTTCATGTCGTTAGTGTGTGCCTAAACTGGACAAGATACTGGGCAAGACGACAACTCAGTGACTATCACTGATTGCTGTGCAGACACATGGATTTGGGCCGGTGTCTGTGGGAGTTTGCGCATTCTCCCCGTGCTTGCGTGGGTTTTCTCCGGGTGCTCCTGTTTCCTCCCACACCCCAAAGATGTGCCGTTAGGCTGATTGGCAGGAATAAATTGTCCCTAAATCAGTTTCCCTCAATCTGGATGGCCATAAAACATTAGACAGGGGTCGTGGGTGGAGAGGTGGACTGGTGATGTTGAGATGGCGGCGCGGGCTTGTTGGGTCGAAGGGCCTGTTTCCCGGGCTGATTTTGTTCTTTGTTCTTTGTATAATGCAAGCTGATTCTCCTAAAGCAGTGCTGAGAGAGTACTGCACTGTCATAGAATCCCTACAGTGCAGAAGGGGACTTCTGTCATGGGTGGCATGGTGACACAGTGGTTAGCACTGCTGCCTCACAATCCAGGGACCCAGGTTCGATTCCTGGCTTGGGTCACTTTCAATGCAGAGTCTGTGTGTTCTCCCCGTGTCTGTGCGGGTTTCCTCTGGGGGCTCCCGTTTCCTCCCACAGTCTGAAAGACGTGCGGATTAGGTGCATTGATTATGCTAAATTCTCCCTCAATGTACCCAAACAGGTGCTGAAGTATGGCGACTGGGGTATTTTCACAGTAACATCATTGCAGTGTTAATGTAAGTCTAATGAAAGCTAGAACTTCTTATCTTTGCGATTCACCCTGACATAATAAATAAACTTTAAACTTCAGCCCATCAGGTCTGCAACAACTTTTCATCAGAGCATCTTACCCAGGACCTTTCACCCCATTCCTGTAAACCCATGCATGATTAATCCTCCCAGCCTTCACATCTTGGGACACTAAGGAGCAATTTATCGTGGCCAATCCATCTAACCTGAACATCTTTGGAGTGTGGGAGGAAACCAGAACACCCAGAGTAAACCCATGCAGGCACGGGGAGAACATGCAGACTCCACACAGACAGTCACCCAAGGCTGGAATTGAACCCAGGTCCCTGGCACTGTGAGGCAGCAGTGCTAACCACTGTGCCACTGTTCCACCTTACCGCCACCTATTGGAGGTGTTGTCTTTAAGTTTAGATGTTCAGTTGAGGTTCTGCCTGCACTCTCAAGTGGATGGAGAGGCTCCCATCTCAATATTGTGCAGAAGGGGAGGACTATTTTCCAGAATGTCCTGGTAGATCTGTGCCCCTCATTTAACATCAGAACAGAGGATTGTGTTGTTATCAGAGATTTGTTTGTGGGATTTGGCTGTGCTCCCATTGGGCTGCCTCCTTTGCATCATTTCAAAGGAATTGTTTGGTTGGCTGTAAAACCCTTTGAGACATCCTAAGATTATGAAAGGTGGGCTAGAAATGTAAGTTGTGAAAAATGTTAATTCTGAACTCTTGCCTGACAGATGCAGAAGACATGGAGTTGCAATTCCCCTGCGGCACTCAGGAACCGGCTCGCCTCTGTCCAAACGGCACCGTGTGTCAGTACTGGATTGGACCCAATGCTGGCATCACCCAGTTTGACAACATCCTGTTTGCTCTTCTCACAGTCTTCCAGTGCATTACCATGGAGGGATGGACCACCATCCTCTACCATGTAAGTTACCGACAAACTAAGGAGAAGGATTAATGAAGCTGTTCGAAACCAACAAAGGTCTGAGAGAATAAATAAGGAGGAGCTCTTTCCAGAGCCAGGAGGGTCAGTAAGCAAAGGGACACAGATTGAAGATATCAGAAGGAAATAGTTGTGATTTGGAATGTACTGGCTGAAGCAGATTTAGTTGTAACTTTCAGAAGAGGCAAATGCAAAGGGGAAAATCAAAACAGGGCTAAGGGGAAAGAGTAGACTTAGCTCTCTCTCTCAGCACTAGTAGAGATACAATTTTCTAATTGACCTCTCCCTATGCTCTGTCTATGGTCTATATCTCACTAACATGACCAATTACTTAAGGTCGTTGACTAACTTTCCCTGCCAACCCTGCCCTTTAAGTCCAGGTGCCATCCTGGTACCTTGGAATATTGGCACCTCATTTTCTCAATTGCTTTGTCGGTTTCACACCAAGCAGCTGTGGGACTTCCAACCTGCTCAGCTTGACAGGCAAGAATCCCTATGAAATACCCTGCACTCCAATTGCATCAAAATTCCTAAACTTCACTCCCTTGCCATGGCTGAGGGGTGCTGCACTGTTAGAGGTGTCACGTTTTCGATCACATCTTAATGTGCTGCCAAGGTGCAAGTTCAAAGAACAGCGAGGCAAGTTCTGCTCAGTGTCCTGGCCAATAATGTTCCCTCAACCAACATCACCTGAACAGATTATCTGATCATTATCACATTATGGAATCTTACTGTGTGCGAGTTAATATTACAACAGTGGCTGCAGATTTTGTGTATTCTGGCTGCGATACTCTTTGGGAAGATGTAAGATTGTGAAAGATAACAAATAAATGCAACTTAAGTCCTTTTTGTGAAGAATATAAGACAGACAGTAAATTATAGAGCAGTAGGTTGTTAGTCATAGAGGTTTACAGCATGGAAACAGGCCTTTCGGCCCAACTTGTCCATTGCTACCTTTTTTTTAAACCCCTAAGCTAATCCCAATTGCCCGCAATTGGTCCATTTCCCTTTATACCCATCTTACCCGTATAACTGTTTAAACGCTTTTTAAAACACAAAATTGTACCTGCTTCTTCTGGTACTTCTGGTAGCTTGTTTCAGACACTCACCACCCTCTGTGTGAAAAAATTGCTCCTCTGGATACTTTTGTATCTCTCCCCTCTCACCTTAAACCTATGCCCTCTAGTTTTAGACTTCCCTACCTTTGGAAAATGGTCAGGGTAATCTGAAATTGGTATGTGGGACCTAATAAAGAACAAAGAACAAAGAACAACCCAGCACGGGAAACAGGCCCTTCGGCCCAACAAGCCCGCGCCGCCGCATCACCCTACACCTATTCTACCCTGCGTATCTACAAATAGAACCCCTGACTTAGCCAGATTCAGGGGAGAATAGTGTCAATTTGGTAAAACCAATCAGCCTAAGAGCACATCTTTGGGGTGTGGGAGGAAATCAGAGCGCCCGGAGGAAACCCACGCAACCACAGGGAGAATGCACAAACTCCCACAGACACAGGCCCAAATCCATGTATCTGCACAGCTAGCAGTGCTAGTCAGCGAGCTGTTGCGGCGCCCGTCTACCGGTCCAGGATCAAGCACACACACCGACACGAAGTACTAGGCCCCTCCCGGAACCTCCAAGAGCAGCCCACGCACGACCCACCGTGTGCATGCCCCTCGTTTGACAACGAGGTGGGCCTCCACCTGCAGAATAAAAAGACAAAAACGTTAATCACAAGCCTGCCTTTCCAGTCTCTCCCGAGGTTCTAACCCTTATTTAATAACCCCTACCATAACCCTCCATCCTCGTTTCACTCATGTGCCTATCTAACTGAACCTTAAACGAGTCCAACGTTCCCGCCTCCACCACCCTACTCGGTAGCACGTTCCATACCCCCACAACTCTCTGCGTAAAGAACCTTCCTCTCATATCCAAATTATACCTCTCCCCCCTCACCCTTAAATCATGTCCTCTTGTATTTGTAACCAATCTAGGGAGCAGTCTCTCACTATTGACTCTGTCTATTCCCTTCAGTATCTTATATACCTCTATCATGTCCCCCCTCAATCTCCATCTTTCCAAGGAGAACAGTCCCAGTTTCTCCAGCCTTTCCTCATAACCCAGCCCCTCCATGCCAGGCAACATCCTGGTAAACCTCCTCTGCACCCTTTCCAGAGCCTCCACGTCCTTCCGGTAGTAAGGTGACCAGAACTGGGCGCAGTACTCCAAATGCGGTCTAACCAATGTTCTATACAACTGAAGCATTAGACGGCAGCTTTTAAACTCTATACCCCTTCCTATAAAGGCTAGCATTCCATAAGCCTTCCTGACAACATTCTCCACTTGTGTCGCAACCTTCATGGATTTGTGAACCTGCACTCCCAGGTCCCTCTGTGTTTCTATACTCCTAATTTGTCTACCTTTAATCACATAGCTCCTCTCTACATTATTCCTTCCAAAATGCATCACCTCGCATTTGTCAGGATTAAATTCCATCTGCCACCTATCTGCCCAATGCACCAACCTATCTATATCCTGTTGTATCACCTCACAATCCACTTCGGTACCCGCCAACCCTGCCATCTTGGTGTCATCAGCAAACTTGCTGATCACACCACCTACGCTCTCTTCCAAGTCATTTATGTAGACTACAAAGAGGAGAGGTCCCAGTACTGAGCCCTGCGGCACACCACTGGTCACTGGCCTCCAGCCCGACAAGGTCCCCTCCACAACTACCCTCTGTCTCCTATTACCCAGCCAGTTCTCAATCCACCTAGCTACCTGACCTCGTATCCCATGCGCCTTAACCTTTTCTACCAGCCTACCATGAGGGACTTTGTCAAACGCCTTACTGAAATCCATATAGATGACATCAACGGCTCTCCCATCGTCAACCGTTCTTGTCACCAATGTTTGACATGTATAGCGCAAATATCTTGCAGAACATTCAAGGTTGTAGCTGCTGTATTAATATAATGATCTTGTTTAATGGGGCACTTCTCATTCTCCAAGTTGTAGCCATTGATTAATGGTTGTTATATGTGATGATTGTTGCACTTGCTATTGGCATTAAGCATTGAAAGAACCAACTATGTGTGATTCCAGTCAGACTAAGTGGGTACCATGATGATAGCCTTCACCAATCTTAAAGTGCAGGGCAGGAGCAATCATTGAAAAACAGTCCAACTATACATAGAAAATCACTGACCCATCTCACTGCTGGCAAAACTGATACAGAATGAGTCACACCTGCTCCAGTGCAGAGTGAAGACCAAATAAACTGCCTAACACCACATCTCATTGATCAGTTACTGACCCCGCTCTCTGAACCCACTTGCTGACATCGGTCTCTGACCCCACTCTCCGACCCCGCTCTGCAAACCCGCTCTCCGATCCCGCTCTCCGATCCTGCTCTCTGACACTGCTTTCTGATCACGCTCTCTGATCCCGCTCTCTGACACTGCTTTCTGATCCCGCTCTCTGATCCCGCTCTCCGACACTGCTTTCTGATCCCGCTCTCTGATCCCGCTCTCCGACACTGCTTTCTGATCCCGCTCTCCGATCCCGCTCTCCGACACTGCTTTCTGATCACGCTCTCTGATCCCGCTCTCCGACACTGCTTTCTGATCACGCTCTCTGATCCCGCTCTCCGACACTGCTTTCTGATCCCGCTCTCCAATCCCGCTCTCCGACGCTGCTTTCTGATCCCGCTCTCCAATCCCGCTCTCCGACGCTGCTTTCTGATCCCGCTCTCTGATCCCGCTCTCCGACGCTGCTTTCTGATCCCGCTCTCCAATCCCGCTCTCCGACGCTGCTTTCTGGTCCCGCTCTCTGATCCCGCTCTCCGACGCTGCTTTCTGATCCTGCTCTCCGATCCCGCTCTCCGACGCTGCTTTCTGACCCCGCTCTCCGATCCTGCTCTCCGATCCCGCTCTCCGACCCCGCTCTCCGATCCCGCTCTCCGACACTGCTCTCCGATCCCGCTCTCCGACACTGCTTTCTGATCCTGCTCTCCGATCCCACTCTCCGACACTGCTTTCTGATCCCGCTCTCCAATCCCGCTCTCCGACGCTGCTTTCTGATCCCGCTCTCCGATCCCGCTCTCCGACGCTGCTTTCTGATCCCGCTCTCCGATCCCGCTCTCCGACACTGCTTTCTGATCCCGCTCTCCGATCCCGCTCTCCGACGCTGCTTTCTGATCCCGCTCTCCGATCCCGCTCTCCGACGCTGCTTTCTGATCCCGCTCTCCGATCCCGCTCTCCGACGCTGCTTTCTGATCCCGCTCTCCGATCCCGCTCTCCGACACTGCTTTCTGATCCCGCTCTCCGATCCCGCTCTCCGACGCTGCTTTCTGATCCCGCTCTCCGATCCCGCTCTCCGACGCTGCTTTCTGATCCCGCTCTCCGATCCCGCTCTCCGATCCCGCTCTCCGATCCCGCTCTCCGACCCCGCTCTCCGACGCTGCTTTCTGATCCCGCTCTCTGATCCCGCTCTCCGACGCTGCTTTCTGATCCCGCTCTCCGATCCCGCTCTCCGACACTGCTTTCTGATCCCACTCTCCGACACTGCTTTCTGATCCCACTCTCCGACACTGCTTTCTGATCCCGCTCTCCGATCCCGCTCTCCGACACTGCTTTCTGATCCCGCTCTCCGATCCTGCTCTCCGATCCCGCTCTCCGACGCTGCTTTCTGATCCCGCTCTCCGATCCCGCTCTCCGACACTGCTTTCTGATCCCGCTCTCCGATCCCGCTCTCCGACACTGCTTTCTGATCCCGCTCTCCGACACTGCTTTCTGATCCCGCTCTCCGATCCCGCTCTCCGACACTGCTTTCTGATCCCGCTCTCCGATCCCGCTCTCCGACACTGCTTTCTGATCCTGCTCTCCGATCCTGCTCTCCGACACTGCTTTCTGATCCCGCTCTCCGATCCCGCTCTCCGACACTGCTTTCTGATCCTGCTCTCCGATCCCGCTCTCCGACACTGCTTTCTGATCCCGCTCTCCGACACTGCTTTCTGATCCCGCTCTCCGATCCCGCTCTCCGACACTGCTTTCTGATCCCGCTCTCCGACACTGCTTTCTGATCCCGCTCTCCGATCCCGCTCTCCGACACTGCTTTCTGATCCTGCTCTCCGATCCCGCTCTCCGACACTGCTTTCTGATCCCGCTCTCCGACACTGCTTTCTGATCCTGCTCTCCGACACTGCTTTCTGATCCCGCTCTCCGACACTGCTTTCTGATCCCGCTCTCCGACCCCGCTCTCCGATCCTGCTCTCCGATCCCGCTCTCCGACACTGCTTTCTGATCCTGCTCTCCGATCCCGCTCTCCGACACTGCTTTCTGATCCCGCTCTCCGACACTGCTTTCTGATCCCGCTGTCCGATCCCGCTCTCCGACACTGCTTTCCGATCCCGCTCTCCGATCCCGCTCTCCGACACTGCTCTCCGATCCCGCTCTCCAACACTGCTTTCCGATCCCGCTCTCCGACACTGCTTTCTGATCCGGCTCGTCTTCCCCAATTGCAGACCCTGATCACTGACCTCTGACCCTCCTTACTATCCTCTGACCTTCCTTACTGACCTCACCGACACTTGACCCCGCTGGCTGACACCTGACCCCTGACCACACTTGCTGATCACACTTGTTGACCCCCTTACTGACCTCCAACCCCACTCACTGACCCCCGGCCGCAATCACAGACCACCCTTGCTGACTCCACTTACTGACCTCTGACCCAGCTCACTGACTCTAACTACACTCGCTGACATCCAATCGCATTCATTGACCCCGACCACACTCGCTGACCACACATGTTGACCCCACCCTCTAATCCCACCTTCTAGCTCCGCTCAGTGACTCCCGACCCCAGTCCTGACCCTGTTTTCTGACCCCATTCTCTGACATGGTTCCTTGTCCCCACTCACTGTCCCCACACGCTGACCCCATCCCTTGACCCCACTCTCTGACACCCCTGACTGAACCTGCTGACTGTCCCCATCCCATAACCCCCCCAATCTCTGAGCCCTCTTGGCGACTCCACTGATCCCACTTCTCGAAATTGACCATTTAGCAAATGTTGCCAGAATGTACAACTGAAACTATCAACTACAGAAATGCGGTTAATTTATCTAATTGGTAACTCTTGTCTTTTTAATTCTGGCTAAATCTTTCATCCAAGTTATATTTACCCATCTGCAGCTAACCCGGGTAGCTGATACTGCCCCCCTGGGGATGGCAATCTGTCGGGTCTTGGAATGTCTGTAAAATCTGCCAGCCTATCAATGGAGCATTTAACACCAGTGTTGTGACTGCTCATCACTTCAACATTTAATCCCTCACGTCAGAATTCGATCCATCTTTCCTCATTCTTTTTCCCTTTTAGCCAATTTAACCTCTGCACTAGATGGGGTACGGAGGAGGTTCACTAGGATATTGCCTGGGGTGGTGTATTTGAGCTATAAGGAGGGACTGTATAGGCTTGGCTTGTTTTCTTTAGAGCAGAGAAGGCTGAGGGGAGACACGATTGAGGTGTATAAAATTATGAGGGGTATGGACAAAGTAGGGAACAGCTGTTCTCCTTGGTTGAGGGGTCAATCATAAAGGGCATAGTTTTAGGGTAAGGGGCAGAGATTCAGAAGGGATTTGAGGAAGAAAATCTTTAAGGGCAATGGCAATCTCGAATGCACAGCCTGGGAAGGTAGTTGAGATTGGAAACTTTACAACCTTTAAAAAATATTTGGATTGAAACATCATAACATTCAAGGATATGGAACAAGTGATGGAAAATGGAATTGGCATGACTTTAGCGGTAGGTATTGTTGGTGCAGACCTGATGGGTCAAAGGACCGTGTGCTGTACAACTCTGTGATTATGACTCTATGAGGTAAAATCTACTTGTACACAAGAAACAAACCACAACATTTTGTCTGCCTCACGATTAGTGTTTGTAATCAGGTTTTTCAGCATTTCATTCCTCTTCGGTTGGCTAACTCCAATTTTCTCATCCCACGGAATATCACTGAACTCCCACAAACAATTAGCTCTCTCTCCTAATGTGTGAGGAGAATGTTTTCAAGTGCCGACTGCTGCTCTCTTAGTAATTCATTCCAAGCAGATTGAATTATGGTCTAAACCTGCATGAAGCACTAAAGGATTTGCTTTTTGTCTCTGAGTGTCTTTAGCAACCTGCAGCCAATGAAACAGGGTAAGAAGTGTTGTCTCTAGATAGTGCAAGGAACCCGCAGCACATGGACTAAGAGGATTGAGAGGCTGTTGCCAGGTAGCCATGGCAACTTGCAGCCAATAAGCCAACAGAGCTGAGAGCTTTGCCTAGGCATCATCTGTTGTGTGGGGTTGACAATATCTCTCCAAATAGTCTTTCACCCAGTGGAACCGTACTCTGGGAGAGATTCCCTACGGCTATTCAATTAGTTTCTGGTTAATCGCTATCTTAACTCCATGATTTCCACTGCTCATGGGAAGAACTGCTTTTTGATATTAATCCTGAACAGCCTAACTCTAATTTTAATATATACCCCCTTGTTCTGGATTGCCCATTGGAAATAATTTCTCTCTATTAACTCTATCTATTCCTTTAATAGTCTTGACCCCCTCAATTTGATCAGCTTTTCATATTGTCTACTGCAAAGTTAGCTGATTCAAGTTATGTCTATATATATATCTGATTGACTAGTAAGACGTTAATAAAGATGTATGGGAGGAATCGAACAACAGTGAATATCTTGTTGAAGTTGTACAAGACATTGGTAAGGCCACACTTGGAATACTCTGTGCAATTCTGGTCACCCTATTATAGAAAGGATATTATTGAACTAGAAAGAGCGCAGAAAAGATTACTAGGATGCTACTGGGACTTGATGGATTGACTTATAAGGATAGGCTGGATAGACTGGGACTTTTTTCTCTAGAGCATAGGAGGCTGAGGGTGATCTTACAGAGGTCTACAAAATAATGAGGGGCACAGATCAGCTAGATATCTTTTCCCAAAAGTAGGGGAGTCTAAAACTAGAGGGCAGAGGTTTAAGGGGAGAGATCTAAAAGTGTCCAGAAGGGCAATTTTTTCACACAGAAGGTGGTGAGTGTCTGGAACAAGTTGCCAGAGGTAGTAATAGAGGCGGATACAATTTTGTCTTTTAAAAAGCATTTAGATAGTTACATGGGTACGATGGGTATGGAAGGATATGGGCCAAATGCAAGCAATTAGGATTACCTTCGGGGTTTTTTAAAAAAGGGCCTTTTTCCATGCTGTAAACCTCTATGACTCTATGACCACTTATAACTGGCAGTCGGAAAGCCACCATTGGTGAAAGTAAAAGGAACGGAGACAAAATGGAATCAGTTTAGATCCTTCTTTCGAAGTTCTTACGCTGCCATTTTAGTTGGGCGACCAGAGAATAGAAACATAGAAACGAGGGTTCGGAGTAAACCATTCCGCCCTTTTAGCCTACTCCATCATTCAATATGGTCTCAATAGGTGGCATGGTGGCATTGTGGTTAGCATTGCTGCCTCACAGCACTAGGGATCGGGTTCAATTTCAGCTTTGAGTAACTGTGTGGAGTTTGCGCATTGTCCCAATGTCTGTGTGGGTTTACTCTGGGTGCTCCAATTTCCTCCCACAGTCCAAAGGTGTGCAGGTTAGGTGGATTGGCCATGCTAATTTATCCATTAGTATCCCAAGATGTGTAGGTTCAGTGAATTAGAAGGGTAAATGCGTGGGGTTACAGGGATAAGATGTAGGGTGCGCCTGGGTGGGACGCTGTGTTGGAGACTCAGTGCGTACTCAATAGGTCAAATGGCCTCCTTCTGTTTTGTAGAGATTTTATGATCCTATGAATCTGTGATCATGGCTGACCCTCTAACTCAACACCATACTCCCGCACTCTCCCCATGTCCCTTGAAATCTTTAGAAATCTGTCTGTTTCGTGGCCTCCACAGCTTTCTGTGGTAGAGCGCCTTCTGAGTGAAGAAATTCCTCCTGAACTCTATTCTGAATGGCCAATCCTGTATCCTTGTACTAGATCACCAGCACCATCCCCTGCCCCCCACCCCACAGTGAATACTGGCCCAGTCAACCCAATCTCTCCTCATATGACAAATCTGTCATCCCAGGAATCAGTCTGGTGAACCTTCAATGTACTCCCTCCATAGAAAGTATATTCTTGCTTTGGTAAGGAGACTAAAGCTCCACACAATATTCTGGATGTAACATCACCAAGGCCCTGTATAGCTGCACTAAAACATCCTTGCTTTTGTACTCAAATCCTCTTGCAATGAAGGCCAAACGTATCATTTGCCTTCCTAACTGCTTGTTGTACCTGCAGAAAAGCAAAATACTGTCAATGCTGGAAATGCTGGATGCATGTCTGATGATAGAGAATAGAGCCAACATTTCAAGTCTGGATGACCTTCATCAGAATTCTGACAAAGGGTCATCTAGACTCGAAACATTGGCTCTGTTCTATCACACAGACAGTATCAGATCTGCTGAGATTTTCCAGCATTTTCTGTTTTGCTTTACTTGCACGCTTGCTTTCAAGTGACTGGTGTATAAAGATACCCAAGTCCTTTTGTACATCAATATTTTCAAAGCCATCACCACTTAAACAATACTCTGCCATTCTGTTTCTCCGTCCAAAGTAGATAATGTCACACTTATCTACACTATATTGCATCCGCCATGTGTTTGTCCACTCACTCAACTTGTCTAAATCATCTTAAAGCCTCTTAACATCCTCCTCAGCACACATATTCCCATAAGTTTCACATTGAGAGTGGTTTAGAAATATAGCACAGGGACTAGACCTTCAGCCTTGTTTGTGTTTATCCTTTGCCAGAGCATATTGGTTCTACTCTCATTTGATTCTTCTTTTGTCTAATCAATCTATTCCCAAATATTGACATGGTTTCTGCTCAATCAGTAACACTGGAGGTGAATTCCACAGTTTCACAGCTCCACTTGGTGTCAAGCGGTTTCTCCTGCACTCTGTCCTAACCTCATATTGAATGTTTAATTCTTGTCTTCTCACTTCAGAAACTCTTCAATTATTGCAAATAGTTTATTACAATTCCATGACTTTTATTTAAAAAGGTTTTGTACCTCAGAGCCCCTAATACTTGCACCATCTCTTCAATATTTGAAACACCTTTTCAAACCATTATGTAATTTACTCTGTTCTACTGAAAGCAGGCCCAATTTTCAGAGTATTTCTTTTTACTTGTATTTCTTTATGGTGCAGCATACCCTCTCCAAAATCTCAATTTATGCACCTGTCAAATGTGAATAATCTATATACTCTCCATTCCTATTGCAGCTATTATAAATTCCTATGCTCATATTTGCAAAAACAACAACTTATATTTAGGTCACACCTATGTAATAAAAGACTCCAAAGGACTTCACAGGAGTGTTATAAAATAAAATCGGACATTGAGACATTTGTTTAAGAAGGGCAGCAGGGATAATCTAGGAAATTATATGCCGGTGAGCTTTATGTCAATGGTAGGGAGATTACTGGAAAAGATTCTTAGGGACAGGATTTAGTCACATTTGGAAACAAATGGGCTTATTAATGGTAAACGGCTTGGTGCCTCACTAACTTGAGTGAGTTTTTCGAGGAAGTGACAAAGTTGACAGAAGAGGAAAAGGCAGTGGATGTTGTATACATGGAGTTCAGTAAAGCCTTTGACAAGGTACCTCATGGTACAAAAGGTGAAGTCACACTGGATCAGAGGAGAGCAGGCAAGATGAATACAGAACAGGCTTGGCCATAGAAGACAGAGGGTAGCAGTGCAGGGGTGCTTTTCGGAATGGAAGGCTGGGACTGGCAAGTTCCACAGTGATCAGTTCAGGGATCTTTGTTGTTCATAATATATAAATGATTTCGAGAAAAATATTGTTCATCTGATTAGTAAGTTTGCAGACCACACAAAAATTGGTGAAGTTGCAGATAGTGAAGAGGAATGTCAGAGGATACAGCAAGATATAGACCGGTTGGAGACTTGGGTGGAGAAATGGCAAATGGAGTTTAATCTGGACAAGTGTGAGATAATGTATTTTGGAAGGTTCAATGCACGTAGGAATTATAAATACATAGTAGAACCCTCAGGAGTATTGACAGGCAGAGAGATCTGGGGGTACATGTCCACTGATCACTGAAAGTGGCAATGCAGTGAACAAGGTAGTCAAGAAAGCATATGGCATGCTTGCCTTCATCGGTCGGGGCATTGGCAGGTCATGCTGCAACTGTACAGAATCTTAGTTAGTCCTCATTTAGAATATTGTGTACAATTCTAGTTGCCACACTACCAGAAGGGTTTGGTGCTTTAGAGAGGGTAAGAAGAGGTTTATCAGGGTGTTGCCTGGTCTGGAGGGTATTAATGGGGTAAGTCCATGGGGTTAGCAGGATAGGGCTTGGGTAAGATGCTCTTTCAGAGAGTTGGTGCAGATTCAATGGACCGAATCGCTTCCTTCTACACTGTGGGAATTCTATGGAGTCTATGAATCTGCAGTGCTGGGAACAGTGGTGAGGAGAAGGAGGAAGTCTGTGCATGGAGAGCTCAGAATAGGATTGAATAATGGAGATGCGAGGGAGAATATGGGTGACATGGTGGTACAGTAGTTAGCACTGGTGCCTCAAAGTGCCAGGGACTCGGATTCGATTCCGGCCGTGGGTGATCGTCTATGTGGAGTTTGCACATTCTCCCTGTGTTTGTGTAGGTTTTCTCCCACAGTCCAAAGATGTGTCAGTTAAGTGGATTCATCATGGTAAGTTGCTCTAATGTCCAAAGGTATAGGTTAAGTGGATTGGCCATGGTAAACGTGCCAGGTTATGGGGATGAAAATGTGGGTGTGGATGGGTTGGTCTTTTGGAGAGTCAGTACAGACACAATGGGCTGGATAGCCTCCTGCACTGTAGAGATTTGAGAGTTGTCTGTTTCCAGGAAGCTGAGCCTGTGAAACTCTGCCCAAAACTGACCTGGTCCCTTTAGGTTTGTGTCACACCTATCCATGAGACATGGGTGTCATGTGACTCAGTCGGGGTCAGATGTAAAGGGAGACTTTCTTCTCTCATTCTGCAGACCAATGATGCCTTAGGAGCAACATGGAACTGGCTGTACTTCATCCCCCTCATTATCATTGGCTCGTTCTTCGTGTTGAACCTGGTGCTAGGAGTCCTGTCTGGGTAAGTGCAAGAAATCTCCACACCTCTGAGGGCAGGTAAGCCACATATCATCCAGTCCAGAGGAACACTGTCCAACTACACAGTACACACTGCCCTCTAGCTGCACATTAATGAGGATGGAGCAGTGAAAAGCTTCTTCATATATTTCGTTGCACAGGTTGAAGGTGATGGAGCTTATGCTAGACTAAACCCAGTTTCTGTCAATGAGGATTCAAAGGACAAAACCCACCCTAAACGGTTCCTTCACTTCTACACCACAGACTGACAGATGGGAAAAAAGTAACAGAAATATGTCATACTTAGTATGTTTCTTTAGTCCATGACTATTTGATGGATAGTGCAGAGGGAACTTTACTCTGTATCTAACCCCGTACTGTACCTGTACTGCAAGTCTTTGATGGACAGTGTAGATAGAAGGAGCCTTACTTGGTACCTAACCCTGTTCTGTACCTGTCCTAGGAGCATTTGATGGGGACAGTGTAGAGGGAGCTTTATTCTGTACCTAACCCCGTTCTGTACCTGGGAATGTTTGATCGAGACAGTGTACAGGGAACCTCACTCTATATCTAACCTGATTTTGAGGTTTGACATCGAGTATCTGAAATATTGCAATCTCAGTAATCTTATTCTTCGCGCTGATGAGTGGTTAAGATGTGCTAAGTTTTCACAGCCTTTTTTAAATTCAGTACACTTTCCTGAGCTGGTCAGTCTGTGTTCACTGTTAAACTGGCCGACATTTTGCGCACCAGTTTGCCACGGACATAAATGGTGAACCAAATTATCATAAAAATCAAGATACGAGATTTTCATCGAGATGTTCCAGCACAATTGTTTCTGCCAGTGGGATAATGGGGTCCTATGGAGCTTTTCAGAGACCTATGTATTATGCCGGATTTCGTGTGAGATATTTCTCTTTATTAATTACAGGTCAGCAAATATAAAGAACTCCCGGAGGCAAAATTTCTGGCTGAAGATATATTTTATTGCCCAGGCTTGGTCTATGCGCATAGGAGAATGATTTGGGGGCAGTCCAAATTGCATTGTTACCAGTGTTACAATTTTCAGAAATCATTTGCCGACCTATTTTGCTTATCATAGCCGGATGTGAGCCAATCATTTTAGTACAAATCATTGACCTTGGCCAATAAACATTCTACTCTCTGGCAGCATGAGAATATATAAGACTGTAGAGTCCGAAAGCCTTTGCCCACTGTCTCCTAACAACCCCAATATGTTAGTCCGCAGGGCTCAGAAGTTGTTTTCCCATTGTCTACATAGCAGCCCCTTATTAGGAAAATTATAATATTGTATTCATTTTACTGTCTAGGAAGCTTATACTTTCTAAAGCCCACACTGATAAGAGAGTTGTTTTTGCTTCACTCAGTAGCTGTATTGTTTTCAAGAAATGTGGTTATTCTTGCTCAACTGTATCCCATCATGCCTTAGAGTGTCATTAGCCAAGGCTTATGCTTTTAGTACAGAATATAAAATGCTTTCAAAAAATACATGCTTAAGTTCTCTAACATTGGCTGTGTGTTTCCATGTGAACTATACATTGTAAGTCCAGGTACTTTGTACTTTTTCTGTATTATATTCACTCTAAATTATCTTGATTCATTAGTGTTTTTAGTCCCAGGTTATCCTAACCCCTCTAACATGGGCTTCTGTGTGATGTTGGGAAACCCTTTCATATACATCAGCATATCATGTGCAGACCTCTTTACAGCAATTGCCACCAACATTCAAAAGTCTGACTCCGGCATAAGTCCGGCATTGGTGCACTTCCCCACAGGTTTTTCCCTGGTGAGCTCACTCCCACGGTCTGCCATAGGCCAGCAATGAGTCCAGGAGGGAGTCAGCCAAGGGGCTTGTGTTGGGAGGTGTACTGGGAGCGGAGATTGTGTCATGTTTTCGGGGGGGGGGGTGCAGGCGTGGGGGAGCAGGGGAGAGCAGGCGGGCAGCTGGGGGTAGGAGGGGTCAGGAGGTCTTGCAAGCCAGTAGCTATTTGGGGCACTGGGGCAGGTTTTTGATTTGTTTTTATTATTGTCACATGTATTAATGTACAGTGAAAAGTATTGTTTCTTGCATGCTATACAGACAAAGTATATCTTTCATAGAGAAGGAAAGAGGGTGTAGAATGTAATATTACAGTCATAGCTAGGCTGTAGAGAAAGGCCAACTTAATGCAAGGTAGGTTCACTTAAAAGTCTGACAGCAGCAGGGAAGAAGTTATCTTGAGTCGGCTGGTACGTGACCTCGGCCTATTGTATCTTTTTACCAATAGGATCACTATAGTGCAGGAGGGGGCCATTCACCCATTGACTCTGCACTGACCATAGAATCATAGAAACCCTACAGTGAAGAAAGAGGTCATCTGGCCCATTGAGTCTGCACTGACCACAATCCCACCCAGGCTCTACCCCCATATTCCTACACATTTACCCGCTAATCCCTCTAACCTACCCATCTCAGCACACTAAGGGGCAATTTTAGCATGGCCGATCAACCTAACCCGCACATCTTTGGACTGTGGGAGGAAACCAGAGCACCCGGAGGAAACACACGCAGACACGAGGAGAATGTGATGTGATCGGCGCAACTTGTGGGCCGAAGGGCCTGTTTGTGCTGTAGTGTTCTATGTTCTAATGTGCAAACTCCACACAGATAGTAACCCAAGCCGGGAATCAAACCCAGGTCCCTGGAGTTGTGAAGCAGCAGTGCTAACCACTGTGCTACCGTGCCGCAATGGAAGAAGGTGGAAGAGAGTCTGCCCAGGGTGCGGGGGTTCCGTGGTTCTGCTAGCTGCTTTTCTGAGGCAGCAGGAAGTGTAGACAGTGTCAGTGGATGAGAGGCTGATTTGAGTGCTGGATTGGGCTACATTCATGACCTTTTGTAGTTTCTTGCAGTCTTGAACAGAGCAGGAGCCGTATTAGGCTGTGATACAACCAGAAAAAATGTTTTCTATGGTGCAACTGTATAAGTTGGTGAGAGTCGAGGTGGACATGCCAAATTTCCTCAGCCTCCTGTGGAGGTAGAGGCGTTGGTGGGCTTTATTAACTTAGGATCGGCATGGGAGAGTCCAGGACAGATTGTTGGTGATCTGAACACATAGAAGCGTGAAGCCCTCGACCATTCCCACTTCATTCTCATTGATGTACAGGGGCATGTCCTTCACTATGCTTCCTGAGGTT
This sequence comes from Carcharhinus amblyrhynchos, assembly GCF_965287045.1. Lineage (NCBI taxonomy): Eukaryota > Metazoa > Chordata > Chondrichthyes > Carcharhiniformes > Carcharhinidae > Carcharhinus > Carcharhinus amblyrhynchos. Next base: position 86,705,321 of record NC_137332.1, on the reverse strand, counting down.
AATGACTATGTCCCTCATTTTGCCGTCATTGGGTGAGAGATTATTGTTGTCGTATCAATTCTTTCTTGTACCACGATGGTATCATCAGCAAACTTGACGATCGAGTTGGAGGGGAATTTGACCACAAAGTCATAGGTGTATAAGGAGTATAGTAAGGGGCTAAGGACACAGTCTTGTTGGGCACCAGTGTTGAGGACAATCGTAGAAGAGATACTGTTGTCTATCCTGACTGATTGTGGTCCGTGGGTTAGGAAGTCTCGGGTCCAGTTACAGAAGGAGGAGTCAAGCTCTAGGCCACTGAGCTTGGAGATGAGCTTCATAGGAATAATGGTGTTGAAGACTGAGCTGAAGTCAATAAATAGGAGTCTGACATAGGCATCTTTGTTATCTAGGTGTTCCAGTGTAGAGTGTAGGGCCAGGGAGATGGCGTCTGCTGTGGACCTATTGCGGTGGTAGGTGAACTGTAGCGGATCCAGGCAATCCAGGAGGCTGGAATTGATTTGTGCTGTGACTAACCTTTCAACGCACTTTATAATGATGGATGCCAGAGCCACCAAATGATAGTCATTAAGGCATGCTACCCGGCTTTTCTTTGGTACTGGGATGATGGCCGTCTTCTTGGCCACTCTCAGATACCCAACGTCTTTGAGGGAGCTCAACAGCTACAGAATTGGTCCTCGGGGACAAGGGGGTATCTCCTGAGGGTTGGCTGTAGATGCCCGTGTGGAGGCCACAGAGTGCAGTAGAGACCCGATATAATGAGGCTGGTGCTCATTGATGAAATATGCAACCAAGTTGCTGAAGATGTGGACCAGACAGGTAGAGCCTGGTAATATAGTCACCAGAGGCTGTTACACATTGTGGTTGCATGCTGAGCCCTCCACAAGCCGGTGCTTCAACAGGGTGAGGAGCTGCCCGAGAAAGAGACGGATGAACGACATGTCCCTTCTGATGAAGAGGATGTTGAAGTGGATGAAGGAGATCCTGGAGGACGAGGCAGCAACGGTGATGATTAGAAGGGACAAGCGAGCTTGGGACACTCTCATACCCTCCCATTTCATGGATGATCAGGATTAAGGCCAGTGATAACTTCGCTTCGAGCTGTTGTCCTTTCCTGTCTGACTCTGGTTGCACCAACCCTCACTGATAGGGCTTATATCATGGGGAGGGAGTGGTTGCCCACAGTCCCAGTGTTGCATGAGGAGACAGTGGAGGCAGTACATTGATCTTCAAAGAACGTCTGTAAATGGCTGACTCCTCTCTGGCTCACAAACTGACCAGGGTGATATGAGGGAAATGTTGCAGGGAGAGTGTCTTCTCTTGCGAACTAGATTTTTCCTAAGTTAGGAGTGTCCTTGTCATCTGAGGCAGATTCACTATTTTCATAAGGGTCTAGCCACTGAGGTCTGTGCTGAGGTCAGACATTCACAATGACTAGGTTGAGTGGTGACCCTGACCATTGTGGGATTGGGGGGTCCTCATTACCAGGGAGACACTGGCATGATTTTGTTCAGTCACTGTGCCTTGCAGAGAAGAGATGGGGGAGGCTGTGTGTGAGTATCCAGCCTTTCAGTGGAAGATGGACACTGGTTGTCTCAATAACACTTACCGAAGAAATGAGAACAGGGAACCACAGAGTGGCTTCAATGAGTGAGATTTATTTCATTGATAGAGGTGACTTACATAGGTGCTCTACACCTGCCTAATGCTTGTGCCCATGCTGTGAAACTAGACTTCCTTAACCTTTCTAACACTGTTGTTACATCTTGGTGTATCTCCAGGATCCACAGCAGAGGTGGAGGCAGCGTGCTCTCTGCCACGTCCTGTTGTCCTTGATAGGCATACTCTGGGTGGCTCTGGCCTGCATTCAGTGCCATCCTCAGCCTATGGGTCTGGAGCGGTTTCAGTAACAGGAAGAGGGGAGTTGGATGAGCTGGACTCATCCCTTCCTGACTTTGCCTTTGGGACTGCACCAAGTAAGGCATGACCATATCCAGGGGCACATCATCTGGCCTCCAGCAATCCCTTGGGTGTATCGGTGAAAGCTATGACTCCTCTTCTATTTCAACATTCAGGAATTTATCCTCACTGATGTCTGGGAGGGCTTCTGGCGGGTGGAGACTCTGGGCTGCTCCCCCATGCGTCTACACAAGACTGGAAATGATATTAAAACATAGCAGGGGCATAGGATATAAAGACTAACGTTAGCTTGGTGTGATGGTGTTATGACTCCTCACCTGATGTTTTGGTGCCCATTTCTCCATCGGCACAGGAGTGGCCCTCTTCCTCCCCGGCCAGCCTGAGGGCTTTTTCCTCGAACGCTGAGAGGATTTCTAACTCAGGCATTCCTCCTCCGCCCATGTCTTGCCAATTGTGAGAAAGCTTGTTGTGCAAGAAAACAGATGGGCACAATGAGGCAGGCCAGGGCAGATGGCAAGGAGGCCTGTCGCATGTGGTTGGTGAGTCGGAGCAGGGAGGTGGAGGAGACTAGCTGCAAGGGAGATAAGGGATCATAGAATCCCTACAGTGAGAAGGAGGCAATTCAGCCCGTTGAGCCTACAATGACTTTCTGATAGAGCATCTTAGCCAGGCCCTATCCCATCACCCCACTTATTAATGATACTAATCCCCCAAATTTACACATTTTGGGACACATCTGGGCAATTTAACATCCACCTAACCTGGATTATGGGAGGAAACCCACACAGACATGGGGAGAACGTGCAAATTCCACATAGACACATACCCGAGGCCAAAATTGAACCAGGGTCCTTGCCACTGTGAAGCACCAGTGCTAACCGCTGTGCCACCCCAAAATGTATGAGAAGGCAAGTGGTGACAAACAAGAAGAACATGCCTGACACTAACTCCTTTCTGCTTCCCCAGTGAATTTGCCAAAGAGCGGGAGAGGGTGGAGAACAGGAGGTCATTCCTGAAACTCCGGAGGCAGCAGCAGATTGAGCGGGAACTCAATGGTTACCGAGCCTGGATCGACAAAGCAGGTGAACATCCAAGAGGTGAAGGCCATAAGATGCAGGAGCCAAAGTAGACCATTCAGCCCATCGACTCTGCATTTCCATTCAATGAGATCATGACTGATCTGACACATTCCCGTCTTATCCCCATAACGCTCAATTCTTTTACTGATTAAAAATCTGTCTTTCTTAGCCTTGAACATATTTAATGACCCTGTCTCTACAGGATGTCTGATACATATCTTCCTCACCATGTCCCACTACAGTATGTATACAAACATGTGAATTAAGAACAGGAATAGGCCATTAGGCACCTCCCAGTAACCCTTTGACTCCCTTGTTAGTCAAGATTCTATCTTCAAAATAATCAATGACCCTGCATCTACTGAACTCTGGGGTAAAGAGTTCCACAAACTAATGATTCTTTAAAAAAAATCTCCTCGTACTTTAATAGGAGCTCTCTTATTTTTAAACTGTGCCCTCAAGTTTGCATCTCTTTCGCAACGAGAAACATTGTCTCAGCAACAACTCTGTCCAGCCGCCTCAGGATCTTATGTTTCACCTCTTATCCTAATAATCTTGAATGGACACAGGCCAGATCTGTCCTTTGCTCATTAGGTAATGCCTCCCATCCCAAGACTCAGACAAGAGAACCTTCTCTCAGCCAAGGTAGTAGTACAGGTAGGTACAATTTTATCTTTTAAAAAGCTTTTGGATAGTTACATGGGTACAATGGATTTAGAGGGATATTGGTCAAATGCTGGCAACTGGGATTAGCTTAGGGGTTTAAAAAAAAAGGGCGGCATGGACAAGTTGGGCCGAAGGGCCTGTTTCCATGCTGTAAAATTCTATGACACTGTGAACTGTTTTTAATGCAATTATGTCCTGATTCAAAACTGTGCACAGCATTTCAGATGTGGCCTCACCAACGCCCTGCAGAACTCCAGCAAAACACCCCGACTTTCATATTCCATTCTCAAGATAAACACCAACATTGTATTTGTCTTCCTAATCACATGCTCTGGCTGCAGACTAACTTGTAATTTATGTCCCAGGACAGCCAGATTTCTCTTTGGTACCAAGTTGTGCAATCTCTCTCTCTCCATTCTCATTCTTTCTGCCAAATTTAAAGTTGGAGACAAGTTCCTATTTTCTCAATTTGCATTCCACCTGCCAATTTTTCTGCCCACTCGCTGAACCTATCGATATTCTTTTGCAGACACCTTCTTCACAGCTTTCTCTCCTACCTGTCTAGTAACTGCAAAGTGAGCAGACTGTTCAGTGCACTGAACAAATGTCAGTCGCTCAATCTTTCTTTATATCTCAAATGTTTTATTATTAACTTACTGAACAAGAGCATTCAGAGAATTGTTTTTAAGAACTCTTGACATTTCTCCAGAGGAGATTTGAAATGTTAATAACATCAGGTAGAGTGACTGGTACCTGCTCAGAGGCTTCCATATGGAACCATTTGTTGCTGGCTGTGCAGTAGAGGTTGCAAGGGGAGAGGAGAGGAACTTGTTTATAGACAGACATATTAGACAATATCTAATAAGACTCGTGCACTCCAGAGAGGAAGCTCCAATGCGACTACTCCCCAACTCAAACCCAAACACGAACTCCATTGTCACCCTAATCCTAATGATTCAAACATCACCTGAATGGTAACGACTCATATTCACTCTATCCCTATCCACAACTCCAATGACACAGCAGAAGTCCTAATGATCTCACCCAATCCCAATGACTGAACCCTAATATTAACAATCCAACCTTAACCCAAATGCCTCAATTCTAAACCTGACCCTGAAGATGTCCAGCATAACTAACCCAATCCCAACTTTAATGCTAACATCTGAAAGCTAAAAGGCAAACTCTAACACTCAATTCGTGAGGCCCACTCCATCATATCCTCAAACCCCAACACATCTCACATCCATAAGATTCTGACACTCACTAACCTTAAACAGGAACTGAGTTTTTCAATAACTCAAGGTCACATTATCAATAGTTGTGTTGTAATAAATTACTAACTGATTTTGTGACATGGGATGATGGGATCTGCTGTGCAAGTTTTGAGTAATAGTAACTTCTTTCTGTGTCTTTTTCTCGCGCTCTCTGTCTCTCACTTTCTCCCTCCCTGTATCTCCCTCTCTGCCCGTCTGTCTGTCTCTTTCTCTCTGCCGCTCTCTGTCTCTCCATGTCTCCCTATCTGTCTGCCTCTCTGTCTCTCCAACAGAGGAAGTGATGTTATTGGAAGAAAATAAAAATGCTGGGGAGAAATCCGCACTGGATGGTAAGTCTCTCTCTATCCTCATCCTGCCACTGGACAATCCAGCCCTCCAGGAAGGCTACATTTACATGACAACCCCCTCAAAACTCTGCCAAAGCAGGACCCTTGGCACATGGCAACTATTTATCCAACCAACTGTTCATCCAGCATTAGGGATACTTCAGTTGCTAGTAATAGAAGAACAAACTTCAGACAGTAAATTGAAGAAAAAAGTTGAATAAAGAAACTTCATTACTCCAATACTTGGGGCCACGCCCTGGGCCATACAGGCTCCCCACAATTCTCATCTGCTTTTTAAGTGCTGACCACCACATCATTTTGCCATTGGTTACATTGTCTACCTGGTCAGCTGACCCTCACGGCATGTTATTATTGGTTACGTCATAACAGATCCAATGTTATCATTGGTTACATGATAGCATCAACTGTTCTGATTACACTTTACTCTGGATAGCTTAAGAGAACGATAGAGCTTGCATTTATATGATTGGATGTTATGTTTCCACTTAAGAAGAGTTCACCAGCTCCATTTTTATGGGTTTGAGACATCATATTAGTGCAAAAACTTATTTTTTTGTGTGTAAGTAGGGATTTTGTGCCTTGTGTTGTGCTTCCCTGGAACTAATACTGTTAGAATTATGAATGTTAATAAGACTTATGTTTTCAAGCTATGTCATGTGACCTGTTTTGAAATCTGCCTGACAGCAAGCCTGGGTGGCTAAAAGGCGGCCCACGTTATTTCATTGGGAAGCAGCTGCAAGATTTAACACAAGATGATGCTAGGGAACTTGGGGAAATAAGTAGTGACGTCTTGAGGAGTGTACATATTGCAGGGAAAGAGGTGCTGGAAGTCTTAAAGCGCATCAAGCTAGACAAATCCCTGGGACCTGATGAAGTGTATTCCAGGACATTGTGGGAGGCTTGGGAGGAAATTGCGGGTCCCCTAGCAGAGACATATTTGAATCATCAATAGTCACGGATGAGGTGCCTGAAGATTGGAGGGTAGCAAATATTGTGCCTTTGTTTAAAAAGGGCTGCAGGGAAAAGCCTGGGAACTACAGGCCAGTGAACCTCACATCTGTGGTGGGTAAGTTGTTGGAAGGTATTTTGAGAGACAGGATTGACGTCATTTTGAGACGCAAGGACTGATTAGGGACAGTCAGCATGGCTTTGTGAGTGGAAAGTCATGTCTCATAAGTTTGATTGGTTTTTTTTTGAAGGAGTAACCAAGAAGGTAGATGAGAACACTGCAGTTGATGTTGTCTACATGCTGTTTAACAAGGACTTTGACAAGGTACTACATGGTAGGTTGTTGCATAAAGTTAAATCTCACAGGATCCAGGGTGAAGTATCCAAATGGATGCAAAATTGGCTTCTTGACAGAAGTCAGATGGTGGTTGTAGAGAGTTGTTTTTCAAACTGGAGGCCTGTGACCAGCGGTGTGCCTCAGGGATCAGTGCTGGTTCCGCTGTTATTTGTCATTTATATTCATGATTTGGATGAGAATATAGGGGGCATGGTTAGTAAGTTTGCAGATGACGAACAGCAGATGGAGTTTAATTTAGACAAATGTGAGGTAGATTGAACCAGGGCATGACTTATTCAGTTAATGGTAGGGCATAGGGGAGAGTTACAGAACAAAGAGATCTAGGGGTACATATTCATAGCTCCTTGAAAGTGGAGTCACAGGTGGACAGAGTGGTGAGGAAGGCATTCAGCATGTTTGGTTTCACTGGTCAGAATGAATAGAGGAATTGGGACGTCTTGTTGAAGTTGTCGAAGACATTGCTAATACTGCGTGTAATCCTGGTCACCCTATTTTAGAAAGGATATTATTAAACTGGAAGGAGTACAGAAAAGATTTACTAGGATGCTACCGGGATTTGATGGTTTGAGTTATAAGGAGAGGCTGGATAAACTAGGACTTTTTTCTCTGGAGGGTAGAAGGCTGAGGGATGATCTTATAGCAGTCTATAAAATAATGAGATACATAGAACTAGCTAGATAGTCAATATATTTTCCCAAAGCTAGGGGAGTCTAAAACTAGACTGGGGAGGGCAGCAATTTTACGAGGGTAGAACATTGAATACGGGAGTTGGGTCTTGTTGAAGTTGTACAAGACATTGATAAGGCCACGTTTGGAATACTGTGTACAGTTTTGGTTACCCTATTATGGAAATAATATTATTAAACTAGAAAGAGTGCAGAAAAGATTTACTAGGATGTTACCAGGACTTCAAGTTTGAGTTATAAGGAGAGGCTGGATAGACTGGGATTTGTTCCCTAGAGCATAGGACTTGGGAGTGATTTAGAACATAGAACATAGAACATTACACTGCAGTACAGGCCCTTCGGCCCTCGATGTTGTGCCGACCAGTGGAACCAATCTAATGACCCTCTAACCTAAACTATTCCAATGTTATCCATATGCCTATCCACTGACCATTTGAACGCCCTTAAAGTTGGCGAGTCCACAACTGCTACAGGCAGGGCATTCCACGCCCTTACTACCCTCTGAGTAAAGACCTACCTCTGACATCCGTCCTATAATTACCACCCCTTAATTTAAAGCTATGTCGCCTCATGTTAGCCATCACCATCCGAGGAAAAAGGCTCTCACTGTCCACCCTGTCTAATCCTCTGATCATCTTGTATGCCTCAATTAGGTCACCTCTTAACCTTCTTCTCTCTAACAAAAATAACCTCAAGTCCCTCAGCCTTTCCTCATAAGACCTTCCCACCATACCAGGCAACATCCTGGTAAACCTCCTCTGCACCCTTCCTAATGCCTCCACACCTTTCTTATAATGCGGCGACCAGAACTGTACACAATACTCCAAGTGCAGCCGCACCAGAGTTTTGTACAGTTGTAACATGACTTCACGGCTCCGAAATTCAATCCCTCTACCAATAAAAGCTGACCTTATAGAGGTCTGTAAAATAATGAAAGGCATAGATAAGGTAGATAGTCAACATCTTTTCCCAAAGGTAGGGGAGTCTAAAACTAGATGGCATAGGTTTAAGATGAGAGGGGAGAGATTCAAAGGGATTCAGAGGGGCAATTTCTTCATGCAGAGGGTGGTGTCTGGAACAAGCTGCCAGAGGTAGTAGTAGAGGCGGGTACAATTTTGTCTTTTAAAAAGCATTTAAACAGTTATATGGCTAAGATGGGTATAGAGGGATATGGGCCAAATGTGGGCAATTGAGATTTAGGGGTTTAAAAAAAGGGCAGCATGGACAAGTTGGGCCGAAGGGCCTGTTTCCATGCTGAAAACCTCTATGACTCTAAGCTAATGGCAGAAGTATGTGTGCTAATAGTGGATAGTCTGTGAATATCTAAAGTCTCAATGTGTTGAGAATGTTGGTTTGTAAACAGTTGTGCTTTAAAATATAAAGTAAAAGAGAGCTAGGGTGTCAAAGATAGCCAATTGGCATTTCCACCTGGCTGCAAGGCCCATGTGATTCATGGTGCCACTTAGATAGCGTTTGAAAGGGGGAGGGTCTAAGATATCCCGGAAAACTCACAGACACAACCAGACTGCCAGGATCCAGGACAGGGAGAGCAGAGAAGGAAAGAAACCTTGTGTGACAGGTTCTCATTCTGGAGCTTAATTCAGCCTTGCTGTGTGGGGACAGTGCACACTGACCATCTTTCAGTTCCATTCTCATAATGTTCATCTTGTGTTAATGTGGAGTGCACAACAGCCCCACATGTCAGAGTCAACCATCACCATAACGTAACTGGGATTCCCAAGGAAATGCTTTCTTTTAAATCAATTAACCCTTTTTTTCAGTCCTTAGAAGAGCAACAATCAAAAAAGGGCGAATGGAGATGATCCACACAGAGTCAAGTGATGACCACTACACTGAAATATCTTCTGTGGGTGAGTCTTGGCCTCCTCGGGTGAGACTTACCTCATTTCAATTCACAGAATCACAGAACTTTTACAGCACAAAAGAAGGCCATTTGGCCCATCGTGTCTCTCCAATCGAGCATCATGACTTAGTACCATTCCTCTGCCTTTTCTTCCTACCCCTGCACATTGTTTCTATTCAAATAATCATCTAATGTCCTCCTGAATGCCTCAATTGAAGCTGCCTCCATCACACCTACAGGCAGAACAATCCAGACCCAAATCACCCGCTTGTGTGAAAAATGTTCTTTTCAAACCATATTTCATTCTTTTGGAAATCACTTTAGATCTGCACCCTCTCATTCTTGATCCTTTTACGAGTGGGAACATTTTCTCCCCATCTCTTTTGTGCAACCCGCTCATGATTTTGAACATCTCAGTCAAATCTCCTCTTAGCCTTCCTCTCTCCAAGGAGAACAGTCCCAGCCTCTCCAATCTATCTGGAATTCTCTGCCCGTTGAAGTGGTGGAGGCTACCTCGCTAAATATATTTAAGACTCAGGTGGATAGGTTTTTGGTAGGCAAGGGAATGAAGGGTTATGGGGAGAAAGTGGGAAAGTGGAACTGAGCCACTTCACATCAGCCATGATCTTGTTGAATGGCGGGGCAGGCTCGAAGGGCTAGATGGCCTATTCCTGCTCCTATTTCTTATGTTCTTATGTTCTATCCTCATGACTGAAGTTTCTCATCCCTAGAACCATTTTTGTAAACTTCTTTCTTCTGTACTCTCTCCAGTGCATTCACATCCTTTCTATAGTATGGTACACAGAACTGTTGACAATAATCCAGCTGAGGTCTGATTAATGTCTTGTATAAATTCAACATAATTTCCTTGCTCGTGTACTCTATATATCTATCAATAAAGTCCAGATTATTATATACTTTATTAACTGCTTTCTCCACCTGTCTTGCCACCTGCATTGATTTATGTACAGATACACCCAGGTAGAAATTTAGAAATTGACTGCTTATTTCATGTTGTCTCTTCATGTTCTTCCAATAAAATGCATTATCTCATATTTCACCATATTGAACTTTATCTGCCCCCTATCTGCCCACTCTACCAAGTTGTTAATGTCCTTTTGAAGTTCTACACTGTTGTCCTCGCGGTTTATGATATTTCCAACTTTTGTACCATCTGCAAACTTTGTGGTTGTCCCCTGCACACCGGATTGAACAGTAACATAGATCAAAAAAAGGCAAGGGTCCCTAGCCAACACCTGGGGAACTCCACTACAAATCTACCTGCAACTCATTCATCATTATTCTTTGCTTTTTTTATTCAGCTAATTTTGCATCCATGTTGTTACAGTTTCTTTTATTCCATGAGCTATAACTTTTCTTGCAAGTCTGTTGTGTGGCATTGAAAGTCATTGTACACAACATCAACAGTATTACCCTCATCAAAAAACTCCAAGTTAATTAAATGCAATTTCCCCTTTAGAAATCCATGCTGGCTCTTCCTAATCAACCCAGGTGCCTAGTAATGCTATCCCCAGTATTTGTTTCTGGAAGCTTGCCCACTATCCATGTTAAACTGACTGGTCAGTAATTACTGGGCTTTTTTTCACAACCTTTTTTAAACAAGGGCATAACATTTGATATTCTCCAGACCTCTGGCACCTCCCCTGAGTCTAGAGAAGACTGGAAGCTTATGGCCAACACTCCTGCAATTTCCACTCTCACTTCCCTCAATATCATTTGGATGAATTTCATCCAGTCCCGTTTCCTTGTCAACTTTCAGCACCGACAGTCTATTCAACACTTCCTCCTTAACAATCCTGAACCCTTCTCCAGACAGAGTTTCCTCATCTGTCAGGAATGGTACAGTGGTTAGCGCTACTGCCTCACAGCACCAGGTTCAATTCCAGTTTTGGGTGTCTATCTGTGTGGAGTTTGCAGGTTCTTCCTGTGTTGTGGGTGGGTTTCTTCCAGGTGTTCCTGTTTCCTCCCAGACTCCGATGATGTGCAGGTTAGGTGGATTGGCCATGGTAAATTGTCACTTAGTGTCCCAAGATGTGTACATGAGGAGAAATTAACAGGGTAAATATGTGGGGTTACAGAGATAGGGCCTGGCTAAAACGCTCTGTCAGAGAATCGGTGCAGACTCAATGGGCCAAATGACCTTCTTCTGCACTGCAGGAATGCTATGATTCAACTCCTTGAATTTGTCATCGCCTCTCAAATATATGTCCTGTCTGGAATTCCATGTTTCAATCCCTCCAATCGGGTTTCTGACCCTGTCACGTTTCTAAAACAGCTTTTATCAAATTTACAAATGACATCCTGTGTGACTGTGACAAAGGGAAAGTTTCACATTGTTTCACCCATGCTGGCATAGCCAGTGAAGCCCACATCCTATGAATGAATTAAAATTTTAAAGGTCCACCGGTGCTGTCCTCTTGGTATCACCGATTCCTTCGTGGTAAGCTCTGGAATTACCCCTCCAAACCTTGTTGCCTCTCTGCTTTGCCTCTCTCTCCCTCTCTTTCCTCCTGTACGCCATTCCTTGGAATCTACTTTTGATGAAGCTTTTAGCCAGCACTCCTAACGTCTCCTTCTGTGGGTCTGTGTGAAATTTTGTTTAAGTATGCTCCTTTGATGTGCCCTGGGATACTTTGCTACATTAAAGTTGTTGTTGTTGATGATGACAAGTTTATCACCAGATCTCTCCATTACGCTGAACACCAAGATCACAGCTGTATGTTAGCCCCCACCTCAGTAAACTGGAGTCTAACTTAATAGCCACAATTCCTGGCGATGTTATGCCTGTGGGAAGTGAACAGAAACCCTTGTTACTGTGACAGAAGCAAAGGAATAGGATGAGGCCCTTCAGTCCATCAATCTGACTACCTCCTTTGTTCCATCATAATTTTGTGAAACAAAAATCTATCCATTTCATGTTTTGAATTTTTCAGTAAACATTGAGTCTCAGCAGCTTTTTGGGTGAGAGTTCCAGATTTCCACTGCACTCTGCGTGAAGAAATGCTTCCGAACATCACCTCAGAATTGTCGAGTTTTAATTTTAAAGTTTGTGCCCTGTTGTTCTGGATCCCATATGAGAGGATATAGTTTTTCTGTGTCAACACTGTCTAATCGTAGAATGTTTCCAGCACTGAAGAAGGCCATTCAGCCAACCATTTCTGTGCTGATCCTCTGCAAGTGGAACTCAGCTAGTCCCACACCCTTTCACTTTCCCAATAGCTCCACAAACCCTGGTGATTATCCAATTCCCGTTTAAAAGCCATGATTGAATGCGGCAAGGTAGCACAGTGGTTAGCATTGCTTCCTCACAGCACCAGGGACCCGAGTTCAGTTCTGGCTTCGTGTGACTGTCTGTGTGGAGTTTGCATGTTCTCCCTAGTGTCTGCATGGGTTTCCTCCAGGAACTCTAATTTTCTGCCACAGTCCAAAGATTTACAGGTCAGGTGGATTGGCCATGCTAAATTGCCTCTTAGCGCCTCACGATGTTCAGTTTAGGTGGATTGGTCATAGTAAGTGCATGGGGTTATGGGAGTAGGGCAGAGGAGAAGACCAAGTGGGATTCTCTTTCAGAGGGCTGGTGCAGACTCGATGGGCCAAATGGCCACTTTCTGTACTGTAGGGATTCTGTGGTTTTTGTCTTCTGCGATGAGACCTAAGATGGTCTCCCTCTTGCTCTGTCCAGGTTCCCCACTAGCGAGGGCTAGCATCAAGAGCACCAAGCTGCTGGAGGGTTCATCTTACTTCCGTCGCAAGGAGCGCATGTTGCGTATCTCCATACGTCACATGGTGAAGTCCCATGCCTTCTACTGGATTATTCTGGGCCTAGTGGCCCTCAACACGGTCTGCGTCGCTGTCGTCCACTATGACCAGCCTTTGTGGCTCACCAACTTCCTCTGTGAGTATGAAACATCTGTTCCAGGCCTCAATGCCCCCAGGGGGCCTGGACAACCTCAACACTAATAGCGAAAACGAGTCCTCCGATACCCCGTGACATCTGCTGACTGTCTGCTTCAGACTGACAAATGAATGTGTCAAATTGGTGGGCAGCAAAAGGCCCGCAACATCCTGAATGGCAAATCCCTTAATACCATTCCCGAATAATGCTGGAAATCTGAAATAAAAGCAGAAAATGCTGGAAAAGCTCAGCAGGACTGATAGCATCTGTGAAGAGAGAAAAAAATAGAATTAAAGTTTCCAGTTCACTATGATTCTTCCGAACCCAGTCTTCAGAACTCAGTCTTCACAATTTTAGGACAATCCCTAAAAACTTTACAGGCAATTTAGTGCTTTTGAAATGTGATTGTTAAATTACTGAAGAGGGGACTGAAGTATTGGACTGAGGGAATGTCTGTAGGAGCAATTTATGTGCCAAAAAGCATTTTATAAACTCCCATGCTTCAGTTAAAACTCATGGAATTGAAGACAAATTATTGACCTGACTGGGAAAGTGGCTGAGAGACAGGAGACAGAGAGGAGGAATAGTGGACAGGTACCCTAATTGGTGGAATGTGACCAATGATGTCCCTCAAGAATCCATGTGGGAGATCCTCAACTATTTATATTGTTCATATTTATTAGTGCTCTTGAGGACAATTAGGGATGGGCAATAAATGCTGAGCTAGCCAGCAATTCTGTGAAATTAAAAAAATGCTGAGAAAAAAAAGCCAATATCCCAGTTTTCCCATGACAAACACTAGGCGACATTGTAAACCAAGGCAGATTTAAGCCAATCTGTGGGAAATAGATTTGAGCATAATCAAATGCAAGGTCATTCACTCCCGATGTGGAAAGGATAGAACTGAGTACTTTCCAAATAGTGAAAAGCTAGAAGCGTTAGGAAGTAAAAGAAATTGCTGAGTCTCTGTACAGAGATCGATAAAATGCCCTGTACAGGTGCAGAAAATAATTAAATGGAACAGTGGCCTTTATTGTTGGAGGATTAGAGTACAATGGGGTAAAAGTCATGCTTCAGCTACACAAGGCCCTGGTTAGACTTGGAGATAGTGTGAACAGTTCTGGGCATCACACCTTCAGAAGGATACATTGACCTTGGAGGGAGTGCAATGTAGATTGGTCAGAATGAATGCTAGGCTCCACAAGGAGAGATTAAACAAGCTAGGGTTGTATCCGCTGGAATTGTTCAGGCTGAGGGAGATTTAATTGAAGTTCACGATGCTAGGGAGAATTGATTTGGTAGATAGAGGTAAACTATATTGATTGATTAGGGAATCTATGAACAGGGCATGTGACCTACATATTAGAGTCATACGTTTCAGGAGTGAATTCAGGAACAATTTCCTTAAGTACAGCACTCCCTCAGTGTTGCACTGGAGTATAAATCTGAATATTTAACTTATTTTCCACTCCAGTCTCTTGAGCGCAGTTATCAGGTTGACATTCCTAGTGCAGTTCTGAGGGAGTGCTGTGCTGTCAGTGGCGGAGTCTATTGGATAAGGTATGAAATAGGTCGGCCCTCTCAAAGGGACATTGAAGAGCCTGTGGTAGCATTTTTAAGAAGAGCAGGACAGTCTGCTACTCGGTCCTGACTTAAAACTACATCTCACCCAACATTACTAACAAGCAACTATCTGGTCTCTTCCTCTCTGCTGTTTGTGGGATCTTGTTGTGCACAAATTGGTTGACAGGCTTTTAACATTGCAGTAATTCCACTTCAGAAGTACGTAATTGACTGTAAAGTGACATGTCCTGAGATCTTTATGTACGGACCTAGGAGCTAATAGAACACGACCCAATTCATGTGGCCCAATGTGCATGACCCAGGATCCAGTTCACATGACCCAGGACCCAATACGCATGAACTCGAATACAATTCACATGACCCTGGCCCCAATACCATGCCCAGCACCAAATGTGCATGACCCAGGATACAATTGACATGACCCATGACCCTATGTGCATGACCCATGATCCAATTCACTCAGGTTCTACCTCTTGTGGGCAGCAGGGTGTCACTCTTTCATGGCTTGTCAGCAAACAGCAGCAAGCTGGCCTCAGATGGGAAACTATTATTCCTTTTCTATGATTGTAACCTAATGTTTCCAGAGTCCAGAGGGTGAAAAAGCACAGAAGATAATCCTTTTCCAACCCCACCCCCGCCAACCTCCACACCATCACTCCAACCTGACACAAAGCATTTGGGCACCCAGGGAAGCAGGTGCAGGTGCTGGTGGTGAGGAAATGTTAGCTTTGGTGAGGACTGGGGGAATGAGGTTTTGTGACCTGACACATACTTTGATGATATTAGGATTGGAAATGGCAATGAGGCAGACTTGAGCTCTGAATGGGATCATGCTGCCACTCTCATGAAGTCAATCCTAATAGCCCTTTTTCATTTTCACAGACTATGCTGAGTTCACCTTTCTGGGCCTCTTCCTGTCCGAGATGTTCCTAAAGATGTATGGCTGTGGTCTGCGACTTTATTTTCACTCATCATTCAATTGTTTTGACTGTGGGGTGAGTACAGCATTATGTATCTCGTCAAACAAGCCTTCCTGATAGATTGTGCCTGATACTGGACCCCTGCAATACAGTGTGACTGTCTATGGTTCAGACTCTTGCAGTACAGTGTGACTGTCTATGGTTCAGATTCTTGCAGTGCAGTGTGACTGTCTATGGTTCAGTCTCTTGCAGTGCAGTGTGACTGTCTATGGTTCAGTCTCTTGCAGTACAGCGTGACTGTCTATGGTTCAGACTCATGCAGTACAGTGTGACTGTCTATGGTTCAGTCTCTTGCAGTACAGTGTGACTGTCTATGGTTCAGTCTCTTGCAGTATAGTGTGACTGTCTATGGTTCAGTCTCTTGCAGTACAGTGTGACTGTCTATGGTTCAGTCTCTTGCAGTACAGTGTGACTGTCTATGGTTCAGACTCTTGCAGTACAGTGTGACTGTCTATGGTTCAGTCTCTTGCAGTATAGTGTGACTGTCTATGGTTCAAACTCTTGCAGTACAGTGTGACTGTCTATGGTTCAGTCTCTTGCAGTACAGTGTGACTGTCTATGGTTCAGTCTCTTGCAGTACAGTGTGACTGTCTATGGTTCAGTCTCTTGCAGTATAGTGTGACTGTCTATGGTTCAGACTCGTGCAGTACAGTGTGACTGTCTATGGTTCAGTCTCTTGCAGTACAGTGTGACTGTCTATGGTTCAAACTCTTGCAGTACAGTGTGACTGTCTATGGTTCAGTCTCTTGCAGTACAGTGTGACTGTCTGTGGTTCAGACTCTTGCAGTATAATGTGACTGTCTATGGTTGAGACTCTTGCAGTGCAGTGTGACTGTCTATGGTTCAGTCTCTTGCAGTATAGTGTGACTGTCTATGGTTCAAACTCTTGCAGTACAGTGTGACTGTCTATGGTTCAGTCTCTTGCAGTATAGTGTGACTGTCTATGGTTCAGACTCTTACAGTATAGTGTGACTGTCTATGGTTCAGACTCTTACAGTATAGTGTGACTGTCTATGGTTCAGTCTCTTGCTGTACAGTGTGACTGTCTATGGTTCAGTCTCTTGCAGTACAGTGTGACTGTCTATGGTTCAGACTCTTGCAGTACAGTGTGACTGTCTATGGTTCAGTCTCTTGCAGTATAGTGTGACTGTCTATGGTTCAAACTCTTGCAGTACAGTGTGACTGTCTATGGTTCAGTCTCTTGCAGTACAGTGTGACTGTCTATGGTTCAGTCTCTTGCAGTACAGTGTGACTGTCTATGGTTCAGTCTCTTGCAGTATAGTGTGACTGTCTATGGTTCAGACTCGTGCAGTATAGTGTGACTGTCTATGGTTCAGTCTTTTGCAGTACAGTGTGACTGTCTATGGTTCAGTCTCTTGCAGTATAGTGTGACTGTCTATGGTTCAGACTCTTACAGTATAGTGTGACTGTCTATGGTTCAGACTCTTACAGTATAGTGTGACTGTCTATGGTTCAGTCTCTTGCAGTACAGTGTGACTGTCTATGGTTCAGTCTCTTGCAGTACAGTGTGACTGTCTATGGTTCAGTCTCTTGCAGTATAGTGTGACTGTCTATGGTTCAAACTCTTGCAGTACAGTGTGACTGTCTATGGTTCAGACTCTTGCAGTACAGTGTGATTGTCTATGGTTCAGACTCTTGCAGTGCAGTGTGACTGTCTATGGTTCAGACTCTTGCAGTACAGTGTGACTGTCTATGGTTCAGACTCTTGCAGTGCAGTGTGACTGTCTATGGTTCAGACTCCTGTATTATTTTGTGACTGTATCTGGTATTTGGCTTTGCATTACTCTGTGACTGGTATCAGTCTGTAATGCAGTGTGACTGTCTTGGGTATCAGAGCCTGTAATACAGTGTGACTGTCTCTAGTAACAGAGCCTGTAATGCAGTGTGATTGTCTCTGGTAACAGAGCCTGTAATGCAGGTCTCTAGCATCACTCCCCTGCCACCCAACCCCTGAGAGACCCCAATTGCCCCCCACTTCACTCCAGCGGGGTCTGGCCACTGGTTCCCGAAAGTGGGGCACTAGTCTGTATTGGAGTGGTGGGAGATGCTAGCAGATCCAGTGAATTTAATCCTGCTAAATACATTTAAATTGCATTTAAAATAGAATTTCCATATCAGCCCCACCTCCCAGCCGATTTCCAGTGCCACGTAGACGTTGCCAGAGATCCTGGTATAGGGAGTGCAATAGTGGTGCGAACGCCCGTAGGAATCCCGTGAATTGGCCAACACGCAATTCCCCTGGCTTACCACACTGTGGGAGAATTGCCCCCACTGTCTCTGGTATGACAGCTATAATGCACTGTGTCTGTCTCTGATATCAGAACCTGTAATGCACTGGGACTGTCTCTGATAAGAAGTCTCACAACACCAGGTTAAAGTACAACAGGTATATTTGGTAGCACAAGCCTCTAGCTTTCAGAGCACTGCTCCTTCATCCCACTCACCTGATGAACAAAAAACAATTCAGCATAGGAACAGGCCCTTCGGCCCTCCAAGCCTGCACTGATCATGTGTTCCTAACTGGACCATCCGTTTGTATCCCTCTATTCCCAGTCTGTTCATGTGGCTAACTAGATAAGTTTTAAATAATCCTAGTGTGTCTGCCTCAACCACCTTGCTTGGCAGCACATTCCAGGCCCCCACCACCCTCTGTATAAAATACATTGCCCGCATATCTGTATTGAACCTTGCCCACCTTACCGTGAACTTGTGACCCCTTGTGTTTGTCATTTCTGACCTGGGAAAAAGCTTCCAACTGTTCACACTATCTATACCCTTCATAATTTTATACACTTCTATCAGGTCTCCCCTCAACCTCCGTCTTTCCAGGGAGAACATCCCTAATTTACTTAATCTCACCTCATAGCTCAGATCCTCTATACCAGGCAACATCCTGGTAAACCATTTCTGCGCTCTCTCCAAAGCCTCACGTCCTTCTGATAGTGTGGTGACTTGAACTGGACGCAGTATTCTAAGTGTGCCCTAACTAACGTTCTATATAACTGCAACATCACATGCCAACTTTTATACTCTATGTCCCGTCCAGTAAAGGCAAGCATGCCATACGCATTCTTGACCACCTTTTCCACCTGTGCTGCCACCTTTAAGGATCTGTGGACTTGCACACCCAGATCCCTCTGTGTGTCTGTACTCCTGATGGTTCTGCCATTTATTGTATAGCTCCTCCCTGAATTAGATCCACCAAAATGCTTCACTTCGCATTTATCTGGATTAAATTCCATCTGCCGTTTCTTCACCCAATTTTCCAGCCTATCTATATCCTGCTGTATTCTCTGACAATGTTCATCACTATCGGCAACTCCAGCAATCTTTGTGTCATCCGCAAACTTACTAATCAGACCAGCCACATCTTCTTCCAAATCACTTATATATATCACAAACAGCAGGGGTCCCAGTACAGAGCCCTGCAGAACACCAGTAGTCACAGACCTCCAATCAGAAAAAGACCCCTCCGCTGCCATTCTCCGTCTTCTATGGCCAAACCAGATCTGTCACCATCTTGCTAGTTCACCCTTAATCCCGATGAAGGAGTAGCACTCCAAAGGCTAGTGGCTTATGCTACCAAATAAACCTGTTGGACTTTAACCTGGTGTTATGAGACTTCTTACTGTATTTACCCCAGTCCAATGCAGGCATCTCCACATCATGACTGTCTCTGGTAACAGAGTTTGTAATGCAATGTGCCTGTTTCTAGTATCAGAGCCTGTAATGCACTGTGACTGTGTCTGGGCATCAGAGCCTGTAATGCACTGTGACTGTCTCTGGCATCAGAGCCCGTAATGCAATGTGACTGTTTCTAGTAACAGAACCTGTAATGCACTGTGTCTGTCTCTGGCATCAGAGCCTGTAATACACTATGACTGTCTCTGGCATTAGAGCCTGCAATGCAGTGTGACTGTTTCTAGTATCATAGCCTGTAATACACTGTGACTGTCTCTGGTAACAGAGCCTGTAATGCAATGTGACTGTTTCTAGTATCAGAGCCTGTAATGCACTGTGACTGTCTCTGGCATCAGAGCCTGTAATGCCCTGTGACTGTTTCTAGTAACAGAGCCTGTAATGCACTGTGACTGTCTCTGGCATCAGAGCTTGCAATGCAGTGTAACTGTCTCTAATATGAGAGTCTGTAATGCAGAGTGACTGTCTCCACCCAGACCCACACTTTGTGACTGATATCAGATCCTGGTGTACTGTGAGACCATGTTTTGTATCACGCTGCTGCAGTAATACAGGTCTGGTTGGTATCAGACTGGAGCGTAGGAGACTGAGGGGTGATCTTACAGAGGTCTATAAAATAATGAGGGGCACAGATCAGCTAGATAGTCAATATCTTTTCCCAAAAGTAGGGGAGTCTAAAACTAGAGGGCATAGGTTTAAGATGAGAGGGGAGAGATACAAAAAGGTCCAGAGGAGCTATTTTTTCACACAGAGGGTGGTGAGTGTCTGGAACAAGCTGCCAGAGGCAGTAGTAGAGGTGGGTACAATTTTTTTTAAAGTGTTTGGACAGTTATATGGGTAAGATGGGTATAGAGGGATAGGGGCTAAATGCGGGCAATTGGGACTAGCTTAGAGGTTTAACAAAAAAGGGTGGCATGGACAAGTTGGGCCTAAGGGCCAGTTTCTATGCTGTAAACCTCTATGACTGACAATGGAGCATTAATTGTATCAGACTCCTATATTCCTACGGCAAGTCTATTCTATTATAAGACCTCAATAGCAATTTGTGATCATTCAAGTCTATTGTAATCTGTGTCACGCTCTGTACCCCAGATTCCCATTCTAAATTGCAGTCTTTGTTGCAGTCTATATCTGTCTTTACAGCAACACATATCTTAATCTGTATTCCCAATCAATATCCCCAGTCTATATTCCAGCCCTTATCCCAATCTAAAATCCAATCTATATGGAGTTTAATGTGGGAAAGTGTGAGGTAATTCACTTTGGCAGGAATAACGGATGTGTAGAGTATAGGGCTAACGGTAGGACTCTGAATAGTGTGGATGAACAGAGGGATCTAGGTGTATGTGTACATGGATCCCTGAAGGTTGGGAATCAAGTGGATAAGGTTGTTAAGAAGGCATACGGTGTCTTGGCGTTTATTGGTAGGGGGATTGAATTTAGGAGCCGCAGCGTCATGTTGCAACTGTACAAAACTCTGGTGCGGCCGCACTTGGAGTATTGTGTGCAGTTCTGGTCCCCACATTATAGGAAGGATGTGGAGGCTTTGGAGAGGGTGCAGAGGAGGTTTACCAGGATATTGCCTGGTATGGAGGGGAGGTCCTATGAGGAGAGACTGAGGGATTTGAGGTTGTTTTCGTTAGAAAGAAGGCGGCTACGAGGGGACCTTATTGAAACATATAAGATGATTAGAGGTTTAGATAGGGTGGACAGTGATAGCCTTTTACCTCGGATGGAGAAAGCTAGCACGAGGGGCCATAGCTTTAAATTAAGGGGTGGTAGTTATAGGATGGATGTCAGGGGTAGGTTCTTTACCCAGAGGGTGGTGAGGGATTAGAATGCCCTGCCTGCTGCAGTTGTAAATGTGCCTAGTTTGGGGGCGTTTAAGAGATCCGTGGATAGGTTTATGGATGGAAAGGGTTTGGTTTAGGTTAGAGGGTCATTGTTTTTTAACTGGTCGGCGCAACATCGTGGGCCGAAGGGCCTGTACTGCGCTGTAATGTTCTATGTTCTATATATCACCTGTACCCAGTTAATATCCTAGTCTATCTGTGTCTCAAATCCAGACTTTATCCCAGTCTATAACCCAAATTGTAGCTGAACCTGTCTCCCAGTTTATAGCTCTCTCTCCCTTCCCTTTGCTTGGCAGGTTATCATCGGCAGTATATTCGATGTGGTTTGGACAATGATTCGCCCAGAGACTTCGTTTGGTATCAGCGTGCTTCGAGCACTGCGACTGCTCAGGATCTTTAAAGTCACAAAGTAAGTATGGTTTAGGGTGCTGGCTGGAATCAGACCCACAAGCGTTGGTGTTGATGGCTCCTTGCCTTCCTCTTCATTGGTTCCCAATACACTGGAACCACCTGCTTAGTGTTTCCTCACACAATAGTGCTAACTCCGCCAACACTCACCCACTGGCACCAGGGTACAACATAGATCATAGAACCTAGATCATAGAGCCCTACAGTGCAGAAAGAGGCCCTTCAGCCCATCGAGTCTGCACCGAACACAATCCCACCCAGGCCCTACCCCCATATCCCTACATATTATACCCGCTAATCCCTCTAACCTACGCATCCCTGGACACTAAGGGGCAATTTCTTAGCATAGCCAATCAACCTAACCCGCACATCTTTGGACTGTGGGAGGAAACCGGAGCACCCGGAGGAAACCCATACAGACATGAGGAGAATGTGCAAACTCCACACAGACAGTGACCTGAGCTGGGAATCGAACCCAGGACATGATAGCCAATGTTGAGGCATGGCTGCCAAGTGGCCACCGCAGATTTAAAATTTCTCCAGGAAAGATTGAGAAATGGCTGAGTAAGAGGAATGGCCTCTACTAATCATCCTTGGTAATTAGGGATGAAATCACTTCAGTGATAAGTGAGGGTATTATGAGGTGGACAGGCAGTGGGGACTCTCTGGATAAGATTAATAGAAAAGGATTTCAGTCAATAGTGAGAGCTGTGAATGAGGTAGCCACTGTGAAGTGGTGGATTGTATAAATGCAGAGTTGAGACAAGTGTGTAGTAAAGGCAGTGTGGGTTTAATGGGAGATTTTAACTTCCATAGAGTTTGAAGTAAATAAGAAAGAGAGTGAAAAAACAAGTTTATTCCCCTAAAGGACAGGAGCTGTACTTACCCATAAAGACAGCCATGGAGAACTAAGGACGTAAAAGACAACATAAAACCATCAGACAAAATTACAAAATATAGCACAGACCCGGTGAATGAGAAAGATACAAAGACAAAATAGATTGTAAGAGCTACAAAAAGAGAGGCACCAGCTCCTCACTGACTCTCCACACACACTGGCACTGGCTCCTCACTGACTCTCACAGTTTAGTATGTCTCCTGCTGTGTCCAAGACAACAAAAAATTGCAAAGGATTGTGAACAAAGACCAGTCCATCACTCAAACCAGCCTCCCATCCATTGACTCTGTCTACTTTTCTCATTGGCTCAGAAAAGCAACCAGCATAATCTAAGACCCCATGCACCCAAATGTGTTCTCTTCCACCTTCTTCCGTCGGACAAAAGATACCAAAGCCTGAGGCCACGTACCAACCAACTCAAGAACAGCTTCTTCCCTGCTGCCATCAGACGTAGCACATATTAAGATGATGTTTCTCTATACCCTGTGACTGTAACACTGCATTCTGCAGCCTCTCCTTTCCATCTCCTCTATGTACTCCATAAACGGTATGTTTTGTATAGCGAGCAAGAAACAATACTTTACAATATATGCCAATACGAGTGGCAGTAATGAATCAAATTACATCAGCTCTTCACTGCCCCAATGCCTCACTGGTTCCTGATTTACGCACATACACTGCTACAGGTTTGAATTTTTATACCCATATTGTATTAATGTCTTCACTTATTCTTCCCCAGATACTGGGCCTCTCTACGGAACCTGGTCGTTTCCTTAATGAGCTCAATGAAATCCATCATCAGCCTCCTCTTCCTTCTCTTCCTCTTCATTGTTGTGTTTGCTCTGCTGGGAATGCAGTTGTTTGGTGGTCGGTGAGTATCCCACACCCAGTTTCTTCATTAACACATCTGGCCAGCATCATCCACTCTCTTTGTTATTTTACGTTTATAATGTTGAAATTAAAGATGTGATTGTTTTGTCACAAGGTCCCAGCAGACCATTTCACCTCTTCATTTCCACGGCAGATTTAACTTTCCAAAAGGGACTCCACCAGCCAACTTCGACACCTTTCCCGCTGCGATCATCACAGTCTTTCAGGTATAGCCACGCTAAATCAAGATCATAACCATGTGTCAATCGGTTAGGACGAGGACATGAGAGGGAATTAGAGAAGGAGACAAATTTACAATAGGGCTTACGATGCTCAATAACAAAATGTCTCTCTCTTTGTGAGTAAAACAAGTGGAAGTATGTAACACTCATCAATGAGTGGTGAAGATGTTTAACTAGTCAGTGAGTTGTGAAGATAACTAAATGCTTGTCAGTCAGTGGTGAAGACGATTAACATGAGTCAGTGAGGCTGAAGATGATTAGTACCCTCTAAACCCTCTGTGTCTTTTCCTCAAGGCCCTGGAACAATAGACTTCTGTTCCATTTATTACTTCTATCTTTAATTTCTCCTTGGTTGGAATTTTCTCAGAGTCTGAGTAACATGAAATCTTTTTCCTTTAGATTTTAACCGGTGAGGATTGGAATGAGGTGATGTACAATGGGATAAAATCGCAGGGAGGTGTGAACACGGGAATGTGGTCATCAGTGTATTTTATTGTCCTGACGCTCTTTGGAAACTGTATCCTTTCACTGGGTTAGATGTCCTCCTCTCTCTGGTCTTTATTGGCATGCTTGACTATATCTATATTTCACTCACTTGCTTGGTGCTCTTTTTAAAATATAGACAGGCTCTGTTTGGATATAAGACAGGCTTGTTAGTGTGAGAGAAGTTTCTAGAATTGTCTTCAACTCTTTCACAGTCCTCAGTCGCCAGATTCAGGGATGCTGTTGATAGAGGCAGCACCAAACAGGTAGGCTATGTAGCCATGGTAACCATACCATTGAAGGCACCAGCCCATATACTATTGCCCCAAGATTAGTTAATGGGAGAATGCATGGATCTTAAGATCAGCTAGTGTTTTGTGTCACCAGTTGCCAGAGGGGTGAGCTGATAATGGACAAGGAATATCCGTGACCTCAGTGACTGAGGCGATTAACTGTCTGCCCCCTCGATGAAGGAGATTTTCATATCCAGAACCAAAGGGAGGAACAACAGAGAAAGAAAGGAGATGAATTCGAGCCAAGGCAGGCCAAGAAAGTAAATAGAAAGATCAGATTATCTCGGGTGTCAAGTCACTCAGTAGTGACTAGTGCTGGGAAAAGAAATATGCTGGAGGCAACGTTCCGACCTCGCTGTGCCTGGCACACATCATGGTGATCCTAGAAGATGGGGGTGTGGGCAGGGTGACCCATGTTGGGGAGGATGTGGGGAAACGCGCCGCTGATGAGGGGGGAGTCCTGATGTCTGTGGGGGTCGGGGGATGGGATCTCCCAGTGCACTGAGAACCTTAGGAAATGTTGCCTGAGCACTCTGCAACCGGGCTCACCGGCATGCTAAGGCCCTGCCCCACTGTCAGAGCACTTCTTGCCACTCTCCCAAAAAGTGAGTGGGTGTGGAACAATTGCAGTGCACAGCGCGCCCGACAATCTGGCACAGCTCGCTCCAGTTTTCTCACAGTTGTCACACTTCACTTTTCTGGGGGGGCGTTTCCACTTGCTATCAATGTTTTTTTTCATCTTGCATGCGTCAGGACAGATGCAGGAATACCAAATTTCAAAGTTAAAACTGCTGTGATAAGTTTTAATGAAGTTAAATAATTTAATTGATGAATTTGGCCCATTCCAGTAATCAGTTGGTTTTTGTTTCACCTTTTTCATGCTCTGTATAGGAACACAGTTTGATTTTTCATAGAATCATGGAACCCCACAGTGCAGAAAGAGGCCCTTCGGCCCATCGAGTCTGCACCGAACACAATCCCACCCAGACCCTACCCCCACATCCCTACATATTATACCCACTAACCCCTCTAACCTACGCATCTCTGGACACTAAGGGGCAATTTCTTAGCATGGCCAATCAACCTAACCCACACATCTTTGGACTGTGGGAGGAAACTGGAGCACCCGGAGGAAACCCACGCAGACATGAAGAGAATGTGCAAACTCCACACAGACAGCGACCTGAGCTGAGAATTGAACCCAGGTCCCTGGAGCTGTGAAGCAGCAGTGCTAAGCACTGTGTTACCGTGCCGCATTTATTCATAAGGGGTGGGCATCACTGGCTGGGCCAATTTATTGCCCACAGCTAAGTATCCTTGAACTGAGTGTCTCACTCGGCCGTTTCAGAGTCAACCCCTTCGCTGTGGGTCTGGGGTCACATGCTGGCTGGATCATATGGACAACAGATTTCCATCCCTAAAGTGAACCGGGTGGGTTTTAACAATAATCAACAGTGATTTCATAGTTGTCATTAGATTTTAATTTCAGATTTTTTTACGAATTCAAATTTCACCAACTGCCATGGTGGGATTCAAACCTGGGTCCCCAGAGCATTCTGCTGGATCTCTGGATTACGAGTTCAGTGACAATACTCTATGCCACCGCCCCTGCCTCCCCCAAAGAGTTGAGGACAGGGCCTTTGGAAGCTGACTGGAGAAATCAAGTTCCATTCTTACCGTGTGGGATTCCAGGGTTTTCAGAATCATGAGCAGACAGATCGTTCAGGTGAGTCCTTGAAAGTGAAACAAGTGCTACGTTACCATCGCCTGCAGTAATGAAAAATCTTTCCAGTAAGACCTGACATTGTCTCTTTGTGTGGATAGAGTGTGAAATGAAACAGTTTCTCTTCCTTAACCCTAATGACAAGATACCTTACTGAATGTCTTCTTGGCTATTGCTGTTGATAATCTCGCCAATGCCCAGGAGTTGACAAAGGTAAAGTGAACTATCAGCTTTCTATCAACCAGAACAAACTGGGGAGCAGAGACCCTATTATACAGAATGCATGTGGTACATAACCCATACTGCACAGAATGCATGCGGTACAAAATGCATACTGCACGGAATCCATTCAGTACAGAATCCATACTGCACAGAATCCATACTGCATGGAATACAGTCAGTACAGAATCCATACTGCATGGAATACAGTCAGTACACAATCCATACTGCACGGAATACAGTCAGTACAGAACCCATACTGCACGGAATACAGTCAGTACAGAATCCATACTGCACGGAATACAGTCAGTACAGAATCCATACTGCACGGAATACAGTCAGTACAGAATTCATACTGCACGGAATACAGTCAGTACAGAATCCATACTGCACGGAATACAGTCAGTACAGAATCCATACTGTGCGGAATACAGTCAGTACAGAATCCATACTGCACGGAATACAGTCAGTACAGAATCCATACTGCACAGAATACAGTCAGTACAGAATACGTACTGCACGGAATTCAGTCAGTACAGAATACGTACTGCACGGAATACAGTCAGTACAGAATACATACTGCACGGAATACAGTCAGTACAGAATACATACTGCGCGGAATACAGTCAGTACAGAATCCATACTGCGCGGAATACAGTCAGTACAGAATCCATACTGCACGGAATACAGTCAGTACAGAATACATACTGCACGGAATACAGTCAGTACAGAATACATACTGCGCGGAATACAGTCAGTACAGAATCCATACTGCGCGGAATACAGTCAGTACAGAATCCATACTGCTCAGAATTCAGTCAGTACGGAATCCATACTGCATGGAATACAGTCAGTACAGAATCTATACTGCACGGAATCCATACTACACGGAATCCATACTGCACGGAACCCGTACTGCCCGAAATCCATACTACACGGAAACCATACTGCACAGAACCCATACTGCACGGAACCCATACTACAAGTAATCCATACTGCATGGAATCCATACTACAAGGAATCCATACTACACGGAATCCATACTGCACGGAACCCATACTGCACGGAACCCATACTACAAGGAATCCATACTGCACGAAATCCATACTACAAGGAATCCATACTGCACGAAATCCATACTACAAGGAATCCATACTGCACGGAATCCATACTACACGGAATCCATACTGCACGGAATCCATACTGCACGGAATCCATACTACACGGAATCCATACTACAAGGAATCCATACTGCACGAAATCCATACTACAAGGAATCCATACTGCACGAAATCCATACTACAAGGAATCCATACTGCACGGAATCCATACTGCACGGAATCCATACTGCACGGAATCCATACTGCACGGAATCCATACTACACGGAATCCATACTGCACGGAATCCATACTGCACGAAATCCATACTACAAGGAATCCATACTGCACGAAATCCATACTACAAGGAATCCATACTGCACGGAATCCATACTACACGGAATCCATACTGCACAAAATCCATACTACAAGGAATCCATACTACACGGAATCCACACTGCACAGAATCCATACTACACGGAATCCACACTGCACAGAATCCATACGGCACGGAATTCAGTCAGTACAGAATCCATACTGCACGGAATACAGTCAGTACAGAATCCATACTGCACGGAATTCAGTCAGTACAGAATCCATACTGCACGGAATTCAGTCAGTACAGAATCCATACTGCACGGAATACAGTCAGTACAGAATCCATACTGCACGGAATTCAGTCAGTACAGAATCCATACTGCACGGAATACAGTCAGTACAGAATCCATACTGCGCGGAATACAGTCAGTACAGAATCCATACTGCACGGAATTCAGTCAGTTCAGAATCCATACTGCGCGGAATACAGTCAGTACAGAATCCATACTGCACGGAATACAGTCAGTACAGAATCCATACTGCATGGAATTCAGTCAGTTCAGACTCCATACTGCACGGAATCCATACTACATGGAATTCAGTCAGTACAGAATCCATACTGCACGGAATTCAGTCAGTACAGAATACATACTGCGCGGAATACAGTCAGTACAGAATCCATACTGCATGGAATACAGTCAGTACAGAATCCATACTGCACGGAATACAGTCAGTACAGAATCCATACTGCACGGAATACAGTCAGTACAGAATCCATACTGCGCGGGATTCAGTCAGTACAGAATCCATACTGCGCGGGATTCAGTCAGTACAGAAAACGTACTGCACGGAATACAGTCAGTACAGAAAACGTACTGCACAGAATTCAGTCAGTACAGAATCCATACTGCACGGAATACAGTCAGTACAGAATCCATACTGCACGGAATACAGTCAGTACAGAATCCATACTGCACGGAATACAGTCAGTACAGAATCCATACTGCACGGAATTCAGTCAGTACAGAATCCATACTGCACGGAATACAGTCAGTACAGAATCCATACTGCACGGAATACAGTCAGTACAGAATACGTACTGCACGGAATACAGTCAGTACAGAATCCATACTGCATGGAATACAGTCAGTACAGAGTACATACTGCACGGAATACCGTCAGTACAGAATCCATACTGCACGGAATACAGTCAGTACAGAATCCACACTGCACGGAATACAGTCAGTACAGAATCCATACTGCACGGAATACAGTCAGTACAGAATCCATACTGCGCGGAATACAGTCAGTACAGAATCCATATTGCACGGAATACAGTCAGTACAGAATCCATACTGCACAGAATACAGTCAGTACAGAATACGTACTGCATGGAATACAGTCAGTACAGAATACGTACTGCATGGAATACAGTCAGTACAGAATCCGTACTGCACGGAATTCAGTCAGTACAGAATCCGTACTGCACGGAATTCAGTCAGTACAGAATCCATACTGCACGGAATACAGTCAGTACAGAATCCATACTGCACGGAATACAGTCAGTACAGAATCCATACTGCACGGAATTCAGTCAGTACAGAATCCATACTGCACGGAATTCAGTCAGTACAGAATCCATACTGCACGGAATTCAGTCAGTACAGAATCCATACTGCACGGAATACAGTCAGTACAGAATCCATACTGCACGGAATACAGTCAGTACAGAATCCATACTGCACGGAATACAGTCAGTACAGAATCCATACTGCACGGAATACAGTCAGTACAGAATCCGTACTGCACGGAATTCAGTCAGTACAGAATCCGTACTGCACGGAATACAGTCAGTACAGAATACGTACTGCACGGAATTCAGTCAGTACAGAATCCATACTGCACGGAATACAGTCAGTACAGAATCCATACTGCACGGAATTCAGTCAGTACAGAATCCATACTGCACGGAATTCAGTCAGTACAGAATCCATACTGCACGGAATTCAGTCAGTACAGAATCCATACTGCACGGAATACAGTCAGTACAGAATACGTACTGCACGGAATACAGTCAGTACAGAATACGTACTGCATGGAATACAGTCAGTACAGAATACGTACTGCATGGAATACAGTCAGTACAGAATCCATACTGCATGGAATACAGTCAGTACAGAATCCATACTGCATGGAATACAGTCAGTACAGAGTACATACTGCACGGAATACCGTCAGTACAGAATCCATACTGCACGGAATACAGTCAGTACAGAATCCATACTGCACGGAATACAGTCAGTACAGAATCCATACTGCGCAGAATACAGTCAGTACAGAATCCATACTGCACGGAATACAGTCAGTACAGAATCCATACTGCACGGAATACAGTCAGTACAGAATACGTACTGCATGGAATACAGTCAGTACAGAATCCATACTGCATGGAATACAGTCAGTACAGAATCCATACTGCATGGAATACAGTCAGTACAGAATCCATACTGCATGGAATACAGTCAGTACAGAATCCATACTGCACGGAATACAGTCAGTACAGAATCCATACTGCACGGAATACAGTCAGTACAGAATACGTACTGCATGGAATACAGTCAGTACAGAATCCATACTGCATGGAATACAGTCAGTACAGAATCCATACTGCATGGAATACAGTCAGTACAGAGTACATACTGCACGGAATACCGTCAGTACAGAATCCATACTGCACGGAATACAGTCAGTACAGAATCCATACTGCACGGAATACAGTCAGTACAGAATCCATACTGCGCGGAATACAGTCAGTACAGAATCCATACTGCACGGAATACAGTCAGTACAGAATCCATACTGCACGGAATACAGTCAGTACAGAATCCATACTGCACGGAATTCAGTCAGTACAGAATCCATACTGCACGGAATACAGTCAGTACAGAATACGTACTGCACGGAATTCAGTCAGTACAGAATCCATACTGCACGGAATACAGTCAGTACAGAATCCATACTGCACGGAATTCAGTCAGTACAGAATCCATACTGCACGGAATTCAGTCAGTACAGAATCCATACTGCACGGAATTCAGTCAGTACAGAATCCATACTGCACGGAATACAGTCAGTACAGAATCCATACTGCACGGAATACAGTCAGTACAGATTACGTACTGCACGGAATACAGTCAGTACAGAATACGTACTGCATGGAATACAGTCAGTACAGAATACGTACTGCACGGAATACAGTCAGTACAGAATACGTACTGCATGGAATACAGTCAGTACAGAATCCATACTGCATGGAATACAGTCAGTACAGAATCCATACTGCATGGAATACAGTCAGTACAGAGTACATACAGCACGGAATACCGTCAGTACAGAATCCATACTGCACGGAATACAGTCAGTACAGAATCCATACTGCACGGAATACAGTCAGTACAGAATCCATACTGCGCGGAATACAGTCAGTACAGAATCCATACTGCACAGAATACAGTCAGTACAGAATACGTACTGCATGGAATACAGTCAGTACAGAATCCATACTGCACGGAATACAGTCAGTACAGAGTACATACTGCACGGAATACCGTCAGTACAGAATCCATACTGCACGGAATACAGTCAGTACAGAATCCATACTGCACGGAATACAGTCAGTACAGAATCCATACTGCGCGGAATACAGTCAGTACAGAATCCATACTGCACGGAATACAGTCAGTACAGAATCCATACTGCACAGAATACAGTCAGTACAGAATAAGTACTGCACGGAATTCAGTCAGTACAGAATACGTACTGCACGGAATACAGTCAGTGCAGAATACGTACTGCACGGAATACAGTCAGTACAGAATCCATACTGCACGGAATTCAGTCAGTACAGAGTACATACTGCACGGAATACCGTCAGTACAGAATCCATACTGCACGGAATACAGTCAGTACAGAATCCATACTGCACGGAATACAGTCAGTACAAAATCCATACTGCGCGGAATACAGTCAGTACAGAATCCATACTGCACGGAATACAGTCAGTACAGAATCCATACTGCACAGAATACAGTCAGTACAGAATAAGTACTGCACGGAATTCAGTCAGTACAGAATCCATACTGCACGGAATACAGTCAGTACAGAATACGTACTGCACGGAATTCAGTCAGTACAGAATACGTACTGCACGGAATACAGTCAGTACAGAATACGTACTGCACGGAATACAGTCAGTACAGAATACATACTGCACGGAATACAGTCAGTACAGAATACATACTACGCGGAATACAGTCAGTACAGAATCCATACTGCACGGAATTCAGTCAGTACAGAATCCATACTGCACAGAATACAGTCAGTACAGAATCCATACTGCACGGAATACCGTCAGTACAGAATCCATACTGCACGGAATTCAGTCAGTACAGAATCCATACTGCACGGAATTCAGTCAGTACAGAATCCATACTGCACGGAATACAGTCAGTACAGAATACGTACTGCACGGAATACAGTCAGTACAGAATCCATACTGCACGGAATTCAGTCAGTACAGAATCCATACTGCACGGAATCCATACTGCTCAGAATTCAGTCAGTACAGAATCCATACTGCACGGAATCCATACTACACGGAATCCATACTGCACGGAACCCGTACTGCACGAAATCCATACTACACGGAAACCATACTGCACAGAACCCATACTGCACGGAACCCATACTACAAGGAATCCATACTGCACGGAATCCATACTACAAGGAATCCATACTACACGGAATCCATACTGCACGGAACCCATACTGCACGGAACCCATACTACAAGGAATCCATACTGCACGAAATCCATACTACAAGGAATCCATACTGCACGAAATCCATACTACAAGGAATCCATACTGCACGGAATCCATACTGCACGGAATCCATACTGCACGGAATCCATACTACACGGAATCCATACTGCACGGAATCCATACTACAAGGAATCCATACTGCACGAAATCCATACTACAAGGAATCCATACTACACGGAATCCATACTGCACGGAACCCATACTGCACGGAACCCATACTACAAGGAATCCATACTGCACGAAATCCATACTGCACGGAACCCATACTACAAGGAATCCATACTGCACGAAATCCATACTACAAGGAATCCATACTGCACGGAATCCATACTACAAGGAATCCATACTGCACGAAATCCATACTACAAGGAATCCATACTACACGGAATCCACACTGCACAGAATCCATACTACACGGAATCCACACTGCACAGAATCCATACGGCACGGAATTCAGTCAGTTCAGAAGCCATACTGCATGGAATTCAGTCAGTACAGAATCCATACTGCACGGAATACAGTCAGTACAGAATCCATACTGCACGGAATTCAGTCAGTACAGAATCCATACTGCACGGAATTCAGTCAGTACAGAATCCATACTGCACGGAATACAGTCAGTACAGAATCCATACTGCACGGAATTCAGTCAGTACAGAATCCATACTGCACGGAATACAGTCAGTACAGAATCCATACTGCGCGGAATACAGTCAGTACAGAATCCATACTGCATGGAATTCAGTCAGTTCAGAATCCATACTGCGCGGAATACAGTCAGTACAGAATCCATACTGCGCGGAATACAGTCAGTACAGAATCCATACTGCATGGAATTCAGTCAGTTCAGAATCCATACTGCACGGAATCCATACTACATGGAATTCAGTCAGTACAGAATCCATACTGCACGGAATTCAGTCAGTACAGAATCCATACTGCGCGGAATACAGTCAGTACAGAATACATACTGCGCGGAATACAGTCAGTACAGAATACGTACTGCACGGAATACAGTCAGTACTGAATCCATACTGCACGGAATACAGTCAGTACAGAATCCATACTGCGCGGAATACAGTCAGTACAGAATACATACTGCACGGAATACAGTCAGTACAGAATCCATACTGCACGGAATACAGTCAGTACAGAATCCATACTGCACGGAATACAGTCAGTACAGAATACATACTGCACGGAATTCAGTCAGTACAGAATCCATACTGCACGGAATACAGTCAGTACAGAATCCATACTGCGCGGAATACAGTCAGTACAGAATACATACTGCACGGAATTCAGTCAGTACAGAATCCATACTGCACGGAATTCAGTCAGTACAGAATCCATACTGCACGGAATTCAGTCAGTACAGAATCCATACTGCGCGGAATACAGTCAGTACAGAATACATACTGCACGGAATACAGTCAGTACAGAATCCATACTGCACAGAATACAGTCAGTACAGAATCCATACTGCACGGAATACAGTCAGTACAGAATCCATACTGCACGGAATACAGTCAGTACAGAATCCATACTGCACGG
This sequence comes from Carcharhinus amblyrhynchos, assembly GCF_965287045.1. Lineage (NCBI taxonomy): Eukaryota > Metazoa > Chordata > Chondrichthyes > Carcharhiniformes > Carcharhinidae > Carcharhinus > Carcharhinus amblyrhynchos. The sequence continues at coordinate 86,671,136 of NC_137332.1, read as the reverse complement.
AATTCAGTCAGTACAGAATCCATACTGCACGGAATACAGTCAGTACAGAATCCATACTGCACGGAATTCAGTCAGTACAGAATACATACTGCACGGAATTCAGTCAGTACAGAATCCATACTGCACGGAATTCAGTCAGTACAGAATCCATACTGCACGGAATTCAGTCAGTACAGAATCCATACTGCACGGAATTCAGTCAGTACAGAATCCGTACTGCACGGAATTCAGTCAGTACTGAATACATACTGCACGGAATACAGTCAGTACAGAATCCATACTGCACGGAATACAGTCAGTACAGAATCTATACTGCACGGAATACAGTCAGTACAGAATCCATACTGCACGGAATACAGTCAGTACAGAATCCATACTGCACGGAATTCAGTCAGTACAGAATCCATACTGCACGGAATTCAGTCAGTACAGAATCCATACTGCACGGAATCCACACTGCACGGAATTCAGTCAGTACAGAATCCATACTGCACAGAATCCATACTGCCTCAGCATTGACCCTCTTTCAGTGCAGCACTCCTTCAGTATTGACCTTATGACAGTGCAGCATTCCCTCATATTGCACAGAATCGACTCTGCACAGAATCCATTCAGTAGAGAATCCATACTGCACGGAATCCATACTGCACAGAATCCATGCAATACAGATTACAGTCTGTACAGAATAAACTGCAGAGAATCCATACAGTAAAGATTACATAAATTACAGATTGCATATATTATTATTACAGATTATGAACTGTACACATGACAGACAATACAGATTACAAACTGTACAGATTACCAACTGTAGTTTACAGACTCTTAAAGAATCCATGCTGTACAGAATCCATAGAATTCATAATCCATAGAGTGCAGATTGCATACTGTACAGAACCATACTGTACAGATTGCATACAGTACAGAATCTATACAGTATGGAATCCACGCAGTACAAAATCTATACAGTACAGAATCTATACAGTGCAAATTACAATCTGTACAGAATACAAACTGTATACAAAATCCACACTATAAAGATTACATATAGATTACATACAGTACAGATTACACAATGTACAAATTACAAACTGTACAGATTACGTATAGATTGCATCCAGTACAGACTCCACACAGCAGGCAGAATGTGAGGCACTGTGCAAATTCTAAACCATGCAGTAGTAATGGAATATTGTACAGATCCCATGTAATGTGTAAGCAAAGGGCTCTGTTTCCTGAAAGTGGCCTTTTATTGTGGAGTTTGCTGAGCTATTTTGTTGATTGATGATTTTGAAAGTTTTGTATCCCATTTTGCCAATTGTATTGAACACCCAACAGGTTGCAGTACTAGTGGGAAATAAATGCCTGGTGGGAATGATCGGGACCCTGGTCCATGTGTAGCTTTATGTGTCCGCTGCACATACACTGCACCAGCTTATCCTCCATGGGACTGCTTCCAGGTGCTTCCTGTGGGAATTGCTAAGGTTCCCCTTGTTCACTGTCAGCCAACTCAGCTCAGTGCTCCCCCTAGTAGTCAGGATGCAAGAATGAGGCTGGCAGGAGAAGACTATAACATTCAGCAGCAAATATTTATTTTTTCTCGGATTAGAATCTGTTCTTATTGATACAAATCTGCCTTATTCAAGAATTCATCATTAGTTGCTGCTTCTGAGTGGCGCTCCAGAAACCTTAGGAAGTAACTTGCTAACAAGCTGCAGAATGAAACTGACAGACCGACACTGTGACAGGGTCAGTGCTGAGGGAGTGCTGCACTGTCAGAGGGTCAGTACTGAGGGAGTGCTGCGCTGTCAGAGGGTCAGTGCTGAGGGAGTGCTGCACTGTCAGAGGGTCAGTACTGAGGGAGTGCTGCGCTGTCAGAGGGTCAGTACTGAGGGAGTGCTGCGCTGTCAGAGGGTCAGTACTGAGGGAGTGCTGCACTGTCAGAGGGTCAGTGCTGAGGGAGTGCTGCACTGTGAGAGAGTCAGTACTGAGGGAGTGCTGCACTGTCAGAGGGTCAGTACTGAGGGAGTGCTGCACTGTCAGAGGGTCAGTACTGAGGGAGTGCTGCGCTGTCAGAGGGTCAGTGCTGAGGGATGCTGCACTGTGAGAGAGTCAGTACTGAGGGAGTGCTGCACTGTCAGAGGGTCAGTACTGAGGGAGTGCTGCACTGTCAGAGGGTCAGTGCTGAGGGAGTGCTGCACTGTCAGAGGGTCAGTGCTGAGGGAGTGCTGCACTGTGAGAGAGTCAGTACTGAGGGAGTGCTGCACTGTCAGAGGGTCAGTACTGAGGGAGTGCTGCACTGTCAGAGGGTCAGTACTGAGGGAGTGCTGCACTGTCAGAGGGTCAGTACTGAGGGAGTGCTGCACTGTCAGAGGGTCAGTACTGAGGGAGTGCTGCACTGTCAGAGGGTCAGTGCTGAGGGAGTGCTGCACTGTCAGAGGGTCAGTGCTGAGGGATGCTGTACTGTGAGAGAGTCAGTACTGAGGGAGTGCTGCAGTGTCAGAGGGTCAGTACTGAGGGAGTGCTGCACTGTCAGAGGGTCAGTGCTGAGGGATGCTGTACTGTGAGAGAGTCAGTACTGAGGGAGTGCTGCAGTGTCAGAGGATCAGTACTGAGGCAGTGATGCACTGTCAGACAGTCAGTACTGAGGGAGTGCTGCACTGTCAGAGGGTCAGTACTGAGGGAGTGCTGCACTGTCAGAGGGTCACTACTGAGGGAGTGCTGCACTGTCAGAGGGTCAGTACTGAGGGAGTGCTGCACTGTCAGAGGGTCAGTACTGAGACAGTGATGCACTGTCAGAGGGTCAGTACTGAGGGAGTGCTGCACTGTCAAAGAGTCAGTATCGAGGGAGTGCTGCTTTGTTAGAAATGCCGTCTGTCAGATGAGATATTAAATGGAGGTCCTGCCCACCATTTTCAGGTAGATTAAAATAATCCCATGGCAGTATTGAGAATAAGAAATTCCAAATGTGGAAATATTTCCCCCTGAAGCTGAATATTGATTTTAATTACTAAAACAGATGATTTGGCCATTATCACAATTCTGTTAGTGGGATCTTGCTGTGCCAGACATGGCTGCCACATTTCCTACTGCCCGTTTACTGCAGTAATCTGAAGTAATTACACTTCAGAGACATGTTGTTGGCTGTAAAGTTCATTTGTACCTTCTGAGGATTTAAGAGGAATATCAGTTCTGTCTGAACGAACAAGCATCACTCTCTCGGCCGTGAGCGTTGAGAATCCTGGAGATTGAAGGTGTCTCGAAGTTTTGTACACGTATTGGAATGACTGGGTGTTTTCAATCTCTCCCCAAGGAGGAGCAGGAAGAGGAGGAAGCCATAAACCAGAAGCACGCATTGCAGAAAGCGAAGGAGGTCAGCCCCATGTCAGCCCCAGGCTTCCCCTCCACAGAGTAAGTGGATATAACACTTCTACCATCAAAGCTGGAGTCTAGTTTAATTGGACACGTGGATTCAGAGAGGGTTGGCGAGAGGATTTCTAACATTCCTCTAAACGCTGACCAACGTTCCAGTCTCAAACCTCACCAACTCGCAATTGGTCAAGGCGATGGGACATTGTGAACTGATGGCACACTGGGTTCTCCAAAACCTTCCAATTGGAAGAGGGCAGCCAACTGAGAGAAATCAAGCAATCCCACAGATTGGAGGCAGAGGGAATGAATATATTGTGGAAAAAAACAATTTCATTCATCCCAACTTAATCAAATGTAGGAACAAATTGTAGATTGTCAATGCTTAGAGCCAAGTAAGTGATGGGAGAGAACATAAAAGGAACTGAAGAAAAATATGTGCATGTGTGAGAGAGAGAGAGTGTGCATGTGTGAGAGAGTGTGACTGTGGGCAGGTGTGAAAGAGAGTATTCATGTGTGAGAGAGTGTGCATGTGTGAGAAAGAGAGTGCATGTGTGAGAAAGAGAGGGAATGTGGGCATGTGTGAAAGAGAGAGAGTATTCATGTGTGAGAGAGAGAGTGCATGTGAGAAGAGAGAGTGCACGTGAGAGAGACAAAGTGCATGTAAAAGAGAGAGATTGTGCATGTGTGAGAGAGAAAGTGCATGTCTGAGATGGAGTGAGCATGTGTGAGAGGAAAAGAGTGTATTTGGGTGAGAGTGTGTGTGCATGAGTGAGAGAGAGTGTGTGTGCATGAATGAGAGAGTGTGTGTGCATGAGTGAGAGAGACACAGTTTGCATGTGTGAAAGAGAGTGTGCATGTGAGAGAGAAAGTGTGCATGTGAGAGAGAAAGTGTGCATGTGAGAGAGTGTGCATGTGAGAGCGAGAGAGAGTGCATGTGTGAGAGAGAGTGTCCATGAGAGAGTACGCAAGAGAAAGAGAGTGTGCATGTGAGAGCGAGCGTGTGCATGTGTGAGAGAGCGTGTGCATTGAGAGAGTGTGTGCATGTGAGAGACTGTGTACATGTGAGAGAGTGTGTGCACGTGAGGGAGAGAATGTGCATGTGAGAGAGAGAGAACATGCATGCGATAGAGAAAGCGCACATGCGAGAGAGCACGCATGCAAGGGAGATCAAATGTATGTGTGAGAGTGTGCATGTGTGGGAGAGAGAGTCATGTGAGGAAGACTGTGTGCATGTGTGTGAGAGAGAGAGTGCATGTGAGGGAGAGAGCATGCATGTGAGAGGGAGAGTCTGTATGTGAAAGAGAGTGTGCATGTGAGAGAGAGAATGTGCACGTGAGAGAGAGTGCACATGAGACAGTGTGCACGTGAGAGTGTGCACTTGAGAGACAGAATGTGCATGTGAGAGAGAGAATGAGCACATGAGAGAGAGAATGTGCACGAGAGAATGTGCACGTGAGAGAGAGAGTTTGCACGTGAGAGAGAGACTGTGTATGTGCATGTGAGAGAGAGAGAGAGTGTGCATGTGAGAGAGAGAGTATATGTGAGAGCGAGTGTGCATGTGAGAGAGAGCATGTGCATGTGAGGGAGAGAGCCTGCATGTGAGAGAGTGTGCATCTGAGAGAGAGGCCGTGTATGTGAGAGAGTGTGCATCTGAGAGAGAAGCCGTGCATGTGAGAGCGAGTGTTCATGTGAGAGAGAGAGTGTGCATGTGAGAGAGAGTGTGCATTTGGGAGAGAGTGTGTGTCAGCATGTGAGGAGGAGACAGTGTGTGCATATGAGAGTGAGAGAGAGAAAATGTGCATTTGAGAGAGTGTGCTTGTGAGAGACAGAGCGTGTGTATGTGTGAGAGAAAGAGTGTACATGAGACAGAGAGTGCGTGCAGTGAGAGAGAGAGATATTGCATGAGAGTGTGTGCATGTGAGAGAGAGAGTCTGCATGTGAGAGAGTGAGAGTGTTCATTTGAGAGGGAGTGTGCACGTGAGAGAGTGTGCACATGTGCGAGAGAGACTGTGTATGTGAGAAAGAGACTGTGCATGTGAGAGAGAGAGAGGGAGTGTGCATGTGAGAGAGAGAGTGTGCATGTGAGAGAGAGACTGTGCATGTGAGAGAGGGAGTGTGCATGTGAAACAGAGAGTGTGCATGTGAGAGAGAGTGCTTGTGTGAGAGAGAGAGTGTGCATCTTTGAGAGAGAGTGTGTATCTTTGTGAGAGAGAATGTACATGTGAGAGAGAGAGTGCGCATGTGAGAGACAGTATGCACGTGAGAGAGAGTTTGTGTGCATGTGAGAGAAAGTGAGAATGTGTCATGTGCGAGAGAGAGAAATTGTGTGCATGTGAAAGAGAGTGTGCTTGAGACAGTGTGCATGTGAGAGAGTATGCATCTTTGACAGAATGTTTATCTTTGAGAGAGAGTGTGCTCGTGAGTATATGTGCATGTAAGAGAGAGTGTGTGCACGTGAGAGAGTGTATACATGAGAGAGAGTATATGCATGTGAGGGAGCGAGTGTGTGTGCATATGAAAGAGAAAGTGTGCATGTGACAGAGAGAGGGAACATCTGCATGTCAGAGAGATGTGAGTGCATGTGTGAGAGAGAGTGTGTGTCTGCATGTGTGAGAGAGAGTGTGTGTCTGCATGTGTGTGAGAGAGTGTGTCTGCATGTATGAGGGAGTGTGTCTGCATGTGTGAGAGAGAGTGTGTCTGCATGTGTGAGAGAGAGTGTGTGTCTGCATGTGTGAGAGAGTGTGTCTGCATGTGTGAGCGAGTGTGTGTCTGCATGTGTGAGAGAGTGTGTGTGTCTGCATGTGTGAGAGAGAGTGTGTGTCTGCATGTGTGAGAGAGAGTGTGTGTCTGCATGTGTGAGAGAGTGTGTCTGCATGTGTGAGCGAGTGTGTGTCTGCATGTGTGAGAGAGAGTGTGTGTCTGCATGTGTGAGAGAGAGTGTGTGTCTGCATGTGTGAGAGAGAGTGTGTGTCTGCATGTGTGAGAGAGAGAGTGTGTCTGCATGTGTGAGAGAGAGTGTGTCTGCATGTGTGAGAGAGTGTGTCTGCATGTGTGAGAGAGAGTGTGTGTCTGCATGTGTGAGAGAGAGTGTGTCTGCATGTGTGAGAGAGAGTGTGTCTGCATGTGTGAGAGAGAGTGTGTGTCTGCATGTGTGTGAGAGAGTGTGTCTGCATGTATGAGAGAGTGTGTGTCTGCATGTGTGAGAGAGAGTGTGTGCCTGCATGTGTGAGAGAGAGCATGTGTCTGCATGTGTGAGAGAGAGTGTGTGCCTGCATGTGTGAGAGAGAGCATGTGTCTGCATGTGTGAGAGAGAGTGTGTGTCTGCATGTGTGAGAGAGAGTGTGTCTGCATGTGTGAGAGAGTGTGTGTCTGCATGTGTGAGAGAGAGTGGGTCTGCATGTGTGAGAGAGTGTGTGTGTCTGCATGTGTGAGAGAGAGTGTGTCTGCATGTGTGAGAGAGAGTGTGTCTGCATGTGTGAGAGAGAGTGTGTGTCTGCATGTGTGTGAGAGAGTGTGTCTGCATGTATGAGAGAGTGTGTGTCTGCATGTGTGAGAGAGAGTGTGTGCCTGCATGTGTGAGAGAGAGCATGTGTCTGCATGTGTGAGAGAGAGTGTGTGCCTGCATGTGTGAGAGAGAGCATGTGTCTGCATGTGTGAGAGAGAGTGTGTGTCTGCATGTGTGAGAGAGAGTGTGTCTGCATGTGTGAGAGAGTGTGTGTCTGCATGTGTGAGAGAGAGTGGGTCTGCATGTGTGAGAGAGTGTGTGTCTGCATGTGTGAGAGAGAGTGTGTCTGCATGTGTGAGAGAGTGTGTCTGCATGTGTGAGAGAGTGTGTGTCTGCATGTGTGAGAGAGAGTGTGTCTGCATGTGTGAGAGAGTGTGTTTCTGCATGTGTGAGAGAGAGTGTGTCTGCATGTGTGAGAGAGTGTGTCTGCATGTGTGAGAGAGAGTGTGTGTCTGCATGTGTGAGAGAGTGTGTGTGCATGTGTGAGAGAGTGTGTGTCTGCATGTGTGAGAGAGAGTGTGTGTCTGCATGTGTGAGAGAGAGTGTGTGTGTCTGAGACAGTGTGTGTGCATGTGATAGAATGTGCGCGCTCAAGAGAGTGCGCACACGGGAGAGAGTGCATGTGAAAGAGAATGTGTGCATGTGAGAAAGTGAGAGTGTGCATGTGAGAGAGAGAACGCATGTGTGCATGTAAGAAAAAGAGTGTGTGCATGTGAGAGAGAGATAGCGTGTGCATGTGAGAGAGAGTGTGCATGTGAGAGAGAGTCTGTGAATGTGAGAGTCTGTGAATGTGAGAGAGGGAGTGTGTGCATGTGACAGAGAGCATTCATGCGAGGGAAAGAGTGTGTTTGTGAGAGAGAATGTGCATGTGAGAGAGGGAGTGCATGTGAGAGAGAGTGTATGTGTCTGCATATGAGAGGGAGCAAGAGAAATACTGTGTTGTGAGAGAGACAGAGACTGCAGTGTGTGTCAGAGAGAGAGACTCTGTTGTGAGGGAGACTGCATTGAGAGAGAGAGAGACACTGCATTGTTAGAAAGAGAGTGAGAGACTTTGTTGTGAGAGGGAAGGGAAGACTGTTGTGAGAGAATGAGAGACTGCATTGTGAAAGTGAGAGAGAAAGAGGGACTGCATTCTGTGAGAGAGGAAGTCTGCGTTGTGAGAGAGAGAAGACTGCGTTGTGAGAAAGAGAGGGACTGAGAAACTGCATTGTGAGAGAGAGATTGCGTTGTGAGAAAGAATGATAAAGACTTGTGAGAGTGCAAGAGAGACAGTTGAGAAGGTGAGAGATTGCATTGTGAGAGAGGGAGACTGCATTGTGAAAGAGAGAGCGAAAGAATGTGTTGTGAGAGATAAAGACTGTGTTGAGAGAGAGAAAAGGATTGCGTTGTGAGAGAAAGTCTGCATTGTGAGAGAGACAGAGAGAGACTGCGTTGTGAGAAAGAATGGTAGAGACTTGTGAGAGTTCGAGAGACTGCACTGTGAGGGAGAGAGAGACTGTGTTATGTGAGAGAGAGAGATTAAGAGAGACATACTGCGTTGAGAGAAAGATAATGAAAGAGACTTGAGAGTGAAAGAGAGACTATTGTGAGAGGAGGAGACTGCATTATGTGTGTGAGAGAGAAAGACGGCATTGGGAGACAGAGAGAGAGAATGTGTTGTGAGAAAGAGAATGAGCGAGACTTGTGTGAGTGACAGTGTGAAAGAGGGAGAGACTGCGTTGTGAGAGAGGGAGACTGCATTATGAGAGAGATTGAAAGACTACATTGTGAGAGAGAGAGAGAGAAAGAGAGACTATTGTGAGAGAGGGAGACTACGTTGTGTGAGAGATTGCATTATGAGAGAGACACACTGCACTGAGAGAAACATTGTGAGAGAGACTTGAAAGTGAAAGAGAGACTGTTGTGAGAGAGGAGGAGACTGCATTGCGTGAGGGAAAAAGAGAGACTGCGTTATAGAGTATATGTGCATGTAAGAGAAAGTGTGTGCACTTGAGAGAGTGTATACATGAGAGAGAGTATATGCATGTGAGGGAGCGAGTGTGTGTGCATATGAGAGAGAAAGTGTGCATGTGACAGAGAGAGGGAACATCTGCATGTCAAAGAGATGTGTGTGCATGTGTGAGAGAGAGTGTGTGTGTGTATGTCCCATATCCCTCTAAAACTATCATACCCATGTAACTATCTAAATGCTTTTTAAAAGATAAAATTGTATCCCTCTCTACTACTACCTCTGCCAGCTTGTTCCAGACACTCACCACCCTCTGTGAAACAATTGCCCCTCTGGACCTTTTTGTATCTCTCCCCTCTCATCTTAAACCTATGCCCTCTAGTTTTAGACTCCCCTACCTTTGGGAAAAGATATTGACTATCTACCTGGTCTATGCCCCTCATTATTTTATAGACCTCTATAAGGTTCCCCTTAGCCTCTTACGCTCCAGAGAAAAAAGTCCCATTCTATTTATGGGCGGCACGGTGGCACAGTGGTTAGCACTGCTGCTTCACAGCTCCAGGGTCCTGAGTTCGAGTCCTGGCTCGGGTCACTGCCTGTGTGGAGTTTGCACATTCTCCTCGTGTCTGCATGGGTTTCCTCCGGGTACTCCAGTTTCCTCCCACAGTCCAAAGATGTGCGGGTTAGGTTGATTGGCCATGCTAAGAAATTGCTTCTTAGTATCCAGGGATGTGTAGGTTAGAGGGTAAGTGGGTATAATGTGTAGGGATATGGGGTTAGGGCCTGGGTGGGATTATGTTCGGTGCAGACTCGATGGGCCGAAGGGCCTCTTTCTGCACTGTAGGGTTCTATGATTCTATGATATTCAGTCTCTCCTTATAACTCAATCCATCAAGTCCTGGTAGCATCCTAGAAAATCTTTTCTGTATTCTTTCTAGTTTAATAATATCCTTTTTATAATAGGGTGACCAGAATTGCACACAGTATTCCAAATGTGGCCTTACTAATGTCTTGTACAACTTCAACAAAACGTCCCAACTTCTGTATTCAATGTTCTGACTGATGAAACCAAGCATGCCAAATGCCTTCTTCACCACTCTGTCCACCTTGACTCCATTTTCAAGGAGCTATGAACATGTCCCCTAGATCCCTTTGTTCTGTAACCCTCCCCAGCGCCCTACCATTAACTAAGTAATTCCTGCCCTGGTTCAAGCTACCAAAATACATAACCTTGCATTTTCTAAATTAAACTCCAACTACCATTCATCAGCCCACTGGCCCAATTGATCAAGATTCTGTTGCAATTGGAGATAACTTTCTTCACTGTCTACCATGCCACCAAATTGGTGACATCTGCAAACTTACTAACCATGCCCCCTATATTCCCATCCAAATCATTAATATAAATGACAAATAACAGTGGGCTCAGCACTGATCCCTGAGGCACACCGCTGGTCACAGGCCTCCAGTATGAAAAACAACTCTCTACAACCACCCTCTGGCTTCTGTCACAAAGCCAATTTTGTATCCATTTAGATACTTCACCCTGGATCCCGTGAGATTTAACTTTAGGCAACAACCTACCATGCAGTACCTTGTCAAAGATCTTGCTAAAGTCCATGTAGAGAACATGAGCTGCACTGCCCTCATCTACCTTCTTGGTTACCCCTTCAAAAAACATTGTGGGAGGCTAAGGAGGAAAGTGCGGATCCCCAAGCCAAGATATTTGAATCATTGATAGTCACAGGTGAGGTGCCTGAAGATTGGAGAGTGGCAAATGTTGTGCCTTTGTTTAAAAAGGGCTGCAGGGAAAAGCCTGGGAACTACAGGCCAGTTAGCCTTACATCTGGGGTGGGTAAATTGTTGGAAGGTATTTTGAGAGACAGGATCTACAGGCATTTAGAGATGCAAGGACTGATTAGGGACAGTCAGCATGGCTTTGTGAGTGGGAAATCATGTCAGAGTGTGAGAGAGAGGGACAGTGTTGTTAGAGAGGAAAAGAGAATGTGTTGTGAGAAGGACAGACTGCATTGAGAGAGACTGAGAGAGACTGCATTGCGAGAGAGAGAGAGCGAGACTGCGTTCTGAGAAGGAGACAGCGATTGTGCTGCAAGCGAGAGAGAGAGAAAAAGACTGCATTGAGAGAGAGAGAGACGGAGATTGTGTTGTTAGAAAGAGAGTGAGAGAGACTTTTGTGAGATTGGAAGAGAGACTATGTTGTGAGAGAGGGGAGATTGCACTGTGAAAGAGAAAGGGAGACTGCGTTGTGAAAGAGAGAGACTGCATTGTCTGAGACAGAAAGAGAGACTGTTGTGACAGAGAGAGATAGCAAGAGAGAGAGAAGAGACTTGTGAGAGAGTGAGAGACTGTGTTACGAGAGAGGGAGACTGCGTTGTGAAAGTGACTGCATTATGAGAGAGGGTGACTGCGTTGCAAGAGAGACTGCAATGTGTGACAGAGAGTGAGAATAACTTTGTTGTGAGAGTGAAAGAAACTGTATTGTGAGAGAGGAGGGACTGCGTTGTGAGAGAATAAGATACTGCATTCTGTGAGAGACTGCGTTGTGAGCGAGAGAGAAAGAGAGAGAGACTGCATTGTGAGAAAGAGAGGAGACTGCATTCTGAGAGGATGAGAGACTGTGTTGTGAGAGAGAGAGTGACTGCATTGTGTCAGACAAAGAGATAGAGAGATAGCATTGCGAGGAAGAGAGAGAGAAAGAGACTGCATTGTGAGAGTGAGAGAAACTGCATTGTGAGAGAGAAAGAGCGTGCATTGTGAGAGAGAGAGAGAGGGAGAGAGAGGCTTCATTGTGAGGGAGAGAAACTTTGTTGTGAGAGGGAAAGAGAGACTGTGTTGTGAGAGGGGGACACTGAATTCTGAGAGAGAGAGAGACTGCATTGTGAGAGAGAGCGAAAGATTGTATTGTGAGAGAGAGAAAAGGACTGCATTGGGAGAGAGAAAAGGACTGCGTGTGAGAGAGACTGTGTTGTGAGAAAGAGAGGAGACTGTGTTGTGTCAGAGAACGATAGAGAGATGGCATTGCAGGGAAGAGAGAGAGAAAGAGACTGCATTGTGAGAAAGAGAGAGACTGTATTATTAGAGAAAGACAGCGAGAGAGAGAGAAATTGCATGGTGAGGGAGACTGCGTTGTGAGTGACAGAGCAAGAAAAAGACCGTGTTGAGCAAGAGATTGCGTTGTTAGAAAGAGAGTGAGAGAGACTTCTGTGAGAGTGAAGGAGAGTATATTGTGAGACAGGGGAGACTGCGTTATGAAAGAGACAGGGACACTGCGTTGTGAGACTGAGAGAGATTGAAAGACTGCATTGTGAGAGAGAGGAAGAAACTGCATTGTAAGAGAGAGAGAGAGACTGCATTGTGTGTGAGAGAGAGAGAGAGACTGCGTTGTGAGAGAGAAAGAGCGAGAGAGACTGCGTTGTGAGAGAGAGAGACTGCATTGTGTGTGAGAGAGAGACTGTTGTGAGAGAGAGAGAGACTGCGTTGTGTGAGAGAGAAAGAGAGAGAGACTGCGTTGTGAGAGAGAGAGAGAGAGAGAGAAACAGTGTTGTGAGAAAGATTGGGTTGAGTGAGAGACTACATTGTAAAAGAGAGTGAGTGCCTTGAAAGAGTGTGTGTGTGTCTGGAAGAGTGAAAGTGTGTGTGTGGAAGGATGAGTGTGTGGGTGTGTTTGCTTGAATATTCATATACCTTGCCAAAAACAGGATCTCATGAGAATACCTGAGAAACAGGAGAGTGAGAGAGAGAGAGAGCAGCACATTCCAGATACAGGAGAGTGAGAGAGGGATTAGAGTGTTCCAGATACAGGAGAGTGAGAGAGGGATTAGAGTGTTCCAGATACAGGAGAGTGAGAGAGAGAGAGAGCAGCACATTCCAGATACAGGAGAGTGAGAGGGGGATTAGAGTGTTCCAGATACAGGAGTGTGAGAGAGGGATTAGAGTGTTCCAGATACAGGAGAGTGAGAGAGGGATTAGAGTGTTCCAGATACAGGAGAGTGAGAGAGGGATTAGAGTGTTCCAGATACAGGAGAGTGAGAGAGGGATTAGAGTGTTCCAGATACAGGAGAGTGAGAGAGGAATTAGAGTGTTCCAGGTACAGGGGAGTGAGAGAGGGATTAGAGTGTTCCAGATACAGGAGAGTGAGAGAGGGATTAGAGTGTTCCAGATACAGGAGAGTGAGAGAGGGATTAGAGTGTTCCAGATACAGGAGAGTGAGAGAGGGATTAGAGTGTTCCAGATACAGGAGAGTGAGAGAGGGATTAGAGTGTTCCAGATACAGGAGAGTGAGAGATGGATTAGAGTGTTCCAGATACAGGAGAGTGAGAGAGGGATTAGAGTGTTCCAGATACAGGAGAGTGAGAGAGGGATTACAGTGTACCAAGTACAAGAGTGCAGGAGATGGATTAGAGTGTCCCAGGCACAGGAGAGTGAGAGAAGGATCAGAGTAGTCTTGGTACAGATGAAAGAGAGAGGCAGTAGAGTTTTCCAGGTACGAGGTTGTAAAGAGAGAGACTAAAGTGTTCCAGGCACGGGCGATTGGGAGAATGATCTTTTGCAAAGTGAGATTACTACTGGCGGACTGGTTATATGGCAGGTCAATGTTAGGCACCTGTTCATTTGTTAAATCAGCTCAATGCTGTACGCAGTTCAGAGTCAGGCTGTCTCTGCGCTGGGCTCAGTGAGTATGTGAAGTCTCCCGGCCGTTTTTGTTGGTAAGTGTCCTTTCTAATGATTACAATATTAATACTGTGGAACTCTTACACCCCAGTCTCTGCGCTGTGTAGTCCAATGCAATGTGAAAATGGGATCACAGGAAAACAAAGTGATTCGACGGAGGATTAATAATGATGAACTGAATGGACTGACGCTGGCTTTAGAGAAAAGAGCTGTCGTGAAAGTCATTAGCGAAACAAGAAATGTTTCCTGAGACGTGTTGCTGAATCTCAGATTTGCTCAGTCTCAGATGTAACAGTAATTGTCTCTGACTGCCAGTGATCCTTGTAATCTGTTCCTGTCATGTCACTCTGGTCTGTTATGTTGTGCCTTGTTCTATTTCTGTATTCTTGTGTTCTGGTCTCCATTTGAATCCAGGAGGGAGTTCAGGCGGCACAAACACATGTCAATCTGGGAGGCCAGGACCAGCCAGCTGAGGAGGCGCATGCAGATGAGCAGCCGTGAGGCCTTATTCGCTGAGGCTTTGCAAGGGCTGGAGGGCAGCAGGTATCGGAGGCACCGCTCCCGGATCTTTGAAGGTGAGAGTCTCCGGCGGCTGAGGGAGCAGGCTCAGGAAGCTGGAGAGGGAGAAGGCAGCAAACGAGAAGGGTTCAAGACTCAGTCACTCCGGAACAATTGGCAGCCCACGGTTGAGAACAAGGAAGGCTCCTCGCCCAAAGTCAATGGGGATCAGGACTGCAGGCCCAGCCGGACTTATGGCCGGAATGCCCAGGCTGGGGAAAGTTTGAGGCTGGATGAACCCTTGCGGGTCAAAAGGAGGTACAGGTCTCTCTACAAGGAGGCAAGGTTGGGGCTGGAGGAGCGGGATGAGACCAACCTCAGCCACGGGGCAGGGGAGAGCAAAGAGGTGCTGCCCAAGGAGCAGGTGAAGGGCCTCCCAAGCTCCGAGGAGAAGGACACCCGGGAACAGACAAAGGCACTCTCGTGGAGAAGCAGGCCACACACAAGGTCAGTAGCTCTTGATGTTGCTTGCTTTGCTTGGACCATACTTAAGGAGTCCTTCATGTCCAAATGTTATGCTTCAGCATGGGTCAATAGACAATAAGGGCAGTGAAACTACCCGCATATTGTATTTTAGAAGCCACTCTACCCAGAGTGTGGTCTTGATGGAACCAGTCTATCTGGGTGCATTGAACCCTCAGGTTGTTCCTTTTCCTTCCAGGTTCCCTGGCAGAGTGTCAGGAGGTTAATTCTGGGAGACTCCAGTACAAGCGTGGCAGGGCTGGCAAACATATTTTAAAAGTTTGTATCATAGTGGGCCTTTCCTCATTGAATTTTAACAGCCTCACCTCCCACTAGTGGAGTTTGAACAGCTTCTTATGTGTAAACATCAGACTTGTCAATTCCCCAGAATTGTCTTTGGTGTCACTTTGAATTAATGAAAAATCTCCAGGACTCTGCTGTGTGGGAAAACCAGGAGAAAACTCATAGCGATATTCAAAAGTTGTAGAAATTTGGAGAGGTGCAGCGACACAGTGGTTAGCACTGCTGCTTCACAGTGCCAGGGACCCACGTTTGATTCCTGGCTTGGGTCACTGTCTGTGTGGAGTTTGCATGTTCTCTCCATGTCTGCATGTCACAGTCCAGAGATAGAACATAGAACATAGAACATAGAACACTACAGCACAAACAGGCCCTTCGGCCCACAAGTTGCACCGATCACATCATCACCTACCAACCTACAGACCTATCTATAACCCTCAATCTCATTAAACCCCATATACTCATCCAGAAGTCTTTTAAAAGACCCCAGCGAGTTCGCCTCCACCACCACTGACGGCAGCCGATTCCATTCACTCACCACCCTCTGAGTGAAAAACTTACCCCTAACATCACTTCTGAACCTGCCTCCCCGCACCTTAAATCTGTGTCCTCTCGTAGCGACCATTTCAAACCGGGGAAATAGCCTCTGAGAGTCCACCCTATCTATTCCTCTCAACATTTTGTAAACTTCTATCAGGTCGCCTCTCAACCTTCGTCTCTCCAGGGAAAAGAGTCCCAGCTCCCTCAACCTAACTTCATAAGGCATGCCTCCCAGTCCAGGCAACATCCTTGTAAATCTCCTCTGCACCCTTTCAATAGCTTCTACATCCTTCCTATAGTGAGGCGACCAGAACTGCGCACAATACTCCAAATGAGGCCTGACAAGGGTCTTATAAAGTTCCAGCATTATCTCCCGACTCCTAAACTCAATCCCTCGATTAATGAAGGCCAGTACACCATACGCCTTCTTGACCACCTCCTCCACCTGCGAGGCCGATTTAAGAGTCCTGTGGACCCGGACCCCAAGATCCTTCTGCTCCTCAACACTACTCAGACTTCTGCCCTTGATAGTGTACTCGTTCATCCCGTTGGTTCTGCCAGAATGGACGACTACACATTTATCCGCGTTGAAGTCCATCTGCCACTTCTCTGCCCAGTCCTGCATCCTATCTATGTCCTGCTGCAACTTTTGCCATCCTTCCAGATCATCCACAACACCACCGACCTTCGTGTCATCAGCGAACTTACTTACCCATCCCTCCACTTCCTCATCCAGGTCATTTATGAAAATGACAAACAACAAGGGTCCCAGAACAGATCCTTGAGGCACTCCGCTGGTGACTGACCTCCATTCAGAAAAAGCCCCATCCACAACCACTCTCTGCCTTCTGCAGGCAAGCCAGTTCTGGATCCACAAGGCCAAAGGCCCTTGGATCCCATGCCCTCTCACCTTCTCAAGAAGTCTTGCATGGGGGACCTTATCAAACGCCTTGCTGAAGTCCATGTACACTACGTCCACGGCACTTCCTTCGTCAATGTGTTCAGTCACATTGTCGAAGAACTCAACTAGGCTTGTAAGGCACGACCTACCCTTGACAAATCCATGCTGACTATTCCTGATCATGTCAAACCTCTCCAAATGTTCGTAAATCTTGTCCCTCAGAAGCCTCTCCATCAGCTTACCAACCACTGAGGTCAGACTCACCGGTCGGTAATTTCCCGGGCTATCTCTGTTCCCTTTCTTAAAAATAGGAACTACATCCGCAATCCTCCAATCCTCTGGAACCTCTCCCGTCTCCATTGACGACGCAAAGATCATCGCCAGGGGCTCTGCAATCTCTTCCCTCGCCTCCCACAGTATCCTGGGGTACATCCCATCTGGTCCCGGCGACTTATCTACCTTGATAGAATTCAAAAGTTCCAACACATCCTCCTCCTTAATATTCACGTACTCAATCCTTTCCATCTGCTGCAAATCCATAACAAAATCTCCCAGATCGGCTTCCACCGTGAATACTGAGGCGAAGTACTCGTTAAGCACCTCCGCCATTTCTTCTGGTTCCACACAAACCTTTCCCCCCTCACCTTTTATAGGTCCTATCCCTTCTCTTCTTATCCTTTTACCTTTCACATATTTATAGAAGGCCTTGGGATTCTCCTTAATCTTACCCGCCAAGGTCTTCTCATGACCCCTTCTGGCTCTCCTAATTTCCCTTTTAAGTTCCCTCCTACAGTCCTTATACTCCTCAAGATCTTTAACATCTCCTAATTCCCTGAACCTCTTGTACACCTTCCTTTTCTTCCTGACTAGGTTCAACACATCCTTTGTGCACCACGGTTCCCTCGACCCACCAAAACCCCCTCGTCTCATCGGAACGTTGTCATTCAGAGCTCCAGACACACATTCCTTGAATATCTGCCACCTTCCTTCGGTACTTTTCCCTAAGAACGCCTCCTTCCAGTTTATTTGTCCAAGTAACTTCCTGACTTCTTCGATGTACAGGTTAGGTGGATTGGCTATGCTAAATTGTCCCTTAGTGTCCAAAGATGTGTAGATTGAGCATTAGTGAGATAAATATGTGGTATTATGTGAATAGGGCCTGGGTAAGATGATCTGTCAGTCAGTGTAGACTTGATGGACCAAATGGTCTTCTTCTGCAGTGAAGGGATTCTGTAATTCGATAAAATAAAGTCTGTTTAATAGTCCAGAATTATTCACTTGAGCGAATTAATGGGAGTTGCAGGGTAATGGCAATGAAGGACATGTCAGGCAACTAATGGTGGTAGGGTAGAGGCCAGGTGGCCAGAGGCAGGCCGACAGGTGACAACACCTCCAGGAATATATCCAATCAGAGTTTGCGATCTTTGATAACCTGGCTGGGTAAAACTCCAGAGAAATATTGGCTTGTGACAGCCAAGCCTAGTTTGCAACAGCTCCTACTCCCAGTAACTGTGATGAGGTTGTCTAAAGTCACTCATATCTCAATGCTCCCTGTTCAATTCCTGATGGAGAAGAGACATGGATACCTGTGAACTCTCAGAGATGGATCAAACTGCTACCACTACTCATTCCCAGGGTTCCTTCAATTCTGACTTCTTACATGTCTCTACCATTTCCTCCACCTCCCATTGGTGGCTGTGCCTTCGACAACCAAGGTGCAAAGCTCTAGAGATCACTCTCTGAATCTCTTCGCCTCTTTTCCTTTAAGGCACTTCTTAGAACATAGAAAAACTACAGCAGAAACAGACCTTTCGGCCCACAAGTTGCACTGATCATATCCCTACCTACTAGGCTTACCTATATCCCTCAATCCCATTAAATCCCATGTACTCATCCAGAAGTCTCTTAAAAGACCCCAAAGAGTTCGACTCTACCACCTCCGACGGCAGCCGATTCCACTCACTCACCACCCTCTGAGTGAAAAACTTATCCCTGACGTCTCCTCTGTACCTGCTCCCCAGCACCTTAAACCTGCGTCCTCTCGTAGCGACCATTTCAGCCCTGGGAAATAGCCTCTGAGAATCCACCCGATCTATACCTCTCAACATTTTATAAACCTCTATCAGGTCACCTCTCATCCTTCATCTCTCCAGGGAGAAAAGACCGAGTTCCCTCAATCTATCCTCACAAGGCATGCCACCCAATCCAGGCAACATCCTTGTAAATCTCTCTGCACCCTTTCAATAGCTGCCACATCTTTCTTGTAATGAGGCAACCAGAACTGCGCACAGCACTCCAAATGGGGTCTGACTAGGGTCTTATAAAGCTGCAGCATTACCTCCCGACTCCTAAACTCAATCCCTCGATTAATGAGGGCTAGCACACCATACGCCTTCTTGACCACATCCTCTACCTGCGAGGCTGATTTAGGAGTCCTAAGCACCCGGACCCCAAGGTCCTTCTGATCCTCTACACTGCTAACAGTCTTACCCTTGATATTATATCCTTCATCCCATTATCTGTGCTGAAGTCCATCTGCCGTTTCTCCGCCCAGTCTTGCATCCTATTTATGTCATGCTGCAACTTCTGACATCCCTCCAGACTATCCGCAACACCACCACCATGCTGTCAGCGAACTTGACATTTTGACCATGCTTTTGGTCATCTCACCTAATATCTCCTACTTTGAACTTGGTCTCAGTTTTTCTCTGATAATGCTCCTGTGAACAGCGCTGGGATATTTTACAATGTTAAAGTCTCTGTGTTGTTCCCTCTGTAGCTGGCCAGTTAGGGCTGAGTACTGAGAGAGGGTGCATTTCCCAGCAGAAGGATTGTTCACAATGAACAAGTGGGTGCATGCTCAGCCAGAAGATGTGACCTTTTGGGTTTTCCTGACCTTGACCATCACACCAAGCAGAAAGATTGGGGTGGGGGTGTACAGGCAAATGGATGAATCTGCAATTCACCCTGTTTAACAATTCCCTACAAATCTCAGGGTCAGAGTTGGGTGGAGATTGACCAACCCCCACACTGGGCCACCTGGAGATATGCTAGCAATCATAGAACCCTACAGTGCAGAAAGAGGCCCTTCAGCCCATTGAGTCTGCACTGAACACAATCCCACCCAGGCCCTACCCCCATATCTCTACATATTACACCCACTAATCCCTCAAACCTACGCATCCCTAGACACTAAGGGGTAATTTCTTAGCATGGCCAATCAACCTAACCCGCACATCTTTGGACTGTGGGAGGAAACCAGAGCATCTGGAGGAAACCCACGCAGACACAAGGAGAATGTGCAAACTCCACACAGACAGTGATCTGAGCCGGGAATCGAACCCAGGACACTGGAGCTGTGAAGCAGCAGTGCTAATCACTGTGCTACTGTGCCGCCCCATAGTAAGGGGGAGGGGTGGTGATGTTCCACCTCCTAGTCCTAACATTGCTCGGCACCCAAGGCCAGGCACCCCATGAGAAGGTGGCCATGAGGGCTGAATTGGGATTCAGTCAGTAACCAGAAGATGCCAGCATCTCCAGGCTTCTGAGTAAACTTCTTCTCTGCACGTGCTTGATGCTCCCTTTGACGTCCAGTGTTGTCAGACTGGGAATCAATGTAGGTCAAAGATCAGGGGTGATAGGTGATGGTTTCAGGAGATGGGAGGGGAAGGGGGATAGCGACAAAGAATGGGGGCTGGCAAAACTCAGCTTGGCTTATGCTTCTCAAATGTCTCATACAGCAGCTTGAATCAAAAGGTGGGCACCGACATGACCCTTCCCAACATGCAAGTGGGGACAGAATGCCCCAAGGTTACAGAGAATGAAAATGTGGACGCTGCGAAAAACAGCAAGCTTGACAAGCAACAGATTAATGAGCAAACCAGCCTGTTAAACCTGCAGCTGGATCTAAAAAACACACCAGCTTCACCAGAGCTGGCTGAGCTGGCAAGTTCCAGGAATTCGGAGCAGGACAAGTGTCGGGACCACACTGAGATCGATATGGATTGCGAGAACACCGAGACCCCCATGGATTCTCTTGTCGCACCAGGTAGGAGAAACCTTTCTGTTTTCACAGGTGGGGTTGGAAAGACAACAGCATATTGGACTTGGCACACTCCCCACTCTCTCCCATGAAGCTCACTAGGGCTCAGCAGTCAAAGTGAAAGATTCTTGGTGCAGTGAGAGTGATCTGAGGCCAGCTTTCATCTCACTGGACAAAGAGTGAGAGTTATCAGAGCCTGAATTCTAACTAGTACCTCAAAACACTGGCTCCTCAGTGACTGTTACCCAAATGTAGTAGGGGGCCTTTTAATGTAGATTAGGTTTATATCTCGGCTTGTGGTTGGAAACTTCCTCTACCTGCATCCATACGGAACCTCAGTTGGGACCTTCTCCATTTAGTCAGCAACGGGGGAAGTCCACATCACCAGGTTGCCCATAATTGGTACCAATTGGCAGTGGCACCAGCGTGGCATGGGCAAAGTAGCATTGGTGTGGGTGTTCTGGTTGGCTTCTTAGGGAAAGGGTAGCCTCTGCTGGATATAGAAACACAACTTGTATGTGCATTGCAAAAGAATACTATGACAATTTTGTACCTTGTAGTAACAAAGCCATGAGGGACAATGTAAAGGAGGTCTCAGACTGCACCTGACCCATGTTCTAACTGAAATAAATATAGAAAATGCTGGAAATAATCAATAGTTGCTAGGTTTTGATAAAGGATCACTGTGGTTAACTTGGTTTCTCTCTCCATAGATGCTGCCAGGCATGTGCATTTATTCAGCATTTTCTGTTTTTATTTCAAATTATTTTGCTTTTGTATCTGTGCTATACCTGTCCTGGGAGTGTTTGATGGTAAAAAGTCTGACAAGTCTGTCAGGTGACGAAGGGGCTAACCCCGAAAGCTTGTGAGTCTATTATCAAATAAATCGGTTGGACTAAAACCTGGTGTTGTCAGACTTTTTACTGTGTTTACGCCAGTCCAACGCCGGCATACCCACATCATGAGTGTTTGATGGGACAGTGTAGAGGGAACTTTACTCTGTATCTAACCCTTTGCTATACCTGTCCTGGGAGTGTTTGATGGGACAGTGTAGAGTGAGCTTTACTCTCTATCTAACCTCAGCCTGTACCTGTCCTGGGAGTGTTTGATGGGACAGTGTAGAGGGAACTTTACTCTGTATCTAACCCCGTGCTGAACCTGTCCTGGGAGTGTTTGATGGGACAGTGTAGAGTGAGCTTTACTCTCTATCTAACCTCAGCCTGTACCTGTCCTGGGAGTGTTTGATGGGACAGTGTAGAGTGAGCTTTACTCTCTATCTAACCTCAGCCTGTACCTGTCCTGGGAGTGTTTGATGGGATAGTGTAGTGTGAGCTTTACTCTGTATCTAACTCCATGTGCTATGTGTCCTGGGAATGTTTGATAGTAGCCATGATGTGGAGATGCCGGCATTGGACTGGGGTAAGCAAGTCTCACAACATCAGTTACCTGATGAAGGGGCAGTGCTCCGAAAACTTGTGGCTTGTGCTACCAAATAAACCTGTTGGACTTTAACCTGATATTGTGAGACTTCTTATAATTGTTTGATGGTGACAATGTAGACGAAGCTTTACTCTGTATCTAACCCCGTACTGTACATGTCCTGGGAACTCTCCATTCACCTGACGAAGAGGCAGTCCCCTCGAAAGCTTGTGAGTATATTATCAAATAAATAGGTTGGACTAAAACCTGGTGTTGTCAGAC
Organism: Carcharhinus amblyrhynchos; assembly: GCF_965287045.1. Taxonomy (NCBI): domain Eukaryota; kingdom Metazoa; phylum Chordata; class Chondrichthyes; order Carcharhiniformes; family Carcharhinidae; genus Carcharhinus; species Carcharhinus amblyrhynchos. The sequence continues at coordinate 86,649,115 of NC_137332.1, read as the reverse complement.
TTTTTACTGTGTTTACGCCAGTCCAACGCCGGCATACCCACATCAATGTTTGATGGAACAGTGTCGAGGGAATTTTACTCTCTATTTAACCTCGTGCTGAGCCTGTTCTGGGAGTGTCTGATGGAAAGAGCATAGAGGGAGCTTTACTCTGTGTCTAACTAGCCCTGTGCTGCTCCTGTCCCGGGAATGTTTGATGGGTGCAGTGTAGAGGGTGTTTTACTCTGTATCTAACCCCATGCTGTACCTGTCCTGGGAATGTTTGATGGGAATAATGTAGAATGGTTAACTTGCATCTTGCATTATTAATGATACAGAACATTTTTGAGTTGAAACCGATTTGCACTGAGCAGACAATTTGGCTGCAGTGATATCATAAGCTCGAAGACGAGTGTTGTTAATGATTTTCGTCATCATAAATGGCATCTATTATTTAATTTTGAAAAATGAGATTGAGAGCAAAATACTGTGGATGCTAGAAATCTGAACTAAAAACAGAAAATGCTGGATGATCTCAGCAGACTTGGCAGTATCTATGGAGAGAGAGAAGCAGAGTTAATGTTTCAGGCTGGTTACTTCTCGTCAGAATGTTTGATCCAATATAATTCTGTGAGGCAGAAGTATCAGGCACTTTAAAAGTACGCTGGGTAATCCCTCTCGTAAATAACAAATTATTTACAACAATTATGGGGCAATTCGGTAGGGATATGATCAGCACAACTTGTGGGCCGAAGGGCCTGTTTGTGCTGTAGTTTTTCTATGTTCTATCCCGAATGCTCCAGCACCCACACCCTGTGCGGTCTGGCACCCCAACCCCAGCCCAACCCCTATCCCCCATCCACTTCAACCCGTCCCTAACTCCCACAATGACCTACTACTGCTGTCCAACTAAGCCACGATAACCACAATGTTTGATTCCCCTGCCAATGTGCATTCCCTTACACAGCCCTGCTGATGTACAACACCAGCCATGCCCAAATCCCATCCACCTACCCTAGACACTCACCTTCTCCTTTGCCTGTTATTTTCAATGGGATCTTTAAACTCACCTGCTTTACAGCAACGAGTGGTGTAAGGTGAGTGCCGTTCTTTGCTCCACTCCATTTGGACAATGACACTGGGATTGAGGGACCCACCGCATTTCCTGGACCCTGTTCAGCCCCTGAGTGAGCAATATTACATGAGACCGGCACCTCAGAAATTTAGCGCAAGTAGGAACGGAGTGACAATCTGGTGAAGATCCCCATTGTGAGGAAGTTATGGCCCTTTAACTTGATTTTTGTCTCAACGGATGGGATGTTTTAATGGTCTCACTGAAGTTTTCAGTGCCTTGCTGCATGATTCTAAGTATCTCACTGTGTGATTTTCAGTGTCTCACTGTGTAATTTTCAGTGTCTCACTGTGTGATTTTCAGCGTCTCACTGCGTAGTTCTCATTCTGTCACTGCATGGTTCTCAGTGTCACACTATGTGGTTCTCAGTATCACACTGCATGGTTCTCAGTGTCTCATTGCGTGGTTCTCAGTGTCTCACTGTGTAGTTCTCAGTGTCTCACTGCGAAGTTATCAGTGTCTACTGTGTAGTTTTCATTCACGCTGAATGGTTCTCATTCTCTCACTGAAGTGTTTCACAGTGTCTCACTGCTTGGTTCTCAGCATTTCACTGTGTGGCTCTCAGTGTCTCACTGCACAGTTCTCACTCACTGCATGGTTCTCAGTGTCTCACTTTCTCAGTGTCTCACTGCATGGTTCTCAGTATCTCTCTGCGTGGTTCTCAGTGTTTAAAGCATGTTTTTGGGTGTCCCACTGTGTGTTTTTCAGTGTCCCACCGCGTGTTTCTCAGTGTTCCACTGCATGTTTCTCAGTATCCCATCGCGTGTTCCTCAGTGTCCCACTGCGTGTTCCTCAGTGTCTCACTGCAAGATTCTCAGTGTCTCACTGTGTGACCCTTAGTGTTTCACTGAAAAGTTCTCAGTTTCTCACTGTGTGGTTTTCAGTATCTTAAACCATAGAAACCATAGAAAATTACAGCACAGAAACAGGCCTTTTGGCCCTTCCTGTCTGTGCTGAACCATTTTTTGACTAGTCCCACTGACCTGCACTTGGACCATATCCCTCCACACCCCTGTCATCCATGCACCTGTCCAAATTTTTCTTAAATGTTAAAAGTGACCCCACATTTACCACTTTATCCGGCAGCTCATTCCACACTCCCACCACTCTCTGCGTGAAGAAGCCCCCCTAATATTCCCTTTAAACTTTTTCTCCTTCACCCTTAATCCATACCCTCTAGTTCTTTCCTCCCCTAGCCTCAGTGGAAAAAGCCTGCTTGCATTCACTCTATCTATACCCATCAAAATCTTATACACTTCTATCAAATCTCCCCTCATTCTTCTACATTCCAGGGAATAAAGTCCTAACCTATTCAATCTCTGTGTGGTCTTGCTGTGTGGTTCTCAGAATCTTACCATATGGTTCTCAGTGTCTGATTGTGCACTTCTCGTTCTCTCGCTGCATGGTTCTCAGTGGCTCACTGCGTGTTTCTCAGTGTCTCACTGTGTGGTTCTGAGTCTCCCTGAGTAGTACTCATTCTCTCTCTGCGAGGTTCTCATTCTCTCACTGCGTGTTTCTCAGTGTCTCACTGTGTGGTTCTGAGTCTCCCTGAGTAGTACTCATTCTCTCTCTGCGAGGTTCTCATTCTCTCACTGTGTGGTTCTCAGTGTCTCACTGTGTGGTTCTCAGGGTCTCACTGCTTGGTTCTCAGTGTCTCACTCCGTGGTTCTCAGTGACTCACTATGTGGTTCTCAGTGTCTAACTCAGTGGTTCTCAGTGACTCACTATATGGTTCTCAATGTCTCACTCCGTGGTTCTCAGTGTCTCACTGCATGGTTCTCATCCCCTCACTGTGTGGCTCTCAATGTCTCACTGCATGGTTCTCAGTGTCTCACTGCGTGGTTCTCAGTGTCTCACTGCGTGGTTCTCAGTGTCTCGCTGAATGGTTCTCAGTGTCTAACTGTGTGGTTCTCAGTGTCTCGCTGCGTGGTTCTCATTTTCTCACTTAGTTCGCAATCTCTTGCTGAATAGTTCTCATTCTCTCACTGATTGGTTCTCAGTGTGTCACTGCACAGTTCTTATTCTCTCTTCGCGTGGTTCTCATCCTCTCACTGTGTGATTCTCAGTGTCTCACTGCATGTTTCTCAGTATCTCACTGTGTGGTTCTCAGTGGCTCCTTGTGTGTTTCTCATTCGCTGCGTTGTTCTCAGTGTCTCACTGCGTAGTGCTCATTCACTGCATAGTTCTGATTCTCTTACTGTGTGGTTTTCAGTGTCTCACTGCGTGGCTCTCTGTGTTTCACTGCATGGTTCTCAGTGTCTCACTCTGTAGTTCTCATTCTCTCTCTGCATGGTTTTCATTCTTCTCTGCGTGGTTCTCATTCTCTCACTGGGAGGTTCTCAGTGTCTCACTGCATGGTTCTCACTGTTTCATTGTGTGGTTCTCAGCGTCTCACTGTGTGGCTCTCAGTGTCTCGCTATGTAGCTCCCAGTGTCTCACTGCGTAGTTCTCATTCTCTCTCTGCCCGGTTCTCAGTATCTTGCTGCCTGTAGTTCTCAGTGTCCTCAGTGTAGGCCTGTGCCTCACTGTGTAGTTTTCTCTCCTGAAGGTGCTGATACTCACTAGGGTACATTTCCATGGACCCTACTCCTGTTCCACAGGGAATCCTGACCATCTTCCCCTCTCGATCCCAAATGAGTTCCATGGAGAGCAGGGATGGGAGCTATTTCCGGAGCCAAGCCCAATTGTTCCTTAATAATTTGTTTCTTTTTTTTCCCAGGAAACAATGTCAGCAAGGGCAGCAGCAACAGCTCAGTAAAGGATGAGGAGAAAAAGTCCAGGGCGATTATACCCTACAGCTCCATGTTCCTTTTCAGTACCACCAATCCGTAAGTCTTGTCAGTTGCTGTTAAGTTGCCCCTGCTCCTGAACGGCCTTTAGCGTCCTACCTTTTTTCAAGGAGCAGCTACTGCGAGTCTGTGATAGGTATGTCCCTGTCAGGCAAGGTGGAATTGGTAGGGCTAGGGAACCGTGGTGCACCAAAAAAGTTGATTCGTTGGTTAAAAAGAAAAAGGAGGCTTATGTTCGGATGAGACGTGAGCACTCGGATAGTGCACTAGAGAGCTTTAGATTGGCTAGGAGGGAGTTGAAGAGCGAGCTAAGAAGGGCTAAAAGAGGACATGAGAAGACTTTGGCTGATAGGGTTAAGGAGAATCCTAAGGCGTTCTATAGGTATGTCAAGAACAGAAGGTTGGTTAGGGCAAGGTTAGGGCCAGTTATAGACGGCAGAGGGAAGTTATGTGTGGAACCGGAGGAGATTGGTGAAGCATTGAACCAATATTTCTCTTCGGTGTTCACGCAGGGGGACATGGATATAGCTGAGGAGGACACTGGATTGCAGGGGAGTAGAATTGACAGTGTTACAGTTGATAAGGAGGATGTGCTGGATATTCTGGAGGGTCTGAAAATAGATAAGTCCCCTGGTCCGGATGGGATTTACCCCAGGATTCTCTGGGAGGCAAGAGAAGTGATTGCAGAGCCTCTGGCTCTGATCTTCAGGTCGTCGTTGGCCTCTGGTATAGTACCAGATGATTGGAGGTTAGCGAATGTTGTCCCATTGTTTAAGAAGGGGAACAGAGACTTCCCCGGGAATTATAGACCGGTGAGTCTCACTTCTGTTGTGGGCAAGGTTTTGGAAAAAATTATTAGGGATAGGATTTATAGTTATTTGGAGAGTAATGAGTTGATTAGAGATAGTCAGCATGGTTTTGTGACGGGTAGGTCGTGCCTTACTAACCTTATTGAGTTTTTTGAGAAAGTGACCAAAGAGGTGGATGGGGGTAAGGCAGTGGACGTGGTGTATATGGATTTTAGTAAGGCGTTTGATAAGGTTCACCATGGTAGGCTTCTGCACAAAATGCAGATGTATGGGATTGGGGGTGATCTAGGGAACTGGATTAGGAATTGGCTAGCGGATAGGAGACAGAGGGTAGTGGTTGACGGAAAATATTCATCATGGAGTTCGGTTACAAGTGGTGTGCCTCAGGGATCTGTGTTGGGGCCACTGCTGTTTGTGATTTTTATTAATGATCTGGATGAGGGTATAGTTGGGTGGATCAGTAAATTTGCTGATGACACCAAAGTCGGAGGTGTGGTAGATAGTGAGGAAGGGTGTCATAGTTTGCAGGAAGACTTAGACAGGTTGCAGAGCTGGGCCGAGAGGTGGCGGATGGAGTTTAATGCAGAGAAATGTGAGGTAATTCACTTTGGTAGGAATAACAGATGTGTTGAGTATAGGGCTAACGGGAAGACTTTGAATAGTGTGGATGAGCAGAGGGATCTAGGTGTATGTGTACATAGATCCCTGAAAGTTGGGAATCAAGTAGATAAGGTTGTTAAGAAGGCATACAGTGTCTTGGCGTTTATTGGTAGGGGGATTGAATTTAGGAGTCGTAGTGTTATGTTGCAACTGTACACAACTCTGGTGCGGCCGCACTTGGAGTATTGTGTGCAGTTCTGGTCCCCACATTACAGGAAGGATGTGGAGGCTTTGGAGAGGGTGCAGAGGAGGTTTACCAGGATGTTGCCTGGTATGGAGGGGAAATCCTATGAGGAGAGGCTGAGGGATCTGGGGTTGTTTTCGCTGGAAAGAAGGCGGCTAAGAGGGGATCTTATTGAAACATATAAGATGATTAGAGGTTTAGATAGGGTGGATAGTGATAGCCTTTTTCCTCTAATGGAAAAATCTAGCATGAGGGGGCATGGCTTTAAACTAAGGGGGGGTAGTTATAGGACAGATGTCGGGGGTAGGTTCTTTACCCAGAGGGTGGTGAGGGATTGGAATGCCCTGCCTGCTGCAGTTGTAAATGCGCCTAGTTTGGGGGCGTTTAAGAGGTCTGTGGACAGGTTTATGGACGAAAAGGGATTGGTTTAGGTTAGTGGGTCGTTGTTGTTGTATTTTTTTAACTGGTCAGCGCAACATCGTGGGCCGAAGGGCCTGTTCTGCGCTGTAATGTTCTATGTTCTATGTTCTATGTACCTTCTATCCCTCTAAATTATTAACATAGATGGCAAATAGGGCACCCTGCAGACAATTTTCAACAAACATGAATCAGGAAGGGGAGGCTGGATCCACCCACTGAATTTAAATCCCAAAGACCAGCCTGGTGGCTTTCAGTTGGGCTTATAATGGGGTGAGCGGACCAGGGCACCAGCTGTGGGACGGAAGCTATTTCAATCTGTGGGATTTCAGCAGTAACTGTTCCTTCCTGTTTGATCTGGCAGGCTGCGCAGGGCATGTCACTTCATCGTCAACCTACGTTACTTTGAGATGTGCATTCTACTGGTGATCGCAGCCAGCAGTGTCGCTCTGGCGGCAGAGGACCCCATCAACAAAGACTCCGAGAGGAATCAGGTGAGGCTGAGCAGCAAGGCAGGCTTAGCAGGCTAAGTATGAGGGGTTATGGGAATAAGGCCTGGGTGGGATTGTGGTCGATGTAGACTCGATGGTCCAAATGGAGGCCTCCAGCACTGTAGGGATTCTATGACTCATAGTGCCATCTCCACTAGCCATCACCTCTGGGACTGTCCAGAATTGGCCTGGAGTCCCTTCAGGAGTTAATGACAAATCTCCAGGATACTGCTTCTATGACTATCTATGCAGCAAACATATACTGTACTGAAGAAAGACTGCTAGCACAGAATGTGTATTAATGCAACTGAATATATTCCTGGGATTGAACATAGAAACCCTACAGTGCAGAAAGAGGCCATTCGGCCCATCGGGTCTGCACAGACCACAATCCCACCCAGACCCTACCACCATATCCCCACACATAACCTACACATCCCAGGACACTAAGGGGCAATTTTAGCGTGGCCAATCAGCCTAACCCACACATCTTTGGACTGTGAGAAAAAACCGGAGCACCTGGAGGAAACCCACGCATCCACGAGGAGAACGTGCAGACTCCACACAGACAGTGACCCGAGCTGGGAATTGAACCCAGGTCCCTGGAGCTGTGAAGCAGCAGTGCTAACAACTGTGCTACCGTGCCACCCAGATTGGGTGCTGGTGTGTCAGCTGCAGAATAATTCAGGCTCAGGTACCTGGCTCCTTTAAGAACCTCCCCCTAAATGACACATGTATCAAGTTTCAATCAAAGTCTGAGAAAAAGAAAATAAATACCAGAATGCCATTCTTTGGATGAATAGACCCATTTGAGATATTGCCAGACCCTGAGCAATGGACAATTACAAAATGAAGGAGTAATGGAAAGAGCACAACAAGATCCCCGGGTCAAAATCCACAAGAATTGGGAGCAAAATAAGAGAAAAGTACCTGTTCTTGTATTGTAGACCGAATGGCATCGAGCAGGGTCAGTGCATTAAAGAAATTGAAAGACAGACATAAAAAACACCTGTAAAAATTGGCCAAGAGACAATTGGTTTAAAAAAGAAATTTACAGAGAACGTGAGCCACAGAGCAAAAGATGTGGCTTCAATTCTTTTAATAAAAGGAATTTGGATAAAAGGCAAAAAAATTGCCACAGTTAAAGAAATTTCAAAAGCTTAAAAAGCAGCTGCCATTATTGGAAAGCAGTGCTGCAGCTTTAAGAGTTAACAAGCAGCTCAAAACGCTCTGTACCCTGCATTGATACAAAACACATCTGCAAAAGGAAGTCGGCTATATCCCAGCAACTGTGTGGCGGGAAAAAAAGTTTACTACAGAGTCTTCAAGTGGCAAGCACAAGAGGACAAATAGTTACAATCAAGGAAATTAGAGAAAGACCTCAGATAGAGGGCAACTCTCAAAAAAGACTTTAAAGAGGAGGCAATAAAAGCTTCAATAGAATGGCAACGTAGAGCTTAGAAAGGGAGTAATCGAAGACCCCAGAAAGAAGGCAAAAGGCCCTCAGATTGGAGACAAAAGAAGACCCCCACAGGAGGGCAATAAAATCCACCAAATGACAGGGAACAAATGACCCACAGGAGAAAAATGCCCAATGACCAAATGAATGGAAATGAGACAACATTTCATCGAAGACAGACCTGACCAACAGTGAAGTTAAGACAAGTGGAAGTGAAGGTTCCATTATGAAATGTATTCATCCAGTAAGAGCATGAAGAATTCCTCTAGGAAGAGATGTAGAAATTAAATAAGAACATAAGAAATAGGAGCAGGAGTAGGCCATCTAGCCTTCGAGCCTGCCCCGCCATTCAATAAGATCATGGCTGATCTGAAGTGGATCAGTTCCACTTTCCCGCCTTCTCCCCATAACCCTTAATTCCCCTGTCTATCAAAAACCTATCTACCCGTGACTTAAATATATTCAGCGAACTTAAATATGTTCAGCGATACTGCAAAAGAATCTAGAAACTACTTAACGTAAAGAGGAATCAGCAAAAAGAATTAAAGTTCTAGAGAAGACATTAAGACAAAAAGATGAAATGAGTGGGAGCAAACTTGGAGAAAAAAATAAGTTGCAGAACTTGGCAAAATGAAGTTAAGAAGTTAATGAGGCAATGGAGAGTAAGCTGAACTGTGTGATAAAGAAACTAGAAAATAAGAACAAGTCAAGTGAAGAATTGAATTAGAGGAATAAGAACTTGAAGGAGAAAGCTTAACAATGAGAAATTAACAAAAGAGGTAGAAGCATTAAAATTGACAGCAGAAGTGTAATTCAGACACTGACAGAAACTGCAATGACATGCCAAAACAAGATTGGTGAAATGGTAAAGCTAATGGAAAAGGACAAGAATCAATATGATAAAATGTCAATGAAAAAGAACTGGAATGCTGGATAGAAAAGAAACTATATATATGATCTAAGTACCAGAAAGAAATCCCACAACACCAGTTTAAAGCCCAAACAGGTCTATTTGTAGCAAAAGCCGCAAGCTTTCGGGACAACCTGTTCCTTCATCAGGTGGCTCAAAGACACAATGTGTAATTATCCAACTCATTTATAAAATGATTAGTTTCGAATTTAGGACTAAATAAATTAGTTATTGAAGATTGTGACAGCGAAGTTGAAGTGCAAATAGGGAAACAGATTCTGGAGAGATGTTTTAATAACAGAGTTGTCGTGATGGGAGACTTCAATTTCCCAAACATCGACTGGAATATCCCTAGGGTAAGGGGTATAGATGGGGAGGAGTTTGTTAGGTGTGTTCAGGAAGGTTTCCTGACGCAGTATGTGGACAAGCCTACGAGGGGAGAGGCTGTACTTGACCTGGTACTGGCAAATGAACCAGGGCAGGTGATGGATCTTTCGGTAGGAGAGCATCTTGGATATGGTGACCATAATTCTATCTCCTTCACAATTGCGTTGGAACGAGATAGGATCAGGCAGGCTAGGAAGGTGTTTGTCTGGGGTAAGGGGAGATACGAAGAAGTCAGGAAGTTACTTGGACAAATAAACTGGAAGGAGGCGTTCTTAGGGAAAAGTACCGAAGGAAGGTGGCAGATATTCAAGGAATGTGTGTCTGGAGCTCTGAATGACAACGTTCCGATGAGACGAGGGGGTTTTGGTGGGTCGAGGGAACCGTGGTGCACAAAGGATGTGTTGAACCTAGTCAGGAAGAAAAGGAAGGTGTACAAGAGGTTCAGGGAATTAGGAGATGTTAAAGATCTTGAGGAGTATAAGGACTGTAGGAGGGAACTTAAAAGGGAAATTAGGAGAGCCAGAAGGGGTCATGAGAAGACCTTGGCGGGTAAGATTAAGGAGAATCCCAAGGCCTTCTATAAATATGTGAAAGGTAAAAGGATAAGAAGAGAAGGGATAGGACCTATAAAAGGTGAGGGGGGAAAGGTTTGTGTGGAACCAGAAGAAATGGCGGAGGTGCTTAACGAGTACTCCGCCTCAGTATTCACGGTGGAAGCCGATCTGGGAGATTTTGTTATGGATTTGCAGCAGATGGAAAGGATTGAGTACGTGAATATTAAGGAGGAGGATGTGTTGGAACTTTTGAATTCTATCAAGGTAGATAAGTCACCGGGACCAGATGGGATGTACCCCAGGATACTGTGGGAGGCGAGGGAAGAGATTGCAGAGCCCCTGGCGATGATCTTTGCGTCGTCAATGGAGACGGGAGAGGTTCCAGAGGATTGGAGGATTGCGGATGTAGTTCCTATTTTCAAGAAAGGGAACAGAGATAGCCCGGGAAATTACCGACCGGTGAGTCTGACCTCAGTGGTTGGTAAGCTGATGGAGAGGCTTCTGAGGGACAAGATTTACAAACATTTGGAGAGGTTTGACATGATCAGGAATAGTCAGCATGGATTTGTCAAGGGCAGGTCGTGCCTTACAAGCCTAGTTGAGTTCTTCAATAATGTGACTGAACACATTGACGAAGGAAGTGCCGTGGACGTAGTGTACATGGACTTCAGCAAGGCGTTTGATAAGGTCCCCCATGCAAGACTTCTTGAGAAGGTGAGAGGGCATGGGATCCAAGGGCCTTTGGCCTTGTGGATCCAGAACTGGCTCGCCTGCAGAAGGCAGAGAGTGGTTGTGGATGGGGCTTTTTCTGAATGGAGGTCAGTCACCAGCGGAGTGCCTCAAGGATCTGTTCTGGGACCCTTGTTGTTTGTCGTTTTCATAAATGACCTGGATGAGGAAGTGGAGGGATGGGTAAGTAAGTTCGCTGATGACACGAAGGTCGGTGGTGTTGTGGATGATCTGGAAGGATGGCAAAAGTTGCAGCAGGACATAGATAGGATGCAGGACTGGGCGGAGAAGTGGCAGATGGACTTCAACGCGGATAAATGTGTAGTCGTCCATTTTGGCAGAACCAACGGGATGAACGAGTACACTATCAAGGGCAGGAGTCTTAGTAGTGTTGAGGAGCAGAAGGATCTTGGGGTCCGGGTCCACAGGACTCTTAAATCGGCCTCGCAGGTGGAGGAGGTGGTCAAGAAGGCGTATGGTGTACTGGCCTTCATTAATCGAGGGATTGAGTTTAGGAGTCGGGAGGTAATGCTGGAACTTTATAAGACCCTTGTCAGGCCTCATTTGGAGTATTGTGCGCAGTTCTGGTCGCCTCACTATAGGAAGGATGTAGAAGCTATTGAAAGGGTGCAGAGGAGATTTACAAGGATGTTGCCTGGACTGGGAGGCATGCCTTATGAAGTTAGGTTGAGGGAGCTGGGACTCTTTTCCCTGGAGAGACGAAGGTTGAGAGGTGACCTGATAGAAGTTTACAAAATGTTGAGAGGAATAGATAGGGTGGACTCTCAGAGGCTATTTCCCCGGTTTGAAATGGTCGCTACGAGAGGACACAGATTTAAGGTGCGGGGAGGCAGGTTCAGAAGTGATGTTAGGGGTAAGTTTTTCACTCAGAGGGTGGTGAGTGAATGGAATCGGCTGCCGTCAGTGGTGGTGGAGGCGAACTCGCTGGGGTCTTTTAAAAGACTTCTGGATGAGTATATGGGGTTTAATGAGATTGAGGGTTATAGATAGGTCTGTAGGTTGGTAGGTGATGATGTGATCGGCGCAACTTGTGGGCCGAAGGGCCTGTTTGTGCTGTAGTGTTCTATGTTCTATGTTCTATTGTATCAAGGAGAAGGAATGTGGTGTTTGTCCCTGTAAGGGCAACAGGGCAGAGTAAGGGTCACTGGGGCTCAGAGAGGAAATCACCCCGGGGGAAGGGTTCTCTTAAACAGGAGGCATTCTAGAACTAGGAACATAGAAACCCTACAGTACAGAAGGATACCATTCAGCCCATTGAGTCTGCACCAACAAAAACCCCATCTATGCCCTATCCCCATAACCTCACATATTTATGCTAACCGACATATCCTGGGACACTAAGGACAATTTAGCATGGCCAATGCACCTAACCCGCACATCTTTGGACTGTGGGAGGAAACCAGAGCACCCGGTGGAAACCTATGCAGACATGGGGAGAATGTGCAAATTCCACACAGACAATGACCCAAGTCGGGAATCGAACCCAGGTCCCTGGAGCTGTGAGGCAGCAGTGCGAACCACTGTGCCACCGTGCCACACATAAAATTCCACCATCTCAAGTGGCGGGATTTGAACCCAAGTCCCTAGAATGTGAGCTGAGTTTCTGGATTAACAGTCTAGTGATAATACCACTAAGGCCATCGCCTCCCTAGCTGCAGACATGATGCTGCTCCTGCAGGTCCTTGTAAATAAATGCTTTGTTGTTCAAGAATGAAGCCTCTGAAAGCACATCATTACAGACACTCAAATATAATAATAAAAATACAAATATAATACTGGAAATCGAGCAACTGATGTCTTGATCGAAGCAGTTGGAGGGAGGATTGACAGTGATCTGATGAAGGTTGTGGTTCGATTGATCTAGTTTAACTTGGTGTCATGTTCAGTGCAGCATTGTGGGCCGAGGGGCCTGTTCCTGTGTTGTACTGTTCTATGTTCAAGACTAAACAAGGGAAGCATTCCTTACATAACAGCTGGAAGAAATCAAAACACAACATTATCTATAACAAGGGTAAGAGAAAACCTCAAATCTCATACACTGAGACTGCAGTGAGAAGCAAGATTTGGTTGTAGACATTAAGGCATTGAAAAAGATATTTCACAAATTGATAGTCAATGGGGAACAGCTTTTCCAACTACTGACTGATTATTATGTTACATTTAATTAAAGACTACCATTTTTAAAAACAGGAGGGGCCCAGTCAGCAAAGTCAATCTGTAGCAAAATGCAGCGAGTGGTGGATCGTCACATATAACAAACCCCAGTCACTTACAGCAGCTGTGTGTGTGTTTGTGTGAGTGGTGCATGTGCCCCCGTTTCAATTATTCTCTGCCTGATGTCCTCCATATTGAGTGGCCTTTTTGAGCTGAATGTTGGGATGATGTGAGCGAGAATCCCCTTGCAGATAGGAGAGGAATTGAGAAGGTACAGGTATCTGCAGGTGTCTGTGGGGTATGGTCCAGAAGCAGCAAGGGTCAGGTTGACCACTTGTTCTCTTGGCCAGCAGTTTGGGAAGCGGAGGAAGAACAGAGAATATAAACAGGGAAAGTGCCTCTGGAAAAAGTAATGTCATTTGAAACGATGAGTCCTGTTCAGTGACTGTTCCCTCTCGTTCTCTCCCAGGTGCTCAGGTACTTTGACTATGTGTTCACTGGAGTCTTCACATTTGAGATGGTGATAAAGGTAAAATATTTCATGATGGAATTCTTATCTTAATTCTCCTTTGTCTAACTGTTTTATCTACCTACCACAAAACTTATGGATCAATGCAGAAATTTAACATACCCAATACTTCTGACACTCATTGCCTTTTCTCTCACCATAGCGTCCAGTTGCTCTATCCTCTCTATTCACCACAGTGTCTAGTCCCCCAATACACTCATCCCCCACCACAGTGTCCAGTCTCTCTATCCTCTCCATCCCTCACCACAGTGTCCAATCTCTCTAAACCCTCTCCCCTCACTGCAGTGTCCAGCCTCTCTATCCACTCCATCCTTCACTGCTGTGCCCAGTCGCTCTGTTCTCTCCATCATTCAGCAGAGTGTCCAATCTCTCTATCCTCTCCATTCCCACAGAACAGTGTCCAATCTCTCTAAACCCTTATCCCTCAGAACAGCCTCCAGTCTCTCTATACCTCCCCATCCTTCCCCAGATTGTCCAGTCTCTCTATACCCTCATCCTACAATATAGTGTCCAGTCTCTCTATTCTCTCCATCCCTCACCACAGTATTCAGTCTCTCTATATCCTCATCCCTCACCAACGTGTCCAGTCCCTCCAGAATCTCATCTCACCACAGAGTCCAGTCTCTCTATTCTCTCCATCCCTCATCACATTATCCAGTCCCTCTATACTTTCTGTCATTCACCAGTGTCCAGTCCCTCTATACCCTCATCCTTCACCACACTGTCCAGTCTTTCTATACCCTCCATTCCTCACCACAGTGTCCAGTCTCTATCCTCTGCATCCTTCACTGCAGTGTCCAGTCTTTCTATCCTTCCCATACCTCACCACAATGTCCAGTCTGTCAAGCCACTCCATCCCTCACCATACTGTCCAGTGCCACAATACCCCCATTCATCACCATATTATCCAGTCTCACTTACCCTCACCGCCCCCCCCCCCCACAGTATTCAGTCTCTCTTTTCACTCATATCTCACCACAGTGTCCAGACCCCTATACCCTCATCCCTCACCATAGCATCCAGTCTCTCTACACCCCCAATCCCTCACCATAGTCTCCAGTATCTCTATAACCTCTTTCCTCGCTACTGTGTCCAATCCCTCTATCCCCTTCATTCCTCACCAGTGTCCACTCTCTGTATATCTTCATCCTTCACCACAATGTCCAGTCTCTCAATACCTTCATCCCTAACCACAGTGTCCAGCCTCTTTATACCCTCAGTTGTTCACCACAGTGTCCACTCTCTCTAGACCTTCAGCCCTCACCACAGTGCCCAGTCTCTCTATACCCATATCCCTCACCACAGTGTCCAATCTGTCTATACCCTCAGCCATCACGACAAAGTCCAATCTCTCGATCCTCTCCATCCCTTACCAGTGTCCAGTCCCTCTGTGCGCTCATCCCTCACCATAGTGTCCAGTCTCTCTATCCTCCCCATCCCTCAATATAGTATCTAGTCTCTCTCCCCTCATTCCTCATCACAGTGTCCAATCTCTCTATATCCTCACCCCTCACCAGAAGGTCCATTCTCTCTATATCTATCCCTCACCACCCTGTCCAGTATTTCTATCCTCTCCATCCCTCATCACAGTGTCCAGTCTCTCTATCCTCTCCATCCCTTATCACAGTGTCCAGCCTCTTTATCCTTTCCATCCCTTTGCAAAGTATCTACACTCTCTATACTTTCATCCCTCACCACAGTGTCCAGTCTCTCTATTCTCTCCATCCCTCACCATGGTGTCCAGTCTCTCTATACCTTCATCCCTCACCACAGTGTCCAGTCTCTCTGTACTCTCCATCCCTCACCACAATGCCTTATCTCTATACTCTTCATCCCTCCGGAGGTCTCTTTGCAACTTTCATTTCTTCCTTGAAAGGCTACCCAACCAATTCCTCCACATGTCCAGCTGGCTCAGAGGCACTGTTGCCTCAGAATGAGAAAGCTATTGGATAATAACCTGGGTTGATATTTCCAGTGTAGCACTGAGGGCATGCTGCACAGTCATGGGTGTCACCTTTCAAATGTTAAAATCTGCTGTTTCTGGAATTGTGAAAGCTTCCATAGCAATGTTCAAAGATCTCTCTGCCCTGGTAAATATTTATCCATCACTAAGTACTGAAATAGATGGTCTGAGCATTATTGTGTTGCATCTTGTTGGATTGTGATTTCCCTGTTTCCTTCAGTGACTTCCTCTTGAAACAAGTTCATTTCCCATGAAGTGTTCTCGGATGTTCTGAATTTGTGATGGATAATGTATGATCTTTCTTTCAGTGTTACCCTCTGCTCAGTGGTATTCTGTGCCAAATATCTGAATGAAATACTTTTTAACATCCATCTGCTTCACAAACACGGTTCAGGAGAAATCTGCCACTTTGAACTGTGGGATCAAGGTGTGATTTGAGACTCTCAGAATGTTCAATCTCCACAGGCACAACATTAAACTTTAGAAACAGTCACTACCATGCCCAACGGAAAAAAAACTACAGGCCACACCAAGTATAGGTTTAATGCTTAATGAAATTGGTCAATTAATTAGTGAAAAGGCAGGTAATAATCGCAAATAAAGGCAGGGCGGTACGGTAGCACAGTGGTTAGCACTGCTGCTTCGCAGCTCCAGGGTCCTGGGTTCGATTCCCGGCTCGGGTCACTGTCTGTGTGGAGTTTGCACATTCTCCTTGTGTCTGCGTGGGTTTCCTCCGGGTACTCCAGTTTTCTCCCACAGTCCAAAGATGTGTGGGTTGGGTTGATTGGCCATGCTAAGAAATTGCCCCTAGTGTCCACAGATGTGTCAGTTAGAGAGATTAGTGGGTATAATACATGGGGGTAGGGCCTGGGTGGGATTGTGTTCGGTGCAGACTCGATGGGCCGAAGGGCCTCTTTCTGCACTGTAGGGTTCTATGGTTCTAATCTGCTGAATGGGAAGCAGGCACCATGGCTTTACACAGGACATGTTCAACCTTATTCATTATTTCAAGGTAACATCACATTTTGACAATGAGGGAGCCGCGTGATACTGAGCACCTTCAGTTCACAAGGCCTTGGAGGCACCTCCCCAAAATGAAGGGCAGCAGTACCTAGGGTAAATGCACACAGACATATATCTGTGTCGCATTCTTCATGTAGCAAAAATATACTTCACAGCAGGAAAAGGGAAATAAGAGACAAGGTGATCAGAAAAGAGATGGCGATAAAGTAAGATCTTAAAGTCAGAAAGTAGGATCAGAAAGAGTTTCATCAATGATACACGTGAGCGGGAGAGGTTGGTAATTATAAAAGTGAAGATGATCACAGTGGATATGAAGGGGTTTAAACCTGAAGATGTGAATTGCAAATTGGTGGTGTTGCTCGCCTGGGAAGCAGTGAAGTTCCATGAGCTCAGTAGGAATGGTTCACGGGCTTCCTGCAGATTAGAAACTTGCCCACTCCTGTTTTCCACTGCTCCATCATTTTCAGCCACAGCTAAAGGTGCTCAGGGTCCAAACGCCTTACTTCTTCCCTTATCCCCTCATCTTCTCTCTGCAAACTATTCCCAAAAATCTGCCTTCTGGCTCAGCTATCCTGATATATCCTGAAATGGCTTGCTATTACATGTTCTGCCATGATACCCCTATAAAGGCTGATCTGTGTGTTTAGCGCTATAAAAGATGTAGTTTCAGTATAAGTTCAGAAAAAATTAAGAAGTGACAGAGCTGAAGTGTGAACTATACCTGATTGCTAATTTTAGTGCGATCCTTTCTCCAGATGATAGATATTGGTTTGATATTCCACGAAGGCTCGTACTTCCGGGACATTTGGAACATTCTGGATTTTATTGTAGTGAGTGGGGCCCTGGTCGCATTTGCGTTCACGTAAGTGACCAATAGTAATCAGAATGCTGGGTCAGGTTACGCTGCATGTTTTGATTTGATTTGATTTATTATTGTCACATGTATTGGTATATAATGAAAAGTACTGTTTCTTGTACACTATATAGACAGACAAAGCACACCGTTCATAGAGAAGGAAATGAGAGAGTACAGAATGTAGTGTTACAGTCATAGCTAGGGTGTAGAGAAAGATCAACTTAATGCAAGGTCCATTCAAAAGTCTGATGCAGCAGGGAAGAAGCTGCTCTTGAGTTGGTTGGTATGTGGCCCCAGACTTTTGTATCTTTTTTCCGATGGAAAAGGTTGTTAAGTACCGAGTACGACCAGACATGTAAAAGTGGGGGAATGGTTAGATACAAAGTAAAGCTCCCTCTACACTGCTCCACCAAACAATCCCGGGACAGGTGCAGCAGAGGGTTAGGTGTAGAGTAAAGCTCCCTCTACACTGTCCCACTCCCAGGGTAGCTACAGCACGGGGTTAGATACAGACTGAAGCTCCCTCTACATTGTCCCCATCAAACACTCCCAGGACAGGTGAAATTTTAGGGAAATGCACCTGAGCGTTCCCATCCTGGGAGTGTTTGATGGGACTGTGTAGAAGGAGTTTTACTCTATATCAAACCCTTTGCTGTGCCTGTTCTGGAAGTGTTCGGTGGTGTGGAGATGCCAGCTTTGGACTGGGATAAACAGTGAGAAGTCTTATAACACCAGGTTAAAGTCCAACAGGTTTATTTAGTAGCAAAAGCCACTAGCTTTTGGAGCACTGCTCCTTTGTCAGGTAAGTGGGAGTTCTGTTCACAAACAGGGCATATACAGACACAACTCAATTTACAAAATAATGATTGGAATGCGACTCTTTACAGGTAATCAAGTCTTAAAGGTACAGACAACATGAGTGGAGAGAGGCTTAAGCACAGGTTAAAGAGATGTGTATTGTCTCCAGACAGGACAGTTAGTGAAATTTTGCAAGCCCACGCAAGTCATGGGGGTTACAGATAGTGTGACATGAACCCAAGATCCCGGTTGAGACCATCCTCATGTGTGCGGAACTTGGCTATCAGTTTCTACTCAGCTACTCTGTTTTGTCGTGTGTCGTGAAGGCTGCCTTGGAGAATCCTTACTTGAAGATCAGACACCGAATGCCCATGACCACTGAAATGTTCGCCAACAGGAAGGGAACAGTCTTGTCTGGTGATTGTGAGTGGAGTCACTCATCCGTTGTCGTAGCGACTACATGGTCTCCCCAGTGCACCATGCCTTGGGATATCCTTAACTGCAGCATATCAGGTAGACAACATTGGCCGAGTTGCAAGACTTTGTACCGTGTACCTGGTGGATGGTGTTCTCACGTGAGATGATGGCATCCGTGCCGATGATCTGGCATGTTTTGCCGAGGTTGCTGTGGCAGGGTTGTGTGGTGTCGTGGTCACTGTTCTCCTGAAGGCTGGGTAGTTTGCTGCAAACAATGGTTTGTTTGAGGTTGTGCGGTTGTTTGAAGGCAGGAAGTGGAGGTGTGGGGATGGCCTTGCCGAGATGTTCGTCTTCATCACTGATATGTTGAAGACTCCGGAGAAGAGGTCATATCTTCTCCGCTCCAGAGAAGTACTGGATGACAAAGGGTACTCTGTCCACCGTGTTCTGTGTTTGTCTTCTGAAGAGGTCGGTGCGGTTTTTCGCTGTGGTGTGTCGGAACTGTCGATGAGTCGAGCACAGCATTCTGTTCTTATGAGGGCATCTTTCAGCACCTGAAGGTGTGTGTTGCGATCCTCCTCATCCGAGCAGATCCAGTGTATACGGAGGGCTTGTCCGTAGGGAGTGGCTTCTTTAACATGTTTCGGGTGAAAGCTGGAGAAGTGGAGCATCGTGAGGTTATCTGTGGGCCTTGCAGTATAGTGAGGTGCTGAGGTGTCCATCCTTGATGGAGATGCATGTGTCCAAGAATGCAACCGATTCTGGGGAATAGTCCATGGTGAGTCTGATGGTGGGATGGAACTTGTTGATGTCATCTTAAAGTTGTTTCAGTGATTGTTCACCATGAGTCCAAAGGAAGAAAATGTCATTGATGTATCTAGTGTATAGCGTTGATTGAAGGTCCTATGCAGTGAAGACGCCTTATTCGAACATGTGCATGAAGATGTTGGTATATTGAGGTGCAAATTTGGTCCCCATGGCTGTTCCGTGTCTCAGGATGAGGAACTGGTTGTTGAAGGTGAAGACATTGTGGTCCAGGATGAAGCAGATGAGTTGAAAAATTGCATTTGGAAACTGGCAGTTGTCGGCGTTGAGTACTGAGGCAGTTTCAGCAATCCATCGTCGTGGGGGATGTTGGTGTAGAGTGCTGAGACATCCATTGTGACAAGGAGTGCTCCTGGTTCAACTGCTCCATGCGTGCTGAATTTCTGTAGGAAGTCCGTAGTGTCGCAACAAAAGCTGGGGGTTCTTTGTACAATGGGTTTCAGGATACCTCCGACATAGCCAGAGAGGTTCTCGCACAGGGTGCCATTGCCTGATACAACTGGACGGCTGGGTGTGTTTGCCTTATGTATCAACGTGGGATGAGAGCACAGAGGGTGCTCTGAAGGTCTTGATCAATCAAAGGTCTGGATCAAAGGTTTTGATTAGTCTGCTGAGTTGACGGGTGTGTTCTGTGATTGGATCTGCGGGTAACTGTCTGCAGTGTTCCTCGTTGTTCAGTTGTCGGTACACTTCTTTGCAGTAATCCGTTCAGTTCAGTAATCCGTTATGACGATGGCCCCTCCTTTGTCTGCTGGTTTGATGACAATGTTGCGGTTGGTCTTGAGAGCGCGGATGGCGTCGCGTTGTGCTTGGGTGATGTTCGGGGCTGTCTTGTGAGTGCAGCTGATGAATCTGGTGTTGACGTACCTCCTGATGGCTTGAGCATACATGTCAAGACGAGGGCAGCAGTCTTCCGGAATAGTCCAATACAACTTTTCCCTCTTCGTTTGCTGCATGCGGATCTTTCTGTCGGCTGTTCTGGTTCATTGGCTATCTCATTGTGTTCGCTGTTGGCCTCTTGGGGTTTGTGGAAGAACTTTCGCAGCCTCATTTGCCTGATGAATTCTTCTGTGTCCGCTGCGAGACTGTTGGGGTCTATTTTGGTGGTGGGGCTGAAATTGAGCCCTTGGCTGAGAACTTCGATTTCATCTGGTTGAAGTGTGTAGTCCGACAAGTTGACAATAAACTTCCCTGCGGTGGTACTGTTTTCTAATGTGGTGCCGGGGGAGGCTTGGTTGCTGCTGGTGGTGATGCTGAGTTTCTCAAGTTTCCTGTTCTTGGTGTACATGTAGATGGTGTAGTTTCTTTGTCTTACCTGCTTGGCAGAGTTTCGCAGCTGGTCTGTGTCCTGAGCGCAAGTTGAGAATATGAATTCTATCTTGGTTTCCAGGATGCGGCATTTGCTATAGAGCTAGTTTATGAGGTGGTTGAAAGTCCTGTGCGGCGAAGAGGTCTTGTTCGAACCTGTGCATGAAGATGTTGGCATATTGAGGTATGAATTTGGTCCCCATGGCTGTTCCTGAGACCATCCCCACACCTCCACTTCTTGCCTTCAAACAACTGCACAACCTCAACCAGACCATTGTCTGCAGCAAACTACCCAGTTTTCAGGAGAGCAGTGACCACAACACCACACAACCCTGCCACAGCAACCTCTTCAAGACATGCCGGATCATGGACATGGATGCCATCATCTCACGTGAGAACACCATCCACCAGGTACACGGTACATACTCTTGCAACTCGGCCAACGTTGTCTACCTGATACGCTGCAGGAAAGGATGTCCCAAGGCATGGTACATCAAGGAGACCATGCAAACGCTATGACAACAGATGAATGAACACCGCTCGACAATCTCCAGACAAGACTCTTCCTGTTGGGGAACACTTCAGCGGTCACAGGCATTCAGCCTCTTATCTCCGGGTAAGTATTCTCCAAGGCAGCCTTCACGACACACGACAATGCAGAGTCGCTGAGCAGAGACTGATAGCCAAGTTCCACACATATGAGGACGACCTCAACTGGGATCTTGGGTTCATGTCGCACTGTCTGTACCCTCCACGACTTGCCTGAGCTTGCAAAATCTCATTAATTGTCCTGTCTGGAGACAATACACATCTCTTTAACCTGTGCTTAAGCCTCTCTCCACTCACATTTTCTGTATCTTTAAGACTTGATTACCTGTAAAGACTCACATTCCAGTCATTATTTTGTAAATTGAGTTTGTATCTTTAAAATGCCCTGTTTGTGAACAGAAGTCCCACTCACCTGATGAAGGATCAGCGCTCCGAAAGCTAGTGGCTTTTGCTACCAAATAAACCTGTTGGACTTTAATCTGGTGTTGTGAGACATCTTACAGAGTTTGATGGGACAGTGTAGAGGGAGCTTTATTCTATATCTAACCCTGTGCTGTACCTGTCCTGGGAGTGTTTGATTGGGACAGTGTAGCAGGAGGTTATGAAGGACAATGCTCCGAAAGCTTGTGGCTTGTGCTACCAAGTAAACTTGTTGGACTTTAACCTGGAGTTGTGAGACTTCTTACTGTGTTTACCCCAGTCCAACACTGGCATCTCCACACCATCAAACACTCCCAGGACAATACAGCACAGAGTTAGATACAGAGTGAAGCTCCCACTACACTGTCCCCATCAAACACTCCCAGGACAGGTACAGCATGGGGTTAGCTACAGAGTAAAGCTCCCACGACACTGTCCCCATTTAGCGTTCCCAGGACAGGTACAGCATGGGGTTAGATACAGAGTAAAGCTCCCTCTACACTGTCCCCCATCATTCACTCCCAGGACAGGTACAGCACAGGATTAGATATAGAGTAAAGCTCCCTCTACACTGTCCCATCAAACACTTCAGGATGGGTATGTTCAGTAATGAGGCAGGTAGAATTAGGGACCTTGTGGTGAAGGATCCTCTTGGGAAGAGTGATCATTGTATGGTGGAGTTTCTGATGCAGATGGAGGAGGAGAAAGTGGGTTCCCGGACCTGTGTCCTTTGTTTGAACAGAGGGGAGTACGATAGGATGTGAGAGGAATTGGTGAATGTTGATTGGGGGAGCACATTGGAAGGTAGGTCTGCTGAGGAACAGTGGAGGATCTTTAAGGAGATCTTTCTTGGTGCTCAGCAGAAATTTATTCCTATGGTTAAAAAGGATCATAGGAGGAGAGATAATCAGCCGTGGATAACGAAGGAGGTAAAGGAGAGTATTAACTTAAAAGGGGATGCGTTTAGAGTAGCTAAGAGTAGTGGGCGAGAAGAGGATTGGGAGAGGTTTAAATATCAACAAAGAATGACGAAGAAGTTGATAAAGAAAGGTAGGATAAACTATGAAGCTGGGCTAGCGCTAAATATAAAAAAGGATAGTAAGAGTTTTTATAAATATATAAAAAGGAAGAGGCTGACTGGGGTGAACGTTGGACCCTTAGAGGATGAGAGGGGGGACTTAGTGGTAGGGGATGGGGAAATGGCTGAGGCCTTGAATAACTTTTTTGCTTCAGTCTTCACGGAGGAGGACATGAATAGTTTGCCGGGTGTTAGCAATGGAAAGATGGTAGGAGTGGAGGGCCTGAATGACATTGTTGTTACTAGAGAGGCAGTGCTTAACAGACTGGAGGGACTGACTGTGGACAAGTCCCCAGGACCGGATGGAATGCATCCAAGGGTTCTGAAAGAAATGGCGGAGGTGATAGTGGATGCCTTGATGATTATTTTCCAAACCTCGCTGGATTCCGGGGAAGTGCCGGAAGATTGGAAAACGGCTAATGTTACGCCGTTGTTTAAGAAGGGTAGCAGGCAAAAGGCAGGGAATTATAGGCCGGTTAGTTTAACGCCTGTTGTAGGTAAAATGCTTGAATCCGTAATCAAGGAGAAAATAGTGAGGCATCTTGAGGAGAATTGTTTGATAGAGCAAGCGCAGCACGGTTTCATTAAGGGGAAGTCGTGTCTGACGAATTTATTAGAGTTCTATGATGATGTGGTTGTGGATGGGTCTTTTTCGGCATGGAGGTCAGTCACCAGTGGAGTGCCCCAGGGATCTGTTCTAGGACCCTTGCTGTTTGTCATTTTCATAAATGACCTGGATGAGGAAGTGGAGGGATGGGTAAGTAAGTTCGCTGATGACACGAAGGTCGGTGGTGTTGTGGATGGTCTGGAAGGATGTCAAAAGTTGCAGCAGGACATAAATAGGATGCAGGACTGGGCGGAGAAGTGGCAGATGGACTTCAACGCGGATAAATGTGTAGTTGTCCATTTTGGCAGAACCAACGGGATGAACAAGTACACTATCAAGGGCAGGAGTCTTAGTAGTGTTGAAGAGCAGAAGGATCTTGGGGTCCGGGTCCACAGGACTCTGAAATCGGCCTCGCAGGTGGAGGATGTGGTCAAGAAGGCGTATGGTGTACTGGCCTTCATTAATCGAGGGATTGAGTTTAGGAATCGGGAGGTAATGCTGCAACTTTATCAGGCCTCATTTGGAGTACTGTGCGCAGTTCTGGTCGCCTCACGATAGGAAAGACGTAGAAGCTATTGAAAGGGTACAGAGGAGATTTACAAGGATGTTGCCTGGACTGGGAGGCATGCCTTATGAAGTTAGGTTGAGGGAGCTGGGACTCTTTTCCCTGGAGAGACGAAGGTTGAGAGGCGACCTGATAGAGGTTTATAAAATGTTGAGAGGAATAGATAGGGTGGATTCTCAGAGGCTATTTCCCCAGGTTGAAATGGTCGCTACGAGAGGACACAGATTTAAGGTGCGGGGAGGAAAGTACAGAAGTGATGTTAGGGGTAAGTTTTTCACTCAGAGGGTGGCGAGTGAATGGAATCGGCTGCCGTCAGTGGTGGTGGAGGCGAACTCGCTGGGGTCTTTTAAAAGACTTCTGGATGAGTATATGGGGTTTAATGGGATTGGGAGTTATAGATAGGTCTATAGATTGGTAGGTGTTGATGTGATCGGCGCAACTCGTGGGCCGAAGGCCCTGTTTGTGCTGTAGTGTTCTATGTTCTATGTGTCTAGGGCGATGGATAGAGGAGAACCGGTGGATGTGGTGTTTCTCGATTTTCAGAAGGCGTTTGATAAGGTGCCGCACAAGAGGTTGTTACAGAAGGTTAGGGAGCATGGAGTTGGGGGTAGGGTGTTAGCGTGGTTAGGGGATTGACTGTCAAATAGGAGGCAGAGAGTGGGGGTCAATGGGTGCTATTCGGATTGGCGGTTGGTGACTAGTGGAGTGCCCCAGGGATTGGTGCTGGGGCCTCAGCTATTTACCATTTATATAGATGATCTGGAGGAGGGAACCGAGTGTATGGTGTCGAAATTTGCTGATGACACCAAGATTGGTGGAACGGCAAATTGTGCGGAGGGTGTGGAAAGTCTGCAGAGGGATCTAGATAGGCTGGGCGAATGGGCCAGGAACTGGCAAATGGAATTTAATGTTGGCAAGTGTGAAGTTGTCCACTTTGGTAGGAATAATGGTAGGAAGGACTACTACTTACAGGGTGAAAAACTGCAGCATGCGACGGTGCAGAGGGACCTCGGGGTCCTTGTGCATGAATCGCAAAAACCCAGCCTGCAGGTGCAGCAGGTGGTCAGGAAGGCGAATGGGATGCTGGCCTTCATAGCGAGGGGGATTGAATATAAAAGTAAGGAGGTCTTGCTGCAGCTGTATAGAACATAGAACATAGAACATAGAACATTACAGCGCAGAACAGGCCCTTCGGCCCACGATGTTGCGCCGACCAGTTACAAAAACAATGACCCACTAGCCTATACCAATCCCTTTTCGTCCATAAACCTATCCAGAGATCTCTTAAACGCCCCCAAACTAGACGCATTTACAACTGCAGCAGGCAGGGCATTCCAATCCCTCACCACCCGCTGGGTAAAGAACCTACCCCTGACATCCGTCCTGTAGCTACCCCCCCTTAATTTAAAGCCATGCCCCCTCGTGCTAGCTTTCTCCATCCGACGAAAAAGGCTATCACTATCCACCCTATCTAAACCTCTAATCATCTTATATGTTTCAATAAGATCCCCTCTTAGCCGCCTTCTTTCCAACGAAAACAACCCTAGATCCCTCAGTCTCTCCTCATAGGACCTCCCCACCATACCAGGCAACATCCTAGTAAACCTCCTCTGCACCCTCTCCAACGCCTCCACATCCTTCTTGTAATGCGGGGACCAGAACTGCACACAGTACTCCAAGTGCGGCCGCACTAGAGTAGTGTACAGTTGCAACATTACACTGCGACTCCTAAATTCAATCCCCCTACCAATAAACGCCAAGACACCGTACGCCTTCTTGACAACCTTATCTACTTGATTCCCAACTTTCAGGGATCTATGTACACACACACTTAGATCCCTCTGTTCATCCACACTATTCAAAGTCCTCCCGTTAGCCCTATACTCGACACATCTGTTGCTCCTACCAAAGTGAATTACCTCACACTTCTCCGCATTAAATTCCATCCGCCACCTCTCGGCCCAGCCCTGCAACCTATCTAAGTCTCCCTGCAGACTATGACACCCTTCCTCACAATCTACCACACCTCCAACTTTATATAGGGCATTGGTGAGGCCACAGCTGGAGTACTGTGTGCAGTTTTGGTCGCTGCACTTACGCAAGGATATTTTGGCCTTGGAGGGAGTGCAGAGGAGGTTTACTAGGCTGATACCGGAATTGAGAGGGTTGAGCTATGAGGAGAGGCTGAATAAACTAGGCTTGTACTCGTTAGAGTTTAGAAGAATGAAGGGAGATCTCACTGAGACATATAAGATGATGAATGGGATGGATAGGATAGAGGTGGAGAGGCTCTTCACGCTCAGAAAGGACAGTAGGACTAGAGGGCACAGCCTCAAGATAAAGGGGGGAG
Organism: Carcharhinus amblyrhynchos; assembly: GCF_965287045.1. Taxonomy (NCBI): domain Eukaryota; kingdom Metazoa; phylum Chordata; class Chondrichthyes; order Carcharhiniformes; family Carcharhinidae; genus Carcharhinus; species Carcharhinus amblyrhynchos. The sequence continues at coordinate 86,623,155 of NC_137332.1, read as the reverse complement.
CGGTTTAGAACGGAGTTGAGGAGGAACTTCTTCACTCAAAGGGTGGTGAATCTCTGGAATTCTCTGCCCGTTGAAGTGGTGGAGGCTACCTCGCTAAATATTTTTAAGACACGGGTTGATAGGTTTTTGACAGACAAGGGAATTAAGGGTTATGGGGAGAAAGCGGGAAAGTGGAACTGATCCACGACAGATCAGCCATGATCTTATTGAATGGTGGGGCAGGCTCGAAGGGCTAGATGGCCTACTCCTGCTCCTATTTCTTATGTTCTTATGTTCAGGTGCATGTCAGTAAAATTTCTATTCTTCTATTGATTAATGGTTTAATTATTGAAGGATATAAAATGGCTGCTGGGCTGATGAATCAGGTAATGAGAAGTGTTTTCACTTCTAGGAAGACCGTGTCCACTGAGAATGGATGTGTCGCCCGTCCATTTGGCAGAGGGTGTTGTTGGAGTGGTTGGATGCTGTTGGTCATGTCATGGTGCAGCCAGGAATCTGTCCAGCCGGTGCTGGCAACTGTTCAGAGGGAACTGCATTGGCACTGTTTTTGCTGCTCACACTGCCACTTGTCCCCATAAATGTGCTGTGATCTCTGTGGTAATGCTTACCTGGCTCGAGTTAGAATGGCCTTACTAACTCTGCACTTTCTCTTTCTTCCTTTCTTCAACAACTCCTGCTTCATCTTCTAAAGGAATCTTATCGGGTAATTATAATCCAGATCTGTCTGTGTCTCAGCCTGAGGGGTCCTCAGAGACTGACCATGTTCATTGCTGGATTGGGATCCCATGGTGCGGTGGTTGGCTATTACTGTTGGGTTGGGGTGTCTCATGGCTGTTTGGGGACAATCGCTGGGATTTATGTAGGGCCATGTGTTGAGAAGGAAGCTCCATGAGATTCATCTCTGAAAAAGGCACAAGCCTCATTGGGCTGATCGCCCTTCTCTTCTTAAATGTTCTTTAGAGCTAACATTGTCTGAAGAAAAATGGTCAGATATCTTCACACTAACCAGGCTACGGGGAAATTAACAATAATAGTCTGTTATACATCTCTGAAGTGTTTAATTCCAGTTGGTGGGTATACGTTTCTGTGCATTTCATGTCCCTGTGTTATAAGTCTATGTTTAATGCTTGGATGTTATATTTGTCTGTTTATTATCACTGCCTTATACATGCTGATGCCACTCTGTTAATATCCTTATTATACATATTTGTGTTTAATACCCATATTGTTTATTTTTCTGTTTAATATCTCTATTATACAACTATGTTTAATATGTACGTGTTGTACATCGCTGTGTTTAATACCCCTATGTTTAATAATACCCCTTTCTAATAATATATCTGTTTAATATACCCCTATTTAATAATACTCCTGTGTTTAATAATATCCGTGTTGAGTACACACGTTATACTTCTTTTTATTCAATAATACCCCTGTGTTCAATCATACCAGTGTTTAACACCCATGCTTGTACATCTGTGTTTAATAATATCGCTTTTTTTTACTATCCATGTGATATACATCTGTATTTATTACCCATGTGATACACATCTGTGATTATCACCCACATGATATACATCTGTGTTTATTACCCGTGTGAATATACATGTGTGTTTATTACCCAGGTGATACATATACATGTGTGTCTATTACCTGTAAATATACATCTGTGTTTATTACCCATGTGATACATATACATTTGTATTTATTACCCCTGTGAATATATGTTTATTACCTATGTGATTTACATCTGTGTTTATTACCCATGTGATACACATCTGTGTTTATTACCCATGTGATACACATCTGTGTTTATTACCCATGTGATACACGTCTGTGTTTATTACCCATGTGATACACGTCTGTGTTTATTACCCATGTGATGTACATCTGTGTTTATTACCCATGTGATACACATCTGTTTATTACGCATGCGATACACATCTGTGTTTATTACCCATGTGATACACATCTGTGTTTATTACCCATGTGATACACGTCTGTGTTTATTACCCATGTGATGTACATCTGTGTTTATTACCCATGTGATGTACATCTGTGTTTATTACCCATGTGATACACATCTGTTTATTACGCATGCGATACACATCTGTGTTTATTACCCATGCGATACACATCTGTGTTTATTACCCATGTGATACACATCTGTGTTTATTACCCATGTGATGTACATCTGTGTTTATTACCCATGTGATGTACATCTGTGTTTATTACCCATGTGATGTACATCTGTGTTTATTACCCATGTGATACACATCTGTGTTTATTACCCATGTGATGTACATCTGTGTTTATTACCCATGTGATGTACATCTGTGTTTATTACCCATGTGATACACATCTGTTTATTACGCATGCGATACACATCTGTGTTTATTACCCATGCGATACACATCTGTGTTTATTACCCATGTGATACACATCTGTGTTTATTACCCATGTGATGTACATCTGTGTTTATTACCCATGTGATGTACATCTGTGTTTATTACCCATGTGATGTACATCTGTGTTTATTACCCATGTGATACACATCTGTGTTTATTACCCATGTGATGTACATCTGTGTTTATTACCCATGTGATGTACATCTGTGTTTATTACCCATGTGATACACATTTGTGTTTATTACCCATGTGATACACATCTGTGTTTATTACCCATGTGATACACGTCTGTGTTTATTACCCATGTGATGTACATCTGTGTTTATTACCCATGTGATACACATCTGTTTATTACGCATGCGATACACATCTGTGTTTATTACCCATGTGATACACATCTGTGTTTATTACCCATGTGATGTACATCTGTGTTTATTACCCATGTGATACACGTCTGTGTTTATTACCCATGTGATACACATCTGTGTTTATTACCCATGTGATGTACATCTGTGTTTATTACCCATGTGATGTACATCTGTGTTTATTACCCATGTGATACACATCTGTGTTTATTACCCATGTGATGTACATCTGTGTTTATTACCCATGTGATACACATCTGTGTTTATTACCCATGTGATACACATCTGTGTTTACTACCCATGTGATACACATCTGTGTTTATTACCCATGTGATACACATCCGTGTTTATTACCTATGTGATTCACATCTGTGTTTATTACCCATGTGATGTATATCTGCATTTATTACCCATGTGATACACATCTGTGTTTATTACCCATGTGATACACATCTGTGTTTATTGCCCATGTGGTACACATCTGTGTTTATTACTCAAGTGATATACATCTGTGTTCATGTACCCCGTGTATTATACATTATTGTGCTAAATACCTTTATAGTATACACCATTGTTTAATGGCTCTGTGTTCTATGTTTGTGTTTAAGCCTTCTGTATTATTCAGTGATGTTTAACGTCTGAGTATTATTTGTCAGTGTTTTATGTTGGTATGTTATGCATCTCTGTTTAATGTCTGTGTGTTATCTGGCTGTGTTTAATGCCTATGCATTATGTGTCTGTGTTTAATGCCTCTGTGTTATATACCCATGTTTAACATCCGTGCATTATAATGCATGGACATTAAACACGGTTGTATATGTCTGTGTTTAATGCCTATACATTATACGTCTGTGTTTAATGCCTGTGCATTATGTGCCTGTGTTTAATGCCTGTACATTGTGTGCCTGTGTTTAATGTCTATACATTATTTGCCTGTGTTTAATGCCTCTGCATTATGTGTCTGTGTTTAATGCCTCTGCGTTATATGCCTGTGTTTAATGCCTGTGTGTTATATGCCTGTGTTTAATGCCTGTACATTATGTGCCTGTGTTTAATGCCTGTACATTATATGCCTGTGTTTAACATCTGTGTTATCTTCTCTATAGGGGCTCCAGTGGGAAGGACATAAACACTATTAAATCTCTACGTGTTCTGCGAGTTCTCAGGCCTCTTAAGACTATCAAGCGACTCCCCAAACTGAAGGTATGGACTTTTGCTGCTGAGCATTTTTGACTGTACCATGTCCGGTATCCGCTCCATAATGTGGACGTAGCCAGTGTACTTACCTCTGTCATTCTTGCTGATCTCCAGATCACTGATCCATGCACATCTTCACATTTCCCCCTCATTTAAATTAATTTCAAAATTCTCACACCACTTTCGATGCCAAGAAATATTTATGGTACCTCACTGTCAGGAAAGACCCAGCAGAAGTGGAGGCACAGCGGTACACAGTCGGGAAGTCCTCAACATCGAACCCAGACCCAGTCTCATGGCATCAGGTCAAACACAGACAAGGAGACCTCCTGCTGATTAACACGTACTGACCATGGTGGCACAGTGGTTAGTGCTGCTGCCTTCCTCTTTGGTTCACTGCCTGTGCGAAGTCTGCATGTTCTGTCTGTGTCTGCATGGGTTTCCTTCCACAGTCCGAAAGACATGCTGGTTAGGTGCATTGACCATGCTAAGTTCTCCCTCAGTGTACCCAAACAGGCACCAAAGTGTGGCGATTACCAAAACGTGTGGCGACTAAGGGATTTCCACAGTAACTTCATTGCAGTGATAATGTAAGCCTATTTGTGACACTAATAAATAAATTTTGAACTTAGCTGATGAATCAGTTCTCCTCCATGTTGAACACCACTTGGAGGAAGCACTGAGGGTGGTAAGGACACAGAATGTACTCTGGGTGGGGAATTCAATGTCCATCACCAAGAGTTACTCAGTAGCACCACCACACACCGAGCTGGCTGGGTCCTAAAGGACATCGCTGCTAGACTGGGACTGCGGCAGGTGGGGAGGGAACCAACAAGAGGGAGAAACATACTTGACCTCATCCTCACCAACCTGCCTGTTACAGATGGATCTGTCCATGGCAGTATCAGTGGGAGTGACCACCACACAGTCCTTGTGGAGATAAAATCCCATCTTCACATTGAGGATACTCTGCATCACAGCTACACTGTGCTAAATGGGATAGACTTTGAACAAACGTATTAAGTCAAAACTCGGCATCTATGAGGCGTTGTGAGCCATCAATAGAAGCAGAATTGTACTCAACCACAATCTGTAATCACATAGCCCACATCACCCATTGTACCATTACCATGAAGAATGCAGGAGGGCATGGCAGGAGCAACAGCACACACACCAAAAAATGAGATGTCAATTTGGTGAAGAATACTTGTGTTCCAAACAGCATAAGCAGCAAGTAAAAGACAGATCCGACTGATTCCAAACCAACAGATCAGATCTAAGCTCTGCAGTCATATGAACAAGGAGCAGGAGTAGGCCATTCAGCCCCTCAAGCCTGCTCCACTCTTTAATAAAATCATGGCTGATCTGATAGTGACCTCAAATCTGCCTAGCCCCAATAACCCATCATTCCTTACTTATATCAATCTTCTCACTTTTTGCTCTGTTTCAAAAATATTCAAAGACTGTGCTTCCATTGTCTTTTCAGGAAGAGAATTCCAAAAATTCACATTTCTTGTGAGAGAAAATATTTCACATTTTCTCCATTTTAAGATGAGTGACCCTTAATTTTAAGAAGTTCTAGGATCTCCCACAAAAGAAACATCCTCTCAACATCCGTTCTGTCATGACCCATCAGGATCTTATATGTTTTCATCAAAATCAAGTTGCCTCTGACTCTTCTAAATTCCAGTGAATGCATGTATAGCCTGTCCAACCTTCCCTCATAAAGCCACCCATTCTAGGTATTCCAGGTGTCTAGTAAGCCTTCTCTGAACAGCTTTCAATGCATTTACACCCTCTCTTAAATAAAGTGACCAATAGCGTACACGTACTCCAAATGTGGTCTCACTTGTGTCCTGTGCAACTAAAGTCTCCCTACTTCTGTAATCAATTCCCTCGCAATAAATGATGGCATTCTATTAGATTTCCTAATTACTTGCTGTACCTGCATATTACACTTTTGCAATTCATGCACTAAGACACCCAGGTTAGATGGCTGCTTGACTAGCATGAGACTCTTAGGGTCATGGGTTCCAGCCCTACATTGGACATCATTGTATTAGGTGGCACAGTAACACAATGGTTAGCACTGCTGCCTCAGCACCAGGGACCTGGGTTCAATTCCAGCCTTGGGTGACTGTGTGGAGTTTGCAAGTTCTCCCCATGTCAGCATTGGTTTCCTCCAGGTGCTCCGGCTTCCTCCCACACTCCAAAGATGTGCAAGTTAGATGGATTGACTATGGTAAATTGTCCTTTGAGAGGGTGAAAAGTATGAGTCTCTTCAGTGTTATCAGCCCCTGATGAGTTTTGGACAAAGCTTCATTGGAACTGTTAAAGCGCTAACTTCTGACTATCCTATGTCCCAGGATATGTAGGTTAGGGGGATTTGTGGGATGAATTTGTGGGGTCATGGGGATAGAGCCTGGGTAGGATGCTAGCTTGGAGAGTCGGTGCAAACTTGATGGGCCAAATGACCTCCTTCTGCACTATAGGGATTCTATCATTTTATGATTTCTCTGAACATCAGAGCTCTGCGATCTCTCACCATTTACATAATAAGCTTTTCTTTTATTCTTCCTGTCAAAAGGGACAATTTCACATTTTCCCACATTATTCCATTTGCCAGATCTTTTCCCAGTCACTTAACCTATCAATATCTTTTTGTATCCTCCTTACGTCCTCTTCACAACTTATTTTTCTGCCTATCTGCGTGGGTTTCCTTTGGGTACTCCTGTTTCCTCCCATAGTCCAAAGATGCCCCGGGGATCTGTTCTAGGACCCTTGCTGTTTGTCATTTTCATAAATGACCTGGATGAGGAAGTGGAGGGATGGTAAGTTCGCCGACGACACAAAGGTTGGTGGTGTTGTGGATAGTCTAGAGGGATGTCAGAAGTTGCAGCGAGACATAGATAGGATGCAAGACAAGGCAGAGAAGTGGCAGATGGACTTCAACGCGGATAAATGTGTAGTGGTCCATTTTGGCAGGTCCAATGGGATGAAGGAGTACAATATCAAGGGTAGGACTCCTAGCAGTGTTGAGGAGCAGAAGGACTTTGGGGTCTGGGTCCATAGGACTCTTAAATCGGCCTCGCAGGTGGAGGATGTGGTCAAGAAGGTGAATGGTGTGCTAGCCTTCATTAATCGAGGGATTGAGTTTAGGAGTTGGGAGGTAATGCTGCACCTTTATAAGACCCTTGTCAGACCCCACTTGGAGTACTGTGCGTAGTTCTGGTTGCCTCACTACAGGAAGGATGTGGAAGCTATTGAGAGGGTGCAGAGGAGATTCACAAGGATGTTGCCTGGATTGCGAGGCATGCCTTATGAGGATAGGTTGAGGGAGCTAGTTCTTCTCCCTGGAGAGACGAAGATTGAGGGGCGACTTGATAGAGGTTTATAAAATGTTAAGAGGTATAGATAGGGTGGATTCTCGGAGGCTATTTCCCAGGGCTGAAATGGTTGCTACGAGAGGACACAGGCTTAAGGTGCTGGGGAGCAAGTACAGAGGAGATGTCAGGGGTAAGTTTTTCACTCAGAGGGCGGTGAGTGAGTGGAATCGGCTGCCATCGGTGTGGTAGAGGCGAACTCGCTGGGGTTTTTTAACAGACTTCTGGATGAGTACATGGGATTTAATGGGATTGAGAGTTATAGATAGGCCTAGTAGGTATGGATATGATTGGCACAACTTGCAGGCTGAAGGGCCTGTTTGTGCTGTAGGGTTCTATGTTCTATGTGCAGGTTAGGTGAATTAGCCATGGTAAATTGCCCCTTAGTGTCCCAATATATGTAGGTTAGCTGGATTGGCTGTGGGAAATTGTCCCTTAGTGTCCCAACATGTGTACATTAGGGGGATTAGCCATGGTAAATTGCCCCTTAGAACATGGAGCATTACAGCGCACTACTGGCCCTTCGGCCCTCGATGTTGCGCCGCCCTGTGAAACCGATCTAAAGCCCATCTAACCTAAACTATTCCAATATCATCCAAATGCTTATCCAATGACCCTTTAAATGCCCTTAACGTTGATAAATCCACAACTATTGCAGGCAGGGCATTCCACACCCTTACTACTCTCTGAGTAAAGAACCTACCTCTGACATCTGTCCTATATCTATCACCCCTCAATTTAAAGCTCCGTCCCCTCATACTAGCCATCACCATCTGAGGAAAAAAATCCTCTGATCATCTTGAATGCCTCTATTAAGTCACCTCCTAACCTTCTTCTCTCTAATGACATCAACGTCAAGTCACTCAGCCTTTCCTCATAAGCCCTTCCCACCATGCCAGGCAATATCCTGGTAAATCTCCTCTGCACCCTTTCCAATGCTTCCACATTCTTCTTACAATGCGGCGACCAGAACTGTATGTAATACTCCAAGTGCGGCCGCACCAGAATTTTATACAGCTGCAACATGACATCATGGCTCCGAAACTCAATCCCTCTACCAATAAAAGCTAACACACTGTGCGCCTTCTTAACAATCCTATCAACCTGGGTGCCGACTTTCAGGGATCTATGCACATGGACACCAAGATCTCTCTGCTCATCCACACTACCAAGCAGCTTACCATTAGCCCAGTACTCTGTAATCCTGTTACTCCTTGCAAAGTGAATCACCTCACACTTTTCCGCATTAAACTCCATTTGCCACCTCTCTTAGTGTCCCAACATGTGTAGGTTAGGGGGATTAGCCTTGGTAAATTGCCCCTTAGCTTCCCAACATGTGTAGGTTAGCAGGGGATTGGCTGATGGGAAATTGTTTTTACAGAGCATAAACCTTACCAAAAATGGATTCCCTTGAGTAAAAGCTCTATGGGAAAAGAAGTAAAGATTATTAATAAATTAAAAGAAAAGGCACAATAGTGTTACAACAAAGATTATCCAACCTGCGGATAGGGAGACATTTAAAAATTAGCAAAAGGGGGTCAAGAAATTGTTGGAAGGAGAAATTAGACTGATGGCCACAGAGGTAAAAAAAAACGTCAGATTGCAAGAACTTCTACATTTCAAAAAATAAATTCTTCTAAGTAAATGTGGTTCCCTTGGGAGCTGCCCAGGAGAAATTAAAATGAGAAATAAGTAAATGACAGAGACATTAGACAAATGTTTTAGGTGCGATCCTACAAAAAAATTCAAAGAGCTGAACGAGAGAAAGGAAGGGAGACAATAGCGTTGGTTTTTTCAGTGAGCCGCGAGTTACAATCTTAAGCTTAAGCTGATCACCACCCCACTCCAGTCCCCTTCCCCCTTTTTGAATCGTGAAACAGGTTCAACAGGCTGTCTGGCCTGCTTCTGCTCCTATTTCCTAACTCCTTAAGCCCCGACTCAGCTTCACATCATCCACCACTTCTGGGGAATGGGTGGGGACATGAGTAATGAAAGCAAAAGGTGCCAGTGGGCTTAGGGCTTTGTCCTGATGTTACGATGCCTGTGGTGTTCTGGTTTCAGGCGGTGTTCGACTGCGTGGTGACATCACTGAAGAACGTGTTTAACATCCTGATAGTCTACAAACTCTTCATGTTCATCTTTGCAGTGATCGCCGTACAGCTCTTCAAGGGCAAGTTTTTCTACTGCACAGACAGCAGCAAGCTGACTAAAAAGGAATGCAGGTGATGGAGGTCTCTCGTAACCCCGAGTGTATTGCATGTGGCCACACAGCACACACACAGTGACACACACTTAGCGACACACACACACAGCCACACACACACACTCGGTCTGTCTGTCTAAGTACAACCATGTAGTCTGCTCCATTACAGCAGGCATCACATTCAAAAATAGTTCACTGGCTGTAGAGCACTTTGAAACTTCTAGAATTCATGTGCGTGTATGAGTGACTGTTTACATGTCTATTTATTTAATGTATTTGATGAAGGATGAAGTGACAATAGAGGCAGTTCAGACAAAGTTCACTAGATTGATTCCAGGGATGAAGCATTTGTCTCAAGAAGATAGATTGAGCAGTTTAGGCCTATACTCTAGAGTTTAGAAGAATGAGAGGAGATTTAATTGAGGTATATAAGTTGATAAAAGTGGTAAATACTGCTGCCTCACAGTGCCAAGGACCCGGGTTCAATTCCCGGCTTGGGTCACTGTGTGGAGTTTGCACGTTCTCCTTGAGTCTGCTTGGGTTTCCTCCAGGTACTCCGGTTTTCTCCCATGTGCAGGTTAGGTGGATTGACAATGCTAAATTGTCCCTTAGTGTCTGCAGGGCTAGCTAGGGTAAATACAGGAGGTTATGGGGATAGGGCCTTGGTGGAGTTGTGGTTGGCGCAGACTCAGTGGGCCTCCTTCTGCACTGTAGGATTCTATGAAAAGGTATTGACAAGGTAGATGTAGAGAGGATATTTCCACTTTTGGGGCAACATAGAACAACGGGTTATAGTTTTAGGACAAAGGGTCGCAGATTTGAAACAGAGATGAGGAGAAATTACTTCTCTCAAAAGGTCGAGAATCTGTGGAATTTATTATCCCAAAGTGCAGTGGGTGCCAGGACTTTGAGTAAATTTAAGGAGATAGACATTTTTAATTAAGAATGGGTTAAAGGGTTATGGAGAACGGGCAGGAAAGTGGAGTTGAGACCGTGATGAGATCAGACCTGATTGTATTGAATGGCAGAACAGCCTCGAGAAGTTTAAAATAGGAGGTAGACAAAAGACGGTAACTACAGGTTGGTTAGCTTAACTTCCACATTAGGGAAAATGCTTGAATCTATCAACAAGGAAGAAATACCGAGGCATCTGGATATAAATTGTCTCATTGGTAAGACGCAGCATAGGTTCATGAAGGGCATGTTTGACTAATTTGGTGGAATTCTTTGAGAACATTTCATGTGCAGTGGAGAATGGCGAGCCTGTGGATGTGGTGTACCTGGATTTCCAGAAGGCATTTGACATGGTGCTGCACCAAAGACATAAGATAAAAGTGCACGGTGTTACGGGTAATGTGTTAGCATGGATAGAGGATTGGTTAACCAACAGAAAGCAAAGAGTGGGGATAAATGGGTGTTTTTCTGGTTGGTGATCAGTGACTAGTGGTGTGCCTCAGGAATCAGTGTTGGGACTGCAATTGTTTATGATTTACATAGGTGATTTGGCATTGGGGACCAAGTGTAGTGTGTCAAAATTCACAGATAACACTAAGATGGGTGGAAGACCAAAGTGTGCAGAGGATGCTGAAAGTCTGCAAAGGGATATAGATAATAAGTGAGTGGGTGAGGGTCTGGCAGATGGAGTACAATGTTGGTAAATGTGAGGTCATCCATTTTGGTAGGAATAACAGCAAAATGGACTTTTACTTAAATGGTAAAAAAATTACAGCATGCTGCTGTGCAGAGGGACCTGGGCGTCCTTGTGCAGGAATCTCAAGGAGTTGGTTTGTAGATGCAGCAGATAATTAAGAAGGCAAATGGAATTTTGTCCTTCATTGCTAGAGGGATGGAGTTTAAAAACAGCAAGATTATGTTGTAGCTGTATAAGGTGCTGGTGAGGCCACACCTGGAGTACTGTGTACAGTTTTGGTCTCCTTATTTGAGAAAGGATATACTGGCATTGGAAAGGGGTGCAGAGGAGATTCACTAGATTGATTCCAGAGCTGAGAGGCTTTGCTTATGAGGAGAGATTGAGTAGATTAGGGTTATACTCATTGGAATTCAGAAGAATGAGCGGAGATCTTATAGAAACATGTAAGATTATGAAGGGAATAGATAAGATAGAAGCAGGGAAGTTGTTTCCACTGATGGGTGAAACTAGAACTAGGGGGCATAGCCTCAAAATAAGGGGAAGCGGATTTAGGACTGAGTTGAAGAGGAACTTCTTCACACAAAGGATTGCGAATCTGTAGAATTCCCTGCCCAGTGAAACAGTTGAGGCTACCTCATTGAATGTTTTTAAGGCAAGGATAGATAAATTTTTGAACAGTAAAGGAATTAAGGGTTATGGTGAGCGGGTGGGTAAGTGGAGCTGAATCCACTAAAAGATCAGCCATGATCTTATTGAATGGTAGGGCAGGCTCGAGGGGCCAGATGGCCTACTCCTGCTCCTAGTTCTTATGAATTGCCTACTCCTGCTCCTAGTTCCAATGTTTTTGTTACCTTATGTTGTATTTGTGCTCATGTGTTTCTGTACTCATGTGCATGAACTTTGATACATGGTTCTACGATCATGGAGCCTTCTTTCTTTTGTAATCTGTAATCCTTGACAACCCCTATTCCAGACACCTTTTCAAGTGGAACACACAGTACATCTTTCAGTTCTACAAATCTCAGCCTCTTTCAGCTCCATTTTTTCTGAACCTTTCTTTCCCTTTGTGTTCACTTGGCTGGGGAAAGTCTCCTCCCACTTTATTTTTTAGAGAGAAGCTCCGAAAGGTAGCCTTGCTATGTCAACAGAACCCTCAATTATCCTCCTACAGCATGTGTGGATGTGCATGTATATTGCTGTGTGTCACGTATGTATAGGTATGTGTGCACAAGGGTGTGTGTGAATTTATGGAAGTGACTTTATGGTGTGAGTCCAGGTGTAAGCGTGTGAGGTACGTGCATGTTCCTGCATGGCATGTGTGTATGGGTGTGTGTGTGTATGGGCATGCACATGTGTGAATGTCTGTGCATTTGTGGTGTGTGTGTGTGAGAGAATTTCCTACATGTTAAATGCCTGTGGGTGTGGGTGCATTTGGGAGTGCACATCTGTATGTGTGTGGGTGAGTGTGTTTTCTGTGAATGGGTCTACATGTGTGTGCATATATATATATGTGGATGTGGGTTTGGGTGTATGGTGTGCACATCAAGGTGTGTATGGATTTGTGCATATATTGTGCATGTCTGGGTGTGTGTGACTGTCTGTGGCTGTGTATATGTGAGCGTGTAACTGAGTGTGTGTCCCTTTATTTGTGCACATTTTTATATGTCTGTCACCTTATGGGATTCTTCTTTTCTGACCCATTCAGAGGCCAGTATGTGTATCACGGGACAGAAAAGAAAGTTGTTGATCGTGAGTGGAAACGTTACGACTTTCACTATGACAATGTCATCTGGGCCCTGCTGACATTATTCACTGTCTCCACTGGAGAGGGTTGGCCGCAGTAAGTACCTGTTAACCAGGAGGCAGTATAACTACCATCACTGGAATATCAGAAAGCAATAAAAAGGAATCTTTGTCATCAGCTAATTTGAACCAGGCTCCTTCAGCCATGTGAAAAAGGTCATGTGGTCTGAACAAGGCTTGGCCTTCAGTTCAAATCATCAAGAGTATACAGGATAGGATCGATAGGGACAAATTGTTCCCTCTGCTGGGGAATCTAAAACAAGGGGGGTAACCTTCAAACTGGGATTGGGACACTCAATATGCTGTCTGAAAACAGACTGAAGGCTTGTGGAAACCTGGCACACTCTCCCCCAAAAAGCTGTCCAAGTGACAACTGGAGCTTTGAAGACTGAGACCTTAAGTTGGATAATAGTATCATGAAGGACAGACTCAAGTGTCTGAATGGTCTTTTCCTATTACAAAATTGCTTCCTTATTTCCTGTTCAGAAAGGAAGTGAGAGACACCAGTCAGTGTACAGATATCTCCCTGAGACAGACTGAGAGGCACCAATCAATGTACAGATATCTCCCTGAGAGAGAGGGGAGGGTCTGAGACACCAATCAATGTACAGATATCTATCTGAGAGGGAGGTAACTGAGAGACACCAGTCAGTGTACAGATACCTCCCTGAGAGTAAAGGAATTGAGAGACACCAATTTATTCACACTACAGAGAGACAATAATCTATTTACAATATGTATTAGCGATTTGGATGAGGGAACAAAATATAGTATCTCAAATATTGCAGATGAGACCAAGTTGGGTGGGAGGGTGAACTATGATGTGGATGCAAAGATCCTTCGGAAAGATCTGGACAGGTTGGGTGAGTGGGTAAATCAGTATAGTTTGGATAAATGTGAGGTTATTCACTTTGGAAGCAAAAACATCGTGGTAGATTTCTACCTGAATGGCTGAAAATTGGGAGAGGGGAGTGTGCAGAGGGACTTGGGTGTTCTTCTGCACCAGTCACTGAAGGTAAGCATGCAGGTGCAGCAGGCGGTAAAGAAGGCAAGTGGCATGTTGGCTTTCATTGTGAGAGGTTTCAAGTACAGGAGCTGGGATGTGTTGCAATTATACAGGACCTTGGTGAGGCCACACCTAGAGTATTGTGTGCAGTTTTGGTCTTTTCTAAGGAAGGATGTTCTTGCCCTCGAGGGAGTGCAGTGAAGGTTTACCAGGCTGATTCTGGGAATGGCGGGACTGGTGTGTGAGGAGAGATTGACAAGGTTAGGATTGTTTTCACTGGAGTTCAGACGAATGAGGGGGGAATCTCATAGAGACTTATAAAATTCTAACAGAACTGGACAAGGTAAATGCAGGGAGGATATTCCCGATGGTGGGGGTCACAGTCTGAGGATTCAAGGTAGACCATTTAGGACGGAGGTGAGGAGACATTTCTTCACCCTAAAAGTGGTAAGCCTGTGGAATTCATTACCACAGGAAGTAGTTGATGCCAAAACATTGAATGTATTCAAGAGGTGGCTGGACATACCACTAGGGGTGAATGGAATCAAAGGTTATGGGGAGAAAGCAGGATTAGGCTATTGAATCAGCTGTGGTCATAACAAATTGCAGAGACCAAATGGCCTCCTTGTGCTCCTATCTTCTATGTTTCTATGTTTCAATCAATGTACAGATATCTCCCACAGAGAGAGAGGGGGGGAACTGAGAGACACCAGTCAATGTACAGATATCCTCCTGAGCGAGAGAGAGAAAGGGAACTGAGAGACACCAGTCAGTGTTTAGTATCTCCCTGAGGTTCTGAGACACTAGTCAGTATAAAGATAGCTCCCTGAGAGGGAGAGAGTGGGGCGGGTGGTTACTGAGAGACAGCAGTAGGGTTGGATAGTGCATGCAGTACTCTGTTTTTTGAGTTATTAAAATGTTGAACTCTATGTTTTAATAGGGTGCTGCAGCATTCAGTGGATGTGACAGAGGCAGATCAAGGACCCATTCCGGGGAACAGGATGGAAATGTCCATTTTCTACGTTGTATATTTTGTTGTCTTCCCCTTCTTCTTTGTGAATATCTTCGTGGCGTTGATCATCATCACTTTCCAGGAACAGGGTGACAAGATGCTGGAGGAGAGCAGCCTGGAGAAAAATGAGGTCCTTATTATCTTCATTCTCACTCTTTCTCCTTCACAATGATCCACTCTCCGCTAACTCTCTCCACTTAATCTCTCCCTCTATTACACAAACTCTTCTAGTCCAGCTCGTTCTCCCTCCGCTACACACGCTCTCCTTCCTTGTCAATTCACACACATTTGTCACCCTGATTTTAAAGTATTAAATAAATGAAGCAGAAGATTTCATAGAATCATAGAGTCCCTATTGCATAGAAGGAGGCCATTTGACCCACCGAGTCTGTACCAACCAGGTCCCATCCAGGCCCTATTCCCATTTACCCTACTAATCCTTCTGATACTAGAGTCAATTTAGCATGATCAATCAACCTAACCCGCACATTTTTGGACTGTAGGAGGAAACCGGAGCACCCGGAGGAAACCCACGCAGACACAAGGAGAGTGTGCAAACTCCACACAGAGGCTGGAATTGAACCTGGGCCCCTGGCGCTGTGAGGCAGTAGTGCTAACCACAATGCCAACGTGCCACCAACTCCCAGTTATTTGATTGCATCTGGAGCAGTTTCTTGCTCCCTCCTTGGTTTAGGTGTTTACAGGTGTTTTAGGTGTGACAGAGGAGGGTTGAAGAGAGGTGGAGGGGTGGCACTGTTAGTAAAGGAAAGCATCACAGTAGTGCAGAGGGAGGACAATATAGAAGAGATAGGGATTGAGTCACTGTGGGTGGAGTTGAGGAATAAAAAGGGAGAGATTACGTTGCTAGGGGTGTATTATAGGCCACCCAACAGCCCGAGGTCAGTGGAGGAAGGCATTTGCAGGGGCATTTTGGATAGGTGCAGGAAGAATAGGATGGTTGTAGTGGGTGACTTTAATCTTCCTGGAGTGAATTGGAGGGGGCCTAGAGCTGGGGGTACAGAGGGAGAGGAGTTTGTGAAATGTGTTTTGGAAGGGTCTGTAGAGCAGTATGTAACTAGTCCGACTAGGGGAGGGGCTATACTGGATTCAGTGTTGAGTAATGAGCCGGGGCAGGTGGGAGAGGTAGAGGTAGGCGAACATGTGGCTAACAGTGACCACAAGTCCGTCTACTTTAGGATAAAAATGGAAAGGGACGAGTGCCGGCCGAACGGGAGTGTGCTGAACTGGGGAAAGGCGAGCTATGGCAGGATTAGGAGGGAGCTGCAGGACACTGATTGGGAGGGACTGTTAGCTGGCAAGTCCACGGTTGGCAAGTGGGAGGCTTTTAAGGGCAAAATGAAATGGTTGCAGGGAAGGTATGTTCCGGTGAAGCGGAAGGATGGGAAAGGTAGGATTAGAGAGCCGTGGATTACAGGGGGTATTGAAGACTTGGTCAGGAAGAAGAGGGAGGCGTATGTTAGGTCAAAACGACTGGGTACGGAGAGTGCGCTGGAGGAATATAGAGAGAGTAGGAGGGAGCTTAAAAGGGGAATTAGAAGGGCGAAGAGAGGGCATGAAATGGCTTTGGCTGGTAGGATTAAGGAAAATCCGAAGGCATTTTATTCCTATATTAGGAGCAAGAGAGTAGTTAGAGGGAAAATTGGTCCTCTTAGGGACAAGAGTGGAGAGTTGTGTATTGAGTCGGAGGGAATGGGGGAGCTCCTGAATGAATACTTTGCGTCGGTATTCACGAAGGAGAGGGGTTCGGAATCGTGCGGTCTGTTAGAGGGAGCTGAGGATCAGCCGCAGGAAATGTCTATTACGAGGGAGGAAGTGCTAGGGCTTTTAGGTAGCGTAAGGATGGATAAAGCTCCGGGGCCTGATGGTATTTATCCCAGGCTGCTTAGGGAGGTGAAAGATGAAATTGCTGGGCCTCTGGCGCAAATCTTTGTCTCTTCTTTGGACACAGGTGAGGTCCCAGAAGACTGGAGGGTAGCAAATGTGGTACCGCTGTTCAAAAAAGGTAGTAGGGATAACCCTGGAAATTATAGGCCGGTGAGTTTGACATCGGTGGTAGGGAAATTAATGGAGAAAGTACTTAGGGGTAGGATGTATGAGCATTTGGAGCGTTGCGGTCTGATTGGGGATACGCAACATGGCTTTGTTAGAGGGAGGTCTTGCCTTACGAATCTGGTGGAATTCTTTGAGGAGGTGACAAAAACGGTTGACGATGGGAGAGCCATTGATGTCATCTATATGGATTTCAGTAAGGCGTTTGACAAAGTCCCTCATGGTAGGCTGGTAGAAAAGGTTAAGGCGCATGGGATACGAGGTCAGGTAGCTAGGTGGATTGAGAACTGGCTGGGTAATAGGAAACAGAGGGTAGTTGTGGAGGGGACTTTGTCCGGCTGGAGGCCAGTGACCAGTGGTGTGCCGCAGGGCTCAGTACTGGGACTTCTCCTCTTTGTAGTCTACATAAATGACTTGGAAGAGAGCGTAGGTGGTGTGATCAGCAAGTTTGCTGATGACACCAAGATGGCAGGGTTGGCGGGTACCGAAGTGGATTGTGAGGTGATACAACAGGATATAGATAGGTTGGTGCATTGGGCAGATAGGTGGCAGATGGAATTTAATCCTGCCAAATGCGAGGTGATGCATTTTGGAAGGAATAATGTAGAGAGGAGCTATGTGATTAAAGGTAGACAAATTAGGAGTATAGAAACACAGAGGGACCTGGGAGTGCAGGTTCACAAATCCATGAAGGTTGCGACACAAGTGGAGAATGTTGTCAGGAAGGCTTATGGAATGCTAGCCTTTATAGGAAGGGGTATAGAGTTTAAAAGCTGCCGTCTAATGCTTCAGTTGTATAGAACATTGGTTAGACCGCATTTGGAGTACTGCGCCCAGTTCTGGTCACCTTACTACTGGAAGGACGTGGAGTCCCTGGAAAGGGTGCAGAGGAGGTTTACCAGGATGTTGCCTGGCATGGAGGGGCTGGGTTACGAGGAAAGGTTGGAGAAACTGGGACTGTTCTCCTTGGAAAGACGGAGATTGAGGGGGGACATGATAGAGGTATATAAGATACTGAAGGGAATAGACAGAGTCAATAGTGAGAGACTGCTCCCTAGATTGGTTACAAATACAAGAGGACATGATTTAAGGGTGAGGGGAGAGAGGTATAATTTGGATGTGAGAGGAAGGTTCTTTACGCAGGGAGTTGTGGGGGTATGGAACGCGCTACCGAGTAGGGTGGTGGAGGCGGGAACGTTGGACTCGTTTAAGGTTCAGTTAGATAGGCACATGAGTGAAACGAGGATGGAGGGTTATGGTAGGGGTTATTAAATAAGGGTTAGAACCTCGGGAGACACCGGAAAGGCAGGCTTGTGATTAACGTTTTTTGTCTTTTTATTCCGCAGGTGGAGGTCCACCTCGTTGTCAAACGAGGGGCATGCACACGGTGGGTCGTGCGTGGGCTGCTCTTGGAGGTTCCGGGAGTGGCCTAGTACTTCGTGTCGGTGTGTGTGCTTGATCCTGGACCGGTAGACAGGCGCCGCAACAGCTCGGTGACTAGCACTGCTAGCTGTGCAGATACATGGATTTGGGCCTGTGTCTGTGGGAGTTTGTGCATTCTCCCTGTGGATGCGTGGGTTTCCTCCGGGCGCTCCGGTTTCCTCCCACACCCCAAAGATGTGCTCTTAGGCTGATTGGTTTTACCAAATTGACACTATTCTCCCCTGAATCTGGCTAAGTCAGGGGTTCTATCTGTAGATACGCAGGGTAGAATAGGTGTAGGGTGATGCGGCGGCGCGGGCTCGTTGGGCCGAAGGGCCTGTTTCCCGTGCTCGGTTGCTCTTTGTTCCTATTTCCTTCCATGCTGCAGATTCTCCCTGGAGGATATGTGGGGGCCTCTCAGATTTTTTTTTTCCCATATCCACCCATTGTATCCTGTGTTTACTGCACCCTCTGATCTTTCGCCTTGGTCTGATCTCCAGACTGCATTCCCAATCTGATCTTGGGCTCTCTTTGATGTCCTCATTCCAGCTCAACCTAATCTCTTGTCCCTCTTCTTTGACCACCCCACCTCTGCCACCATTCCCACCTCTGCCACCATTCCCACCTCTCCCTCTTTGTTCCCAGATGACAGCTGTTCCCCAGTTGACAATTTCAACTCAACTCCCTGCCCCCATCTTTCACCTTAGACGTCAGTTCCCCCAGCAGACTTGTTCCCTAATTCTCTGCCTGCCCTGAGATTTTGCACAACCCACACCATCAGTTTTATCATCTGTTTTGGCCACCTCAGTGGCCTGCACCCTCATCAGATTGTATGCCTGACTGTCTGTCAATGAATGAGGCTCACTGCTCTAATGCTTGGAGTGGCTCAGACCCAGTAGCTGACTTTCATCCAGATCTGCATCTAACTGAAGAATTTAGGACAAAGGTGTGAAGAAAATTATGCTGTGGTAGTTACTGTATGTTCTTTCTCCCCAGAGAGCCTGTATAGAGTTTGCCATCAGTGCTAAACCTTTAACAAGGTACATGCCACAGAACAGACAGACATTCCAATACAGAGTCTGGCACTTTGTAGTGTCACCATCCTTCGAATACACCATCCTGACCATGATCGCACTCAACACCGTTGTCCTCATGATGAAGGTAGGTTCCTGAATGTTACAGTCTTGCTCACACCAGCTCCTGTCCCATCATCCCAGGAATACAGAGTGATTCTAGGTAACACGGAATAACATTGGGTTACTGTTTTATAATGTCTCCTTTAACATGAACTAAACCAGAAATTTTTGAAAAGCAAATGGTGAAGTCACATTAAATATGTCCACTGGGAGACAGGCCCATGTGATCTGGTTGCCATTTAGAAGAAACTCAAACAGAAACTTATTGAAATCAAGTGAAATTTTCACAAGTAGTAAATAACTCACAGAAAGGGATGAACTGCTTTTTGAGACACAAGCGGTGGTGGGGGGAGAGCAGATGCTACTACATTGAAAAGCTACTGCTATGGTGAAGCAAAATGCTTGTGAGAGGGGAGGTTGAGGGGAGACCTGATAGAAGTCTACAAGATTATGAGAGTCATGGACAGTAGGGGGCATAGAATTAAGGTGCGAGGGGCAAGTTTTAAAGGAGATGTACAAGACAGATTTTTTACACAGAGGTGGGTGCCTGGAACTTGTACTGGGGGAGGTAGTGGAAGTGGATACGGTACTGACTTTTAAGGGACGTCTTAACAAGTACATGAATGAGATGGGAATAAAGAGATATGGTCCCCGGAAGCGTAGGGGGTTTTAGTTAAGTCAGGCATCATGGTCGGTGCAGGCTTGGAGGGCCGAAGGGCCTGTTCCTGTGCCGTAATTTTCTTTGTTCTTTGCTCTAATACCATCTAACCCTAGATTACACTGCTCTGCTGCTTCACAACGCCAGGGACCCAGGTTCAATTCCCGGCTTGGGTCACTGTTTGTGTGGAGCTTGCATGTTCTCCCTGTGTCTGCATGGGTTTCCTCCGGATGCTCCGGTTTCCTCCCACATTCTGAAAGATGTGCTGGTTAGGTGTATTGACCCGAACAGGCGCCAGACTGTGGCGACTAGAGGAATTTCACAGTAAATTCATTGCAGTGTCAACGTAAGCCATACTTGTGACTAATAAATAAATAAACTTTATAAACACTGTATCACTGGAAAATGCTGAGTGAAGCTGGATTACACTGAGTAGTACTGAATAACACTGAGTTATACTTTGACACTGAGAAAATTGAGTGACACTGGTTACACTGAGATACTGAGTAACATTGAGAAGCACTGTGCAGCACAATTTATATCACATAACAATTTGCAATATTGGCTGTCAGTATGGCTGGAAATTTATTGCCCTGCCCGCCATGGGAATCAGAGCGGGCAAGGGGCAGACAGTGGAAAGGTCTGTTTACCACTGGTGGATTTGAATCATATGGTGCAGAAGGAGGCCATTCGGCCCACCGAGATTGCACCAACCATACTCTCACCCAGGCCCTATTCCCACAACCCCAGCTTGTCCTGACACTAAGGGGCAATTTAGCATGACTAATCCACCTATTCTGCAAATTTTTGGACTGTGGGAGGAAGCCGGAGCACCTCGAGGAAATCCACGCAGACATGGACAGAATGTGCAAACTCCACACAGTCAGTGACCCAAGCCAGGAATTGAACCCGGGTCCCTGGCGCTGTGAGGCAGCAGTGCTAACCACTGTGCCACCGTGCCGCCCTTTTACAGTTTTGGCATCAATGAGGCTGTAAAAAGACCTTATGTTTTTCCCAACTCATGTATTGGCTACGATTGGGTCATCCTTAATGTAACAAGCACAACAGGAATCTCTCACACTGGATAATGCTAGTTTATACTGGAATTTTGTTGGGTCGGGATATTGATTGATATGGAGTTGAGGTGGGCAAATGGAATTGAGGTATTAGCATGATCTGATTAAAATGCAAATCCGGCTCCGAGAACTGAATGACATGATTGCTATTCCAATGTGGGACCCTGAGCCACAAGAAACAGCACTGGGTAATAATAGTTAAAACTGGCTAATGCTCCTTAGCTCTGTGTAACAAGTTTAAATTTATTTATTAGTCACAAGTAGGCTTACATTAACACTGCAATGAAGTTTCTGCGAAAATCCCCTAGTTGCCACATTCAGGCATCTGTTTGGGTACACTGAGGAAGAATTTAGCATAGCTAGTGCACCTAACCTACACATCCTTTGGACTATAGGAGGAACCCAGAGCACCAGGAGGAAACCCATGCAGACATGGGTAGAACATGGAGACCAAGCATAGATAAATCACCCAACCTGGGAGTTGAACCTTGGTCCCTGGCGCTGTGAGGAACCCGTGCTAACCACTGTGCTGCCACCAGTTGGTAGTCACGGTTATACCTGGGTACCGTAGGTTTCAGTGAGTGATGCTAAAGGGAAATACTGCAGATGCTGGAAATCTGAAATAAGGAAGGAAAATGCTGGAAACACTCAGCAAGTCTGGCAATATCTGCGCAAACAGGAAATCAAGATTGGCAGAAGGTCACAGACCCAAAACATTCATCTGTTTCTCGCTCCACAGACACTTCCAGAGCGCACTGCCACATTTTAGGAAGAATGTGAGGGCCCTTCGGAGGTTGCAGAGCAAATTTTACCAGAATGGGTCCGGAGATAGGAGATTTTAGCTCCAAGGTTAGGGCTGGAGAAGCTGGGAGTAAAGGAGATTGAGGGGAGATATGATCGAGATGTAGAAGATGATGACTTCTTTAGATGAGATAGTCAAGGAAACACTTTTCCCATTGGCTGATGGTACATCAACACTGTACTACATTAAATCGAAGGTGACTCAGTATGGCTCGAATTAACAAAGGCTTTATTTGCCAATAATAAATAATTATATACACAAAAGGTCAGACTGAATTAACTACATGACTGGACCCAGCTCCCACTGCAGGACTTCCTTGACCCAGGATATGCACCCTCGCTCCTGGTTGGATGTCAAGGCAGGAAGCTGAGCCAAAGAGTCTGTCCCAATCACATGACTACCCCAGGAAATGCCTTCTTAAAGGGTCACACTATTAAAGGGAGATAGATATGAGGTTTTGCGCAAAAGATGCAGATTTCATAGAATCCGTACAGTGCAGAAGGAAGCCATTTGGCCTATCGAATCTGTACTGACCCTCTGACAGAGTGCCCCACCCAGGCCTTATCCCTGTAACCCCCCTATTTAGTCCACTAATCCCCATAACCTACACCTCGTGTAGGGGCAATTTACCATGGCCAATCCACCTAACCTATACATCGTTGGAGTGTGGGAGGAAATCGGAGTACCCAGAGGAAACCCATGCAGACACAGGGAGAACTTGCAAACTCCACACACACATAGTCACCCAAGGCTGGAGTTGAACCCAGATTCCCATCGCTGTGAGTCAACAGTGTAGGCGGAGATTTTTTTGTGCAGCAAAATTGAAACTCGCTGCCCATGACAGGGGGGGCCGAAAGCAGAAACAGTGAATAATTCCAAAAGAAAATTGGATAGGAACTTGAAGGAAGCTTGGGGTGGCACGGTAGCACAGTGGTTAGCGCTGCTGCTTCAGAGCTCCAGGGACTTGGGTTTGATTCCCGGTTTGGGTCACTGTCTATATGGAGTTTTGCACATTCTCCTCATGTCTGAGAACGTTTCCTCCCATAGTCCAAAGATATGTAGGTTAGGATGTTTGATCATGCAACAAAAAAAATTGTCCCTTAGTATCCTGTAGGTTAGAGGGATTAGTGGGTAAATATGTAGGGATATGGGAGTAGGGCCTGAGTGGGATTGTGGTCAGTGCAGATTTGATGGGCCGAGTGGCCTCTTTCTGTACTGTAGGGTTTCTATGATTTCTATGAAATAAAGAGGGTTATGGGAATCAAGGAGAGAATAGGATTGACTGGATTATTCCATGGAGATCTAGCATGGACACAATGTGATGTAAATGAGTTGATGATCTGCCGAGCATTTCCAGCACTTCTATTTTTGGATCAGTCACTAATAACTGAGTATCATCTGAGAACATTAATGAGTAACACTGGTTATATTTGGCAACCTGGATTTCAGTAAGCCACACTGAGTATTGCCGGGTTACACTGGGCTATCTCTGAGGGACACTGGCCCTGTTGTGCATCGTAAAAAGTCTGACAACACCAGGTTTTAGTCCAACCTATTTATTTGATAATATACTGATAATAAATAGGTTGGACTAAAACCTGGTGTTGTCAGACTTTTTACTGCGTTTACGCCAGTCCAACGCCGGCATACCCACATCATGCCTGTTGTGCATTACAGCCTATTACTGCCCAGTTCTGCGTGTCACAGCCCAATTAATCACACAATGATTCTGCACCTTTGCAAACACTCTATCCCTCCATCATTCCCTTTCAATAGACAAACTCAACTTGATCCTAATCTGCCCAGTTGGAATAGAGTGAGTAATGTTTGGATCCATTATCTCCTTTGACTCGTGTTGCTGGGTGGGTTAAATTAATGTTGGTGTTATTTCTTTGTTAGTGCTGGGGCCTGGAGACACTGGTGTAAGTTGGCTTGTCAGACCAGTCCCACGCTTATTGAGGCTGTGTGTGTGTTTTATTGCAGCATCATTCTCCCCCACCAGGCTTTGTGAGTGTCCTGAAGTTCATGAACATCGCCTTTACCATCAGCTTCACCCTCGAATGCATCCTCAAAATCATTGCCTTTGGATTTCTGGTGAGCAAAGAGACAAAAAGAATGCCTTGGGGAAATGTTGCAATTTACACTTTACAAATCAGAATGGGTGGAATCATGAATCACTTCTCTTGATCTCTCAGCAACTTAGTTTGCAACAAGCAGGGAGATTAAGTGAAATCTCGCAGCCGTGTTCAGCAATGGGCAAAACTAAAAACTCAGTCAGGGGATTGAGGGGAGCTTTACTCTGTATCTAACCCTGTGCTGTACCTGCCCTGGGAGTGTTTGATGGGGACAGTGTGGAGGGAGCTTTACTCTCTATCTAACCCCGTGCTGTACCTGCCCTGGGAGTGTTTGATGGGCATGATGTGGGTATGCCGGCGTTGGACTGGCGTAAACACAGTAAAAAGTCTGACAACACCAGGTTTTAGTCCAACCTATTTATTTGATAATATACTCGCAAGCTTTCGGGTTAGCCCCTTCGTCAGGTGAATGGAGAGTTCTGGCCTCAGACAGAGCATATAAAGCACAGACAGTTTAGAGATTACTGATTAGAATGCGAATCCTTACACCTAACCTGCTGTTCAAGACCTGAAGTGG
Organism: Carcharhinus amblyrhynchos; assembly: GCF_965287045.1. Classification (NCBI taxonomy): domain Eukaryota; kingdom Metazoa; phylum Chordata; class Chondrichthyes; order Carcharhiniformes; family Carcharhinidae; genus Carcharhinus; species Carcharhinus amblyrhynchos. The sequence continues at coordinate 86,598,311 of NC_137332.1, read as the reverse complement.
CTGATAATGTGAGTGGAAGGAGCACTGATCACAGTTTAAAGAGATGTGTATTGTCTCCAGACAGTACAGTAAGTGAGGTTTTGCAAACCCAGGCAAGTCACGGGGGTTACAGATAGTGCGACATGAACCCAAGATCCCTGTTGAGACCGTCCTCATGTGTGCGGAACTTGGCTATCAGTCTCTGTTCAGCGACTCTGCGCTGTCGTGTGTCGTGAAGGCCGCCTTGGAGAATGCTTACCCGAAGGTCAGAGGCTGAATGCCCGTGACCACTGAAGTGTTCGCCAACAGGAAGGGAACAGTCTTGCCTGGTGACTGTCGAGCGATGTTCATTCATCCGTTGTCGTAGCGTCTGCTTGGTCTCCCCAATGTACCATGCTTCGGGACATCCTTTCTTGCAACGTATCAGGTAGACAATGTTGGCCGAGTTGCAAGAGTATTTACCATGTACCTGGTGGACGGTATTCTCACGTGTGATGATGGTATCCATGTCGATGATCCGGCATGTCTTGCAGAGGTTGCTGTGGCAGGGTTGTGTGGTATTGTGGTCACTGTTCTCCTGAAGGCTGGGTAGTTTGCTGCGAACAATGGTCTGTTTGAGGTTGTGTGGTTGTCTGAAAGCAAGAAGTGGGGGTGTGGGGATAGCCCTGGTGAGATGTTCGTCTTCATCAATGATATGTTGAAGACTCCGGAGAAGATGTCGTAGCTTCTCCGCTCCGGGGAAGTACTGGACGACGAAGGGTACTCTGTCCACTGTGTCCTGTGTTTGCCTTCTGAGGAGATCGGTGCGGTTTTTCGCTGTGGCACATCGGAACTGCCGATCTATGAGTCGAGCACCATATCCTGTTCTTATGAGGGCATCTTTCAGGGTCTGGAGGTGTCTGTCACGATCCTCCTCATCTGAGCAAATCCTGTGTATACGGAGGGCTTGTCCATAGGGAATGGCTTCTTTAACATGTTTAGGGTGGAAACTGGAGAAGTGGAGCATTGTGAGATTGTCTGTGGGCTTGCGGTACAGTGAGGTGCTGAGGTGACCGTCCTTAATGGAGATGCGTGTGTCCAAGAATGCAACTGATTCTGGGGAATAGTCCATGGTGAGTCTGATGGTGGGGTGGAATTTGTTGATATCATCATATAGTTGTTTCAGTGATTGTTCACCATGAGGCCAAAGGAAGAAAATGTCATCAATGTATCTAGTGTACAGCATCGGTTGAAGATTCTGTGCAGTGAAGAAGTCTTGTTCGAACCTGTGCATGAAGATGTTGGCATATTGAGGTGCAAATTTGGTCCCCATGGCTGTTCCAAGGCGGCCTTCACGACACACGACAGCGCAGAGTCGCTGAACAGAGACTGATAGCCAAGTTCCGCATACATGAGGACGGTCTCAACAGGGATCTTGGGTTCATGTCGCACTATCTGTAACCCCCGTGACTTGCCTGGGTTTGCAAAACCTCACTTACTGTACTGTCTGGAGACAATACACATCTCTTTAAACTGTGATCAGTGCTCCTTCCACTCACATTATCAGCCACTTCAGGTCTTGAACAGCAGGTTAGGTGTAAGGATTCGCATTCTAATCAGTAATCTCTAAACTGTCTGTGCTTTATATGCTCTGTCTGAGGCCAGAACTCTCCATTCACCTGACGAAGGGGCTAACCCGAAAGCTTGCGAGTATATTATCAAATAAATAGGTTGGACTAAAACCTGGTGTTGTCAGACTTTTTACAGTGTTTGATGGGGACAGTATAGAGGGAGCTTTGCTCTGTATCTAACTCTGTGCTGTACCTGCCCTGGGAGTGTTTGATGGGGACAGTGTGGAGGGAGCTTTACTCTCTATCTAACCCCATTCTGTACCTGCCCTGGGAGTGTTTGATGGGGACAGTGTAGAGGGGGCTTTACTCTGTATTTAACTCCGTGCTGTACCTGCCCTGGGAGTGCTTGATGGGGACAGTGTAGAGGGGGCTTTACTCTGTATTTAACTCCATGCTGTACCTGCCCTGGGAGTGTTTGATGGGGACAGTGTAGAGGGGGCTTTACTCTGTATTTAACTCCGTGCTGTACCTGCCCTGGGAGTGTTTGATGGGGACAGTGTAGAGGGGGCTTTACTCTGTATTTGACCCCGTGCTGTACCTGTCCTGGGAGTGTTTGATACAACATCTGGAAAAGTGCAATTTATCTATGCATAAAGATGAAGAAATATACTAAAAAATGTGAAGGAGATGGGTATTGTGATTTTGGGAAGCGCTATGAGTTCAGTGATGTCCGATCATCTGAACCATGTGTTTGGACCATCCCAATCATCTCCTGCTCAAACCCTGACCAAGGTGTCTAATAAGCTGATATGAGGTGGAAATTTTCATTCTGTTTGCTAAGGAGAGTGTCAGTAGATGCTTTTCAATTTGCTACTCTGACAATTCATACTTATTTCCTCCTCCCAGAATTATTTCCGCGACTCTTGGAACGTATTTGACTTTGTGACGGTGGTGGGAAGCATCAGTGAGATCATCGTTAACGAGTGCAACGTATGGAAATTCAACCTAATACGTATGCATGTGTGTGTGAGAGAGAGCCCTGCTGGGAGTGTGTGTGTGTGTAATAGAGAGCCCTGCTGGGAGTGTGTGTGTGTGTAATAGAGAGCCCTGCTGGGAGTGTGTGTGTGTGTAATAGAGAGCCCTGCTGGGAGTGTGTGTGTGTGTAATAGAGAGCCCTGCTGGGAGTGTGTGTGTAATAGAGAGCACTGCTGGGAGTGTGTGTGTGTGTGTATAACAGAGAGCACTGCTGGGTGTGTGTGTGTATAACAGAGAGCACTGCTGGGAGTGTGTGTGTGTGTGTATAACAGAGAGCACTGCTGGGTGTGTGTGTGTATAACAGAGAGCACTGCTGGGTGTGTGTGTGTATAACAGAGAGCACTGCTGGGTGTGTGTGATAGAGAGCACTGCTGGGTGTGTATGTGTGTGTGTGCATGTGATACTGGGCATTGCTGGGAGTTTGTGTGTGATAGGGAGCACTGCTGGGCGTGCATGCATATGCGCACACACACACTCTACTGTGTGTGTGTGTGTGTGTGTGTGTGTGTGTGTGTGTGTGTGTGTGTGTGTGTGTGTGTGTGTGTGTGTGTGTGTGTGTGTGTGTGTGTGTGTGTGTGTGTGCACTGTTGGGAGTATGTGTGTGAGAGAGAGAGATAGAGATAGAGCACTATTGGGAGTGTGCGTGAGAGCGAGAAAGAAAAATAGTACCACAGAGTGAATGTGTGTGTGTGTCATAGGGAGTGGGTGGGTGTGTTTGAGGGAGAGAGCACTACTCTATGGGTGGGAGTGTGTGTGAGCACTATTGGGAGAGTGTATATGTGTGCATGTGTGTGTGATGATAGGGAGAGAGCACGAGAGGGCATAATTGAGAGTGAAAGAGTGCAAGATTGGGAAAGAGAGAGAGGAGGCACAATTTGAGTAAGGGAGTGTGAAAGAGAGAAAGAGAGGATAGGATTATGAAAGAGAGAGAGAAATGAAGTGAGAGGACAGGATTTGAGTAAGGAAATGTGTGAGAGAGAGGATTGACAGGATTGGGGGAGAGAGAGGACAGGGTTGAGAAAGAGAGGGGAAATTTTTGGGACAGAGAGGGCAGAGTTTCTAGAAACATGGAAAATAGAAGCAGGGGTAGGCCATTCGGCCCTTTGAGCTTGCTGTGCCATTCATTTAGGTCATGGCTGATCATCAAATTCAAAATTCTTACTTCCACCACCACCCCCCCCCCCCCCCCCCACACCACCGAATCACATCTCTTTAGAATCATAGAATTCCTACAGTGCAGAAAGAGGCCATTTGGCCCATCGAGCCCACACCGACAACAATCCCACTCAGGCCCTATCCCCATAACTCCAAGTATTTACCCTGCTAATCCCCCTAACACTGAGGGACAATTTAGTATTGGCAATCAACATATTTTTTGGACTGTGGAAGGAAACCGGAGCACCTGGAGGAAACCCACGCAGACACCAGGAGAAAGTGCAAACTCCACACACACACTTACCCGAGGCCAACAAGGTCCTTGGCACTGTGAGGCAGCAGTGCTAACCACTATGCCACCATGCTGCCCTAGAGTCCTTTCGTCCCTTGAGCTATACCTAATTTCTTCTTGAAATCAGGCAACGTTTTGTGGTAGTGAATTCCACACATTCACCACTCTCTGGATGAAGTAATTTCTCCTCACCTCAGTCCTAAACAATTTACCCCTTACCCTCAAACTGTGACCCCCAGTTCGAGACTCCCCCAACATTGGGAACATAATCTCTGAATCTAAGTTGTGAGTGAGACTTAGAGCACAATTGGGAATGAGGGAGAAGACAGGATTTGACTGTGGGATTGTCCGAAAAGGCAGGATTGGAGTGAGGGCGCGAATGGGTGCAACAGAAAGAAACTGATATGGTAATGGGAGACTTTGGGGCTAATGTGAGAACTGATGGAATAAAGAGTCACTTAGAGGAAATATTCAGACGTACAAGTTTGTCTAACAGGGTTGAGGGAGGTTGTTGGGATACAGGGAACAGTGGCACTGATGGTATTGGGATATTTCCGTGGTACTGGAGCATTGATAATAATGTATCAGGGCACTGATGGATGCTGTTTCAAGTGATTCTGAGGAGTGTCTTGTGTGCTGTTAGTGGCACTGCCAGAATGTGAGAAGGTATTGCAGGGAGTAACCAGATAAAAATGTCCCTCAATATACAATGAAGGAGCAAATTGATGATAAACGGTAATTTTTACGGTGACACAGATGGGGATCTAACATTCGAATCTCTCTGCAGTTAAAATTTGTGAATCTGAACTTCCTGAAGCTGTTCCGTGCGGCCAGGCTAATCAAGCTCCTGCGTCAAGGCTACACCATTCGAATTCTCCTCTGGACCTTTGTGCAGTCCTTTAAGGTACAAGAAAGATCCAAACATTTGCACTCAATGAGAAGACATAAGGATTCAGCGATAAGGTCCTGAGATCGATACAGGAGAAAAGCCCATTCTACACATCCAGTTCTTGGCTCAGTCTTAATTCAACATGTCTTGGAAGCCTGGTCTACTCCCAGAAGTGGAAATGCTGGCACTGGACTGGGGTAAACACAGTAAGAAGCCTCACAACACCAGGTTAAAGTCCAACCAGTTTATTTGAAAGTAAACCCACAAGCTTTCGGGGTTTGCCCCTTCGTCAGGTGAGTGGAGAGTTCTGGTCTCAAACAGAGCATATAAAAGGCACACACAGTTTACAGAATACTGATTAGAATGCGAGTCTTTACAGCTAACCTGCTATTCAAATCTTAAAGGTGCAGACAATGTGAGTGGAGATAGCATTAGCATAGATTAAAGAGATGTGTATTGTCTCCAGACAGGACAGTAAGTGAGATGTTGCAAGTTCAGGCAAGTCATGGGGGTTACAGATAGTGTGACATGAACCCAAGATCCCGGTTGAGGCCGTCCTCATGCATGCGGAACTTGGCTATCAGTCTCTGCTCAGCGACTCTGCGCTGTCGTGTGTCGTGAAGGCCGCCTTAGAGAACGTTTACCCAAAGATCAGAGGCCGAATGCCTGTGACTGCTGAAGTGTTTGCCAACAGGAAGGGAACAGTCTTGCCTAGTGATTGTCGAGCGATGTTCATTCATCAGTTGTCGTAGCATCACAAACACGGGACACAGTGGACAGAGCACCTTCGTTGTCCAGTACTTCCCCAGAGCAAAGAAGCTACGACATCTTCTCCAGAGCCTCCAACATGTCATTGATGAAGACGAACATCTCACCAAGGCCATCCCCATACCCCCACTTCTTGCCTTCAAACAACCGCACAACCTCAAACAGACCATTGTCCACAGCAAACTACCCAGCCTTCAGGAGAACAGTGACCACAGCACCACACAACCCTGCCACAGCAACCTCTGCAAGATGTGCTGGATCATCAACACGGATACCATCATCACATGTGAGAATACCATCCACCAGGTACACAGTACATACTCTTGCAACTCAGCCAACGTTGTCTACCTGATACGCTGCAGGAAAGGATGTCCCAAGGCATGGTACATTGGGGAGACCATGCAGACGCTACGACAACGGATGAATGAACACCACTCGACGATCACCAGGCAAGACTGTTCCCTTCCTGTTGGCGAACACGTCAGCAGTCACGAGCATTCGGCCTCTGATCTTCGGGTATCTGTTCTCCAAGGCGGCCTTCACGACACACGACAGCGCAGAGTGACTGAGCAGAGACTGATAGCCAAGTTCCGCACACATGAGGACGGCCTCAACCGGGATCTTGGGTTCATGTCACACTATCTGTAACCCCCACAACTTACCTGGGCTTGCAAAATCTCACTAACTGCCCTATCTGGAAACAATACACATCTCTTTAACCTGTGCTTAAAGCTCTCTCCACTCACATTGTCTGTACCTTTAAGACTTGATTAGCTGCAAAGACTTGCATTCTAATCAGTATTCTGTAAATTGAGTTTGTGCCTTCATATGCTCTGTTTGTGAACAGAACTCCCACTCACCTGACAAAGGACCAGCGCTCCAAAAGTAAGTGGATTTTGCTACAAATAAACTGGTGGGACTTTAACCTGGTGTTGTGAGACTTCTTACTGTGTTTTGCATTGACCAGGATAGCTCGCAAGAAATTCCCAAGTGGTAACAGGGGGATCATAGTTTATACTGCAGGGGAAGACAGTGCTGATTGGTGGGCTAGTGGACTCTGATTGGTGGAGGTGTTGCCATGGAGAATGCAGCAGGGAACAGTTAGTTGCCCGGTTTTGTTCAAATTCAAACCAATTTGACTCTGATTGTTCACGGCATTGCCTTCAGGAATGAACCACGGAATGGCTGTTCCCTAAACTTTAGACTGGATGAAAAAGGCATAGTGTAGACATCCGCCTCCTGTCTGCAAAGGGCAGAGCCCTGTGGTTGTGAATATATGTGTCTTTGCATGTGTAAGTGAATCACATTGAACCCAACTGATAATCTTAAATTGGCTTCACTGTAATTTTCAGGATTGTTTAACAGAATCCCATTTAATGTTGGACTCTATGAGGTGAATTTTTCTGTTCTGCCCACCATGGGAATTGTAGTGGGCAGCGGGGTGGACCACGCAAACGTCCGCTGACCGTGGGCAGGGTTTTCCCGTTTTGGAGCGAGTGCGTGAGTTTTACAAGATATACAGCAAGTGACGATCTGATCAGGATGGCTTTGATGCACCTATTACAGCATCAAGCTTGCATGACTGATGGATGGTATCAAACACCACGTCCTTCAGCTACTTATAACAGGCAAGTATTGACTGTACCAACCAGGCTGTGTTTGCAAATTCAAAACATACACCGTGATTTTCCCAAAAATGACTAAGTGTCGTAACTTCACTAAAACTGGAGCGAACCCACACCAAGTTATTTATTGGGAATTTTACTCCAGTTCTGGGAGCGGCGGAGCCTAAATATGTGGGTAAGCCCAGCTGCAAAGCAGTCGGGAACTCTTTTGGAAGGGCGATCCAATCTTACTGTGCACTGGGAGACCACCCATCACTCCTCCCAAAAACTTCAATACCCTCACCTCCTCCCATCGGCAGCATGTTTCCCCACCCCAACCCCAATACAGATCGCTGGCACCAGGGCATTGGGACCCTCCCAAAGGATCTTCCTTCATGAGCTCTGACATGCCCCCTCTTTATATCCCACCCCTTCATGATTTCCCCGCGCTCCATGACCCCCTCCGCAATACCTGTCCACAACCCCTCCACCACGACCCCCCCACTCCACGGCCCTGCCCTTCCGCAGTCCCGCCTCTCTATTGCCCCACCACACCACGACCCCTCTGTGATCCCACCCCACCCTTTCACGACCCTGGCCCTGCAGGGCCCCGCCCCTCTACAGCCCCCCCCCCCCCGTTCACTGCCCCCCCAACCCCCATTCACTGCCTCCCCCCCATACATTACCCCCCATAACCCTGGTCAGGTCCCACCCCTTTGGCTGTCTCCCTGATACACTGGCAGTGCCCAACTTGCCCTGCCAGAGTGCCAGGTGGGCTCTGCCCAGCCAAGCATTGCCCCTCCATGTCTTTGACCGTCCAGGGGCTTCAATAGCCTCCAAGCCTCCCAGTGTGGCCACCACTCCTGGTCTCTGCTGTTGGAGAACAGTCATGATTCTCGCCGGGCCCAAAGTTCAGAAGGTCCCGGGAGCTGGGAGAATCCAGGGCTGAATGGGCTAAGCATATTTAAATACTACCTTAAATATGCTAATCAGTCGTGCGCTCTTTCTGAGAATGATCCAGTTTGCACGAGTAGAAGTGACTGAGATGATTGCAAACCATTTGGCCCTGGGTCCGGAACCCAATTTTTTGGCCCCGCATGCTATTTTCCGGGTTTGGGCCGATCAGTATCAGGTGCAGAGAGTCTGGAAAATCACCCCCACAGCAATTCAACAACATTTATTAAACAATCCCAAACATTACACTGAAAACTAATTTAAGATTATCAATTGGGCTCACAGAGAGACTCACCTCACAAGTTAGGAGCCACACAGAACCCTGCCCTTTGCAAATGGAAAGAGGATGTTCACACATTGCCTCTTTTTCATTGCCCCTTTTTGCCCCTTTTTCAACTAAGCAAAGTTTAGTGAACTGCCTGGTTCATTCCTCTGACCAATTGGAGTCAAATTGTTTTGAATTGAACAAAGCTGGGCAGCTAATTGTCCTACGCTGCATTCTCCATGGCAACGCCTCCACCAATCAGAGTCCACTTGCAAGTTATCCTGACGAGTTCAAGACAGCAGATCTGTTTTGCAGCAATAGCAGAGGTGTGTAGAAACAAACAACAATTTGCCTGAAATATTAATGCACGGGGTAAGAAGTCATTAATGAACAAAGGTTTGGGCTTTCCTCAGTTTATTTTATCTTCTGATGAATGTTTTATGGCATTTGTGATCAGCAAATGTTCTGCTCCCCAGGCTCTTCCCTACGTCTGCCTCTTGATCGCGATGTTATTCTTCATATACGCCATCATTGGGATGCAGGTGGGTTTTCGAGTTTCCACTGAGCAAAATAAAGTGAATACATTGAGCCAGTATTCTGAGCGCTGACTAACCAAATGATGGCAATCTCTTGCGGATTCTCACAGCTCTTTGGAAACATTGGCTTGGACGATAGTACCCCTATCAACCGACACAACAACTTTCACACCTTCTTCAATGCCTTGACGCTGCTGTTCAGGTGAGTCACACCCAATGTCCTGTGGTCACACATGGCCAAGCAGCGCCTGTTAGATTCTCCAAATCTGAGGGTTACGTTGCTCTAAAAGGTTTGCCTGTAGCTTCGACTCTGCGATGGGATGATCCTTCACTAGATGTTCCTCTATCACTCTTATCTGATAGCAGCAAATCACCCATTATTAATTTGGTATTTCATTCACCTGGTATTAAAAATAATTAAAAGTTTTTAATATTTGGAAACGCTAATACACAAATATTTATGTCAACCGTGGCTCAGCTGGAAGCTTGCTTGCCTCCGAGTCACAAGATTTCAAGTTGATGTCCCAGTGCAGGATTTGAGCATAAGAATTAAAGCTGCCATTCCAGTGCAGTACTAAAGGAATGCTGCACTGTTAAAGGTGCCATCTCTTGGATAAGATGTTAAACTGAGGCCCCATATTATTTGTTTAGGTGGATGTAAATGATTCTGTTGTACTATCTTGAAGAAGAGCAGGGGAGCTCTCCACAGTGTTATTTATCCCTAATCAACATCTCGAAAGCACATTATCTCCTGTCTGTGAGACATTACTTTGCAGAAATTAGCAGTGGTTTTTCCTGCATTGCAATATGTGACTATTTAGTATTAATTTGTGGGAGTCACTTGGAGACTGGTAACGTAAAACCATACACTGCGAGTCTTTTTATTTCATTGTAGCAGCCTTAGATTTTCATTCAGCATTCAAAAGCTGCAGAGGTAAAGAGCTGGTCTGAGTAACAGTTCCCCAACATTCAGTACATGTGGCCCCCTGCACACCCCCAATACCCGGTGGATCTATTTTCCAGCTCTGTTTGCTGCTGAAGCAAATTCCATTTTTCTCTCGCCAGAGGATTTGGGGATATCTCTGAATGAGATCATTCCTGCCAATGATGTCATCAGGTTCTTGCATAGTGAGAGCATGAACCTGACTACTATATTAGCATAGTTAAATGTTCTACACCATTGCTTCCAGGTCTACCGCATGCTCTCTTTCTGGCAAGAATCACTACTTGTTTCTGAAATAACTCCTCAGAGGCTCATGTCCCTTCATCAGATTCACTTTATTTACAAACTCTATTTCATTCATAAAGTGCTTCTGGTACCCAACCAGAATCCGGAGTGCCAGTAGAACCCAAAACTCCAAGTTTTATATACAGGAGAGGCTCCCTGATTGGGTAAGCATTTATGATCTCAATCAGGGAGTTCATACTCCAAGAGGCCAGCCTCATGAACCTCGTTGAAGTCATTACAGTTTCCAAAAACAGAAACCAGTTATAATGAACGTGCTGGGGGCCACAAAGGCTAGTGTTATCCCCAGGTGGCCAGGATCATGGCAGGGCCTATGGAAGGTCGGGACTAAAGAGGGCAGGTCCTAAAGTGGCAGGGGCCCATCAGCAACCCCATAATTTCAACCCCATTTTTTCACATGGGAGGGGTGTGATGGGTGGATGCACCAATGATCTGATGCCAGCGGACAGGTGCTTGGGGGGGGGGGGGGGAGGTTCTTTAATATTATTCTGATATCAGGGTGCCCATTAGCCAGTCTTTTTCTACATTGCCCAATATTTCTCACCATACTGATGGAGTCTGTGTGTTTAACGCAGGAGTGCGACGGGGGAGTCCTGGCAAGAGATCATGCTGGCATGCCTGAGTGAGAAGAGATGTGAGGGCAGCTCGGAGAAACGCTGTGGCACCGACTTTGCTTACTTCTACTTCGTCTCCTTTATATTCCTCTGTTCGTTTCTTGTAAGTAGCAACCTTGGAGAGTCAGATTGAATTTTTTGTTATTGTGGTGAAACTTTTGATACAAGAATTCAATGGTTTTTAATCATTAGACTCATTCTATAATCAACCAAATCCCTTTCCCAAAACATTCCTGACTTGTAACCCTCAGTCGGACCTCTCTTTCCATGCTGTGAAGAGTGCCATCTTCCTCCATGTTAGCTGCCCCAGTCAGGAACACTCTCGTCTTTGCTCTGAATGCTGGAGGTTCAAGTCCAATCTCTTTAGCACAAAATCCAGGCTGATACTCCCAGTGTAGTGCTGAGCGAGAAATAGAATATAGAACATTACAACGCAGTACAGGCCCTTCGGCCCTCAATGTTGCACCAACCTGTGAAGCGAATCTAAAGCCCATCTAACCTACACTATTCCAAGATCATCCATATGCTTATCCAATAACCCTTTAAATGCAGTTACTGTTGACAAGTCCACTACTATTGCAGGAAGGGCATTCCATGCCCTTACTACTCTCTGAGTAAAGAACCTACCTCTGACATCTGTCCTATATCTATCACCCCTCAATTTAAAGCTATGCCCCCTCGTACTAGCCATCACTATCCGAGGAAAAAGGTTCACACTGTCCACCCTTTCGAATCCTCTGATCGTCTTGTATGCCTTTGTTAAGTCACATCTTAACCTTCTTCTCTCTAATGAAAACAGCCTCAAGTCACTCAGCCTTTCCTCATAAGACCTTCCTACCATACCTGGCAACATTCTAGTAAATCTCCTCTACACCCTTTCCAATGCTTACACATCCTTCTTATAATGCGATGACCAGAACTGTACACAGTATTCCCAAGTGCGGCCACACCAGAGTTTTATACAGCTGCAACATGACATCATGGCTCCGAAACTCAATCCCTCTACCAATAAAAGCTAACACACCGTACGCCTTCTTAACAACCCTATCAATCTGGGTGCCAACTTTCTGGGATCTATGCACATGGACACCGAGATCTCTCTGCTCATCCACTCTACTAAGTATCTTACGATTAGCCCAGTACTTTGTATTCTTGTTAGTCCTTCCAAAGTGAATCACCTCACACTTTTCCGCATTACACTCCATTTGCCACCTCTCAGTGCAGCTCTGCAGCTTATCTATGTCCCCCTGTAACCTGCAACATCCTTCCACACTGTCCACAACCCCACCGACTTTAGTGTCATCCGCAAATTTACTAACCCATCCTTCTACGCCCTCATCCAGGTCATTTATAAAAATGACAAACAGCAGTGGCCCCAAAACAGATTGTTGCGGTACACCACTAGTAACTGAACTCCAGGATGAACATTTTCCATCAACCACCACCCTCTTTCATCTTACAGCTAACCAATTCCTGATCCAAACCGCAAAATCACCCTCAATCCCATACCTCCATATTTTCTGCAATAGCCTACCGTGGGGAACTTTATCAAATGCTTTACTGAAATCCATATACACCACATCAACTGCTTTACCCTCATCCACCTCTTTGGTCACCTTCTCAAAGAACCCAATAAGGTTTGTGAGGCACGATGCTGATAATAAGATATTATTATATTTACTATTATGTATGTTATGATATAATATATATTATTATACAATAAGGTGCTGCCCTATTGACATCATGTTGAACGAAAGCCACTTTATACCCCCTCCGGTGTGTGTGAAATAATCTCACGTGGCATGGGGCGATCTCCTCAGTCTCCTGACCAATATTTAGCCCTCATCCAACGCGTTCCTCATTCCTTCCCTCTCGCCTGGGCCCAGCTCAATCTGGGGCACCTTTCAAAGGCTCTGAGAGTCCTCGCCCATCTGGGTCCACAGCAGGGTGGAGGTCATGTCAGATGTTCTATTCCACCATTGTACCAGACCTGGATGTGTTTCCTTGCTCTCTATTTGCTGTGTTGGTCCTGAGGTGTGTCCATGTTCTGAAAGTGGGTTTCCCTTTCCCTTTCAGATGCTGAACCTGTTTGTAGCTGTCATTATGGATAACTTTGAGTACCTGACGCGGGATTCTTCCATCCTGGGGCCTCATCACTTGGATGAGTTTGTGCGAGTGTGGGCTGAGTATGACAGGGCTGCCTGGTAGGTGTTCATAGAATCAATAGGCTGAATGGCCTCGTGCATTGTATGGATTTTATGGAGGTGATCCAGCTTCAAACTGTTTGCTAATCATTCCCTCAACTAAAGTTCATTGCTGTGATATTATGTAATGTGGTGCTTCACAATGATGAGCTGAGGAGACAAGCTGCTCTTGGGAGGCAGGGAACGGTGAGAGGATGAGCTGATTACAGTCCCCATTCCCTAACACTTAGCCTCTGCAACATACCAGAGGGTGGTAATTCAGGCTGAATTCTAGCAGCAAAGTGGAAATCAAGCATCCTGATTTGGGACAAAAAGAAATGTCTGGATGCTCTCCCTCAGTGCCATCTCTCTCTCATAGAGATTTGTACACTGACTGGTGTCTCTCATCTCCCCCACCCCCTCTCGCTTTCTCTCTCTCTCTCTCTCTCTCTCAGGGAGGTACTGTACACTGACTTGTGTCTCAGTCCCTCAGTGAGATATCAGTACACAGACTGCTGTCTCTTTCTGTCTCAGGGAGATATCTGTACACTTGTATGACTCAGTTCCCTCTCTCTCTCAGGGGGATATCTGTACACTGACTGGTGTCTCTCTCTCTCTCTCCCTCTCTCCCTCTCTGGTGAATATCTGTACGCTGACTGGTGTCTCTGTCTCTCTTTCAGGGAGATATTGATATACTGACTGGTGTCTTTCTCTCTCGGGGAGATAACTGTGCACTGACCGGTGTCACTCAGCCCGCTGTCAGGGAAATAGTTGTACAGAGATTGGTTTCTCTCAGTTACATTACTAAAGAAATGAGTTAGCCCCCATCCATCTAATGTTCCTCTTGGATGTCTGGTACAGTACAGTGGAAGTGGATACTGTGTTGAAGCTACTTGAAGGGTGTATTTTTTGAGTTTAAAAAGTGATCTGTCGGCAGCTCTGACCCATCACTGCCAATTCCATGCCCAATTGGACAGCATAGCCCTTATTGTGAACCTGATCCTCCCGTGTGCAGGAGCTGAGACCAAGTTGGACACACATCAGACACTCAGCACTGGAGGCGAGTGACTATTTTACCCAGTGATAGACATTGAGATCCAGATAACTTATCAGATATTCTCCTTTGTGAAAACTGAGGACCGCAAACAGTTTGGTAAACAGGAAGCCCCAAGTTGATGGATGCTTCTTTCCCCAGCAGCCATTGCAGGATTGAATGTCCTGTATTGAAGCCTACAACTTCACTGAGGATTTTCACAGACATTGGGCACGGTAGCACAGCAGTTAGCAATGTTGCTTCACAGCTCCAGGGACCTGGTTTCGATTCCTGGCTCGGGTCACTGTGTGGAATTTGCACATTCTCCTCATGTCTGCGTGGGTTTCCTCCGGATGCTCCGGTTTCTTCCCACAGTCCAAAGATGTGCGGGTTAGGTTGATTGGCCATGCTAAGAAATTGCCCGTTAGTGTCCTGAGATGCGTAGGTTAGAGGGATTAGCGGGTAAATATGTAAGAATATGGGGGTAGGGCCTGGGTGGGATTGTGGTTGGTGCAGACTCGATGGGCCAAATGGCCTCTTTCTGCACTGTAGGGTTCTACATTGTGATTGCTGGAAACAGTCAACCTTCAGAGCTCTCCAGGGAGTTAATGTTTTTAGATCTTGCAGTCAAGAGAGCTGTGGTAAAGCACTGATGGAAAAGACGAGAGACTATAACCTCTTGGTTACCTCTGTGACAGATGTTTGTCTTTCTATTTAATCACATTTGTCAGGCATTTGCTGCCAGTCGATGCCTCAGGTTCCACCTGAAGCAGAAGAGGACAATGTCTCCACCCATGGAATTAGCACTGAGTTGTCTTCTCGGTGATAGAAACTGTCTCCTGTTTGATTGTTGTTGTTGTCTAACCAAATGTGCTTTCTTTGTAGCGGAAGGATTCACTATAAGGACATGTACGCAATAGTGTGTACGATCGCGCCCCCTTTAGGACTGGGGAGGAAGTGCCCTTGTAGGGTGGCCTGCAAGGTTTGCTTCATATTGACTTAGCACCCAGTGGTTGCCCCTCTCTAACTGAGGAATGATAGGCTTCCTTTAAAGAGACAGTCTCTCAGATACACTGCTACAGTCCTCTCTTTACACTACAATGCGCTTTCTGTAAGATCCAATCCACAGATTGAGAAAGTCTTCAAATTCTCAGGAGTCAGCTACTTTCTGCCATGGTTGGGTGGGTATTTGCCCTGGCGTCAGTGCCTGGCTTCAGTGCTGGGGTCACCGTGCCGTGCCGACACTGGTCACAGAGTGTGCCCTCCTCCTAGACACCAGCCTGCATCACCTGGATGCTGCTGTTTGAAGGCAGCTCATAATCTCACACTTACATATGTACTTATTCTCTCTCTCACACACACACACACACACACATATACACTCACATACACACACACACACAAACACACACACATATACACTCACATACACACACACACATATACATTCACATACACACACACACATATACATTCACACACACACACATACACTCACATACACACACACACACATATACACTCACATACACACACATATATGCACACAAACACACACACACATATACACTCACATACACACACACACACACACACACACACACACACAGACCCATTCCATTGCTTAAGAAGGGTAGCAAAGGAAAAACAGGAAATTACAGGCCAGTGAGCCTGACATCGGTGGTGGGTAAGTTACTGGAGGGGATTCTGCGGGACAAGATCTACCAACATTTGGGTAGCCAAGGTCTGATTAGGGATAGTCAGCACGCGTTTGTGCATGGGAATCATGTTTGACAAACATTTTAAAGTTTTTCAACAAGGTAACCAAGAGGATGGATGGGGGTAGGGCAGAGATGTTGTCTGTATGGACTTTAGCAAGGCCTTTGACAAGGTCCGGCATGGCAGGCTAGCCTGGAAGGTTGGGTCGCATGGATTCCAGGAAGAGCTAGCTAATTGGATTCAAAAGGAGGCAGAGAATGATGGTCGAAGGTTGTTTCTCGGACTGAAGGCCTGTGACTAATAGTGGGCCTCAGGGGTCGGTGTTGGGACACATGTTATTCGTTATTTTATAAATGATTTGGATGTGAATGTACAAGGCATGATTAGTGAGCTTGAAGATGATACCAAAATTGGGAGTTATTGATGATAGCGAAGAAGGCTATCAAAAATTACAAGGGGATATTGATCAGTTAGGGAAGTGGGCCGAGATTTGGCAAATAGATTTCAGTACAGATAAGTGTGAGGCGTTACGTTTTGGAAAATCAAATCAATGTAGGACTTGTACAGTAAATGGTAGGGCCCTGGGGGGTTTTAAGGACCTAGGAGTACAAGTACATCGTTTATTGAAAGTAGTATCACAGGTAGGCAGGGTGGTGAAGAAGGCATTTCGCACACTGGCCTTCATTAGTCAGGGCACTGAGTATAGGAGTTGGGACATTATGTTAGAGTTGTATAAGTCGTTGGTGAGGCCATACTTGGAGTATTGTGCACAGTTTTGGTCACCTTGCAATAAGAAAGACATTGATAAACTGGAACGAGCACAAAGATCTATAAAATCATAAAGGACACAGATAGGATGAACACAAGCAGTCTTTTTTCCAGAATAGGGGAATTGAAAACTAGAGGGCATAGGTTTAAGGTGGGAGGGGAAAGATTTAAGAGGGACCTGAAGGGCAATGTCTTCACACAGAGGGTAGTTATATACGGAAATGAGCTGCCAAAGAAAGTGGTCGAGGCAGGTTCAATAGCAACATTTCAAAAGCATTTGGATAAGTAGATGGATGGGAAACGATTAGAGGGACATGGGCCAAATGCGAGCAACTGGAACAAGCTGGGTCAGCGTGGACCAGTTGGTCTGAAGGGTTTGTTTCCATGCTGTGTTGCCTAATGACACACGCACACACGCACTCAATCACATACACACTCGCAAGCATATGTGCGCGCTCACTCACTTGGTTGTGCACGCTCACTCACTCGCTTGTGCATGCTCCTTACTCGCTTGCGCACACACTCACTTGCGCGAATTCACTCGCTCGCACATTCACTTGCGTGCGCATGCTCACTCACTTGCGCTCGCTCACTCACTTGCGCTCGCTCACTCACTTGCGCTCGCTCACTCACCCACACTTGCGCGCGCTCACTCACGCACAGGCACTTATACATTCACTCACACACAAATACACACCTACTTGCTTGCACCTAAAGCACATTAGTGAACCAGACAACAATCAATTTCATATTCGCCCTTAGACCTTTAATTCCAGATTTTTTAAATTGACTTTAAATTTTACTATCTATCATGATGAATTCCCCAGAACATTACCCTGGTTCTCTGGGTTACGAATTCAATTACATTACCAATACGTGATCGCCTACCCACATATCTAAGGGACATTTTGGGCTGGAGGATATTACAGAGAAAGAAGGAAGCAAAGACAGGAGGAATTAGAAACAAAGATGCGATTTTTAAAATCAAGGCATTGTTTGGCCAGACACCATTGTAGGTCAGTGAATCAGTAGATCGGATTGATGGGTGAGTTATCCAGGCAGCAGAGTTTTAGATCTGCTCAAGTGGATGGAAAGTAGCTTGTTGGAGTGTGTTGGGATAGTCAAGTTAAGAAGTAACAAAGACATTTTTAAGCCATGCACACAAACTCTCAAACATGTGCACAAACATACATATGCACACCTATACTGACACACTCTCTTGAACATAGTACCCTGCCTATAGTCTCCAGGCCTATGGTTCTAGCACTACCCAGAGCCTACAGTGGAGACTTTCCGAACATCAGCACTTCCCAACATATCACTGATAACTCCAGCAGGCCGGGAAGCTGTTGCACACAGACTTGCAGGATTCCATTGCAAACTGTCAATGGTTGGAGCCAATGTGAGTCCAATGTTTGGATGGGGCTAAGATGTTAAATTGGAGGCGTGAATTTGTGTAAAGAGAAGTGATCTAAGAGAAACTGTTTCTTTACTGAGGGCAAAATGCATAGTCCAGATGCATGGAGTGCATGTCTCCCTCCCTCCCTCTGACTCATGCTTGCTCAGCTGGATACTATTCACATCGTGGGAAGTTAACCAGCACCTCCTCATCCCATGGAATTTCACTGAACCCAATCGCATTTTACCCACCGCATTTATGCAACAGCTGAACTTGGCACAGAGAAAATCAATAAGCAGTTACAATAATTGGCAAAAGCAAAAGGATGGCAGAAGATGAAGAGAATTGTTCTTACAGTGAGTCAGATGACACTGGCTAAAAATTTTGTTGGAAGCAGCTTCAAGAGCAACTCTCAGGAGATAGTCTTCAAAAGTAAAATAAAAATCAGGCCAACGGGGAAAGAGCAGGGGAGTGGGACTAATTGGATAGCTCTTTCAAAGAGCCAGTACAGATATTTCTGTGCTGTTTGATTCTATGATTCTATGAAGAAAGTGTGTTCTGCTGATTGAGATAGATGTGATTAACTCTTTCCTGTTCTGTTTCTCCCGGACGTGTTTATCATCCATTCCCTCCACACAAAGTGGCCGAATCCATTACACTGACATGTATCAAATGCTGACCCTCATGTCTCCTCCGCTGGGTCTGGGGAAGAAATGTCCTTCGAAAGTTGCCTACAAGGTAGAAAAACCAAAACTCACGTTGTGTCTGCCTGAGACTGAAAGGATATTTATCAGTGTTTGTGTTCTGGGTTAAGGAGAATTCTCAATCAAATAGACAACATTTTAAAAAAATTACGTACCACGGTTGTATCCGACAATTCAATTCTGTCGATCATATTTCACTCTTGTTAAAGTTACAGAATTGCCAATGGATCGTTCTCATTTCACCCAGTTTTTTTTTCTTGTCAATTTCATGTTTCTCAGAGTGAGTTATTTTAATGTTGGGACTAGAACACTGCACTTTCAGCACGAGAACTCAGCTGTAATATCATCACAGCAAAATGTTTGATCAGATAGTGTAAAAGGAGATTTACTCTGTATCGAACCCCATGCTGTACCTGTCTGAGAGTGTTTGATGGGACAGCTTAGAGGGAGCTTTACTCGACATCTAACCCTATGCTGTACCTGTCCTGGGAGTGTTTGATGGGGACAATGTAGAGGGAGCTTTACTCTGTATCTAATCCCTGCAGCACCTGTCCTGGGAGTGTTTGATGAGGACAATGTAGACAGAGCTTTACTCTCTATTTAACCCTGTGCTATACCTGTCCTGGGAGTGTTTGATGGGATAATGTAGAGTGCGATTTACTCCGTATCCAACCCTGTGCTGAAGGGAAAGTCCTCTATTCCACAGCATTAACATTCCTCTTTTTAAAAAATGGAATAAATGTGAGTCTTGCAACCACTGAATGCTGCCCCAGGCCATTTCGTGTTGTCACCTGCATGAGTAGGAAGATTTATGTCCACTTCTTCACCTCCATGTCTTGCAAGAGCACATCTGCTTTGTCTAAAATCTGCGTGAGCAGTGCATGCTTTGATCACTAATTTAAACGCGAATCTGTCCCATCCCAATATTCATTGTCACACTCTGTGCCTGTATATTGTTTGAGCACTCCCTGCCATTCAGTGCTGCAAAGGCCGATGGTGTCCTCATGCATTGCAGGGCATTGTTTGGTAATGTCTGTCCGATGAATATATGATGTTGATTTAGTTGCTTACAGATTGTAGTGCTACCAGAAGTGAAAGATCAAGACGTGGGACATGTACAGGTAATCCCAAACCACATGATCTGAATGATCCATTTTTATCAGTGTAGACGAAACCTGAATTTTCCAATTGTGCCTCATCTCAAGCCAGAGGAAACATCGCGAAATTGGAAAATTCACTCAACTCCACTTGAGGTTTTCTGGGGTGGAGGTGCCACACATTGAGTGAATCCCCAAGTCTTTGCTCTGCTCTGAACAGTTGACCTCGACCACAGCATCCCGTAAGGTTCACCATTTGCCTTGAGCCACAGTTCCATGGCATCTTGTGCAAGGCCTGGATGGATTTAGCTGATTCGCTGCCACATGAAATACTACTTGAGAAATGGTCCTGGAGGAGGGAGCAGGGAAGTTTTGTCACTGTGAGGGGTGATCCTTACAGGAGAGGAGGAGAAAAAAATTGAGATGAGGTTGTGGTCCTGGTACTGTTGACTGGGCACTGCCAAGGGTCTGGATCTGTCCCTTTCCCTGCATTCAGTTTCCCCCTCCCTTTCTCTCTTCATGTCCATCACACCTTTTCTCCCGCCCTCTCTCCCCTATTTTACATTCACCTTGTCTAAATATCTCTCTTTGCAATGTCTTTCTCTCTCTATTTCTCTCTTTGTTACTCTCTGTTTTGCTCCAACTCTCATACCGTCATTCTAGGTCTCTCTTACAATCTTTCCCTGTTTATCGCGACCTGTCACTTTCTCTCTCTGTCTGTGTATCTCCCACTTTAGCAACATTTAACCCCGTGCTGTGTGTGTCCTGGAAGTATTTGATGAGGACAGTGTAGAGGGAGTTTTACTTTGTATCTAATCCCGTGCTGTATGTGTTCTGGAAGTATTTGATGGGGACAGTGTAGAGGGAGTTTTACTTTGTATCTAACCCTGTGCTGTACCTGTCCTGAGAGTGTTTGATGGGGACAGTGTAGAGAGCGCTTTACTTTGCAGTTAGCTAAAGGGACAGCTGGGAGGCTTTCAAAAGTGTGTTAACCAGGGTTCATGGTAAGCACATTCCTCCTAGAGTGAAGGATTAGGCTGGTAAAAATAGAGAACCCTGGATGACTTGGGATATCAAGGCCCTGATCAAAAATAAGAAGGAGGCAGATGACATCATAGGCAGCTGAGATCAAGTGGATCCCTTGAAGAGTAAATAGCGTGTCAGATTAGAGCTTGGAGAGACATCAGGAGGGCAAAAAGGGGACACAAGATTGCTTCGGCAGATAAGGCAAAGGAGAATCCAAAGAGCTTCCACAAATACATAAAGGGCAAAAGAATAACGAGGGATAGAATAGGGCCTCTTAAGAATCAACAAGGTCATCTGTATTTACTGTTGAGAAAAGAATGGATGTTATGGAAGTTTGGGAAATAAATAGTGATGTCTTGAGTATATATATTTACAGAGAAGGCGGTGCTGGAAGTCTTAGAAAGACTTAGAAGAAGGCGGCTAAGAGGGGACCTTATTGAAACATGTAAGATGATTAGAGGTTTAGATAGGGTGGACAGTGATAGCCTTTTTCCTCGGATGGAGAAAGTTAGCACGAGGGGGCATAGCTTTAAATTAAGGGGTGGTAGATATAGGACAGATGTCAGAGGTAGGTTCTTTACCCAGAGGGTGGTGAGGGATTGGAATGCCCTGCCTGCTGCAGTTGTAGATGCGCCTAGTTTGGGGGCGTTTAAGAGATCCGTGGATAGGTTTATGGATGGAAAGGGATTGGTTTAGGTTAGAGGGTCATTGCTTTTTTAATTGGTCGGCGCAACATCGTGGGCTGAAGGGCCTGTTCTGCGCTGTAATGTTCTATGTTCTATGTCTTAAAGTGCATCAAGGTAGATAAATTCCTGGGACTTGATGCAGTGTATCCCAGAATGTTGTGGGAGGTTAGGGAGGAAATTGCGGGTCCCCTAGCAGAGATATTTGAATCATCAACAGCCACAGATAAGGTGCCTGAAGATTGGAGGGTGGCAAATGTTGTGCCTTTGTTTAAGAAGGACTGCAGAGAAAAGCCTGGGAACTACAGGCCAGTGAACTTAGCATCTGTAATGGGCAAGTTGTTAGGAGATATTTTGAGAGATAAGATCTACAGGAACTTAGAGAGGAAGGACTGATCAGGGACAGTCAGCATGGCTTTGTGAGTCGAAAATCATGTCTCACGAATTTGATTGAGTTTTTTGAGGGGGTAACCCAAGAAGCAGATGAGGGCAGTGCAGTCAACGTTATCTACATGGATTTTAACAAGGCCTTTGACAAGTACTCATGGTAGGTTGTTGCATAACGTCAAGGGATCCAGGGTGAGGTAGTCAACTGATACAAAATTGGCTTGATGAACAAAATAAGAAGTCTCACAACACCAGGTTAAAGTCCAATTAACTAAAGGGACATCTGGTAAAAATAGGGAACCCTGGATGACACTGAGGCCCTGCTCAAAAATGAGGAGGAGGCATATGACATGCATAGGCAGCTGGGATCACTGACCTGACGAAGGAGCAGCGCTTGAAAGTTATTGGCTTTTGCTACCTAATAAACCTGTTGAACTTTAACCTGGTGGTGTGGAGATGCCGGCGTTTACCCCAGTCCAACGTCAGATCTCCATATCTTGATGACAGAAGACAGAGGGTGGTTGTAGAGGGTTGTTTTTCAAACTGGAGGCCTGTGACCAGCGGTGTGCCTCAGGGATCAGTGCTGGGTCCACTGTTATTTGTCACTTATATTAATGATTCGGATGAGAATTTAGGAGGCATCATTTGTAAGTTTGCAGATGACACCAAGATTGGTGGCATAGTGGACAGTGAAGAATGTTATCTAGGATTGCAATGAGATTTTGATCAATTGGGCCAGTTGGCTGATGAATGGCAGATGGAGTTTAATTTAGATAAATGCGAGGTGATGCATTTTAGTAGATCAAACCAAGGCAGGACTTAATCAATTAATGGTGGGTGTTGGAGAGAGTTAGAGAACAAAAAGATCTAGGGATACAGGTTGATCGATCCTTGAAAGTGGAGTGTTGGATAGGGTGGTGAAGAAGGCATTCGCCGTGCTTGGTTTCATTGGTCAGAACACTGAATACAAGAGTTAGGTCACCTTCAAAACAAAGAAAATTACAGCACAGGATCCACGGCTCTCCAAGCCTCCATCGACTATGCTGCCCGACTTAACTTCCAGGCACCATATCCCTCTATTCCCATCCCATTCATGTATTTGTCAAGGCGCCCCTTAAAAGCCAATACCGTATCCGTTTCCACTACCTCCCCCGGCAACGAGTTCCAGGCATCCGCTAGTCTCTGTGTAAAAAATCTGCTTCATACATCTCCTAAAGAACAATGCCTCATACATCTCCTAAAGAACTTGTTGAAGTTGTGCAAGATATTAGTAAGGCCACACTTGGAATACTGTATACAGTTATGGTCACCCTATTATAGAAAGATATTAGTAAACTAGAAAGAATGCAGAAAAGATTTGCTGGGGATGCTTGATGGTTTGAGGCTGGATAGACTGGAACTTTCATCCCTGAAGCGTAGGAGGCTTAAAGGTTATCTTAAAGAGGTCTATAAAATAATGAGGGTCATAGATAAGGTAGATAGTCAACATCTTTTCCTAAATGTAGGGGAATCTAAAATTAGAGGGTATAGGTTTAAGCGGAAGGGGGAGAGATACAAAAAGATCCAGAGGGGCAGTGTTTTCACGCAGAGGGTGGTTGAGTGTCTGGAATGAGTTACCCAGAGGCAGTGGTCAAGGCAGATACAATTTTGTCTTTAAAAACTTTAGACAGTTATGTGGGTAAGATGGGTGTAGAGGGATATGGACCAAATGGGGACAATTGGCACTAAATGGTAAAATCTGGGCGGCATGGACAAATTGGGCCAAAGGGCCTGTTTTCATGCTGTAAACCTCTATGACCCAGTTTACTCAGATCCTCGCCCCTAGGACCAAGCTTTGCAGTAGCGTTTCCAACACATTAGATCTTTCCTTGGATAAGGAGACCAAAACTGCACGTGGTACTCCGACTATAGCCTCACCAATATCCCAGATAGTTATAGAAAGATTTTTTTCCTCAATTTCACCCACCTTTGAAAGGCAACATGTCATTTGGCTTCCTAATTGCTTGTGGTACCTGCTGGCTAACTTTCTACACTCAACGCTTCAACACTTACACATTTCACAATTTTTAAAACATGTTCTGTTTTCAATCCTTGCAATCATACTTTCCCACTTCATACTCATCTGCCATCACTAAACACATCTAAATTTCCTTGCAGTATTTTGTGCCCTTAAAACTTGCACTTCCACTTAGCTTTCTCTCAGCAAACTTAGATACATTATTTGCTATCTCTTATATAAGTCATTCATTTGGATTGTAAGTAGTTGAGGCCCCCAACAACGATCTTGTAGCACTCCACTGGTCATGGCCTGCCACCTTGAAAATGCTGCATTTATACCCACACTTTGTTTCATGTCTGTTAGCCAATCCTCTAACTATATTCATCTGTCAGCTCCAACTCCCTCCCTAACAGCACTGTGGGTGTACCTACACAGTAAGAAGTCTCACAACACCAGGTCAAAGTCCAACAAGTTTATTTGATAGTAAAACCACAAGCTTCTGGAATGCTTTTCCTTCGTCAGGTTCCCATCAGAAACAGGGCCTATAAAGGCACACACAGTTTACAGAATACTGATTAGAATGCGAGTCTTTACAGCTAACCTGCTATTCAAGTCTTAAAGGTGCCTACACCACAGGGACTGCAGCAGTTCAAGTGGCAATTGGAATGGGCAAAAAATACTGGCCTAGTTAATAACATTCATACCCTGTGAAAGAAGACAAAAGCCCTTACCTTGTGTATGAACCTTTGGTGTGTCATCTTATCAAATGTCTTTTCAAAATCCAGGTTTCCCAGATCTATTTGTCTCTCTTTATCCACCCTACTGGTGACATCATCAAATCATTGCAATAGAATTGTCAAACAGGATTTCCCTCTCATTAAAACCATGCTGGCTCTGTCTAATCTTGCTATGATTTTCTCAGTGCATTATTCTGACTTTCTTAATAATGGGGAACGGAGGCCAGGAATAATGCTGGAGTAACTCACCTCTTGACTCTTCAAAACCTGTCCACCATCTACAAGGCAATAATCAGGAATGTGATGGAATATTCTCCACTTGTCTGGGTGGGTGCAGCTCCAACAACACTCAAGAAGCCTGACACCATCCAGGACAAACCCAGCCTGCTTGCCTGGCACCACATTTACAAACATCCACTCCCTCCACCACTGATGCTCAGTAGCAGCAGTGTGTACTATCTACAGGATGCGCTGCAGCAATTCACCAAAGATCCTTAGACAGCACCTTCCAAATCCATGACCACTTCCATTTAGAAGGACAAGGGCAGCAGATGCATGGGGAACACCATCACCTGCAAGTTTCCCTCCAAGTTACTCACCATCCTGACTTGGAAATATATCGCCGTTCCCCCCACAGTCACTGGGTCAAAGTCCTGGAATTCCCAACCCACAGCAAGCGAACTGCAGCAATTCCACAAGGCAGCTCGCCACCATCTGCTGAAGGGCAACTAGGGATAGGCAATGAATGATGGCCAGCCAGTGATGCCCATGTCCCATGAGTAAATAAGAAAAAACTTCCATTATAGCTTCATCTTCAATAGGGGAGATCTCACGATTACAGATTCTCCTGTGTAGACTGGAGGTGTCTCCTTTTCACATTTTGTTTTTGGCTTGAGTGGCGCACTGGGAAGTCAACTGATAAAAATGAATCATTTGTCATTCTGTGTGGAGAGATAATGAGCTGCATGTCACCCAGCAGCAGCTTCTGGTTAAGAAGACAGTGACTGTAGTGTGAGTTGTCATTATCGGAGCGTTATATAGAAAGTTCACATTCACTGCAGACTTGACTGTTCAGCTGCCAAATTGCACAAATTATTGAGTAGGTCATCACGAGGGGAGTTGGCTCATATCACTGCAGAATGTGGGTGACATTGCCTGTTGCTGTTTGTTTGATACACTCTAGGTTTGCCAACTGTCCTGCTTCTCCCTGGAGTCCAGAAGAATTGCAAATTACCCACCCAGCCACTGGCAGCAAACTGAAAAGCAAATGAAAAATCATTGTTAAATAAACATGTTTGTCTCAGTTACCAAAGTATTGGAGGTGGAAACACAGCTGGTTTGGCTGTCAGTCAACAATCATCCAATCAGGTCGTGAAGAATTTGATCTCTTTCCAATCAGCATCTGAAGGCAGAGCGATGCAGAGATGGACACGCCAATGGCAGGGTGTTTGTGGCAATTGGAAGTTATTTGATGAAACCGGAGTTGGCCACCTTAGCGGGTATCTTAAACAATTTGCTTTCTGTCCTCAGTGAGAGGAAGGTCCAGTGAATGGAGGATCCTGGGAAGGAGGTTGAGGTATAGGGGTTGGGGAACATGGCGGGGACAATGTTAAATTGCAGCACACACAAACTGTCACTATCACTTGAGCTGAGAAGCGTACCTAGGTTTCAGTTCTCCAGTCCCCGGACAGGGAACTAAGCTGGTTATGACTTGTTGTCCTCTCCTTTATAGAGGCTGGTACTGATGAACATGCCGGTGAGCGAGGAGAAAACTGTCCACTTCACCTCTACCCTCATGGGCCTTATCCGGACTGCACTTCATATCAAGCTTGCGAAAGGTAAGGGGAATGTTAGGGTGACCGGCGTGCTAAATTGCCCCATGGTGTCACTGGGACCAGCAGAGTAAATAAGAGGTGTTACAGGGATAGGGCCGAGGTGGAATTGTTGCCAGTGTAGGCTCAGTAGGCCTTCTTCCGCATTATAGCGGTTCTATGAATATTCAGTCCTGATACCACATCAGGCAGTGCAAAAACTTTCTCTACTGGCATTGCCACAACAACAGTAGTTTTCATTTACATAGCATGGGTGGCACAGTGGTCAGCAATGTTGCCGCACAGCTCCAGGGGCCTGGGTTCAATTCCTACCTTGGGTGGCTATTTGTGTGGAGTTTGCACATTCTCCCTGTGTCTTACAAGGGTTTCCTCCGAGTGCTCCGGTTTCCTCCCACCATCCAAAGATGTGCAGGGTTGGTTGAGTGGTCATGCTAAATTGCCCTTTAGTGTCCCAAGGTGTATAGGTCAGGGGGATTAGCAGGATAAAATACGTGGGGTTACGTGATAGGTGGGATGCTCTGTTGAAAAGTCAGTGCATACTCGATGGGCTGAATGGCCTCCTTCCACGCTGTCGGGTTTCTATGATTCTTTCATGTAATAAAACGTCCTTAGCTGAAACAAAATGTTAAGCTATATCAGGACAAGTGATCGAAAACTCAGTCAAAGTGGTAACTTTTAAAGAGACGGTGAGGTTTAGGGAGGGAATTCTTTGGGGCCTAGCAGCTGAAGGCACAGCCACCAATGTGGAGCCATTATGATCAGGAATGTACAAGAGGCCAGAATATGAGGAGTGTGGTTATCTCAGAGGGACGTGGGGCTTGAGGAGACTGGCAGAGGTAAGACCATGGAGAGATTTGAAAACATGTTGAAATCTGAATCATATTTAAAATTAAGGTGATGCCTGACCATGAGTGGGTGTGGGTCAGTGAGCACAATGCTGGGTGACCAGAATTTAGTGTAAATTAGGGTACATCAGAGTTCTGGCTGACCTTGAGGAACTGCATTGTTACTGGAATAATCACATTTGGAGGTGAAAAGGGCAGAGATGAGGATTTCAGCAACGCAGGACAGAACTGCGTGACATGTAAAGGTGGAATTTATTTACTCTCAGTTACAACCAGTTTAATGACTACAGTCTTGTAGGGGTGATATGCTGGCCAATCCAGAGCCCTGATGTGTGTGGCTTCAGCTGATGCTTAACTGGCCTCTGAACTGTTAATGAGATGCAAAGATTTCCACACATCCAAAGAATGGCATTCCTCAACTTTCTAACAATAGCTCAAGATTTAATCTGCAGTTTGTGTGAAAGCAGCAGGTTTGAAAAGCTGGAAACATAGGAACAGATGTCAACTATTCAGCTTCTCAAACCCATTCCATATTTAATTCTATTATGACCCATCAGAATCTTAACTCCAACAACCCACCTTAGTTCCACATGACTAATATCTTTTCCCCATTTCATAATATTTTCAATGTCCTCACTATTTGGCAGGTTCAAGAGGGAACAATCTATATATTATCTTGCTGTCAAGGAGACATCTGTCCACTGACCAGTTCCCTGTCTCTCACAAAGACTTCTGTATAGTGATTGTGTCTCTCAGTCTCCTCTCTCTGTCTCAGGAATATATCTGTACCTGAGTGATATCTCAATTCCCCTCTCTGTCAGAGAGAGATACCTATACATTGACTGGTACATCTCAGTCCCCTCCCTCTGAGGGAGATCTCTGTACACTGACTGGTATCTCTCAATTCCCTCTCTCAGTGAGATATCTATATATTGACTGGTGTGGCTCAGTCCCCTCTCTCCAGTGTACAGGAGATACCTGTACACTGAATGGTGTCTCACAGTGTCCTCTCTCTCAGGGAGATATCTGTGCACTGACTAGTGGTCTCTCAGTCCCCTCTCTCTCTACCTCAGGGTGTGTCCTATGTTGAGATGTCATTCTAGGATAAACTGTCTTTCAGGTGGAGCGGACAAGCAGCAGTTAGATGCTGAGCTTCGAAAGGAAATCATGACTATTTGGCCTCACCTCTCACAGAAGACACTGGACCTCCTGGTTCCCATACACATGCGTAAGTGAAGCATATCCTGCATGAATATCCTTTGCCAAGGTACAATTTCCTTTTGCATCTCGGTCAGGCGTCGGCAACCTGTCAGAAGTGGCGTGCGGAGTCTTTGTTTATTCACTCTAATTTAAGATTTTGCATCTCTGTGATGCATTTCGATTACATTTCTATGTATAAATACCCTCATCTTATCAGTTCCTCTCCCAATCCTGTGTTCTTCAATCCCAGGAATTCCTCTCCCAATTCCAAGTCCCTCAATCCCAGGGAGCTCCTCTCCCAATCCCAAGTTCCTCAATCCCAGTGTCCCCTCTCCCAATCCCGAGTCCCTCAATCCCAGGAACCCCTCTCCAATCCCGAGTTCCTCAATCCCAGTGTCCCCTCTCCCAACCCCGAGTTCCTCAATCCCTTCACCCTCCTCATGCAATCTCCAGTTCCTCAATCCCGGGGAACTCCTCCCCAATCCTGAATCTCTCAATGCCACCCCCCCCGCCCCCGCCACCGCCTCCCCCTATGCTCTGTCAATTCTGAGCTCTATAGACTGAATGGGCTTCCTGATTTTAATCTAATTTTACACTTATTCAGGCCCTTTCACCTCTGTAGGGCCATGGCTGAGTTTGAAAAATTCTACATTTACTAAGAACCAGGAATCTGCCTAATGTGTGGTACTGCTTAACGTGCACACTCACTGAGCTACGTAATGTACAGTTTATCTCTGATTCTGTGTACGTGGCCTCAGCAAAAATGAACATCTCCTGTTCTTTAGCCACAGATCTTACAATTGGAAAAATCTACGCTGCTATGATGATCATGGATTACTACAAACAGAGTAAAACAAAAAAATACCAACAACTACAGGAGGAGCAGGTACGGACCCTGGGGGGAATACAGACTGCAGCAAACTACACCAGCAAGCAGCAACGTATAGAGACTGCAGAGAGTCAAAGACAATGATGGAATTGGGATGGATTGGGGATTGAGATGGGGATTTGGATGAAAGGGGATTGGGAAACAGATTTGGATGGGAATTAGTTTAGAATGGGATTGGGAAGGGGAAGGGGATTGCTATGCGGATTGGGAATGTGCATGGAATGGGATTGGGAAGGAGATTGAGATTTCGATGGAATGGGATTGGGATCGGTATTTGGATTGAAGACATGGCTTGTGGCCATTCTGTTGATCGTGAATAGCAATTGCTACACTTTGGTCAGACTCTGAGCAATTCTTCCCCTGCCCGTTTGCGAACAGCAGAGTTTGGATGCACAATGTGCGGCATTTAATCACATGATGCTGGAGCTTTTACCCCTTTGTTTACCCCACTGACAAATCACTGAACACATAGAGACACGGGCAGATTGTAACTTTAACTGGCATAACTGAGACCAGCGTCTACAATGTCATATACACAAGGCAGAAGGTTGAATGGGGTTCATGTGGGGTATAAACAGCAAGCAGTTTGAGAAAAGGTTGTTCCTGTGCTGTGAACTCTGCTTTTTAGGGAATAAGACAGTGTGAGAATGACAGCAATTTCTTTCTCTGCAGAGTCGAACCCCGATGTTCCAGCGAATGGAAGCATCCTCTCTGCCTCCACAGATTATTTCCAGTGGCAAGGCAATGTCTTTCCTACAGCCACACATGGGGCCTGACATGTAAGTTTCACATCATTGCTGAGTTCCAAAGCATCAAGGCTGTAAATATTGACACCCCCCCCAACCCCGCCACTGCACCTCCACACACAACTCCACTCGCTCACTCATTCACAACCCTCCCTCACTCAGTCCTGACCCTCCCAACCCTCACTCACTCCTGACCTTCCCCCCTCACTCATTCCTGACCTTGTTCTGATCTTCACTCACTCCTGACCCTCCCCCTCCCTCACACACTCTTGACCCTCCCCGCCATCACTCACTCCTGACCCTCCCCCTCCCTCACTCACTCCTGACCCTCCCCCTCCCTCACTCACTCCTGACCTTCCCCCTCCCTCACTCATTCCTCACCTTGTTCCATCCCTCTCTCACTCCTGACCCTCCCCCTCCCTCACTCATTCCTGACCCTCTGCCTCCCTCACTCACTCCTGACTTTCCCTCTCCCTCACTCACTCCTGAACTTCCCCCTCCCTCACTCATTCCTGACCTTGTTCCGTCCCTACCTGCTGCTCCTATCTGTTGGGTCTTTTCTTGGTCTGTTGGGTGTATTCAGTGTTGCTGGAGTCCTGGTTTGAAGTCTTCTCTTTAAGAGATCTCTCTTATGAATGCTGACACCCTTCGTCAGAATAAAAAAAGTTACACATAGTGTACCATCCACCTAAACCCTATAATAATGCCAACCGCTGTATTGCCAGCATACCTTTCTGGCTAGCACTCTGAGTCACAAAGTTGTGTCTTCAAATCCCACTCCCAAGACTTAAGCACATCGTCCAGGCTGAGACTCCAGTGCAGTATTGAGGGAGTGCTGCACTGTTAGAAGTGCTGTCTCGTGGCTGAAACATCAAACAGAGGCCCATCTGTCCTCCTAAGTAAATGTAAAAGATCCTGTGACGTTTCTCAAAGAACAACAAGTGTCTGCTCCTTGGGGAGTCCAGCAGTGTCTCCCAACAGGTCAGCTGGTCATTACCACGTTGTTGTTTGTGGGATCTTGCTGCGCATAAATTGGCTGTTGTATTTCCTGGAACAGTGAGTACACTTTTAAAGAGGTCTTTCACTGGCTGTGAAGTGATTTGGGACTGTGAAAGATATTAAATAAATGTATGTTCTTTCTTTCATTCTAATACCCTCACAGGGATAATAGGAGTGAGTTTGCCCCCTTGGTGTCCTTACCCTCATCAACCATGTTCCAGAACAGCAGGACATCAGCAAGTCAAGCACATGAATTCCGTAGCCGACGACTAAAGGTATGGAGCCAGCTTCCAGTTGAGTCCTAGGTCAAAGCAGATAAAGTTTTGCAAAGTCCAGGAAATGTTTTGGAGCCACACAATTTATATTATTCCATATGACCTTAAGAATACAACATTGTGATAGTGAGGGTGTTGGGGTGAAGATCCTGAACAAAATAGGAAGACGGTTGAAACATTGGCAAGGACGAGCAGAGATTCCCAGGGCGTGCGCAGATTCCCAGGATCTACGCAGATAAACAGAACATGGGACAGATACAAATTACCGGTGTGTGTAAAATGATTAAACATTAATGTAAATAAACTAAATCTAATCTTTAGTTCCAGTTCCATGGTCGCAGCTCGGGCCTTGCACGCTTGCTTCGACTGGCATGTGCGTGGTTCAGATTTTTTACCTTGGTCATGCATATGTAAATTAAAACATTGTGAATTTGTTGTGAAATATGTACATATTCTGATTTTGTATAGAATCTGATTTTATGCACAGAAATATTAGTTATTGAGAAAAAGAGAGGTTGGCTGTGGTGATCAACAAGGGTAGTTTCCAACTTTACACAGGGTTTTCCCATTATAAATATTTACATAAAGATTTTCAATGATAACTTGACTAGAAATGATAGTCAGGAAGCGTAATACATATACAAGACCTATAAATATAATATCTAGTTATCTTATTAATGAGTTCTATTTTGCACTAATTAGACTGTAGGTCTTTTTGATTTGTTATACATAGGAACTAGAAAAAGGCAAGCTGGAGTATCCTCACAACAGTCATTACCTCCCCATTGAAACCCAAGGACGGGCAGTGTCCATGCCCCGACTGGAGATTGAGTCTGAGGTAAATCTTGTTTGCTCTGTCTTTATCTAAGCCAATGTCTGTGTGTCCTGTTCCAGTTTCTACAGATACGTAAAGGGATTTTTCCAAACCTCTTGCCTCAACCCCTATACTATGAAATTCATCAACTGCTTTGTCTCTGGGGATACCATCTCTCCCTATACGGGAACCTAGGAATTAGACACAGAAGAAGGCAAATTCAGCCATTTGAGCCTGCTCCGCCATCCAGTCAAATCATGGCTGACCTCTCTGCCTGGTCTCATCCACCTCCCCACTTGTTCCCTACGTACCTTTGATCGGCACAGTAGCACAGTGAGGCATTTCTGCCTCACAGCACGAGGCGCCTGGATTCGATTCTTGGGTTGGGTCACTGTCTGTGCATTCTCCCCATATCTGCAAGGGTTTCCTCCAGCTATTCCGGTTTCCTCCCCACAGTCCAAAGATGTGTGGGTTGGTTGACTGGCCATGCTAAATTGACCCTAGTGTCAGCGGGACTAGCAGGGTAAATATGAGGGGTTACAGGAATAGGGCCTGAGTGGGATTATGGTCAGTGCAGACTTGATGGGCTGAATGGCCTCCTTCTGCACAATAGGGATTCCATGATTCTTTACCCCTTCTTTTATTAGAAATATATTTGTCTCTTTCTTGAAACCGTTCAACCATTTAGACTCCACCGCACTATGAGCCAGTGAGTTTCAGATTCACCTCACTCTTCGAGAAGTAATTCCTCTTCATCTCATTTTTAAATCTACCGCCTCTCAACCTACACCTGTGACCCCTTGTTCTAGATTGCCCCATAAGAGGAAATATTTGGCCTACATTTACTCTATCAATCCCTTTTAAAATTTTATATACCTCAATCAGATCCCCTTGCATCCTTCTAAACTCCATCGAGCCCAAACTGTTTAATCTCTCCTCATACGTCAACCCCTTCATCCCCAGAATCAATCTGGTTAACCTCCTCTGAACTGCCTCCAATGCCATCACATCCTTCCACAAATAAGGAGACCATAACTGCGCACAATACTCCAGATGTATACTCCAACACCCTATCCAATTGCAGCAACTCCTCTCTATTTTCATACTCCAGTCCTTTTGCAGTAAATGCCATTTGCCATTTTATTACAGTTTTCCCTACTCTCTCTTCATAATTCTAACTATTATAATTTTACCAAATACTATCTACATTCTCCTTTGCCTTATCCACTCCAGTGGAAAAAAATCCCAGTGTCCCTTAGCTTCCCTTCCCAGTCCAGGGATTGCCCTGGTTAATCTGTGCTCTCAGTGCTTTTATTGCCCGTTTTACGTTTACTCAAAACCAATATTTGCTGTTGACCAGTCATTATTTCTCCACTCTTGCACTCTGTGCTCCTGTGTGTAAAACCCAGAACTTCAATGACCATTTGTAATGGCATTCTGACTGAATCCCTTCCCCTCTCTCTCATCACCCTCATAACACAGTTAGGATACAGGGGAAGTGGCGGAAGGAGTTGGGGGGGCGGTGGATCCCGGTCAGAATCAAAAGGTACTGTGCACCCAAATTATAAACATACTGGTTATTAAAATGCCTTGTGTTAGCACTGAAATGATAGATGTACAGCTATGAAGTAGCATCTGTTACTCACTCACCCGACTCAAGGATTGTATATTTCTTCCTCCCATGACCTGACAGTCAACCGAAGACACAAGTTCAATGAAACGCTCGTTCTCCACGTACGCAGGGCACCATTCCAGTGGCAGCTGGCTCAATGAGTACTCTCTAGAGAGAGCTGGCCCAGAGGACTTCTACCAAAGACAGGGCCGCAGACCCGGCAGGTCATCCACCAGGTCTTCAGCTACAGGTAACCACTGAGGCTGTGTGGGGGCAGTAATGTTGCTGGGTCTGGAGATGTTAAATTGCAACACTGATACTCCCTCAGCTGGTACGGCAGGGAAATGGCTGAATTGCAGTCAGGGCTCACCTTCCTGTGCTGATAGTTATTGAGACCTGTTTCCAGTCCCTGGGCTGCCCATGTCAGTCTCACTCATTTAGCTGCTTTGGGATTACACAATGAACCACTGAAGTTGCAAGTGGATGATACAACGATGGACAATAGGTTCAATGGGGATTGAGTTTTTCTTTGGTCAATAATTTCACTTGAGGCCTTCCTAAATAACAGGAAAGGAACGCAAGCTAACAATGACCATGATTAGGTTCGAAAGGGAGATGGATGAACCATGAACTAAAACTTTAAATGTGGATAAGGCTGCCATTGGACAGATGAGGCTCAAACTGATCACAATAGACCGAGCAGCCCTATTGATGGATAAAATTACAAATGAACAGGAGGTATTTAAACTAAAGCTTGATCGAGTAAAGAACCTATACATACCTTGAAAAGGCAAGAACTCTAATTAAACAACTTTGGTCAATAATGGCAATGAAATATTAATAAAGCCAGAAATAAGACTTGGATGAAGGAAAAGACAGAAGAGATACAAAGATATGAAAAGGGAGCAAGAATGGTGAAAATGGAATACAAGAAAAAACTTGCAAGGAAAAATATCCAGGATAAGACTGTAGATTAGCAAGTATACTAAAGCAGAGGATTGATAAGGACAATGAGGATTGTTGAACTACAGGTGCAAGTGAAATTGTTCCAAAAATCCCTACAAAACAACACCTTCTGGCCACTGTTAGTCAGACTTGCCCTTGTCTGTTTACTATCACCCATACTATGCACTGCAAATGCTGTGTGTGGGATATGGAAACGGCACTGCGTACTCTCCAGCACATCTGAGACCTGAGAGAAGAGGACAAGCAACTCTTTGCATTTCACCAATCAGTTTGAAGGTTTGTGAAATGATCGATGCAAGGACTGAGAAGGTGGATAAATTAGAATCAGTGAGTTCAATGTCAGATCAGGTACAGAAAGAAAAAGAAAGGGAAGTACGATTTGATTATGAGAGAGAAAAATTGAAATAGAAAAAGTTTAAAATTATTTATTGAATGGTTAATATCCCAAACCACAATTAGGAATGAGATTATGCAATTATAATAATTTTCAGGGCCAGATTGGCAATAATTAGCAAGTATTATGCTGTTATAAAGGTACTTGGGTCTGAAGTGATTGAACTTTCTGTGTGTGTTTAGTCCATATTTTTCATTGTGCATATACTGCAATTTCCGCTCTTCACAACACGCACTGAGGATAAAGTACGAGAGATCCGTTTTAAGGTTACGTGTTGTCTCGTGAAAAGATCTCGAGTCTTTGATGGTTGAACAATAACTTTTTATGAATAACACATACATGTAAAGAATACAGTCCTGTCTAGGTGTGAGCTGATGCTGGCTTCTACCAGATGAACTACCACAAGCTACATGTGACTCTGTGCATCATAATATGAGCAGTATGTTAACCCTTACTGTGCTAAACATCATAATACTACGCCTCCCCAAGTGTTTACCCAACAGCATTTGCAGTAATATTTACATGCAACCCCTTCTCCCCTTCCCAAGTCTCTGACTTTACAGTTTTAGGTAGTCTTGGAGCTTTACAATTAGAACATAGAACACTACAGCACAAACAGGCCCTTCGGCCCACAAGTTGCGCCGATCACATCTATACCTACCAAGCCATAGAACTATCTGTAACTTCCAATGCCATTAGATCCCATATACTCATCCAGAAGTCTTTTAAAAGACCCCAGCGAGTTCGCCTCTACCACCACTGACGGCAGCTGATTCCACTCACTCACCACCCTCTGAATGAAAAACTTACCCCTAACATCTCCTCTGTACTTGCTTCCCAGCACCTTAAACCTGTATCCTCTCGTAGCGACCATTTCAGCCCTGGGAAATAGCCTCCGAGGATCCACCCTATCTATTCCTCTCAACATTTTATAAACCTCTATGAGGTCGCCTCTCAACCTTCATCTCTCCAGGGAGAAGAGACCTAGCTCCCTCAATCTATCAATTCTTCCAGATTTCATTCTTTTCGAGTTTGAAGAGTGGTGGTCTTGGCTATTTTGGACGAACTTTGTTGACCTGGAGTTGAAGTTGTAGCACTTGGTATTTCAAACACCTAGGTGTCAACATTGGGTTCATTTCTTGCACTCCTTCGTATTCTATTTTTCTTTCTTAATAACCTGTCTCATGGGCTTATCCCTCTCCTTCTGGAGGGAATGTTTGCCTCACTAATTCATAGAATAGGATCTGGTTTTCTTTTTTGATATAGTTCCTGGAAATTAAGTTTGTGTGTTCCTCATCCTTGAGCTCAGCCTGCAGTTTGGCTGCCAGTGCTACACTTTGTTTCTTCATGGGCACTTGTGCCTCCCTATGTTTTGTCTTGGTGAGTTGGTGGTTACTCCTCTCCTACTCCAAGATTGACTTCACGTTGTATGTGTGATCTTGAAGGTACAGGATCGTTACTGTAGTTTTTCTTGATTTTGTGACAGCAACTGTTTGACTCTGAAGTTCAAGATATATAGGATTCAGTCCTGACCAGATGCTACTTCATGCCAACTTCTGCCAGACTCACTACTATACTCTACTACTCCCATGTCATTCTCTAATGTGGACGGCACAGTTTTCCTCATCCCAACCTCAATCTCTGCCGTCCCAAAAACCCAAATACTACACAACACCCATGGGCCTGGTCTGGCCTTCCATTTGTCTTAATTAGCCTGGCAGTATGGATTTACCACCCATCAGCTATTTTCAATAGAGGGGAATACAGATTTCTTTTTTAAATAGTGCTTCAACGACTGTTTCGTTTTGTTTCCACGCCTGTCAGGATTTGCCACCTGCTGCGGTTATGGAGCTGTTGTAAACCCTCAGCCAAAAATCCTTTGGATGATTTGCTTTGGCCAGCTGCTTGGAGAATTGAACTGAAGCTTTGACTTCTCTCCAGATTTTTCTTTTCATTCTCACATTGTCACCACACTCCGGATTTGGGTCACAGATTTCTTCAAAGCGTGCACAGTTAAATGGTTTGTCTGAAAATAGTGCTTATTATTTTGTTAAATTTCAAAGCTTTTTTCGGCCTTTTTTTGGAGTTGGCTCATCATTTTGTGATCTGGCCAGGCCTTTGACTCTGCTTTTGACCGGGTCTCACAACAGATCTCCAAATGTTCTGCTCGAATTCTCTTGCGCTGCACAATGGATCTGTCTTCTGTCCCTCAGGCTCCCCATCTCAAATGGAGTTTTTTAGTTGATTTCCAGCTGTGTGTACAAAATCTTCAGGTTGTGTGCACTTTCCCCAGGTCAGACCGTAGTTTCTTTACTCATTTATTGTTAGGAATTTTGGAGTCCTTCACCTGCTGTCGCCATTTGGAAGGTTGCATGTTGTCTCATGAAAAAGTCTTGAGGCTTGTATGACTGATTATTTATGACACATTATACATACAGGATCCTGCAGACACCTACCAGACTCACCCACTGCACTCTTCTACACCCACGTGGAATAGGCGGGAATGTCTTATCGGGAAAGGTTGGGGAGTATACAGCCACTGGAATTTAGAAGCATAAGAGGTGACTTGCTTGAAACCCTTAAGATCCTGAGGGGTATTGACAGGGTGGATGTGGAGTGGACGTTTCTTCTTGTTGGACTATCTAGAACAAGAGATCACCATTTAAAAATAAGGGGACCATAATTTAAGACAGATTTTTTTCTCTCAGTGGATAGTGAGTCTCGAGAACCCTGTTCCTCAAAAGACAATGGAAGCAGAGTCTTTGATTATTTTTAAGGCAGAGGTGGATAGATTCTTGATTAACAAGGAGGTGAAAGGTTATGGGGAGTCAGCAGGAATGTGGGGTTGAAGTTGCAATCAGATCAGCGGTGGATCAGGCTCAAGGGGCCCAGTGGTCTACTCTTGCTCCTAATTCGTTTGTTCCTATGCATACTCATATGGACCCTCTACACCATCCACAGGCATTCCTCTATCCACCACATTAATGACCTCTTTTTAAAAATGTAAACATGTTATTTAAACATCTCTGACCCTTTTGAAATTCATGATGACTCTTCAGTGGCCCAGGGCTGGACTAGTAATCCAGAGGCCCAGGCTAAATTTCTAGGGTCATGGTTTCAAATCCCAACATGACAGCTGTTCAACTTAAATTCAATGAATAAAATCTTGAGTTGGAAGCCAATCTCAGTGATGGCGACCATGAAACCATTTATTGGACGGCACAGGAGCACAGTGTTAGCACTGCTGCTTCACAGCCCCAGACACCGGCATGGGTCACTGTCTGTGTGGAGTTTGCACATTCTCCTTGTGTCTGCATGGGTTTCCTCCAGGTGCTCCGGTTTCCTCCCACAGTCCAAAGATGTGCGGGTTAGGTTGATTGGCCATCCTAAAATTTCCCTTAGTGTCCTGAGATGCATAGGTTAGAGGGAGTAGTGGGTAAATATGTAGGGATATGGAGATAGGGCCTAGGTGGGATTGTGGTCGGTGCAGACTCGATGGGCCGAATGGCCTCTTTCTGTAATGTAGGGTTTCTATGATTTCTATTCTATGAAACTATCATTGATTGTGACCCAAACCCACCTGGTTCCCTAATGTCCTTTAGGGAAGGAAATCTACTGTCGTTATCTGATCTGGCCTACATGTGACTCCAGACCCACAGCAATGGGGTCAGCCGTCAATTGCTCTCTGAAATGGCCAAGCAAGACATCCAGTTCAAAAACAAGTAGGGATTTGCAACAAATGCTGACCTTATCAGTGGCATCCACACCCCGTGAAAGAATTTAAAAATCCTCCCCTTGTGTTTTCCATCTATCTATAAGATGTGTTAGATTTCGAGCCCACACCAGTTTTTATTTAATTGCGCAGGGTGCAGTAATGCTGTGCGATCTTCTGCTTTGGCAGTTCTTGCACGTCTTTGATATAGACAGCCCGAAAGCATGCGTTGCTGAAATAAGTGAATTTATCCACAGCTGAGAGGTACAGATTATGGACTGAAAGCTTATGATCGAGCTTGGGCTTTCTGTGAATAGACTGGTACATTACTTCAAGTTCTCTTCATAGTGTCATAAGGCCCAGATTGTCGCATGGAGAATAGGTCCATGCTACATTGCATGTCCAGCTATGAATCAAAAATACACTCTGGTACACTATCACCTGAATATAGGAAATCACAAAGTATGCCCTTGGAGACTTTGGTTTTTGCCAGGAGTTGTGTCTGATTGAGCAACTTCCCATCCATGTTAGATTTAGTTTCTATGCCAAGATCATTATCACAGAAGGCAGCAGAGAGTATGGTGGAGAGAGTTGGCGCTAGCACGTAGCCCTGTTTAACTCCTTTAGTAACTGGGAATGGGTCAGAAGACTCACCATCATCCAGGCGGCATGTCATCTTGGAGTGCGAGGTCATGCACTTTGGATCGAAGAAAGAGAAAGCAGAATAATTTCTATGTGCTGAGATGCTAGGAACTGGGAAGAAACAAAGAGATTTTAGGCTCCAAGTATTGAAAGTTAATGGACAGGTACAAAACAGATTGAATAAGGCCAATGAATGTTGGTCTGGATATCAAGAGGAATGGAATACGAAGGAATTCTGTTCCGGTTGTAGAAAGCTCGGCTTTGTCTGGACGTGGAACATTTCTTCAATTCAGGACGCCATACTTCAGGAAGGACATATTGAC
This sequence comes from Carcharhinus amblyrhynchos, assembly GCF_965287045.1. NCBI lineage: Eukaryota > Metazoa > Chordata > Chondrichthyes > Carcharhiniformes > Carcharhinidae > Carcharhinus > Carcharhinus amblyrhynchos. Next base: position 86,558,440 of record NC_137332.1, on the reverse strand, counting down.
AATGGAGAGAGTGTAGCACAGGTTCTCCACAATGATACCAGCATTGAAAGGGTTAAATTATCAAGACCTGTTTTATTACGTAAGGTTGCATTCCCTTGTCTTTAGATAGTTCAATGGTGATCTAATTGCTCAGATAATAAAATAGATAGAAAGAAACAGTTTCCTCTTCTGGGGAATCCAAAACAAGGTGGGGGTGGGGTGTACATAACCTTAATAAAAGAGCTTGGCTATTCCAAGGTAAAACCAGGAAGCACTTCTACATACATACCTTGTGGAAATGGGAAACTCCCTCCCCCCCAAAAATTGTGGTCATTTGAAAATGTCATGACTGAGAAGACTTGAGTTTTATTAGTAAGATTATCAAAGGATATGGGACAAATGTGGGCATAGGAGACTGAGACACAGATCAGCCATAATTAACATCTACTGGAAGAATTCTATGGACAAAGGCATAGGGAGCTTTATGCTTAATGCATCTACAGTTTCTGTATCTGTTTCTTTTTTCTTACCAGGAGAGTTGTCTATCTAAAGTCCCATTATTTTCTCCATTAACATCATCTTTCGTGCATTGAAACCATTACATTCCACATCACTTTATTTTAAGCTCCCAAACACCCCCAATGTTTTGTTTTCTCACTTGACTGTGAAAATAGATGAAGTACTAATCTAACAATTTATCACTTCCTTGTTGTCCAATTGTTCCGCCTTACTCTTAAACTGTTACATTTAGCTTTGGTATTCTTGCATTTTTTTAGTTTATTCAGTTTTTCCAGCATGTCAGATTTCAATTTCACCTTACATTTCTTTTGTTTGTTACTATCTCTTAACTGATTTGTTGATCATAACTGCACAATTAAAGCTCTTGCATTTCAGTGTTACGTACTGTTATATCCCAAATACTGCTTCGAAAATTTTATACTATTGTGCATGATGTATCCATTAATCCAATCCGATGTAGTTATTTTATATTGCTTCAAATCATATCACGTTACATTTATTATCTTGGTTTGTAACTCTCTCTCCCTCTCAAACCAAGCTTCTAAATTCAGTCAGGCAACACAACAGCTCAGTGACTATCACTGTTTGCTGTGCAGATACATGGATTTGGGCCAGTGTCTGTGGAAGTTTGCGCGTTCTCCCTGTGCTTGCGTGGGTTTTCTCCGGGTGCTCCGGTTTTCTCCCACACCCCAAAGATGCGCTCTTAGGCTAGTTGGTGTAACAAATTGTCCCTAAACCTGGTTTCCAATGTGGAGTGCCATTAGGGTAGACAAGAGTCATGGGTGGAAGAGGGGATTCACAATGTTGAAATGGCGGCGCGGGCTCGTTGGGCCGAAGGGCCTGTTTCCCGTGCTGTGTTGTTCTTTGTTCTTTGTGATCACTATTTGCAAGATGTTCCCACACAGTTAAATTGATAACGAGCCACAGTTTGTTACTCAGCATTAAACCTTTTATGGTTTGTTAGCATGCCAGTCCCAAAAACTACCTGCAATATTTTTGACAAATTGTTGCCTTTACCAGGCTAGATGGAAATTAGTGGGATTATTGCTGTCCTTTATCTCCTATTTTGACCTGGCTGGGTTTAATGTACTAATTCGGTTTGATTGAGCTAGCTTTGTCCTGTGTGTTTATTACCATCACTATCACAACTTTGGTGAAATGAAATATGTTTATGAAGTATTCTCAGGGATGTGTTTTGCCCTCTCGCAGGAATGCGTGACATCCCATATGCAGACAGTCTGGAGAGAGGGCGTTCCAGGGAAAGGAAGCATTTGCTGTCACCTGACAGATCTCTGTGCAACTCAGCAGAGTGTCCGCAGCAGCAGTCCCGGGATGAGAGACTATCTCGGTCCCCAAGTTTGGGTCATTCGCACAACCACCGGGGACAGGTAGGCCCCAAGCTTGTCCTCTTATCTGGCAGTTTCTGTGGGGAGCAGAAAGCTGGATTCTTTGATTCAAGGGTGGTGGAACTGATGTTTGCTGTGCATCAGATCTAAATCCAACTAGCAGCGAGTCAGACATGGACTAGTCAAGAGTTAAACATTGCATTTTTCCAGTCTAGGTCTGGGTGATAGTGACAGAGTGGAATCTTCTCTGGCTACGTGAGATATGGGGTAAATTAGACAGCACAGACCTCGCTTCAACTTTGAGGTATGCTCAGTTCAAGTCTGAACTGAGGGGCGACTCTCCCAGCCCACTGCACGGGGATACTTAAGCAGAGGCTGTGTAATGGCTTTCCCAAGGCCTTCGCTCATCTCTGGCCACCGGAATTCCAGTGTCGGAAATCGGCACAGAGCTGACAACACCAGGATTCTAACGCTCACTTAAATCTGATTAGCAGGCCCAGGACTGAAGCCTGCAGACCCACTAGCCTCTCCCCTGCCCCCCCACATCCCCATCCCCATCCCCATCCACTCCCTTCCCCACCAGGAGTGTTGCACTCCAAGGCTTACAATAGCTACCCACTAGCAGGAAGCTAGCGGCACAACCATCTGGACTGAAGGGCGGGGGGGTGGGGGGGTGCCATGGAGGGTGGGTGTAAGGTGGGGGAGGGTGCCCCTTGGGCTTTGCCAGTCTAGCAATACCAGCCTGGCCCCCTGGCATCAGGCAATGCTAAGGGGGGTAGGGCCAGATGGGGCAGGGCCTCTGGGGAGGAGATCGGTGGAATTTGGGGGTCCTGCTGCCACTCTGCATTCGGCAGTGATAGAGGGAGGGAGCCCAGTGATAAGGGCTAGCCATCGGGGAGCGGGTGATCGGCCTATAGGAACGGCCATGGCTGCAGTGGGGAGGGTGGGGATCAAGGTGGTCTGGGTTGGGGGGGGAGTGGTGTCGGGGCTGGCCTATAGATTGGGGGCACGGGAGGATCAGAGGGACAGTGATGCAGGTTGCAGGAGGCTGGTCAATGATCGAGCTGGCCAGTGATTGGGAGGCCAGCAATGCGGGCCTACTGCGAATTCACCAATCTCAGTGCTGACAGATGCACAGCGGCCTGCTCAGTGCTGTGCTGCTGGTCTCTCCAGAGGGGATAGGCATCCCCCACAGATCTGAAAAATCCGGTGGGAGTTACTCCAGTTTTTACACGAATTCAACACCTTTGGGAAACACCCAAAGGTGTTGAATTTATAGCAGGTTTATAGCAGGAGGACTTTCGAACCATTGTGTTTGTGCTGATCGAAAAAGAGCAATCGTAAATCTGTCTTCCCTGATTGGGATTGTGATGGACAAGCCCTGACTGACGTTCCCAGATTGACATTCCCTGACTGACATTCCCTGACTGACACTCCCTGACTGACATTCCCAGATTGACATTCCCTGACTGACATTCCCTGACTGACATTCCCTGACAGACACTCCCTGACAGACATTCCCAGATTGACATTCCCTGACTGACATTCCCTGACAGACACTCCCTGACAGACATTCCCAGATTGACATTCCCTGACTGACATTCCCAGATTGACATTCCCAGATTGACATTCCCTGACTGACATTCCCTGACTGACATTCCCAGATTGACATTCCCAGATTGACATTCCCTGACTGACATTCCCAGATTGACATTCCCTGACAGACACTCCCTGACAGACATTCCCAGATTGACATTCCCTGACTGACATTCCCAGATTGATATTCCCAGATTGACATTCCCTGACTGACATTCCCTGACTGACATTCCCAGATTGACATTCCCAGATTGACATTCCCTGACTGACATTCCCAGATTGACATTCCCTGACAGACACTCCCTGACAGACATTCCCAGATTGTGGGCAGTTTGTCCAGGGGGCCCTTGAGAAGATCTTTGGAGGCTGGAAATCTTTGCAGTACAGAAAGAGTCTGTTCAACCCACAGAATTCATGCTGGCTGCCCATAGAATAATCCATTCAGTTCCACACCCTCCACTCAACCTCTGCAAATTATTTTCTGCAAAGTGCCCTCTCATTTTCCGCTTCTACCCACTTGAGTTCCAGCTCATCGCCACTCAGTGTGAAAAAACTTTTTCCTTCACATTCTCCCTGTGTCTCTGACCCAGAATCTGTGTCCCCTAGTCATTGTACCATCAACCAATGGGAAGGGATTTTCCCTTGGCTACTTTATGTAAACTTGTTATCATCATCTAGACCTCTATCAAATCTCAAACCTGAATCTCCTTTACTCCAATATCCAAATCATTTATATACAGCAAAAAGCACAGTGGCCCTCGCATGGACCCTTGGGAACATCACTGTCCAACACCTTCTGAAAAATAACCATTTATCACAACTCATTGCTTTTGTCCTTGAGCCAAGTATTTATCCAGTTGGACACTGAACCTCCTATTCTAGCCTTCAGTAACCTTCTGTTACTTCATCAAAATATGTTGAGTCAAGCACAGTCTGCCATTCCTTAAATAACTTAAACCTCTCCAAGTGCCTGGTGGATCACAGTGTCTAGAACCTTACCCACTACTGATGTTAAACTAAATAATCTGTAGTTGATGGGATTGCCCTTGCATTTCACCTTTCTTGAATACAGGTGTCATTTTTGCCACTTTCCAATCCCCTGGCATCTCTCCCGTATCTTCAGAAGACTGGAAGATTATATGACAGGTCCTCTCACTTTCTTCACTCTCTATTTATAAACCTGGGTTGCAAGCCACCTAAATCAGTTGACTTATCCACTGTAAGCATAGCCAGCCTTTCCAATTCATCCTGTATCTCATTGTCATGCTTTTGTAACAATATAAAAACACGAATCACTTGTCAGAAATTGTGTAAACATGGTGTGGGTCCGTTTATTTAGACTCGTGACAACAGTTATACAAAGGTAGAAAACTTGAAGACACCAGCAGCAGAGGTATCTGAGTGTGTTCTGCTCAAAAGCAACAGGGAAACTAAAACTGGCTTACATGACCTACTAGTGATGTCATTCTGCAATCATTTAAACACATATTATAACATCCACCATCTGCTTCAAACTTTATTTTATCAGATTCTATTTCCTTGGTAAACACCGGTTACAAGGAACTCATTAAATATTCTTTCCAATAAAGTTGAAAGAGCAGGAATGTTCCCACTTGCCTGCCAAAATTCCAATGCACCTTCAAATAGGCACCTACATCTGGCCTGAACACTTTTGATGAGGTATAAGGGAGAATGTAATTAATTCTTCTGGCTTATCCATTCACTACATGCTGCTGGGATCTTGGCAGGTTTGGGATGCCAACGAATTTAGATCCTGTGGTTAAATCACCTATCCACATGGACAATTCCCCAGTAGAGGGAGAAAGGTGATCATAAATGGGGAATGGGATCAGGATGTTCTCAGTCAGTCCACAATAAAGTAATGTGGGCCTGAGGGGGGAATTATATAAACACCAACATTTCTGTAGCACCTTTTACAGTCATTGAACTTCCCAAAGTGTGTACAGCCAATTGAATATGTTTTTGAGATATAGTCACTGTTGTATATAAAATCTTGCAACCAATTTGCACACAGCAAGCTCCTAAAAATATGACCAGATAATCTGTTTCTAGTGATGTTGATTGAGAGTTAACTGTTGCCCAGCGCTCCAGGACAAACTCAACTGCTGTTCTTCAAATAGTCCACCTGACAGGGTAGGGATGGGCGGTTTAACAGTTCATCTGAAATATGGCACCTCCCACAGTGCTGCAATCCATCAGCTTTGGATTGTGTGCACACATCTGTGGAGTGGGACCTGAAGCCACACATAAAAACAGGAGCGATGTCCCCTACACCAAGGCTTAACCTACTGCTGTTTAGTGTTGGACGAGGAGCTGGGTTCACTGAGATTAGTGAACCCTTCCAATTAAAGAAGTTCAATGACCCTCTTCAGTATCCTATTTTGTGGTGAGGACAGGCAGTAACCATCTTGTTTTCCTGTCCTGTAGGTGAACAGTTCTGTGAGTGAAAGCCCAATCCCTTCTACATCTGGGACCAGTACACCCAAACAAGGGCGGCGCCAACTCCCACAGACTCCTTCCAAGCCCCGGCCACACATTTCATATTCTCCTGTAGCACAGCGTCCAGATACCTTGTCGCCTCCGTTGGACCAGGCCACCCCGAGGAGCAGAGATGCCCGCTACCAGTCCCTGAGAGTTCAGCCAAGCAAGACACTGTGGACCGAGTCTCCTGGTCTGAGCAAGAAGAGCGAGAGCCAGCATTCAACGCCTCTGCGCTACATCTCGGAGCCGTCCTTGACCCTGCACGATGACCTGGGCAGCCTAGACCAGGCCCTGGGCGAGGAGACGCTCACCTTCGAGGCTGCAGTGGCCACGAGCCTCGGAAGGTCCCACACCATCTCCTCCGCCCCTCCTCTCAGGCACTCCTGGCAACTGCCCAATGGGAGTTACCGCACGCGGGTGGTGCGTTGCGGCGCAACAGCTGTTCCCGACCCCTTCACTGACACCGAAGAGGATGACAGGTGCTAAACCTGGCGAGAAGGCCAGGAGGCCAGGGTGGATGGGGGAGCAGAAGAATGGAAGAGGAAATCAAATCCACAAGTTCAGTGGAACAGAAGAGCCATCGTTGGAAAAATAGATAAATCTAAGAAACCCTCGCCAGATACATACTGCTCAAGAGACCAGACATTTTTATTGGGTGGGCAGTTTGTATTGTAATTTATGATGATTTTGCTCCCTTCCCCACCTCCCCCACCCACCCAGTAGCTCATGTGTGGATGCGCCAAGGTTCAAGTTAACATTTGCCCGACTACAATTGGACAATGGCGTCACATTGGAAGGTTCAATGAGAGGAGCCTGCACTACTTCTGCAAATAGTTTGGGATGGCTCTCCCGTTTTTCCCACGTGATTGATGCAATGGACAAGAGATGGGGGGAGCTAAGCTCTCTCACTCCTGGTTTCCCCAGTAGTGTGCCTGTGCTCGATCGTGCACGGTTTCCAAACCTGATGAGAACCAATTGCCAAACCCATCCTGTCCAACACTAGAAAAGAAGAAGCCCCCCCCCCATCCTTTACTGATCATCCGTTGCTTCTGTGCATTTGAAAATTGTTTATTTCTCTCTGAAAATGCAAGCCAAAAGCAAAGCCTGAAGCTGGACAATATGGAGAAGGAATATATAAGAAGGTGCAGTTGTGTTGAGAGAACCAGCCATGTGCCATGACTAGAATGGGACCAGACGGTTCCTTTAGGTTGGCTGCACAGAATGACGCAGCCATCCTGAAACGTGCCAAGTTGCAGCAAATCATTTTTGAAATGCTTTTAAATGCAGTAAAAAAAAGCCAACATTTTATTTGTAAATAATTAATTTTCATCTTCCCTACTCCCCTCAACTAAATATCTACTCCTCCGACAACCACCCCCCCCCAACCCCCTTCCCCACCCAGCCCACCCCTGCCTGAAAGATTGGCCAGTGTGTGTGTTTCTAGTATGATGCATGCAGTTTGGAAAATTACGTCAATCTAGTGAGTTCAGTGACTAAACTTACTGGCATGTGATTGAGATTTTAAGAAGTGTCTTTTCTTTTTCCCGGTCTATGAAACTTGTTTAAATGAAAGGCTTGATTTATATTGCGAGATGACCAGAGCAGTCAATGGGCTACACCGCGGTCAGTACGACTGAAACAGCCCCTGTGTCTTGTGTTCCAATACTGTATATTTGACGCTGCGATTGCCCTATATGAAGTGTATTGTGAAGTATTGACAATCGGAATGCTAAAAAAATCCTTTGCTTTGTTCTGGAGCTCTACCTTTTATGTCCAAATAAATGAAAATCCTTGACTATTTAAGGTTGGTTTGATTTGAAAGTGAGCCTGATCAGCTCCCTGCCTGAAAGGGTTTTGAATCTAGCTGGCAGTGTTATCACAACTTGCTGTGTAGGTGAGCAGGGCCATCCCCCATTGACTCAGTGAGGGCAGGATACTTTACATAATTAGTTTCACCACCCTCTCAGTGTACCAGTCTGCATGGTGAAACCCAGTGTCCCGGCCTCACAGAGTCAAGGTATCAACAACAAAAGGATGACGCCTGTATATAGAAATCACTTGGTTGTATAGAACTTGAATACTTGCTGGAACAAGGGGAGGTGTTGCTCAAGCCTTTTGTCTCGTATTCATCAGGACAAATGCAAAAATGTAAGATTTCAAATAATCATAACAGTTTATATTATAGGAGAAAGGGTGCCAGTTGGTTGGCTGGTCAACTGCGGCTGAGGTGTGTCCGTATCAAAAAAAAGGAAAACCATTGGCTTCCGAGTAATTCAAAAAAATGCTCAAGGCTTGAACATAGGCCTTTTGTTTGCAGAAGATAGGTCCCTATGTATGAATGTGTGTGGTATCTAGTAGGTATAAATGTGCTGTGTTACAAGCTTGACTGAATACCTTAAATTGGTAGTTAGTGTAGTTAGCAGCACACTCAGGATTGTTCCACACCCTTTTGGCCTGTAGTATAAATTGTGATTGTTTGAAATTTGTTATTCTTGTGGTTGTCCTAATGAGTGCAGAATGAAAATCTTCAACAATATGTCGACATGTCTCAGCAATGTTCAGAAATTGACCCTGTTATTAATTTGGGGACACACAGAGATTGGGCCAGGATATTCATTATTGCATGCTAAATGCCGAATTAATTTCAAAATGTCTGCCTCTGGCTTTTTAACACAGCCAGCTCATTATCATTTATTTCTGACCTTGTTGCTGCTGCTTTGGATGCCAGAGTAGGGTCAATCCAAAGATAACATTTGGAGGAGTTTAGAGTTGTAAATAGGGAAAGAGGAAGTTCACAATTGAACTGTTGACAAAGGCTGCATTATGGCATAACAACAACTTCCTTGATGTTCAGCTGAGGACTGTGAGGAACCTGAGAGAGATACATACACCCCAGGAATGGTAGGCGGGGTCCTACTGCTGACACTAAGAAAGCTTGGCTGGAGATGGCAGAGGATATCAGCATTGTATCACACTTATGGGTTCAGTGCAGGAAAAACTTTAATGATCTAATCAGTCCAGCATAGGTGAGTACAGTTGCACATCCACACATTTCAGTCCCCAACTGTTTGTCTTCTCAAGCCACCTCTTCAAAGCCACTTACTTTGCGTTCTTCTCTTACTATGCACTTTGTCACCTCCTCAATCTATCTGTCCACCATTGTCACTCACCCTGAACTGTTTGCAAGTTGATGTCTCTCTATGACAGTTGTCCTCACCAAATGTAAAGCATTCACCAGATGAACATATGCCATTGCACTCTCACAGAGCAGGAGAAGAGAGCACAGATTACCAGAGAGAGGGAAAGAGTTACCCAGGCCCCCTCACAGCTCACAACTATGAAGGGGGAGGTCGCTCTGGTGATTTGGGATGTTCTGACATTGGAAGATGGGGAGACACGTAGCTGATGGCACAAAGTAACCCACATGTCATACAACACTCAGCCATGTTAACTTGAGGTCTAGAGCAAGTGAAATATGAACATCCACATAATGACAAACTGTAATGTGCTTCATTTTGCCAGTACTAATTCATATCCTTCTCTCTGCCAGGGTTTTCAGTTATAAAGCAGCGGTGGCAGGACCCTGCAGGCGATCAATCCTCCAAGGGACTGATACCTTCTCAGGATTCATGTTCACCATTCACCAATTCAGACGTTCACACTTTGATGAGCAGTCAAGTAGAGAGTTGAAGTTTCACCTGGTGATTCTTGATGTCTATGGCAGGAACAGGAGCAGAGCCATGATAGCTTTCTGCAAACTCTACGCAACAGTGCAATCAGCTGCGGTAGCCAGAGTCCATCCGTGAAAAGGAGAATCACTAAACAGCAGTAGTGAATGTGTCATATGCTATCACACCTTCCAAGCACACTGACCACAATGCCTGAATGGAGGGATCCATGCCTCATATATGAATGGGATGATATGATCCCTTCTGTGTTTGCAAGTGGTTGCACTATTTCTTCACTGGAGAATGGTGTACGATGTTGGAAGGATTTGCAAGCTGAACTACATCAGGAAAAATCCCTTCCTTAGCCATCAAGCCTAGGAATGGGATTTGAACCCAGGGTCATCCAGCTTAGAGATGGGAATACTAACAACTGAACCACAAAGCCTCCTACTGGAAGGGTTATATTGCAAGGCATTGTGATGATGTTCTTCCCATGGACAAAATGAATAACTCTGTAGAACTTCAAACACTACAATCAAATGAACCCAATTTTAATCGGTTGAGGAGGTGTAAACTGACTTACTTTTATTCAGCTCCCTCAGTCACAACAAAAATTTATAAATGCCTTTTCAACTCCAAAAGTATTTACCTGTTAATCAAGAGCCAATCAAACCAGGATTTCTTGAGTCAAAGAAAATGTTTTTTAATTAATAAGCCAGAGGAAAAATAATAAAGACATGATGACACATACACACATACACACACACATATATCAAAAGTAAGAAAAGTTCGAGTCTAGATAAAAGTTAAAAGAATGTATGATTAAGTTCTTTCCTTGTCCTTGAGGTATAGATTGTTGAAATTTGTGGCCGTTTGAAGTTAGTCAGTTTCCTTTAAAATCCTGGAGTTGAATTGAAGTCAGGGTAACTTCACTTTAGCGCAGTCAATCTTGGCTTCAGAGAGAAAGAGAGAGAGACAGATTCCTTATTACTTCTTTCAGTAGATTTTCCAGATGATTTTGATGACTTCTCTCTGTTTCTGGTTTGGCAAAACCAGTCCTTAAACCTCCTATGTGTATATTCCGAGAAGGAATTTGGTCAACAAGTCTTGCGGTCATTGTTGTAGAACACTTTTATCTCTCATTTCCAAAACACTTGATGCATTTCAAGATAATAGAGGCCAACAGGAGATATTTCATCCTCCACGGGGTGGGTGCTGGTTTGAATGTTGAGATGTGTGTTAGCAATTCCTGTTGCCTTGACAACTTAAAGTTGATTAAAGTTCAGCACTCCAATTTTTTAATGCCTTCTTTCCAAGAGTCTCTTTTTTGAAGTGGACCTTGACACCCTGCGAGTGGAGTTCCATGAACAACATGTTTTAAGTGAAATATAAATAGTAACTTTGCAGAAAAGGTCAATTTTCAATTCCAGACATCAATTGATTCAATTTTTAGTCAATGTCTTTTGTTGTATGTTTTTTAAACAGGTCTCTTTAAACAGTTCAACATGGTTTTGGTTAGCTAGTGAAATTATAGGTAAATCTCACTCAGTGACAATTTTCCATCATCACGACAGCCCATGCCGATCTCCAGCCTTACAGAGCAGACTCTGGGTGCTGACATATCTGCTACCCTAAATAGCTTAACAAATACCTTCGTCTTAGCCTTACAGGATCTCACTGAGTCTTCACTGAAGTGAAATACAGTTGGGTGAAAGGAAGAATGATTTTTTAAAAATAAATCTGAAATTAAAATAGGTCTCAATAATAATGACACTGATTGTCAGAAAAATCCAACTGGTTCACTAAGGTCCTTCAGAGAAGGAAATCTGCCACCTTACCCTAGTCTGTCCTACGCGTGACTACAGACTAAAAACAATGTGTATGACTCAGAACCACTCTCGGAAGTGGCCCAACAAGCCACAACAAGCATGGACAAACTAGATGAGCTGAATGGCCCCCTTCAGCACTGGAGGGCTCCTATAGTTTTATCTGAAAGATGGTGGGAATGCAGGCTCAGAATTTTGTTACGCTCATTTGAGATCATCTACACTTTGGCGGTCGAACAAGCAGATTCTGGAAAGATGTAGTGTGTCACAGTTGCCACACATGAAGTTACCGCATAGGGTAATCTCTATTGATGCCTTGTTAGCAGGGCTGGCTCCTGCTTTGGAGCTTCTGAAACTACATAGCTTGGTGGTGGCAATTTCCAGCCCACAGCTGGTGTCACCATTCATATTGCCACATCTTCAGGCACTTAACACAGAAAATATTTACATAGCAGTTAGGAATGGAGAATTAATTTTCCAATATTTTTAATAAGTTTCCTCTGTGGTGTCCTCAGAGTGAGTCATTGGATATAGAATTTGATAACAGTGCAAATAGTGAGATGCCGGGACTAAGATCAAGGTTACTGATTTAAAGCAAATTAATTAACCAAATTATATTCACAATAAAATGCAGCCTGCAGTTTATTCTGCGGCTTTGTGAATTGAATATCACAACTGTGCTTGTACTCTATGGAAATTAAAGTAAGAGCTCCTTAGTTTTATTGATACATATATGTCGAGTTCAATGAGAAAGTTAGCAGTGCTGAATATGGTTCTTGGGAATTAGATTGTCCAGATGGATCAAGGAAAATATTTGGGAAACAATGATCATTGTATCATAAGATTTAGGCTGGTTATGGAAAAGGACAAATAGCAATTAGGGTAAAAATAATCAACTGTGAAAAAGCCAACGTCAATGAGATAAGATTACAATTGAGAATCAGGCTGAATTTAGAAGGATATTTGATTTTATTTATTATTGTCACAAGTATTAGTATACAGTGAAAAGAATTGTTTCTTTCATGCTATATAGACAAAGCATAAGAGGGGAGGTGAAGAAAATAAAAGAAGCAAAGAGGGAGTATGAAAAGAGATCAGCAGCAAACATAAAAGGGAATCCCAAAGTCTTCTACAGATACATAAAAAGTAAAAAGGTGTAAGAGGAGGAGTAGGGATGATGAAGGACCAGGATAAGAATTCATACATGGAGAATGAGGACACAGCCATATGAACATAAAACTAAGAGTATAATTCCAAAGAAGGTTCAGGAACAGAAAGACCTGGAGTTATACTCTGTTGAGTAAACTAAACTATATTAACCAATGTGGCCGATCAGAAATAGCTGTCCAGCTATTTTCAGACTTTGTCCCCTTTGAGTGACCAGATGGAGGTTTTCAGAATTTTTAAATGGCCTTCATTACAAGCGATAGCGAAGGATATAGTGCTCCAGTTGGTGGTGCACCAGAGAGCCTGGAATAAAGCATTACACAGACAGTTATACTTTCAGATTCAATTACAAAGAATTAGCATATGCCAGTCAAAGGTGTGCAATTATCTATGTCCACTTACAACTAATAGTTAGGATTACATAACATTTACCATACGAGTATAGTTGTCCAATTATGATTTGTGCACGTCTACTTAATTATATCATCAAACACGTATTTTTCTCGACTTATCGACTAACTTCTAAACATGAGTAGGATATGCCTGACCAGTGGTGTATCAACTCCTTTACCCATTGTTCCTTGTTTTTCGCGGGCGTACACAAGTCTCAGCTGCATAGTAGTCAATAAGATTTTTGTATGCACACTGTGTGACTAGAGCCCCTCTTATAATTAACAGTTTCATGGTTCTGACTATAGTCTGGTGGCCACCTGGTGCAAAGGCATTTGATTTCTCAGAGGTTTTCTGTCTTTGAGAATTTAGCAGCAAGCAGCTTATGTGATTTTTAAACTTGTACTTTTAACCCTTTCACGTAATTAACTTATGAATTACCATTTTGTAACAATGACAAGATTTTAAAGGAAACTTTAAAAAAAGTAAATTACATTAATATTTAATGGGAGAAATTTTTAAAAGCCAAAGATCTCACTGGTGTGAATGGTTAGAATGTTTCAGCCAATGTCTGTGCTGCCTTTAAATTATTTTCATTATCTTGATTATATTCCAACTTTCACATCCATAAAGTGATTTTTCATTTTAACCACCTCATTCTGATGAATGTAGAGGTTTCTTAGGTCTGACATTTACATGAAGGTTAATTTTGCAAGTGTTATCGCTTCATGATCACTTTCCCAATCAGATGTTATTCGGTTACCCAGATAAGAAAATGATTTGACTTATTTAATTTGATTCCCATGCTATTTTGCACCTGGTGGTTTATACCATATGTGTTGTTGTGATACAGTTTAATGATAATCTATATCTGGCACCACTTGTTACAATCATGTCTCCGATTCTTTGTAGATTTTCCGACTGTAATTACTGTGTTATTCGCATTAAGTCATTGCCAATGGAAAATCTGATGCTGCTGATATGATGCAAAGCCATCAGGCCGAAACATTAACTCTGTTCCTACTTCCACTGATGATGCCTGTATCTTAAATGTCACTAATGTGTTTGCCTCAACTACCTCACTTGGCAGTGCATTCCAGGCCCCCACCACCTTCTATGTAAAAAAACTTCCCCCCCCACACATCTCTACTGAATCTTTCTCCTCTTATCTTGGACTGGTGCCCCCTTGTAATTGTCATTTCTGCCCTGGGAAAAAGAACATAAGAACATAAGAAATAGGAGCAGGAGTAGGCCATCTAGCCCTTCGAGCCTGCCCCACCATTCAATAAGATCATGGCTGATCTGTTGTGGCTCAGTTCCACATTCCCGCCCTCTCCCCATAACCCTTAATCCCCTCTCTTATCAAGAACCCATCAACCCGCTTCTTAAAAATATTTAGCGAGGCAGCCTCCACCACTTCAACGGGCAGAGAATTCCAGAGATTCACCACCCTTTGAGTGAAGAAGTTCCTCCTCAACTCCGTTCTAAACCGCCTCCCCTTTATCTTGAGGCTGTGCCCCCTAGTCCTACTGTCTTTTTTGAGCGGGAAGAGTCTCTCCACCTCTATCCTATCCATCCCATTCATCATCTTATACGTCTCAATGAGATCTCCCCTCATTCTTCTAAACTCTAACGAGTACAAGCCTAGTTTATTCAGCCTCTCCTCATAGCTCAATCCCCTCAACTCCGGTATCAGCCTAGTAAACCTCCTCTGCACTCCCTCCAGGGCCAAAATATCCTTGCGCAGGTGCGGCGCCCAAAACTGCACACAGTACTCCAGCTGCGGCCTCACCAATGCCCTATACAGCTGCAGCAAGACCTCCCTACTTTTATATTCAATCCCCCTCGCTATGAAGGCCAGCATCCCATTCGCCTTCCTGACCACCTGCAACTGTTCACCTTATCTATGCCCCTCATAATTTTATAAATTTCTACCAGGTCGCCCCTCAGCCTTCATCTTTCCAGGGAGAACAATCCCAGTTTATTCAATCACTCTTCATAACTAATGCCCTCCATATCAGGCAACATCCTGGTAAACATTTTCTGTACCCACGCCCCCCCCAAAACCTCCACATCCTTCTGGTAGTGTGGTGACCAGAATTGGGAACAGTATTCCAAATGTAGCCTAACCCATGTTTTATATAACTGTAACATATTTTGCCAACTTTTATATACTCGTTGCCCCAGCCAATGAAGGTAAGCATGCTTTCTTCACCCCCTTTACCACCTGTGCTGCCACTTTTAAGGACCTGCACTGCCAATCTCTCTGTGTGTCTATGTTCCTGATGGTTCTGCCATTTATTTTGTAGCTCCCACCTGAATTGGATCTACCAAAATGCACATCTCACATTTAGAAAGAATCCTTACAGTGCAGAAGGAGGCCATTCAGCCCATTGAACCTGCATCAACCACAATCCCATCCAATCCCCATCCATGCATTTGCCCTTGCTAGTCCCTCTGACATTAAGGGGCAATTTATCATAGCTAATCCACCTAACCTGCGCATCTTTAGACTGTGGAAAGAAACCGGAACACCTAGAGGAAACCCAAACAAACCGGGAGAATATGCAAACTCCACACAGATAGTGACCCAAGCAGGAATTGAACCCAGGTCCCTAATGCTGTGAGGCAGCAGTGCTAACCACTGTGCCACTATGCCTCCTGTGGAATACATCTGATCAGTGGTGTATCAACTCCTTTATCCATTGTTCCTTATTTTTATCTAGTATACATAAGTTTCAGATGCATAGTAATCAGTAAGAATTCTGTATGCACACTGTGTGACTAGAGCTTTCCTTGTAATTAATAATCCAGATTAATCCGGATTTGTTTGGATTCAATTCCATCTGCCATTTCTCTGCCCAATTTTCCAGCCCACATATATCCTGCTGTATTCTCAGACAATCTTTATCACTATCTGCAACTCCAGCAATCTTAGTTTCATCTTATGAATCAGATCAGCTACACTTTCTTCCAAGCCATTTGTATATATTACAAATAATAAGAAGTCTCACAACACCAGGTTAAAGTCCAACAGGTTTATTTGGAAACACAAGCCACAAGCTTTCAGAGCACTGCCCCCTCATCAGGTGAGTGGGAGTTCTGTGGGAGTTTAAGACTTGATTACCTGTAAAGAGTTGCATTCCAATCATTATCTTGTAAATTGAGTTTGTATCTATATACGCCCTGTTTGTGAACAGAACTGCCACTCACCTGATGAAGGGTCAGTGCTCCGAAAGCTTGTGGCTAGTGGTTTGTGCTACCAAATAAACCTGTTGGACTTTAACCTGGTGTTGTGAGACTTCTCACTGTGCTTATCCTAGTCCAACGCCTGCATCATCACATTGTATATTACAAACAACAGAGATCCAAGCACTGAGACTTGCAGGACGCCACTAGTTCCACAAGGATCTAGTTTTTACATCTACATGAGAGGACAGACAGGGCCACAATACAACCTCTCCTCCAAAAGGTAGCACTTGCGGCATTCTGCACTCCCTGAGTTCTGCACTAACGTGTCAGTCAAAGTTTCTGTGCTAAACTGCTGGAGTGTGAATTGAAGCTTGTCTCAAAGGTGAGAATGCTTCTAACCAAGCCATAGGAAAAGTGGTGCTGGAATTTGGGGAATAGGTTATGGATTTGGGAAATAATATAAGGATTTTGGGGAATGGTCTTAGGATTTGATGGCACTGGGGAAAAAACAGAATGATAATCAGGAGGAATGATTAGGGGATACTTTCTTCAAAATTCATGTCTTCTGTTAGCGCTTATTTCAGCAACTTAAATTTGTATAACATCTTGAACATAAAATATCTGAAGATGCATCACAGAAGTTTTATCAAATAACCCAAAACTCTCATCTACATCGGACAATATTAGACCAATCAGGAGGTGTAGAGAAGGATTTATAAAGCTTTTGCCCAGGCAATTGGAGACATGGCCCTTAGTGATGGAGCAATTAAAATTACAGATGCTCAGATAGAGAAGTTTATTCACTTTTGAAGTAAAAGTAAAAAAGCTGTTTTTATTTTTAAACAGAGGAGTTTCGGTGTGCTCATACAAAGAACACGGAAAGTTAGCACATTGGTACAGCAAGCATTAAAGAAGGCAAATGGCATGTTAGCCTTCTTTGCATGGGAATTGGAGAACGGGAAGAAGCAAGTTTTTCTGGCACACACCCATCACAATTAAAATTAGTGGGCAACTAGAAGATTGGGAAAGCTTTAAAAAACAACAAAGAGTGACTGAGAAAGCAATAAAGAAAGGTATCAGACAATTCGGAAGGATAGACCGGAAGGAAAAGGTGGTGGGGTCGTTCTGTTAATTAAGGAAAACATCAGGGTGGTTGTGAGAGACGATATAGACTGTAAGGAGCAAAATGTGGAATCAAGGTGTGTGGAGATAAGGAATAGTAAAGGGAAAAAGCCACTGGTGAGCATAGTCTATAGGCCCCCAAATTATAATTTCGAGGTGGGGCAGGCTATAAACAAAAAAAAACAAATGCATGTAAAAATGGAACAGCAATAATCATGGGGGATTTTAACCTTCACATTGATTGGTCAACTCAATGTGAACTTGAGGAAGAGGTAGACTTGAGGAAGAGTTCTTAGAATGCTGTCGAGATAGGTTTCTTGAAACATACCCTACGAGGGTGCGAGCTATTTTGGATCTGGTCCTGTGTTATGAGACAGGTAAAATTAATGATTTCCTTGTGAGGGATCCTCTTGGAATGAGTGATCACAATATGGTTGAACTTTTAATACAGATGGAGGGTGAGAAAGTAGGGTCCCAAATCAGTGTCCTCTGCTTGAACAAGGGGGATTACAATAGGATGAGGGGGGAGTTGGCTAACGTAGACTGGGAACACAGACTAGTTGGTGGGACAGTTGAGGAACAGTGGAGGATTTTTAAGGAGATTTTTCTCAGTACTCAGCAAAAATACATTCCAGTGAAAAAGAAGCAATGTAAGAAAAGGGATAACCAGCCATGGATAACTAAGGAAATAAAGGAGAGCATCAAATTAAAAACCAATGCATACAGAGTGGCCAAAATTAGTGGGGAGCTAGAAGATTGGGAAAGCTTTAAAAAAAACAAAGAACTACTAAAAAGCAATAAAGAAAGGAAAGATAGATTATGAAAGTAAACTAGCACAAAATATAAAAACTGATAGAACATAGAACATAGAACATAGAACATTACAGCGCAGAACAGGCCCTTCGGCCCACGATGTTGCGCCGACCAGTTACAAAAACAATGACCCACTAGCCTATACCAATCCCTTTTCGTCCATAAACCTATCCAGAGATCTCTTAAACGCCCCCAAACTAGACGCATTTACAACTGCAGCAGGCAGGGCATTCCAATCCCTCACCACCCGCTGGGTAAAGAACCTACCCCTGACTTCCGTCCTATAACTAACCCCCCTTAATTTAAAGCCATGCCCACTCGTGCTAGCTTTCTCCATCTGAGGAAAAAGGCTATCACTATCCACCCTATCTAAACCTCTAATCATCTTATATGTTTCAATAAGATCCCCCCTTAGCCACCTTCTTTCCAACGAAAACAACCCCAAATCTCCTAAAAAAAAGTTTTTACAAATATATAAAACAGATAAGAGTGGCTAAAGTAAATGTTTGTCCCTTAGAAGATGAGAAGGGGGATTTAATAATGGGAAATGATGAAATGGCCGAGGCCTTAAACAAGCTTTTTGTATCAGTCTTCACAGTGGAGGACACAAATAGCATACCAATAATTGACGGTCATGGGACTGTAGGGGGTGAGGACCTTAAAATTATCACTATTACTAAAGAGGTAGTGCTGGGTAGGCTAATGGGACTAAAGGTAGACAAGTCCCTGGGTCCAGATGGAATGCATCCCAGGATACTAAAAGAAACAGCAGAAATAATAGCAGATGCATGAGTTGTAATTTATCAAAATTCGCTGGACTCTGGGGAGGTGCCAGTTGATTGGAAAACAGCTAATGTAATGCTGTAATGAAATGTTTAAAAAAGAAGGTAGACAAAAGGCAGGTAACTACAGGCCGGACAGCTTAACATCCGTAGTTACGAAAGCGCTGGAATCTATCATTAAGGAAGAAATAGCAGGACGCCTAGAAAAAAATGGTTCAATCAAGCAGATGCAGCATGGATTCATGAAGGGAAAGTCACGTTTGACAAATTTACTGGATCTTATGAAGATATAATGAGTGTGGTTGACTGAGGGGAACTGGTGGATGTGGTGTTTTTAGGTTTCCAGAAAGCATTTAATAAGGTGCCTCACAAAAGGTTGCTGCATAAGATAAAGTTACACGGAGTTGGGGGTAAAGTATTAGCGTGGATTAAGGATTGGCTATCGAACAGAAAGCAGAGAGTCAGAATAAATGGGTGCTTTTCTGGTTGGCAATCAGTGACTAGCGGTGTGCCGCAGGGATCAGTGCTGGGGCCTCAACTGTTTACCATATACATAGATGATCTGGAGGAGGGGACCGAGTGTAGGGTAACAAAGTTTGCGGATGACACAAAGATGAGTGGGAAAGCAAATTGCGTGGAGAACACAGAAAGTGTGCAGAGAGATTTGGATAAGCTGAGTGAGTGGGCGAGGATCTGGCAGATGGAGTATAACATTGGTAAGTGTGAGGTTATCCACTTTGGAAGGAATAACAGTAAAATGGACTATTATTTAAATGGTGATAAAATACAACATGCTACAGTGCAGAGGGACCTGGGGGTCCTTGTGCACGAATCACAAAAACTCAGTTTGCAGGTGCAGTAGGTGATCAAGACGGCAAATGGAATGTTGGCCTTTACCGCGAGGGGGATGGAGTATAAAAGCAGGGGGGTCTTGCTGCAACTGTACAGGGCACTGGTGAGGCTGCACCTAGAGTACTGTGTACAATTTTGGTCCCCTTATTTGCAAAGGGATATATTGGTTTTGGAGGGAGTACAGAGATCCACCAGGTTGATTCCAGAGATGAGAGGGGTTAGCTTATGAGGACAGATTGAGTAGACTGGACCTGTACTCGTTGGAGTTTAGAAGGTTGAGGGGAGATCTTATAGAGACATATAAGATAATGAAGGGGCTAGACAGGGTAGAAGCAGCGAGGTTATTTCCACTTAGAATGGAAACAAGAACTAGAGGCCATAGCCTCAAAATACATAAGAACATAAGAAATAGGAGCAGGAGTAGGCCATCCAGCCCTTCGAGCCTGCCCCACCATTCAGTAAGATCATGGCTGATCTGTCGTGGCTCAGTTCCACTTTCCCGCCCTCTCCCCATAACCCTTAATCCCCTCTCTTATCAAAAACCCATCAACCCGCGTCTTAAAAATATTTAGCGAGGCAGCCTCCACCACTTCAACGGGCAGAGAATTCCAGAGATTCACCACCCTTTGAGTGAAGAAGTTCCTCCTCAACTCCGTTCTAAACCGCCTCCCCTTTATCTTGAGGCTGTGCCCCCTAGTCCTACTGTCTTTTTTGAGCGGGAAGAGTCTCTCCACCTCTATCCTATCCATCCCATTCATCAATTTAAAACAGAGTTGAGGAGGAACTTTTCTCACAGAGGGGAGTGAATCTCTGGAATTCTCTGTCCGTTGAAGCAGTACAGGCTACCTTGTTAAATGTATTTAAGTCACAGATAGATAGATTTTTAACCAATAAGAGAATTAAGGGTTATGAGGAGCAGGCGGGTAAGTGGAACTGAACCACTATCAGATCAGCCAGGATCTTATTGAATGGCGGAGCAGGCTCGAGGGGCTAGATGGCCTACTCCTGCTCCTATTTCTTATGTACAAATGCCATCAGAGCTCCATGCAAACTCAACCACAGAATGGGGAGTCAAACATGGGAGGACATTTTGTGAACCATGAACATGGGTGTGGTTTGCCCAACCCAGAAGGAAATTCCATCCTTGGTCTCCATGTTTACGAAAGGATGAATTGCATTGGAGGCGGTATGGTGAAGATTCACTATATTGGTTCATGGGAAGGAAGGGCTGAGTAATTTGGGCCAATCAACATCCTAGGAGTTACCATCAACCACAAACTGAACTGGACTAGCCATATAAATACTGTGGCTACAGCAGCAGGTCAAAAGCTAGGAATCATGTGGTGAGTAACTCACCTCCTGACTTGCCAAAGCTGTCACCATCTACAAGGCAGAAGTCAGCAGTGTGATGAATATTCTCTACTTGTCTGGATGAGTGCACCTCCAACAACACTCAATTAGCTCAACAGCATCCGGAACAAAACAACCCTTTTGATTCCTACATCTTCCACAAACATTCAATCCCTTCACCACCAATGAACAGTGGCAGTAGTGTGTACCATGTATAAGATGCACTGCAGGAACTCACTACTCCTTAGGCACCAGTTTCCAAATCCGTGACCTCTACCATCTAGAAGGAGAAGGACTGCAGATATCCAGGAACATCACCACCTGGGCATTCCCCTGTAAAACACTCACCATCTTGTCTTGCAAATATATCATCATTCCTTCACTCTCATTGTGTCAAAATTCTGGATTTCCCTCCCTAACAGCACTGTAGGTGTACCTACACTTCAAGGACTACAGTGGTTCAAGAAGGCAGCTCACCACCACCTTCTCAAGGGCAACAAAGGATGGGCAATGGATGCTGGTCTGGCCAGCGGCACTCACATTCTGTAAAACAAATAAACAAAATAAAAATTCTCTGGAATTTACAAGATGATCGCATTGAAACATTTCAGATTCTGAAGGAGCTTGACAGGATAGATTAAGAGTGATGGATGTGCAGTGATAAGGTCACTGGACTAGTAATCCAGGACCCAGGTTAATACTTTGAGGATCAAATCCCAACATGACAGAGTAGAATTTAAATTAAATTCATAAATCTGAAATTACATAGAAAGCAGGAGTAGACCATTCCGCCCTTTCAGCCTGCTCCACCATTCAGTGTCCTCAGCATTTAGAAATAGGGTCAGAGACAGGTTGGACAATGTTAGCTCAGTAGAAATAGACCATCCCAGTGATCATGTAAACATGGAAGCTCACCTTTGGGTCAAGTGTGACACCATGGTTGTGCATGAATGAGAAATAGGAGGGGCCGACGGTTGATCCTGAGGGTGGGGGTGGAACAGAGATAATGGTGCAAGAACATGAAGGTTCTCTGACTACGCTTAGATGGGTAAGAATGGAGGCATGTGAGAGCAGTCCCACTCAGCAAGATAACAGCGGAGAAGGATGGTGTGTAGACAATTCAAGAAGGATGAGGAAGGAAGTTTCCCCTTGTCACAGTCGCACAGGATGTGACTTTGATAAGAGCTGTTTTGGGAATGTGGCCGGGAAAATGATTTTGAGCTGGAGATGAAGCTCTGTTCGCTGGAGCTGCTTCATACTCTCTCCCGATCCGATAATGATATGCTGTGTCTGGCGCTTGCACTCCTGTTCTGATGCACCCTGAAAACAATTATTTGATCTTTGTGAGGAAGGCAAATGAAACAAATAGACAAATACTGCCTGAAGGTAGTTGTTAGGTTTAAGGCGAGACAGAATTCTTCTATTCATAGAGATAATTGTATTCTAAATCCAGCCAGCTCCAGTTTAAAAATGCAAATAAAAGGATGATACTTGTTTGAGGCCCCCTCCTTTGCCACATTACAACACTTATTTTCTGTCTACTTTTCAGACAGTCTGCACCACAGGTCCCCTCTACCCCACAACACTGGCTACCAATCCCCACCCAGCAAACTGTTCCCCCACCACCCCCCCTTCCCCACCCAGCTCCCAATTCCCCATCACTATTCATCCTCTTTCCGATTCCATGCCCCAGTTACCCGCTGCCCACCTTTCCCTAGCCAACTGACTTACCACACCGCGCCCCACCCCCCACCCCGGAACTCCCCCCACAATCCTGGCTACTGATTCCACCTGCACCAAGCTTCCCCTGAACATACAATTGACCCCATTCCTAAAGGCCAAAGGTAATCACGTGCTTCCCCCCCCCACTCAGCCCCCAACCCTGACTGTCTATTCCTTTCCCCATCCACTGAAGACTCATACCAGCTATCAATCCACCCACACGCACCAATCCCCACCCCCAACAATTCCCCTGCCCCATTCAGCAATTCCAACACACACGCACACGCGCATACACCTCCCACTTCCCCCAACTTAGAAGTTTGAAGGTCGCAAAATGGCAGAAATTGGATTCCAATGTAGGCAAGTGAGAGGTCATCCACTTTAAATCCAAGAAAGGCAATTTAATGTTTTCTGAATGGCTGGAGACTAGTATCTGTGAAAGAACAGATGGGATTGTGTGCCCATGAACGCAAATTAAAAGCAAGTGAAGAGGTATAAAAAATTGTCATGAAGGTTAATGCATCAAGAGGGCTGGAATGCAATGGGGATGGTCAGGCCTCATGAGGTGCTGTATGTAGTTTTAGAGTCAGAGCCATCAAGGTATACGGCGCAGGAAAAGGCCTTTCAGCCCATTGCATCTGTACCAATCGAAGAAAAACTGCCCAATTATTCTCACCCCATTTTGCAGCACATGGCCTACAGTCTTTTATGACTTGGCATCGCAAGTGCACATCTATTTTTGGGTACTATATCTCGGGTAAACTAATCAAATTCACCAGAATGACACCAAGCAGTAAAGGAGTAAGGAATAAGAGCATGAGTAAGCTGTTCAGCCTTTTGAACCTAGTCTGTCAATCAATTAAATGACTGAAGTCCACTCTGTTTCACTGTCTTATCTCATTATTCCTGGATTTCCTTGGTGCCAAACTCTAACAACCATCATTTAGAAAAACTTAATGATTGAACATGCATAACCTTCTGAGGCCAAGAATTCCAAAAGGCTACAAGCCTTTTAATGAAGAAATTCCTTCTCATCTCAGTCTGAAATGGTCTCATGCTAAGACTGTGACCCCCCCCAGATTAAATCATGAGGACACATTTGTGTAACCTTGTCTTCCCACACATTTAAACACTTGAGGGGTGGGTGATCACATTGAGGTGGCTAAATGCTGAGTGGATTCTGTCAGTTAGATATAGAGAAACTGCATCCTCTGGTGGTGGGAATCAGAACAAGGAGATAGCTAGGCCATCAGACAGGTCATATCCGAAAACTCATCTTCAGACAAAAAGTAGTACACTTTGGTAGGAAGAATGGTAGGAAGGACTATTACTTACGTGGCGAAAAACTGCAGCAGGCGACGGTGCAGAGGGACCTCGGGGTCCTTGTGCATGAGTCGCAAAAACCCAGCTTGCAGGTGCAGCAGGTGGTCAGGAAGGCGAATGGGATGCTGGCCTTCATAGCGAGGGGGATTGAATATACAAGTAGGGAGGTCTTGCTGCAGCTGTATAGGGCATTGGTGAGGCTGCAGCTGGAGTACTGTGTGCAGTTTTGGGCGCCGCACCTGCGCAAGGATATTTTGGCCCTGGAGGGAGTGCAGAGGAGGTTTACTAGGCTGATACCGGAGTTGAGGGGATTGAGCTATGAGGAGAGGCTGAATAAACTAGGCTTGTACTCGTTAGAGTTTAGAAGAATGAGGGGAGATCTCATTGAGACGTATAAGATGATGAATGGGATGGATAGGATAGAGGTGGAGAGACTCTTCCCGCTCAAAAAAGACAGTAGGACTAGGGGGCACAGCCTCAAGATAAAGAGGGGGGTGCGGTTTAGAACGGAGTTGAGGAGGAACTTCTTCACTCAAAGGGTGGTGAATCTCTGGAATTCTCTGCCCGTTGAAGTGGTGGAGGCTGCCTCGCTAGATATTTTTAAGACGCGGGTTGATGGGTTCTTGATAAGAGAGGGGATTAAGGGTTATGGGGAGAGGGCGGGAAAGTGGAACTGAGCCACAACAGATCAGCCATGATCTTATTGAATGGCGGGGCAGGCTCGAAGGGCTAGATGGCCTACTCCTGCTCCTATTTCTTATGTTCTTATGTTCTTATGTTCTTATGTAGTAGAAATCAGGAACTCCCCCCAATAAGCTGCTGAGGGCAGGGTTTAACTGAAACTTTCAAATGATTAATGAGGTAAGAGTATCCAGAGAGGGCAGCTGTGCTCGCCCAGAACATCCTGGGGCCAGTGTTGATGGTCACAACATCTGGAACATCAGGTAAGCCATTGAGACAACCCTGAAGGCTAAAGGTAAACAACAGTTATCCCAGGTGGCTGAACAGCTGAGTGAGTCATTCTCCAATTGGCCGAGCGAGTCCCCAACTCAGCTCCTGATTGAACATAAGAACATAAGAAATAGGAGCAGGAGTAGGCCATCTAGCCCTTCAAGCCTGCCCCGCCATTCAATAAGATCATGGCTGATCTGTTGTGGCTCAGTTCCACATTCCCGCTTTCTCCCCATAACCCTTAATCCCCTCGCTTATCAAAAACCTATCAACCCGCGTCTTAAAAATATTTAGCGAGGCAGCCTCCACCACTTCAACGGGCAGAGAATTCCAGAGATTCACCACCCTTTGAGTGAAGAAGTTCCTCCTCAACTCCGTTCTAAACCGCCCCCCCTTTATCTTGAGGCTGTGCCCCCTAGTCCTACTGTCCTTTCTGAGCAGGAAGAGTCTCTCCACCTCTATCCTATCCATCCCATTCATCATCTTATACATCTCAATGAGATCTCCCCTCATTCTTCTAAACTCTAACGAGTACAAGCCTAGTTTATTCAGCCTCTCCTCATAGCTCAAACCCCTCAACTCCAGTATCAGCCTAGTAAACCTCCTCTGCACTCCCTCCAAGGCCAAAATATCCTTGCGTAAGTATGGCGACCAAAACTGCTCCAGCTGTGGCCTCACCAATGCCCTATACAGCCGCAGCAAGACTTCCCTACTTTTATATTCAATCCCCCTCGCTATGAAGGCCAGCATCCCATTCGCCTTCCTGACCACCTGCTGCACCTGCAGGCTGGGTTTTTACGACTCATGCACAAGGACCCCGAGGTCCCTCTGCACCGTCGCCTGCTGCAGTTTTTCGCCACGTAAGTAATAGTCCTTCCTACCATTATTCCGACCAAAGTGGACCACCTCGCACTTGCCAACATTAAATTCCATTTGCCAGTTCCTGGCCCATTTGCCCAGCCTATCTAGATCCTTCCGTAGACTCTCCACACCCTCCGCGCAATTTGCTGTTCCACCAATTTTGGTGTCATCTGCAAATTTCAACACCATACACTCGGTTCCCTCCTCCAGATCATCTATATAAATGGTAAATAGCTGAGGCCCCAGCACCGACCCCTGGGGCACTCCACTAGTCACCAACCGCCAATCCAAATAGCACCCATTGACCCCCACTGATTGGACCAGTGGAACACAGAGCTTTTCAGGGAACGCCTCTTAAAGGGCTACTACACCACAAAGATGGACCAAACAGATGTTCAAAAAATGGGATCAGTGCTGGGTAAGAAGGTACTGTTGCTAAATTTGCTAATGGCGCAAAGATAGGTAGGGTGAAGAGGACAAAAGGAGGCAACAAATGGATGTAAGAGCTTTGAAGTTGAGTTGTGCACACTTGAAATGTTAACTCTGTTTTTCTCTCCACAAATGCTGCCAGACCTGCAGTATTTTTGTTTTATTACAAACAGGTATAGATAAGTTAAATGAGTGGGCAAAGATCTGGCAAATGGAATATAATGTTGGGTAAGTGTGAAATTGTCCATTTTGGCCAGAAAAAATGCTTATTATCTAAATAGAGAGAGATTGCAGAGCTATGAAATGCAGAGGGATCTGGGTGTCATAGTACATGAAATGCAAAAAGCTCAAATACAGGCAGTATGTAATTAGGAATGTTAGTATTTATTGCAAAGGGATTTGAATACAAAAATAGAGAGGTTGTACAGATCACTGGTGAAACTATCTGCAGTGCTTTTTGTTATGATCCAGTAGATGGTAATGGTGGCCAAACCAAATCTCAAAGGGAAACTTAGCCTTCATATCTCTGCTCTTTAGTTGTTGTATTCTGATGATGAGACAATACGTTTACTGAATTCAGAAGCCACAAATTCCAGTAAGAATTCTGGGATTTTAAACATTAAATTGAAAATTTATTAGCAAAAGAAAAAGCAACTTAACTTAAACATACAAGATTGCATTTACATAGTTAAAATGACTGTAATAGAACATTGCCCCAAATAGACTTTCTACTTCATTAGACTCATATAACAAACCACTTGTTAGGCAACAATCCATTATGAGGAGGCAGTCACATAATGATATTGTCATGAGACGACACTCTCAAGACCCAGGATAATGCTCTGTTGACCTAGTTCAAATCCCACCATGGCAGATGATGGAATTTGAATTCAATAAAAATCTGGAATTAAAAGTCTAACAATGACCATGAAACCTTTGTTGATTGTCTTAAAAACCCATCTAGTTTATTAATGTACTTTAGGTAAGGAAATCTGTCATCTTTGTCTGGCTCACCTGTGCCTCCACGCCCACAGCAATATGGCTGACTATTAATTGTCCCCTCAGCAGCAATTCCCTGTGGAACAAAGGGACCTTGGTGTGTTTGTCTACAGATCTCTGAAGGCAGAAAGATATATTAGTAGAGTGGCGAAAAAGGCAAATAGGACATTTGCCTTTATCAATCGAGGCATAGGTTATAAAAGCAGGGAAATCACGTTGGTGTTGTGCAGAACTTTGATGAGGCCACAGCAAGAGTTTTGTGTGCAGTTCAGGTCACCACATTATAGGAAGAGTGTGATTGCACTGGAAGGGGTGCAGAGGAGATTCACCAGGATGCTGCCTGAGATGAGACATTTAAGTTATGAGGAGAGGTCGGGTAGTTTTCGTTGGAGCAGGGAAGACTGAGGGGGCAACCTAATCGAGGTGTCCATGATTATGAGGGACAGGGACAGTGGAGATAGGGCGCAGCTGTTCCCTCAGTTGAAGGGTCAGTCATGAGGGGACATAGGTTCAAGATGAGGGGCAGGAGGTTTAGGGGGAATGTGAGGAAAAGCTTTTTTATTCAGAGGGGTAGTGGTGGTCTGAATGCATTTCCTAGGAGGGTGGTAGAAGCGAGTTGCTTCACACCCTTTCAAAAGTACCTGGACGAGGAGTTGGCATGTCGTAACACTCAGGCCTCTGGGCCAAGTGCTTGCAAATGGGATTAGGTGGGAGTTCAGGTATTTCTAATGTGTCGGTGCAGACTCGATAGGCCTCAGGGCCTCTTCTGCTCTGCATGATTCTATGAGGGGGTGACTGCTTAAAAATAAGGAGTCGCCCATTTAAAACAGGAATTGAGATAATTTTTTTCACTGAGGATAGTGAGTTTAGGGAACGCTGTTCCTCAAAAGGCAGAGCCTTTGACTTTCTTTAAGTCAGAGCGAGATAAATTCTTGATTAACAAGGGAGCGAAAGGTTGTCAGACGTAGGCAGAAATATCGAGGTTACGATCAGATCAGTCATTGTCTTGTTGAATGGCACAGCAGGCTCAGAGGGCCGAGTGGCCTACTCGTGCTCCTATGACAGAGACAGAGGACCTGGTAATGAGGAAACAGGTAATGTAGCACATGCATCCTGCCATCTCTCTTCATCACTGATCAGCATGGCCCTTCTCTCTGTCCTCAATTGATATATTTTAATAGGGAGCCTCTGTTCAGCAATCAGGAACAGGAATGTTCCATTCTCTGCTGTCTGCTGATCTACTCACAGAAATAGCAATGCAATGAGCAGCCACTGAGTGTCACTGTCATTCTGCTTTAATCAGACTCCACTATCCGAAGCCGATAAACAAACACAAGCTGAAGACCGGTTAGCCCTGACGAAGGGCACACTCTGAGCTCACCCACCCACTCCTTCGCATGTGTAAGCAGCAGTTCTGATTGTTTGCACCCTTGTGACGCCACCCATGATTTCCTGACCCAGAGAATATGTACCCAAACCCCAGCTGGTCCATGTTGGCAGCCACACGGTGTGGCAGCAAAGTTAAAATGAGAGGTTCCAGCAAATCATTCCCAGGTCAGGGTCATTTCTGTAAAGGGGGGAGAAGCAATGATTCATTACGGTGCAGAATGAGGCCATTCAGCCTATCGAATCCATGCCAATTCTGAGAGCAATCCAATCAGTCCTATCCCCACACTCTATCTCCACATTTCTCATTGAATTTCCCATTGAAATCATTCATCACTTCCACTCCCTCATGGGCAGTGAGTTCCAGCTTATCACCTTCACAGTGTAAAAATATTCTTCCTCACATTCCCCCCTCTTTCTGAAAACCTTCGATCTGTGTCCCCCAGTCCTCGTACCGTCAGCCAATGGGAAAGGTTTTTCCCTGTCTACCTTATCTAAACTTGTCATCATCTCCTACACCGCTATCAAATCTCCCCTCAATCTCCTTTAGTCCAAGCAGAACAACCCCAGTTTCTCCAACTCTAACCTCGGAGCTAACCTTTGGGGCGGCACGGTAGCACAGTGGTTAGCACTGCAGCTTCACAGCTCCAGGGACCTGGGTTCAACTCCCGGCTCAGGTCACTGTACGTGTGGAGTTTGCACATTCTCCTTGTGTCTGCGTGGGTTTCCTCCGGGTGCTCCGTAATCCTCCCACAGTCCAAAGATGTGTGGGTTAGGTTGATTGGCCATGCTAAATTGACCGTAGAGGTTAGAGGATTAGGGTTAACGTAAGTAGGGATATGGGGGTAGGGCCTGTGTGGGATTGTGGTCAGTGCAGACACGATGGGCCGAATGGCCTCTTTCTGAACTGTAGGGTTTCTATGATTTGTAAAACCTCTCACTCCTAGACCTATTATCCTCTGCAGCCTCTCAAGGGCCCACACATCCTTCCTACAGTGTGGAGACCAGAAGTGTACACAGCTGTGACCTAACCCGATCTTGAACAGTGCAGTCCTATCTGTGGGAACATTTGCAGTGTTTGATCAACTGGAACAGTACCTGACCTGGTGTGAGAAATTGAAATCAGCTTGGAATTGTCCTGAATCCTCAGTGACTTGTTCCAGTTGGATCACAAAGAAAGATAAAAAAAAATGACTGAAACAGATCCAGAGTTGCTTGGCTCTGGGTGGACAACTGAGAAATCAAATTGCGAAACAGGAAACATTCTTTTCTTTGTGAAGATTGAGCAAAACTTGCCTTCACATGCGACAACACGGGGAACAAAATATCCCTGATTAGATAACAAAGAACACAAAGTACTTCAGCTCGGTATTTACAAAGGAGGGCAGAGGAAGGGGTGGAGGAGATCCTGAGGAACAACTATTGGAGATAAATACAGAAAGGGGGGCCACGCAGTTAAACATTGAAGTAACTCAGCGCAGATGGTCAATAACTTTTATTGATGAGATAATAATTGTTCCATAATTTTCAGAAAATGATCATTTTGAGGGGGCAGTTCTCTGACCTCGCCACACCTATAGCAGTTTGTGGCTGTCCTGTGTGTGACTTAAAAATCTGTTTTGTGCCCGGTGCCAAACAGTTAGCAATTCTCCCAGCCCCTTCCTTATGGTGTGAACTGGATTAGGTTTAAAATTGCATATAAATATGCATAGCCCATTCAAATCCTACTACGTGGAACTCACCAGCCTTTGGGCACCTCGCAATAATGGCGAGAGTCTCCAATAGCGGACACCAGTTGCGATGGTCATGCCAAGGGGGTTGGAGGCCACTGAAGCCCCTGGATGGTCGGGCCATGGCTGGGTGGTGGTGTCCGTTGAGCGGTGCCCACTGGCAGGGCCCATCTGACACATGGTCAGGCGTGACCATGTCAGGGGCAGCACAGATGGCACAGTGGTTAGCACTGCTGTCTCACAGCTCCAGGGACCCGGGTTTGATCCCAGCCTCGGGGTCAATCTCTGTGGAGTTTGCACGTTCTCCCTGTATCTGCGTGGATTTCCTCCAGGTGCTCAGTTTCCTTCCATAGTCCAAAGATGTGCAGGTTAGGTTGATTGGCCATGGGAAATTGCCCCTTAGTGTCCCGGGACACATAGGTTAGAGGGATTAGTGGAGTAAATATGTGGGGTGACTGGGATAGGGCCTGGGTGGGATTGTTGTCGGCGCAGAGGTGATGGGCCGAATGGACTGCACTGTAAGGATTCTATGGTTCCCTGCCAATACCTAACTGACACACTGGTGGTGCCTACCAGTGACCAACAGACAGCCCAGCGGTGCCGATTGGTGACCACCAGCATGCTAGGGGTAGCATCGAGGAGGTGGTTCTAAATGAGGACCATGACAGCGGGGGGTGGAGGGGGGAGTGGTATATGGTGGAGGATGAGGGGTTGTGAGGGGTGGATTGAGAAGATGATCTTGATGGAAGGGCAAGTCAAGCAGGGGAACCCATCAGAGGGGTCCTGGTGCCCCGAAGCTGGTAACCTGTGTTGGGAAGCCAGGCAGAGGAACTTGCCACCCAAGAGGAGAATGGATCCCGATATCTGCGAGGGAAGGGAGGAGTCTCCTAATACACTCTGAGATCGGGGTGCGCTTGCAAAACAGCACCTGAAGCCTGGTTCACCGGCGCGTTTAGGCCCCATCCCATCCCCTGGTACTGACGCACAACTCCCAACTTTCCAAAAAAGTGACTGAGTGTGGGAGGATTACGGTGCGGAGTGAGTCGACGCCAATCATTCCATTATTCTCACTGTTATGACACTTAGAAATATTTTGGGAGAATTCCACCCATAGTCTCGCTATTAGCCCCATGAGTAGGGCAGGAGAGGATTAAATCCTCAACGATGAAGATCATGTCCCCAATCTACCGCATGTGTCCCCCTCATTTGGAGGTGTCAGGGGTGAGTTTTTCACTCAGAGGGTGGTGGGTGCGTGGAACCGGCTGCCGGCAGCGGTGGTGGAGGCGGATTTGATAGGGTCTTTTAAGAGACTTTTGGATAAGTACATGGGACTTAGCAAGACAGAGGGTTATGGGTAAACCTAGTGGGTATGGACATGTTCGACACAACTTGTGGGCCGAAGGGCCTGTTTGTGCTGTAGTTTTTCTGTGTTCTATATTCCATTATGTGGTGAGTCACGTTGTGAGCGTCCTGTGGGACAATCAGTAACATCAGGCCCTCAAAGTGCAATTGAAAACCTGATTTATCTTCAATACTTGCTGAATGGGCTGTCAGGGCTTTATAGAAGGAAGGAAGAAAGATGGATTAATTAAAACATTACATGTGGGCAGCAGAGAACCTGGAGAATTTGGGACAGAGTCGATACTGTAAGATTGTTTCCTTTTTGTGATTCAGACACAGGGACCGCGATTCTCCCATCCCGCTGCACTCAACAGGCTGAGAGATTGACGCTTGGGGGGGTGGGGGTGGGGTGGGGGTGGGGGCGGGGGGGGGGATGCGGTGAGTGGCGATGTGTGGGATTTGCATGAGAATTCACGCCCCGCTAACATCTCCCGGTACTGCGTCAAGCGGAAATCGGTGGGGAGACGGGGTAGCATTTCAATCATATTTTAAACGTCGTTTAAATGCTATTAGCGGGCCTGGGACTGAAGTCTCCAGGTCCGCTAGTCTCTCCCACCCCGCCAGACTGTTTCACTCCAGCGGGGAATACACGAGTGGCCCGACCCCACTTGAGGGAAAGGGGGGGCTGGTATTTGGAACCCCCAGGGTGTCAGGGTGGTGGGGGGATAATGCCCCTGGGCATGGGCTCTCTAGCACTGCCTAGGGGGCACCTGGACAATGCTCTTTGGGCATTAGTCAGTACTAGGGTGCGTAGCCTGTTGGAGCGGAGCCTAGAGGATGATTGGTGGGTTTCCCGTTGCCACTCTGCCATTGGATTCGATGGGGACAGGAGGGAGGCTAGCAATCGGGGCGAGCTGGTGGGGGGTGGTGGGTATCAGCCTCCAGAGGGGTCTGCCAGAGGATGTGGGGGATTGGCACTGCGGAGGGGTGAGGTACTGGAGATCTGGGTGGTCCGGGGCAGGGGTGGGGGGGTTGGTGGCTGGCCCGGGAATGTTCGGGGAGCCACAATCAGGACATAAGGGAGTTCGGGGGCAGCACTGCGGGGGTGCCGAGCTGGCCAACGATTAAACTGACCAGCAATCAGGAGGCTGGCAGTTCAGGGCCACTGCTGGTTTCAGCCTCCTGGGTGGGAATAGGCTCCACCCACTGAAACCTAATGATATTCACACTGGTGGTCTCTGTAATGAGCAGTGTGGGAGATTCTAGTGCGCACTCCCACTGAAAAAAAACAGCATAAATTACTCTAGTTTTCCCACAAATTCAATACTTCGAATGTTTTTTTTAGGAAAATCCTGCTCAGTGTCGGAAATTGCAAAACAGTGAGTCTATTTTTGTCAAATGAATAAAATCTGATAGTTCTAGTTTCTAGCATTTATCTGTTTTGTTGATTGATTTGTAAGTAATCCGAGCTCAATTCTTAATCCTGATTAATCCCTGAAGAGGAATTTCCATTTTGATATATTCAAGGTGGTTAAGGTCTCTCCTTCTCAACACATGGTAAGATAAACATTGTCAACCTTGTCCTGCAATCAAACTTGGAAAACAGACTCGTCCTATAAAACGGAACCCATAAAGTCACCTGACAACATACACAAACATTTCAATTTTCTTGCCAGAGTACAGATTTGGTCCCTGATTACTGTCCCCAGATTATATTGTTTAAAACCTTTCAGCTCACACAGTTGATAACAACAGATGCCAAAGAGATAAGTTTAGAACATTTAGTCTGTCTCTTAATGTATTACTTCTAAATACAGTAGCAATCTATAGCCTCAATATATCGCAGAGCCAGCCAGCAATTTGAAGAGGGTATTTAGCCTCTGACTGGAAAGTTTCAGCAAGGTTAACATGCTTAGATTCAGCCGAATGGATCAGATGATGCAAGGGAAGCAAGATGAGTACATGGGGAGAATGGAATAGGGAAGTATATATTGATGGGAGAAAGACATTGGGAATAAACTCATGCAGGACGTAAACACCAGCACAGATCTGTTGGGCCAACGGGCCTGTTTCTGAACTGCACATACTGTCTATCAGGTATCCAAATATGGTTTAAAAGATAATTAGATGCAGCCTCCACACCCAATCTGTAACTGTCCCGACACTGTGCTATCTGTAGCACAGTGGTTAGCACTGCTGCTTCACAGCGCCAGGGTCATAGAACATAGAACATAGAACATTACAGCGCAGAACAGGCCCTTCGGCCCACGATGTTGCGCCGACCAGTTAAAAAACAATGACCCTCTAACCTAAACCAATCCCTTTCCATCCATAAACCTATCCACGGATTCCCGGCTCGGGTCACTGTCTGTGTGGAGTTTGCATATTCTCCTCGTATCTGTGTGGGTTTCCTCCAGGTACTCTGGTTTCCTCCCACAGTCCAAAGATGTGCGGGTTAGGTTGATTGGCCATGCTAAGAAATTGCCCCTTAATATCCAGGGATGCGTAGGTTAGAGGGATTAGTGGGTATAATATGGGGGTGGGGCCTGGGTGGGATTGTGCTCAGTGCAGACTCGATGGGCCAAAGGGCCTCTTTCTACACTGTAGGGTTCTATGATTCTATAATCCCAGTTTCCCAGGATCATCCTTTAGGTTCCTAGCTGCACAGTAGAAAAAGATGATCACAGATCCTGTTGCTCCATTCACCAGGACCACCAGAACACCTGTTTTGATGGGTTTTCCACATTATTGTATATTCCTCACCTCCCTGTATTATTAGCATCTGTATCAATGAACTGAAGATTGATAAGCATTGATCCTGGTCACAAAAAAGAGAAAAAAGCAAGTCAGTTTACTGTACAGTGGTTAACCTGACATGAATAACTTGCTTTTATTTTTTTCAAGGAATACGGACGTAGCTGCCTGGCCAGCATTTATTGCCCATCCCTAGTTGTCCTTGAGAAGATGGTGGTGAGCTGTCTTCTTGAAGCCGCTGCAGTCCATGTGGTGTAGGTACGCCCATGGTGCTGTTAGGGAAGAAAGTCCAGGATTTCGACCCGGCGACAGTAAAGGAACGGATGATATATTTCCAAGTCAGGATGGTGAGTGACTTGGAAGGAAACTTGGTGGTGATCCCTGGGCATTGTTGCTGTTGCCCTTCCAGGTGGTCAAGGCTATAGGTTTGGAAGGTACTTTCGAAGGCGTTTGGTGAGTTGCTGCAGTGCATCTTTGTAGATGATGCACATTGCTGACACCGTGTGCTGGTAATGGAGGGATAGAGTGTTTGTGGAAGGGGTGCCAATCACATAGAACATTACAGCGCAGAACAGGCCCTTCGGCCCACGATGTTGCGCCGACCAGTTAAAAAGCAATGACCCTCTAACCTAAACCAAACCCTTTCCATCCATAAACCTATCCACGGATCTCTTAAACGCCCCCAAACTAGGCACATTTACAACTGCAGCAGGCAGGGCATTCCAATCCCTCACCACCCTCTGGGTAAAGAACCTACCTCTGACATCCGTCCTATAACTACCCCCCCTTAATTTAAAGCCATGCCCCCACGTGCTAGCTTTCTCCATCCGAGGAAAAAGGCTATCACTGTCCACCCTATCTAAACCTCTAATCATCTTATATGTTTCTATAAGATCCCCTCTTAGCCGCCTTCTTTCCAGCGAAAACAACCCCAAATCCCTCAGTCTCTCCTCATAGGACCTCCCCTCCATACCAGGCAACATCCTGGTAAACCTCCTCTGCACCCTCTCCAAAGCCTCCACATCCTTCCTATAATGTGGGGACCAGAACTGTGCATAATACTCCAAGTGCGGCCGCACCAGAGTCTTGTACAGTTGCAACATGACGCTGCGGCTCCTAAATTCAATCCCCCTACCAATAAACGCCAAGACACTGTATGCCTTCCTAACAACCCTATCTACTTGATTCCCAACTTCATGGGCTGCTTTGTTCTGGAATTGTGTTGAATGTATAGACAGCCTTGGAATACCAGGCACAGGGCAGCATAATGATTCAAACTACTGCCTCACAGCTCCAGGGACCCAGGTTCGATTCCGGCCTCGAGTGTGGGTTTCCTCCGGGTGTTCCATTTTCGTCCCACAGTCCAAAGATGTGCAGGTTGGATGGATTGGCCATGATAAATGCACGGCTCATGGGGATGGGGTGAGGGGATGGGCCTTGGTGGAATGCTCTTTCAGAGGTTTTAGGGAGTCAGGAGGTGGGTTACTTGCCACAGGATTACCTAGCTCTGACCTGCTCTTGTAGCCACAGTATTTCTATGGCTAGTCCAGTTCAGTTTCTCGTCAATGGTAACCTGCAAGATGTTGACTGTGGGCGATTCAGTGATGATAATGCCACTGAATGTCAAAGGGAGTTAGCTGGATTTGCTGCCATTGGCGATGGTCATTATGTGGCACGTGGATGACTTGGATGTCACTTGTCACTTTGCAGCCTAGGCCTGGATATTGTCCTCGTCAGAACCAACAGCAAAAAAAAGTGAAGTTGGCCAAGCATTATTTGACCTTTACAAATCAGCATTGACAGTCCCAGATTAGCCATCTATATTAATACTATCTCTTATTCATCATCAAGTGGATCCAACGGGTGTAGTCACAGCTGGTTGCAGTTGTTGTAAGCCAAATAGTATCTGAGGAGTTGTGAATGGTGCAGAACATTGTGCAGTCATCAGTGAACTCATTACTGACCTTATGGTGGAAGGAAGGTCATTGATGAAGCAACTGAAGATGTTTGGGCCTAAAGACCCTGAGGAACTCCTGCAGTGATCTCCTGGGGCTGACCTCCAACCAACACAAACATCTCGCTTTGTGCTATTGATCTTGGCTGAGTCAGCCTTTTTCTCTGTATCAGAGACTAGATTAAAAGCTCCACCCCAGAGACTTGGGTGCATGGTTCAGGCTGAGGGGAGCATTGTACTGTTGAAGCATCAGTACTGAAAGAGTACTGCACTGTTAGAGGGTCAATACTGAAGGAGTGATGCACTGTTAGAGGGTCAATACTGAAGGAGTGCTGCACTGTCAGAGGGTCAATACTGAGGGAGTGGTGCACTGTCAGAGGGTCAGTACTGAGGGAGTGCTGCACTGTTAGAGGGTCAATA
This sequence comes from Carcharhinus amblyrhynchos, assembly GCF_965287045.1. Taxonomy (NCBI): domain Eukaryota; kingdom Metazoa; phylum Chordata; class Chondrichthyes; order Carcharhiniformes; family Carcharhinidae; genus Carcharhinus; species Carcharhinus amblyrhynchos. Next base: position 86,521,466 of record NC_137332.1, on the reverse strand, counting down.
CTGAAGGAGTGCTGCACTGTCAGAGGGTCAGTACTGAGGGAGTGCTGTACTGTCAGAGGGTCAGTACAGAGGGAGTGCTGCACTGTTAGAGGGTCAATACTGAAGGAGTGCTGCACTGTCAGAGGGTCAATACTGAGGGAGTGGTGCACTGTCAGAGGGTCAGTACTGAGGGAGTGCTGCACTGTCAGAGGGTCAGTACTGAGGGAGTGTTGCACTGTCAGAGGGTCAGTACTGAGGGAGTGCTGCACTGTCAGAGGGTCAGTACTGAGGGAGTGCTGCACTGTCAGAGGGTCAGTACTGAGGGAGTGCTGCACTGTCAGAGGGTCAGTACAGAGGGAGTGCTGCACTGTTAGAGGGTCAGTACTGAAAGAGTGCTGCACTGTCAGAGGGTCAGTACTGAGGGAGTGCTGTACTGTCAGAGGGTCAGTACAGAGGGAGTGCTGCACTGTTAGAGGGTCAATACTGAAGGAGTGCTGCACTGTCAGAGGGTCAGTACAGAGGGAGTGCTGCACTGTTAGAGGGTCAATACTGAAGGAGTGCTGCACTGTCAGAGGGTCAGTACTGAAAGAGTGCTGCACTGTCAGAGGGTCAGTACTGAGGGAGTGCTGCACTGTCAGAGGGTCAGTACTGAGGGAGTGTTGCACTGTCAGAGGGTCAGTACTGAGGGAGTGCTGCACTGTCAGAGGGTCAGTACTGAGGGAGTGCTGCACTGTCAGAGGGTCAGTACTGAGGGAGTGCTGCACTGTCAGAGGGTCAGTACTGAGGGAGTGCTGCACTGTCAGAGGGTCAGTACTGAGGGAGTGCTGCACAGTCAGAGGGTCACCAGAATGCCTCAAATAAATTCCAGCCTGTAATTTACTCCCAGGTATCTGTAGTTCTACATTTAAAACACTGAGCTGCTTAGAATCATACAATTCCCACAGTGCAGAAAGAGGTCATTCAGTCCATCGAGTCTGCACCAACCACAATCCCACCACAATCCTATTCCCATAACTCTGCTAATCTCCCAACACTCGGGTAAATTTAGCATGGCCAATCAACCTAACTTGCGCATTTTTGGAATGTGGTAGGAAACCGGAGCAGCCGGAGGAAACCCACATAGACACGGAGAGAACATGCAAATTCCACACTGACGGTGACCTGAGGCCGGAATTGAACCCAGGTCCCCGATGTTGTGAAGCCGCAGTACTAAATACTGTGCCACCACGCCTCCCTCACAAATGCTTGATTAATTTCAATCTGTAACTCATTCCCGGATAGCTGATATTTTATACATAAACCACCTAAACCCCTGCATCAGAATCCCACTCTTTGAGTCAGTGTTTGCATCAGGTACATTCTTGCTTTTTTGTCGCATTAACCATCTCATCTGGGTGACCCTGTGCCCATGTGAGACCAGGATTCTTTTCCGGAATGGCATTCAGTTACCCCCACCTCCCCACCCACCCTCCAACACACAAGCCCCCCCACGCCTCTGCTGGAAATCACACGTATAGTCATTCGGTGAGGTAGGAATTGGAGGATAATTGTGAAGCCTTCCACAGGGGAATGACCTGATGACTGTCTAGCTTTAGGAGCAGACTCCACACAGATGCCGGAATTGAACCCGGAGCCCTGGTACTGTTAAGCAGCAGTGCTAACCACTGTGCCACGCCTAAGATATAAGGGGACAAAAATGCAATAGTCTGGAAATTTACTGATGCTGCCATCAATTTTACAAGCCAAAAATCAGGTGCTAAGTCCCAAGATGGTGGTGACAGGTTAGGTGTATAGCGAGGGGGATTGAATATAAAAGTAGGGAGGTCTTGCTGCAGCTGTATAGGGCATTGGTGAGGCCGCAGCTGGAGTACTGTGTGCAGTTTTGGTCGCCGCACTTATGCAAGGATATTTTGGCCTTGGAGGGAGTGCAGAGGAGGTTTACTAGGCTGATACCGGAGTTGAGGGGGTTGAGCTATGAGGAGAGGCTGAATAAACTAGGCTTGTACTCGTTAGAGTTTAGAAGAATGAGGGGAGATCTCATTGAGACGTATAAAATGACGAATGGGATGGATAGGATAGAGATGGAGAGACTCTTCCCGCTCAGAAAAGACAGTAGGACTAGGGGGCACAGCCTCAAGATAAAGGGGGGGCGGTTTAGAACAGAGTTGAGGAGGAACTTCTTCACTCAAAGGGTGGTGAATCTCTGGAATTCTCTGCCCGTTGAAGTGGTGGAGGCTGCCTCGCTAAATATTTTTAAGACGCGGGTTGATGGGTTTTTGATAAGAGAGGGGATTAAGGGTTATGGGGAGAGGGCGGGAAAGTGGAACTGAGCCACAACAGATCAGCCATGATCTTATTGAATGGCGGGGCAGGCTCGAAGGGCTAGATGGCCTACTCCTGCTCCTATTTCTTATGTTCTTATTATGTTCTTATGTAGTTTGGAGGGAATGTGTCACCAGATATACGGTTAAAATTCCAGTTTCGGCAATTAGGGCCTGGAATCGGTGTTAGACCCTCTACCTATGGAAGCAGGTGGCCTCTCCATTGCCTGAAAGACTGGAAGAAGCAGATTCAGCAGTAACTTTCAAAAGGGAATTGAATTAATACTTGGAAAAGGGAAATGTTGCAGGCACTGCGAAAGCGCAGGAGAACAGGACAAAGCGGAGTGTTCATTCAAAAAGCTAGCACAGACACAATGGGCCTAATAGCCTCCTCTGTGGTTCAATTATTTATCTCATCTGATTAAACAACAGAGTCATTGTCAGTGGGAATTCTGACACCGATGATAAGACTCAAAGACATCAGGCTAAAACTTTAACTCTGTTCCTCATTCCGTTGATGATGGCTGCCCTGCTGAGTGTTTCCAGCAATTTTCTATTTATATTTTTGTTACCTCATTGCTGTTATGCGTAAATGGTCTGACTCACTTGCCTATGAAACAAGAAAAATAAATCATTTAGTGCCAACACTTTGAGACATCCTGTGGAGGAAAAGGGCACTACACCAGTTCAAGTTCTTCCAGTCATTCAAAGGACAAAAAACAAAGCATAGTAACAGGCCCTTCGGCCCACCAAGCCTGCGCTGATCACGTTGTCCTATCTAGACCAACCGCTTATATCCCCCCATTCCCTGCCTATTCATATGTCTATCCAGATAAATCTTAAATGTCACTAACGTATCTACCTCAACCACCCCATTTGGCAGTGCATTCCAAGCCCCCACCACCCTCTGTGTAAAAAAACTTCTCCCACATATCTCCACTGAACCTTTCCCTCCCTTACCTTGAACTTGTGCCCCCTTGTAATTGTCATTTCTGCCCTGGGAAAAAGCTTCCAACTCTTCACCTTATCTATACCCCTCATTATTTTATAAATTTCTATCAGGTTGCCCTCAGCCTCTGTCTTTCCCGGGAGAACAGTCCCAGTTTATTCACAGCTAATGCCCTCCATTCCAGGCAACATTCTGGTAAATGGTTTCTTTATTCCCTCCAAAAGCCTCCACATTCTTCTGGTAGTGTGGTAACCAGAATTGGACACAGTATTCCAAATGTGGCCTAACTACGTTTTGTCTAACTGGAACATAATTTGCCAACTTTTATACTCGATGCCCCAGCAGAGGAAGGCAAGCACCTCACCAGCTTTCCTCACCAACTTTTCCACCTGTGCTGCCACTTTTAAGGATTTGTGGACCTGTACTCCCAGATCTCTCTGTGTGTCTATGCTCCTGATGGCTCTGCCATTTATTTTATAGCTCTCACCTGAATTGGATCTACCAAAATGCATCATCTCGCATTTATCTGGATTAAATTCTACCTGCCATTTCTCCACCCAATTTTCCAGCCTATCTGTATCCTGCTGTATTCTCTGATAATCTTCATCACTATCCACAACTCCAGCAATCTTAGTATCATCTGCAAACTTACTAATCAGGCAAGCTACATTACAGAGTTCCCAGCTCTGATCCCTGTGGAACACTACTAGTTACAGATCTCAATTCAGAAAAACAGCCATCTATCGCTACCTTCTGTCTTCTATGGCCCAGTCAGTTCTGAAACTATCTAGCTAATTCATCTTTGATCCCATGTGATTTAACCTTTTGTACCAGCATGCCATGACGGACCTTGTCAAATGCTTTACTAAAGTCCATATAGACAACTTTCACAGCCTTTCCCTCGTCAATCATTTTTGTCATCTCCTCAAAAAATTCAATCAAATTAGTGAGACATGACCTCCCTCATACAAAACCATGCAGTCTGCTGCTATTTAGATCATCCAGTTCCAAATGTACTTACATCCTAGTCCTAAGAATCTTCTCCAACAATTTCACTATCACTGACATTAAGTTCACTGGCCTACAATTACCCAGTTATCCTTGCTACCCTTCTTAAATAACAAGACATTGGCTATCCTCCAATACTCTGGGTCCTCACCTGTAGCCAACGACGAAAGAAAGATTTCCGTTAGAGACCCAACGATTTCCTCTCTTGTCTCGCTCAGTAACGTAGGAAAGATGCCATCTTGTCCTGGGGGTTTGTCTACCTTAAAGCATTTTAATACACTTAACACTTCCTCTCTCATAATGATGACTTGCTGTAGCAGGTTTACATATACCTCTGTCCCCTTCATTCTCCCTGGATAGAATCTGGTTGAATAAGGAATGTCAGGACCTGAAGGAACAAGGACACCAGGGGAAAATCAGTGGAGACTGTTGAAGCATTGAAGAAAGTAACTGAGAAATTGTATGATCACTTCTTGAGAAGAGAGAGAGAGACAGAAAGAGGTCATGCAGTAAGCCATACTGAGTTACAGAGATGATCTGGCAGGAAGAAGAATAGAAAGACCTAAGACCAGATAGAAGTAAGTGGTGTAAGAGACAAACACAATGAGATTGGAAGAAGAATGGGTGACTGACAGGAGGAGATGGAAAAGGTTGATTAACCTTGGAGGAAGCACTGAGAGTGGTAAGGACACAGAATGTACTCTGGGTGGGGAATTCAATGTCCATCACCAAGAGTTACTCAGTAGCACCACCACACACCGAGCTGGCTGGGTCCTAAAGGACATCGCTGCTAGACTGGGACTGCGGCAGGTGGGGCGGGAACCAACAAGAAGGAGAAACATACTTGACCTCACCCTCACCAACCTGCCTGTTACAGATGGATCTGTCCATGACAGTATCAGTGGGAGTGACCACTGCACAGTCCTTGTGGAGATAAAATCCCATCTTCACATTGAGGATACCCTCCATCATGTTGTGTGGTACTACCACCGTGTTAAATGGGATAGATTTCAAACAGATCAAGCAACTCAAAACTGGGCATCCATGAGGCACTGTGGGCCATCAGCAGCAGCAGAATTGTACTCAACCACAATCTGTAACCTCATGGCCCAGCATATCCCCCACTCTACCATTACCACCAAGCCAGGGGATCAACCCTGGTTCAATGAAGAGGATATGATGGGGCAACAGCAGTGATATCTAAAAATGAGGTAAAGTTACAACACAGGACTTTGTGCCAAACAGCAGAAGCAGCAAGTGATAGACAGAGTTAAACCATCCCACACCCAATGGATCAGATCTAAGCTCTGCAGTCCTGTCACATCCAGCCGTGAATGGTGGTGGACAATTAAACAACTCACTGGAGGAGGAGGTTCACAAATATCCCCCTCCTCAATGATGGAGGAGCCCAGTATATCGGGTGATGATCCATCTCAGCCTCCTCCAGAGGTCCCCAGCGTCACAGATGTCAGTATTCAACTAATTTGAATTACTCCACGTGATATCAAGAAATGGCTGAAGGCAATGGATACTGACCTGAGAACATTCCGGCAATTGAACTCCAGAACTTGCTGTGCCTCTAATCAGGCTGTTCCTGGCAACATTGGCATCTACACAGCAATGAGGAAAATTGCCCAAAAAGCAGGACAAATCAATTAGATCATAGAATCCTACAGTGCAGAAAGAGGCCCTTTGGCCCATCGAGTCTGCACCGAACACAATCCCACCCAGGCCCTATCCCCATATCCCTACATATTATACCCACTAATCCCTCTAACCTACACATCCTCGGACGCTAAGGGGCAATTTCTTAGCATGGCCAATCAACCTAACCCACACATCTGTGGGAGGAACCTGGAGTACCCGGAGGAAACCCGCACAGACATGAGGAGAACATGCAAACTCCACACAGACTGTGACCCGAGCTGGGAATCGAACCCAGGACCCTGGAGCTGTGAAGCAGCAGTGCTAACCACTGTGCTACCATGCCACCCAATTCTGGCTAATTATCAGTCTACTCTTGGTCATCAGTAAAGTGATGGAAGGAGTCATCTAAAGTGCAATCAAGCTGCACTTAGTCAGCAGTAACTTGCTCACTGAAACTCAGTCTGGGTTCCACCAGGATCACTCAGCTCCTGATCTCATTGCAGCCTTCGTTCAAACATGGACAAAAGAGCTGAACCCCAGAGGTGAGGTGAGAGTGATTGCCCTTGACATCGAGGCTGCATCTGACCAAGTGTGGTATCAGGGAGTTCTAGCAAAATTGGAGTCAATGGGAATCAGGGGAAAACTCTCACTGGCTGGAGTCATACCCGGTACAAAGGAAGAAGGTTGTGGTGGTTGGAGGTCAATCATCAGCTCCAGGACATCACTGCAGGGGTTCCTCAGGGTAGTGTCATAGGCCCAACAATCTTCAGCTGCTTCATCAATGACCTTCCCTCCATCATAAGGTCAGAAGTAGGGATGTTCACCAATGATTGCATAATATTCAGCATTGTTTGCTAGTCCTCAGATACTGAAGCAGTCCATATCCAGACACAGCCAGACCTGGACAATATACAGGCTTGGGCTAACACAAGTGCCAGGCAATGACCATCTTCAACAATGATGTGGAGATGCCAACATTGGATTAGGGTAGGCACATTAAATAGTCTCACAACACCAGGTTAAAGTCCAACAGGTCTACTTGGTAGCACGAGCTTTTGGAGCACTTCATCAGGTGAGTTCTCCAAAAAGAGAGAATCTACCCTTCTTTGCTTGACATTCAACACCATTGCCATCAAGAAATCCCCCACTACCAACAGCCTGTGGGCTACCAATGATCTGAAACTGAACTGAACTAGCCACATAAATACTGTGGCTACAAAAGTAAGGCAAAGAATTATCATTCCCAGAATTCCCAGTGTCAGCCTATCATCACTCCTGGGATCAAAGGGACAGCTTAATTCTGATTGGTCACGGCATTGCCCTGAGGAATGAACCAGGGAATGGCTGTTCCCTAAATTTTATTTTGAATGAAAAAGGTGCAAAGTGTAGACATCCTCCTTCTGCCTATGAAGGTATATGTGAATATATGAGTCACACTGTGAGTGTCCAACTGATAATCTTAAATTGGTTTCAGTGTAATTTTCAGGATGTTGTCCAATTGCAGAATCCCATTTAACATCTCACTTCTCAACATTTTGGTTAAGTCGAGCGTCAGATAAAGTCCAATACCCTTTCTTGTGGGCTTTAACCTTGTTTGTCTCTCACGTGGGGAGCATAAGTTGGATTCAATTTAAATTTGAATTGCTTTTTGGAGCAAGAAAGGAGATTGGGTTAAGGGCTTGCCTGGTCTACTCCATTTTGTAACTTTGAGAATGGAGTAATGGACACTGTGGGGGAAAGTTTAGGATCTCATTGCGTCTGTTTTGCAGCAACATGAGATGGTAAAATCGGGAGTGAGCCAAGAATGGTGCCAATTTTGGTGTCCGTTCCCATTTTACCAAAAAAAAACAGCCGCAATCTGGAAGTCACCCAAAATAGGCAGAATGTCAATTAGCATTTCAATATAATTAGCACGGTTCACTCACAATCGTTCCACCTCACTTACCTTAACCACTCATTTGTGGCAGCTGTAACTGGCGACTGAAACACCTGCTCTATAAAGTCTGCGTGCGGGCACAGCAGCACTGAGGCTGTGAGAAGGTTGGTCGCTATGTGTATTGCTGCAGGGACAGGAGGGAAAACAGAAGCGGCCACGTTGCATTCTGATTGGGGGGTGGGGGGTGGGGGGGGGTGGGGGGTGGTGGGGGGGTTGGGGGGGTTGGGGGGGGTGGGGGGTGGTGGGCGGGATGGGGGGTGGTGGGGGGGGTGGGGGTGGGGGGGTGGTGGGGGGGTGGTGGGGGGGGGGCGGGGGGGGTTGGGGGGGGTGGTGGGCTGCGTGTGTGTGTGTGTGTGTGCTGGTGGGCTAGGGGGAGCAAGCTGCTGCTGATGATAATGCCCAAACTCAGGTCTTAAGTGCTGACCTTAGGTCTTAGTGCTGCCAGCAGCAAGCAATAGTGGGGCTGAGGTCATGTAGATGCTGGGCGGGATGGGGGAGTTTGGGGAAGCAGCAATACTGTGACAGCGCTGCTTTCCCTTAGCCCAGTGAGGCAGCGCTGACTGAGGGGAGTCATGCTGAGGCTGTGGGGTGTGGGAGGACGTGGTGGTTTGGGGGGATGAGAGGAGCTGGTTGGAGACCCTATCCACCATCTCAACGTCTCCCACCTTCCCCCTAACAAACCCGCACCTCCCCTTTCCAGATTTGAGAATGGCGTTCCACGTGGAGCCATTAGATGTTGCTGTGATGCTTGTGTGTGCTGGTACTGTTGAGGCAGAGGAGGAGGAATTGTGGGCACGGAGAGGGCAGCCCAGACAACAGGCAGGAGGAGAGAGAAATGGCTGCCAATCGGCCCGAGGTGGGTGGGGAGGCAGGTGGTGCGGCAGGAGAATGAGGGTGCGGAGACCCCGACAGTTCTGCACACAGATGTCATTTAAGCAGTGTGCCAGTGTAAGCCCCAGCTCTGCAAGGAGACAGTGTGGCACCTGTGCCATCTGCTACAGAACTTGGCACCTTTGGCAACGGGGGACACCCACTCCCTGTGGCAATGAATGTCACGGTGGCCTTCAACTTTTATGCCATCAGGTACTTTGTGGCGTCTCGCAGTCCTCCATCCACAAGTGTGTGAGGGAGGTGATGGATGCCCTGTTTGCCTGGGCTGGGCAATACATCTCACTCCTCCAAATTGGGTAGAACTGTCCGCGCGGGCACAGCACCGCCTGTCTTCTGCCGCTACCAAATATTATGGGCATTCTTCTCCTGTGAGGACAGAAGGAGGCATGTAAAGATTGATAGCTGGAAGCATGCAGAGGGTGGCCCACCGAGGGCAAGGGTTGTGTGTGACCCAGAGGTGGAGGGGCGTGGGAGGTGGAGTTAGGTGCTAGGGGCTCAGGGGCTGGAAACATGCAGGATGTGCAGAGTGGGGGTGGGGGTAGGTCGGGGGGATGAACACAGCATTGGGGGGGGGTCAATGCCAGAACAAGATGTGGACTCGCCCTTGCTGCCCTTATGAGGTTATTAGTATCTTTTCGGCGCAGGTGGCCTGTTCACCGTGCCAGAGACCGTGCACTGACTGCCTCTGCCTCTATCTCCCAGGATGCTGTGCCTCGCACCCCTCTGGCTCGACACCCATCCAGGGAGAAAAAGATGTCTCTCCTCTCCTCTCCTGCACCGTATGCAAGTTATGCTATGCTAAATTAACCCTAGTGTTAGGGAATTAGCAGAGTAAATGTGTGGGGTTACAGGAATAGGGCCTGGATAGGGTTGTGGTTGGTGCAGACTTAATGGGCCGAATGGCCACCTTCTGCACTGTAGGGATTCTATGATTCTGAGTGTGTGAGGGTGGGGTGCCAGGGGGTGGGGTTGAGACCAAGGGGCAGGGTCTCCAATGATCATGGAAAGCAAGGGGTGGATGTTTCCGCAGCGAGGGGAGGGGGGTTTTTCCGGGAGATGAGTTGTCATTTTGAGTTTTTTGTGCATTTCGTGCTTCTGATCTGAGCTGCCGGCTCTCAGGCAATTTAGACCCTGCCACCCTCTCCCCTGATGTGGAGATGTGGGCGTTGGACTGGGGTAAACACAGTAAGAAGTCTGACAACACCAGGTTTAAGTCCAACCGACTTGAACCTGGTGTTGTCAGACTTCTTACTGTGTTTACCCTCTCCCCCCACAGGCGAGTTTCAGTTTCTGCTTTTTTTTTGTCTAAGTGCATAAGAACATAAATTTGAACTTGCCCAAAAAATGGGTGAGAAACTCTCCCGTTTTTCCCACCCGTCCTGGACTTTGAATTCTTCTGGTAAGAAATTTTGAGTTAGTTTGTTTGTTTTGAGTTTGCAGGCAGTTTGGGGACAGCCAGTACTTTGCTGATTGTGAACCAGTTGAAAGAATGTGGTGTTTGGTATGATCCACCAGTCTTTGGGGACATAGGGGCTGGAATCACACCAGCATTAAAATTCATTTAGCACATTACTCATCATAGGCAGAATGTTTTTACTTTTTCTTGACAGCAGCATCCTGTTAGACACATTCTATCGAAGCTTTATGTCTTGAACTTATCAGGAGCTGTGTGATGAGAAGCTAACGTAAAGAGGAATCCAAAAGTCTTCTGTATATGTACAAATAATAAAAAGGGCAGCAATAGGAGGCTTGGGGCCAATTCGGGACCAAAAGGGGGATTTATACACACAGGCAGGATTCTTCGAGAGTGTGTAACCCCTAACAACCAAAACAGCAAGTCCTGCTGTCAGACAGGCCTCTGAACAGCTCACATCAGCCCCCTTCTTTCATTTCATTGTCCGAAAGTATAACAATGTGATAAACCTCACAATTGGAGCAATAGGTCAACAATGCTCACATTCCCAGAATAGTTAGTATTCTAGTAATAGTTAGTTCTTGCTTCCAAGGATGCACTCCATGTAACCTTATAACTGCTGGCAGGAATGTCCCAATCCCCTTTCTCCCCATTGAGTCACAGGAGAGTGATCGCAGGAAGTGGGTGGTATCCTGTTGATAATGTTACAATCCTTGTGAACAAGCAGCCTGAGGTGATTCTGTACACGTTGCTGGCACAGAGTTAAGTGACTGGATAACTTATCATTAACTGCCTAAGGAGGTTCATGCCGCTGATCCTGTTGCACGTGGAACGCCCTCAATCTGTAGATGGCAGCAGCAGACCAGAGCTGCTCTGATTCCTTCTCAACCAGGGGAGGTTTGGCAGTTAAGCTCTTCCCTTTTTGTCTTCCCTTTCTCACAACTCTCTGCCTGTATCTCCTTGCTGGAATGTTATTTTAGAAACTGCAGTGTCAAACCAGGTGAGGCTTTGCCAAATAGAGTCAAGATAGAGTGCGTTTCAATTCTGACCCAAGTAGCATGGGAATCTGAGCAGGACATGTGATGGCCGGTCAAACTGTCCTTTACCCTTCACAGATACATCATCGTCCATGACATCAGCAGGCTATTGGACCATATGAGGCATCACAGCCAAAACTGTTTTGCCCTTGTTTGGATGTGTGGAATCAGCAGGCACTTTGATTTGATAATCGTTTGTTTCATCCAATGTTATTGTCACCTTCAGCATGTGTCCTGCAATCAGAATCAATATGCCACTCCACGGCACAGAGACACAGTGATTAGCACTGCTGCCTCACAGCGCCAGGGATTTGGGTTCAATTACTGGCCTAGGGTGCCTGATGTGTGGAGTTTTGCACGTTCCTCTCGTGTCTGCAAGGGTTTCCTCCGGGTGCTCCAGTTTCCTCCCATACTCTAGAGATATGCAGGTTAGCAGGATTGGCCATGGTAAATGCCTGGGGTTACAGAGATAGGGCAGAGAGGGGGAATATAGTTTTATTTTTTAAAATATTTTGTTTATTAGTGTGACAAGTAGGCTTACATTAACACTGCAATGAAGTTACTGTGAAAATCCCCTAGCCGCCACACTCCAGCGCCCGTTCGGGTAAACTGAAGGAGAATTTAACGTGGCCAATGTGCCTAACCAACACGTCTTTCAGACTATGGGACAAAATCGGAGCACCCGGAGAAAACCCACGCAGACACAGGGAAACGATGCAGACTTCACACAGACAGTGACCCAAGCCCAGAATTGAATCAAGGTCACTGGTGCTGTTCTTCTGGAGAGCCAGTACAAATCCAATGGGCTGAATGGCCTCTCTGCACTGTGGGAATTCTATGGATTTTATGGAAAGTGAGTGAGGTCCATGGAACTGTAGAGAGAATGAGCACCTTTAGGAGAGGAGGGAGTGGAGCCCATGGAAGAAACTGGCCTTTGATGTCAGAAAGGAGTTTTGTTTTCCTCATTTAGCGAAGTGTTAAGACTTTTCTCAGTGAAAGATCTCCTGCTTGTTATGGGACATCAACAAATCCTTAAAGCTTGTCACAAGACTAAGCAGCGGATTTTGTGTGGCAGATTTTCATGCCATGTGTTTTTCTCTTTGCGTGCTCAGCAGGTGGAGATTGAAGATTTTTCGACTTTCCGTATTATTCTGTAACCACAAAATTTCCACTGTGTGAAATTGGCCTGACTTTAGCACATTTATGGCTTTTGTCAATTCACTCTCAGCAACAAAACAGCACTGTGCAATTCCTGAAGATGAGTAATTATAGACACGGGAACTAAACTTGTCATGCTTTCAAATGCCTTTCATAGTGAAGATTGTCAGAGCTCAGGAATACCTGAACACCAAACATGGATTTCCAGAGTGACTTTGTCAGTAGCAGCTGGGCACATGGTAATCAGTCATTGCAGGGGGAGAGTGTGAGTAAACAGAGTAATGTCACTGTGCAGGGGGAGAGTGTGAGTAAACAGAGTAATGTCACTGTGCAGGGGGAGAGTGTGAGTAAACAGAGTAATGTCACTGTGCAGGGGGAGAGTGTGAGTAAACAGAGTAATGTCACTGTGCAGGGGAGAGTGTGAGCGAACAGGGTAATGTTACTGTGCAGGGGGAGAGTGTGAGTAAACAGGGTAATGTCACTGTGCAGGGGGAGAGTGTGAGTAAACAGAGTAATGTCACTGTGCAGGGGGAGAGTGTGAGTAAACAGAGTAATGTCACTGTGCAGGGGGAGAGTGTGAGTAAACAGGGTAATGTCACTGTGCAGGGGGAGAGTGTGAGCGAACAGGGTAATGTTACTGTGCAGGGGGAGAGTGTGAGTGAACAGGGTAATGTCACTGTGCAGGAGGAGAGTGTGGATAAACTGAGTAATGTCACTGTGCAGGGGGAGAGTGTGAGTAAACAGAGTAATGTCACTGTGCAGGGGGAGAGTGTGAGTAAACAGGGTAATGTCACTGTGCAGGAGGAGAGTGTGAGTAAACAGAGTAATGTCATAGAGTCATAGAGGTTTACAGCATGGAAACAGGCCCTTCTACCCAATGTGTCCAGGCCGCCCCTTTTTTTAAATCCTAAACTATTCCCAATTGCCTACATCTTCTATACCCATCTCACTCATATAACTGTCTAAATGCTTTCTAAAAAACAAAATTGTACCTGCCTCTACTATTACCTCTGGCAGCTTGTTCCAGACTCTCACCACCCTCTGTGAAAAAATTGCCCTTCTGGACCCTTTTGTATCTCTCCCTCTTCACCTTAAATCTATGCCCTCTAGTTTTAGACTCCCTTACTTTTGGGAAAAGATATTGACTATCTAACTGATCTGTGCTCTTCATTATTTTACAGACCTCTATAAGGTCACCCCTAAGCCTCCTATGCTCCAAAGGAAAAAGTCCCAGTCTATCCAACCTCTCTTTATAACTCAAACCATCAAGTCCTGGTAGCATCCTAGTAAATCTTTTCTGCACTCTTTCTAGTTTAATAATACCCTTTCTACAATAGGGTGACCAGAACTATACACAATATCCCAAGTGTGGCCTTACCAATGTCTTGTACAACTTCAACAAAACGTCCCAACTCCTGTATTCAATGTTCTGACCAATGAAACCAAGCATGCTGAATGCCTTTTTCCAACTCTGTCCACCCATGACTCAATTTTCAAGGAGCTATGAACCTGTATCTCTAGATTTCTTTGTTCTGTAACTCTCCCCAATGTCCTACCATTAACCGAATAACCATTAAATGCATCACTTCGCATTTATCTAAATTAAACTCCATCTCCATTCATCAGCTCACTGGCTTAATTGACCAAGATCTCATTGCAATCCTAAATAACCTTCTTCACTGTCCACTATGCCACCAACCCTGAATCCCGTGAGATTCAACTTTATGCAATAACCTACCATGAGGTATTTTGTCAAAGGCCTTGCTAAAGTCCATGTAGACAACATCAACTGCAATGTCCTCATCTCCCTTCTTGGTTACCCCTTCAAAAAACTCAATCAAATTTGTGAGACATGATTTTCCACTCACAAAGTCATGCTGATTGTCCCTAGTCAAGTCCTTGTGTCCCTAAATGCCTGTAGATCCTGTCTCTCAAAATATCTTCTGACAGCTTACCCACAACAGGTGTGAGGCTCACTGGCCTGTAGTTCCTAGGCTTCTCTCTGCAGCTTTTCTTAAACAAAGACACAACATTTGCTACCCTCCAATATTTAGGTACCTCACCTGTGACTATTGATGAATCAAATATCTTTGCTAGGAGACCCGCAATTTCCTCCCTAGTTTCCCACAGTGTCCTGGGATACCCTTCATCAGGTCCCAAGGATTTAGCTATCTTGATACTCTTTAAGACTTCCAGCACCTCCTCCTCTGTAGTATGTACACTCCTCAAGACATTACTATTTATATCCCAAAGTTCTCTAACATCCATGCCTTTCTCAGGGTTTTTTCTTCTCTTCAGTCTGTATCTCTGGCTGCCAATTCAATGGGTGATTACGGTACATTGGCCACGGTGGGAGGGTTAGCAAGCATGAAATGACAAAACCAGCCAGAACAATGTAAACAGTCCATCCAAACTGCTCAATTATGTAACCAGAAATGAAGCCAATAATAGCGGATGCAACAATTACACGTTGAAAAGTTTGCTCTGCTAATTGTTGTCCCTGTAGTCCATAAGGGTCGGGAATGACTTCAAGTAGGACAGCATTTTGGGAGCCGGAATGCGCCGTTCCTTTCCGGCTCGCTTCCTCCCAGCCGCGCTGCTCTTTAAAATAGAGTAACATCATTGAGAGGGCGGAGAGTGTGAGTAAACAGGGTGTCACTGTGCAGGGGGAGAGTGTGAGTAAACAGAATAATGTCACTGCGCAGGGGGAGAGTGTGAGTAAACAGAATAATGTCACTGTGCAGGGGGAGAGTGTGAGTAAACAGGGTAATGTCACTGTGCAGGGGGAGAGTGTGAGTAAACAGGGTGTCACTGTGCAGGGGGAGAGTGTGAGTAAACAGGGTAATGTCACTGTGTAGGGGGAGAGTGTGAGTAAACAGAATAATGTCACTGTGCAGGGGGAGAGTGTGAGTAAACAGGGTAATGTCACTGTGCAGGGGGAGAGTGTGAGTAAACAGGGTAATGTCACTGCGCAGGGGGAGAGTGTGAGTAAACAGAATAATGTCACTGTGCAGGGGGAGAGTGTGAGTAAACAGAGTAATGTCACTGTGCAGGGGGAGAGTGTGAGTAAACAGAGTAATGTCACTGTGCAGGGGGAGAGTGTGAGTAAACAGAATAATGTCACTGTGCAGGGGGAGAGTGTGAGTAAACAGGGTAATGTCACTGTGCAGGGGGAGAGTGTGAGTAAACAGGGTGTCACTGTGCAGGGGGAGAGTGTGAGTAAACAGAGTAATGTCACTGTGCAGGGGGAGAGTGTGAGTAAACAGAGTAATGTCACTGTGCAGGGGGAGAGTGTGAGTAAACAGAGTAATGTCACTGTGCAGGGGGAGAGTGTGAGTAAACAGAGTAATGTCACTGTGCAGGGGGAGAGTGTGAGTAAACAGAGTAATGTCACTGTGCAGGGGGAGAGTGTGAGTAAACAGAGTAATGTCACTGTGCAGGGGGAGAGTGTGAGTAAACAGAATAATGTCACTGTGCAGGGGGAGAGTGTGAGTAAACAGGGTAATGTCACTGTGCAGGGGGAGAGTGTGAGTGAATAGGGAAATGTCACTGTGCAGGGGGAGAGTGTGAGTAAACAGGGTAATGTCACTGTGCAGGGGGAGAGTGTGAGTAAACAGGGTAATGTCACTGTGCAGGGGGAGAGTGTGAGTAAACAGGGTAATGTCACTGTGCAGGGGGAGAGTGTGAGTAAACAGGGTAATGTCACTGTGCAGGGGGAGTGTGAGTAAACAGGGTAATGTCACTGTGCAGGGGGAGAGTGTGAGTAAACAGAGTAATGTTACTGTGCAGGGGAGAGTGTGGATAAACAGAGTAATGTTACTGTGCAGGGGAGAGTGTGAGTAAACAGGGTAATGTTACTGTGCAGGGGGAGAGTGTGAGTAAACAGAGTAATGTCACTGTGCAGGGGGAGAGTGTGAGTAAACAGGGTAATGTCACTGTGCAGGGGGAGAGTGTGAGTAAACAGGGTAATGTCACTGTGCAGGGGGAGAGTGTGAGTAAACAGGGTAATGTCACTGTGCAGGGGGAGAGTGTGAGTAAACAGGGTAATGTCACTGTGCAGGGGGAGAGTGTGAGTAAACAGAGTAATGTCACTGTGCAGGGGGAGAGTGTGAGTGAATAGGGAAATGTCACTGTGCAGGGGGAGAGTGTGAGTAAACAGGGTAATGTCACTGTGCAGGGGGAGAGTGTGAGTAAACAGGGTGTCACCGTGCAGGGGAGAGTGTGAGTAAACAGGGTAATGTCACTGTGCAGGGGGAGAGTGTGAGTAAACAGGGAAATGTTATTGTGCAGGGGGAGAGTGTGAGTAAACAGGATAATGTCACTGTGCAGGGAGACGGTGTGAGGAAACATAAGAACATAAGAAATAGGAGCAGGAGTAGGCCATCTAGCCCTTCGAGCCTGCCCCGCCATTCAATAAGATCATGGCTGATCTGTCGTGGCTCATTTCCACTTTCCCGCCCTCTCCCCATAACCCTTAATCCCCTTGCCTATCAAAAACCCATCTACCCGTGTCTTAAATATATTTAGCGAGGCAGCCTCCACCACTACAATGGGCAGAGAATTCCAGAGATTCACCACCCTTTGAGTGAAGAAGTTCCTCCTCAACTCCTCAACAGGATAATGTTACTGTGCAGGGGGAGAGTGTGAGTAAACAGGGTAATGTCACTGTGTAGGGGGAGAGTGTGAGTAAACAGGGTAATGTCACTGTGCAGGGGGAGAGTGTGAGTAAACAGAGTAATGTCACTGTGCAGGGGAGAGTGTGAGTGAACAGGGTAATGTCACTGTGCAGGGGAGAGTGTGAGTAAACAGAGTAATGTCACTGTGCAGGGGGAGAGTGTGAGTAAACAGAGTAATGTCACTGTGCAGGGGGAGAGTGTGAGTAAACAGGCTAATGTCACTGTGCAGGGGGAGAGTGTGAGTAAACAGAGTAATGTCACTGTGCAGGGGGAGAGTGTGAGTAAACAGGGTAATGTCACTGTGCAGGGGGAGAGTGTGAGTAAACAGGGTATTGTCTCTGTGCAGGGGGAGAGTGTGAGTGAATAGGGAAATGTCACTGTGCAGGGGGAGAATTTGAGACAGCAGCCTCACATGTTCATTGTATCTATTTTAAGCAACCAATGATAAATTGCAACGCTGGAAAAAAATCAGCCAATGCCATACTCAAACCAGTAAGTAGCAGTGGAAGTTCTCCCTCTGCATATTTCCAGTTTGAGAAGAGTTCCAGATTAATTTTTGTTAGATTTACAAAACCTGATCTTCACCTATTCATTGGAAAGCTGGATGTCTGCATGTTATGGGAACCATATATACTTCATTACACTACACACTGCATAGTGACTAACAGTACAGATCAATTTATTATTGCTCTCTTTATCTCATTTATTGTACACAACACATGATTATTTTCTACAATTATTTCCCCAATTATCATTCTGCATATCCATAGCTAGACTTTTCCTCAGAAGTAAAATTGGTGCGATCTTAGACACCGTGTTTGAAATCAATAGGGAAATCTAAATGACAACTGGAGCTGTACCCCAGTGAGAGTCAACACCTTCAGGAGAGGAAAGGAGTGGGGTCCACGAAAATGTATTCCAATGAGAGTCCACATCTTCAGGAGAAGAGGGAGTGGGGTCCGTGAAACTGTACCCCAGTGAGAGTCCACATCTTCAGGAGAGGAGGGGAGTGGGATCCATGGATCTGTATCCTAGTGAGAATCAGCACCGTTGGGAGAGGAGGGGAGTGGGATCCATGGATCTGTACCCTAGAGAGAATCAGCACCGTCGGGAGAGGAGGGGAGTGGGATCCATGGATCTGTATCCTAGAGAGAATCAGCACCGTCGGGAGAGGAGGGGAGTGGGATCCATGGATCTGTATCCTAGAGACAATCAGCACCATTGGGAGAGGAGGGAGTGGGGTCCATGGATCTGTATCCTAGTGAGAATCAGCACTGTCCGGAGAGGAGGGGAGTGGGATCCACGGATCTGTATCCTAGAGAGAATCAGCACCGTTGGGAGAGGAGGGGAGTGGGATCCACGGATCTGTATCCTAGAGAGAATCAGCACCGTTGGGAGAGGAGGGAGTGGGGTCCATGGATCTGTATCCTAGTGAGAATCAGCACTGTCGGGAGAGGAGGGAGTGGGATCCATGGATCTGTATCCTAGAGAGAATCAGCACCTTCAGCAAGGGGAGAACACTGAATTTTTTTTGAAAGGGATTTGGAGTGGGAATTGTTACCATCTCCATTTAGTCAAATAGGAAACTGATTAGTATGGCAGCAGGCTGTTTGTCAGATGGCAGAGTGTCTTATTGGCAAATGCTGCAGCCAGTGTCATTATAGCGATAGGTGATGATTACGAGGTAATCAGTAAAAGCATTGGGCAGATGAAGAAGTAGATATCCTTCTATCATCCTGAGAGGACAGGCTGGACCTCAGTGATCACCCTCCGACAGTGCAGCACTCCTTCAGTACCGACTCCCTGACATTGTGCATTCCCTTAATACTCACCCTCTGACAGTGTAGCACTCCCTCAATACTCACCCTCTAACTACAGAACTCCCTCAGTACTGACCCTCTGACAGTGCAGCACTCCTTCAGTACTGACCCTCTGACAGTGCAGCACTCCCTCAATACTGACCCTCTGACAGTGCAGCACTCCCTCAGTACCGACCCCCTGACGGTGCAGCACTCCCTCAGTACTGACCCTCTGACAGTGCAGCACTCCTTCAGTACTGACCCTCTGACAGTGCAGCATTCCCTCAGTACTGATCCCCTGACAGTGCAGCACTCCCTCAGTACTGACCCTCTGGCAGTGCAGCACTCCCTCAGTACTGACCCTCTGACAGTGCAGCACTCCTTCAGTACTGACCCCCTGACAGTGCAGCACTCCCTCAGTACTGATCCTCTGGCAGTGCAGCATTCCCTCAGTACTGATCCCCTGACAGTGCAGCACTCCTTCAGTACTGACCCTCTGACAGTGCAGCACTCCCTCAGTACTGACCCTCTGACAGTGCAGCACTCCCTCAGTACTGACCCCCTGACAGTGCAGCACTCCCTCAGTACTGACCCCCTGACAGTGCAGCACTCCCTCAGCACCGACCCTCTGACGGTGCATGACTCCCTCAATACTGACCCTCTGACGGTGCATGACTCCCTCAGTACCGACCGTCTGACAGTGCAGCACTCCCTCAGCACTGACAGTGCAGCACTCCCTCAGCACTGACCCTCTGACAGTGCAGCACTCCCTCAGCACTGACCCTCTGACGCTGCAGCACTCCCTCAGTACTGACCCTCTGACACTACTGTTGTGAACTGCCAGCCTGAAATATGTGCTCAAATCATTGGAATGAGCCTTGAACCCATGTCCCTGACTAAGGGACAACATTGCTATCAATGAGTATAAATTGACAGAAAGCTCTGCAGGTTGTGGGTTCAGTCCTCACTGAGCTTATGTTGAAACTGTGATCTCAGGCAAGTAATTCTGGTTTGATTGGAATTGTATCTCTTCCAATTTTATTTGATATCAGACAGTGTTTTAAACTGTCGAATAAAACTTCAGACTTTTTAACCCACATTTCTCTTTCTGTTAATGTGATCAGATGCGATTGAAACTTGATCCAGTTCAACATTCTGTATGGAATAGATAAGTACTTTGGCGGTTAACGTTTGCTTCTGTAGGCTCTGGAAATTTTGGCAGATTTAATATTACTCTAAATTCAATGTGTGTGTGTAGTGGCGGGTGAGTGAATATTATGTAAATTCAAATTATGTATGTGAACATTACTGTAAAGTCCGTTTGTGTGTTTGTAAATATTACTGCAAACTGTGTGAATGTTACTGTAACATCTGTATGTGTGTGAACGCTAATGTAAACTCTGTGAATATTACTGTGAAGTCTGTATGTGAGCGAATATTACTGTGAAGGCTGTATGTGTTTTTGTGAACATTATTGTAAACTGCGAATATTACTGCAAAGTATGAATGTTTGTGAATATTACTGTGAAGCCTGTATGTGTGTGAATGTTACTGTAAACTGTGACTATAACAGTAAAGTCTATGTGTGTTTTTGAATATGACTGTAAACAGTGTGAATATTAGTGTAAATTCTGTATGTGAGTTTGTGAATATTACTGTAAATTGTGTGTGAATATAACTGTAAACTGTTTGTGAATATTAGAACCACAGAACCATAGAACATTACAGCACAGAAACAAGCCTTTTGGCCCTTCTTGGCTGTGCTGAACCATTTTTCTGCCTAGTCCCACTGCCCTGCATCTGGATCATGTCCCTCCACACCCCTTTCATCCATGTACTTGTCCAAGTTTTTCTTAAATGATAAAAGTGAGCCCGCATTTACCACTTCATCTGGCAGCTCATTCCACACTCCTACCACTCTCTGTGTGAAGAAGCTCCCCCCCCCTCTAATATTCCCTTTAAACATTTTCCCCCTTCACCCTTAACCCATGTCCTCTAGTTTTTTTCTCCCCTAGCCTCAGTGGAAAAAGTCTGCTTGCATTCACTCTATCTATGCCCATCGTAATTTTATACACCTCTATCAAATCTACCCTCATTCTTCTACACTCCAGGGAATAAAGTCCTAACCTATTCAACCTTTCTCTGTAACTCAGTTTCTCAAGTACCAGCAACATCCTTGTAAACCTTCTCTGCACTCTTTCAACCTTATTAATATCCTTCCTGTAATTAGGTGACTAAAACTGCACACAATACTCTAAATTTGGCCTTACCGATGTCTTATACAACCTCATCATAACATTCCAACTCTTGTACTCAGTATTTTGATTTATAAAGGCCAATGTTCCAAAAGCAGTCTTTACGACCCTATCTACCCGTGATGCTACTTTCAGGGAATTATGTATCTGTATTCCCAGATCCCTCTGTTCTACTGCACTCTTCAGTGTCCTACCATTTACCTTGTATGTTCTACCTTGGTTTGTCCTTTCAAAGTGCAATACCTCACAATTGTCTGCGTTAAACTCCATCTGCCATTTTTCAGCCCATTTTTCTAGCTGGTCCAAATCCCTCTGCAAGCTTTGAAAACCTTCCTCACTGTCCACTACGTGTCTAATCTTTGTATCATCAGCAAATTTGCTGATCCAATTTACTACATTATCATCCAGATCATTGATATGGATGACAAATAACAGTGGACCCAACAGTGATCCCTGTGGCACACCACTAGTTTTACCCCAGTCCAACGCCGGCATCTCCATAACACCACTAGTCACAGGCTTCCACTCAGCGAAGCAATCCTCCACTACCACTCTCTGGCTTCTTCCATTGAGCCAATGTCTAATCCAATTTACTACCTCGCCATGTATACCTAGCATACTGTAAACTGTGTGTGAATATTAGTGTAAAGTATGTATGTGTAAATGTTACAGTAAAGACAGCGTGTGTGAATATTACTGTAAGATCTGTATGTGTGAATATTATTGTAAAGAGGCAGTGTGTGATTATTGTAAAATCCGTATGCACTTGTGTACAATCTGTTACAATCTCTGTGTGTGACAGCTATTTTAACATGTGTGAATATTAGTGCAAAAGTCTGCATGTATAAATATTGCTGCAGTGTCTGTGAATATTACTATAAAGTATGCGTGTATGAATATTACTGTGAAATATGCATACGTGTGTGTGAATATTACTGAAATCTGTACTTGTATTACTGAAAAGTCTGTGTGAATACTACTGTAGAATACGCATGCGTGAATATTACTGTAAAGTCTGTGTGTGAATATTAGTGTAAAATGTGAGTACATTACTGTAAAATATGCATTGGTGTGAATATTAGTGTAAGGTCTGCATGTGTGTGAATATTACTGTGAAATATGCATATGTGTGTGAATATTAGTGTAAGGTCTGTATGTGTGTGTGTGAATAGTAGTGTAGTGCGTGTGTCAATATTAGTGTAAAGGCATGCAATCAACGCCTGTCAGTTGATTTACTATCAGCCGGAATTTAAAATCAATGAGGGACTTTGAAGAAGCAGCCTAAAGGATGGAGCAATCAATATTTAGGGTTTAAATAAAAAGAATCCGAAAAGTGAGCCAGCAAGGTCTGGAGGTTGAAAGGGATCCAGTGAGAAGTGGAAAAGGCAGACGAGTGGACTCGGTGATCCCTTTAGCAGCATGTCTTTGCCAGCTGCTGATGTACAGATTTTATTTCTGATTCTTATGCAATGTACTTTCGCCTTGTTTTCGTACAAGTTCCAGGCATCTCAAGGGCTAGAGAGAGAGTGGAAGGGGAGGGGGGGGAGAAGCGAGGGAGGAGGAATGGAAATTTCCTCCAGTCTTGTGTCCAATGGCAGTAACTGCATGAGGCGGATCACGGAGAAATCACGTTTCGCTGGCACCAATGAGCGCCCTGAGAGGGGGACAGGCTTCACATTATAAATGTCTCCCCTTTCCCAACCCCCTCTCCCCAAAGTACAGCTGAATGAAAAGAATCCGAGCTGGGTAAAACGCAGCAGCGGCAAGAGACAGAAGAGGAGAGCAAAGCCCCTAAGAGTTATTGCCGTGCAAGGTACTGTATTCAGACAGAGAGAGGCAGAGAGCATAAGGACAGAGTGCTGCTGACTAAACCCTGTTCACTGCAATTCTTCACCTTGCATTCCAGCCTGGAGTTTGCAGCTTTTTGTGTTTAGTCTCAGTGTGTTGTTGATGTTGTTGCTTTTCTGTCTCACTCACTCACTCACACTCTCTCCCTCTTGTTATTTTCACACACACACTCTCTCTCTCTCTCCTCGGTCACTAGTTCCCGGCGATGAAGCAGAAATGTGTTTGTAACAATTGGGCATTTTGTTTTTTGTAGTCTTGTTTTTGGTGGAGGATGCGGATCTCTCGCTGTTTCCTGTTTCTGGTAAAAAAATGCGGCAATATCAAGCCGGCGAATTGGCGGAATCAACATGTAGGTTAACGAGCAAAGAATTTGTTAGGGTTAGGAATTGTTGAGGATGGACGGATCGCTGGGGAGAGGGGGAGGGAGCGGAAATTGATATTTTGTTTTTTTTTTGCATGGTGCTGATTTGCATGTCAGGGTTGATCGTTTGGGGGGGGGGGTGGAGGTGGTGGTGGTTTGCATGTTTGGGGATGCTGCAGTTTGATCAGTGTGTACCCAGGGGCTGCTGGTGTGCGTGTTGTGTGTATGGTGCCGGGGAGAAAGGAGGTTGGGGGGGGGGGGTGCTCTGAATCTATGTGAGCAGCAGCAGGAGGAGGAGGAGAAGGAGGATGATTTTCAGGGGCAGTCTGTGTATGTTTGTGGCTGAGGGCAGCTGCCGGGCTCTGCGTCCCCAGGGCTGCTTCACCCCCTGCTCTCCAGCCTCCCTCTCCACACTGCTGAGGGCTGGGGGCTGCCGCTTGCTCCCACCGCCTCTCAGTGCACACCTCTGGACATCTGTAAGTCTGCACGGTGGAGGGGAGATCCACCAGACAGTGACTGTTCCCCCCAGTATACACACACACACAAACGCTGCCTCTCTGAATTTAACCCACTCGATGTATCAAATTAGCACCAGGTTGGACTCCATTGGGAAAAACATTTTTTTTAAATCTAATTTGCTGTTAACAATGAACATTTCATTCGGATTTTGTGTTGAAATTCCACAGAATTGTGAAACTGCAGCCATTCATAAAATATGTCCATGTTTTTATTTATTCTGCCAATGGACATTTTTATTGTCGCATTGTCTTTTATTTTTTAAAAGAAATTCTCCCCCCCCCCCAACTCAAAGTTCGGTTCTTCTTTATTATTATTTTTTTTAAAAACAAAAAGTGAGAGTGACCCAATAGAGAGTGGGATGTTGGTGTGTGTTATCAGTCCCTGGAGCTCGCACGGTGTCAGCCTGCTCTCGGTTGTGGGTGTTTTGTGAGCGCTTTCTGCATTCTGCGACCCTGCCATGTGGCAACTGCGGTTAACGTCCTCCATTTCTCGCTTATTCCTCTCTCTGCCTCCCCCCCTCACCCTCCTCCTCTTCCTCCTCCTCCTCTACCTCTCAGACTTACAAGATGGCCACTTCAGCCAGCGCCAATCTCAGCAAAATCGTCAAGAAGAATTACATGGAGCTGCCCCAAGATGGCAAGGTGCAGGCCATGTACATCTGGATCGATGGCACAGGAGAAGCAGTCCGCTGCAAGACCAAGACGTTGGACAAGGAGCCCAAGACCGTCTCTGGTACAGTACAGCCTTCTCGCATCCACCTTGTCTCTGGGAGTGTGTTACCAGCCTCACTGATGTGGGGAAATATTAAAATTTTTTAAAAAAAATGAACACCATCTCACCAACCCTTCGTTAATAATAAAAATAATAGGAACAACTTCATTGGTGCCAAGTGGACAGGCTCTTTGGGACTTGGTTTAAAGTTTAGAAATCCTGGGATGCAAATGCCAAAAAGAGAAAACAAGTGAAAATCCCATGAAATGAGAATTAACTCCAACCATGGCCATGGTTGTGTAGATTTTTTTAATAGAAAGAACTTTCTCGCTCCAAACTCCATTTGTCCAATGATTTGACTTTTTTGGAAAAAAAATTTTGACTGATGCATTTGAGTTCCCTCGAGTTTGTTTCCTTCCTCTGCTTTTTTTTCACCAATTTTCACTCCTCGTTTTTCTATTTTTTTGCCCAATTTTCACTCCTCACCCAAGTGGTCATCTCCATACGTGAGTGTTGGCAGGCAGTTTAACCCCAAGGAGCATCACCACTGCCAAGCACTCCTCTCTCCCTGATCTTCATTCAGGTGCACTTTGTCTAGTAAGTTACTGGGTAAGTGATCAAGAACAGGAACTTTGTATGACAAGTATTTTTTTCCCCTCCTTCCCAAGCTCCCTGGTGCTGAAGCCAGTAGAAGCATTGTTCTGCAAAAGTTCCTGGACGCCTGGCTGTTGTGCATGGCTTAATAAGTGAGCTGTTCCTGCGTAAATATCAGGGAAACAGTTTGGAGCCAGATCAAGTATAAACTAATTTAAACATGTATATAGTCCAATGTATCAAAGTCTTTGAGGCAAAGTGAGAGAAGCTTAACAGCTTTAGTAACATATTGTGCGGTACAATCACTGAGTGTATCACTGACATTTAACTCTTGGCTGTTGTCCACAATCTAGTCTAGGAACAGTATCGCCTCCTATCCATGTAACTGCTGCTGTTGTCATGGTGACTAATATCACGAGTTGTTTTAGTCCCATGTAATTTGGTAATGCGCTGTTGCACTGTAAGGTGTAGCACTTCAATTAATTTCCTTACAACATAATGTTGTGAATTGAAATTATTTCCACTGCCTTACTGTAAGATGTGGCTGGCTGTCTGTACTCCTGGAAGGGCAGTGTGATTTTTGGTGTTGGGCTGCTTTTAAAGGCCCACTGATGTGGGGAGGCAGAGCTGTCTGCATGAAGCATGAACAAGGGTACTGGGGAAGATTGCTGATTTTCCAGTGGTATTGGGTGAGTTTCAAAGCTGGAATAGTTTTGTTTGTTCCTGATTTCTCTGCATGACCGGCTGAAGCAACACTAGCTAGCTTCTTGCAGATTAACTTCCGTGCTTGCGTGATCCTTTCTATTGAGTTGGGAGGACTTCTCCATTCTTGCTTTCTCGTTTAGTTACCATGAAGCTTTGTTTATCCCCCACCTTGCAGAACTCCCAGAATGGAATTTTGATGGCTCGAGTACCTATCAGTCGGAGGGCTCCAACAGTGACATGTACCTCATCCCGTCTGCCATGTTTCGAGATCCTTTCCGTAAGGATCCCAACAAACTTGTCCTCTGTGAAGTCCTGAAGTATAACAGGAGGCCAGCAGGTACACAGAGTAATGTCTTCACTTGGAAACTGAAGTAACATTGAAGAGAAATCCATAGAATTATACAGTTCAGGACAATGGCTGGGATCGACATAGTGCCTTTGATGCAACACAGAATGTTACAAAGTAAAACTTACCACGTAGGGAGTTATTGGGGCAATGGCCAAAATCTGGTTGAACTGTTGGGGTCTAATGAGTGCCTTAAAGGAACTGATGTTGAGGGAGGAATTTCCAGAGCTTGGGACATAGGTACAGCCATCAATAGTGGTACACTTAAAATTCAGAGTGTTTTCTGGCTAGAATGACAGAATCTCTCAGATTGTACCAACATGCCAGTTCTTTTTGGTTAATCCTACAACCTCCCTGTAGCTTTGCAGATTTTTTCCTTTTGAGTAGATATTCACTTCCCTTCTGGACATTAGTATAAAATCTGCTTCCACTGCCATTTCAGACAGTATGTTTCACTGAGTGAGGGCAGATGGGGCCTTCCCCTTCTCTCCCCCTTCCTAGCTTCTTCATAGAGATCCTCTTCAATGGTGTCATTCCAGGTGAATCTCTGCATTCTCCCCAGCTTCTTGTAGAAACTTGTCAACCCAAGCTGCTCAGTTGCATTGTCATGCCTGCAAGGTAAAGTGCAGATTCTTTCAAGACATCCTTGTCCATCTTTAAGTGAAATCACTAGCCAAGACAGTTCTGTGCAGTTGGTACATACATCCCAGAAGGCTGTTGCAACCTGTGAAGGTACCACCTGTTTGTCTCCCACCTAGCTCCTTATAGTGAGTGTTCAAAATGCAAACCTGATGCATTATCCTGTCCAAGGAACCAAATTGTCCAAAGGATATTCAACACTAATGGTTGAAAAGTTTTGTTATTAAATTTTGTAGCTCTTAGTTTCTGAGATACACAATACATTAAAACTGCTATATATCTGTGTGAGTGGTCTGTGTCTCCTATAGACTGGAATCTGGTAGATATCTTACAAACTGTTCTGTTTCTGCAGAAAGTAATCTAAGAAACTCGTGTCAGAAAATAATGTCCATGGTAGCAGATGAACATCCCTGGTTTGGAATGGAACAGGAGTACACGTTGCTGGGAACAGATGGACATCCCTTTGGGTGGCCTTCGAATGGCTTTCCTGGACCACAGGGTGCAGTATCTCTTCCACATTCACATTTCCTTTCAATGTTAGCAATAAGAGCTCTAAGTGCAACATGTTGAGCTTTTAAATCGACTGAGTGCGGGAGCAAAGTTCAAACAGCAAAGGGAGTAAATGATAACTTTATCAAATAACTGTTGTGAATGATTGAGTGCTTGAAAGTCAATATGAATGCATCCTTGGTGAAGCAATCCTTAGAGTGCAAAATTGTTCAGAAGTTGACATTTGAAGATATTTTGGTGTAGGGTGATCTTAATGGAAGTCTACTTTACCTCCATTCATATTTTTGGGTGTACCTAATTTTCTGGTGAAACCTATAACTGATGAAGTTATTGTTTTCCCCTAGGACCCTATTACTGTGGGGTTGGTGCAGACAAGGCTTACGGTCGTGATATTGTGGAGGCTCACTACCGAGCCTGCCTGTATGCTGGGATTCATCTGTCTGGTACCAATGCTGAGGTGATGGCTTCTCAGGTAAGAGTGGGGCTGCAGTTTGGAATTCTGTTGTAAAATTTGTGATTGAGTGATTCTATTGGAGTTTAAGTAACAGTATAATCTTGGGTACAGTGGCAGTGCCAGGGGACTAGAGAATGGCTAATCCTTACAGACCAATGTGTTTAACCTTGGTGGAGCTTGAAGAAAAAAGAGACAATTAATAACCACTTTGAGAAGAAAGGACTATTAAAGCAGAACCGACATGGATTGTGTTTAATTTGGCTTGGCTTTTGAGGTAACAAAATGGATAGGAACAGTGATCTGGATGATGGCTGTTACCCACAAGATAAAAGGGAGAGTAGCAGCAGGGGTGCAAAACTGGCTAACAGATTGAAAATTTGAAATATTTGAAAATGCTGGAAAAACTCAGCAAGTCGGGCAGCATCTATGGAGAGAGGAAAACAAAAGTTAACACTGAGTCTGTATTGTTCAGAGACAGGAAACAATGTGTGTGGCAACAAAAGCAGAAGATCTCAATAGGCCTGACAGCATCTTTGGAGAGAGAATAGAGCCAACGTTTCAAGTCTGGATGACCCTTTGAGCCCATTGGTGTATGTGGTTCAGTGTTAAGACCATTGCTGTTTTTGTTAAATGTTAATGACTTGGAGGTACAGGGCATAGCTTCATCATTGGCAGGTAACGCAACATTTTAAATGTAGTAAATTGCGAGGAAGGCAGGACTTTGAGAGGTCATAGGCTGGTGGAATGGGTGGGCAGATAGTGTGCAAAATTCAACGTGGAAAAGTGAGGTGATGTATTTTGGCAGGAAGAACAATGTCAAATGGGACGATTCCTTTGGGAGGTGTGTGTGAAGAACAAGATCAGGTGTTTGTGTAAAAAAAAAAGCCTTTGAAGATGCTTAACAGAAAAGTTTAATAAAGCATCTGGCTTCCTGAGCTTTTGAAATGGAAGCCCAGGACGTAACTAGAGAACTTGGCTTATTGTGTCCAGCATCACACTTTCAGACTGACATGAAAACTTTGGAGAGGTACATAAGAGATTTATTAAAATTTACTCAGTGTAATGGAATACAGTTATATAAACTTAGAGTGGCAAAGATTGAAAGGAGATTTAATCAAGGTGTTTAGATAAAGTGAAACTGCTTCTAATGGCTGAAGGGGCTGTTAACCTGAGTTAAAGTGATTAACTTGAGAAAAATCTTTGTGCAATGAGGTTGGGGTTTAGAATGCACAAGCTGAAAGGGTAGATACAGATTCAACAGCCTCACATATCGAGGTAAATGCATAAGAGTTAAAATTAGGGATATGATGATTAGTGGGACTAACTAGACTGTATTAAGAGTTGGTGCAAATTTGATGGCCAAGTGATTTATTTTTCAATAATTCTATTGCTCGAAAGTGAAGTGTTAAAGGAGTTGAAGTGGCCATGATCTGCTTTCAGGTTAGAGGGATAAAAATCAGAATGCACTTTCTGATCATTGTGACAATCAGTAGCATGGCTGACTTTTTGTTGACTATCGCTAATTGCCCTTGACAGAATGTTTGCGCTTGGATGTCAAAAAGCACTAGGTGGATAAGGTGTAGTTTAAACTGTAGTCATTGGGAGGCCTGGTCAACTCAGTCAGACTCACTTACTCTCAGTAAACATGAGGCAAATGAGGGAGGTGGAGTTGAGGTAGTTGAATGGTAGAAGGGACTCAAGAAACTGAATGGCCTGCTCCAATTTTTTTTGTAACTGACATTAAATACAGTGGTAGATGTAATGGTGTCCAGACCTTGACGACATGACTCCCAAAGACCAGTGAGATAGCTGCCTGTTTCTGTTGTGAGGTCTGACGACTGGGAAGCTGGTGGCTGGGTGACCCATGGCTGCCTAACTGTCGATCCTCCCTGCTGCTTTGATCTGATGTTGCTCTGTTGTCTGTCAGAACTGTTAACTTTAACTCTAAGTTGACTGGTTAACTTTTGTGATTGGGCAGTAGGCACTCACATCTCCATACAGTAATCCCATTTTAGGTTTCATACATAGCCAATCATATCAGAGGCAAGGCAGGTTTTCTCTATAGACCTTGTTATGATTTTTACATGACAGTTAGCATAAAAATAATTATCTGTGCTCTTTGAGCCTCTACTGAGGCCCTGTTTGCTTTTTAAACTGATCACTGGTTTCACCTCCACAGTGGGAGTACCAGGTTGGACCTTGCGAAGGTATCAATATGGGTGACCACTTATGGATGTCAAGGTTCATTCTGCACCGGGTGTGTGAGGACTTTGGTATCATCGCTAGCTTTGACCCGAAGCCCATTCCTGGCAACTGGAATGGTGCTGGGTGCCACACCAACTTTAGCACCAAATCCATGCGGGAAGAGGGTGGCTTGAAGTGAGTATCAATTATTAAATTTGGTGGTTAATTTGAAAAAGAGCTGACATTTGAGAAATCATTTGGCACCTTGATCTGTGCCAATAGAATTGGGGAAAGGAGTGCTTTTTATGAATGAAAAGACAGTACTTAAGGAGCAGTCCCCTGGAATGTGAGTTGTCATATCTCGAGTTACTTTGTGATTTGCTCCAGTGTTGAGCAAGGGTGACATAATTAATTGAGGATAATAAATTCTACTTGATGCGCTGATGCCACCCAGTTAATGGCCCCAATTTTGGGGGGCTGGAATTGCAAAAGTATTAAAACTATCTTTTTTTCTTTTAGATTCATTGAAGAGTGTATTGAAAAACTGGGCAAGAGGCACCAGTACCACATTCGCGCCTACGACCCTAAAGGAGGCTTGGACAATGCTAGACGTTTGACAGGCCACCATGAAACCTCCAATATCAATGAGTTCTCGGCAGGTGTAGCTAACAGAGGAGCCAGCATCCGAATCCCTCGGTCTGTCGGCCAGGACAAGAAAGGCTACTTTGAAGACCGCCGTCCATCTGCTAACTGTGACCCTTATGCAGTCACAGAAGCATTGGTCCGCACATGCCTATTGAGTGAGACTGGGGACAAGCCTATTGAGTACAACAAAAACTAAATTAAGCGCACTAATGGACTGAGCATTTGTAGTAGTGATACCTTTTTTGAAATGTGGGACCTTAAGGTCTCTACTCCTACACTCTACAGGTGCTAAAGGTGGGGATGGCAAGTTGTGGGATGGGTTGGAGGAAAGGGGGAAGTGGTGAAGGAAGGTGGTACAGGAAGAGTTTGATTATATTTCAGAGCATAACCTTTTTCTGTTTTTATCTGAAAAGTGAGGAATGACGCTTGGGATAGGACAACAGGCTGTTCTCTTATTTAGAACAGTTAACATTAACTCTTTAAGTTGACTGGTCAACTTCTGATGGACAATAACCTGTAATTTAATACAGTCAACATTGATATTAAAGCGGGGCTTTTTTATTAAAATGCAGCATTAATATTTCATGGTCAGGTGACACTTTTTTGTTTTACTAACTGTTTGGATCTGTACAGATCCACAAATATTTACTAATTCTGTAAACTACAAAGTTTCACTAACTCACTGGTAATTTGCATTCTTTCCTGAGTCTTTGGGCAGTTGTTGAGAGTTGTTCTGTGAATGGTTGGCCTAGCATCAGGAAAGAACTTTTTGTGACCCCTTGTTGGGATTCCCCAAGTCCTGGTTGCTACTGTGTTGAGACTCCACCTTCAAAAATAGGAAGTAGAGAGACTCCAGATCCCAAAATTTGATTTCTAATTAATGTACTGTATTCTTGTACAATTAACCTTCACTTGGTTTAGGCTGGCCAGCTAATTTACAGTGTTCTTGTCATTGTTATAGGGTCCAAGGGCAACTTAAATGTGATGCCTTTGTTTATTGTACATTAGTTTAATGACTAAACCTCTCAAGAAATGTGCCCGTAAAGATCAAAAGTTTTTCTGGGAGTTTTGCAAATGTTTGTAAAATCGAAGTTGTATGACACTAGCTGACTCTATTCTAATACTGCAGGGGTGGGACAGAAGAGGTTTGCAGATAATTAATTTGTGACTGACCCTTCCTGCAATTAGTTACTGTTCACTGTCACTTGACCTTTTCTTATACATTATTTTAAGGCATTTCAGGGAAAAGTTCAGTTGTAAAAAATTTCTCAAGTTTTATTTCTGTAGTCCCTGCCTAGGTACATACACTAACTGTGGGATTGGCCCCTCCCAGTACATTTTTGTGCAACAATTTCTGAAGCATGCTGTAAGCATTGATGTATTTTTTACCCTATTTTGGTGGTACAGATTTGTTTCAGGGTTCAAGTTTGCTGTAGACTTTTTTAACAAAGAAAAACAAATAGAAGCTTTTTAAATTGTTGTCTTACTCTCTGTCTTGTATTTGGAATTGTCATTGCTAAAATTTGAGTAAAGTGGTTTTTAACCGATTCCTTTCGTATGAAACAGACTCTGCAATACACATCGGTTGAGTGTTTCAGGATGTTGGGAAATGTGTGGGAGACTGAGAAAGATAGATGTGTGTGTGTGTGTGAGAGATGGTGTATGTGAGAGCAAGTGTCTGATGGAATGCCTCTCCACTTAAGAAGTAACTTGTCTCTGTGACTTCTTTCACTGAAATAAACCTGATCCACAGTATTTGATTTCAACAGCCACAAGTTCAGGTGGCCTTGACTTGTAACTGCTCTGTCCTTGGTGAAATGGCTTCAAAAGGGGGTTTATGCCAAAGGCATTGCAAGTACCAGTGCCTTGTCTTACAGAGCTGCTGCACATTTAGTTAAAGTGGGCTGATCAACTATAAGTGATTTGTTGGAAGTAGTGTTTCCATGCTGAGGTGTTCACTTTCATACCTGCTACCTGACCTCCATCTGTCAAGAATATTTCTCCCTTAATGACCTCCTGTTGGGTTTGTCCTTTCTTTGTCTCAAAGTAAGCAAGAGCCAATTAATTGGCTCAGTGTTTAATATTCAGCCTAATTTTCCCATCATTTTGATTATCATCTGTTGCATTGTTCAGCACCACATATAGTATGGTTGTGACCCTATACTGCTTTGACAAATTGGTTCCAGTGTGTGTTTAATTCCATGCTGGTGTACTGTTGAGTTGGCATTGTCTCTGCTACTGTGAGCGAGTGGCCATTCTAAACTTACACTGCAGCCAGCACCCCCTGCCTGCACCCCCCCCCCCCCCCCCCCAAAAAATCAACTAGTCAGATGCAGTATTCACTGGCTTGGAGTTGGTTGTTCAGCATTATGCAGTAACTATTAAATAGCTCTCAACATCCAAGCCAGTTAGTGGAGGAGCGGAAGGTGAATGTGATGTCGGAGTAGAGGCCCAATGTGCAGAATGGAAGGCTATCTAGAATGCAACTTCTCACACAATAGTGAGTTGTTGATCTGAGCTTAAGTATCAGCCTGAAGGTTGAACATGAAAATAACTGCAGACAATCATAAATAGATTGACAGGATGTGATATGAGGTCCCTGAACTGCCATTCGTGGATGAGTTTTGCAGATAATAGTTACAAACAAATAGTTGTCATGGACCAACACAACAAAACATTAAGCAATAAGCATGCAGTGCTAAATACCAGACTTCATGTAGGGATGTGGAAGGAAGCTGAAAGACTTAACCAAGTATGTTTGAAGCACAATGTGTCAAAAGTGCAACTGGTGAAATTCTACAAATTAAGCTACCAATGATGACTTCATTCTCAACACTCACCAAACATTCAACAGAGGCTATGTACACTGCAATTAATATTTCTGGAGGAGGCAAGGGGCAGACATTACCCCATGCAGTGACTAGAGTGAGCTTTGGAAGGGAAACGTGGCTGTTTGGCCAAGATCAAGTGCAACGCCCTATCAGCTTGGATCTTGTTTGTCTCTCGTGGGGACCATGAATTGGATTCAGTTTGAATTTGGCTTTTGGAGTGAGCAAGGGGATGGGTTTGTGTCTGCCTGGTTCTACTCTGAGAATTGGCTTTGTAACTTTAAGAACAATAAAAATGTCAAAGACAGGGCAAATCTGGTGGATGTAAACAATGTCTTTGCATTAATTGTATCTATAAACCCTATCAAATTTACCTGAATGCAATTCACATCACGGAGGAAGAAATGATGACTTTTTTGGGATTGCATTACATTCTCCATGCAACACTAACGAAGAGAAAGTGATGGTTGGCTGCACTGGGCACTGATTATCCTGCAGGAAATGCCTACTCATGATGTGCCATTTCTTTTACAGGAATGATATAATTCCAGCACTGATGAACTCCAACCCACTGTAGAGCCCAAGACAGTACCATATCCAACATCAGGTTTCTTTTTGATCAACAGAAACCATCTTGTTCAACAAACCAACGCAGGAATCCACAAAGATGTCGTTTCTGCTTCCCGGACAGTGGAATTCACTTACTCAGAAAATGGGCTTGCTGTCAGTCTGGAATGATTAGATACTGATTGACCATGATCATCACCAGTATCCTCACACACTAAAGTGCAGACAGTCATAATACTGGAGTTAAGCAGATACAATGACACACAGTTCATGCCATTCACTTGATCATCCAGCACCAGTCCACCTACTAAAGAGTGTTGGCTTACAGAGAGGTTAGTTATCCTGTCTCAACATGAAGCAAGGATGAACCCAAGGATGTTACCAGCGAGGCTGAGGAACTGCTGCACAAAACAGAAATAAGGCATTATTAACAGTGGAGGAAGTGGAACAAGATGATTGACCCTCTTGCGTTGTTTCTAGATGGTAATTTCACAAGGCCAGCTTTCCATCTGGATAATGTTATGAATGTGAAGCTGGACTCTGCTGGAAAGTAGCCTGGGTCATGTAGAAGAACTCACCATCAAGACCTGGCTTTACTTTCTCCAACCTGATCGATGCCACGAAGAAGCAAGTGTCTGTGTTCTGCCTTGAGCACATAGTAACGTCAGGGGTAAGTCTTATGAATGTTTTCATAGCCACTGAGGAGGTTAAAACTTACGTAAGTGTGAAGGATAGGCACAAAAGCCTCAGACTAGGTTAGGTGGATTGGCCATGCTAAATTAGCCCTTAGTGTCAGGGGCATGAGCAGGGTAAATATACAGGGATAAGGCCTGGGTGGGATTGTTGTCAGTGCAGGCTCAATGGGCCAAATGGCCACCTTCTGCCCTGTAGGGATTCTATAATTCTAATTGCTAGCTATTAGCCATAATTATCTTCATTATGATGCAAGCAGCAACCATTAGTTCAATACAATGTCTTCTGAACATTTTCATAATCTCTAAATGCATGGTACCCCCCCAGTCTCTGAGTATTTCTTCCCAAGAAAAACAAATGTAGACTGCTGCAGCATTGTTTTAAGATGACTCCTTCCTAAAGAACTATTCTCTTTATTATTTCTTCTCTATCTGCCGACACCCATGGCTCCTCTCCTGTTCTTTGATGATCTCCTGTCCATCATTGACATAAAGGAAACTTAAAATGTTAAATCAAATTTGATTAAAGGGGTCGATAGTACACCCAAGTCTCTGCGGTATCCAACGAGCATGGAAGGTCTCGATGGTGCCTGTGGACTCTGCATGCTCCCTCTCCAGGAACACCCGCCCGCGAATGTAGCCACGATAGAGGGACAGTCGGGTTGGACGATCCCCTCGATAGCTCGCTGCCTAGACCTGTTTATAGTGCGTTTGGCTAGTCCCAGGAGCAGGTTCACAAGGCGATCCTCCGCCTTCCCCACCCCCGTCCACACCTGGTGCTTGCAATGTGTCCATCTTTATGTATGGATTGTGAAGCAGGTCAGGTAGCACCTGCGGAGAAAGGAACAGAGTTAGCGTTTCAGATTGGAGATTACAACTGGAAGCAGTTAGAGACAATACAGATTTTTATCAAGTGCAGAGACAGGGAGGTGAAGAGAGAGAACAAAAGGAAATGTCTAACAGAGTGGAAGGTAGGTGAGAGTAAATAAGGAGAGGGTTGGCAGTGCAAATCAAGAGCTGGTGACACTAGAACAAGTAAAAACTTCCATTGAGTTCCATCAGAGAATGTAAGAAGGCGAGAGGTTGGTGTAGGAATGGACAATGAGACAACTGAAAGCTCAGGGTGAAGTTTGAAGGTTAAAAGAGGTGTACAGAGCGGTCACACAAACTGCATTTGATCTTTCCAACCGAGTGAACAGACTATATGAAACAAAGGAAATACAAGTAAATTCTAACAAAAGATTCCAGAGATGGGAAGAGGGGATTGATGTGCGTGGTGTATTTGTTACTTTATATCGGTGTGCTTACAGACAACCCAGAATAATTTTACTGTAAAGGGGCATTTTGCAGCATCTATTGTTAGACTTGCCTTGGCAATCTTCAACTCCAAAATATTTTGTCAATGAAGTTACTGGAAGTGTGAGATAAGAGCAGCACAGTGGGGACAACGAACATTCCTGAATGGGTCAGCCAAAGATCTATAGAATCCCTGCTGTGCAGAAGGAGGGCATTCAGCCCATAAAGTCTGCACTGACTCACCAAAAGAGCATCTTACCCAGGCCCACCCCCTATCCCCTTAATCCTGCGCATTTGCCATGGCCAATCCACCGAACTTAATCGTTGGACTGTGGGAGGAAACCCAAGCAATCATGGGGAGAATGTGCAAACTCCACAGTCACCCAAGACCAGATTCGAATCTGGGTCCTTAGCAGTGTGAGACAGCAGAGCTAATCATTTTGCCACTGTGACACCAACACCCACTGCTGCATTCTTATCCTAAAGCCCCACAAATCTTTTCCCTTCAAAAATTATCCAATTCCAGTTTTGCAAGTTACTATTGAATCTGCTTTCACTGTGCCTTTGGGCAGTGCGTTCCAGGTCATAACAACTCAGAGTACAAATGGTTTTCCTTATAGCTCAAAGGTTTAAAAAGTGTAGCTTCTAGTCTGTATTATCATTTTACGTTGTGAGAAATAGGATCAATTAATATGTTGTGGATTAGTTTTGCTTTGCAGACGACCCAACTCAGAACATTTTACCCTCTTATATCTGTAATTGATGCATCATTCAAAGTGTCAATCTGGACACGATAGTAGCACTCTCATATTGGAATCAGTCAAACTCCAGACTTGAGCGTATAAACCTCAGCTGATATGCCAGTTCATTACTGAGAGAATAATGCTCTCTCAGAGACTACGCCTTTCAGGTGAAACCTTAAACTGACTACCGTCAAGAAGCAATATGAACAATCCCATTGCACCTTCCAAAAGACAGTGGGGGAGTTCTCCTCAGTTTCCCCGGCCAATTTTTAACCCACGTCACAA
The DNA here is from genome assembly GCF_965287045.1 of Carcharhinus amblyrhynchos. Classification (NCBI taxonomy): domain Eukaryota; kingdom Metazoa; phylum Chordata; class Chondrichthyes; order Carcharhiniformes; family Carcharhinidae; genus Carcharhinus; species Carcharhinus amblyrhynchos. The sequence continues at coordinate 86,484,469 of NC_137332.1, read as the reverse complement.
ACAACCCGATAATCTATCTGGTTATTATCTCATTTCTGTTTGAGGGACCTTGTAACATATTGCTGTTTGTCCACATTGCAACAATGACCACATTTCCAAAGTATTATCGAGGTATTGGAAACCATTTCATATTGACTTTATCTGGAGCCTTCATGACATTAAATCCTTGGCTCAAATCTCCTCTTAGCCTTCTCTACATGAAAGATAGATTCGCAGCTACGTGCAGAAACAATATGCTAAATCTCAAAGACTCACATCTTTGTTCCAGTGTGATGCTCAGGTTTCTTCACAATACATCAGTTGAAGCTTAACCAGTGATTTAGACAGGTTAAAGATTGATATAACCTCCTGATATTCTGTGCCTCGATTTATAAAGCAGGGGATGATTTATTTGGCTCTTCTGTTATTTCAAAGGTTTTTCACTTGCTTTCCTTGCATTCTTTTTATAATCATCTCATTTGGTTTTCACTGTCCCTCTCCATGCTTCCTGCCTCGTATTTTTCTGTCTTAAATGTTTTCTGTCAGATTTACATTGCACAAGTCCATTTCGCAGTCCATCACCCTCCTGTTTGCAGTCTATCCTGTCCTCCTCGCAATCTATCCCTCTCCTCCTCGCAGTCTATCCCCCTCCTGTTTGCAGTCTATCCCTCTCCTCTTCGCAGTCTATCTCTCTCCCCCTCACAGTGTATCCCTCCTCCTCGCAGTGTATCCCTCTCTTCCTCGCAGGCTATCTCTCTCCTCCTCGCAGTCTATCCCTCTCCTCCTCGCAGTCTATCCCTCTCCTCCTCGCAGTCTATCCCTCTCGTCCTCGCAGTCTATCCCTCTCCTCCTCACAGTCTATCCCTCTCGTCCTCGCAGTCTATCCCTCTCCTCCTCGCAGTCTATCCCTCTCCTCCTCGCAGTCTATCCCTCTCCTCCTCGCAGTCTATCCCTCTCCCCCTCGCAGTCTATCCCTCTCCTCCTCGCAGTCTATCCCTCTCGTCCTCGCAGTCTATCCCTACTCCTCGCAGTCTATCCCTCTCGTCCTCGCAGTCTATCCCTCTCCTCCTCGCAGTCTATCCCTCTCGTCCTCGCAGTCTATCCCTCTCCTCCTCGCAGTCTATCCCTCTCGTCCTCGCAGTCTATCCCTCTCCTCCTCGCAGTCTATCCCTCTCGTCCTCGCAGTCTATCTCTCTCCTCCTCACAGTCTTTCACTCTCCTCTTCACTCTTTGCCCCCAGGTTTGTGAAGGCTGCTAATTTTGAAATTGTGTCCTATTCCCACAGATCTAATTTAGCGTAACAGCAGTGTCCCTGATAGTGAACCTTGGTAATCTCCAGTGACTGGCTCCTCGAGTCCAAAAACCAGTCTTTCACCTCAATTCTATTCTCTAACTTTAGCCAATTTTGTGTTCCTGTTGCTCCTCACTCTCTCCAATTGTGCTACCAAGCCTAATGTCTGATACCTAATCAAGTAACTTTCGAAAGTCTATCACTGCCCCAATCAACTTTGTTACTTCGTCAGACACTTAACTAAGTTAGTCAGACACAATTGGTCATACCTCCTGCTATTCTCTGCTGCTTACTTACTGCCTGACTCAAATTTCTCCAACTGCTCACTTAGCAACATTTAAATTTCATCTTCTCCCTACAAGTCCTCCCCTTCTCCAAAATTATAGCCAGGTTCATAGAAACCCTACAGTACAGAAAGGGGCCATTTGGCCCATCGAGTCTGCACCCACCACAATCCCACCCAGGCCCTACCCCCATATCTACCCACTAATCGACGCATCTCAGGACACTAAGGGTTCATTTAGCATGGCAAATCAATCTAACCCGCACATCTTTGGACTGTGGGAGGAAACCAGAGCACCCGGAGGAAACCCTTGCAGACACGAGGAGAATGTGCAAACTCCACGCAGACAGTGACCCAAGCCGGGAATCGAACCCAGGTCCCTGGAGCTGTGAAACTGCAGTGCTGACCACTGTGCTACCGTGCTGAGGTTACCCATAAAATTCAGTTTTCTTATCCTGAACAATTTTGCTGATTTATTTGCATAGCCTTTCAATACTAAGGAATCCTCTTCATCCCATGGCAAATATAAAGCCATTCTCAATTATGACAGTGGCAGAGTGGTTAGCACAGCCGCCACACAGCACCAGGGACCCAGGTTCAATCCCAGCCTTGGGTCACTGCTAAGTGAGCAGATGGAGAAATTTGAGTCAGGCAGTAAGTAAGCAGCAGAGAATAGCGGGAGGTATGACCAATTGTGTCTGACTAACTTAGTTAAGTGTCTGACAAAGTAACAAAGTTGATTGGGGCAATGATAGACTTTCGAAAGTTACTTGATTAGGTATCAGACATTAGGCTTGGTAGCACAATTGGAGAGAGTGAGGAGCAACAGGAACACAAAATTGGCTAAAGGTAGAGAATAGAATTGAGGTGAAAGACTGGTTTTTGGACTCGAGGAGCTAGTCACTGGAGATTACCAAGGTTCACTATCAGGGACACTGCTGTTACGCTGAATCAGATTTGTGGGAATAGGACACAATTTCAAGATTAGCAGCCTTTGCAAACTTGGGGGCAAAGAACAAGGAGGAGAGGGATGGACCGCAAGGTGGAGAGGGGTGGACCGCGAGGTGGAGAGGGGTGGACCGCGAGGTGGAGAGGGATAGACCGCGAGGAGGAGAGGGATGGACCGCGAGGAGGAGAGGGATGGACCGTGAGGAGGAGAGGGATAGACTACGAAGAGGAGAGGGATAGACTACGAAGAGGAGAGGGACGGACTGTGAGGAGGAGAGGGACGGACTGTGAGGAGGAGAGGAATGGACCGCGAGGGGGAGAGGGATAGACTGCGAGGAGGGGAAGGATAGACTGCGAGGAGGAGAGGGATGGACTGCGAGGAGGAGAGGGATGGACTGCAAGGTGGAGAGGGACGGACTGCGAGGAGGGGAGGGACAGACTGCGAGGAGAGGAGGGATAGACTGCGAGGAGGGGAGAGATAGACTGAGTGGAGTTTGTGGGCAGAATCCATCCAATAAATTAAAGATATTGAATTCATGTGAAAACTGGAGAAATTCACGCTGGGTTTTTGAGCGAGATTTGGTATGGCCAACCACCCAATCCTTTGGAGTGTGAGAGGAAATCGGAGCACCCAGAGGAAACCCAGGCAGATACGGGGAGAATGTGTAAACTGCACACAGACAATAACCAAGCCGGGAATCGAACCTGGGTCCCTGGCGCTGTGAAACAACAGTGTTAACCATTGTGCCAAAGGTATGTGGATTAGATTGATTGTCCATGCTAAATTGACTCTTAGTGTCAGGCAGAACTAGCAGGGTAAATACATGAGGTTACAGGGAAAGAGTCTGCGTGGGATTTTGGTTTGTGCAGACTTAATGGGCCAAATGGCCCCCTTCTACATTGTAGAGATTCTATGATTCTATTCTAACAGCAAAGGGTAGTTCTCTCTGAACTGTCCTGTCAAATTGTCCTGGTTTCAACTTGGGAAGATCACCACTACCTTGTTTTTCAAATTCTTTCTTGTCAAATACTTATCTAATTACCTTTTAAGTTATGCTTTATTCACCCTCCTTAGTGGCCTCTTATGGTTGAAGAAATTTGCAGTACCACAGGAAGCTATTCAGCCCAACATGTCAGTGCCAGCAGGAATTAGCCATCCATCCTTTTCTTGACGGTTTGGGCACCTGAAGCACAAATGATCAGGGTTTCTCCCTCTAGCTTTGAGGCAGTGAGCTCCAGTACAGTTTGTTTTGAAGAAAATTGAGGGGAATTTCTTCCACCCAGGGTGTGGTGGAGATCTGGAACTCACTGCCTCAAAGGTAGAGGCAGAAACCTTCACCACGTTGAAAAATAGTACTTGGTTATGTACTTAAGGTGAAAGAGGTGATAAGTCCATCAGCCTACAAACTACAGTGACCTTCACAACATTGGCTGTAGCAAGTAAAGGCACTGTTCCCTATGTACATCATTACCTGAATGATCTCTAGAAATAATAATCAACCATGTTAACTCCAAAGCTTTAAGAGAGAGCTTATATTGTCTGTCACAAGGGCTTTTACTGAGTGTATAATTGCCATATCATTGTGATAAGGATTGTTTGAATGTACACAATACCGGCTGATTAGAATTGCCCTTGCCAGTCACAGTAGTCTGAGTTCTTTCATTTCAAAGGACAAATACAGCTTGTAAATAAGGTCCAAGTACAGTTCCTGAAGGAGAGGAAACAACCTTGAAAACATAGGCCCAAATTTCTCTACACGTTCTCCAGTGGTAACGTGTGAGGGACATTAGAGGAATGCTGGAGAGACACAAGAGGCTGTTTGTCTGGAAGATTTGTAAATTTCCTGCTAAAATTATCAATCAAGAATGAATCAAACACTGTGGAAATTCAAAGAACGATACAGCACAGGAAACAGGCCCCTCGGTCCTCCAAAGTGCCACTGAAGAGGAGATATGGCAACTAGTGAAAGAAGCAGCAGAAAAGGCTGCTGGAGACAGGAAAAGTAGAATGCAAGGTTGGTACGGAAAGGAGAGGTCAGATTGTTTTAGCTCGATGTGGATTGTCTGCCTACAGCAGTAGCCTCACACTTAGCTGCTCCTATTCTGAGGAGCCTTGCCAGCATTACACAATTAATCAAGTTTCTGCATTTTCAACATCTTGGAGGAGGTTAGCAGTGGTTAGCACTGCGCTCTCACTGTGCCAGGGACCCGGGTTCAATTCCGGCCTTGGGTGACCATGTGTGGAGTTTGCATGTTCTCCCCACGTCTGCATGGGCTTCCTTAGGGTGCTCCGGTTTCCAACCACAGGCCAAAGATCTGCATGTTAAGTGGATTGGCCATGGTAAATTGCACCTCAGTTTGTTTGAGTGTGTGTGCGCGCTTTGGTGGACTGGCATTCCATCCTGGGTGAACCTTGTCTAGCACTCAGTGTCTGCCGGGATAGGCTCCAACTCCCTGGATTGGAATAAGCAGTGAAGTGAAGATGTGGATTGGACGAAGAGGCCATCTATTTAGATAAAGGAGTAAGTAAAAGACTAACCTCCTCCTCAGCACTATCACGGAACCTTACCTGCCCAAGCATCAGCCTAGATATACCCACTTGGGAGAGTTAGGGGATTCCTGTGGGAAACATAGGGGGAGATTCTCCCATCCTGCTGCACTAATTTTCTAGTGTAGCAAGGCGGGAGAATCCCGCGGGGGGCAATTCACAGGGTTTCCGTGAGCGTTCGCACCAGCTAGCATCCCCCAGCATTGGACAGACCACACAAGAAATTGGCAGGGAGGCAGGGTTTGTATTTAAGTGTAATTTACATTTTATTTAAATGCTATTAGCAGGCCTGGGACTCAACCGAGAAATCGCAAAGTTTCCACAGGCTGCAGTCAGGAGATGGCCTTTACCGTGTGGTACCCTCCTCATGGGAGCTGGTACAGACTTACACAGTGGAGCAGAGCTTCAGGTGAATAGGCCAGAAGACTGGATGGATGCAACTGAGGTGGTCAACTGTACTGTACCATATTCACTAGTTTAATCATCTCAGCATTGCCTGTAACTGAGAACTCCAGTTCTGTCGAAGAGTCAAGCAGGTTCAAAACCTTGGCTCTCTTCTCCCTCCACAGACCTGTTGAGATTTTCCAGCATTTTCTGTTTTTGTCATTCTCAGCAGTTTGGTGTTGTGAGCTTATATCCTTTCAAGTTACTATTTCGATGGATTTGACGTGTTTCATATTGAATCAATGTCAACATTTATCCCATTGGCTCTGGGTCTTGGGTTCCTCATCTAACACATCGCCCGGACCCCTGCAAGAAAGTTTTTTAAAACAACTCGAGCATACTTTCCATCTCAAAAGAGCCGGGTAGAAATATTCAGAATATTGCTTCTGGAAGGCTGTGCATTTCCCAGATTTTTCTCTTTACAGGCTGGTGTAGTTTTAGGAAGTGGCTGAATTTCTGTAAACAAGTGAATAGTTGGGGCTTGGATCAGTGGAGGAATCCTAAGCGGCTCCCTGATGCTATGGCAACATTAGTCTGACTCAGCAACCATTCCTCTTAACTGTTATACATTAACCAGGCAGCTGTGTGAATAGTGTACAGCATCAATCGGTGAAACACAGAGTACAGAGAGTGGCAGCAAGCCATCAGAGAGGTGTGGACTAACTCAACAATCACACACACACACATATACAATCATAGAATGATTACTGCACCGGGCGAGGCAGTACACCACATGTTGCCTACGCTGCTTCTCTGTAAGCGTCACTCTCCTGATTACATAATCCTGCATATTCTTCCTAATCTGATAATATGATATGAAATGGCTGAAGGCACTGAATACTGTAAAGACAGTGGGCCTTGAAGATATTCTGGCAATAGTACTGAATACAACATCCCATGCCCCTAACCAAGCTGTTCCAGTACAGCTACAACACAAACACCTATCCAGCAATGTGAAAAATTGCCCAAGTATGTCCTGTACATGGAAACCAGGACAAACCCAACTTGGCTAATTACTGCCCCACCAGCCTGCTCTCGATCATCAGTGAGCAGGAGTCACGTGAAGCAGCACTTACCCAGGAATAACCCATTCATCGACACTTAGTCTGGGTTCCGCCAGGTTATTCAGCTTCTGACCTCATTACACCATGGTTCAAACGTGGACAAAAGAGTTGAACTCCAGAAGTGAGGATGTGAGTGACTGCCCTTTGACGTCAAGGCAGCATTTGACCAAGTGTGGCAAGGAGTCCCAGCAATACGGGAGTCAATGGGAATCAGGCGGAAACTCTCCACTGGTTGGAGTCACACTCAGCACGAAGGAGGATGGTTGTGGTGGTTGGAGGTCAATCATCTCAGCTCCAGAGCGTCACTGCAGGAGTTCCTCAGGGTAGTGCCCTAGACCATCTTCAGCTGCTTCATCAATGACCTTCCCTCCATCACAAGGTCAAAAGTGGGGATGTTCACTGATGATTGTGCATGTATAATATTCTTGGAATTATTTGGCTATTGTTAAATTATATAGACACCACTAAGGTTGGTAAAATGAACTTTATGAGAGAACAGCTCCATGTGACGTTGTATCACTTCCTGTGATGATGTTACACTGGAATTACCGTATAACACAGCCCAAATTAGAATTGGATGTCATCATTTTTCTTCAGCAGTGACTTCACTAAACACTCACCTCTTTCAGCTTTGTCATTGGCTTGAATGTATCTTGCTGAGCTGGTATAATGCTGTGAACTCTTCAAATATCCACTTCACTTTCACTTCTCCAGTTCAGAGTATTCATTGGCAAACTGGTCCACTGTTTGAGGTCAGGGACTCCACATGTTGTAAATATCTCCTTCAGCACAGTTATTACTGCTTTAGATTCAACTTCTATCCCTCTGGAGTAGGAATTTAGTGATCAAAACACATTTACCTCTAAGTTCATAGAGGCCCAACCCAACATGTTCCCATGGTTTTGATGAAAAGGAAGATAGCATTAATGGTTCCCTTGTCTCCTGACAACAAGTAATTTGTCTGTTTGGCATCATCTGTGCCAATGAATGTAAGAGTTATAGTCACCTGACAGAATATCTTACTCTGACTCAATGTTTGCTGATGCCCAAATACCTTTGGAGTAAGCATTGCGATATAGCAAATCTCAGAACTCTCAGAGTGACCAATCTCCTGTCATCGGATGAGTAAATCATCAACTACACTGAGGTATCTTCTCCAATCATGGTGGTGTCTGAGAATGGGATTGTGGGACATGTATGCTTTGATGCCATATTCTCTGACTCAACACATTCTCCATCCGGTTTCTGTATATCTCTGATTTCATTCAGTCACTAGGTTGTTGCTGATAAGAATTTGGATAAATGGGATAAAGCATCTGCTGTTTTCCCAGAACATGATCTGTCATCACATCACCCTCAGTCTGAATCACTGCACTCATGGAGGCATTTTTGCTAACTCCTTCGAACAATGATTCCAATCTTTTATATACCATTGGCACACCTTATAGAAAGTTGTGCTGACAGGAGCTTTGCCAATACTATTTTAGAAACCCTACAGTGCAGAAGGAGGCCATTTGGCCCATCAAGTCTGCACCAACCACAATCCCACCCAGGCCCAACCCCCATATCCCTACATATTTACCCGCTAATCCCTCTAACCTACGCATTTCAGGACACTAAGGGGCATAGCCAATCAACGTAGCCCGCACATCTTTGGACTGTGGAAGGAAACTGGAGTACCCAGGGGAAACCCACGCAGACACGAGGAGAATGTGCAAACTCCACGCAGACAGGTCCCTGGCGCTGTGAAGCAGCAGCGCTAACCACTGTGCTACTGTATTGCCCCAAACCTCTATACAATAAAAAAAATTAAGGCACACTGTCTAATTCTCTTACAGGGAACTTTGTTTTTAATTTCACTCTGCCTGTTTTGTTTTCACCTTTCCCTGCATCTCTCACTTCTCCCAGAGTTTTTCTGCCCTTTTTGAGTTTTCAGCTCCAAGTCCCGTTGGTCAAGTGCATGGACCTGACCAACATAAATCTAAACCATACATGTAGGCTCTTTCCCAGGCGGCGCTTGCGCAGGAGGTCTGAGATTCGTTGGGTCTTGGAGGTCCCAATCATGGAACTGAAGACAAAGGTTAGCTTTAGTTTAATTACATGAATTTTGAATCATTTTGGATCTGTTTTTGTGACAGACTTAGGGGGTCTTCACGGCAGCACACTAGTTGGGAACAATTACCTTACATTTTCAAAGTAGCACAAAGGGTTTGTGGTCAATCTCTATCTTGAAGTGGAGACCAAGAACATAATCTGCAGACTTTTAATAAACTGATAGAGCAGCTAAAGCTTCTTTCCATATCACTGATATCTGTGTTCACTCTGTCAGTGAACACGATAAGTAGTAAACTGGCTGGCATTTTCCATCCATCTGTATCTGTACAACTCTGTCCTGTAGAAGACATTTCTGTAATGATGGTGGGTAGCCCTGGGTTATAGTGAGTGCAAATATCAGGTGATATCAGCTTCTGTTTGATTTTCTCAGAAGGGGTCTGTTGTATTTCCTTCCAGCACTATGTTCTGTGCTGTAACGGCTGACAGAGTGACTTATTGGCAGCAGCGTGGTTTCCTCCAGATGCTCTGGTTTCCTCCCACACTCTGGAGATGTGCAGAGTAAGTGGATTAGCTATGCCAAATTGGCCCCTTTGTGTCCCAGATATATTGGTTTGGAGGGTTAATGGGGTAAATACTTGAGGTTACAGGGAACAGGTCTGGGTGGGATTGCCTCTCAGTGTCAGGGGGAATTACATGGGGTTACAAGGAGAGGGCCTGGGTGGGATTGTTGTTGATGCAGACTTGATGAGCCAAATGGCCTCCCCCTGCACTGTAGGGATTCTATGATTGTAGGTTGGGCAGACGGACTCTATTTACCATTCCCACAAATCTCTAGAGCTGAGTCATGTTCCAAAGAACTAGAAAATCCTTGATTGCTCTTATCAACTGAATGAACTCTGACAGTGCATGCATTCACAATATGCTCCACAATCTCAACAGTCGGCTGGGAGAATTTGCACCTGATATTGATGTAAGTCTCGCTTCCAGTAGATATTTCAGCACAGCTCGCTCTGTATAGTTCATCTGAGTGGATCTATGGATCAGGACACCAGCCATGTAGCATCCAACTCATCCAGTCCCACTAGGATACTTGACATTGTCTCCAGAGATGAAGAGAAAAGGGATAGTTGCCAAAACCCACTATTTGAATTTAGCTTTGTGAAGATTGAACTCTCCCACGCTAGCTAAGCTCTCGTCCACAGACGACATGGAATGAACTCTCTGTTCGACTGCTTTGTTCAGCTGGGTAACACAAATCTACCCAAATTCTGACCAATCCGCTTGGTTTCAATACCCCACACACCAGGTTGTTGCCTCCGCCACGGGTGAAATGACCCTCTGCTTCAACTTCGAGTCAATTTTCTTCTTTGCCTTTGGTAAGAATGGTTGAGAAACTTCTCTGAGTGTGAACAGACACACTGACCTTGTTTCAGGATGAAAGGTTATGTGGTTTGCTGTCTTCAGCTTTCCCGTGTTGTGAGCAGCTGTGGAGATTCAGACTGATCTCAGGTTTCCAGTTCCTCAGCTTTGCCAGTCAGACATAAGTCAGTGCAGGGTTCCCTGCTTGAATGTGAACTCTGATTGTGTATCAGGCGTAATGATTCTGGGATGTCTTTCTCCACATGATATATTTCGCTTTCCTACGACCTTGAGTCTGTACCTCCTGGGCAGTGTAGTTTTTTTGCATGGTGGCTGAAGAGGATTTTTCTCCAACCACAATTCAGGATTAGAAAGAACAAAAATTGCGTCTCATTCAAAATGTTCCTCAACCAAGATATCAACATTCCAGTGGCTTCCACTTGGTCCCTGTATCTCTGCAGGGAAAGGCATCTGAATATCATTGCTATCGTCTACTTCATGGATCTTGCCATCTTTTAAAGGCTTCCCTTTTAATGTATTTCTTGGTGTAAGCCCACAGCCTGCAAGTGAGCCTTCCTCCCACAGAAATGTCATTCAGACTATCTGGTAAGACAATGTTTGCACCTCTGTTTGTCTCCCACATGATGATTACAGATAGTTGAGCCTGCTGCTTGCTCTTCTTGACTCTGCTGCTTTTTTTTTTAACAACTGTTTCTCTGTTTTTCATTTAACATGCTCAACTGCTTATGAAATACAACTCCCCAATCACCTTGAATCATCCATTGATTTTGCTGCCTGACCTCTGCTTGTCCGCTCGAATGAATTCCCTTTGTTACGGTTAAATCATTTCTTCACTAATAGTCAGACAATGATTCGTCCAAGACTCTGACAACAGTTCTGTCCCTGATTAGTTCATCTTTTAAGCTACCAAATTTACAGTTCTTTGCAAGCCCACCCAGATCATTGATAAATGGAACAATAGCTGACCCTGTCACTGGGTATGTTTGTCAAATTTAGCCTGCTTGACAGTAGTACTCTTTTTCAGATTCGAGCCTGCTCCGCCACTCATCATGATCGTCCAACTCAATAGCCTAATCCTGCTTTCTCCCCATAACCTATGGAAAATAGATATCGAGTGTTTTGATTACCTCCTCATCGATCCCTGTCTGACTCGGATATTATCTGCACAGTCACCCGTCACATAAAACAGTGTATTGAATTGTTCACTGCTCGCCTTCACAGTGTGGCCTGACAGTGCCAATTCAGCAACAATACTGCTTGTTTGAGGCTTGTGACCTGTTCGAAACTTTCCAGTACTGGTAGCGAATTCTCCATGCTTATTCTTTCACTCACTCCCATCATATGGGTGGCATGGTAGCACAGTGGTTAGCACTGCTGCTTCACAGCTCCAGGGTCCTGGGTTCGATTCCCAGCTCGGGTCACTGTCTGTGTGGAGTTTGCACATTCTCCTCGTGTCTGCGTGGGTTTCCTCCGGGTACTGTGGTTTCCTCCCACAGTCCAAAGATGTGCAGGTTAGGTTGATTGGCCATGCTAACAAATTGCCCCTCAGTGTCCAGGGATGCATAGGTTAGTGGGGTATAGCATATGGGGATAGGGCCTGGGTGGGATTGTGTTTGGTGCAGACTCGATGGGCCGAAGGGCCTCTTTCTGCACTGTAGGGTCTATGATTCTATAATATTTGTGGCATTGCTTAAATAATATGGGACATTAACCGAGATCGATGAGGTAGGTCAGGTACTCACAGTATTGGAAAATTACCTAATTGTGAGCATCATCTTACCACAAGGTTGTATGAGAGAGCAAGGTTAGGTGACATTGCATCACTTCCTGTGATTATGTACACTATATCATACAATTAGAATTAACACCTTATTACTACATTCAGTGCAATTCATGACTCCTCAGATACTGAAACAATCCTTGTCCAAATGCAGCAAGACCTGGAAAACATTCAGGCTTTGGCTGATTAGTGTTAAGTAACATTCGCGCTGTACAAGTGCCAGGGAATGACCATCTTCAACAACAGAGAATCAAATCATTGTCCTTTGACATTCAATGACATTACCATCACTGAACGCCACAATCAACATCCTGGGGCTTATCATTGACCTGAAACTGAACTGGACTAGCCATATTGGGCTAGAGGGTGATACGGTGGTTTGCACTGCTACCCACAGCGCTGGAGACCCGGGCTTGATTCCTGGCTTGGGTCACTGCCTGTGTGGAACTTGCACATTCTCCCTGTGTCTGCATGGGTTTCCTCTGGATACTCCAGTTTCCTTCCACAGTCCAAAGATGTGCAGGTTAGGTTGATTGGCCATGCTAAATAGTTTCAGGAGGATTAGCAGAGTAAATATGTGGGGTTACTGGGATAGGGTGAGATTGTTGTTGGTGCAAGATTGATGGGCTGAATGGCCTCCTTCTGTACCATAGGGCTTCTACGATATAAATATTGTGGGTACAACAGCAGATTAGAGGGTAGGAATACTGCGGTGAGTAACTCACCTCCTTATCCCACCCCCCATCCCCCCAAAAGCCTGTCCACTATCTACAAGACACAAGTCAGGAGTGTGTTGGGATGCTCCCCACTTGCCTGGATGAGTGCAGCTCCAACAACACTCAAGAAGCTCAACACCATCCACGATAAAGCAGCAGCTTGATTGGCTCCCCACCAACAAACATTCATTCCCCCCGCCACCAACGAACAGTGGCATCTACAAGATGCACTGCAGGAACTTGCCAAGGCTCCTTCCAAACACAGAACCACTACCATCTATTCTTGGAGAGAAGAAGGCTAAGAGGAGGCAAGGGCAGCTGACTCATGGGAATACCACCACCTGGAGCTTCCCCTCCAAGTCATTCTGACTTGGAAATATATTGGCATTCCTTCACTGTCACTGGGTCAAAATCCTGGAACACCCTCTCTAACAGCACTGTGGCTGGACCTACACCTTAGGGACTGCAGAGGTTCATGAGGTCAGCTCACCACTACTTTCTCTGTGGCAATTAGGGATGGGCAATAATTGTTGGCCTTTCCTCAGAAAGAATAAGAATAAGGATCCAATTCCGTTTTAAAAGCCTCGATTGAACCTGCCCCCCCTCATTCTCAGGCAGAATATTTCAGATCCTAATCACTCGCTGTGAAATACAACATGTTGTCTGTGGTTTTCTTGCTAATCATCTTAAACTGGTGAACTCTAGTTTTCAATCTTTCCTGTCAATGAGAAAGTTGTTTATTAAAGTGGTCAGCTCACTTAACAGCAAAGATAAAAGTTTGAAAAGGTTGCCACATGACAGGTTATTTAACCAATTGTTGCAGCTTTATCAGATAGAATCATAGAATCCCACACTGAAGAAGGAGGCCATTCAGCCCAATCACAATCACACCTATCCCCATAACCCCACACATTCATCCTCCTAGTCCCCCTGACACTAAGTGGCAATTTAGCATGACCAATCTACCTAACTCACATATCTTTGGACTGTGGGAGGAAGGTGGGGCACCTGGACAAAACCCAAGCAGACAATGGGGAGAATGTACAAACCCCACACAGTCACCCAGGCCAGGAATTGAACCCGGATCCCTGGCGCTTTGAGGCAGCAATGCTAACCGCTGTGCTATCTTGATAGATGTGTCTTGCTTACACACGGGCATACACGCGATGGGTCGTGCTTGGGCTGCTCTTGGTTGTTCAAGATTGGCCTAGTACTTCATGTCGTTAGTGTGTGCTTAAACTGGACCAGATGCTGGGCAACACGACAGCTCAGTGACTATCACTGTTTGCTGTGCAGATACATGGATTTGGGCCAGTGTCTGTGGGAGTTTGTGCATTCTCCCCGTGCTTGCATGGTTTTCCTCCGGGTGCTCCGGTTTCCTCCCACACCCCAAAGATGTGCTATTAGGCTGATTGGAAATAATAAATTGTCCCTAAATTAGTTTCCCTCAATGTGGATGGCCATAAAACATTAGACAGGGGTCATGGGTGGAGGGGGGACTGGTAATGTTAAAATGGTGGCGTGGGCTCGTTGGGCCGAAGGGCCTGTTCCCTGGGCTGTTTTTGTTCTTTGTTATTTGCTTACACTGCAGGATGGAAGAGAGGGAAAATCTCCCAAATGCCTCTGAATGTCACCACATTATCATGACGCAGAGATGTATTGGTTTACAATATATAACACAGAGCAGTTCCCCCCTGTTGACTCTGTCCATCCCTCTCGTGATTTTGAACGTTTAATCAAATCTCCGGTCAACCTTCTCTTCTCCAAGGAGAACAGTCCCAGCTTTTCCAATCTCCTCTTCCCTGGAACTACTTCCAATGTCTTTTCTGGTGCCCAGAATGGTACTCAATTAACTTTTCCTCATGTGGCACAATGATAAATTGCAAGGTTTTTTTTCAGGAGAAATTAGTCTTGGATCCAAGTGACTCTTTCAGACAATGAATCTTTTTCCATCTGAGGCTGGGGAGAACTGAACTGGACGGGAAAGGTTACAGCTTGGAGTGTCAATCCTGGCTCAATAATAGCACACCAGGTTCTTGGACCAGGCCCAATGCCATGTCCCCAAAGACCACATAACCCGCTTGTGTCATGGTCAACATTAGACTTTTAATTCCACTGTCTGCCATGGCAGGTTTTGAACCGAGGACCCCTGGGTCTCTGGATTACTGGTCCAGTGATAATACCACAATGCCACTGCCTCCCCTATTAAATTGAGCTGGGGGCACTCTCATATAGGGGTTTCTCCCTCCTTCTTGCTGCCTCCTCCAGAAGGACTTGGGATTCTTCATTAGAAAGTGGGCCTCCCTCCACCATTTGCCCTTCTTACCCTCTCTCTGCACATTGTCCTGTCCCCGACATCATTTGTTTAAAGTATGAGTGAGTGATTGCTGACAGAGGAGGGGAAGCTGTCTGAGGATGAAGTGACTGGGAACATAGTTCCTCGGTTGCCTGGTTGTTACACAGCCTCGTGCTGAAGTCCACGGACTGAGCGGAGGTTCAATCTCCCCCCTGCAGTTCCTGCTACACCTTTCAGCTAGCTACACCCAGTTTACACAGGATTTAAACCAATACCTGCAAATAAACCTGCAAATCAATGTTGGTATGCAAATAAACTCCCTGGAAACTCTTGTGTAGATCAAAATGAGAAATAAACTGGACTGCGGAGAGGTCAGGAAAAGGGATTGATAGAAAGATTAAAGGGGACAGGAGGAATGTTGCTTCCAGGGAGGGATCTGTTCCTCACTGCCTGGAAGGTTGTAGAGGCAGAAACCCTCAACTCCTGTTAAAGGTTCTGGATGTGCACCTCAGTGACATGGATTGACTGGAGAAGCTGAGGGTGGAATTTTCCTGTCCCATCCACCATGGGAAGCATAGCAGGGAGGGGTGGACCATGCCAAGGTCCAATGATCTTGGATAGGAAGTTCTGACCTTGGGATGAGCGTGGCAGGAGAATCCCACCCGGGGTCTGTTCCCCTGGGTGAAGAGAAGATTGAGAAGGGATTTGATCGAGATGTTCAAAATCACGAGGGGTCGGGACAGAGTAGGATAGGGGAAAACTGTTCCCATTGGTGGGAAGGGTTGAAAACCCAGAGGACATCAGTTTAAAAGATCAGCCATGATCTTTTTGAATGGCGGAGCAGACTCGAGGGGCCAGATGGCCTACTCCTGCTCCTAGTTCTTATGTTCTTATGTTAAATTAGTAGTCCCTCAATCTGGTTATAATTCCTTTATTGTGGAGTCCAATAGGCGTAGACAAAGGTCATAGGTAGAAGAGGGCACTCACAATGTTAAAATGGCGGTGTGGGCTCGTTGGGCCGAAGGGCCTGTTTCCTGTGCTGTGTTGTTCTTTGTTCCTATGTTCTTAAGGTGATTAGCAAAAAGAAAACACACGTTTTGTATCGTGATCCAGAACGCACTGCCTGAGAGTGTGGGGGAGGCAAGTTCAATCGAGGCTTGCAAAAGAGAATTGGATATTTATTTGTATTCTTTCAGAGGGAAAGCCATTCCTAATTGCCTGAGTGGTTTGCTCAGCTACTTAAGAGTCATCCACATCGCTGTGGGTCTGGAATCACATGTAGGCCAGGCCAGACAAGGATGGCAGATTTCCTTCCCTAAAGGACATTAGTGAACCAGATGGGTTTTTATAACAATCGACAATGATTTCATGGTCACTGTTTGATTTTTAATTCCAGATTTTTATGGAATTCAAATTTCACCATCTGCTTTGATGAGATTCAAGCTTGAAGAATCCGGTCGGTGGGATTTTATGGCCTCGCTCATCCTGAAACCGTAAAACCGCCCAAGGTCAGCGGGCCTTCCCATTGTCTGCCCCTCACCCATTCTGATTCCCGTGGTGCTAAAATTCCAGCCTATGTCTCTGGATTACTAGCCCAGTGAGAATACCACCGCATCACTGAATCCGCCTCCATAAAGTCCTGAGCTCCGGGATTTTGACCCAGCAGCAGTGTAGGAACAGTGATATTATGCCAAGACAGAATGAGGGGTGCTTTGAGGGGAAGTTGGTGGAGTTCCAATGTATCTGCTGCCCTTGCAGGGTGATGGACCAAATGCAGGAAAGTGGGATTAGGCTGGGTGGTTTGTTTTTCAACCATCGCAGCCACAAAGGACCAAGTGGCCCCTCTCTGTGCTGTAATCTTTGTCTGATTCTCTAAATCTCTCTCCAGGCCACTGACAGATCTTTTTTTCAATTGCAGAACACTGGCATAACTCCGCATGTGGAAATGTATCCTTGAAATATTCGTCAATCTGTGGGCCAAAATTAAAAAAAAAATTAGAAATGGAACAATTTCCTTTGAAGTGCATTTAAGAGAGCGGGCCCTCCCTGCCGTCCCTCTGACAGTCTTATCTTATCACCCAGCTCTGTTCCTTCTCGGAAAATCTCTCCACCTGTATATCTCCTGCCAGTACTGAACAGCAGCCATGGTAATGACACCATGGCAACAAGCATCTGGGAAACAAGTACACTTATATAATCGTGTGATATAAATACATCACAAGTCTCTGTGGATTGGATTTGGTGTTTGAGGAAGCTGGTGAGAATGGTATGACAGGATTGTGACTGAGATTGAAAACAGCGTGCAACTGTTTGCAACCAGAATCACAGAGTAACTGGCGCTGGATGCTGATGCACAGTATTCCCAGAATTATTCACACGAGATGATCAGGGATGCCAACTTGGATTTGGGAAAAACTGGCCTGGATATTCCTCAGGGTTTTGGAAGCCGGATATTGTTCTCAGATGGGCTGCTCAATGTTGCAGCCTGACCACCTCAGCCATATTCCCTGAAGCGGATTGCTAATTGGCTGCCTTCGTGCTTCATGTGGGCGGGCTCTTCTCCTGTGGACCAATCCAGTCTGGCTGTTCTGACCTTGGGCAGCCCCGCTGAGAGAGACGTATAAGATAATGAAGGGGATGGATAGGGTAGAGGTTGAGAGGTTCTTCCCGCTCAGAAAGGACAGCAGGACTACAGGGCACAGCCTCAAGATAAGTGGGGGGGGGGTGCAGTTTAGAACGGAGTTGAGGAGGAACTTCTTCACTCAAAGGGTGGTGAATCTCTGGAATTCTCTGCCCGTTGAAGTGGTGGAGGCTGCCTCGCTAAATATTTTTAAGAAGCGGGTTGATGGGTTTTTGATAAGAGAGGGGATTAAGGGTTATGGGGAGAGGGCGGGAATGTGGAACTGATCCACTTCAGATCAGCCATGATCTTATTGAATGGCGGGGCAGGCTCGAAGGGCTAGATGGCCTACTCCTGCTCCTATTTCTTATGTTCTTATGTTCTTGGTGGTGCTGAAGCAGGTAGGGGAACCTTGAGGGCACACAGCCATCTGCCGAGGGGATAAAAGTAAATGCATCATGCAGAGGGAGGAGCATGGAGGTCATCGTAAGGGCCACAGGGGGAGACTTTTCTTCTTGTCAGTCGGACATGGATCCTCCAGATCTGATGGCCCCTGGTCTCCCACATTCATTGTGATGTTGACTCCCCCAGGGAACACAAAAACTGCTCAACTGTGGCAAAATCCAAAAAATGTGCTGAATTGGGATCTTAAATATTTAAATTGATTGGCCGACTCCATCCAGCATCTGCATCCCAACCAGCCCCTGGTAATCTTCCCGACAGTGAGAATATGTTAAAGCTGTGTTTCCCAACCAATGTACTGCTGTGCCATGAAGAGCCCCCAAGTAAGTGTGTCGCGAAAAAAGATTCAAAATGATTCAAAATTGACATAATTAAACTTTTACAGATGCCCCATAGAAAGTATTCTTTCTGGTTGTATCACAGCTTGGTATGGCTCCTGCTCTCATCAATACTACATAAAACTACAAAGAATGTAGCCCAATCCATCACTCAAACCAGCCTCCCGTCCACTGACTTGGTCTATACTTCCTTACAAAAGCAGCCAGCATAATCAAGGACCCCGCGCACCCCGGACATTCTCTTTTCCACCATCTTCTATCAGGAAACACATGCAAAAGTCTGAGGACATGTACCAATCAAATCAAGAACAACTTCTTCCCTGCTGCCATCTGACTTTTAATTGGACCTACTTCACATTAAGTTGATCTTTCTCTACACCCAAGCTATAACTGTAACACTACATTCTGCACTCTGTCCTTTCCTTCACTATAAACAATATAAGAACATAAGAACATAAGAAATAGGAGCAGGAGTAGGCCATCTAGCCCTTCGAGCCTGCCCCGCCATTCAATAAGATCATGGCTGATCTGTCGTGGCTCAGTTCCACATTCCCGCCCTCTCCCCATAACCCTTAATCCCCTCACTTATCAAAAACCCATCAACCCGCGTCTTAAAAATATTTAGCGAGGCAGCCTCCACCACTTCAACAGGCAGAGAATTCCAGAGATTCACCACCCTTTGAGTGAAGAAGTTCCTCCTCAACTCCGTTCTAAACCGCGCCCCCCCCCCCTTTATCTTGAGGCTGTGCCCCCTAGTCCTACTGTCCTTTCTGAGCGGGAAGAGTCTCTCCACCTCGATCCTATCCATCCCATTCATCATCTTATACGTCTCAATGAGATCTCCCCTCATTCTTCTAAACTCTAACGAGTACAAGCCTAATTTATTCAGCCTCTCCTCATAGCTCAACCCCCTCAACTCCGGTATCAGCCTAATAAACCTCCTCTGCACTCCCTCCAAGGCCAAAATATCCTTGTGTAAGTACGGCGACCAAAACTGCACACAGTACTCCAGCTGCGGCCTCACCAATGCCCTATACAGCTGCAGCAAGACCTCCCTACTTTTATATTCAATCCCCCTCGCGATGAAGGCCAGCATCCCATTCGCCTTCCTGACCACCTGCTGCACCTGCAGGCTGGGTTTTTGCGACTCATGCACAAGGACCCCGAGGTCCCTCTGCACCGTCGCCTGCTGCAGTTTTTCGCCACGTAAGTAATAGTCCTTCCTACCATTATTCCAACCAAAGTGGACCACCTCGCACTTGCCAACATTAAATTCCATTTGCCAGTTCCTGGCCCATTTGCCCAGCCTATCTAGATCCTTCTGCAGACTCTCCACACCCTCCGCACAATTTGCCATTCCACCAATCTTGGTGTCATCAGCAAATTTCAACACCATACACTCGGTTCCCTCCTCCAGATCATCTATATAAATGGTAAATAGCTGAGGCCCCAGCACCGACCCCTGGGGCACTCCACTAGTCTCCAACCGCCAATCCGAATAGCACCCATTAACCCCCACTCTCTGTCTCCTATTTGACAACCAATCCTCTATCCACGCTAACACCCTACCCACAACTCCATGCCCCCTTACCTTCTGCAATAACCTCTTGTGAGGTACCTTGTCAAACGCCTTCTGAAAATCAAGAAAGACCACATCGACCGGCTCTCCTCTATCCACCACCCTAGACACATCCTCATAGAACTCCAATAAATTTGTCAGACACGACTTCCCCTTAACGAAACCGTGCTGCGTCTGCTCTATCAAGCAATTCCCCTCAAGGTGCCTCGCTATTTCCTCCTTGATGACGGATTCTAACATTTTACCTACAACAGACGTTAAACTAACCGGCCTATAATTCCCTGCCTTTTGCCTGCCACCCTTCTTAAACAACGGCGTAACATTAGCCGCTTTCCAATCTTCCGGCACTTCCCCAGAATCCAGCGACGTTTGGAAAATAACCACCAAGGCATCCACTATCACCTCCGCCATTTCTTTCAGAACCCTCGGATGCATTCCAACCGGTCCTGGGGACTTGTCCACAATCAGTCCCTCCAGTCTGTCAAGCACTGCCTCTCTAGTAACAATAATGTCATTAAGACCCTCCAGTCCTACCACCTTTCCATCTCTAACACCCGGCAAATTATTCATGTCCTCCTCCGTGAAGACAGAAACAAAAAAGTTATTCAAGACCTCAGCCATTTCCCCATCCCCTACCACTAAGTCCCTCCTCTCATCCTCTAAGGGTCCAACGTTCACCCTAGCCAGCCTCTTCCTTTTTATATATTTATAAAAACTCTTGCTATCCTTTTTTATATTAAGCGCTAGCCCAGCTTCATAGTTTCTCCTACCCTTTTTTATCAACTTCTTTGTCAATCTTTGTTGACATTTAAACCTCTCCCAATCCTCTTCTCGCCCACTACTCTTAGCTACTCTAAATTCCTCCGCTTTTAGTTTAACACTTTCCTTCACCTCCTTCGTTATCCACGGCTTATTACCTCTCCTCCTACGGTCCTTTTTAACCATCAGAATAAATTTCTGCTGAGCACCAAGAAAGATCTCCTTAAAGATCCTCCACTGCTCCTCAGCAGACCTACCTTCCAACGCGCTCCCCCAGTCCACATTCGCCAATTCTTCTCTCATCCTACCGTACTCCCCTCTGTTCAAACAAAGGACGCGTGTCCGGGAACCCACTTTCTCCTCCTCCATCTGCACCAGAAACTCCACCATACAATGATCACTCTCCCCAGAGGATCCTTCACCGCAAGGTCCCTAATTCTACCAGCCTCATTACATAACATCAGATCCAAGATAGCTCGCTCCCTTGTCGGCTCCAACACACACTATTCAAGGAAACTATCCCGGCAGCATTCCAAGAACTCCTCCTCGAGCCCACCGCGTCCAACATGTAGACAATATGCTTTGTCTACATAGCACGCAAGAAACAACACTTATCACTTTACTGTATCCCAGTACATGTGACAATAATAAACCAAATAAAATCAAATAAAGCTAACCTTTGTCTTCAGCTCTGTGATTGGCACCTCCAAGACCCAGTAAATCTCGGATCTCCTGCGTGTGCGCCAGCTGGGAAAGAGCCGTATGTGTGGTTTAGATTTATGTTGGTCAGGTCCAAGCACATGACTGACAGGACTTGGAGTTGAAGATAAAGGACACATGTACTGGCACACAAAGTGAAAACTCAAAAAGGGCACAAAAATCCTGGGAAAAGCAAGAGAGACAAGGAGGTTAAAAAAAAACAGGCTAGAGGACAGGGAGAAATTAAAAACAAAGTGCCCAGCAAGGGAAGAAGACAGAGCAAATAGGTGTGCCTCAAAATTGTGTAGCAATGTGCCATGACATACAGAAGGTTGGGAAACACTACGTTTTGGATCTGTCCCAGCATAGCCCTGCTTATAGTCCCTCCATCTCGAACCCACTGCCAGCAGGGTCAGAAGAACTCTCGCCGCTGTGTCTGGCATAACTAAAACCTTTAAGGTCAGCATCAGTTGTACAGGAGAATATCTATGGACATCATCAAGATGACGTCCTGAAGGTGTTTGATAAAGTCCTACATCAGAGA
The DNA here is from genome assembly GCF_965287045.1 of Carcharhinus amblyrhynchos. Taxonomy (NCBI): domain Eukaryota; kingdom Metazoa; phylum Chordata; class Chondrichthyes; order Carcharhiniformes; family Carcharhinidae; genus Carcharhinus; species Carcharhinus amblyrhynchos. The sequence continues at coordinate 86,462,684 of NC_137332.1, read as the reverse complement.
ATCCCAACAACACTGAAAGTAATGTTGGCACCCACTTAGAAAGATAGGAAACAGCCAGTTAGAATAATGGGAATGTATTTTGAAACAAAAACAGAAAATGCTGGAGAAACTCAGCGGCTCTGACAGTCTCTATGGAGAGATAACAGAGCCAACGTTTCAAGTCTAGCTGACTCTTTGTCAGAAGGAATATATTCTGATTGACTGAATGTGACAAGTTGTGTTCCCAAGGAACCTTACAGGGACTTTTCACCATTTGTATGAAGGGTAAAGAATTATATATCCAAGTTTGGTATTGGCACTAAGGAGGAGGCACAGTGTAATGATGCACTTTCCCACTTTATTAATTTGATTTGATTTAAATATTGTTTCTTGCACATTATACAGACAAAACATACCGTTCTTAGAGAAGGAAACAAGAGAGTGCAGCATAGCTAGGATGTAGAAAAAGATCAACTTAATGCAAGATAAATCCATCCAAAAGTCTGACAGCAGCAGGGAAGAAGCTGTTCTTGAGTCACTGGTACGTGACCTGAGACTTTTGTATCTTTTTCCCGAAGGAAGGAGATGGAAGAGAGAATGTCCGGGGTGTGTGGGGTCCTTAATTATGCTGGCTGTTTTGCCGAGGCAACGGGAAATGTCGACAGACAGTGGATGGGAAGCTGGTTTGCGTGATGGATTGGGCTACATTCACGACCTTTTGTAGTTCCTTGTGGTCTTGGGCAAAGCAGGAGCCTTACCAAGCTGTGATACAACCAGAAAGAATGCTTTCTATGGTGCACCTGTAAAAGTTGGTGAGAGTCGTAGCTGACATGCCAAATTTCCTTAGTCTCCTGAAGCAGTAGAGGTGTTCGTGAGCTTTTGTAACTATAGTGTCAGCATGGGGGTATCAAGACAAGTTGTTGGTGATCTGACACCTAAAAACTTGAAGCTCACAATCCTTTCTACTTCATTCCCATTGATGTAGACAGGGGCATATTCTCTTTTATGCTTCCTGAAGTCGATAACAATCTCCTTCGTTTTGTTGACATTGAGGGAGAGATAATTGTTGCCGCACCAGATTCTCTATCTTATTCTTGTCTCATCATTGTTTGAGATCTGACCCACTACAGCGGAATCATCAGCAAACTTGAAAATCAAATTGGAGGGGAATTTGGCCACACAGTCATAGGTGTACAAGGAGTATAGCAGGGGACTAAAAACGCCGGTGTTGAGGATTATCTTGGAGGCATTTATTAATAAGAGAAATAGCCCACTCAGCTGCTCCAGTTCCTTATATATCTTCTGCCTGAGTGTGGACTCAACCCCTGGGGACTGTTCCCTGAAACCAGGTGACCCTTACTCTGCTGTATTGCCCTTAAAGGGATAACCACCACAAACCGCTACACATAGTAATTGTCTGAGATACAAGTTATACAAGGAGGCATTGATAACTGATGTGGGTGTGTATTTCAGCAGATAGAATACTGCTCTCTCGCTCTCTGCTCTGACCTCCACTAGTTCCAGCCTCTCCCACTTCACTTTAGCAGTCTGCACTACTGGAACCCACATTCCTCACAGCCAATACACAACTGACAAGCTATTTCACCGTGACAGGTTTGCTACCTGAACATCTCACAAGACTACTTTTGTTGCAGTGAGAGCAGATTGGTCACATCTGGCAGTAGGCTAAATCCCTCTCTACCTCCAGATCCCTGGATAAGAGAACATGGTGGCTATCCAGGGCACAGAGTCATGATCATTGTAATCTTGCAGGAGATATCACGTAGGATGATCCCCCATTTCCACAGTCACAGTCCATGAGGCAGATGGCTCCAACTCAAAGTAGTCTCCTCCTCCCATTCTCCTCTCACGGACAGAAAGCTAATCCATGTCCCGCACTTTCAGTTCAGGAATGTCAACGTACCTCTGCCAAATCAGGAAAAGAATGTCAAAATTCCTGAAGAATCTTTAATTGGACTTGGTCTTAGATATCACCACGTCAGGGCCAGGGGACTACATGTAGCTTGGAGGAGAGGTTAGAGGGAGAGACACTGATACAGAGAATCACCACTCAGAAATGTGAAGCACCAAGAGCAAGGGGATTAACACAGAATCCGCAGCTTGCTGGAGAGGAGAATACCACACTGCAAAGGACCTAGGTTATTGACCCAGGGCCTAGGTAATAGACCCAAGGCCCAGGTTATGGACCCAGGGCCCAGCTTGTTGACACAGGGCCCAGGTTATTGACACAGGGACCAGGTTATTGATCCAGCACCCAGGTTACTGATCCAAGTTCCAGGTAATACATCCAGTACCCAGATAATTGATCCGGGGTCCAGGTTATTGATCCAGGGCCCAGCTTATTGATCTGAGGTTCAGGTTATTGATCCAGGGCCCAGGTTTTGATCTAGGGACCAGGTTATTGATCCAGCACCCAGGTTATCAAAATTCTTGGACTCCAGGGAATTGCCGGAAGATTGGAAAACGGCTAACGTTACGCCGCTGTTTAAAAAAGGTAGCAGACAAAAGGCAGGGAATTATAGGCCGGTTAGTTTAACATCTGTAGTTGGAAAAATGCTAGAATCCGTCATCAAAGAAGAAATAGAGAGGCACCTAGAAAAGAATGGTTTGATAGAGCAGACGCAGCATGGATTCATTAAGGGGAAATCGTGTTTGACGAATTTATTGGATTTCTGTGAGGATGTGACGAGTGTGGTAGACAGAGGGGAACCGGTGGATGTGGTGTTTTTAGATTTCCAAAAGGTGCTTCGTAAAAGGTTGCTACGGAAGGTTAGGGTGCACGGAGTTGGGGGTAAGGTGTTAGCGTGGATAGAGGATTGGTTGTCTAATAGGAGGCAGAGAGTTGGTATCAATGGGTGCTATTCTGGTTGGCGGTTGGTGACTGGTGGAGTGCTGCAGGGATCGGTGCTGGGGCCTCAACTGTTTACCATTTATATAGATGATCTGGAAGAGGGGGCTGAGTGTAGGGTGACGAAATTTGCTGATTACATGAAGATGAGTGGAAAAGCAAATTGCGTGGAGGGTGTGGAAAGTCTGCAGAGAGATCTGGATAGGCTGAGCGAGTGGGCGAGGACCTGGCAGATGGAGTATAATGTTAGCAAGTGTGAGGTTATCCACTTTGGCAGAAATAATAGTAGGAGGGATTATTATTTAAAAGGCGAAAAGCTGCAGCAGGCTACGGTGCAGAGGGACCTGGGGGTCCTTGTGCACGAATCGCAAAAACCCAGTCTGCAGGTGCAGCAGGTGATCAAGAAGGCGAATGAAATGTTGGCCTTTATAGCGAGGGGGATAGAATATAAAAGCAGGGAGGTCTTGCTGCAACTGTACAGGGCACTGGTGAGGCCGCAGCTGGAGTACTGCGTGCAGCTTTGGTTGTCGCACTTGCGGAACGATATATTGGCCTTGGAGGGAGTGCAGAGGAAGTTCACTAGGCTGATACCGGAGATGAGAGGGTTGGACTATGAAGAGAGACTAAATAGACTGGGTCTGTACTCGTTGGAGTTTAGAAGGATGAGGAGGGATCTTATAGAGACGTATAAGATAATGAAAGGATAGCAGGACTAGAGGGCACAGCCTCAAGGTAAAGGGGTGGCAGTTTAGATCAGAGCTGAGGAGGAACTTCTTCACTCAAAGGGTGGTGAATCTTTGGAATTCTCTGCACGTTGAAGTGGTGGAGGCTACCTCGCTAAATATATTTAAGTCACGGGTAGATAGGTTTTTGATAGACAGGGAAATTAAGGGTTATGGGGAGAAAGCAGGAAAGTGGAACTGATCCACTTCAGATCAGCCATGATCTTATTGAATGGCGGGGCAGGCTTGAAGGGCTAGATGGCCTACTCCTGCTCCTATTTCTTATGTTCTTATGTTATTGAACCAAGGTCCAGGAAAAACACCTAGGGCCCAGGTTATTGTTCCAGTACCCAGGTTATTGATTCACAGTCTAGGTTATTGAACTAGAACCCACATTATACAACGAACAAAGAACAAAGAACAAAACAGCCCAGGAAACAGGCCCTTCGGCCCAACAAGCCTGCGCCACCATTTTAACATTATGAGTCCCCCCCCTCCACCCATGACCCTTATCTATGCTTATGGCATTCCACATTGAGGGAAGACTAATTTAGGGACAATTTGTTACACCAATCAGCCTAAGAGCACATCTTTGGGGTGTGGGAGGAAACCGGAGCACCCGGAGAAAACCCACGCAAGCACGGGGAGAATGCGCAAACTCCCGCAGACGCTGGCCCAAATCCATGTATCTGCACAGCAAACAGTGATAGTCACTGAGCTGTCATGTTGCCTAGCATCTGGTCCAGTTTAAGTGTACACTAACGACGTGAAGTACTAGGTTACTCTCAAAACAACCAAGAGCAGCCCTCGTACGACCCATCGCGTGTCTGCCCCTTGTTGGGCAACAAGGTGGACCGAAGCACCTGTAGATTAAAAGAGAAAAACATCAGTATCATCCACATCCTTATACTCACATTCAAGGGAATCCCCAAGTGAAACAAGTGAGCCAGAAAATATGTTGGAAAGTCCATAGGGATCAATTCATTCCCAGGGACGTCCCAAAGCTCCTGAACCTTATTTAAAACAGTCTCCTATATCCCTCCATCTCCATCCCGCTCATGTGCCTGCCTAAGTAACTCTTAAACAACTCCAGTGTGCCTGTCTCCACCACCTTACTTGGCAGAGCATTCCATACGCCCACTACCCTCTGTGTGAAAAACCTCCCTCTAACATCCGTGTTATACCTCTCCCCCTTCACCCTAAGCCCGTGGCCTCTCGTAATGTGCATTTCCAATCTAGGAAAAAGCTTACCACTGTTTACTCTATCTATACCCTTCATAATCTTATATACCTCTATTAGATCTCCCCTCAGTCGCCGTCTTTCAAGGGAAAACAGCCCCAGTTTGCTCAATCTTTCCTCATAACCCAGTCCTTCCATACCAGGCAGCATCCTGGTAAACCTCCTCTGCACTCTCTCCAGGGTCTTCACGTCTTTCCGGTAGTAAGGCGACCAGAACTGGACGCAGTACTCTAAATGCAGTAATGTTCTATACAACTGCTTATGCTTAGACTTATGAGACTTATGCTCTGTAACCCTTCCTATAAAGGCTAACATACCATAAGCTTTCTTCACAATCTTCTCCACTTGTACTGCCACCTTCAAAGACTTGTGCACTTGCACCTCCAGGTCCCTCTGAGTTTCTATACTCTTTATAGGTCTACCCTTTATCATATAACTCCCCCCTACATTATTTCTGCCAAAATGTATCACCTCACATTTATCCGGATTAAACTCCTCTTGCCATTTATCTGCCCAATATACCAGCCTATCTATATCCCATTGTATTGCCAGACACTGCTCCTCACTGCCCGCCAATCCAGCCATCCTAGTGTCATCTGCAAATTTGCTGATCACACCACTTACACCCTCTTCCAAGTCACTTATGTATATTACAAATAGAAGAGGTCCCAGTGCTGAGCTCTGCGGCACACCACTAGTGACAGACCTCCAGCTAGAAAAGGACCCTTCCACTACTACTCTCTGTCTCCTCTTACCAAGCCAGTTATCAATCCATCTAGATACCTGGCCTTGTATTCCATGAGCCTTAACCTTTTCAACCAACCTACCATGAGGGACTTTGTCAAACGCCTTACTGAAATCCATATAGACAACATCAATGGCTCTATATGGATTTTAGTAAGGCGGTTGACAAAGTCCCTCATGGTAGGTTATTGATCCAGGGTTCAGGTTATTGATTCAGGACCCAGATTATTGACATACCCCAGGGTGTGCTGACACACAGGGAGCTACATACAATCTCAGAGAATGGAGCAGTGTGGCTTGTGTTAAAACTGCACACAGAGTGTGGAGACTTTTCTGACCAAACTCACTGATAAGTGTGAAAGAGTCAACAACCACAACAGAGCCTCTGGGTTCTGACACCCGCTGTGATAGCTGACATTGTTGTTGATCGAAGCTCAGACGGCTGGCAGCTCAGACCTGTGAGCCAGTGTCAACAGGAGCTTTCTGCCTGTCAGGGCCAATGATGGTATAGTGGGAATGTCACTGGGCTAGTAATTCAGAGGCCCAGGCTAATGCCCTGGGGTCACAGGTTCAAATCCCACCATGGCAGCTGGTGGAATTGAAATTCAATTCATGAATCTGCAACTAAAAGCTCATCTCAGTCATGTGACCATGAAACCATTGTGACTAGTTGTTAAAACCCAATATCCTTCAGAGAAGGAAATATGCCTGGTCTGGTCTGGCCTACACTTGACTTCAGACCCATAGCAAATGGGGTTGACGTTTAATGACACAATGAGGGATGTGCATGTTAGATGTGGAGATACTGGTGTTGGACTAGGGTAAACACATTAAGAAGTCTCACTACACCAGGTTAAAGTCCAACCAGTTTATATGATAGTAAACCCACAAGCTTTCAGAAACGCTGTTCCTTCATCAGGTGTGTGGAAACTTACTGAGGCCAGTCCACTGTCACCAATCACCCTTTATTTACACTGTGTTTGAAATGCCATGTAGCAGCTACAGGGTGTAGGTCAGCCCCGAGCCTTTCAAACTGACCTCCATGGTTTTAAACCCCTCACGTCCCCTTCCCTCTGGGAGGGCCTCCACTCACCTGACAGGGGATCTTGTATTTTATGAGGCCCATGAGATCTACTGACAACCCCGTGTGACCACGATATTAGGCGGGAACCCTCACAACCTTTAAGAGGCATTTAGGTGAGCACTTGAAATGCTATAGCATAGAAGGCTATGAACCAAGTGCTGGAAATTGGGAGTAGAATAGATAGGTGTTTGATAGCTGGCACAGACATGATGGGCCAAAGGGCCTTTTGCTGTGCTGTAAAGCTCTATGACTCTATTTAATACCCGGGCCAAGTTCTCTCAGCTGCTCAGGAGAGCAAAGACACAATCAGAACGTCCAGAAAGAAAACACGACTTAGCAGGTAAGTCTCTCAGGCAAATTTAATCATCCACCCAACTGTAACCAGCCAGTTTAACCTAGCCCTGAGGATTCCTGACCCAAAAGATCACAAAGAACCTGTGAGGTGAACATTACAATAGCAGCAAACAAACAAACTGTAAACATCAGTCTCAAAGTGCCTAATAACTGACTGTGGGCAGAATAGGATTGGGATGCTTCCATTGGCAGCCAAGGTAAAAAAAGTCATATGTGGCACATGGGGTGCCATTACAGACAATGCCTACTGTAGCAGGAATTTGGGAAAAACCAGGACATTTTCCTCATCCAGCAACAAACAAGTGCTGACTGCCAACACCCAGATCAAGACAGAGAACAAGAGGAAGGCAGATTGTGTGTTGTGAGCCGGTGACTAACAGAGCTCTACAGAGTTACAGAGCTGTCCACTAGGTCTCCCCTGAAAACTCTGTCTTCAACAGGTGCAGCTTTCCCCAACGTTCCCCACCCTGCCCAGCTCCTCGCTCCCAAAGCTTTCTGAAGGGCAGCATGGTGGCACAGCGGTTAGCACTGCTGCCTCACAGCATCAGGGGCCGGGGTTCAATTCCCGGCTTGGGTCACTGTCTGCCTGGAGTTTGCACGTTCTCCCCGTGTCTGTGCTCCGGTTTTCTCCCACAGTCCAAAGATATGCGAGTTATGTGGATTGGCCATGATAAATTGCCTCTTAGTGTCAGGGGGATTAGCAGGGTAAATATATGGAGTTACACGGTTAGGGCCTGGGTGGGATCATTGTCAGTGCAGACTCGATGGGCCGAATAGCCTTCTTCTGCACTGTAGGGATTCTATGAAGTCAAGGCTATCTGATATTCTCTGTTCATTTCCTTATGCAGCTGATATTCATTCAGCCTTAATGACCTTAATGCAAGGGATAGTTTTCTGTGCAGTTAGAATCAGCAACAATGCGTAATTAATTAACTTAAATTAAATTTAAATTCCATAGCTGCCTTCGTAAGATTTGAACCCTTGTCTTCAGGGGCCAGGGTTAATGTTTCAGTCATGAGTTAATTAATTAAATAACTTGCAATTAAAAGCTAGTCTCAGGAATGTTGACCATGAGACTATTGGTTTTCTGTAAAAACTCAACTGATTCACTAATGTCCTTTAGCAAAGGAAATCTGTCTTCCCTACTTGGTCTGGTCTACATGTGATCCAGATTCACATGTAGCTGAGACAAGAGATGAGCAATAAATGCTGGTCCAGCCAGTGATACTCACATCCCATTTCAGAACAAAAAAAACCCTTCCTCTACCACTTAGAACGACAAGAGCAGCAGATACTTGGGACCGCCACTTGGAAGTTCTTCTCTACTCACCATCCTGACTTGAAAATATATGTTCCTTCACTGTCTCTGGGTCAAAATCCTGGAACTCCCTTCCTAATGGCACAGTGCGTGTATCTACACCCTCATGGGCTGCAAAGATTCACCACCTTCTCAAGGGTAATTAGGAATGGCCAAATTCTGGTCTTGCCAGCAACGCTCACATGAATAAATAAAACTTTTAATAAAATAATTTTAAAACTACTTTTGATTCTTTCCAGCATATTTTTTGGATCAGTCATTTTTAAAAATTCATTCATGGGATGTGGAAGCCACTGGCAGGGTCAGTATTCTTTGTCCATTCTCCACCTGCCCTTGAACTGAGTGTCACACTCGGCCATTTCACAGGCAGCTCAGGGTCAGCCTCATAGCTGTGGGTCTGAGTCACACGTGAGCCAGACCGGGTAAGGACAGCAGATTTCCTTCCCTAAAGGACATTCATTAACAAAAAAATTTGGAATTAAGAATCTAATGATTACCATGAAACTATTGTCAATTGTTGGAAAAACACATCTGGTTCACTGATATCCTGGTCTGGCCTACATGTGACTCCAGAACCACAGGAATTTGGTTGACTCTCAACTACCCTCAGACAATTAGGGATGGACCTTAAATGCTGGCCAACCAGTGATGCCCATGTCTCAAAATGAATAAAGATAAAGTGGGATTTTACAATCCACGATGTTTTCATGATCACCATTAATGAATGGTAATGAACCAGACCAGGTGTTAGACTTGGAGGTGGGTGAGCACTTTGGTGATAGTGACAACAATTCGGTTATGTTTACCTTAGTGATGGAAAGGGATAGGTATATACCGAAGGGCAGAAGTTATAGCAGGGGGAAAGGTAATTATGAGGCTTTTAGGCAAGATTTAGGATACGTAGGTTGGAGTAGGAAACTGCAGGGGCTGGGAGCAACTGAAATGTGGAGCTTGTTCAAGGAGCAGCTACTATGAGTCCTGTCAGGCAGGGAGGAAGTGGTCGAGCGAGGGAACTGTGGTGTACTAAGGAAGTTGAATCTCTGGTGAAGAGGAAGAAGGAGGCTTATGTAAAGATGAGACATGAAGGCTCAATTGGGGCACTGGAGAGTTACAAATTACCCAGGAAGGAGCTAAAGAGAGTGTTAAGAAGAGCTAGAAGAGGACTTGAGAAGGCTTTGGCGGGTAGGATCAAGGAGAACCCTAAAGCTTTCTATAGGTATGTCAAGAATAAAAGATTGGTTAGGGCAAGGTTAGGGCCAGTCAGAGATAGTAGTGGGAAGTTGTGCGTGGAGTCTGAAGAGATAGCAGAGGCACTAAATGAATATTTTTCGTCAGTATTCATGCAGGAAAAAGTCAATGTAGTCAAGGAGAATACTGAGATACAGGCTTTTAGACTAGACAGGATTGAGGTACATAAGGAGGAGGTGTTAGCAATTCTTGAGAGTATGAAAATAGGTAAGTCCCCTGGGCCGGATTGGATTTATCCTAGGATTCTCTGGGAGGCTAGGGAGGAGATTGCAGAGCCTTTGGCTTTGATCTTCATGTCGTCATTGGCTACAGGTATAGTGCCAGAAGACTGGAGGATAGCAAATGTTGTCCCCTTGTTCAAGAAGGAGAGTAGAGACCATCCTGGGAATTATAGACCGGTGAGCCTTACTTCTGTTGTGGGCAAAGTTTTGGAAAGAATTATAAGGGATAGGATTTATAATCATCTAGAGAGAAATAAATTGATTAGGGATAGTCAACACGGTTTTGTGAAGGGTAGGTCATGCCTCACAAACCTTATTGAGTTTTTTGAGAAGGTGACCAAAGAGGTAGATAAGGGTAAGGCAGTTGACGTGGTGTATATGGATTTTAGCAAAGCATTTGATAAGGTTCCCCATGGTAGGCTACTGCAGAAAATGCAGTTGCATGGGATTGAGGGTGATTTAGCAGTTTGGATCAGGAATTGGCTAGCTGATAGAAGACAGAGGGTGGTGGTTGATGGGAAATATTCAACCTGGAGTTCAGTTACAAGTGGTGTGCCTCAGGGATCTGTTTTAGGGCTACTGCTGTTTGTTATTTTTATAAATGACCTAGATGAGGGTGTAGAAGGATGGGTTAGTAAATTTGCTGACGACACCAAAGTCGGAGGAGTTGTAGACAGTGAGGATGGATGTTACAGTTTGCAGAGGGATATAGATAAGCTGCAGAACTGGGCTGAGAGGTGGCAAATGGAGTTTAATGCGGAAAAGTGTGAGGTGATTCACTTTGGTAAGAGTAACAGGAGTACGGAATATAGGGCTAATGGAAGGACTCTTGGTAGTGTCGACGAGCAGAGAGATCTCGGTGTACATGTGCATAGATCCCTGAAAGTTGGCACCCAGGTTGATAAGGTTGTTAAGAAGGCGTACGGTGTGTTAGCTTTTATTGGTAGAGGGATTGAATTTCGGAGCCGTGAGGTCATGTTGCAACTGTACAAAACTCTGGTGCGGCCGCACTTGGAGTATTGCGTACAGTTCTGGTCGCCGCATTATAAGAAGGATGTGGTGGCATTGGAAAGGGTGCGGAGGAGGTTTACCAGGATGTTGCCTGGTATAGTGGGAAGGTCTTATGAGGAAAGGCTGAGGGACTTGAGGTTATTTTCGTTAGAGAGAAGAAGGTTAAGAGGTGACCTAATTGAGGCATACAAGATGATCAGAGGGTCAGATAGGGTGGATAGTGAGAGCCTTTTTCCTCAGATGGTGATGGCTAACACGAGGGGACATAGCTTTAAATTAAGGGGTGGTAATTATAGGATGGATGTCAGAGGTTGGTTCTTTACTCAGAGGGTAGTAAGGGTGTGGAAAGCCCTGCCTGCAGCAGTTGTAGACTCACCAACTTTAAGGGCATTCAAATGGTCAGTGGATAGGCATATGGATAACATTGGAATAGTTTAGGTTAGAGGGTCATTAGATTGGTTCCACTGGTCAGCGCAACATCGAGGGCCGAAGGGCCTGTACTGCACTGTAATGTTCTATGTTCTATTACTGAGATTGGCTTTACATTCCAGATTTATTACTCGATCATAGAATCTTACAATGCAGAAGGAGACCATTCGGTCCATTGAGTCTGCCCCGCCCACAATCCTAACCTCACCCTATTCCTGCAACCCCTCATATTTACTCTGCTAATCTCCCCAACACCAGAGTCAATTTAGCACGGCTAATCAAACTAACCCACACATCTTAGGAGGGAAGAAACTGGAGCACCCGGAGGAAACCCACGCAGACATGGGGAGAATGTGCAAATAGACAGTGACCCGAAGCCTGAATTGAACCCGGATCCCTACCACTCTGAGGCAGCAGTGCTAACCACTGCGCCACCATGCCGTCCAAAATTTTATTTAAATTCCAGCAGCTTCTATGTGGAGGTGGAGGGAGGAGGATTTGAACACACATCCCCAGAGCATTAGCTGGACCATTAAATTTCTAATCCAGTGACAATCCTACTACACCATTGTTTCCCCCTCCCCCAGCCCCCACCCCACCTTTTCTTCCCATTCAACAGTTTGTTTGTTGTTCACAAGAGAACAGAAATGAAAGTGGTCTCCATCGAAATCATTCTGTTTTGTCAATGAGTTAAGGATGAAATGTAACACAGGCCTAGAGCACAGATGATGAAACAGGTCCAGTACCCTTTCTTATTAGATTCATCATTGTAAATTACTCTGATGGTAAATATCACAGAATCTTGCGAAAGATGGAACATTTCAGTCCCTGTCCTGTTGGCATAGGTGGAATGCCAAACGTGGAAATTGGCCAGTAATGGCTTAATAATAGAAATTATGATGTGATTAACAGGATTACAAAAGGTCCTCAGGCTCATGAAGAGTACAGCCAATGCGCACAATTGACCACACATTGATGCTTTCAGTTGGCCTGAAAGTGAACATCCCATCTTAATCCGTTTATAACGGCAGCAAGATCTTAATATTTTAGATTACAGTTTCGATGATGGAAAGCAGCTGACTTGAATTGGAGATGGTTCTGGCTCAATCGTTTATCTGGATCTGTTCTTCCCGTTCTTGTAATTGTGCCTCCGTCACATCACCCGGAGATGCAGAACTCTGCTCCTGGCTTTTAAAATTCCGAAACCCCTTCCCCTTTCCCCATCAATCTTTCCCCATTCGCAAAAACCCAGCTTGCAGGTGCAGCAGGTGGTCAGGAAGGCGAATGGGATGCTGGCCTTCATCGCGAGGGGGATTGAATATAAAAGTAGGGAGGTCTTGCTGCAGCTGTACAGGGCATTGGTGAGGCCGCAGCTGGAGTACTGTGTGCAGTTTTGGGCACCGTACTTACGCAAGGATATTTTAACCTTGGAGGGAGTGCAGAGGAGGTTTACTAGGCTGATACCAGAGTTGAGGGGGTTGAGCTAATGAGGAGAGGCTGAATAGATTAGGCTTGTACTCGTTAGAGTTTAGAAGAATGAGGGGAGATCTCATTGAGACGTATAAGATGATGAATGGGATGGATAGGATAGAGGTGGAGAGACTCTTCCCGCTCAGAAAGGATAGTAGGACTAGGGGGCATAGCCTCAAGATAAAGGGGGGGCGGTTTAGAACAGAGTTGAGGAGGAACTTCTTCACTCAAAGGGTGGTGAATCTCTGGAATTCTCTGCCCGTTGAAGTGGTGGAGGCTGCCTCGCTAAATATTTTTAAGACGCGGGTTGATGGGTTTTTGATGAGAGAGGGGATTAAGGGTTATGGGGAGAGGGCAGGAATGTGGAACTGAGCCACGACAGATCAACCATGATCTTATTGAATGGCGGGGCAGGCTCGAAGGGCTAGTTGGCCTACTCCTGCTCCTATTTCTTATTATGTTCTTATTCACACATTGGCACAAGTTTAATGGCCTGTGCTGGATGTGATCTCAAATACAGCAATTATGTCATTCCAGTTATTAATCTGTGCATTTCATATTTAGGTGTGGACCTATCCTGTCCAAAATCTAACTGCACAATAGTTACGTTATAACAATGGAATCATTTATTATCTGGAGCAGATATTCACGCCTCTCCCTCACATAATTTTGCAATCTTCTGAGAATAGCCAAAAGAGAAAATTGGTATTCGATTACAGCAAGTGAACACGCAGAGCATAGGTTGTGTTTGGACTTGTTTAAATCAGTCGTACAACTGGTCTTCAACTTAGCACGATATGAACACACCATACTCACTAAGGAGTGGACGATCTTGCTTGACAAAAAATTAAATAGTTTCTGATTGTCCTCCTACATTCTTCTTGCGAGCTTGGGCAAGGTTTGCCTTTGGGGTGACTATTTTAAAATTTGCCTCTGTCTTCATCTCCTAATGCATTTTGTATTCACAGAAGAAATCTCTGCAAATCTTTACGATTGCAGATTTTCCAACACAAAATGTGTGACATGTTTACTGATAAAGTTTACTTCCCTTTGACTCTAGCCAGCTTCTAGTTACCTTAAGTTATCTTTCTCCTAGATTCTGTGCTTACACTATGCATTAAAACAACAATCATTTTTTCCCCTGAAATTCTTCCTGTGGAATGGATGGTCAAACACCTCCCTCCAGTGCTGAAGGCAGTGACACACTCTAAACCTAGTGTAGGCCTCACTGACATCTGCTTGGTTCTTGGGTCAACTTGGTGTTATTCCTTACGCATTTTGTCAGTTGACCAAAGTTGGTAACTCCTTTCCCTGCCCGTACATCAGGTTCAGCATGGAGGGCCAGATTGCCTGTCACTCCGGGCCCCAAGGTAACAGTGTTTGCTAATCACTTGCAGCAAGGCATTATTTAGAGTGGTCAAGGATGGTGATGTGACAACCTGTCCCATAACCGCAGTTTTCTTGATGCTTGGAGAGGTAGCATTCTAAAGAAAGAGAGAATTCCAGAGCTTAGGAGCAGGCAGCTGGAGATATCGACACCTCTTTAGGAGCAAAGATCATGTCCCACTTTACAGCCAAGTGTAGTAAATGTTGTAATTTTTTAAAACTTCTTTCACAGGATGTGGGCATTGCTGGTTCAGCCAACAATTGTACTGCCCTTGCCCAATTGCCCTTGAGCAAGTAATGGTGATCCATTGCAGTGTAGAAAACACAGCAGCCAACTTATGCTAATGTTTTCCCACATAGCAATGTGATAATGACCAGCTAGCATGTTTTATTGATAATGGTTCAGAGATAAATTTTGGCCAGGATGCCAGGAGAGTGCTCCTGCTCTTCTTCCAAATGTGGCCTTGGGATCTTTTACATACGCACCTGAGAGGTCAGATTCATTTTGGTAGGGCGAACTTGAATGCGGATTACAGGGTCAACGGCAAGGTTCTGAGGAATGTGGAGGAACAGAGAGATCTTGGGGTTCATATCCATAGATCTCTGAAGGTTGCCACTCAAGTGGATAGAACCGTGAAGAAGACTTATAATGTGTTGGTGTTTATTAACAGGGGGTTTGAGTTTAAGAGCTGTGGGTTTATGCCGCAACCATACAGGATCTTGGTGAGACCACATTTGGAATATTGTGTTCAGTTCTGGTAACCCCACTATAGGAAGGATGTGGAAGCATTGGAGAGAGTGCAGAGGAGATTTACCAGGATGCTGCCTGGTTTGGAGGGTAGGTCTTGTGAGGAAAGGTTGAGGGAGCTGGGGCTTTTCTCTTTAGAGAGGAGGAAGATGAGAGATTTATAAGATGATGAGGGGGATTGATAGAGTGGACGTGCAGAGACTATTTCCTCGGGTGGATGTGGCTATTACTAGGAGGCATAACTATAAGGTTAAAGGAGGGATGTCCGAGGTAGATTCTTCACTCAGAGAGTGGTTGGGGTGTGGAATAGACTGCCTGCTGTGATGGTGGAGTCGGACACTTTAGGAACTTTCAAGCGGTTATTGGATAGACACATGGAGCACACCAGAGTGATAGGGATAGTTTGGTCTTGGGTTTGGACATAGCTCGGCACAACATGGAGAACCAAAGGGCCTGTACTGTGCTGTACTGTTCTATGTTCTATGTTCTATTGATTAAATGCTTCACCCTCAAGGCCATTACAACCGGTACCCGGTAAAGTACCCCAGCAGATAAAACACCCTCAAACTGTTAAGCTCTCAAGTGAGGAATGATGAACTGGCTCCCTTTCTTTAGTCAACCCCCTTCTTTGGTTGCAACAAGGTTGATTTTAAAAGGATCCCTTTCCTCAGGGATACCTTTTCCCAGTCCAAATGTATTTATGTTTTAAAATGAGCCAATGTAACCAGGTTTTCTCGAGTTAAAAGAGTAAGTTTACTAGTTAATAAAACATGAGAAAAATATAATTCGAAAAGCACATACACAGAAATGAGAAGTGAGTCCAAAAATGAAAGTTAAAAAAGATAATCAGCATGAGGCTTGACCCTGAGGAGTAGATGGTGAAAAGTTGTGGCTGTTAAGCTGGATGATTCCATTAGCGCTGATTTTGTCAGTAACCTAGAAACTAGAAGTAGGAGTGGGCCTTTCGACCCTTCAAGCCTGTTCTGCCATTCATTTTGATCATGGCTGATCATCAAATTCAATATCCTGATTCCCCCTTCCTCCCATATCCCTTGATCCCGAAGCCCCAGGAGCTCTCATTTCTTCTTGAAATCAGACATTTTGGCCTCAATTACGTTGTGGTACTGAATTCCACAGACTCAGTACCCACTGGTTGAAGAAATTTCTCCTCACCTCAGTTATCCTCAAACTATTGGGAACTTTCTTTCTGAATCAATGTTGTCTAGCTCTGTTAGAATTTTATAAGTTTCTGTGCAATCCCCTCTTCTAAACTCCAGTGAATATAATCCTAACCGACTTAGTCTCTCCTTATATGACAGGTCTGCCATCCCAGGAATCAGCCTGGTAAACCTTTGCTGCATTCCCTTTTTAGGAAGGACATCCTTCCTCAGATAATGACACCAAAATTGCACACAATTCTTCAGGTGTGGCCTCACCAATGCCCTATACTATTGCAGCAAAACATATACTCAAATCCTCTTGCTATGAAGGCCAACATACCATTTGCCTTCTTTACTGCCTGCTGTACCTGCATGCTTACTTTCAGCGACTGATGCACGAGGAAACCAAAGTCTCGCTGGGTATCCACTTCTCTCAATTTACACCAGTACAAATAATAATCTGTCTTCCTATTATTGCTACCAAAGTGGATAACCGCACATTTATTTACATTGCATATGCCCACACACTCAGCCTGTCCAAATCACACATCTCTGCATCCTCCTCAGAGCTCAGTTGAGCAGTTGGTTTGGAGATTCTTGCTTCTGCAGTTTAGCTGAAAGGAGTTGCCTTGTTTTCTTTTCCACTGTGCGATAGCTGACTTGAGAGTCACTTCCAGTAATCCAGAGAGACTTGACAGGCGCAGGTATGCCTAATGGATGTTCTTCAGCTGTGACAGTCACTTACCCGACAAAGCAGCAGCGCTCCAAAAACTAGTGGCTTTTGCTACCAAATAAACCTGTTGTACTTTAACCTGGTATTGTGAGACTTCTTACTACATCCACAGCACACACTGGCACAGTAGAACCAGAGCACCAAGATAGTAAGTAGAGACCAGGGCTGCAGTTGGCTTTTAGCTCCTTTTCTGGTGTATTCCTGGGAGGAAAACAAAAACACATCTTTTGCCCAGAAATTGCTTCCTTTCAAATTACATCATCTCCACCATCTGGGATATAATTCACAGGAGATGGTTTCTGTTGAGATGGTAATCAGCCCTCAATATCTCCACAGGAGATTGCAGTTCATTTTTGCACTGTATCTCTCCCTTTAAAATGTCTCTGTCTGAAGGTCCTTGACACCCTCCAGGTGAGACATTCCATGGTCTTTCTCGGGACTGAGTATAATGCACACAGGAACATTGCAGATAGTCACTGAATTACATTCTCACAATGCACATTCTCAGCCATCTTGGTATATTAATGTATGTTAAAAACACAAGCATTACTTGTGGGTGGCACAGTAGCACAGTGGTTAGCACTGCTTCACAGCTCCAGGGTCCTGGGTTCGATTCCTGGCTCCGGTCACTGTCTGTGTGGAGTTTGCACATTCTCCTCGTGTCTGTGGGGGTTTCCTCCGAGTACTCTGGTTTCCTCCCACAGTCCAAAGATGTCCAGGTTAGGTTGATTGGCCATGCTAAGAAATTGCCCCTTAGTGTCCATGGATGCGCAGGTTAAAGGGATTAGTGGGTATGATATGGGGGTAGAGCCTGGGTGGGATGGTGTTCAGTGCGGACTCAATGCGCTGAAGGGCCTCTTTCTGCACTGTAGGATTCTATGAAAGTTCAATATATCCATTAGGAACTCAGGACCTTATCCAATGTTGTGAAAGTGCAGCACTCCCTCGGTACAGTCCATGAACTCTCACTCAGGTTACTGAAATTAGTGTGTGTTAAATTGATTGTGAAAGTGTTGCACTGAGTTTTGAGAAGGGTAAGAAATAGTAAACTACTTTTTCCATTTACATATGTTTATCCAAAAAAAAAAGCAACATTTGAAGATTACTTCCAAATTTTATTCAAGTGAATTAAATGCAACAAAACAGATTCTGGTGAACACGACTGGAGTGGGAGTTGTGGGTGGAAAAAAAGCCCTTGATAAAATGATTAAATATACTCTGTTGCATTCTGAGAGCTAAAGAACTCTCTCATAACCACGTTACCATGGTTACCATTCCGACTTTTGCAATTATGATATAAATGTGACAATAAGACAGTCTTTCATTCAGATTTAAACTCAGTGTAATTGGCTGTAAACCATGCTGTTAGATTAGCTTCACATTACAAATTGCTGCATCAGATTCTAAATTACAATCAATCTTAAAATTCACTCCATAAGCTATGTATCTTCTGTAAGTCTGCAGTGAAGTATCTATAATCCTGTTAAATTTAATTCAGCACATCCCGTTTGATTTAATGCAATTAGATTAGCATATTTTAGCCTAGGAAGTTTGAAGTATGTTGAAAATAAAGTACCCTGATGGCTGAATGAGTCACAGTGCTGCACAGAGTGATGGCAATGAATTATCTGAACCCTCAGTTCACACAGAATCAGTTGATCACCAACTGTAGTTAAGCTGCCACAGCTGACCTCAGTGCCCCAAGGCTAAGACCACCGAATTCCTACAGTGCAGGAAGGGGCCATTTGGCCCATCGTGCACCTGCACTGACTCTGCAAAAGAGCATCTTATCGAGGTTGACCCCTTGTGTATTTACCATGGCTCATCCATCTCACCTGCACGTCTTTAGACACTAAGGGACATTTACCATGGCCAATCCACCTAACCTGCACACCTTTGAATACTATGGGGCAATTTAGCAGCGCCAGACCACCTAACCTGCACATCTTTGAAGCAAGAAGTCTCACAGTATCAGGTTAAAGTCCAACAGGTTTATTTGGTAACACGAGCTTTTGGAGCATTGCTTCTTCATCAGGTGAATGGCCATTTTATTTGGTGTTGTGAGACTTCTTACTGTGCCCACCCCAGTCCAATGCCTCCATCTCCACATCATCTTTGAAGTATATGTTGAAACTGGAGCACCTGGAAAAAACCCACTCAGATGCAGGGAAAATGTGTAAACTCCACACAGACAATGACCCAAGGCCGGAATTGAACCCAGGTCCCTGGCACTGTGAGGCAGCAGTGCTAACCACTGTGCCACCATGCCATTCGTCTGTGTGTAGCAAGAGGCAAAGGTAACAAATAGAAACATGGAACATAGAAAAACTACAGCACAATACAGGCCCTTCGGCCCACAAAGTTGTGCTGAACATGTCCCTACCTTAGAGATTACTAGGCTTACCTATAACCCTCTATCTTACTAAGTTCCATGTACTTATCTAAAAGTCTCTTAAAAAGACTCGATTGAATCCGCCTCCATCATCGTTGCCGGCAGCCCATTCCACGCACCCACCACTCTCTGAGTGAAAAACTTACCCCTGACATCTCCTCTGTACCTACTCCCCAGCATCTTAAACCTGTGTCCTCTTGTGGCAGCCATTTCAGCCCTGGGAAATAGCCTTTGACTGTCCACTCGATCAATACCTCTCAACATCTTATACACCTCTATCAGGTCACCCCTCATCCTTCATCTCTCCAAGGAGAAAAGGCTGACCTCCCTCAACCTATCCTCATAAGGCATGCCACCCGATCCAGGCAACATCCTTGTAAATCTCCTCTGCACTCTTTCTATGGCTTCCACATCCTTCCTGTAATGAGGCGACCAGAACTGAGCACAGTACTCCAAGTGGGGTCTGACCAGGGTCTTATACAATCGCAACATTATCTCCCAACTCCTAAACTCAATTCCTCGATTGATGAAGGCCAGTACACCATACGCCTTCTTAACCACAGCTTCAACCAGCGCAGCTGCTTTGAGCGTCCTATGAACTTGGACCCCAAGATCCCTCTGATCTTCCACACTGCCAAGAGACCTACCATTAATATTATATTCTGCCATCTTATTTGACCTGCCAAAATGAACCACTTCACACTTATCTGGGTTGAACTCCATCTGCCACTTCTCCGCCCAGTCTTGCATCTTATCAATGTCTCGCTGCAACTTCTGACATCCCTCCACACTATCCATAACACCTCCAAGCTTTGTGTCATCAGCAAACTTACCAACCCATTCCTCCACTTCCTCATCCAGATCATTTATAAAAATCACAAAGAGTAAGGGTCCCAGAACAGATCCCTGGGGCACTCCACTGGTGACTGACCTCCATGCAGAATATGACCCATCTATAACCACTCTTTGCCTTCTGTGGGCAAGCCAGTTCTGGATCCACAAAGCAATGTCCCCTTGGATCCCATGCCCCCTCACTTTCTCAATAAGCCTTGCATGGGGCACCTTATCAAATGCCTTGCTGAAGTCCATATATACTATATCTCCTGCTCTTCCTTCATCAATGTGTTTAGTCACATCTTCAAAAAATTCAAACAGTCTTGTAAGGCATGATCTGCCTTTAACAAAACCATGCTGACTATTCTTAATCATATTATACCTCTCCAAATGTTCATAAATCCTGCCTCCTAGGATCTTCTCCATCAACTTACCAACCACTGAGGTTAGACTCACTGGTCTATAATTTCCAGCGCTATCGCTACTCCCTTTCTTGAATAAAGGAACAACATCCTCAATCCTCCAATCCTCTGGAACCTCTCCTGTCTCCATTGATGATGCAAAGATCATTGCCAGAAGCTCAGCAATCTCCTCCTTCGCCTCCCACAGTAGCCTGGGGTACATCCCATCAGGTCCTGGCGACTTATCTAACTTGATGCTTTTCAAAAGCTCCAACACATCCTCTTTCTTAATATCTACATGCTCAAGCTTTTCAGTCCGCTGCAAGTCTGCACTACAACCACAAAGATCCTTTTCCATAGTGAATACTGAAGTAACGTGTTCATTAAGTACCTCTGCTATTTCTTCCGGTTCCATACAAACTTTCCCACCGTCACACTTGATAGGTCCTATTCTTTCACATAGAACAAAGAATAACACAGCATGGGAAACAGGCCCTTTGGCCCAACGAGCCCGCGCCGCCATCCCACTGTCTCAGTGTCCTATTCATGATTTTAGTCTACGCCTAATGTGCGAGGATCAGGGAGGTCCAATTTAGGGACAATTTAGTACCCAATCAATCAGCCTAAAAGCACATCTTTGGGGATGTGGGAGGAAACCGGAGCACCCGGAGGAAACCCACGCAACCACGGGGAGAACGTGCAAACTCCCACAGACACAGGCCCAAATCCATGTGTCCGCACAGCAACAGAGATAGTCTCTGAGCTGTCATGTTGCCCTCGAGATGGTCCAGTTTAAGCACACTAACGACATGAAGCAATAGGCAACTCCCGAAGCAACGTCCAAGAGCAGCCCACTACAACCTGCCGCATGCATGCCCCTTGCTGGACTTAAATGCCTGTAGAGACAAAAAAATTCATTATTAAACAGGCAAAGACTGTAACATCCCTGAGGCAAAACGTATTCCCAAGCCTACAATGTTTAGTAAGGCCTACTATATCCCCCTATATGTAGCCCGCTCATGTGGCTGTCTAAGTGACTCTTAAACAACCCTAGCGTGCCTGCTTCCACCACCTTACTCGGCAGTGCATTCCACACCCCCACTACCCTTTGCGTGAAAAACTGCCCTCTAATATTTGTCTTATACCTAGCCCCCCTCACCCTAAGCCCGTGACCCTTCGTTCTATCCATTTCTAATAGCGGAAAAAGCTTACCACCATTCACTCTATCTATCCCCTTCATAATCTTATAAACCTCTATCAGATCCCCCCTCAGCCGACGTCTCTCAAGGGAAAACAGCCCAAGTTCGTTCAATCTTTCCTCGTAAGACAGCCCTTCCATACCAGGCAGCATCCTGGTAAATCTCCTCTGCACTCTCTCCAGGATCTCTACATCCTTCCGGTAGTACGGCGACCAGAACTGGACGCAGTACTCCAAGTGAGGCCTAACCAACGTTCTATACAACTGCAACATCAGACTCCTACTCTTATATTCTATACCCCTTCCTATGAAGGCTAACATACCATACGCTTTCCTCATCACATTCTGCACCTGCACCGACACCTTCAGGGACTTGTGCACTTGCACCCCCAGGTCTCTCTGCGTATCTATACTCCGGATAGTTCTACCTTTTATCGTATAACTCCCCTCCACATTATTCCGGCCAAAGTGCATCACCTCGCATTTCTCCGGATTAAATTCCATTTGCCATCTATCTGCCCAATCTACCAGCCTGTCTATGTCCTGTTGCATTGCCAGGCACTGCTCCTCAGTACCCGCCAATCCAACCATCTTAGTGTCATCAGCAAATTTGCTGATCACACCACCTACCCCCTCTTCCAAGTCATTAATATATACCACAAATAGAAGAGGTCCTAGTACCGAGCCCTGCGGCACACCACTGGTGACAGACCTCCAATTGGAAAAGGAGCCTTCCATTACTACTCGCTGTCTCCTCCTCCCAAGCCAGTTCTCCACCCATCTACATACCTGGCCTTGTATCCCATGAGCCTTCACCTTATCCTCTTGCTCTTCACGTACTTGTAGAATGCCTTAGGATTTTCCTTAATCCTGCCTGCCAAGGTCTTCTCATGACCCCTTCTGGCTCTCCTAATTTCCTTCTTAAGATCCTTAAAAATTTTGGAGGATCTTTCTTCATAAAGTGCAGGTTAAGACAGCGGCTTGATCGTGTTGCATGCTGGAACCCAAAACTAACATCCAGACTGTGGTGATTGCTCCTTTGAGGGAAACACAGCAGAGTAAGAGTCACCCAGTCTGGGTGGTCAAGCAAAACTCAGTGTGGATCACCTCATGGTAAGATAGGCTGAGACAATTTGGGAGCTGGCTACCTCCATGAGGCTGCTTCACAATTCCTATTAATAAATACCTCGCTGTATTCACTAATGAAGCCTGTGAAAGTGCATCATTACATAGAGAAACAAAAGATGTGTCTGGAACCCTTGTGATGTATAACTTACCTCTGGATCTTGGATACAACTTTCAGTTCTCTCATATCTCTCATTACTGCTTCTTTCTATCGCACCATTATCACGTCTGTCATTTAATCACCTCCAAGGTACTCCACCTAATCACAGACAACTCATTTATTTTTCTCCCTGACCTATTTTTCCCTGACTCTGTGGCTCCTTACCTTCCCGATTGAAGATCAGATTTCAATAAATGTTTACCCTCTCTCTGCAGACTTTTTTCTGACTGGCCATTATTCACTTTTGTTCAGTTGTTGAAGTATTACAATCAACAGAAAAACATCTCAAAACTTTTGAAATGTTGAAGAATTTTCTCACCCTGATTTAGCCAAAAGGCATGCTGCAGTCAGACATTTTGTTACTACTATTCCAAGCCACAGGGGACTGGAGAAAGCTGTTAGTTTAGACCCAATTGCTCTGAGGATATTTTGTTCAATTTTATTAGAGTCACAAGTAGGCTTACGTTAACACTGCAATGAAGTTACTGTGAAAATCCTCTGGTTGCCACACTCTGGCGCCTGTCTGGGTACACTGAGGGAGAATTTAACATAGTCAGTGCATCTAACCAGCTTTCAGACTGTGGGAGAAAACTGGAATACCTGGAGGAAACCCACATGGACGCAGGGAGAACATGCAGACTCTGCACAGTGACCCAAGCTAGGAATTGAACCTGGGTCCCTGGCATTGTGAGGCAGCCACCATGGATATTGGTGTGTTTATTCTGGCCTTGTGACGTGGGATAATAGGAGAGAAAACATTGCTGGATAGATTTGTGGGTGTTTCAAAAGTGAACACATTCACAATGGGCCATAATTTCCAACTGGGCAGAAAGTGATGGCCTGCTGGCATTACAAGAGTTTAAAATGCAGTTACCCGCTCTGAAAAATCTCTGCTTGCGACCCCCAGCGGCAGAGTCCCTGCTCACCCAGCGCAGTCCAGCTCTGACAAGCTCAGGGAAGCAACACCCCCTCTTTTAGTGCAATGGCTGCCAGAGAGCAGGGAGGTTTAAAGAGCCCAAGTGAAACTGACAGGCCAGGGAGAAGCTACATGTCCGAGATGGGATGGGATTTGGTGGTCGGAGTTGGAGGGGGAAGGTGGAGGAACCAGATTGGAGAGGAAAGGGGGAGGGGTATCTTATCAAATCAGGTCAGAGGGTGAAGGGGTTTTAGAGTTAGGCTTGCACATTGGGAAGGGCAGCAAGTCCCATGTGGCAGGGTTCGGGGTGGAGGGAGTCCCACAGGTGAAGGTAGGTGTTGAGAATACTCTGTGTGGGGGGGGGTGGGGGGGCATGGGGTTGGTGGTGGTGGTGAGTGGGCGGAGGTGAGTATGTGGCTAGTGTCCCATTGCGGACTTCATTCTGGGTGTTAAAATTAGTTATGCTTAAGTTAGAAGCGGTTTTGTTCCTTCTAACTCTTCCAGCGTGACAGTTGGTGTAAAGTTGGCTAACCACCCGAATTAGCAATTTAAATCACTTTGTTATCTATAGAAGTTTGTTTCTGTATAATTGCAGGGTAAACCCTTATCTGACAATCTCCAAGAGGGATTCCCCAGCATATCTTTGCGGTGTCCCCCAAGTCCATGCTGGGGAGCCAGGAGGTTACGGGCAAGTTACTGACATTGCCGAACAGCATTGTGGTGGAGCGTGGCTGGAGAGAAGGCAGAGTTAACCAGTGCTGGTCATCCGTGAAGTCAATAAAGCTACAGTTGGGTAACCCGAGGGCCCCAATGAAAGCCGTTAAGTAATGGCAGTGGTACTACAAAGTCCTGTTACTGGTGTTGAGGACAGCTCTGAGCAGAGAATTATCCATCTGCGAGGACAGAGTGCTACATCTTGTCTGTCACCTTGCCAAGGCCTGTGGAAAGAAGGTAAATGATGAGAACACTGGGTGGACAAGATGACTGTCATTGCTCAAGGCTGTTGAAGAGCACCAGGCTGATGAGGGATTGGTTGAGCCCACACAATCCGAAACACAGAAATGACCAGTGGAAAAACTCACAGGGCTTGATAATCCAATACCCACTGGATGTAGCTCTCATAAACATGGTGGCTGCCTCGGCTGCATCAGTTAGTGAGATTTCTGTAACTTAAAAAGCAGAGTGAGCATTAGCTGGAGAAATCACGCATGGAATTATAGAATTACAGAGGAAGAGAAAATGTCAGCTCCAATCACAAAGGAACATAAGAACTAGGAGCAGGATTGGGTAATTCAGCCCCTCGAGCCTGCTCCACCATTCAACGCAATCATGGCTAACCTCAGCCTCATCGCCACCTTTCTGTCTGTTCTCCATAACCCTTCATTCTCCTATTAATTAAAACCCAATATATCACCTTCTTAAACTTGTTTAGTGTTCCGGCATCCACTGCACTCTGGGGTAGAAAATTCCACAGATCTACCACCTTTTGAGTGAAGATATCTACCTCATTTACATTTTAAACCTGTCACCCATTAGCCTAAAATTATGGCCTCTCATAATGTCTAACAAAGGGAAACATCCGCTCTATACCTATCGGGTCAATCCTCTTCCCCATCTTACATACTTCAGTTAGATAGAGCCCATATAGTGCAGAAAGATGACATTTGGTCCATCCAGTCTGCACCGACAACAACCCCACCCAGGCCCTATCCCCATATCCCTACGTAGTTACCCGCTAATCCCTCTAACCTACACATCCCGGTGCACTAAGGGGCAACTTAGCTTGGCCAATCAATCTAATCTTTGAATTGTGGGAGGAAATCGGAGCACCCGGAGGAAACCCACGCAGACACTGGGAAAATGAGAAAACTCTGCACAGACAGTGACCCGAGCCAGGAATCGAACCCAGGTCCCTGGAGCGGTGAAGCAGCAGTGCTGAGCACTGTGCTACTGTGCCACCCGATCGCTTCTCATTCTTCTAAACTCCAACCTGGTTTTCCCAGTGCTCTCAAGGTGGTCAGTATGCTGACTGGAATTCGCTTTTTTTACCACTGCTGAGGTCCACCAGCTTTTTTTTTTCCCTCCCAATTGCACAGAAATTTCGCCAACCCCCACCCCTCCCCTCCTCTCTCCCCAACCCCTTGCCCTGTATGAAACAACAGAACAATGTGTGTCTAACAAGCAATTATGAAGTTTCCACAGGTGAACATTTGGTGAAGTTCAGAGTTATTAGAGTTATTTCTGATCATGCTTCGCCCCAGGAGTTGAAGCCATCGGCCTAGCTAATGACACTCTCCCCTATCGTGAAGAGGAGGAAAAGTAAAATCAATGTGGAAAATTGTGAGAATTTCGACAGGCCAGGCTCCATAAGACCATAAGAAATATGAACTTGAATTGGCCATTCAGCCTCTTAAACCGATAGTATCACAGCTGATTGGACATTCCTCACATCCACTTTACTGCCATTCCTTACTGATCAAAAATCTGCCCATCTTGGATAAGCTATCTATCTATCTATCTCTCCAGTCAATGCTCACTCCATCATCAGCCAACTCAGGCTGGATTTTGTCACATCTGCCTCAGAGGGTCACTCTTCCTGCAGGAGGTCATGGCAAAGTTGTGCTATTGGTTTGCCGAGGGCCAGGCACTAACGTTGAGTGTAACACATTTGTAAAGGCAGTGAAAACTGCAATGGTATTCAGGTATCCCTTTTGTCACATCATGACATGTCACACCAATCAATTGGCATCAGATTGTGGAGAGAATGTCTTAGCTCTTTCCTGATGGACCAGTCACAGAAGCTAGAAAGGGCAATTGGGTTTTTACAGATGGTTGGATTGCCTCAAGTCCATGAGACATTGGCGGGTCACACATTACTCACTGCACCACATTGCAAACACCAGACACGATGCCAACTGCAACCTGCTCAACTCTCCAAATGTTTAGCTGACGTATGATGTCATTCATGTAAATAGCTGCTCTCCAGGATTGCTGTCACCACTCCTCTATATCACAAAGCTCCTACACAGGTACTCAACAATAGTGAAGCATGGTGGCACAGTGATTAGCACTGCTGCCTCACAGCTCCAGGAACCCGGGATCAATTCCCAGCTTGGGTCACTGTCTATGCGGAGTCTGCACATTCTCCTCATGTCTGCATGGGTTTCCTCCAGGTGCTCCTGTTTCCCCTCACAGTCTGGAAGACATCTGGTTAGGTGCATTGGCCATACTAAATTCTCCCTCAGTGTATCCCGACATGCGCCGGAGTGGGGGGACTGGGAGATTTTCACAGTAACTTCATTGCAGTGTTAATGTAAGCTTACTTGTGACAATAAATAAACTTTACAGTGGTTTTATTACCACGTGAGGAAGGATAAAATGACTTCCCTATTTTTCGGCTTTGACTGCTTTTAATTTAGAGAGGATGTGCTTTGTCAATACAGCGGGGTTCTCACTATTTACTATTGAAATCTGCTTTTCATGGATAGCAACACGTCGTCAAACGAACTGATCTGTGTCATTGATCCAGTCTCAGTCTCATTTTGATCTGTGAGCAGAACACAGCACAGACAGCTCTGCTGTTGATACCTTCAAACTTTCCATCCATGTAGATCTACTCTGTGTAGGTTTCTTCTGAGTACTCTGGTTTCCTCCCGCAGTACAAAGATGTGCAGATTAGGTGGATTAGCCATGCTAAATTGCCCCTTAGTGTCCTAAGATATGTAGGTTAGATGGATTAGCCATGGCAAATGTGTGGGGTTACAGGGATAGAGTGGGGGAGAGGGTCTGGGTAAGGCATTCGGTCAGAGAGTGAGTGCAGACTCAATGGGCTGAATGAACTCTTTCTGCATTGTAGGGATTCTGTGATGATCTCAGTGAATGAACTATGAATCAGCTACATGTTTACCCAATCCCTTATGAGTGATTGGTGCCTTTATATCATTATAAAAACACAACATGGTGATGGACACGAATTAGTTGCTTCAAAATAATATATGCCTAAATTTGTACCAATGTCAAGTAATGCACAGACTCAATGAGAGAATCTAACGATTGTCCTTTGACTTTCAATGGTATTACCAACGCCGAATCCCCAATACCCACATCCTGTGGGTTACCATTGACCAGAAATTGGAATGGACTAGCCATATAAATACAGACTCAATGAGAGAATCTAACGATTGTCCTTTGACTTTCAATGGTATTACCAACGCCGAATCTCCAATACCCACATCCTGTGGGTTACCATTGACCAGAAATTGGAATGGACTAGCCATATAAATACTGTGCTACAATAGCCGGTCAGAGGCTGGGAATACTGTGATTCACCTCCTGACCTCCCAAAGCCTTTCCACCATCTACAAAGCACAAGTCAGGAACGCTTTCCACTTGTCTGGATGAGTGCAGCTCCAACAACACTCAAGAAGAGAAATACCATCTAGGCAAAGCAGCTACTTGATTGGCACCCCATGCATGATCGTCAACATTCAATTGCTTCACCATCGACACAGTGGTGGCAGTGTGTACCGTCTACAAGATGCACTGCAGCAACTCAACAAGACACGTTAGACAGCACCTTCCAATACCATGATCCCTACCATCTAGAAGGACAAAGGCACCTGGGAACTCCACCACCTGGGGGTTGCCCTCCAAGTAACCCCAAGCCTCTCCATGTCACTCAAGCAGTCCTGTGGATTGTAAATTCTCAACTTTCCTTCTTTAGTTTGATCGTAGCCTCTTTATTTATCTCACACCTTGCAAACTGAATAGTTTCTTTTGGAAAGTGAACATTCATGTTGTACCTCTGCAGTCACTGTTGAAAATAAAGGATATCTTACTGATCTATAGCCCTGGCAAACAATTTGCCTTCTGATTCCATCTCAGTTCATTCCCTCATTAGGGCAATTTTTAACTTTTGTAACATGGTAAAAACAGATGATAGGGAGCTGGCTGTCTATTTGATATGATTCCTGTGGAATTGCTGACTCACTACAATCCTGATGTACAAAGTCCATGATTAATTCCCAATTATCTGTAAGACTGGCTCTATTCCAATCTCGCTTTAGTGCTAACTCTCCCTTTCTAATCTTTGCCTTGTGGCTGCAATTCCTGGTGGCACATACCCACATTTTCCTGACTGCTGGATCCATTTTGTGACTCACAACGAGCATCAGTTATTCCATTGTAGACACACATGATTTCTCCCAAATCCCTGACTCACTTCAGTGGACGATCAAAAGGAAGCCTGGGGAAGCTGCGTAAATATAAGATGAAGTTAAATTTTGCTGGTTGGCTTCAAGATATTGCTTTAGCAACATTCACTGCAGTGGGAAGATAACTATGACCAGGATTTCTAGGCTGGCAGAATTTCACTCCTTGCTATTAGTGGAGAATGCATCCCCTCTGATACTGCCTGCCCCACAACCATTTAACACCACACTAAACTTTCGTTGGCTGGAGAAGGTCATTCCGCTCCCTCAGTCGGCAGGAAGTACCATCTCAGAGACCTGCCAGCCAATCTGATTGGCTGCCAGCTTTCTACTCCTTGCAGCCCTAGAAGCCCAAGACAAGATAAGTTTGGCGGTGTCTGAGAGGGAAGATGTGGCGAGTCCATGGGGTGTGACCAGTGGGTGTTGGGGGCGGGGGGAGGTGGCCAGTGGGTTGAAGGTGCCGGTAGAGAGACCGTGGAAGTGGTGGTGAGGGAGATCCCACAGGAACCTGTCAGTTAGAAGGGGTGCATCTCTGCATAGGAACGCTGGGTCCAAAATGCCAATCTGTGTTTGCTCAGTCTGGAAATGCACAAAAGCTCTGAGGGCTGTCAGGAGTTGCCGTTCTCGACTTTCACTGTCAACAAGGTGAGCATTGTTCTCACAACACCACCAAACTCACTTCCTTCACGCTGCTAATCTGATCTTACTTACATTGGGCTATCAGCGCTGCTTGTTCAGCAGTCTCACAGAGAAGACTAGATCATTATCCCTACACTGAAGCTTTTAGGCATAAGGTTATTCCTGATTCACTCGGAGTGCTTTAGGAAATCTTTACACTTTTTCTGATGCGTTTACAGGAGACAGGATTTACTCTCATTAATGAGTTTAAGGGTTTATTCCCTCACTAATTGTTTTCAAAGCAGGCGCAACTTCATTACTGATCGATCTCAGAAGTCATTACTCTGTTACTAATCAGCTTTAGGGAGGTAATTCTGTCACTTATTTTACATGGACATTACCATTACTCGTAACTGGGTTTTGGGGACTATGACCTTTTTGATGCTCCTTTCCCCATCAATCTGACAGCCAGAGCAACAACCTTCCTTCCTATAGCACCATCAATCTCAAAATATGCCTCATCATTCTACATCGGTTTGTTATGAAGTTAATCCAGATGCCAAACAACAAGCTCTGATCAAAGAAATAGATTTTTTGGGGCTCAATAGAGGAGAGGGAGATGGAAAAACAGAGGTTGAATATTTCACAATCCTTAATTGAAATTTTAGTCCAGATACCTCCTGGAAGTGAGATTAAACAACGCTTGCTCACTTAGTCAATCACTATCAATGAGGAGGAACTCCTGACTTCTGAGCTGCAATTTTATGAGGCATTTTTGACATGCCCCAACAATATAGAAGGAAATTATTATCCTTAAGGAGAATTTGTTCTCTGCCTTTCATTTTCCACAGCCTCCCACAGCCTTACCAGTGTGAGGTAATCCCAATCTTCAGAACACTGAACTCTTTTTATTCTCTGCATCATTCCTTCATTAAAACAGTTCTCTATCTAACCTTTTGCCTTCTTGCCAATCCTCCTTCCCCGAGTTTGCTCTGTTTAACTCTGACTTGTAATTGAGTCATTTCCATTCCCAGCTCCCATCTCAACTCTACCTTTCTCTTGCTATTTGTGTCAAACTTCACCCCCCCAACTTTTCCTGATAAGATTTTAGTTCTTTACTCATCCCTGGGATGATGGGGTTGTCCAGTAAGGGAAGATTCAGGAGACTGGGCCTGTATCCTCTAGAGTTTAGAAGACCGAGATGTGATCTCGACATATAGAAAATTCTTACAGTGCTTAGTTTTCCAGAAAGCATTTGATAAAGTGTCACATCAAAGGTTATTGCAGAAAACAAAAGCTCATGTTTCAAGGGTTAACATATTGGCATGGATAGAAGATTGTCTGGTGAATAGGAAGTAGAGAGTAGGCATAAATGGGTCTTTTTCAGATTGGTAAGATATAACGAGTGGTGTGACACAGGGATTGGTGTTGGGACCTTAACTATTTACAATTTATATAAATGACTTGGATGAAGGGATGGATGGGATGGTTGCCAAATTTGCTGATGACACAAAGATAGGTCATAAATTGTAATGAAGATGTAAGGAGGCTATAGAAAGATATAGATAGGTTCAGTGAGTGGGCAAAGATCTGGCAAATGGAGTATAATATGGGAACATATGAGATAAACCATTTTGGCAGGAAGAATAAGAAAAGCTTATTGTCTAAATGGTGAGAGATTGCAGAACTCTGAGATGCAGAGGGATCTGGGTGTCCCTCATAAGAATCACAAGAGTTCACAGCTTTGGCAAGAAATTAGGAAAACTAATAGAACGTTATAGTTTATTGTGAGGGGAATTGAATACAAAAGTTTCAGTTATACACCACATCTGGAGTATTGTGCAGTATTGGTCTCCTTATGCAAGCAAAGATGTAAGTATGTTGGGAGCAATTCAGTGAAGGTTTGCTGGTCTAACACCTGGAATGCGCAGGTTGTCTTATGAGGGAAGGTTGGACGGGCTAGCCTTGTATTCACTGGAGTTTAGAAGAGTAAGAGGCAATTTGATTAAAACTTTTAAGGTCCTAAGAGGTATTATTGACAAGGTGAATGTGGATGTTTCCTGTTGTGGAACAATCTAGAACTAGGAGTCAAGGGTTCACTTATTTAAGAGAGATGAGGAGATTTTTTTCCTCTCAGAGGGTGTCGTGTCTCGGGAACGCTCCTCAGCAAAAGGCAGTAGAAGCAGAGTCTTTGAATATTTTTAAGGCAGAGATGGATAGATTCTTGATGACCAATAGATGAAAGGTTATCGAAGTAGGTAAGAATGAGGGGTTGAGGTTACAATCAGATCAGCCATGGTCTTATTGAATGGCACAGCAGGCTTGAGGGGCCAAGTGGCCTACTCTTGCTCCTAATCTGTATATGTGTGCGACAGGCTGGATACAGGAAGGATGGTTCCCCTAGTTGCTGAGTCGGGAATCAGGGATACAGAGGTTAGGATTGGGATGAGGAAGAATTTCTGCAGTCAGAGAGTGATAAATCTTTGGAATTCTCTCCCTCAGGGGGAGCTGTAGAGGCTCATTCACTGAGTATGTTCAACACAGAGTTGGATAGATTTCTAGATACCAATAACATTAAGGGATATGTGGTTAGTGCAGGAAGATGGTTTTAGGGGAGAAGATCAGCCATGATCTAATTGAATGGCAAAGCATGGTCAAAGGGCTGAATGGTCTCCTCCCATTTCTATATTCCTGTGCTTAGGGTACTTTTCTAGCTCATTCCCACATTGAGGCATCTTGGTATGTCTGTCCTCCTCGTGGGATTACTATTCCCTCCTGGCCTATGAGTACAGAACCAGCAACTGCTGGCAGATGTGAGGTTTGCCATCCAATGGGGAAGATCAGAAAACCCTTCCCATGTGTTCCCATGTGTCTGCTGCTCTTGTCCTTTTGATAGTAGTGGTTGAGAGTTTGGAAGGTGCTGTCAGAGGAGCCTTGGTGAGTTGCTGTAGATGGTACACACAGCTGGAGGGAGTGCATGGTTAAGGTGGTGGAAGGGTACCAATCAAGTGGGGCTACTTTGTTCTGCATGGTGTTGAGCTTCTCGAGTGTTATTGGAGCTGCACTCAATCAGGCAAGGAGAGAGTCCTCCATTACATTCCTGACTTGCGTCTTCTGAACAGGCTTTATGGAGGTGAGTTACTCACCACAGGATTCCTAGTCTCTGACCTATTCTTATAGCCACAGTATTTATATGGCTAGTCCAGTTCAATTTCTGGTCAATGGCAACACCCAGGACATTGATCATGCCCTAATGGTAGTTGGGCTCAAACATGGCACCTTTGGACTTCCAGCTTTCCTGTCTCCAACATTTAAGTCTCTTTCACACCTTCTGTAAATGCCTTCCCATGTCCCTCCTTCCTCTACGTGGACCAGTCTCACCCATCCAGCCATCATCACCAACTGAGCGCACTAACCAATACACCTCCTGCCTTCGACACAGGGAGAGTGCCATCCTCCTTATCTTTTTTATTCCAGCACTGGTGGAGCTCCCAATCCAGCCTCTCCTTTTCCAGTTCTTTGGCTAGCCCACTCTGCAGCCACACTGATGGGCAGCACACCCAGGAGGTTCCAGATATATCTCAGTAACATCAGTCGTCTCTCCCTCGCAATGTCACATGAACAAAAATGTTTCGTCCCTGTGGCCTGGTTCTCTTACACACTCCACCAACATTTGACCTTTCACACCTGGAATCAGTTTTGTGCATGCAATTAGCGATCCATTTATTGAAGCCCGGCTGTGAAAGCTGTAGGATTCTAAATCCTAAAATGTAGGGCCTAGAATTATCTGGAAAACTACACCGATGACTGTGTCAACTCCAATGCCAACTTTGCAAATTGATACTGTTGCCAAGTTTTTTGTCATTCTTGTTGGCATCAAACAGCATGTATCAACACAGCCACCTGGACTATTATTCCATTGGGTGTGTGTAAGACAAGAGCATTAACAGGAGCCCCGAGGCCCAGCCAAAGGCTCAGGTGCCAAGTTACAACTGGTCGGTGAGCAACGTCTTAATCTGCCCACTCTGCTTCCTGCTCACTCAGCACACTCACATTGTCAGAAAAACTAGGAGCAGAAGTAGGCCGTTTGGTGCTTTGAGCCAGCTTCCCCATTCATATGGCTGAACCTGGATCTCAATGCCATATTCTTGCTTTCTCTCCATACTCCTTGATGCCATTAAAATCTGTTAAAAAAAATCTCTTTCTTGAATACATTCAGTGGCGTGGCCTTCACAGCCTTGGTGGTAGAGAATTCCATAGGTTCACCACCCACCACCCACCTTTCCTCATTGGAATTTGGATACAAAACTGGTTTGATGACAGAATAAGGACACCTGGTTAAAGAGCAACAGGTTTATTTGGTAGCAAAAGCCACTAGCTTTCGGAGCGCTGCCCCTTTGTCAGGGAAGTGGGAGTTCTGTTCACAAATAGGGTCTTTAAAGATAGAAACTCAATTTACAAAATAATGGTTGGAATGCGAGTCTTTACAGGTAATCAAATCTTAAAGGTACAGACAATGTGAGTGGAGAGAGGGCTAAGCACAGGTTAAAGAGATGTGTATTGTCTCCAGACAGGGCAGTTAGTGAGATTTTGCAAGCCTAGGCAAGTCGCGGAGGTTACAAATAGTGTGGCATGAGCCCAAGACCCTGGTTGAGGTCGTCCTCATGTGTGCAGAGCTTGGCTCTCAGTCTCTGCTCAGTGACTCTACGTTCTCGTGTGTCGTGAAGGCTGTCTTGGAGAATGCTTACCCGAAGATCAGAGGCCAAATGTCCATGACCGCTGAAGTGTTCCCCAACAGGAAGACAACACTCTTGCCTGGTGATTGTCGAGCAGTGTTCATTCATCCATTGTTATAGCGTCGGCATGGTCTCCCCAACATACCATGCCTTGGGACATCCTTTCCTGCAGCGTATCAGGTAGACAACATTGGTCGAGTTGCAAGACTATGTATCGTGTACCTGGTCGATGGTGTTCTCACATGAGATGATGGCATCCATGTCAATGATCTGACATGTCTTGCAGAGGTTGCTGTGGCAGGGTTGTATGGTGTCATGGTCACTGTTCCCCTGAAGGCTGGGTAGTTTGCTGTGGACAATGGTCTGTTTGAGGTTGTGCAGTTGTTTGAAGGCAAGAACTGGGGGTGTGGGGATGGCCTTGGTGAGATGTTTGTCTTCATCAATGACATGTTGAAGGTTCCGGAAAAGATGTCATAGCTTCTCCGCTCCAGGGAAGTACTGGATAACGAAGGTTACTTTATCCACCGTGTCCTGTGTTAGTCTTTTGAGGAGGTTGGTGCTGTTTTTCACTGTGGCGCATCGGAACTGTTGATCAATGAGTCGAGCGCCATAGTCTGTTCATATGAGGGCATCTTTCAGCGTCTGGAAGAGTCTGTTGTGGTCCTCCTCATCAGAGCAGATTCTGTGTATACGAAGGGCTTGTCCATAGGGGATGGCGTCTTTAACATGTTTAGGGTGAAGCTAGACAAGTGAAGCATCATGAGGTTATCCGTGGGCTTGCGGTACAGTGAGGTGCTGAGGTGACTGTCCTTGATGAAGCTGCGTGTGTCCAAGAATGCAACTGATTCTGGAGAGTAGTACATGGTGAGTCTGATGGTGGGATGGAACTTGTTGATGTCATCATATAGTTGTTACAGTGATTGTTCACCATGAGTCCAACGGAAGAAAATGTCATCGATGTATCTCGTGTATAGCATCAGTTGAAGATCCTGTGCAGTGACCGGTCACCAAGCAAGACTATTCTCTTCCTGTTGGGGAACACTTTAGTAGTCACGAGCATTTGGCCTCTGATCTTTGGGTAAGCATTCTCCAAGGCAGCCTTCACAACACACGACAGCGCAGAGTCGCTGAGCAGAGACTGATAGCCAAGTTCTGCATACATGAGGATGGTCTCAACCAGGATCTTGGGTTCATGTCACACTATTTGTAACCTCCATGACTTGCCTGGGCTTGCAAAACCTCACTAACCATCGTGGCTGGAGACAATACACATCTCTTTAACCTGTGCTTAATGCTCTCTCGCTGGATTCCGGGGAAGTGCCGGAAGATTAGAAAACGGCTAATGTTAGGCCGCTGTTTAAAAAAGGTAGCAGTCAAAAGGCAGGGAATTATAGGCCGGTTAGTTTAACGTCTGTAGTTGGAAAAATGCTTGAATCCGTCATCAAAGAAGAAATAGCAAGGCATCTAGAAAAGAATGGTTTGATCGAGCAGACGCAGCACGGATTCGTTAAGGGGAAGTCGTGTTTGATGAACTTATTGGATTTCTATGAGGATGTGACTAGTGCAGTAGACAGAGGGGAACCGGTGGATGTGGTGTTTTTAGATTTCCAAAAGGCGTTTGATAAGGTACCTCATAAAAGGTTGCTACAGAAGGTTAGGGTGCACGGAGTGGGGGGTAAGGTGTTAGCGTGGATAGAGGATTGGCTGTCTAATAGGAAGCAGAGAGTTGGTATCAATGGGTGCTATTCTGGTTGGTGCCGCAGGGATCGGTGCTGGGGCCTCAGCTATTTACCATTTATATAGATGATCTGGAGGAGGGGGCTGAGTGTAGGGCGACGAAATTTGCTGATGACACGAAGATGAGTGGAAAAGTAAATTGTGTGGAGGGTGTGGAAAGCCTGCAGAGGGATCTGGGTAGGCTAAGCAAGTGGGCGAGGGCCTGGCAGATGGAGTACAATGTTGGCAAGTGTGAGGTTATCCACTTTGGCAGAAATAATAGTAGGGGGGATTATTATTTAAAGGGCGAAAAACTGCAGCAGAAGGACCTGGGGGTCCTTGTGCATGAGTCGCAAAAACCCAGTCTGCAGGTGCAGCAGGTGATCAAGAAGGCAAATGGAATATTGGCCTTTATAGCGAGGGGGATAGAATATAAAAGCAGGGAGGTCTTGCTGCAGCTGTCAGGGTACTGGTGAGGCCGCAGCTGGAGTACTGTGTGCAGTTTTGGTCGCCGCACTTGCGGAAGGATATATTGGCCTTGGAGGGAGTGCAGAGGAGGTTCACTTGGCTGATACCGGAGATGAGGGGGTTGGACTATGAAGAGAGACTAAATAGACTAGGTCTGTACTCGTTGGAGTTTAGAAGGATGAGGGGGGATCTTATAGGGACGTATAACATAATAAAGGGGATGGATAGGGTACAAGTAGAGAGATTCTTCCCGCTCAGAAAGGATAGCAGGACTTGAGGGCACAGCCTCAAAATAAAGGGGGGGGGGTGCAGTTTAGATCAGAGTTGAGGAGGAACTTCGTCACTCAAAGGGTGGTGAATCTCTTGAATTCTCTGCCCGTTGAAGTGGTGGAGGCTGCCTCGCTAAATATATTTAAGTCACGGGTAGATAGATTTTTGATAGACAAGGTAGTTAAGGGTTATGGGGAGAAAGCAGGAAAGTGGAACTGAGCCACGACAGATCAGCCATGATCTTATTGAATGGCGGGGCAGGCTCGAAGGGCTAGATGGCCTACTCCTGCTCCTATTTCTTATGTTCTTACGTTCTTATGTTCTCTCCACTCATATTGTCTGTATCTTTAAGACTTGATTACCTATAAGGACTCACATTCCAACCATTATTTTGTGAATTGAGTTTGTGTCTTTATATGCCCTGTTTGTGAACAGAACTCCCAAATATCTGACAAAGGGTCAGCGCTCCGAAAACTAGTGGCTTTTGCTGCCAAATAAACCTGTTGCACTTTAAGCTGGTGTTGTGAGACTGCTTACTGTGTTTATCTCAGTCCAATGCCAGCATTTCCACATCTTGATGACAGAAGCCATCAACCTGTCACTTGATGACAGGTGGTTGTAGAAGGTTGTTTTTCAAACTGGAGGCCTGTGACCAGTGGTGTGCCTCAGGGATCAGTGCTGGATCCACTGTTATTTGTCATTTATATTAATAATTTGGATGAGAATGTAAGAGGTATGCTTAGTAATTTTGCAGATAGAATCATAGAACACTACAGTGCAGAAAGAGGCCCTTCAGCCCATCGAGTCTGCACCAACCACAATCCCACCCAGGCCCCTACCCCTATATCCCGACATATTTTACCCACTAATCCCTCTAACCTACGCATCTCAGGACACTAAGGGCCAATTTTATCATGGCCAATCAACCTAACCCGCACATCTTTGGACTGCGGGAGGAAACCGGAGCACCCGGAAGAAACTCACGTAGACACGAGGAGAATGTGCAAATTCCACACATACAGTGACCCGAGCCGGGAATCGAACCCAAGTCCCTGGAGCTGTGAAGCAGCAGTGCTAACCACTGTGCTACCGTGTCGCCCAGACACGAGGAGAATGTGCAAACTCCACACATACAGTGTGTGGATGACACCAAGATTGGTGGCATAGTGGACAGTGAAGAAGGTTATTTCCGATTGCCATGGGATCTTGATCAATTGGGCCAGTGGGCTGACGAATGGCAGATGGAGTTCAATTTAGATAAATGCAAGGTGAGGCATTTGGTAGATTAAACCAGGGCAGGACTTACTCAGTTAATGGTAGGGCATTGGGGGAGTTACAGAACAAAGAGGTCTAGGGGTACAGGTTCATAGCTCCTTGAAAGTGGAGTCATGGGTGGACAGAGTGGTGAAGAAGGCATTCAATGTACTTGGTTTCATTGGTCAGAACATTGAATACGGGAATTAGGACGTCTTGTTGAAGTTGTACAAGACATTGGTAAGGCCACATTTGGAATACTGAGCAGTTCTGGTCACCCTATTATAGAAAGGATATTATTAAACTAGAAAGAATGCAGAAGAGATTTACTAGGTTGCTACCGGACTTGATGGTTTGATTATAAGGAGAGGCCGGATAGATTGGGATTTTTTTTTCCAGAGCGTAGAAGGATGAGGAGCGATCTTATAGAGGTCTTTAAAATAATGAGGGTCATAGATCAGCTAGTCAATATCTTTTCCCAAAGGTAGTGGAATTTAAAACTAGAGGTCATAAATTTAAGGTGAGAGATACAAAAGTGTCCAGAGGGGGAATTCTTTCACACGGAGAGTGGTGAGTGTCTGAAACAAGCTGCCAAGGTAGGAGTAGAGGCAAATACAATTTTGTCTTTTAAAAAGCATTTAGACAGTTAGATGGGTAAGATGGGTATAGAGGGATATGGGCCAAATGCAGGCAATTGGGACCAGCTTAGGGTTTTAAAAAAAAGGCGGCATGGACAAGTTGGGCCAAAGAGCATGTTTCCACGCTGTAAACTCTATGACTCTGTCTCAGTCCTAAATGGTCTACCCCGTATCCTGAGACTGTGTCCCCAGTTCTAGATTCTCCAACCAGGGAAAACATCCTCACTGCATCTAGTCTGTCCAGTCCTGTTAGAATTTTATACATTTCAATCAGATCTCCTCTCATCCTTCTGAACTCGAGTGAATATAGGCCCAGTCAAACTGATCTCTCCTCATAGGACAGCCCCATCAATCCCAATATCAACCTAGTGAACCTCTGCTGCACTCCCTCTACGGCAAGTATATCCTTTCTTAGGTAATGAGATCAGAGCTGCACATAGTACTCCTTTTATGGTCTCATCAAGGCCCTGTAGCAAGACATCCATAGTTCTGAACTAAATTCCCACAGTAATGAAGGTCAACATCATATTTGCCTTCCTGATTGCTTGCTATATCTGCCTCTCCATTTTCATTGACTAGTGTACAAGGACACCCAGGTCGTTTGGTACATCCAGACTTCCCAATAAATCACCATTTAAATAATACTCTTTCTGTTTTTCACATTGAAGTGTATAACTTCACATTCAGCCGCATTGTACTACATCTGCCATATGTTTGTCCATTCACTCAACTTGAAGTCTCCTTGCATCCTCCCCACAATGCCACCCCATTTTGTATAGTCAGCCAACTTGAAAATGTAAATTTTGGTTTCCTTATCCAGGTCATTTATATATATTGTGAATAACTGAGGCCCTGAGCCCTGATCCCTGCAATACCCCACTAATCACTGCATGTCATTCGGGGAAAAAAAATTATTCCCTCTCTTTGTTTCCTGTCTATCAACCAATTCTCAATCCATGCCAATATATTACCTCCCGTCTCATGTGCTTTAATTTTGTCACTAACCTTGAATGAGGGACCTTATCAAAAGCCTTTTGAAAGTCCAAATACACCACAAGCACTGGTTGTCCCTTATCTATTCCACTGGTTACATCCTCAAAAAACTTCAGTAGATTTTTTAAGCATGATTTACCTCTCATAAACCCATGCTGACTTTGTCCAATCCCATAAATGCTTTCCAAATGTTCTGCTGTCACATCTTTTACAATAGATTCTCCCACTACAATAGCATCTTCCCCACTACTGTCACCCTTCCAAGCATGATTATCAATGTGGGCCACATCAGACCTGGTCAGAAACAAGTGGTGGCACAGTGGCACAATGGCACAGTGGTTAGCACTGCTGCCTCACAGCACCAGCGTCCTGGTTCAATTCTGGCCTAGAGTCACTGTCTACACTTGCATGTTCTCCCTGTGTCTGCATGGGTTTTCTCCCACAGTCCAAAGATGTTTAGACCATGCTAAATTGCCCCTTAGTGTCCAAAGATGCGCAGATTAGGTGGACTAGCCATGGTAAATGCATGGGGCTATGGGAATAGGGTGGGGGACTGAGCTCTTTTGGAGAGTCGGGGCAGACCCGATGGGGCGAATGGCCTCCTTCTGTACTGTAGGGGTTCTAAGATTCTATGAAACAGAGCAGCTGCCATTGCTAGACCTTCACTTCCACCATGGTGGTGACACTAATGGTATTATAGAGTTCTGCTTTGCAACTCATGCCCTGCGCAATGTCCCACAGGTGATCAGCTAGTTTCTAACAAATTAAGACAGAGTGTGCCCGTGGGAAAATCTGAGTGGAACACAAGACTTAACTTGCTAAATGATTCATTCTACCCCCCCACTGCATTAGCAAGTTCAACTGCTGTTTCTGGCCTGGTTTCAACACAGTGTAG
Organism: Carcharhinus amblyrhynchos; assembly: GCF_965287045.1. Taxonomy (NCBI): domain Eukaryota; kingdom Metazoa; phylum Chordata; class Chondrichthyes; order Carcharhiniformes; family Carcharhinidae; genus Carcharhinus; species Carcharhinus amblyrhynchos. The sequence continues at coordinate 86,422,144 of NC_137332.1, read as the reverse complement.
CACTGGAGGGGGAGTAGGAAGGACAGGCTACTTGTTTTGGAACCTTTCACCTAGTTTGGAGAGTTATTACTGTAACAAACACTTGGCGAAAGAACAGCTTCCCTGTTAGAATTAATGGCTGGAAGAAAGCCTGCCAATAAAAAAGGCACTTCTCCTTCGGAAAGAATGCTGAGCTATGTTTATAAGTAACAATCAGGGGGCACTCAGTGGACTAGCTCCAGTGAACGGGACCTGTGGCATTGAAAGCCCAGTCCAAAACCAAACAAAAGTTTTGAAACAAAAACTGGGTCCTTACAAAAACGTGTGCACAAAAATGTTGCCCCCCCACCCCCCTCCCCATCCCTGCAGCTACCGGTTTCTTCCGCACATTCCTCAAACACTATGGGTCAGAGTTCTCCGGCTTTTCCCGCTCCGCCGCCACTACCAGGGAAACCGGAGAATTTGGCACTCAGCCAAATCTCCGTTCATTGCAGCGGGACCGGAGAAACCCCGGTCTCGGGCGAGGTTGGAGCATTCCGGTCCTACCTTTTGCATATTTGGAATCAGTCTCGTGCGTGTGTTTTGAAAAATCTGGTTTGAAAAGTCATTTTTTTTGAGGAAGAATTAAAATAACCTGGAGAGGTGAGAGTGTGGACCTTGCTACCCGAGGGCGAGTGGCTGAGGTGAATCGTGTGGACATGTTTAATTGATAGCTGGATAAATTTGGATAAGCAGGGTGAAAGAATGGAGGGTACGTTCAGAGTATTTACATGAAGAGAAGGCTTGTGCTGAGGGACTGACCTGTTGGAAGGGATGGACCTGTAAATAATAAACAGCTGAAACCTAATACCCTGTTGAGCACTGGATGTATCTGTTATACAAGCAAGGCTATACATGATTGCACATGTTGACAGCACCCGCTTCAGTTTGGAGTTTTAAACTGGCCACACCGACATTCAGGAATATCCAGAGAGGTTCCAATCACAGCCGCATTTTCAAACACGCTTTTGAACTACATTCAGTGAGGTTACCCAAGTACAGGAAGATTACCATTCATAACCTCCTCCTCAACCCACTCTTTCTCACCATTTCAATCTTCCAAAGGGGAAATAAATGAATACCTGGCATGTCAGGTATAAAAAAACTTTTCCAACACTCGGGGACAATCTAACCACCACAAGTAAGTGCTGGAATTGTTTCAATAATCATCACACCCACTCATAATCTGCCAATTTCTGAGAAATAAACAACAACTTATGTGTTGCTGTCGCCAACTAATGCTTCCTTTTTTTTTGCTGAGTAATCGTTGTATGGTTTTTGAGATGTTACTGAGGCCAATGAGGCAATGAAGCTGAATAAATAAACAATTCTGATTTTGTGATTCCTGGAATTAAACATTCCATTATTTTAATTAAAGCATTACAAAAATTGATGGGACTACAAAGGAAAACAACACAATTTTTAAATGGTTCTTTGCCAGTCATTTTTTTTTCTTCATATATTATTTAATCAGATTTCTCTCCTCTCCTGACAGCTTTTATCCTGCTGCTGAGGTAGTTTATGTAATAAGGATTCTACATTTGCCTATTGTTTAGTAAATGTGGTTATTATTGCCCATGACTAGAAATTCTGATAAAATTCAATCTTGTAAAGTTACTTCAGAGAGCAATTAAGAGTTGCATTGCTGTGGGTCTGGAATAACATGTAGGCCAGACCATGTAAGGACGGCAGATTTCCTTCCCTAAAGGACATTAGTGAACCAGATGGATTTTTCGGATAATCTGAATGATTCACAGTCATTGTTACCCAGGCAACTAACACCCCAGTTGATATTCTAGCGTGTGTGTGGTAATACATGGTAATGCTTTGGGAATCTGGATTCAAATTCCACTGCGGTAGATAGTGAAATTTGAATTCAAAAGAATCTTCAATTAAAAGAAATGGTAACCGTGAGACTATTGTGGATTGTTGTAAAAACCTATCCGGTTCACTAATGTCCTTTAGGGAAGGAAATCTGCCATCCTTACCTGATCTGGCCTACATGTGACTCCAGACCCACAGCAATGTAATTGACTCTGAAATGGTCAAGCAAACCATTCAATTCAAGGGCAATTAAGGATGGGCAATAAATGCTGGTCCAGCAGGTAACACCCACATCTTGTAAATGATTTTCTTTTTTAAATATAGGTATGTAATTAACATAGAATTAAGATAACCTTTCTCTTGCAAATTCTTTTCAATGCATTACTGATGAGTGCACATTCTTATTTTTGATCCTGTCAGGGACCACACTACTTCCCCACCCTCAACAGCAGGCTTCACAACCATCCTCCAGCCCTCTACCATTCCACACCAGCTGAAAGATAAACAGACTTGCCTTTACATCAAAAAGAGGCCATTCGGCCCAGTCAAACAACGCTCACGTTTAGCCTCCACTCCAGCCTCCTCCAATCTTTCCTCATCTCAATCCATCATCGTAGCTCGCTGATTGAAACTGAAAATGCCGGAAATACTCAGCAGCTCTGGCAGCACCTGTGGACAGGGAGACAGAGTTAAAATTTCCTTTCTAAAGATAAAGAATCATATGGACTCATTAACGCTCCACGGACGCTGCCAAACCTGCTGGCTCTTTCCAGCACTTACTGTTTTTATTTCAGATTTCCAGCATCCACGCCATTTGACTTTGAGCTTAATTTTCGATTCTCTTCACCCTTAAACACAATGAATCTATTTGTCTCACCCACACATGGTAATGAGCTCCATATTCAATAATGCTTAATGATAAATAAAGCAACCTTCATTCCTTATCCTTCATATTTTTATAACAAAAACTATTAACAAAAGGGTTCAAACAAAATGAAAAACATGACAAAATGGTTAATGCCCCAAACCTGTTTCTCCAGTGTTGTTGGAAAAAATACCCTTGGAGTGAGAGTGGTTAATCACCTCAGGAGATGGAGTCCTATGTGTGGCAGGGGAGGATGTGGGGATGGTTCCTAATGAATATCATGCATCGGTCTTCACAAAAGAGGAGGACAACGCAGGTAGCGGAGTCAAGGAGGAGAACTGTGAAATATTGGATATGACACACAGAGGGAGAGAGGAAGTATTAGGGGATTAACCTCCTTGAAGGTGGATAAATCACCAGGGTCAGATGGAATATACTCCATGTTGTTCAAAGAAGCCAGAGAGGAAATAGTGGAGGGTCTGTCCACCATTTTCCAATCCCCTCAGCGGACACAGGTGAGATGCCAGAGGGTTGAAAGTCTGCTAAGATTGTACCTTTGTGTGAAAGGCACACGGTGACACAGTGGTTGGCACTGCTACGTCAACGCCCCGGACCAAGGATCAATTCTGGCCTTGGGTCACTGTCTGTGTGGAATTTACACATTCTCTCCACATCTGCGTGGGTTTCCTCTGGATGCTCCAGTTTCCCCCTACAGTCTAAAGATGTGCAGGTCAGGTAGACTGGCCATGTTAAATTGCCTCTTGGTATGAGTTAAGGAGATTAGTAGAGTAAATAGGTGGGATTACAGGGATAGGGCCTGGGTCAGATGCTGTTTTGGAGAGTCAGTGAAGACTCGTTGGGCCAAATGGCCTCCTGCATTGTAGGGATTCTATGAAAAAGGGAATGAAGGATTTATGTATAAACCTAATAATTACAGCCCAGTTGGTCTAACCTAGTTGGGCAAATTATTGGAATTAATCCTGAGGGACCATAGAAACCCTATAGTTCAGAAGAAGACCATTCCAGCCCATCGAGTCTACACCGACAACAATCCCACTCCAGGCCCTATCCCCACAACCCCACACATTTACCCCGCTTATCCCTCTAATCTACACATCCCTGGACAGTAAGGAGCTCTGAGGCCAGCAGTGCTAACCACTGTGCCACCTGAACAGGATAGACAGACACTTACAAAGAACGGATTAAACAAGTACAGTCAGTATGGCTTTGTTAAGGGGAGATTGCATCCGACTAATTTGATTGGATTTTCTGAGGAAGGGACAAGGAGGATTGATGAGGAAAGTGCAGTGGACGTGGTCTACATGGTCTGCAAGGCATTTGACAAAGTCTCACAGGGGAGACTGGTTACAAAAATAAAGGCCTATGGGATCTAGGGGAATGTGGCAAGTTGGATACAAAATTAGTTCACTGGAAGGAAAGAAAGGGTAATTGTTGATTGTATTTTTGTGAATGGAAGGCTGTTTCTCATGGTGTTCCACACAGCTCAGTATCAGGTCCCCTGTCTTTTGTAGTACATGTTAATGATTTGGATGTAAATGTAGGAAAAATGATCAAGAAGTTTACAAATGGCACAAAGCATCTTGAGCAGTTTGACATATGGAAGGACAAGCAATTGGAGGTGTTGACAGGCTTAAAGATGGACGCGGATGCCCTACAAGGCTGTGTTCTCGGCCCCCTACTACACCCCTTATACACTTATGACAGTGGCCAAATTCCCCTCCAATTCGATTTTCAAATTTGCTGGTGACACTATTGTAGTGGGTCGGATCTCAAACAATGACAAGACAGAGTGCAGGAATGAGATAGAGAATCTGATGAACTGGCGTGCTGACAATAATCTCTTCCTCAATGTCAACAAAACAAAGGAGATTGTCACTGACTTCAGAAAGCATAGTGAAGAACATGACCTGTCTACATCAATAGGGAAAAAGTAGAAATGTGAAAAAGCTTCAAGTTTTTAGGTGTCCAGATCACCAACAACTTGTCCTCGTTCCCTCCCCCCATGCTGACACTATAATTAAAAAATCCCAGCAATGCCTCTACTTCCTCAGAAAACTAGGGAAGTTTGGCATGTCAGCTATCACTCTCACCAACTTTTACAGACGCACCATAGAAAACATTCTTTCTGGCAGCCTTGGTATGGCTCTTGTTCTGCCTGAGACTGCCAGAAACTACAAAAGGTCATGAATGTAGCCCAGTCCATCACATAAACCAGCCTCGTATCCATTGACTCTGTCTACCCTTCCCGTTGCCTCAGCAAAGCAGCCAGCATAATTAAGGACCCCAGGCACCCAGGACATTCTCTCTTCCACCTTCTTCCTTCAGGGAAAAGATACAAAATCTGAGGTCACACACCAACAAACTCAAGAAACAGGGGCGACAAGGTAGCACAGTGGTTAGCACAGCTGCTTCACAGCTCCAGGATCCTGGGCTCGATTTCCAGCTCGGGTCGCTGTTTGTGTGGGTTTCCTCCAGGTACACTGGTTTCCTCCCACAGTCCAAAAATATGCGGGTTAGGTTGATTGGCCGTGCTAAGAAATTGCCCCTTAGTGTCTAGGGATGCATAGGTTAGAGGAATTAGTGGGTATCCTATGTAGAGGTATGGGGGTAGGGCCTGGTTGGGACTGTGTTCGGTGCAGACTCGATGGGCCAAAAGGCCTCTTTTTGCGCTGTAAGGTTGTATGATTCTGTGTATGATAAGAACAGCTTCTTCCCTGCTGCCATCAGTCTTTTGAATGGACCTACCTTGCATTAAGTTGATTGTTCTCTATACCTTAACTATGACAGTAACACTACATTCTGCACTGTCTCATTTCCTTCTCTATGAATGTTATACTTTGTCTGTATAGCACGCAAGAAACAATACTTTTCACTCTATAGTAATACATGTGAAAATAAAACAAATCCAAAATCAAACGAAATCAAAGTCAGTGGTACAGAAACTATTGGAGAAAATTCTGATGAGGAGAATTAATCTCTACTTGGAGAGGCAAGCTTTGATCAGGAATAGTCAGCTTCATCAGTGGGAGGTCATGGCTAACAAATTTGAGCGGATTTTTTTGAGATGACCAGGGGTGTAGGTGAGGATCATGCAAGCGATGTAGTTTATATGGATTGCAGTAGAGCCTTGATGATGCCCACGTGGGAAACCAATAAAGAAGGTTAAAGCACATGCGAGTGAGGGTAAGTGGCAAGATGGGCCCAAAATTGCTTGGTGGTAGAAGGTGGTTTGTGTGACTGGAAGCCAGTGTCCAGTGGCGTACCACAAGGATCAGTGCAAGGTCTCTTATTGTTCGTAAAAAGTAGGAAGGGATTGATAAGTAAGTTTGAGGATGACAAAAAGATTACTAGGTTAATAGTGAGGGAGGATATCTTAGGTTACACAAAGATATAGATGAGCAGATCACTGGCAGATGGAATTTAACCCTGATAAGTGTGAAGTGATACACTTTGGAGGTACACTTGGGGTCCTTATGCAAAGATCTCTGAAGGTGGCAGGACAGGTTAAGAGAGTAGTTAAGAAAGCATACAAGACACTTGCCCTTATTAGTCATGGCACAGATTATAAGAGGAGAGAGGTTATGTTGGAACTGTACAAAATTTTGGTTGGGGCACAACTGGAGTACTGTGTGTGGTTCTGATTGCATCACTACCAGAAAGATGTGATTGCACTAGAGGGGGTACAGAGCAGATTCACCAGGATGTTGCCTGGAATGGAATATCTGTGCTATAAGGAGAAACTGGATAGCCTTGGATTGTTTTCTTTTGAGCAGAGAAAGCTAGGGGGGATCTGATTGAGGTATATAAGATTAGGAGGAGTACGGACAGGGTGGATAGGAAGCAGCTGTTCCCCTTGGTCGAAGTGTCAATAACAAGGAGGCATTGTTTAAGGTGAGGGGCAGGAGGTGTAGAGGGGACCTGAAGAAAATGATTTCACCCAGAGGAGGGTGGGGGCCTGGAATGTGCTGTCATGGAGAGTAGGAGATATTCTCTTTGGAACAGAGGCAACCGGGGAGAGATGATTGAGAACTGCAAAAATTATGAGGGGCCTGGATAGAGAGGATGAGAATAGCCTACTTCCTTCAGCAAAGTTACAGCTGAGTTACAGAGAGAGATTGAATAGGTTAGGACTTTATTCCCTGGAGCGTAGAAGAATGAAGATAGAGATTTGATAGAGGTGTATAAGATTTTGATGGGTACAGATAGAGTGAATGCAAGCAGACTTTTTCCACTGAGGCTAGGGGAGAAAAAAACCAGAGGGTATGGGTTAAGGGTGAAAGGAGAAAAGTTTAAAGGGAATATTAGGGGGGGGGGCTTCTTCACGCAGGGAGCAGTGGGAGTGTGGAACGAGCTGCCGGATAAAGCGGTAAATGCGGGGGTCACTTTTAACATTTAAGAAAATCTTGGATGGGTGCATGTATGAGAGGGGTGTGGAGGGATATGGTCCAAGTGCAGGTCAGTGGGACTAGGCAAAAAATGGTTCGGCACAGACAAGAAGGGCCAAAAGGCCTGTTTCTGAGCTGTAATTTTCTCTGGTTCTATGGTTCAAAGAGGTCAGTGAGTAGGGAGTTTAGTTTTAATTGGTAGAAAAATTTGAGGGGAGAAAATTTGAAGGAAGGATGTTCACCCAGATTGGGTTGTTAAGGTAGATACCCTCAATTCATTTAAAAGGTGTCTGGATAGGCACCCGAAGTGCTGTCCCCTGCAAAGATAAAGACCAAATACTGGAAAGTGGGATTAAGCTGGATGGCTTGGCTAGGTAAAAAGTCTGACAACACCAGGTTTTAGTCCAACCTATTTATTTGATAATATACTCACAAGCTTTCGAGGGACACCCTCTTCGTCAGGTGAAGAGGGTGTCCCTCGAAAGCTTGTGAGTATGTTATCAAATAAATAGGTTGGACTAAAACCTGGTGTTGTCAGACTTTTTACTGTGTTTATGCCAGTCCAACGCCGGCATACCCACATCATGGCTTGGCTAGCACAGACACAAAGGGCCAAGTGGCCTCTTTCTGTAATTCTGTCCATCATCTTTCATGGTTTCAGGACGCCTCAACATGCTTTGCAACCTGTGCAGTGCTTCCGAAGTACAGTCACCCTTGTTAAACGGGAAATGCACACAATTTGCACACAGCAAGATCCCAGCAACAACAATGTGACAATGAGCAGATATTTTGTTTCAGTGAGTTGGGGTTGACGGTTGAGGGATACATGTGCGCCCCATACTAGGAAAAGAAAATATATTTTTATTTACTCCACCTGAGTTCCTTGTGATTTTTCAACATTGCAATTTCCTCTTAGCTTGCTCTATTGTAAGATCAACCCCAGGTTCTCCAGTCTGTCCGTGCAGCCCTTCCTCAAGCCTTCCCAAAAGTATAGCTGATTAATTTAGTGTGTTCTAGGAACTTCAGTCAGAGGCGCCTCTCACAGATGGAAATGAGTGCAGATTGTATCACCAGGGGCTAAAACATTCTTTCAGCACATGTTCCACATATGAAGTGGAATTCCAAACCACGTACGTGCAGGCTTCTATTGATAAGGTTAAGCAGTACGCCCTTCCCCTCCCCAACCTAACTCTTGAGTCTGCATTTTTTACCCCTGCTGCTGTGACCTTTCACCTGCATCTGTTATCTCTGGGAAGCAGCAGGTTAATTATTTAGTTGTGAACTTCTTGTCACCTTCCAAAACAGCAGCGTCCTCACAAACCTATCACGATCGCAGTTTTATCACTTCAGTTTTAGTTTTGGAACGTGCATTTTGCATTAAACCCTCTGTCGCAAGCAAGTTAGTGGGGGGGGGGTGATAAACTGTGTCGGACTTTTCCTGTCCCTGGTCCATAACTTTCCACACCCTTGAGTCAGCTTGTTTTCTTTGAGAGCAAAAAGCCAAGTTCGAAGGTCAAGGCAGCACTGGAAAGGGAAGGAGCAAAGGCAAGGTCATTAAACCACTTCATAGGAATCGGGTTCGGAAAGAAAATGGAGAATTAAGGAAGGTTGAAAGTTCTGAGGAGGGCTGGGTTGGGTTCCGCAAAAGGGCCTTGATTGCAATAAACAGCGGGGACATGCCTGGAGTTTAAAAGGGAACAATAAATCAAAGTGCAGATGCAGCAATGTGAATATTGGAACCAATGAGATGAGAAAGGCTTTTTAAAATTCCATTTACAGGATGTGGGTATCTGTGGCTCGATCATTCATTACTTATTCCTAGTTGCCCTTGAGAAGATGGTGATAAACTGCCTCCTTGAATTGTTGCAGCCCCAAGGTGCAGCTAGGAAGGGACTTTGAAGATTTTGACCCAGTGACAGCGAAGGTCTGGTCGACGCTGGATGGTCCGATTGGTTTCATTCCTTTTTGTTTTCTAACGGTTGGGTGGAACTGAGTGGCCTGCTCGGCCATTTCAGAGGACAGTGGGTATGGAGTAACGTGTAGGCCAGACTAGGTAAGGATGGCAGGTTTCCTTCCCTAAAGGACATTAGTGAACCACGTGGGTATTTTTTTAATTTTTATTGGTACCTTTCGGTACAAAAAAGCCAATTCAAATTTAAGTCCAATCAGGTCCACACATGAGGGACAAACCAGATCCACGCTGACAAGATGTAATGATGCGTTCCACCTTAGGCTTGATCAAACAAGATCTAAGCTGACAGGCTGAGGCATTGACCCATCCCAAGCTTGATCTAACACTTTATCTCAGCCAAAAGGCCGAGATGGCTTTGAAAAATTGCATCAGGTAAAGCCTTGGTTTAGCTTCATTAGCTACCCTGATCCTTTACTCTACCCTAGCTTCGGCAATCCACCATCGTGGGCGCCAGCACACCCCGAGTGCAATGGGCTAGCTTCATCCCTGATCATGATCTCTCCCTGATGGGCTTTTATGACAATGGTTTCATGGTCATCGTTAGACTATACTGGGTGTTGACTGTGATTCAGTTTGCATCGTTCTCATCGCTCAGTCAGAAGGTCGAAGTCTCACTCCAGATATTTGAGCACAGAATTCAAACATTTTTTATTTTATTTATGTCACAAGTAGGCTTACATTAATACTCCAGTGAACTTACTGTGAAAATCCCCTAGTCACAACACTCCGATGCCTGTTTGGGTACAATTAGGGAGAATTTAGCGTGGCCAATGCATCCAACCAGCATGTCTTTCAGACTGAGGGAGGAAACTGGAGCACCCGGAGGAAACCCAACCAGGAATCGAACCAGGGTCCCTGTTAAAGGTGAGTCCTCAGCTGGATATAAAAGACTCAATGGCACTTTTTGAAGAAGGACAGGAGAGTTCTCCCTGGTGCCCTGGCTAACATATTTCTCTCAATAAACGACGCTGAAACAGACTTATCATCTTTAGCTCATTGCTGTTGTTGGAACACTCATGCACAAATTAGCTGTCACATTTCCAACATTGCAACAAGTACCTATACTTCAAAGTTACTTCATTGTCTGTGAAGCCTTTTGGAGTGTCCCATGGATGTGAAAGGTGTTACGTAAATGCAATCTCTTTCTTTGAAGTATTTGATCTTGTCAAATTGGGATAATGAATCTGGTGAACTGGTGCAGCAAAAATAATCTCTCCCTCAATGTCAACAAAACTAAGTAGATTGTCATCAACTTCAAGAAGTGTAAAAAAGAACATACCCCTGTCTACCTCAATGGGGATGTAGAAAAAAGGGTTGAGGGCTTCAGGTTTTTAGGTGTCCAGATCAACAACCTGTCCTGATCCCCCCCGTGCCAACACTACAGTTAAGAAAGCCTGCCAACGCCTCTACTTTCTCAGAAAACTAAGGAAATTTGGCATGTCAGCTACGACTCTCACCAACTTTTACAGATGCACCATGGAAAGCATTCTTTCTGGTTGTATCACAGCTTGGTATGGTTCCTACTCTGCTCAAGACTGCAAGGAACTACAAAACATTGTGAATGTAGCCCAATCCATCACACAAACCAGCCTCCCAGCCATTAACCCTGTCTACACTTCCCGGTGCCTCAGCAATGCAGCCAGCGTAATTAAAGATCCCATGCACCCCGAACATTCTTCCACCTTCTTCTGTCGGGAAAAAAATACAAATTCTGAGGTCACGTACCAACCGACTCAAGAACAGCTTCTTCCCTGCTGCTGTCAGACACCTTCCCCTTTGCCCTATCCCCTAAACACCACATACTTAACCCACTAATTCCACAAACCTATACATCGCGGGATACTAATGGGCAATTTAGCATGGCCAACCACCCACACCTGCACATCTTTGGACCATGGAAAGGAACTGGAGCATCTGGAGGAAATCCACACAGACACAGGGAGGAACACGCAAACGCCAAACAGAGAATTGAAGTATCGTGCTGGCACTGTGAGGCAGCAGTGCTAACCACTGTGCCACCGTGCCGGCCTTGTCGCTCTGGTGAAGAGCAGTCCCTCTGGTGAAATCCCAGAGAGCAGTTATAAAATCCTGAGTAAACAAACATTAATCTTTCTCGACTTTGCCCCTGTGATTGCAGGGTTAATGGTCACCCTGCACCAACAGATTACGAGAATAGACAAAGTAATCAATAAATGATTGTTTCAATCGACTTCAAAAATTTTGGCATCATCTTGTCGTTATGATGGCTTCATGCTGAGTTGCGATTTCATTTGCAATGGTGCAGGGGGAGGAGGGTGCCTCTGACGGACTATAATCTCATTAATGTACAACACCAATCTTCCTCTCACCATTCTGCACCAATAGGAGACCTGAAGGTACTCAGCTCATCCTATCTGCTTTGGAACATTGGCTGCTTGCTGCTTCAAGAAACAGCTCTTCAGTGAAACATTGTGGGGGGGGTGGGGGGGGGGGGGGGGGTGCAGGGGGTGTTTAATTTTCAAGCCTCCCACTTCCCCATTCCATTGCCCCAGCCTCACCACCCCTACCTCCCCCGCTCCCACAGGCATGGTGCATAGACAACAGTGAGCAGAAATCTCAGAGCTGCCACAGGACACAAAGGTTGAACACTCTCAACAGTCAGGTTTTCAAACCTGACATGATTGGAGCTGGTTGCTAATGTTTAAACACACAATGAAGCCAGTCAGTCAAGATATCCTGTCCTGGGGATGGGAGGTAGGGGGTGGAATCTTCCCTCCTTCTCCCACCTCTCTCTCAGGTCACCCCTTCCCTCCAGGTTGACCCCTTCCCCCATCCCCTTCAACACAGATCGGTTTAAGACAGGCCACTCACCTTTTGCTCCCCCTTGGAAGCCATGACACCAGGGCCCTGCTTTTTAAGAGCAACACTAAATCACGCCTGCATGTCTCCTGTCTGGGGCGGTGGATTTATGGCGGGTGGCCACTGAATGGGCCGTCCAGCCCACTAATGATATTACAATGAGATAAAACAATAATTATCTGGTTGCTGCCTGCTGTGGGGACCTCAATCGGGCCAGCGGGATGGGCTAGGTAAATGGGAAATGCTTTGATGCAGCAATCCCGTTTTAGCTCCGACACCATATTCAGTAGGCCATCAGGATTCCCGCTAGTAGGCAGACGGGACTGATGAACTCCCCTCAGGGAGCAGGAACAAATGGGTCTTTTTCCAAACGGCATGAAGTGACTAGTGAGGTGCCCCAAGGATCAGTGCTGGGACTCCAGCTATTCACGATACATATTAATGATTTAGATGAGGAAACTAAGGTGATTGTCCCTTTAAGGATCCAACTACAAAGTAAGGGTCACATGACCCAGACAAACAATCAGGGACCAGGGTGGCGGATCACCCTGATAAGGTAAATTTCTGTTCCAGAATCTTCACCATAGAACCAGAGAAAATTACAGCTCAGAAACAGGCCTTTTGGCCGTTCCTGTCTGAGCCAAACCATTTTTTGCCTAGTCCCACTGACCTGCACTTGGACCATCTCCCTCCACATCCCTCTCATCCATGAACCCATCCAAGTTTTTCTTAAATGTTAAAAGTGACCCCGCATTTACCACTTTACCCGGCAGCTCATTCCACATTCCCATCATTCTCTGCGTGAAGAAGCCCCCCCCTAATATTCCCTTTAACCTTTTCTCCTTTCACCCTTAACCCCTGCCCTCTGGTTTTTTTTCTCCCCTAGCCCTCAGTGGAAAAAGCCTGCTTGCATTCACTCTATCTGTACCCATCAAAATCTTGTATACCTCTATCAACTCTCCCCTCATTCTTCTACACTCCAGGGAATAAAGTCCTAACCTATTCAATCTCTCTCTGTAACTCAGCTTCTCAAGTCCTGGCAACATCCTTGTGAACCTTCTCTGCACTCTTTCAACCTTATTTACATCCTTCCTGTAACTAGGTGACCAAAACTGTACACAATACTCTAAATTCAGCCTCACCAAATCCTTATATAAGCTTACAATAACACTCCAACTTTTATACACGATAATCTTCTTGGAAATCTCTGTATTATAGTTATATGTAAATAAACATTGCAGTTGTTCTTAACCCAATTGGTAAATGGGAATTATCACGGGAACTAAAGTGCATGTGCCGGGATGGGTAGGTTAGAGGGATTAGCAGGGTAAATATGTGGGGTTATGGGGATAAGGCCTACGTTAGATTGTTGTCAGTGCAGACTCAATGGGCCAAATAGCCTCCTCTGCACTCTAGGATTTCTATGATTTCTGATAAATGTATTACCTCCAAATTTGCATATGACACTAACCTGGTTAAGAGGTTGAGCTGTGAGGAGGATGCAGAGATCCTTCAGTCTGCTTTGGACAGACTGAGTGAGTGGGCAAATGTTTTGCAGATATAGTATAATGTTGATTATTAATGTGAGATTATTCATTTCCTTTGCAAAAACAGGAAAACAGATTATTATCTGAATGGCTATAAATTTAGATAGGGGAACGTGCAACAGGACCTGGGTGTTTTTGTACAAAGATGTGTGGGTTAGGTTGATTAGCCATGCTAAGAAATTGCCCCTTAGTGTCCAGGGATGCATAGGTTAGAGGGATTAGTGGGTTTAATGTGTCGAGATATGGGGGTAGGGGCCGGGTGGGATTGTGGTCGGTGCAGACTCGATGGGCCGAAGGGCCTCTTTCTGCACTGTAGGGTTCTATGATTCTATGATACAATTGTTGAAGGTAAGCATGCAGGTGCAGCAGGCAGTGAAGGCGGCAAATATGTGTTGGCCTTCATTGAGTGAGGATTCAAGTACAGGAGCAGGGATGTCTTGCTGGAGTCATACAGGGCCTTGGTGAGGCCACACCTGGAATGTTCATAGATCATAGTTCATAGATCATAGAACCCTACAGTGCAGAAAGAGACCCTTCAGCCCATCGAGTCTACGCCGAACACAATCCCACCCAGGCCCTACCCCCATATCCCTATACATTATACCCAGTAATCCCTCTAACCTACGCATCACTGGACACTAAGGGACAATTTCTTAGCATGGCCAATCAACCTAACCCGCACATCTTTGGTCTGTGGGAGGAAACCAGAGTACTCGGAGGAAACCCACGCAAACACGAGGAGAATGTGCAAACTCCACACAGACGGTGACCCAAGCCGGGAATTGAACCCAGCACCCTGGAGCTGTGAAGCAGCAGTGCTAACCACTGTGCTGCCGTGCAGCTTTGATCTCCCTACTTGAGGATGTTCTTGTTCCAGAGGGAGTGAAGCAAAGTATATCAGACTGATTCCTGGGATGGCGGGACTGACATATAAGGAGAGATTGAGTTGGTTAGAATTGTATTTGCTGGAGTTTAGAAGAATGAGTCGGGGGGAAAATCGCATAGAGACCTATAAAATTCTAGCAGGTCTATACAGGGTACAAGAAAGATAGTGGGGTCTCCAAAAACAGGGGTCGTGGGGGTGTTGGGGTATAATGAATAGTGAGCAGGCTCAAAGGGCGGAATGACTTCCTTCTTTCTAAGTAAGACATTTGACATCTTTCTTGAGAATATGGTGGTGGTAATGTCACAGCATTAATAATGTGCAGGCCCAGGTTAATCCTCTGGGAACATGGATTCAATTCCCACCATGGCAGCTAGTGGAATTTTAAAAATTCAATCAGTAACATAAATCTGGAATATAGTAAAGGTCACCATGAAACTATCATAAATTGTTGTAAAAATCCTAATGTCCTTTAAGGAAGGAAATCTGATGTCCTTAGCTAGTCTGGCCTACATGTGTCTCCAGATCTGCAACAATGGAATTGATGCTGAACTGTCCTCTGAAATGGACAGGTTGTTGTGGGGGAGGGAGGGTAACAAACGTTGGCTTTGTCACATCCAATGAAAAAATAAAGTGTACGGGATTATACAGCATTCTCTGATTGATCTTGTAAGGTTCAGCAACCTCTTTACCTAGGGAGTGGTGAGAATGTGGAACTCGTTATCACAATGAACAACTGAGGTGGATAGAAATACAATTGTGACTTGATGGAGAAGGGTATGTTGATTGGACAAGATCAATTAGATGGAAGGAGGATGCTCAGGATCATAAACATTGACATATACAAGTTGGACCCAATAGCCTATTTCAGTGCTGTAAAGTTCTCTGTAAACACAACTGTCTTGTTTTTTTCAGGAATATCAGTCACTCCCATAAATTTTTTAAAAGTATAGAATTACAAAAACAAACTAGGCTCCACATGCTGAATTGAGTTTGCTCTAGGCTAAAGTCTCTTGAATTCATTACTGATACTGCTCTGACTTCTGTACAGCCTGAAGGCTTTGAATATAATGTCCTGCAAGCAGAACAAAGCTCTTTTGTTAACAGGTCTTTTGTCACAAGCATGTGGTTTGAGAAAGCATCAACTTAATTCAAAACACAGAAAATCTTCTACAATACTGCCAGCTGTGTAAGACCTTTGAAAAATATATAGGAATTAATTATAATTTGTGGAATATGATAACCCTTGCGCAACTTATTTAACTTTCCATTTTGGTCCAGAATAAAATGCAACTTGTGCCATTCTTATGAAGCAGCTGGGTTTGCTTAGGGTTTCTGTCAAAACAGAACATTGTATTAGTTCTTGAAATGTGCCCAAGAACGAGTTCATGACCAGACCAGTTTCACCCATAAAAGGTTTTCAAATGCCTGAGACTGGTTGACGTTCTGACTTCTCTCATTTCCCTATCTCTCTGTGGTGACTGCCAAATAAAAACCCATTTCCTTTTCATTAGTTTGGGTAGCAGAATTTGGGTAGATCAAAGCTGGGCACACTGCCGGATGCTCAATGGTGCACGTCCACATCTGTTTTAAAGGCAAAATTATCCCTTCTCCAGAGCAAAGCGACTGAAAGATAAAACGTAAGGAGTTGAATACTGATCGAAACTGTTTATTTCCTTCTGGGATGTGTGGAGTGTGCTTCAATTGAAGTCTGGCATAGCAAGTACAACAAAATATATTTTAAACATCTACAACAGAATTAAACAAAAGAGGGGACATTCAGCGATGGAAGAGGTACTGGGATTAATTACCCGTGATTCAGTCTCAACAATTCCAGGGTGTAGAAGCTCAAACCTGCGTACTCCTGTCGGCACCTTTTGACTGCCTCTGCTCACAACTCCGTCTGAATAAGGCCTGATCTGTGTCATGTGCATCACATCAAGGGAACCTGACTGCTCCCACCTCACTTACTTTTCCCAATATCCAATCAAACACATTTAAGTAAATAGTCCAGTGTCTAAGTGTCAGTAGGGGCTGGTTACAATTTTGAGGTTTATAAGATTATTTTATTTGGGGACTGTAGCTTTGAATATAGCGTAAATGAGACAACTGCCCAGACTCTGAATTCACCATGGATGAAGTCTCACTAAAAAATTATAGAGGGTAGGATTTTCCACGCTCGCCCTGGAACCAGAAAATCCTGCCCCAGCTCAATGAACCCTTACATGGTCCACCTCCCATCCACTACAATTTCCGTGGTAGGTGGGATGGGAAAATTCCCCCCAGAGTGTTGGTTCCAGCATGAAAACAAGAGGGCAGAGTCTTACAATCATTCATTGGGGCGGTATGGTGGCACAGTGGTTAGCACTGCTGCCTCACAGTGCCAGGGACCCTAGTTCGATTCCCGATTTGGGTCACTGTCTGTGTGGAATTGCACATTCTCCCCATCTGTGCATGAAATTTCGTCCAGGTGCTCTGGTTTCCTCCCATAGTCCAAAGATGTGCGGCTTAGGCCATACTAAATTGCCCCTTAGTGTCTGGGGGACTAGCTAGAGTAAATGCATGGAGCTGTGTGGATAGGGCCTGGGTGGGATTGTGGTTGGTGTAGACTTGACGGGCCAAATGGCCTCCTTCTATACGTAGGATTCTATGCTTCTATGCCAGTGGGATTTCCTAATCCCCTTACAGTGAACAGAGATTTGGCTGCAATGGCGGCAGGACATGAACATCCAGTAAGATTCCACCCAGATTGCTCCCGCCAATGATGCTGGCATGTTTTTGGGTTGAACCTTATGCCTCATTAGCAATAACTTTTATGCCCACGAGAATCACACCACTCCTGCAGCATGTTTCCCTCTGATTCACATGCCCTGCAACAATGGTAAGGCATTGGGGAGAGTTATGGAACAAAGAGAGTTAGGGGTACAGGTTTATAGCTCCTTGAAAATGGAATCACAGGTGGACAGGGTGGTGAAGAAGGCATTCGGCATGCTTGGTTTCATTGGTCAGAACATTGAATACAGGAATTGGGACGTCTTGTTGAAGTTATATAAGACATTGGTAAGGCCACATTTGGAATACTGTGTACAGTTCTGGTCACCCTATTATAGAAAGGATATTATTAAACTAGAAAGAGTGCAGAAAGGACTTACTAGTGTATCTACTAATGACATGTATCTACTTCAATGCAAGAAGCATCAGGAATAAGGTAGGTGAACTTGGAGCGTGGATTGGTATTTGGGACAATGATGTTGTGGGCATTACGGAGACATGGTTAGAACAGGGAAAGGAATGGTTGTTGGCAGTTCCGGGGGATAGATGTTTCAGTCAGAGTAGGGCAGGCAGTAAAAGAGGTGGAGGAGTAGCATTGTTAATCAAGGATTAACAAAGGCATTTCAAGGGGGATCTGCCTACTGAGGTAATATGGGCTGAAGTTAGAATTGGGAAAGGATCGGTCATGTTGTTAGGAGTTTTCTATAGGCCCCCAAATAGTAATAGAGATGTGGAGGAGGAAATGGCAAAGCAGATTATGGATAGGTGTGGAGGTCACAGGGTAATTATCATGGGTGACTTTAACTTTCCGAATTTGATTGGAACCTTTATAGGTCGAATAGTTTGGATGGGACACTTTTTGTACAGTGTGTGCAGGAGGGTTTCCTGACACAATTTGTGGATAAACCAGGTAGGGTCACATTGGACTTGGTACTGGGTAATGAACTGGGCCAAGTGTTAATTTGTTTGTGGGAGAGCACTTTGGAGATAGTGATTACAATTTGGTGTCCTTCATTATTGCAATGGGGAGGGATAGGGTCACACGACAGGGCAAGGTTTATAATTGGGGCAGGGGTAATTATGATGCAATTAGGCAAGAACTAGGGGGCACAGGATGGGAACAGAAACTGTCAGGTATGGACACAAATGAAAAGTGGAGCTTTTTCAAGGAACAAATACTGCGTGTCCTTGATAGGTATGTCCCTGGCAGGCAGACAGGAAATAGCCGAGTGAGGGAACCATGGTTCACAAAGGAGGTTGAATGTCTTGTTAAGAGGAAAAAGGAAGCGTATGTAAGGATGAAAAAACAAGGTTCAGTTGGGTCGCTTGGGTGTTACTAGATAGCTAGGAATAAGTTAAAGAAAGGGCTTAGAAGAACTAGGAGGGGGCATGAGAAGTTCTTGGCGGGTCCGGTAAAAGAAAACCCCAAGGCTTTTTACTCTTATGTGAGAAATAAAAGAATGACCAGGGTGAGGTTAGGGCCAGTCAAGGGTAGTAGTGGGAACTTGTACATGGAGTCAGAAGAGATAGGTGAGGCATGAAATGAATACTTTTCTTCAGTATTCACTAAGGGGAGGGGCCATGTTTTTGAGGATGAGTGTGTGATACAGGCTGATAGGATGGAGGATGTAGATGTTATGAGGGAAGATGTATTAGCAATTTTGAAAAACCTGAGGATGGATAAGTCCCCTGGGCCAGATGGGATACATCCTAGGATAGTTTAGGCGGCAAGGGATGAGATTGTGGAGCCTTTAGCTTTGATTTTTGGGTCCTCACTGTCCACAGGGATAGTGCCAGAGGACTAGAGAGTGGCAAATGTTGTTCCTCTCTTCGGCATGACAAATTATCTATCAACATTCATTCCCTGTTACAGTGAGGTAACAGGACTTCTCCGTCAACCTCTCCACCAGGATGTAGAATGGTGTTGGCAGGAGCATCACACTGCTGCATTCTACAAACTCCAGGATCCGCTATCAGTCCCTCCCATGTTACAATTCTTCAACGTCCCAACACCTTATTCTTATCAGCCGATGCCTCTCAGCAATGGACTCACAGCAGTGTGTATTCAGAATGACAGACCAGAGGCTTTTACATCAAGGACTTGCGCTGACACGGAAATTCACTACGCCTATATCAAGGAGGAACCCCTTGCCCATGTATTTGCATGTCGGAAATTCCATGATTTCAACTATGGCACCTCCACCAAGGACACTCAGGGATGGAAGCAATGAAGTGTAGAACAAGAGGAACAATGCACTGGCCCTCAACACATGGTGACATAGAGAGGGGAAGTGTCCAGATGTAATACGCACAAGCCTCATCAAACCAAAGAACCACTGCACCTTGATGAAATCCCAGACCTTCCATGGTCACTCACCACAGCAGATACATTTGAATGGAATGGGAGACAACATGTGGCCCTAGTTGATACATTCTCAGGGTGCTATGAAGTTGATTACTTGCCCGATATTAAGAGAACCACAGTAATTGGAAAGCTGAAGAGACACTTTGCTGCACATGGCATTCTCCAAAAGCTATGAACAGACAACACCAAGCAGTTTGTCTCCAGGGTTCAAGAACCATTCATACATTCAAAATAATGGGCTCGGCCTTCAAAATGATGGCTGTCTCCTTGATACCCGAATGGGAGGAGGACTTTACCAGTTTCCCGCGTACAGGTCAAGATTGACTGTTTCCGGGGGAAGAGAGAGAAATTGGAGGTGTTGGGATGGGTTTTCAATTTGCTAGGCATATCTTGGCTTCCATCACTATATCCCACAATCAATCATGTTAGGTTTATTCAGGGATGGTAGATTAAAAACCCAGGCTGTTCATGCCCTGGAAGGTTTAAATGTTCCATGACATAGAATAATGGGTCCCTCTTGTTTCAGGGAAGGGACAATAACGTTGATCAACATTTCTTTCGAAACACACCGGCAACAAGGTCATTCCGCAAACATTCAGTAAAGGGCAAGTCTTGTCAACATGATTATTTTGTGTGTTTTGTTGTCAGCTTGCATAGCAGCTAACATGGAGACCAATGCAGACATCAACAGATAGTCAATCTAAATCGCACAGGCCTGGAATTGGCTGGATGCTAGACTAATTACTATTTGACTTTCAGAAGAATACAAAATGGTGCTCTTCATATCTTCAGCTTTCCTTTTCCTCTGCCAGAAGAACATAATCATTCAACTCTCAGGGAAAGGGGTTAAAAGTCAGCGAGTAGGAACAGTATTCCATCAGAGAGTTGCTATGATTGAATATAAAAGTAGGGAGGTCTTGCTGCAGCTGTACAGGGCACTGGTGAGGCCGCAGCTGGAGTACTGTGTGCAGTTTTGGTCGCCGCACTTACGCAAGGATATTTTGGCCTTGGAGGGAGTGCAGAGGAGGTTTACTAGGCTGATACCGGAGTTGAGGGGGTTGAGCTATGAGGAGAGGCTGAATAAACTAGGCTTGTACTCATTAGAGTTTAGAAGAATGAGGGGAGATCTCATTGAGACATATAAGATGATGAATGGGATGGATAGGATAGAGGTGGAGAGGCTCTTCCTGGTCAGAAAGGACAGCAGGACTAGGGGGCACAGCCTCAAGATAAAGGGGGTGCGGTTTAGAACGGAGTTGAGGAGGAACTTCTTCACTCAAAGGGTGGTGAATCTCTGGAATTCTCTGCCCGTTGAAGTGGTGGAGGCTACCTCGCTAAATATTTTTAAGACGCGGGTTGATAGGTTTTTGATAGGCAAGGGGATTAAGGGTTATGGGGAGAGGGAGGGAATGTGGAACTGAGACACGACAGATCAGCCATGATCTTATTGAATGGCGGGGCAGGCTCGAGGGGCTACTCCTGCTCCTATTTCTTATGTTCTTATGTTAACAAGGTGTGTCACAATACTGCATGTTCCCCCAAAAAATAAGGTACTGGGAACCCACACACTGCTTTGGGGAACACCCAACTTGTAGGGGGGTACATATCCTGCTGCTGGGCCAGGTCGAACACCCCCATTCCAATGGTTCCCGATGGCCTTACATAAGAGCCCAGCAGTAACGGATTGTGACGGTCCCTCTGAAAGGAAACTACCAACTAATGTCCTAGTCATCACTCAGTCATGCCCTCTCTAAACAAATGCAAAGTCCCACAGAGACTTTGCATTTGTCAGTGCAGGTGGCTGGTGCATTGGTGAGGTGTAACACTGCTTCTTTACTTTATTACTTTGGGACACTGGTGGAGGGGGAAGGGGACACCCTGGATGGATAAGAACCAAAGAACCAGGAGCAGAAATGTGGCCCCTTGAGCCTGCTCCACCATTCAATAAGATCATGGCTGATCTTTTTGTGGACTCAGTTCCACTTACCCACCCGTTCAGCATAACCCTTAATTCCTTTACTGTTCAAAAATTTATCTGTTCTTGCCTTAAAAACATTCAATGAGGTAGACTCAACCACTTCACTGGGTAGGGAATTCCATAGATTCACAACCCTTTGGGTGAAGAAATTCCTCCCCAACTCAGTCCTAAATCTGCTCCCCCTTATTTTGAGGCCATTTGCTGCTTTCCAATCTGTGGGAACCACCCCAGAATCCAGCGAATTTTGGTAAATTACCACAAGTTCATTTCCTATTTCCTCCGCCATCTCTTTTAGTACCCTGAGATGCATCCCATCAGGGCCAGGAGAGTTGTCTACCTTTAGCCCCATTAGTTTACCTAACACTACATTTTTACTGATAATGATAGTTTCTAGGTCTTCACCTGCCATAGCCTTCTTGTCATCAATTTTTGGCAAGTCTTCCACTGTGAAGACCGACACAAAATATCTGTTCAATGTCTCAGCCATTTCCTCATTTCCTGTTACTAACTCCCCTTCTCATCCTCTAAAGGACCAATGTTTACTTTCCCACTCTTTTTCATTTTATATATTTGTAGAAACTTTTACTATCTGTCTTTATATTCTGAGCTAGTTTACTGCTTAATCTTTCAATTGAGATTTGACTGAGCTTCCATAGTTTCTGTGTTAGAGAATTCCAAAGATTCGCAACCCTCCTTGTAAAGAAATTTCTCCTCATCTCAGTCCTAAATGGAATCCCTCTTAATTGAATTTGTGCCCCCTTTTCTTGACTGCCCAGCCCACCCTGGGTTCCAGGCCTGCCTGCTGTATCTAAGTGGCAAAGTATGGCAGGTGGAGTATAAATGGAAACATTTGAGGTTGTTCACTTTAACAGGCAAATTAGAAAAGCAGAATAATATTAAATGGAGAGAGACTGCAGATTGCTGTGGTACAGAGGGATCTGGCTGTCCTTGTGTATGAATCACAGAAAGTTAATATGTAGGTTTGGAAAGTGATTAGAAAGGAAACTAGAATGATGTCCTCTATTACAAAGCAGATGGAGTATAAAAGCCTGGATCTTGCTTCTGCTATACAGCACATTGGTGAGACAGTATTGCAAGTATTGCATACAGTTTTGGACTCTTTACTTGAGGAAGGATAGAGTTACATTGGAGGCAGTTCAGAGAAAGTTCACCAGGCTAATTCCTAGGATGAAGGGGTTTGTCTCATGAGGACACAGAAACACACACACACATGCATATTTTCTCACACACACAAGCACATTCATTCTCTCCCTCTCTCTCACTCAGGGTGGAACTTTTCACCCTCTTTGCGCCTGTTTTGCAGCACGAATATGCCGAAAAAGCGAGCGTAAGGTGACTAGCAGGAATGGTGCCCATTTTCATGCCTCATGATTTTACAGCACCCACATTTCTAGCACCATCAGCCTCGCACCAGAAATGGGTGAGAGGCTGATTAATTTATGTAAATACATGCAAATGCTGTTTTTGCATCTGCTTAGCAAGCCTGGTGCTCAATCACCTGGGCTCACTTGCCCCTATGGCCTTGCTGGGAGAGGTTCTCTCTGGTGAGGAAAACACCAGCTCCCCATGAATGGGGGACAGTTGTGTTGGTCTCGCCAGTGAAAGGCTGAGTGTTAGATGGGATGCCCCTTAGGCAGTGCCAGACTAACAGTGTCATGCTGGCACTTTAGTAATACAGCCTGGCACCTTGGCAACCTTCACTGGGCTGTGTCAGGGGATGAGGTAGTGGAGGAAATGACAGGGGAATGGGCCAATAAGAGATGACAGGGGTGGGGCCGATGGGATGGGGGAGGCTCGCTGCCACTCTGTTTGTGATCGGTGAAGCAGAGAGTGGGGGCTGTGTTCGGTCTGGGCAGCTGGGGGGTGCGGGGGGTAGCAGAGACTGTGGGCCCCTGCAATGGCAGGGAGAGAGTGGAGGAGTTGCTGTTTGAGGTTGCCTGCAGTAGCAGGGGCCTGACAGGTCTCAGTTTGTCCGTCAGATCCCTGCTACTGCTAATGCACGTGTGCAGCATCAGAGGTCTGCACACGTGCAATACCTCCCTCTACAGGCTGACTGGCAAGTTAAGCCCCACCCACAGCCTCTCTGGCTAGAAACTGATT
Organism: Carcharhinus amblyrhynchos; assembly: GCF_965287045.1. Lineage (NCBI taxonomy): Eukaryota > Metazoa > Chordata > Chondrichthyes > Carcharhiniformes > Carcharhinidae > Carcharhinus > Carcharhinus amblyrhynchos. The sequence continues at coordinate 86,398,555 of NC_137332.1, read as the reverse complement.
AGCCTATCTTTTCAGAGACCAAGTGCATAAGATTAAGCGTGAAAATTCATCCGAAAAATGGATCTGGAACAGTCCCATTTTCATGCTACCTGGACACTTAGAAAAGAGTCTTGTAAAATTCCATGCATAATCTTTCTCACACACTCACACATACAGATGCACTCACAAACACTCTCAGACACATTCACTCCCTCTCACACACACACACAAACATGTCAAAGGAGTGAGCAAGGATAGGTTATATTGATTAATAGGGTCCAACATAGATCATTCCTGGATGTCTCTGTCTTTTATCTCTGAAGTCAGCGGCTTTATGTTGACAATGTTCCTGAGACATTTTGAGACTATATACAGACAGGGCATCTGCTTGCAGGTAGGCTGGAGGGAGAGAGAGCGAGAGAGTGCATTGGTTCTTTCCTCACTGTTACCCACGCACGCACACACTGTGACTGACTCACTCTGAAAAAACAGGTTTCCTTTCAATACAAAGTGTTAGCTTGCTGCCATATGACCTCTATTCACAATCTAGCCAGATACTAAATATCGTCACAGAAAACTGGGACACCCTCATTCCAGGTCCAATATTTATATGTTTGTTCCTTACTGTAATGAGTTGTCTGACTGATTCAGAGTGAAGACCCTCTTTGGGTGAGGTCCTTGCCCAAAGTGATGAGATAATCTGATTCACACCCACTTGAATAAACAGATTGTGTAGTTTCTCAAAACTGTAGGTGATAGGCTGAGGACTTCAGCTGCATTATTTCAAGTTTACTCATGATATTTTGAAAACGATGGAACATAAAATTCACGCCCTGATCTGGCTGGATCTTAGTAAGAAGTCTCACAACACCAATTAAACTCCAACAGGTTCATTTGGAGTCACAAGCTTTCAGAGCGCTGCTCCTTCATCAGGTGAGTCTCTCTCACTGTTTTCACAACACTCTGAAAGCTCGTGATTCCAAATAAACCTTTTGGACTTTAACCTGGTGTTGTGAGACTTCTTACTATGCTCACCCCAGTCCAACGCCGTCATATCCACATCATCATTGGATCTGGGTGGACATCCTATATCGGGTAAAGAATTGAATTAGACACTATTTCAGCCGAGATTATTCTGCGATATTGGTAACCCCTCTTTTTGGTTTCAACAGGGGTCCCACATAATCCCCAGGAGCTAGCATGGGGATCAGCACAGCAGCTTTTATTGCAGTTTGGTGTTTCTCCACAACCTGACACACATGGCAAGCTTTGCAAAATCCACCACAACCTCACGGGGGTGCAGAGGATAGCAATGCTGGATTTTCAAACATTGACGCGCCCAGCTACTGGAATTTCACTAGCAACCATCAATATTTACCCATGGTAACTTGGAGGAAATAGTACCTGGTGGGTAACTGGCCATTCTTCACAGGTCAACAAGGAGGTTGCCACTTCCTTCACAGAACTCTGTTCTTAAAGCAGTAGCATTCCAGAATTCTCCCACTTCCAATTTCAGTCTGGGTGGTCTGAGCTAACTCTTTAACACTGGGTATTAAAGAGATGGAGGAGGAGGAGGAGGAGGTGGAGGAGGAGGAATTCCCTCCCTTGCTGCAAGAGCGTCCTTGGCGCTGGCCCCTTCATAGAAATAGAGACCCTACAGTACAGAAAGAGGCCATTTGGCCCATCAAGTCTGCACCTACCACAATCCCAGCCAGGCCCTACCCCCATATCTCTACATATTTTACCCACTAATCCAGGCATCTCAGGACACTAAGGGACAATTTAGCATGGCCAATCATCCTAACCCGCACATCTTTGGACTATGGGAGGAAACTGGAGCACCAGGAGGAAACCCACGCAGACACGAGGAGAATGTGCAAACAGACAGTGACCCAAGCCGGGAATAAAACCCAGGTCCCTGGAGCTGTGAAGCAGCAGTGCTAACCACTGTGCTACCGTGCCTCCGATTGTTGAAGCAGGACGTGAAACCAGAACCTTGTGATTCCGAGGTCAGTGTGCTCTCAGTTGAGCCACACAGCTGTCACAGGGGAAGTTGGAACAGAAAGTGAACAATCAAGCAGTTCAGATAGCCTTCTCCTGAATACACTGTTCAGATTCAGATAGCAAAGAACAAAGAACAACCCAGCACGGGAAACAGGCCCTTCGGCCCAATGAGCCCATGCCGCCGCATCACCCTACACCTACCCTGCCCTGTGTGTATGTGAGTGGAACGCCTAATTTAGCCTTCAGCTATTACACCAGAACACTTTCTCCTGACAATTAAAAGCTAGATATTCCTGTAGATTGATTGTGCTTCCATGTGTTCTGCTTAAGTCCTTTGTTCTCCCTTCTTGGCTTCCTTTTGCTGAATGCTCGTACTTGGTACCGCCCGTTCAGTAAATCCATTGACCAGTGTACAAATGGGTGGTAGAGTGCCTTTAAGGGGCATACGCTTAGAGGGTCATGTGGCCTATTCAGCCAATCATGCTGGAGCGCTCGTACCCTAGAGTTGAGTACGGGTTTTCCTGGCAGTTAGGAGTCATGGAGTACATATTGTCATTCTATACATTGCTTACCTTAACAAACTGTTCATTTGTTAACCTAAAGACAAATTACTGTGGGCGCTGGAATCTGAAACAAAAACAGAAAATGCTGGAAAATCTCAGCAGGTTTGACAGTATTTGTGGAGAGAGACTAGAGCCAACGTTTCGTTGACACATTCCGAATATTCTTATTTCTATTTTTCCACTTCTGAAATCTCACTTTCCATCTTGTTTTCAATGCCCACTGCCCCCACCCCCAACTGAAGAAACACAACCCAACCAGGGCTTTTCAAACTAGAGGCCTGTGACGAGCAGTGTGCCTCAGGGATCAGTGCTGGGCCCACTGTTATTTATCATTTATATTAATGATTTGGATGAGAGTATAGGGGGCATGGTTGGTAAGTTTGCAGATGACACCAAGATTAGTAGCATAATGGACAGTGAGGAAAGTTATCTCCGATTGCAACGGGATCTTGATCAATTGGGCCAGTGGGCTGACGAATGGCAGATGGAGTTTAATTTAGACAAATGCGAGGTAATGCATTTTGGTAGATTGAACAAGGGCAGGAATTACTCAGTTAATGATAGGGCATTGGGGAGAGTTATGGAACAAAGAGATCTAGGGGACATGTTCATAGCTCCTTGAAAGTGGAGTCACAGATGGGCAGAGTGGTGAAGAAGGCATTCGGCATGCTTGGTTTCATCGGTCAGAATATTGAATACAGGAGTTGGGACGTCTTGTTGAAGTTGTACAAGACATTGGGAAGGCCACACTTGGAATACTGTGTGCAGTTCTGGTCACCCTATTATAGAAAGGATACTATTAAACTAGAAAGAGTACAGAAATGATTTACCAGGATGCCACTGTGACTTGATCATTTGAGTTATAACGAGAGGCTGGATAGACTGGGACTTCTTTCTCTGGAGCGTAGGAAACTTTGAGATGATCATTTAGAGGTCTGTAAAATAATGAGGGGCACAGATCAGCTAGATTGTCAATATCATTTTCTAAAAGTAGGGGAGTTTAAAACTAGAGGGCATAAGTTTAAGGTGAGAGGAGAGAGATACACAAGTGTCCCGAGGGGCAATTTTTTCACACAGAGGGTGGTGAGTGTCTGGAACAAGCTGCCAGAGTAGAAGTGGGTACAATTTTGACTCAATATGTAGATAGGCCAACTAGAGGTGAGGCTATATTGGACTTGGTGCTGGGAAATGAGCCAGACCAGGTGCTAGACTTGGAAGTTGGTGTGCTTTTTTGGTGATAGTGACCACAATTCGGTTACGTTCACCTTAGTGATGGAAAGGGATAGGCATGAACCTCGGGTCAGTAGTTTTAGCTGGGGGAAGGGTAATTATGAGGCCATTAGGAGAGAATTAGGAAGCATTGGTTGGACTAGGAGATTACAGGGACTAGGAACGTCTGAAATGTGGAGTTTTTTCAAGGAGCAGCTACTGTGGGTCTGTGATAGGTATGTCCCTGTCAGGCAAGGAGGAATTGGTAGGGCTAGGGAACCGTGGTGCACAAAAAAAGTTGATTTGTTGGTGAGGAAGAAGAAGGAGGCTTATGTTTGGATGAGGCTTGAGGGCTCGGGTAGTGCAGTAGAAAGCTTTAGATTGGCGAGGAGGGAGTTGAAGAGGGAGTTAAGAAGGGCTAGAAGAGGGCATGAGATGACTTTGGCTGATAGGATTAAGGAGAATCCTAAGGCGTTCTATAGGTATGTCAAGAACAGAAGGTTGGTTAGGGCAAGATTAGGGCCAGTTACAGACAGTAGGGGGAAGTTGTGTGTGGAACCGGAAGAGATTGGAGAGGCATTGAACCATTATTTCTCTTCGGTGTTCACGCAGGACGATATGAATGTAGCTGAGGAGGTCACTGGGGTGAAGGGGTGTAAAATAGAAAGTATTGTAGTTGATACAGAGGATGTGTTGGATATTCTAGATGGGTTGAAAATAGATAAGTCCCCTGGTCCAGACGGGATTTACCCTAGGATTCTATGGGAGGCAAGAGAGGTGATTGCAGAGCCACTGGCTCTGATCTTCAGGTCGTCGTTGGTCTCTGGTATAGTACCGGAAGATTGGAGGACAGCGAATGTTGTCCCATTGTTTAAGAAGGGGAGCAGAGACTTCCCTGGGAATTATAGACCAGTGAGTCTTACTTCTGTAGTGGGCAAGGTTTTAGAAAGAATTATTAGGGATAGGATTTATAGTTATTTGGAGAGTAATGAATTGATTAGAGATAGTCAGCATGGTTTTGTAGCGGGAAGGTCGTGCCTTACTAACCTTATTGAGTTCTTTGAGAAGGTGACCAAAGAGGTGGATAGGGGTAAGGCAGTGGATGTGGTATATATGGATTTTAGTAAGGCGTTTGATAAGGTTCACCATGGTATGCTTCTGCAGAAAATGCAGATGTATGGGATTGGTGGTAATTTAGGTACTTGGATCAGGAATTGGTTAGCAGATAGGAGACAGAGGGTGGTGGTTGATGGTAATTATTCATCATGGAGTTCGGTTACGAGTGGTGTGCCTCAGGGATCTGTTTTGGGGCCACTGCTGTTTGTAATCTTTATTAATGATCTGGATGAGGGTATAGTTGGGTGGATTAGTAAGTTTGCTGATTACACCAAAGTTGGAGGTGTGGTAGATTGTGAGGAAGGGTGTCGAAGTTTGCAGGGTGACTTGGACAGGTTGCAGAGCTGGGCCGCGAGGTGGCGGATGGAGTTTAATGCGGAGAAGTGTGAGGTAATCCATTTCGGTAGGAATAACAGATGTGTTGAGTATAGGGCTAACGGGAGGACTTTGAATAGAGTGGAGGAGCAGAGGGATCTAGGTGTATGTGTACATAGATCCCTGAAAGTTGGGAATCAAGTAGATAAGGTTGTTAAGAAGGCGTACGGTGTCTTGGCGTTTATTGGTAGGGGGATTGAATTTAGGAGTCGCAGCGTCATGTTGCAACTGTACACAACTCTGGTGCGGCCGCACTTGGAGTACTGTGTGCAGTTCTGGTCCCCACATTACAGGAAGGATGTGGAGGCTTTGGAGACGGTGCAGAGGAGGTTTACCAGGATGTTGCCTGGTATGCAGGGGAGGTCCTATGAGGAGAGACTGAGGGATTTGGGGTTGTTTTCACTGGAAAGAAGGCAGCTAAGAGGGGATCTTATAGAAACATATAAGATGATTAGAGGTTTAGATAGGGTGGATGGTGATAGCCTGTTTCCTCGGATGGAGAAATCTAGCACGAGGGGGCATGGCTTTAAATTAAGGGGGGGTAGTTATAGGACGGATGTCAGGGGCAGGTTCTTTACCCAGAGGGTGGTGAGGGACTGGAATGCCCTGCCTGCTGCAGTTGTAAATGCGCCTAGTTTGGGGGCGTTTAAGAGATTGGTGGATAGGTTTATGGACGAAAAGGGATTGGTTTAGATTAGTGGGTCAATGTTTTTTTTTAAAATAAGACTGGTCGGCGCAACATTGTGGGCCGAAGGGCCTGTTCCACGCTGTAATGTTCTATGTTCTATGTTCTATGTTCTATGTTCTAATTCTGTCTTTTAAAAAGCATTTAGATAATTACATGGATAAGATGGGTATAGAAGGATATAGACCAAATGTGGGCAATTGGGATTAGCTTAGGGGTTTATAAAAAAAGGGCAGCGTAGACAAGTTGGGCCGAAGGGCCTGTTTCCATGCTGTAAACCTTTATAACTCTATGAGGTCTAACTGCCACATTACTCAAGTTGTTCTTTGACACTCTGCAGCTTTGTTCTGCCGTTTATACATTCTGACCTCTTAATGGATGCTCTTAGCACCATTCTCATCCTTTATCATCACCATTTACATTCCCTTTGTCTTTTTGACTATGTCATTACTATCAATAACAGCCCCCCAACTGGGACCCTTACCCTCATTGTAAAAATCTTGTCCAATTTTCCTTGTCTTCAGCTCTGACTCGAAGCGTTGGCTCTATTTCTCTCCACAGATGCTGTCAGACCTGCTGAGATTTTCCAGCATTTCCTGTTTTTGTTCTCATTCGTTAATCTACTTGGTGGTTGCTCCTTGTAACATGCTACAGAATGACATTCTGTCTTTGTACCACAATTTAAACCAAGCAACTGTTTCTAGCCCATATACACATTTAGCGAACTCTCTCTCTTTCTCTCCCTCTCTCTCTAACTACTGTTTCAACAAACATTCCAAACCATTTTGCAGGCAATGAAGCCTTTTTTGGAAGTGTAGCCACTGTGGTAATGGAGTCATTGGAGTGGCCAATTCATGCACAGCAAGATCCCACACTCCACAAAGAGATACGAGACAGACAATCTGTTTTAGTGATGTTGGTCGAGCAATACCTCTTGGCCAAGGTAGCAGTGAAAGCTCCCCTGCTGTTTGTAATGGTGATGTGGAGGTGCCAACATCGGACTGGGGTAGACACAGTAAGAAGTCTCAGCACACCAGGTTAAAGTCCAACAGGTTTATTTGGTAGCAAACGCCACTAGCTTTCGGGGCTTTGCACCTTCGTCAGGTAAGTGGGGAGCTCTGATCACAAACAGAGCATATAAAGGCGCACACTCAGTTTACAGAATACTGATTAGAATGTGAGTCTTTACAGTTAATCAAGTCTTAAAGGTGCTAACAATGTAAGTGGAAATAGCATTAAGCGCAGGTTAAAGAGTTGTGTATTGTCTCCAGACAGGACTGTAAGTGAGATGTTGCAAGCTCAGGTAAGTCATGGGGGTTACAGATAGCATGACATGAACCCAAGATCCTGGTTGAGGCCGTCCTCATGTGTGCGGAACTTGGCTATCAGTCTCTGCTCAGCGACTCTGCGCTGTCGTGTGTCATGAAGGCCGCCTTGGAGTACGCTTTCCCCAAGATCAGAGGCCAAATGCCTGTGACCGCTGAAATGTTCGCCACCAGGAAGAGAACAATCTTGCCTGGTGATTGTCAAGCGATGTTCATTCATCTGTTATCATAATGTCTGCATGGTCATCCCAATGTACATGCCTCTGGACATTCCTTCCTGCAGTGTATCAGGTAGACAATGTTGGCCGAGTTGCAAGAGTATGTTCTGTGCACCTGGTGGATGGTGTTCTCACATGAGATGATGGCAACCGTGTCGGCGATCTGGCATGTCTTGCAGAAGAGAACTTGGGCCACAGTGGACTTTGTCGTCCAGTACTTCCCTGGTGTGGAGAAGCTACGACATCTTCTCTGGAGTTTTCAACATGTCATTGATGAAGACGAACATCCCACCAAAGCCATCCCCACACCCCCACTTCTTGCCTTCAAACAACCACACAACCTCAAACAGACCATTGTCCGCAGCAGACTACCCAGCCTTCAGAAGAACAGTGATGCCACGACACCACACAACCCTGCCACAGTGACCTCTGCAAGACATGCCAGATCATCGACACAGATGCCATCATCTCATGTGAGAACACCCTCCACCAAGTACACGGTACATACTCTTGCAACTTGGCCAACATTGGCTACCTGATATGCTGCAAAAAAGGATGTCCCGAAGCATGGCACACTGGGGGGACCATGCAGACGCTACGACAACGGATGAATGATCACCACTCCACAATCACCAGGCCAGACTGTTCCCTTCCTGTTGGCGAACACTTCAGTGGTCATGGGCATTCAGCCTCTGATCTTCGGGTATCCGTTCTCCAAGGCGGCCTTCACGACACACGACAGCGTAGAGTCGCTGAGCAGAGACTGATAGCCAAGTTCCGAACACATGAGGACGGTCTCAACAGGGATCTTGGGTTCATGTCACACTATTTGTAACCCCCATGACTTGCCTGGGCTCGCAACATCTCACTTACTGCCCTGTCTGGAGACAATACACATCTCTTTAATTAAATGCTTAATGCTAACTCCACTCACATTGTCTGCACCTTTAAGACTTGATTAGCTGTAAAGACTCGCATTCTAATCAGTATTCTGTAAACTGAGTGTGTGCCTTTATATGCTCTGTTCGTGATCAGAACTCCCCACTCACCTGACGAAGGGGCAGAGCTCAGAAAGCGAGTGACATTTACTACCAAATAAATCTGTTAGACTTTAACCTGGTGTTGTGAGACTTCTTACTTTGTAATGATGTCATATGGATCTGTAACACCAACCTGAAGGGGCAGATGTCAGTTTAACCCCTCACCAAGAGCAAATACGCTCTTTAATGCATTACACTGTTCTCTCTGGAAACGGAGGAGATTACTCACTTAAAATAGATGGGAACTGACCACATCAAATTAGCAAAGAAGAGAACACAATACCAGCCCCATAAGGTTCTGACAGATTTGACAGCGGGACAAGATACAAGTTCATCTCTGCTTCGTAGTTTATCATTCACTCATCCATGGGATGTGGACATTGCTGGCTGTGCCAGCATTTATTGCCCAGCCCTAATTGTCCATTGAGGGGGCAATCTGGAGTTACACGTAGGCCAGACCAGGTAAGGGTAGCAGATTTCCTCCCCTTAAGACATAAGTGAACCAGATGGGTTTTTACACCATTACTTTTAACCACAGATTTTTATTAAATTCAAATTTCACCAACTGCCCTGGGTGCCCAGAGCGTTACCTTGGGTTTCTGGATTACTAGTCCAGCGACACTACCACAACACCACTGCTGCCCCTAGTTCTGGGAGATCTGCTCCAGAACTCACCATGAGCCTACTTCAGAACCTGTTTAGCTGCACATTGTGGCTGGCCTGTCTACCACTGAGGCACGTCATCAATAGCTAACTCAGGAGTCTTATAAATGCTGACCTATCACTGCATCTAGGAGGAAAGGGGAAGGGGAAACTCTGGCTGAAGTGGGAGTCAACAACAGCTGAGAACCTGAAGATCCACAGTCAGGGTGTGGGGTGAAGGGGTTAGAGAAACAGAGAACAGAGAATAGTATAGCACAGGAACAGGCCCTTCGGCCCTCCCATCCCGTGCCAATCATAATGTCCCAACTAAACTAAAATAAACCTTCTGCCCTTACTCAGTCCGTCCCTACTCATATACCCAACTAGATGCCTCTTCAATGTTGCTAATGTGCCTGCTTCCACCACCTCCTCTGGCAGCACGTTCCAGGCACCCACCACTCTCCGTATGCAAAATTTCCCCTATACATCTCCCTTAAAATTCCCCCCTCTTAACTTGAACCTGTGCCCCCTTGCAGCTGGCATTTCCACCCTTGGAAAGAGCCTCTGACTATCCACCCTGTCTATGCCTCAAATTATGGAACTTTCTCCTTCCCTTGGTCAACACAATTGCCTGGAACTCTGCATTCACTGCTCAGATACCTTGACATTGACATTCAGCTTGGTGCTAAATGTGGGGATGGGAGTAATAGACAGGTTTTGGGAGGGGGATGAACAGTGAAAAGGGGATCGAGAAAACAAGTCAACGTAGGTTGCATTTTAGCCGATTTTTTACACTATTGGAAGGACTGAACTGAGCTTGCCCAAGATCTGGATATAATCCAACCCTCAAAACCAAAAACTCAAATGAGAGCATGCTTTAAGAATGACAACCAATAACAGGCTGGAAGAGTTTGCACATAGAATTTTCAAAGGCCCCGCACCAGTAGTGCGTGAATTATGAAAAATTGTGGGTGTGCAGTGCTAACAGATACAAGAATGGAAAATAGCATGTAATGGGGCCAGTGATTTTCCAATAATCTGCCTACTTCAAATCAGCAAATTCTACCATGCGTCAACAAGTTGCATATAGAGATCATTGCTCTGAACACCACAGTTGAAAGATGTGTAGATTAAGTGGATTGGCCACGCTAAATTGCCCCTTAATGTTAAAGATGTGTAGGTTAAGTGGATTGACCGTGCTAAATTGCCCCTTAGCGTCCAAAGATATGCAATTTAGGTGGATTGGCCGTGCTAAATTGCCTCTTAACTTCCAAAGATGTACAGGTTAGGTGGATTGGCAGGGCAAATGCACACGGTTACAAGGATAGGACAGGGAGGAACCTGGGTAAGAAGCACTGTGGGAGCACCAGTGCAGACTCAATGGGCTGAATGGCCTCCTTTGAAACTGTAAGGATGCTGCAAAATATCCTCTGAGGAGAAAATAGCATCACAATCTTGCTGATTAACAACGTAGCAGTGCAAGCACTCTCAGAAGTATTGCACAGGGTTGGGGATGAAGAGGGGACATGGGCCTTCCCTTGATGCTTCTGGTAATGCAGGGTGGGGGAAGGGAGGAAGAAGATGCAGCAAGACCAAACAGATGCTTGTTGCAGCATTGTGCACTTCATCATCGTAAAGTGAAAATGAAAGACCCAACTGCATTGCTATAGCACCTTTCAGAACCTCAGGAGCCCAAAGAGCTTCACAAGCACAGTAATAGTTCCTCAAGTGTACTCACTGTTGTGATGTAGGAAACACAGCAGTTAATTTTCACACAGCAAGATCCCACAAACTGCAGTGTGCGAAAGACTCAGATAGTTTTCTGATGTTGACTGAGAGACTAATGTTGCTGCCAGGGACTACCCTCAGTACTGATCCTCTGACAGTGCAGCACTGCCTCAATACTTACCCTCTGACAGTGCAACACTCCTGCAGTTATGACTGTCTGACGGTGTAGCACTCCCGCAGTACTGACCCTCTGACTGTGTAGCACTCCCGCAGTACTGACCCTCTGACTGTGTAGCACTCCCGCAGTACTGACTCTCTGACTGTGTAGCACTCCCGCAGTACTGACCCTCTGACTGTGTAGCACTCCCGCAGTACTGACTCTCTGACTGTGTAGCACTCCCGCAGTACTGACCCTCTGACTGTATAGCACTCCCTCAGTGCTGACCCTCTGACTGTGTAGCACTCCCTCAGTACTGACCCTCTGACTGTGTAGCACTCCCGCAGTACTGACCCTCTGACTGTGTAGCACTCCCGCAGTACTGACCCTCTGACTGTGTAGCACTCCCGCAGTACTGCACTGGAGTGTTAGCCTGATCTTTCGATTGAGTTTTGACTGAGCTTCCACTGCCTCTATGGTAGAGAATTCCAAAGATTCACAACCCTCCGTGTAAAGAAATTTCTCCTCATCTCAATTCTAAATGGAATCCCTCTTATTTGAATTTGTGCCCCCTTTTCTTGACTGCCCGGCCAAGGGAAACATCTTACCTTTATCTACCCTGTCTCCTCTTTTAAGTATTTTTAGGTTTCAATGAGATTTGGGCGATAGGATCTACAGACATTTAGAGTGGCAAAACTGATTAGGGACAGTCAGCATGGCTTCGTGAGTGGAAAATCATATCTCACAAATTTGATTGAGATTTTTGAAGGGGTAATCAAGAAGGTAGATGAGGGCAGTGTAGTCGACATTATCTACATGGACTTTAGCAAGGCCTTTGACAAGGTACCACATGGTAGGTTGTTGCATAACGTTAAATCTCACAGGATCCAGGGTGAGGCCAATTGGTTACAAATTGGGTGGCACAGTAGCACAGTGGTTAGCACTGCTGCTTCACAGCTCCAAATACCGGGGTTCAGTTCCTAGCTTGGGTCACTGTCTGTGTGGAGTTTGCACATTCTCCTCATGTCTGCATGGCTTTCCTCCAGGTGCTCTGGTTTCCTCCCACCGTCCAAAGATGTGCGGGTTAGGTTGACTGACCATGCTAAAAATTATCCCTGAGATGCATAGGTTAGAGGGATTAGTGGGTAAATATGTAGGGATATGGGGGGAGGGCCTGGGTGGGATTGTGGTCGGTGCAGACTCAATGGGCTGAATGTTCTCCTTCTGTACTGTAGGATTTCTATGATTCTATGAAAATTGGCTGGACGACAGAAGACAGAGGCTGGTTGTAGAGGGTTGTTTTTCGAATTGGAGGCCTGTGACTAACAGCGTATCTCAGGGATTGGCGCTGGGTCCACTATTATTCGTCATTTATATTAATGATTTGGATGAGAATTTAGGAGGCATGGTTACTAAGTTTGCAGAATACACCACGATTGGTGGCATAGAGGACGGTGGAGAAGGTTATCTCGGATTGCAATGGGATCTTGATCAATTGGGCCAGTGGGCTGATGAAAGCTGGTGGAGTTTAATTTAGATAAATGTGAGCTGTTGCACTTTGGTAGATTGAACCAGGGCAGGACTTATTCAGTTAATGGTAGGGCATTCAGGAGAGTTATAAAACAAAGAGATCTAGGGGTGCGGGTTCATAGCTCCTTGAAAGTGGAGTCACAGGTGGGCAAGGTGGTGAAGGCATACTTGGTTTCATTGGTCAGAACATTTAATACAAAAGTTGGGACATCTTGTTGAACTTGTACAAGGCATGTATACAAGAACTGTGTATGGTTCTGGTTACCTTATTCTAGAAAGGATATTATTAAACTAGAAAGAGTGCAGAAAAGATTTATTGGGATGCTATCGAGACGTGATGGTTTGAGTAATAAGGAGAGGCTGGATAGACTGAGACTTTTTCCCTGGAGCATGGGAGGCTTAGGGGTGATCTTATGGATGTCGCTCAAGTGGCACAGATCAGCTACTTAGTCAACATCTTTTCCCAAAGGGAGGGGAGTCTAAAACTAGAGGGCAGTGGTTTAAGATGAGAGGGGAGAGATATAAAAGGGTCCAGAGGGGAATTTTTTCACACAAAGGATGGTGAGTGTCTGGGATGAGATGCCAGAGGTAGTAGTAGAAATGGGTACAACTTTGCCTTTTAAAAAGCATTTAAACAGTTACATGGATAAGGTTGGTGGAGAGGGATATGGGTCAAACATGGGCAACTGGGAATAGCATAATGGTAAAAACTGGGTGGACAAGTTGGGCCAAAGGGCCTGTTTCCATGCTGAATACCTCTATGACTCTATGGGGTCACCTCTCATTCTTTGAAACTTTGGGGATTACAAGTCCACCTCCAAATTTTCAAAATCAAATGAAATACAACCCTCACTTGGACAATTGCTCCTTACAATTTAACCTTTGCAGTCCAAGTATTATTCTGATATATCTATGGTGCACTACCTGTCAACCCCAATACTAAGCTCATTGAGGAACCAGGGTAATGTTGATGATGAGAGTGCCCAAGTGTGATAATTTCATAACATAACAGATAGGAGCAGTCATTCAGCCCCTCGAGTCTGGTCCAAAATTCAGTAAATCATGACCTGCTTGTGGCCTTTACCCCACTTTCCAGCCGATCCCCTAAAGCCCTCCACTCGGTCATCAATCAGAACTTTATCTGATTCAGCCTGGGATACATTCAGTGACCCAGTCTCCACTGCGCCCTGGGGGGAGAATTCCCAACACTAACGATTCTCTGAGAGAAGAAATTTCTCTTCATTTCCATCTTAAATGGGAGATCCCTTATTCTGAATCTGTGTCCCCTCATCTTAGACTCCCCCACGATGGAAAACATTCTCTCAGCATCTACCCTGTCAAGACTCCCTCAAGATTTTTGATTTGATCTGATTTATTATTGTCATACATATTACCATACGGTGAAAAGCATTGTTTCTTGCGCGCTACACAGACAGAGCATACTGTTCATACAGAAGGAAACAAGAGAGTGCAGAATGTAGTGTTACAGTCACAGCTAGGATGTGGGAAAAGATCAACTTAATTCAAGGTCTCACAGCAGCAGGGAAGAATCTGTTCTTGAGTCAGTTGGTATGTGACCTCAAACTTTTGTATCTTTTTCCCTACGGAAGAAGGTGGAAGAGAAAATGTCTGGGGTGTGTGAGGTCCTTAAGTATGCTGGCTGCTTTGCCGAGACAGCGGGAAGTGTAGACAGAGTCAATGGAGGCTGGTTTGTGCAATGGCTTGGGCTACATTCACGACCTTTCGTAGTTCCTTGCGGTCTCAGGCAGAGCAAGGGCCTTACCAAGCTGTGATACAACCAGAAAGAATGCTTTCTATGGTGTTTCTGTAGAAGTTGGTGAGAGTCGTAGCTGACATGCCAAATTTCCTTGTACGTTTCAATAAAATCACCTTTTGATCTTCTAACCAGAGCTGAAGTGTCCCACCTCTGGATGAATGGAATTGGGCCTTGTCTAGTGAAGCAACCTGAAGGCCTAAGGAATGAGGTGGTGGGTGGAGCAACAGGGGTGGGGATCACCACTGGATGATACTGGTTACACAACTCCAATGTGACTTCTGGGCTTGCACTCCACAAACTGTCATCAATTAAACATGGGATGGATCATTCAAATATGATTTTAAGGAGAAGCAATCAAAGCAAAGATGATCTAACCAAAGATGAAAATGTTTTCCCTGGCTGGGGAATCTACAGTAAGAAGTCTCACAACACCAGATTAAAATCCAACAGGTTTATTTCATAGCAAAAGCTACCAAATCTAGAATCTAGAACCAGGGGACACCGTCTCAGGATATGGGGTAGGACTGAAATGGGGAAAAGTTTCTTCGGTGGCGGTCAAGTCACTGAATGTATTCAAGAAAGAGACAGATACTTTTGTAGATTTTAATTAGTCTCACAACACCAGGTTAAAGTCCAGCAGGTTTATTTGGTAGCACAAGCTTTTGGAGTGTTGCCCTTTCATCAGGTGAGTGATCAGCTCACCTGATGGAGGGGCAATGGTCCGAAAGCTCGTGCTACCAAATAAACCTTGTTGGACTTTAACCTGGTGTTGTGAGACTGCTTACTGTGCCCACCCCAATCCAATGCTGGCAACTCCATGTCGTAGGTTTTAATGGTGCCAAGTATGGGGAGATTTGGGGAATTTGTGCTGGAATCCTCCGGCTGTTCATGCCAGCAGGATACCCTGCTGTAGGATGATGTCAGTGGGAATTCCCACTGACAACAGCGGGACCACGGAATCCCCGCCGCTAGCAAACAATATGTCACCTCCGAACGGTGGATAACACATGGCTGGGAGGCTGGAGAATCTCGCCCATGATGTTGGGATCGAGGATCAGCCATGATCATGTTGAAAGGTGACGGATCAGGCTCACAGGGGCAAATAGCTTACTCCTGCTATTAGTTTCTGTGCCCTTGTGTTTCAAATGATGCTGTGAAGAGGGTGACATTTTCTGTACATGTAGTTCATCTGTGTCGTAGTCACAAATCTCACCTGTCACACCTTCTCTCTCTCTCTCTCTGTTGTGTGATGTAAACCTGTGGGGTGCAACGCTGCCCCTACAATTCATGCACGTTCAACAAGTTATTGTTCATGAAGACTTGCTGAAATGCATTTGGCTTGGACTGCTCTCCAAATAGCATAGCGGTTATTTAAAACAACCTTCACTTCTGGTGGATGTACATAATCGACAGATAAAAAGTTTATTTAGTTATTTTGTTCGTGTCACAAGTAGGTTTACAATAACAGCGCAATGAAGTTGCCATGGGTATCCCCTAGTTGCCACGCTCCGGCGCCTGTTCGGATCCACTGAGGGAGAATTTAGCATAGCCAATGTACCCACCCAGCACACCTTTCAGGCTGTGAGAGGAGCACTGGAGGAAACCCACACAGACACGGGGGGAACATGCAAACTCCACACAGACAGTGATTCGAGGCTGGAATTGAACCCAGGTCCTTGGAGCTGTGAGGCACAGTAAGAAGTCTCACAACACCAGGTTTATTTGGCAGCACTAGCTTTGGTTACCATGTCGCCCTTAGTTACTTAACAACACAATCATGTTCGTGGTGGATTTAAGATCCTACTCCCACTTCAGAAACAAACTCTATGATTTGTTATATAGCAGTAAACATGTTGGCACAATGTGAGGGCAGTGCAGAACTCCTCCTGGCACAGCAGAACTAAGCAACAGGGTAGCACCAGTGGTTTCCCCAAAATGCTGGAATTCAGTAATGGACCTGAGTTTCAGAACAGAACTTTGTACTGATGTTGGGAAAATGCACAGCAAGTGGAAAAAGTAACCATGACGGAAGAGTATCACTCAGACAAAGACAGTCAGAACAACAGATGATGAAGCAAGGACAGAAAGGGTCTTGGTCAGCAATGAGGTCAGTGATACTAGTTAGCATGCGTCACAGTGTTAAACCTGAGTCAGGCAACTGCCTCAGAATGCAAATCGACACTCTTTCATAACAAAGTTCCCCTTTCCACTAAAAAGCATTGTGAGGTTTTAGCTATAGAAGAACTACTTACAGTGTTCAGCTGTTCAAAACTCCCTGAACCAGCATAAATCCCAGATCAAGCACCAGTTTAAACTGGACTCTAAGTTGGTCATTGATACAACACTGCAGATTCTGCTGGGTCGAAGATACTCGCTTGAGTTATAGGGAGAGATTGGCCACCCTGCAGTCCTTGGAACATAGGAGAATGAGAGGTGACCTTATTGAGGTGTAGAAAAGCTTCAGGGGCATAGTTTGGAGGAACGCACATAGTCTTTTTTCCAGGGAAGGGGAATTGAAAACTAGAGGGTATAGGTTTAAGATGAGAGGGGAAAGATTTGAAAGGGATCTGAGGGGCAACTTCTTCACGCAGAGGGTGATGTGTTCATGGAATCAGATGCCAGAGAAAGTGGCTGAGGCAGATATAATAGCAACATTTAAAAAGCGTTTGGATGAGTGCATGGATGGGAAAGGATTAGAGGGATATTGGCCAAACCCAGGCAATTGGAGCTTGCTGGAAGAGCAGCATGATCAGTTGGGCCAAGAAGGCCTGTTTGCGTGCTGTATTGCTCTATGACTCTGGACAAGAACAACATTAAGTAGACAGATAACAATGAAAAGAATGGAACACACTTTATTGATGCACTAGTCATCTCACTCATATCAGTTATTGTTCCTGTCTGACACTAGACAGGAATGGGTGCCATGGTACGGTACTGTAGCACAGTGGTTAGCACTGCCACTTCACAGCTCCGGGGTCCTGGGTTCGATTCTCGGCTCGGGCCACCGTCCGTGTGGAGTTTGCACGTTCTCCTCATGTCTGCGTGGGTTTCCTCTGGGTACTCTGGTTTCCTCCCACAGTCCAAAGATGTGCGGGTTAGTTTGATTGGCCATGCTAAGAAATTGCCCCTTAGTGTCCAGGGTAGTGGAGGTTAGAGGGATTAGTGAGCATAATATGTAGGGATACGGGGTTAGGGCCTGGGTGGGATTGTGTTTGGTGCAGACTCGATGGGCCGAAGGGCCTCTTTCTGCACTGTAAGGTTCTATGATCTATGAGTAGGCTATTTGGACCCCCAAGCCTGCCGCGCCATTCAATAAGCTCAGGGCTGATCTGCTTGTGTTTCGAATTCTATATTCCCATCTATCCCCGATAACCCATGATCCCCTTACCTAACAAGAATCTATCTACCTCCACCTTCAAAATATTCAGTGACCCCCCTCCAGCCCTCCACTGCCTTCTGAAGCAAAGAGTTCCAAAGACACACAACCTTCTGAGAGAAAGCAATTCTCTGCCTCCTCATCCTAAAAGGACAATCCCTAATTTTAAAACAGTGCCCGCATGTTCTGGACTCACCCACAACAGGAAACATCCTTTCCATAGCCATCTTGTCAGTACCGTGAAGAGTCTTCAATCAAGTCACCCCCTCACTGTTCAAACCTCCAATAGAAACAAATTCAGCCTGTCTAATCTTTTCTTATAAAACAAGCTGGTCACTGGAGCTATCAATCTAATAAACTTCCTCTAAACTGTGTCCAGCATATTTACATCCTTCCTCAAATAAGGAGGCCAAAGCTGCACACAGTATTGGAGAGGTGGGGCAGGATTTTTTGGCTGCGCTTGCCCCAAGTGCGGGAACTTCCCACTTGAGGCCAACAGTCTGTGTTCCACCTGCTACAATTCCTGTGGCAGGTGGGACAGGAAATTCCACCCATGGTCTCAACTGATGTCATGTATAACTAAACTAAAACAGTCCCACCCCATCGAAAATCAGCAATTTGATGGACCATTGAAAGATCCGCTGATCTCCCGCGGGAATTTCTGGTCTCAGGATGGGCCTGGACTGGATAATCAATTCCCCTCTCCCCCCTCACCCAGGTTTTGTGGTGTGGAGGGTGCAGATTCCATCAACTTCACACCTCCGTCCAAATGAAGCCTGGTCCTGTCACAACACAGCCAATTAATGCCCACTTAAGGAACCCATCCCTCTGCCACTGCTGTTAACCTGGCAGAGATGGTTGGAAAGGGGGAGAGAGAGAGAGTGTGTGTGTGTGTGTGTGTGTGTGTGGGGTGGGGGATGTTGTGAGGGGATGTGGGGGATGTGTAGTCATGATGCAGGGAACGCGACAACCTTTGTGGGCTTCTGGGCAGGTGGAAGGTGTTCCTACATTGCACTCTGTGCCTGATCGAGGCATCAGGAAGTGGGGGATCTGGCAGAGGGCCGCTTAGAGCCAATGACCCCTCCTCATTGCTGATCCTGAAGCTGCAACTTCGCAACTGTGTCAGTCTAGAACATAGAACATAGAACATTACAGCGCAGTACAGGCTCTTCGGCCCTCGATGTTGCGCTGACCAGTGGAACCAATCTAATGACCCTCTAACCTAAACTATTCCAATATTATCCATATGCCTATCCACTGACCATTTGAACGCCCTTAAAGTTGGCGAGTCCACAACTGCTGCAGGCAGGGCATTCCACGCCCTTACTACCCTCTGAGTAAAGAACCTACCTCTGACATCCGTCCTATAATTACCACCCCTCAATTTAAAGCTATGTCCCCTCTAGGGTCTAGGGCCAATTCTGGGCCTTGGGCAGATATACTAAGTATCTCCGCAGTTGCACTGCCAATCAGTGAAAAGCTGCCAGAGTCCGATTGGTCGTCAGCCCTTGGTAGGTGGAACCTCTGCCCAGGGTCAGGGGGGAGGGGGGGGGAGTGGGGGTCCTTGATCCTGCGGGAGCGGGGTTATTTGTAATTCAAATGTAACGATAGTGCGATTCTATCCTGGAACCCCACAGCGACCTATACCACTGTCCGTGTGGAGTTTACAATTCTCCCTGTGTTTGAGTGGGTTCCTCCCACAGTAAAAAGGTGTGTGGGTTCGGTTGATTGGCCATGGTAAGTTGTCCCTTCATATCAGGGGGATTATCAGGATAAATATATGGAGTTACGGGGATAGGGCTTGGGTGTGATTGTTGTGGATGCAGACTCGATGGGCTTAATGGCCTTCTTCTGTATTGTAGGAATTCTATGATTCTATGCCCCCTCATGATTGACCCCCCCCCCCCATTCTACTCTTTACTCACCCTGTCGTTTCCCCTCTTAATCTTATATACTTCAGTTATGTCCCCCCTCAGCCTTCTCTGCTCTAAAGAGAACAACACCAGGTTTTAGTCCAACCTATTTATTTGATAATATACTCGCAAGCTTTCGGGTTAGCCCGAAAGCTTGCGAGTATATTATCAAATAAATAGGTTGGACTAAAACCTGGTGTTGTCAGACTTTTTACTGTGTTTACGCCAGTCCAACGCCGGCGTACCCACATCATGACTAAAGAGAACAATCCAAGCCTATCCATATAGCTCAAATGCTCCATCCCAGAACATCCTGGTGAACCTCATTTGCACCTTCCCTAGTGCTATCACGTCTTTCCAATAATGAGGCGACCGGAACTGCACACAAGCTGTGGCCTAATCACACTCCGTACAACTCCAATATTATCTGCTTGCTTTTATAGTCTGTGCTGTGACTGATAGAAGCAAGCGTACCATCTATCCTATTTGAGTGCTCTGCCACCTTCAGGGATCAGTGAATAATTACCCCAAGATCTATCTGTTCCTCTGAGCTTCCTAATGTCCTTCCATTCATTAAATACTCCCTTGTCTTGTTATTTCTTCCAAAATTTGTCACATCGTAATTATCAGGGTTAAATACCATCTGCTCCTGCTCTGCCCATCTGACCAACCCAACTATATCTTCCTGTAACATAAGCCTTCTTCACATTAACCACTCTACCAATCTCGCTGTCACCTGCAAACTTGCTTATCGTTCCCTCCTATATTGTATTATCCATATCATTTACGTATATAACAAACAATAAGGGTCCCAGAGCTGATCCTTGACTCAAACAGCCTTCTACCACCAGCCTTGTGCCCTATCACTGAGCCAGTTTCTGGTCCATCTCATCAAGTTTCTCCGAATTTCATATGTTTTAACCATCACAATCAGTCTCCCATGTGAGACCTTGTCAAAGGCTTTGCTAAAGTCCACACAAACCACATCAACTGTACATCCCTCATCCAGACACTCAATTATATTTGTGAAAATTTCTACCAAATTTGTTAGGCATGACCTCCATCTGACAAAGCCATGCTGTTGATCCTTAATTAACCCATGCCTTTCCAAGTGGATATTAATTCTCTCCTTCAGTATTTTCTCCCTACTACTGACACGAGGCTCACCAGTCTGTAATTTCCTGGTTCATCTCTACCACCCGTCTTGAAAAGTGAAACCACATTAGCCATCTTCCAGTCCTCTGGCACTTCTCCAGAGGTTAGAGAGGAATTAAAAATTTGTGTCAGAGCCCTTGCAATTTCCTGTCTCGCCATCCACAGCAGCCTAGGACGCAATTTATCCGGACCAGAGGATTTGTCCATTTTTAAGCCCGCCAGATCTCCAATACCTCCCCATTTCCTATGTCAAACTGTGCAAGTTCCTCACATTCCCTTTTCCTGAATTCCATACCTACGTTCTCCTTTTCCTCAGTGAGGACTGAAGAGAGGTATTCATGTAACACCCTTTCAATATCCTGCAGCTTCACACGCAGATTATTGTCTTGCTCTCTAATGGCTCCTATTCTTTCCCTGATTAACTTTTCCTTTTAATGTATTTATAAAATATCTTGGGATTCTCCCTGACCTTGTTTGCAAGTCCTTTCTCATGACCCCTTTTTGTTCTTCTAATTGCTTAATAAGTTCCTTCTTGCACTTCCTGCATTCATCCAGGGCACAGCTGAATTGCTGCTTTTGGGCCTTCTAAAAGTCTCTCTCTTCTTCATACAGTCCTGAATTGTTCAAGACATGCAGGATTCCCTGAACTTATTGCTCTTACATTTCCCCCTATAGGAAGCATGTTGGACCTGTACTTTTCCCAACTCCTTTTTTGAATACTCCGCTGTAGACTTTCCTGGCAGGGAGCTGTTCCCAGTCAACTTTGGTCAGAACCTACCTTATCTTAATAAAATCTGCCTTGCTCCAATCCAAAGCCATCTTTTGCAGGCTACCTTTCTCCTTAACCGTAATAAATTTGAACCGGACTGGATCGATCATTATTGCTAAAATGCTATCACATTGAACATTTGTCTGGCTTTGTTTCCCAGGGCCAGATCCAACACTGCTCCATCCCTTGTTGTGCCTTCTAAATATTGATACAAAAACTCCCCTGGAAACATTTCAAGAAATCCACCCCCTCTAAACTCTTAACACTATGACTATCCCAATTTATGTTGGAAAAGTTAATATCCGTTAGTATAATTGACCAATTACTACTCTTACACACTTCTGTGAACTGTCTATATATTTGCTCCTCTATTTCCAGCTGGCTCTTTGAGGCCTATAATACACTCCCAGTAATGTGGCTGCCCTCTTTATGTTCCTAAATTCTAACCACAAAGTCTTGTTTGAAGATCCTTCCAAGATATCATCTATCCTTATCTCAGTATTTGACTCCTTAACTAATAGTGCTGCACCAGTGTCTCGCCTAAACATCTTAAACTCTGGAATGTTGAGTTGCCAGTCCTGCCCTTCCTTCAGTCATGTTTCTGTGATGGCAAAAATATCACACTTCCATCTGTCAATCCTTACCTGATTTCACAAGAAAGGTTTAATTCCTTCACTCAGCAGTTTGGGACTCTTGGAATTTGCAGTTGTTATGGTTCAGTTCAATGCAAACTGGCTGAGTTCACACCAAATGTCAGCATCAGTCACCACTTTTCACCAGCATTAATCACTCGTTAACAGAAAAGAAAATGTCTGCGCTAGAGACAGAGGAGAGGAAGACGTGTCATAACTTTAGTTAACCAAACATCAACACATTTCCCAATGAGCTGGAGGCGAAGGGTCTCCAGGTTCTCAGTAATGAGAAGTGTAGAGAAGCTCACTCTTATCTATTAATTCTAGCATTAATGTTAAGGCCATCCAGTCTTGCCTTACTCTCCTGACTCAACATTGCTGAATCTGCCTTGACTTGCATAATGCGTCTCTATTTTACAAATTTCTGTGTCCCCTCTCCCTGTCAGGCTAATTTAAACTCTTCCGCCCAACACTAGCGAACCTACCCACAAGGATGTTGGCCCCAATGTGGTTCAGGTGCTGACCATCCCACTTGTATACGTCCCACCTTCCCCAGTAACAGTCTCACTGATCCAGGAATCTACAACCCTCCATCCTGCACCAAGCAGAAATCCAAAAAAGTAATCGGGTGAGCCTCGTCTGCTACAGATTTATTTTAGAATTCAAATTTAACTATCTGCAGCAGTGGGATTCCCACCTTGAATCCTTGAACATTACTCAAGGAATTTGTTTTGTGGTTTACCCAGTTCAGTGACCTCTATCACTAGGCCGCAGGAAGAACCTGCTCCTGGGGGAGGCCTTCCATTGCCCACTTAAGTACCTGGTTGGCACTTAATGCAGAGGACCTTTTGGAAAAGAGGTGAAGTATGACGGACAAGCTCCCGGTCACTGTAGAAAGCAAAGTGAAGGCAATGTCGGGAAATAGGTAGCTGCTACTGTGTTAAGGGATACAATGAATCCACTATTAAAACCAAGGGGAAAGTGGAGATTGGGGGAGGAAGGACAGAGGAGACCATGAATAGAGGTGCACAGTAAGCAGTTCCATTGAGAATTACCAACTCAGAAGACAGCTTGGGACTCAAGCAAACCCCTTGAAGTTTCCTCCTTTGATTCCGTAATGATGGTTATGTGTCAAAAATGAACATAACTGAAACAACAGTTACTGGACAGCTTGCTACAGGAAGAGAGCTTCGCTTTGATCCAGTCAATTGAAGGGATTTTTTTTATTTGTTCAGGGGATGTGGGATGTTGGTGGTTCAGCCAATATTCATTGCCCATCCCTAATTGTCTTTGAACTGAGTTTCTCGCTCCACCATTTCAGGGAGTCATTGCTGTGGGTCTGGAATCATGTGTAGGCCACACCAGGAGAGGTCGGCAGACTTCCTTCCCTGAAGGATATTGGTGAATCAGATGGGGCTTTCTGACAGTCAACAATGTCATTTGTAGATGTTTAATTCCAGATTTTTACTGAATTCAATTTTCACCATTTGCCTTGGTGCGATTCGAACCCGGGTCCCCAGAACATTACCCTAGGTCCCTGTCTGGATCAGAATTCCCACCTACCTGACGAAGGAACAGCCAGTTCCGAAAGCTAGTGGTGTTTGCTACAAATAAACCTGTTGGACTTTAACCTGGTGTTGTGAGACTTCTTACTGTGTCTCTGTCTGGATTACCAGTCCAGCGACAATACCCCTGGTTTCAAAGATGCTGCCGCTGAATGACACAGCCATAGTAGCCTTGATTCACTCAATATCTGAGTAAGTTTCACATAAAGGACTAGTTTTGGGGTGAATCACAAGAATTGGGATTGAGATTACTGAAAGCAGCAATCCCTGTTAATTGTATCTCCATGAAGAATTCGCTCAATAATATTATCTGCTGGAGAAAGTCACGCGACAACACGATGCACCTTAATCTGGGCTCAGACGGGCAAAGTTGTGGTACCAAGGCCAGCAGAGACAGCAATGGCACAGATCGAGGAGAGATTTTCTAGTGATTGTGATCAATTTGCAATTTACAAAAACAGCCAAAATGTGACGACTATTGGAACAAATCACCATTCATCAGAATCAATAGTTCTCAAGCCACTAAACTGCAAGTCTAAAAGAATACGATGAAAATTCCAAAAGACACCAAAGAAAAGGTGCCAGGAAAACTATTAGACCTGAAGATTGACAAATCCCCAGAACCTGATGATCTGCATGCTCGGGGTGTAAAAAAGGGGCTGCAGAGAGAGTAGAGGTATAATCTGCCAAACTTCAAGAGACTGAAAGCAAGGAACTACAGCCCAGTTAGCTGAACATCAATTGTAGGAAGTTGCTAGAATCCATTATTAAGGCAGTTAGAGCAGGAAATTTAGAAAATCATAATAAAACCAAGCAAAGTCAACATGGCTTTGTGAAAGGAAAATGGAATTCAGCTAATTTATTAGAGTTCTTTGAGGAAGGAACAAGCAAAGTGGATAAAGAGGAGCCTTTAGATGTGGTATACTTGGATTTTCAGAAGGCATTTGATAAAGTGCCACATCAAAGTGCCACATGGTGTAGTGAGTTACATCTGAGTAGGGATACAGAACTGGTTAGCTAACAAGAAGAGAGAAGGCTAAAATGGATCATTTTTGGATTAACTAGCTGTAACTAGTAGAGTGTTACAGGAATGTGCTTGGGCTTGAAATGTTTACAATCAATATCAATGACTTGGATGAAGGGACCAAATAAATTATAGCTAAATTTGCCATAACACAAAGCTAAGTGGGAAAGTAAGTTAACAAGGAGACATAGAGAGTCTGCAAAGGGACAGAGACAGGGAAGTGAGTGACTAAACAGTAAATGTGAAGGTGTCCGCTCTGGCTGGAAGAATAGAAAAGCAGTAAACTATTGAAATGGAGAGAGATTGTACAACTCGGTGCTGCAGAGGGATCTGGCTGTCCTGGGACATGAATCACAACAAGTTAGTCTGCAGCTCCAGCAAGTGATTAGGAAAACAAATGGAATGTTGGTGTTTATTACAAGGAGAATGGAATATAAAAATAGAGAAGTTTTACTGTAGCTGCACAGGGTCTCGGTGAAATCACATCTCCAGCCTCAGTGATCCACTTACCCTCATTAATAGGACCCCTGGCAGTGTCTGCTTCATTATCTGCATATAGATAAATCGAGCCTATATCCTTATTCAAACACCTTCCAGCACCCAGTTCAGGACTAAGACCCTGTCAGTAATGTGACCCATTATGTAACATCTAGTCCTTTGTCTCCCCTTTTTCATCTCTGTACTATAAGCTATGATGCAAACGTTGGATATTTATTGTAGCACAGGATTCTTAGTTAGTTGATTGTGCTGAATCATAATTGTAATTCCCTCCACCTGACTCTGTAGTTAAGTGACGTAGATAAAGTATCCACAACAGCGCTGTAACTTTTTATAAGTTAATTCTTGCAGATTGGGTGTCACTGTGAAGGTCTCAGTTATTTGGTTCAAAGGCAGAATGGTTTCCCCCTGTCCCTATGTTTAGATTTAAGGGGCTAAGTAGCCTCCTCCTGTTTCTATGTTTAGATTCATGGGACCGAATGGCTTCCTTCTGTTTTCAATGTTTAGATTTAGGGAGCTAAATGGCCTCCTCCTATTAGTATGCTTAAATTCAAGGGGCTGAATGGCCTCCTCCGGTTCCTGTGTTTAGAGTCAAGGGGCTGAATGGCTTCCTCCTGTTCCTATATTTAGATTCAAGGGGCAGAATGGCCTCTTCAAAGAACAGAGAAAAGTACAGCACAGAAGCAGGCCCTTTGGCCCTCCAAGCTGGACCAATCATGATGCCTGCCTGAACTAAAACGGAATCCGTATCCTTCCATTCCCATCCTATTCATGTATTTGTCCAGTTGCCGCTTAAATGCTGCTATCGTACCTGCTTCCACCACCTCTCCAAGCAGTGCATTTTCATAGAATGCTACAGTGCAGAAAGAGGCCCTTCGGCCCATCGCGTCTGCACCGAACACAATCCCACCCAGGCCCTACCCCCACATCCCTACATACTATACCACTAATCCCTCTAACCTACGCATCCCTGGACACTAAGGGGCAATTTCTTAGCATGGCCAATCAACCTAACCCGCACGTCTTTGGACTGGGGGAGGAAACCGGAGTACCCGGAGGAAACCCATGCAGACACGAGGAGAATGTGCAAACTCCACACAGATAGTGACCCAAGCCAGGAATCGAACCCAGGACCCTGGAACTGTGAAGCAGCAGTGCTAACCACCGTGCTACCGTGCCATGTTTTCCAGACATTCACCACCTCATCTCTGTGAAAAACCTGTCTCACTCATCTTCTCTAAACTTTTCCCCTCACACCTTAAACCTACGTCCCCTAATACTTGACTTTTCTACCCTAGGAAAGAGTGTCTGATTCTCCACTCTGTCCATGCCCCTCGTAATCTTATAGACCTCTATCAGGTCACCCCCTCAACCTCGGTCATTCCAGTGAGAACAAACCAAGTTTGCCCAAGCTCTCCTCATAGCTAATAGCCTCCAGACCAGGCAACATCCTAGTAAACCCTCTCCAAAGCATTCACATCCTTCTGGTAGTGTGGCGACCAGAGTTGTACACAATACTCTAAGTGAGGTCTAACTAAGGTTTTGTACAAATGCAGCATGACCTGCCGATTTTTACACTCAATGCCTTCGGTTCTATGTTTAGAGTCAAGGGGATGAATGGCCTCCTCCTGTTTCTGTGCCTAGATTCGAGGGGCTGTGACGTCTGATATAGCTGACACAAATCAGAAAGCCAGTTCAAAGGTCAGTGCAGAGTCAGCGGTGTTCCAAACCTCGCTCCTCTAGTCTGCTGGTTCAGAGTGCACTGAGCTGAGACAGCGAACTTCACCTTTATCAAGTGTAAATCAGCAGAACTGCAGCCTTTAATCAATTTACAGGCAGCTCCTTGAATATAATCATTGTTAGGTGAACCAATTCACTGATAATTTACAGTCTAATTATTACACCAGCTCATTCACTATTAGTTGCTAGCACAGCATCTTTCTCTTCTGCACCTTTTCTTCATACTCCGCGGAACACTATCAAGGAATGATGCAAAGTCTGAGACGGAGAACAAACAGTTACAGGCCTGTGCCTGGTCAATCCCAAGTGTCCAATTCCTTAACAAAAATTTCACCACGAAAACACACAGAAGAGCGCAATCATTAAGGTAGAGAAGGAAACCGGGAAGATTGTTTTGGAAGCAGTTCAGGACAGGTTCAATCGATTAATACTTGGAATGATAGGAATGTAGGGGAAGGGCTATCTTTGAGGAAAAGTTGAATAGGTTGGGCCTGTACCTATTGGAGTTACAAAGATTGAGAGGTGATCTTATTGAAAAATGTAAGATCCTGAGGGGACTGGATAGGGTGGATGCTGAAAGGGTGTTTCCCCTTTGTGGGAGAGACCAGAACTCAGGAACACAGTTTAAAAATATGGGGATTCCCATTAGAGATAGAAATGAGAATTTTTTTCTCATAGAATTGTAAATGAATATCCTTAAGGCAGAGGTAGGCGGACTCCTAACTAATAAGGGAAACAAAGGTTATTGGGGGTTAGCAGAATGTGCAGTTTAGGCCACAATCCAATCAGCTATGATCTAATCAAATGTCAGATCAGGCTTGAGGGGCTGAATGGCCTTCTCTACTCATATTTTATACGTTCTTATGCATGTATGCATTCAGCCCAACTTTGAAAGAATTACCCAATTAATTGCACTCTTCTTATTCCTAGATCCTTGTAAAATCTTTCCTTTCGATCCAACATGTTTTCTGAAAAGTAAGTTAACGTGCTGTTGACAATGTGATGAGCGGGTTGGAATTAACCGCGCACCCTGATTCCCTTCACTGTTTCCTAGAGGCAACTCGTTCAGCTCCCTCGTGTCTATTTAAAAAGCTCAGGATCCCTAAGCTCAATCTGAAACCGTTTTGCCCGATGATTCCCCACGGGCAAATTGCCCATCCTTGAGCAATGCCAGTCTGTACCCAGAACGGGGCTGGGAGTTATACTACCAGATTGCTACCTCCCTCTAACAGCCTGAGCTGATGACAAAGTGGCATGATGCTACCTCAGTCTAGTAGTTACCTTTATGATCCTATAAATAACATCAAAGTTGGAACAAATGAAGGATTAATAGGTTCTTAATGACTCCTTTTTATGAGTCCAATTAATTATTAATCTATTGTTATGCAATATGCTTTTAAGGAACAGTTGACTAAGTAAATGAGGGAGAAAAGAATGGAAGGGTTTGCTTAACAGGGTTGGATGAAGTGGGATGGGAAGAGGGTGGTGTGGTGAATAAGACAAGAGAGAGAGAGAGAGCATTAGGCTGTCAGACCGAATGGCCTGTGTCTATGCTGTAAGTTCCATTTAACTCTTTATAATCCTGCCCCCTCTGGGTCAGTGTCTACTTGCATAGACTAAAAACATAGCAGTTAAATTGCACACAGTAAAATTCATTGAACAGCAATATGAAGGTAACCAGATTACTGTCTCAGTAATATTGATTATGGGATGAATATTGATCAGGATACTGGGGAGAACTCCTCTGCTCTTCTTCTAATAGGGCGTCATTTTTTTAATGTATTAATGTATGATACGTGGGTATCACTGGCTGGGCCAGCATTTATTGCCCGTTCCAAGTTGCCTTTGAATTGAATGCTTTGCTAGACCATTGCTCATCATTAGACTTTTACTGAAGTTAAATTTCACCATCTCCCATGGTGGGATTCAAACTTGGTTCTCCAGGCCTTGCCCCGGGTCTCTGCATTATTAGTCCAGTGAGAATACTACTATGCCAACGCCTCCCTGTAACATCACACCTGAGTATTGGTGCCTCTGACAGCGCAGCATTCCTGCACCAAGAATGTCAGCGAAACCCATCGGCTTCAATCCTATCTGTGAAGCAATGGGTTTATGTATCTTCCAGCTACGTCAATGGTCTTCATATTTTGTTAAGTTACACAGGCTTGGATGGTTGTCACATTATGTGGTGTTAGTGTTTGAATGTTAGCATATGGATATGAAGATGACGGATCACTGTTTGTGTGGAGTTTGCACGTTCTCATCATGTCTGCGTGGGTTTCCTCCGGGTACTCCGGTTTCCTCCCACAGTCCGAAGATGTGCGGATTAGGTTGATTGGCCATGCTAAGAAATTGCCCCTTAGTGTCTAGGGATGCGTAGGTTAGAGGGATTAGTGGGTATAATATGTAGGGATATGGGGGAAGGGCCTGGGTGGGATTGTGTTCGGTGCAGACTCAATGGGCCGAAGGGCCTCTTTCTGCACTGTAGGGTTCTACGATCTATAATCTTGTCCACTCAGTAACATAGGTGTTAATCCATTGGTTTGAAATAACAGCTCCTTCGAAATAAATAATAATGAATTTCCTCCCAAGAAGTTTGGGGCTTGTTTAATATGCACAGTTTAATCCTGAGGCTGCCACGATGTCTAGGAACTAACAAAATGTCCAGGAAATATCATTTCATGGTGTACATTGATTAGCTAAATTATTCTGAGTAAATTTCAAAATCTTGGCTACAGAAACTGATCAATACACACGTCATTGCAACGTCATTGCCTCCTTGATGGGCCACTGTTTAATCTCTCAAATTCAACATTCATCCGTCTGCTTTGTATGTCAAGTCTGTGTGTCCACAAAGCGATCATTGCTTCACATTGTTGGCATTGACACATTCCAAGGTTGGAAAAATACTGCGATCTGAAGTCTGGAGCCTTCCCCTGTTTGTGGGAAAGTGCTTCCAAGTCAGAGGCCAGGCAGCATTCAGAGTTTTACTACCCCAGTCCTAATCAATCAACAGCACCTCCAGCTTTAAGAAGGAAAGAAAAAATTAACCCCTGAACACAGAGGTCTGGTGGTATAGTGGTTAGCACTGCTGCCTCACAGTGTCAGGGATCCGGGTTCAATTCCAGCGTGACAGTCTGTGTGGCGTTTGCAAGTTCTTCCCATGTCTGTGTGGGTTTCCTCCCACAGTTGAAACATGTGAAGGTTAGATGGATTGATCATGTTCAATTGCCCCTTAGTGTCCAAAGATGTGCAGGTTAGGTGGGATTGGCCATGGTAAATGCGGAGGGTAGGGCCTAGGTAAGATGCTCTTTGGGAGAATCAGTGCAGACCTAATGGGCCAAAGGGCCTCCTTCTGCATTGTAGGGATTCTATGGATTATACAGTCATTGAGTTTACAGCATGGAAACAGGCCCTTTGGCCCAACTTGTCCATGCCACCCTTTTTTTTAAACCCTTAAGCTAATCCCAATTGTCTGCATTTGGCCCATATCCCTCTATACCCATCTCTCCCAGGTAACTGTCTGAATGCTTGTTAAAAGACAAAATTGTACCCACCTCTACTACTACCTCTGGCAGCTTGTTCCAGACATTCACCATCCTCTCTGTGAAAAAATTGCCCCTCTGGACACTTTTATATCTCTCCCCTCTCACTTTAAATCTATGCCTTCTAGTTTTAGACTTGCCTAACTTTGGGAAAAGATATTGACTCTCTAGCTGATCTGTGCCCCTATTATTTTATAGACCTCTATAAGATCGCCCTCAGCCTTCTATGCTCCAGAGAAAAAGTCCCAGTCTATCCAGCCTCTCATAATTCAAACCATCAAGTCCCTACAGCATCCTAGTAAATTTTTTCTGCACTCTTTCTAGTTTAATAATATCCTTTCTATAATACATGACCAGAACTGTACACAGTATTCCAAGTGTGGCTTTACCAACATCTTGTACAATTTCAACAAGACATCCCAACTCCTCTATTCAATGCTCTGACCAATGAAACCAAACATGCTGAATGCTTTCTTCACCACTCTGTCCACCTGTAATTCCACTTTCAAGGATCTGTACCCCTAGATCTCCTTATTCTGTAATTCTCCACAATGACCTATCAAGACTTGCCCTGGTTCAATCTACCAAAATGCATCACTTCACAATTATCTAAATTAAACTCCATCTGCCATTTGTTAGTCCACTGGCCCAATTGATCAAGGTCCCGTTGCAATCCGAGATAATCTTCTTCACTGTCCACTATGCATCTGCAAACTTACTAATCATGCCCTTTCTATTCTCGTCCAAATCATCAATATAAATGACAAATAACAGTGGAAACAGCACTGATCCCTGAGGCACACCACTGGTCACAGACCCCCAGTTTGAAAAACACCTCTCTACAATACTCTCTGGCTTCTGTCATCATGCCAATTTTGTATCCATTTAGCTACCTCACCCTGTATCCCATGAGATTTAACCTTATGCAACAACCTACCATGTGGTACCTTGTCAAAGGCCTTGCTAAAGTTCATGTAGACAAATCAATTGCACTACCCTCATCTACCTTCTTGGTTACCCCTTCAGCTACCTTTCAGCTGCCTTCTCCTTTTCTAGATGTCGCAAAGTACTTTACAACTAGTAGTCACTGCTGTAATGCAGGCAATCAATTTGCACACAGCAAGATCCCACAAACAGCAATGTGGCAATCTGCATTTGGGATGTTGTCAGAGGGATATGTATGACTCAGAACACCTGGAGGTCTCAGATCTGCTGCATCCAGTTGGGGAGGCAGGCTGGGCCTCAGATTCATATTGCTCTAAAGGCTAGTGTGTACTTTATCAGGACCACCTGCCTGCATTGGTGTACTCAGGTCATTGGAAGAGGCTGGAGTCCATAATCTCATAGCTCCAGCAGCTTGAGCACTACCCACAGGGTCACTGTAGAGAAAATGATCATCTCAACCCATACCCACCATTTCCAACCTGACACTCATCTAATTCTCTGTCAAAGACACGCCATGAATTGCTTCACTAGGACTGTCTTCTATTTACTAAGTAATGGTGGAACATCCCTTGTTTCTGCTGGTTAAAACCAGAACAAAATACAAGTTTCATAGACATAAGGTCGGACATTATTAACCTGGAGTTCTCATGATGAGAGAGGCCTTTGGCAGAAGAGGGCAGGACAGTAACGAGATCGTGCACTCCAGATCTCACCACCCTGTACCGTTCCAAAGATCTGTGAGATGAGGATCAACCTGATCAGTCACATGAAGACTCAGGGCAAACGGCCATCACCCTGTGTGGACATCATCCTCAAATCAAAAGGCAGCCAACAATGATGACACGTTTATGAAGAAGAAGCATTCTGCAATTTGTTTAATGTATTGGCCACAGTTTGAGTGCTACACCCAGCGCGGTAGTGAGGGAGTGCTGCAGTGTTGGAGGGGCTGCTTTTTGGATGAGGCATTAAACCAAGATGCTCATCTATCTCTTCCAGGCAACATAAAGGTTAACCCCTCCCCTCCTGTAGAGGAGCAGGGGGAGTTCTATCCCAGTGAGTGGCCAATACTTAACTCCCAAACCCATATTGCTGAAAGTGATTCACTGGTTATTTATCTTACTGGCACCCATGGGATCTTACTGTGCACAAATTGGCTTGCACATTACAATGGTGACAGACAGCGGCACTTCAACAAAGTGCCTGCAAAGCTCTCGGAGGCCCTTTGAGGATATGAAAGGCAATGTCAAATTGTAAGTGTTTTTGCCAGTCACACCCTGGTGCTCTCTCTCTCTCTTCTCGTGCCATGTCCTACTTTACTTCACAATGTTTTCACACCGGCAGGTCTCTTGCCAATTCCTGCCTGTCCAACATCCCACCCCTTCCAGTGGTTCAATCTCCGTCCTTGCGTTTGTGCCTACCCCACCTTCCAGCCTTCCATCTCTCTCTGTAAAGTGGAGGTCATATCATTTGCACAGAAGGTCCACTCTGGGGAGTCTGACACAACTGTCAGGCTGACACTAACTCACAGTGAAAGGCTGTGTCTTTGCACAAAGTATCTGTTTTGGTAGAGTTTGTCCTGTGATCTATTTGTCCAGTGATATGCTCAATGAACTATTAAACAAACTCATGTACAACGACTTGAAAATTGACTCATTTTATCAGAAGTCCATACAAGTTGAATTTTAGTGAACCTGCAAACTTGTTTACAGGAATCTAACAGTACCAGGGAGCACTGTGTTGAATTATTGACCCTGTTCAGGAGTTCTTACACCCAAAGTGATATGTTCTCCAGTATCATTGCTTATCTTTAGCCTGTGATTAGACTAGGTGAAAATTTCCATCTATATTAGGGCTGCTTTGTGGCACAGTGGTTAGCACTGCTACCACACAGCTCCTCATCTCACTCTCCTTCAATCACCCTAACCCTCCTTAACCCAATTGCCCCTGAATTCCCCCACTCCTCTGCGATCCCCTATTCTCCCTCGATCCCTGACTCTCATTAGCTTTGGTAAGCGATGCCTCAATGCATTGTTGTGTTACACTGCAGCAGCAGCAGCAATGCAGCAGCACCATCACAGCCAGGACCCATAGTCTCTTCCTCCTCCCTCATTCTCTCATCGTTTTTCCCCCCCACTCACTCCCACATTCCTCCTGACCTCTCCCTATCTCTCTGAAGCTGTTGTTTAAATTCAGACTCCGTGTTCCTCTGACTGATAGGATTGGAAATTGGACTGATTCATGAAGAGGGCAGATTTTGGATTGAATTCTAAGCCTGTTTCCTGAAAGCACAGAAGCTCCTGGTCTATTCTGGGAACCAGCTGCTTTTCTCCATCTCGTCCAACATCTGGCAGGTGCTGAGTAACCAAAATTACTTCAGCGTTAAATCCGTTCTCTGACGTGCGGACGCTAATACCCCAGTAATACGCACGGCTCAATGATTAAAAGTCTCAAATCCCAAAACATGAGGTTGGTGTACGTGCCACCGACAGGATTAGCATGTCTCGGTCCCAGGGCCACACGGTATAAACAAAATGACTTGCATTTATATAGCACCTTTCACCATCCATGGGTGTCCCAGTGCACATTACAGCCAATGTAACTCTTTTAGAGGAAGCACAACAGCTAATTTGTGCACAGCAAGATCCCAAGATAGCAATGTGCTACTCATAGAGGTAATGTGCGTTTTGTTTTTGGGTGATGCTGGTTCGGCTGAGGAGGATTCCCCTTCCAGCAGTGTTGTTGAATCTGTTACGTCCACCTCAGGGGGCCTGACCTCAGACAGCTCCGCACTCTCTCCGTACTGCACTGGGAGGATCAGCCCGTGTTTGACCAAACTCCCTGTAGTGAGTCTTGAACACACACACACAGCCTCTGACTCAGTAAATACTTAGCACCAAAGCCAGGGCTGGTACTAAAAGTAGTGGGAACAAATATCGACTTATTTGGCTTTACATCACCCCTTGGCTGAGGAGAGTAAACACTGAATCAAACTGAATTCTGGCCCCTCACCGACCCTCACATGCACCCGGCAATGGCTGTAGGCCCATTGAGCCTGTCCTTGAACCTGCCCTGTGTCAGCCAGGGCTGTGACAGTGAGTCACACTCCTTCCTCCCGTGCTTTCAAACCCCTAGCCTGGAGGGCTGAGCACAAAATCCAGGTGCCACACCAGCTGCTTCAGACTTCTGGTCTACGTTCACCGGCACCACAACAGATCATCTGCTCGTTTATCACTCGCCATGCGTGGGATGTAGCCGCGTGCGGGATCTTGCTGTGCGTGGGATCTTGCCGTGCGTGGGATGTAGCCGTGTGCGGGATCTTGCTGTATGTTGGATCTTGCTGTGCGTGAGATCTTGCCATGGGCGGGATCTTGCTGTGCGTGGGATCTTGCTGTGCGTGAGATCTTGCCGTGGGCGGGATCTTGCTGGCTTGCTATTTGGCTGCTGTGTTCTTCACGTCGCACTTCACAAGTACTTCAGTGACTGCCTGTCACTTTGGAGCCTTGCAGACAAGCTGGATGAGGCTGTGAACGGTGTTACAGGAAGACAAGTCTTTCTTTGGTGCCCCTGTGCTTTCTCAGAGAGTCTCTCCGCTGTTCAGCAGCATATCATAGACACTATTCCCGACACCCTGGGACTGACTGAACGCCTCACCTCCCATTGACATTACCATA
This sequence comes from Carcharhinus amblyrhynchos, assembly GCF_965287045.1. NCBI lineage: Eukaryota > Metazoa > Chordata > Chondrichthyes > Carcharhiniformes > Carcharhinidae > Carcharhinus > Carcharhinus amblyrhynchos. The sequence goes on along the minus strand of NC_137332.1, from coordinate 86,363,374 downwards.
GCTAGCTCAAGTTTAACATAGGGAACATGTTTCTACTTCTGGCAGAGTCCAAAACAAGACGATAAATAAATAACTGCAGTAAGGGAGGACACGAGAAATGGATATACCGACGGGGTTAACTTGACAAAGGGGGCTGGGGTGGAACATAAACATTTAGTGCAGAGCTGGTGGACAGAACAGCCTGTGCTCGCACTCTCTGTTCTGTCTAATTCCTCGTAATGATCCGCCATTCTATTGTAGGCTATGGTGTAGTAGCCAATTCAGGTTCCTTGGAAAACCTTGTGGGGGCTGCAGGTCACTGAGTTTGATTTCCAGGAATACAGGATTCCCAGAATGAGTCAGCCCTGTTGGGTGAGGCCAGAGCTCCTCCTGGTGATGATCTGGCTCTCTGCAGGAGCAGCCCCCAGAGCTGACACAAGACCAGCACACTCCACATGTTCATCCCCAACACAGTAAGAAGCCTCACAACACCAGGTTCATCCCCAACACCCAGTCCACCCTCCCGGATTGCAAACTCACCCCCTTTGTGATCGCACCGGGGCTGGAGGGCATTACATAGGGCAGCCGACAAAACGTACGCAAACGCAGCGCAGCCCAATGAAATACGCCTTTGGAAGCCACAATTGTAACCTGGAAAAGTGGCAGCCAACCAGCGCACAGCAAGATCCCACAAACAGCACTGAGGTAACTTATCAGCTGAACTGGATTACTGATGACAGCTGAGGGATGAATGTTGCCCAGGGTACTGGGGAGAACACTTCTTCCAAATAATTCCCACCGGATCTTTACATTCACCCAAGAGCGCAAGTGGGGTTTCGACCTCACTGGTAGAGAAGACAGCACCTCTGTAGCAGTGCAAGACACAGCCTCAAGGTAAAGGGGGGGGCAGTTCAGATTGGAGTTGAGGAGGAACTTCTTCACTCAAAGGGTGGTGAATCTCTGGAATTCTCTGCCCATTGAAGTGGTGGAGGCTGCCTCGCTAAATATATTTAAGTCACGGGTAGATAGGTTTTTGACAGACAAGGGAATTAAGGGTTATGGGGAGAAAGCGGGAGAGTGGAACTGATCCACTTCAGATCAGCCATGATCTTATTGAATGGCGGGGCAGGCTCGAAGGGCTAGATGGCCTACACCTGCTCCTATTTCTTATGTTCTTATGCAACACTCCTTCAGTACTTGTGCCCAAGTCTCCAGGGTGGGAATTGAACGCACAAGAGTGCGACCCACTAACCCACCGAGTGGATGATAAGCATCTCCTGGCTGATCACAATGCAGATTCTGTCCATCAGGAAGCACAATGGATTTGATCTTCACAGCAGCTCCAGTTGTATGTATGTAGGGTGTACCCCTTTAAGAGGACGGGTCAGGTGAACCTGGATGAGTTGGGGGTGGGGGAGATGTTGAGGGGGTGACCTTCGTGAGAATCTGCCCCTACAGGCAGTTGAGGGCTGGAGTGCGAGTAGTTCATTCAATAAACCCTTGTTTGTTCCTGTGACTTATATCCCTGTGAGTTCTCTTAGAAATCATAGAAACCTTACATTGCAGAAAGAGGCCATTTGGCCCATCAAGTCTGCACTGACCACAACTTTGGAATTAAACCCTTTGTAGTGTTCGATTTAAGATCAAGAGAAAAGCAGAGAGCAGCAGCAACGCTTATTCACTATTCGCAATCTATTCCTTTGACCTCATAAAGGCATTCGACTCTATCACCCCAGGAGGGGTCATGGAGCACCCTCCTCACAAAGCGACCATCAGAAATTCATTACCATCCCTCCACATGCTGCACAATGATGTGCAAACCATGATCCTCACCAATAGCCCTGTCACAGACCCAATGAGCGCAAACTGGGGCCCAGCAAGCCTGCGGCATCAATCCCAGTCTCTTTTCCACCTTCATCACTCTGCTCCATCTCCGTACAGCTCCCCACTAGAGTGCAGCTATTCTACAGGACAACTACTCAACCTAGTCCAGAACCAAGATCACCTCAACTTCTGTCATTAAGCTGCTGTGGGCTGGTGACATTTGACTATAGCATAGGAAAATAATTTAAGCTAGCTTTTGAAAAATCTGCCTCACAGCGACAGGGATCCAGGTTCGATTCCCAGCTTGCATGACTGTGAGGAGTTTGCACATTCTTCCCGTGTCTGCATGGGTTTCCTCTGGGTGCTCCGGTTTCCTCCCACACTCCAAAAATGGACAGGTTAGGTGGATTGGCCAAGGTAAATTGCCTCTAAGTGTCTCAAGATGTGAAGGTTAGGGGGATTATCAGGGTAAATACATGGAATTACGGGGATAGGGTCTGGGTAAGATGCTCTATCAGAGAATCAGTGTAGACTCAGTGGGCCAAATGGCCTTCTCTACAGTAAAAAGTCTGACAACACCAGCTTTAGTTTACCCCAGTCCAACGCTGGCAAATCCACATCACTTCTTCTCTACGACAGTGATTCTATGAAAAAGCTAGAACTCTTACTTTTCCTTAATGTGGCATTAAATTGGAGAAAAACAACTTACCAGCTGCTTACTAGTCAGCTCTCTGCCTGGTACCCTCTATTCCTGCAGCCGGTCAAGACCACTCTCTGAAGATGAAAGAGTTAGAAAGCAAAAAGCACCCCTTATCTCTTTGCACCGAACTCCCACTTTGTTCCAAATTCCCACACTCGCTCTGGCTGTTCTCACTCGGGACGTGCTCCCTTCCAATTCTTGTGTGCAAATCTTAAGCACACACTCAGGGACGAGCTGCAATCTATCGTCAATGCATTAATGGAAACCTATAAAAGAATGGGTCTAAGCTGTTAGCCCCCCCACCACTCCTCCACTGTGATTATCAAGATCCACAATGAACCATTAAACAACGTGGATTATTTCTAGTGCCTTGGGAGCCTCGCCTCAGCAAGGACTGATATCAACAATGAAGATCTGAAACACAGCGACCAAACTCATGGCCACCATGTTATTGGCCCTCCTGTATGTGTCAGTGACTTGGACAACATACAGCACTCCTGGTGAGGAGAGTCCAGAACAACGGGCAGAACCTTATATACCAGGCCAGGCCACTCAAGTTGATGTCAGGAAGCATGTCCTCACACAGAGAAGAGAGAAAAGCTGGAACTTTCTCTCCACAATAGGCGCTGGATGCCAGGATGGGTTTAGAAATGAGATTGATGGATTTGGTTGGATGAAGTTTGTGAGTGTTCTTGAACCAAAGTAAAAGTATGACTAAGACACAGATCAGGACAAGTCTGAGGAGCTGAATGGCCTCCTCCTGTTCCTAATGTCCCTGTGGTCCTAACTCTGGAATTCTGGGACTGCTGGGAATGTGGCTATTCCCTGTGGGAAGGGTTGGAAGTTGACGGTGTCTAAAGGAGAGGCTGTGACCAGAGAGTGAAGGAGACACACGGGCTGAGGCAGAGGCTGTGATATGGGGCATGTAAAGTGGGTTGGTGGAAAATGAAAAAATGCAAGGAGCGCACACTCACACACACACTCACACACACACCCACACACAGGCCCACACACACACTCACCCTCACACATATGCACCTACCCACACACACACACACACACACACATGCTCACACACACACGCTCACACTAACACATGCTCACCCACCCACACATGCCCACACACACGCCCACAACATACGAACCCACACACACACACACACACCGACACACGCACCCTCGCATATGCCCATACATCCCTTTCAGGGCCATAAACAGCTGTCCTGGGATAGACACACCTACCTCACTCTCTCTCCTACACCAGCTGAAGGTATAGTCATGGTTAAGAACCTAGGATGTTTGGCTGGGAGGGGTGGGGGGGGACACAGTTCCCTGACCTCTGTCTCTGCCTTACATGGCTAAAAGGAAGAGGGAACTTGTATTTCTATGGCCTGTATTGCCACTGCCGACGAAGCGCTTTTAAAGATGGACGAATAGAAGAGGCAGACAAGGTGTGCATAGCAAGATCCCACAAACAGTAATGAGACACCAATCAGCTCGTCCTTCTCAGCGCACTACCAGTAAGTCACAGCTGACACCGCTGGTATTAAAGAGGCTCCCATTGGCTGGTGTCTCTTAAAAACCCACCTCGTAACATTCTCAACTATTCATTCAAAAAGCAAACAAAAGTGTTGGAGTTTGTCCTGAGTGGAGTAGAACTGAAAAGCAGCAAACTGATCTCAGACCTGTGTAGAACCCTTGTTCAGACCTGCCTCCTATCAGCAAGATATAGAGACACACGATAATAGCAGAACTGAGAGGTGAGAACGGTCAGTGAAATCGGAACATGCTGGGACACCCTGTTATTGAAAAGAGAAGACTGAAGCTGGTGTGTATTGATAACGAGTGAATAACTTTGGCCATATTTACAAGACACAAGGGGATTGGGTAAACAAGCTGTTGCTTCATTGATTAACACTAGCAACACGAGAGCAGTCATATATTGGTACAACGTTTCGAGATATCAGAGCTGTCTGCTTCTTTTCATTAACTAGACTGCATCAACAAGTTGTGGGATTCATTGAAACGCAGCCCCTTAAAGGGAAACTGCATCAAAGTAAATGGAACCCCAAACGCAACTTTAAACATCAATATCTGGAACTTTACCGCTTTACCCACCCAAGGCTTGTAAGATCCCGCCTGAGACTAATAGAAAATGCCATTCTGCAAGCCTCGCCCATTCCAATTCTGGGGCAGGTGTGCCAGTAAAATTCCGGGCAATGGCTAGTATTTTACTGGCCCACCTGCCATGGGAATCGGAGCGGGTGGAGGCAGAGCATGGGAAGGTCCATCACCTACAGACGGGAACTTACAGTTTCGGGATGAGTGAGGCTGTAAAATCGCACCCCAATGTGATTGAAGGGATTGGTGCAGCACCCCAATCCATCTGGTTCCTGCTGAGTATGGAAGGCATTGGTTACGTTGGTGGACACCATGTGCTCCTTCACCTGGGCACCCGGCTACAAATATAGCCACGGAAGAGGGGTAGACAGTCAGGACAGCAGACCCTCTCGATCTCCTGGACAGCCAGCTTAGGTAGACTTAATGACAGGTCCATGAGGGGATCCTTCTCCCTCTGCACCCCTCTCTGCACCAGGTGTCCCTGTGACAGGACTGGAGGGAAAACCACAAAGAAAATAACAAATTTTTCAGAAAACTAATAAGGGGATGCAGCCCAGGATAATGTGCATATGTGTGACCCACAGACTCTGTAAGGCCACAAAAGTGCTCCTTCCACACACATTGTCAGCCACTTTAGGACTTGAACAGCAGGTTAGGTGTAAGGATTCGCATTCTAATCAGTAATCTGTAAACTGCCTGTGCTTTATATGCTCTGTCCGAGGCCAGAACTCTCCATTCACCTGACGAAGAGGGAGTCCCCTCGAAAGCTTGTGCGTTTACTATCAAATAAATCGGTCGGACTAAAACCTGGTGTTGTCAGACTTTTTACTGAGGCCACAAAAGGCACAGGCATCTTGGGAGCCGGTGAACTGGGAAATATGTGGTTCTGCGGGACTGCTGCACGCAACACCCTCCACCCCACGACCCCAGTGTTAATCACTTGGGACCTCTGCCGCTGGACAGCAATAAGGCACATCCAGGCGACAGGCCAGGGTGAGAGAGGGAAAGGTATGCACCGTGCGAAAGGGCACAGAGGGCATTTACATGAGGTGGCTCAGACTGTGGGCTCGTGGGGGGAAGGGTTGTTGGATCTGGGCTTGAACCTGATGTGAAATTCGGTCCGAGCATGGATACACTCAGACTGGACTGCACCACACAACTGTGCCTCCTCGAGACACTATGTGTGATCGGGGCTGAGCATGACTGATTTCAGGCATTGGACAGTGTTGGCTGCTCAGTGATACCCGACATGCCGTTTTGAAAAGGTGTCATCAGGCCCACTCCTCTGCAACCCGTCACCCCCCTGACCCTGGTCACCCCGGCAGCCACAGCCCATCTCTCCACCAGCCACCAGAGATGGAGTTGGTGGAGGAGCAGATTCCTGAGCAGTGGCTCCCAAACGACAGACGCTCCTAGAGGGAAAGAGCTGCTCACAAGTCAACTGTGTCCCTGACTTTGAGGAGGTCCTGGTAGAAGGTAGGCAAGATCGGTAGCACAGTGGTTAACACTGTTGCTTCACAGCTCCAGGGTCCTGGGTTCGGTTCCCAGCTCGGGTCACTGTCGGTGTGGAGTTTGCACATTCTCCCCGTGTCTGCGTGAGTTTCCTCCGGGTGCTCCGGTTTCCTCCCACAGTCCAAAAATGTGTGGGTTAGTTTGATTGGCCATGCTAAAAAATTGCCCCTCAGTGTCCAGGGATGCATAGGTTAGAGGGATTAGTGGGTATAATATATGGGGGTAGGGCCTGGGTGGGATTGTGTTCGGTGCAGACTCGATGGGCCGAGGGGCCTCTTTCTGCCCTGTAGGGCTCTACGATTCTATGTGGAGATGCCAGCATTGGAGTGGAATAAACACTGTAAGCAGTCTCACAACACCAGGTTAAAGTCCAACAGGTTTATTTGGTAGCACAAGCCACTCGCTTTCGGAGCGCTGGCTGCCCCTTCACCTGACGAAGAGACAGGCAGCGCTCTGAAAGATAATGGCTTGTGCTACCAAATAAACCTGTTGGACTTTAACCTGGTGTTGTGAGACTTCTTACAGAAGATAGGCAATGCAGGGAGTTCCAATGACCTCCCCCCCCCAGGTTACGAACAGGAGCTGCATGTCATAACCGTCAGGTCATGGACCTGATGGAAGAAATATGTCAATAGAGCACCCCATTGAGGAGAAGGATCAATGTAAAAGTATCACCGCAGGGTCTGAAAGTGGAAGGTTGTGAAGTTATACCAGCGCCTGTCCGTCATCATTAAGCAGGAAATTCAGAAACTCAGCCGTGACTCAGTGCAGTCTACTGTTCCAGAAGATCTGTACGAGAGTTTGCTGGGTGTTTGTGACAAAGTAAAAAGTCTGACAACACCAGGTTTTAGTCCAACCTATTTATTTGATAATATTCTCACAAGCGTTCGAGGGGTTACCCTCTTCGTCAGGTGAATGGAGAGTTCTGGCCTCAGACAGAGCATATAAAGCACAGAAAATACTCTTGCAACTCGGCCAACATTGTCTACCTGATACGTTGCAAGAAAGGATGTCCCGAAGCATGGTACGTTGGGGAGACCATGCAGACGCTACGACAACGGATGAATGAACATCGCTCGACAGTCACCAGGCAAGACTGTTCCCTTCCTGTTGGCGAACACTTCAGTGGTCACGGGCATTCAGCCTCTGACCTTCGGGTAAGCATTCTCCAAGGCGGCCTTCACGACACACGACAGCGCAGAGTCGCTGAACAGAGACTGATAGCCAAGTTCCGCACACATGAGGACGGTCTCAACAGGGATCTTGGGTTCATGTCGCACTATCTGTAACCCCCGTGACTTGCCTGGGTTTGCAAAACCTCACTTACTGTACTGTCTGGAGACAATACACATCTCTTTAAACTGTGATCAGTGCTCCTTCCACTCACATTATCAGCCACTTCAGGTCTTGAACAGCAGGTTAGGTGTAAGGATTCACATTTTAATCAGTAATCTCTAAACTGTCTGTGCTTTATATGCTCTGTCTGAGGCCAGAACTCTCCATTCACCTGACGAAGAGGGAGTCCCCTCGAAAGCTTGTGAGAATATTATCAAATAAATAGGTTGGACTAAAACCTGGTGTTGTCAGACTTTTTACTGTGTTTACGCCAGTCCAACGCCGGCACATCCACATCATGTTTGTGACAAAGTCAGGGGGAGGGGGCGAAGTGACCAGCCTGTGTCACCGCATGGAGGCAATCGGCCACTTTATGATGAGAACTCGAGCCCTGTAAGACCGTACTCAGAACAATCCGTCCAGTGATTCAGGCGAGCGGCGACCTTGGCCTCCAATTCATCCCATCGGCCAGGATTCCTCAAAGGTGGGCTCCCGAGTAGGGGAGACCACTCCAGTTCCAGGTGAAAGGACTGAGCTGCTGTGGAAGGAAGTTCACCCGCCATGATCCAACCAGGAGCCCCGGAGCACTTGGCCCAGTTGATCCTGGCAAAGGACGCAGCACAGTACATGGCCTGGCACTCTTGCATCCTCTGCAGATCGGCCGGGGGCCGTGAACATGAGGAGCACGTCCTCGACACAAGCTGACAGGGCCACCCCAACGCCCGGCCCGCACAGAGTCAAACCCGACAACCTCCTCCACAAGAGGCGCAGGAATGGCTCCACTCGGATGGAACACCATTGGCCAGACAAGGGGCAGCCCTGCCGCACTCCTCTTCCAACAGGAAGGGGGCGCCGTCAGGGGCTCTTTAACTCGAACGAGACACTCTGCGGCAGCCTACAGTAACTGGATCCAGGCGACAAAGTGCTTCTTGAACCCGAAGTAGATACTCGTGTTGAACGTCTTCTCCTGGTCAAGAGACAGGAAAGCCCTCGACAGGCCAGCCCCCTGGGAATGGTGGATTAGGTCTCGTACCAGATAGAGATTATCATGGATGGAACATCCCGGGACTGAGTAGGACTGATCGGGATGGATGATGTGGTCCAGCACAGTGCCAAGGTGCGAAGATATGTCCCTGGAGAAAATGTTATTATCCGTGCTGAGGAGGGAGACCGGACGCCAGATTTTAAGGTCCCAGAATGCCCTGAAGAGCTCCACGGTCAGCCCGCCCAGCCTCGGGGCTTTCCCCTAAAGAGGCTGTCGAGGGCACCAGTCAGCCAGCCCGGGTGATAGAGGCATCAAGCTCTCCAGCACCTCCCAGGCTGACCTGCAGTAGGTCCTTCCACACAACTCTGCAGGCATTCTCACTGGGTGGATCTGGAAAGAAAGGGGCAGTGTAATAGTTTCAGGCGATGACCCTGATGCCCTCTGGATCCAAAACAAGGGATCAGTCGTCAAAGATCCCATGTCTCTTTTCCAGCAGGTAGAAGAAGGGGGATCCATTTTCCAGCCCTATGGATCCGGATCCACAACCTCACGTATGCGCCATGGGACCTGACAAGTTGCAGTGAGCCCCGTACGCCAGCCACAGGAATGGGTCCTCAACGGGTTGACCGAGACATGACTCCAGGTCAAACACCTCCTTCTCCAACTCCTTTGTCCTAGATTAAAGAAGCTGGTTTGCTGCGTGCCAGCCCAGGGAGTGTCCAGACTCACAAAGTGAAGTGTAGTTCTCCCTAAGGGGTCAGTGAGCTGCAGTAATCAGCCCAGCTCAGGATCTCTGACCCCCCCCAGAATTTCTGGCTGAAAATGTGGAGCCAACAAGATAGAATTGGAGGCCAGCTGACTCATGTAGGCTGTCCTTGTCACTTCAGGAGCCACGTGGCTTTGTCTCCAGGATCCTGGCTTTCCTGCAGGAAGCATGCCTATCTCTGAGGATTCAGAATTTCTGGAAGCTGTGAGTTGATTGTTGACGTTCGTATTCAGACTGGCTATGGTCATCCTCACCGTCAAAGGTAAGTACAAAGGGGCGGCACGGTAGCGCAGTGGTTAGCATTGCTGCTTCACAGCCCCAGGGTCCTGAGTTCGATTCCCAGTTTGGGTCACTGTCTGTGGAATTTGCACATTCTCCTCATGTCTGTGTGGGTTTCCTCCGAGTACTCCGGTTTCCTCCCACAGTCCAAAGATGTGCGGGTTAAGTTGATTGGCCATGCTAAGAAATTGTCCCTTAGTGTCCAGGGATGTGTAGGTTAGAGGGATTAGTGGGTATAATATGTAGAGATATGGGGGTGGGGCCTGAGTGGGATTGTGTTTGGTGCAGACTCGATGGGCTGAAGGGCCTCTTTCTGCACTGTAGGGTTCTATGATTCTACAATTCATCACCAGCACCCAATGTGGGGGGAGAGGATTTCTAATGTTCCCTCTCTCTCAGGAGCCCAGCGAGAAACATCTGGAGCTTCCACTGAGCATTCCGGTCCAGCCCAGAGTTGTTCCTAGTCACGCGGGCAGACCAGAACCTCAGTGGAAATGAATGTCCCCAACTCGGCGCTGATTAGGCTGTGTCTCAGGGACTGAGATTACTCAACAAGAAGTCCAGCACCTCACCAGACAATGACTCTCAGTTATCCCCAGTCCTCACCATCCAAACCCCATCATCCTCCTCCAGGAGGTTTCTCCCCCCTCACAGTTTTGAGGTGTGTTTCTCCCAGATTGTGGGGGGGGTGGGAAAGCAGGGACTCTGCGTCACCAGTCATCTCAACCTCTGTCATTGTCCTATCCCTAGGATCAATGGCAGAGCTGCATGCATGTGTTGTGCTCAAGGCAAAAGTGAAACCAAGACCGAAACACTTCCCTTTGAGTCTTAAAGATACATCACAACAGTGTGGTATCCTGAAGGAGGCCTTTGAGATCATGACAGAATTCAATTGAGTAAATGTAAAATTGTATGGGCTAAAAACATAATTAATTAATTCCATAGGAAATTTAGTAAGAGGGTGGGAGAGTATGGAACTCACTTCCACATGGGATGGCCTAGGTGAATGTTATAGATACATTTAAGAAGAATCTGGATAAAGAGAGTGGGGAAGAAGGAAAAGAAGGATACGTTGAAAGGGGACAAGAGGAAATAGAAAGCGAGGAGACCCTTGTGAAACATAAATACCAGTATAGTCCTGATGGACTGGATGGCCTAGATTCTATGCTCTACATTCTCTGTAACATTCTTTTAATCTCCTTTCATTTTACAATCTTTTGGCTGCGCATAGCGAAAGGACCGAGTTGCTATGACAACAGGGCTTATCTAGTGACTTAACAGCGAAACAATACATCACAGAGCACAGTGATTGTGTCTTTGCAACTCACATTTAGATAAGGGAACAGATTGTTCCAGAAAAGATTACAAAGGAACATTGAAAGGGGAGGCCTGAGGATGTGGGCAGCACACACTGATCCTGAGCCTGTGTAGCGGATGCCGATCTATTGCACGGTGGGCAGCTGGTCGAGTGCCAAAGGCTGCTGCATTTCCTACACTTTGTGACCAAATCATTTCAAAGGCCTCTCAATGGTTTCAGGGTGTCGGGGGTCTTGAACGGTGCTGAGGAAATACACTACTCTCTTTCCTTCTTTCCCAGCCAGTCTGTCAGGAAGGACCAAGCACCTCGCCGGGGTCCGCAAGTTACCCATCTCCTGCCAGGCTCCGCCTTCCCTTGACGGGATTTTCCTGCCTTCCATTAGGATATTAGCACCGCCCCCCCCCTCCCCATTTCCATAAATCCCAAAGCCAGCTGAATTTTTGTACCCCCGTTGCCGGACAGTCAGTGATTTTCCTCGTAGGCAGAGGCAGGAATTAGGATCGGACAGGATAAGGACACCGAGGGTGGCGCGATCAATGCCATAAAGGATTTTTTCCCCTTACGCGGGACCTGTCTGAAGGCCCGTGACCTCTGAACTCAGAGTGCTACCAGCTAAGTCAAAGAGGGGGATTGTAAAAAGCACCCATAGAGGTAAAGAGACACAAGCCAGTCGCTCAAAGGAAGCAGCTGTGCGCGGATGCTCATTCACTCACGCCCATAACCAGGGAACGCAGCCATCTTGGATTTCTCAGGGAAGGTTTCACACACAGTGGGGTGACTACAAACACGATCCTGAGAGAAAGGTTAGGCCCAAACAAGCTGAACCAAACTGCAGGTTTAGCTTCTACCTTTCCCATCAACAATATCATTAGAAACATGAGCTCGGCCTATTTTCCACCACATTAATCTGGATTCGGAATGTTGGGCTGCATTCAAGGCTGTTTCAAAGGATTTTATTCAGCCAGTCATTTAAGTGGAACTAATTTCGGAAAGCAGCTGCCTGCCAAATGCTGCCGTCCTGTCATTTCATGGTACAGAGAGTAAGAGACATTCTGTCCGGTATAGAATAGAAAATGAAAGAAAACAGCTTTTATTTCACTCTGGAACCTAATCTGTTTGGACTGTGAGATTCCTAACAGGAGGGCCTATCTAGGCCGAGGCCATGTAACCCCGCACGCTACCATTGTTGCCGTGGCAGCTCTCTGATTTGTTCAGGAGCGTCCTCTAGCTGCCCGAGGCTCCAGCTCTTCAAATGGTTCACAGAGAAACCCTTGTTCTCCTCTCCCACACCAACAACATTAACTCCTCAGGCACCAAACCCTTCCTTGTGCTTCCTGTCATTGTCTTTCAATTGGTTGACTTGCGAAGCTTCCTTGCCCTACTTGCTTCCTTTAACCCTATGTTGGAAGGAGTACTCACATTCCTACCTCCTACAGAGGTATAGGGGTCACTCCCGTTGCCAGGCTTCTAACTCCAAATTCTGGGATTACTGTTCCCGTGCCTGAGCCTCTCCCCACCCCACCACACCCCACGTTCCACCACCACCACCACCAGCCCACCCACTACCACACCCCCACCCCCCACCCCTGCATCATATGGATTATGTCCTAAAGAGGTGGGGGAGAGAGTGGTGTACTGGTAATAGAACATAGAACATTACAGCGCAGAACAGGCCCTTCGGCCCACGATGTTGCGCCGACCAGTTAAAAAACAATGACCCTCTAACCTAAACCAAACCCTTACCATCCATAAACCTATCCACGGATCTCTTAAACGCCCCCAAACTAGGCGCATTTACAACTGCAGCAGGCAGGGCATTCCAATCCCTCACCACCCTCTGGGTAAAGAACCTACCCCTGACATCCGTCCTATAACTACCCCCCCTTAATTTAAAGCCATGCCCCCTCATGCTAGCTTTCTCCATCCGAGGAAAAAGGCTATCACTATCCACCCTATCTAAACCTCTAATCATCTTATATGTTTCAATAAGGTCCCCTCTTAGCCACCTTCTTTCTAACGAAAACAACCTCAAATCCCTCAGTCTCTCCTCATAGGACCTCCCCTCCATACCAGGCAACATCCTGGTAAACCTCCTCTGCACCCTCTCCAAAGCCTCCACATCCTTCCTATAATGTGGGGACCAGAACTGCACACAGTACTCCAAGTGCGGCCGCACCAGAGTTTTGTACAGTTGTAACATGACGCTGCAGCTCCTAAATTCAATCCCCCTACCAATAAACGCCAAGCCACCGTATGCCTTCCTAACAACCCTATCCAGTAATGTCACTGGATCAGTAATCCAGAGGTCCAGGCTAACACGGGTTCAAATCCCACCATGGCAGCTGACGATGGAATTGAAATTCAATTCATAAATTAAAAATTTGGAATATAAAACTAGTCTCAGCCATGAAACTCTGAATGCTGGTCGTAAAAAATACATTCACAAATGTCCTTTAGGGAAGAAATTCTGCCGTCCTTACCCAGTCTGGCCTACATGTGACTCCAGAGCCACTGCAATGTGGTTGACTCTAACTGCCCTCTGAAATGGCTGAGCGAGACACTCAGTTCAAGGTCAGTTAGGGATGGGTAACAATGCTGGCCTTGTTAATGATGCCCATAGGTGACTGCGTGGCATGCTGCTCCTCCATTACACTACAGTACACACCAGAATTCTCACCTTCAAAGAAAAGCTATTAATGATTGGATTTAAAGAAAATACAGGCCAGAATTCTCCTATCATGCCCACCGCTGGAATTTTAGCAGGCGGGTTGCAGAGAATGTGAAATGGTCAGGTGGGAATTTCCAGCTTTTAGATCAGCGTGGCCAGAGAATTCCACCCCAATGAGTGGCTGCTCTGAAGCTTGTAGAGATAGTGACACAGAAGGGAAAAGTAGTTCAAAACTTTCAAATCCCAGTGAAAATCGGTAATAAAGACTCCAGTTTTGCACACTGCTATAAGCAGCTTAACCTTCAGATGCAAATATTAAATCGGAATCCACCCAAGTGAAGGATTGTGCAAATTGTTTCCAAGATCTCCAACTATCAGATGACATACCATTGCAGACTTTATGTCTTATTGTCCTTCAAGAAATCCTTAACTCAATAACTGCTGCACATCTCATTCTGACTGTCTGGTATTTCCACGTCTAAAATCTTATAACCACAGAATCCCTACAGTGGAGAAAAGAGGCCATTTGGCCCATCAAGTCTGCACCGACTCTCCGAAAGAGTATCTTAACCAGGCGCAAACCTCGTCCTTATGTCCTTAGCACGGCCAGTCCACCTAACCCACACATCTTTGGACAGAGGGAAGAAACCGGAGCACCCGGAGGAAGCCCACGCAGACACAGAGAGAAGGTGCAAACTCCACGTAGACAGTGACCCAAGGCCAGAGTCGAACCCGGGTCTCTGGCACTGTGAGTGCTAATCGCTGTGCCACTGTGTTTAAGTTTTCTGTCTATATGGGATGTATCTGCCTGACTGTGGTTGTGTATTTTTGTTTGTCTGTTTAGTGTATGTATAGCTGTGGTATTATGTTCACCATTACTGAGGTTAGGAATTATTTGAATTTATCAGTTGCCAAAGTGGAATTTGAACTCAATCCGCACAGCATTACCCTGGGCCGTTGGATTACTAACCTCGTGACATTACCACAATACCCCACCGTCTCCCCCACCTGGTGTATGTGAGTGTTTATTTGCTTGTGTACATGAGCTTGCGTGTTTGTGCCTTTATATATGTGTCAGCCTGAATTTGAGTCAATGTGTGCATCTGTGCGGGCAGTAGGTGCAGTATTCACAGAGTGCTGCACTGTCAGAGGTGCCGTCTTTCAGATGAGACAAACTGATATCTGCCCTCTCAGGGGGTGTAAAAGATCCCGTGACACTAACAGAAGAAGAGCAGGGGAGTTGTCCTTGGCGTCCTGGTCAATATTCATCCCTCAATCAACATCACTACAAATATCAGATTACCTGCTCATTGTGACAGCCCTGTTTGTGGGATCTTGTTGTGCACAATTAGCTATGGCCTTTCCTACTTTCCAACACTCCAGTGGCGGTGAAGCATATTGGAACACCTAGAGGTTGTGAAAGGTGCTATAGAAATTCTAGTTTATTCTTTCCTTCTCTGTTTGCCCCTCTTGACCCCCCCCGACCCTGCCAGCCAACACAACTCATTACCCCCCCCCCCCTCCAACCCTCTCCCCACACTCCATCCCCCACCCCTCTTGCCTCCTCAGGAAAAGCCCTGTTCCTTGTCACAAGACTCAGAGAGTTAATCACATTAGCAACTTGCCCGGAAACAATGTTTGCAAAGTTAAGAGCATAACAACAAATTCCAGGGCAATAAGGTGGCGGGGTGAGGGGAGGGGAGAGGTGGGGTGGGGGGGTGGGGGGGGAGCACACACAACTCGTGTTACAATCATTCTTCTGCGGAAGCGTTCTAACCCTTGGCAGGGTAGCACAGGGAGCTCACACCGTGCCTCCAGCATCTAAGCTCCAGGCACTGGGACGGACAATTATATCAGCTTTGGCACTTAGCTGAGGGCCACGTGCTGTGTGAGAGTGAAATGGGCTAACTGCAGCTTGGCGCACGCACACACACACACACACACACACACACACACACACACACACACACACACACACACACACACACACACACACAGCAGAACTGTTACATAACACTTGTTTTTGAGTCTCAGCGATGCTTTGGGGAGGGGATGGGAGAGGGGCTGGGGAAAAAAACAAAACAGCAGCTCCATTAATAATTTGTCCTTTGTCTTCCCGATGGGCAAAGCTTCCTTTTCCGGTGACTAATCAGCGCCGTGCCAATACCTCACGGACTCAGTGCACCCCACCGTCTCCCCACCCCCCACCCTGGCTTGACCAGGGAGGGTGCCAACAAGTGGACGGTCACGTTGCAGTCCTGTGTGACAGGAAGAACACAGGGAGGCTGGCTCGGCATAATGTACCAAGGAAACAGCCCAGGTACAGCTCTCTCTGTGAACCCTGCTCCCCACTGGGGGCAGTGCCCCCTCTGAGTTAGGCAACCTCACTCCCGTGCCCCCCCCCCCCCCCCCCGCCACTCATCCCCCATCCCTAATCTCCCAGCTGCTGAGCCCAACCTTCAGGATCCTAGTTACTGAAACAACAGTCTCTCTGCCAGAAGCTGACCACTCAGGGAATATCTCTAAATCACACACACCAACTGAAACTAAAGCTTCACATTTACAGAAAGCAGGAGGAGGTTATTCGGCCCTCTGAGCCTGCTCCACCATTCATTTTGATCATGGCGTGACCAACTCAGTAGCCAGACCCTGCCTTTCCCCCATATCCTTTCATCCCATTCACCTCGGGAGCTAACTCCTTCTTGAAATCGTGCAATATTTTGGCCTCAACTGCTTTCTGTTGCTGTGAATTCCACCATCTCTGGTTCCACTATAACCCCTGGTTCTGGACATCCCACCATTCGGAACATCCCTTTTGTCTGCGGAGAAGTGTGAGGTAATCCATTTCGGTAGGAATAACAGATGTGTTGAGTATAGGGCTAACGGGAGGACTTTGAATAGAGTGGAGGAGCAGAGGGATCTAGGTGTATGTGTACATAGATCCCTGAAAGTTGGGAATCAAGTAGATAAGGTTGTTAGGAAGGCATACGGTGTCTTGGCATTTATTGGTAGGGGGATTGAATTTAGGAGTCGCAGCGTCATGTTGCAACTGTACACAACTCTGGTGCGGCCGCACTTGGAGTATTGTGTGCAGTTCTGGTCCCCACATTACAGGAAGGATGTGGAGGCTTTGGAGATGGTGCAGAGGAGGTTTACCAGGATGTTGCCTGGTATGCAGGGGAGGTCCTATGAGGAGAGACTGAGGGATTTGGGGTTGTTTTCACTGGAAAGAAGGCGGCTAAGAGGGGATCTTATAGAAACATATAAGATGATTAGAGGTTTAGATAGGGTGGATGGTGATAGCCTGTTTCCTCGGATGGAGAAAGCTAGCACGAGGGGGCATGGCTTTAAATTAAGGGGGGGTAGTTATAGGACGGATGTCAGGGGCAGGTTCTTTACCCAGAGGGTGGTGAGGGACTGGAATGCCCTGCCTGCTGCAGTTGTAAATGCGCCTAGTTTGGGGGCGTTTAAGAGATCCGTGGATAGGTTTATGGACGAAAAGGGATTGGTTTAGATTAGTGGGTCAATGTTTTTTTAAAAATAAGACTGGTCGGCGCAACATTGTGGGCCGAAGGGCCTGTTCCGCGCTGTAATGTTCTATGTTCTATGTTCTATGTATCTACCCTGTATAGTCCTGTTAGAATCTTGTATGTTTCTATGAGATCCCCCTTTATTCCTCTGAACCCCATAGAATACAACGTTAACTGATTCAATCTTTCCTCATCTGTCAATCTCGACATCCCAGGAATCAGTCTGGTAAACCTTTTCTGCACTCCATAGCAAAAACATCCTTCTTCAGATAAGAAGACCAAAATTGCACACAACACTCAAGGTCCTGTATAATTGCAGCAAAACATCCTTGCTCCTGCACTCGAAACCTCTCACTATGAAGGCCAACATACCATCTGCCTTTTTCACCGCCTGCTGCACCTGCATGCTCACCATCAGTGACGTTACACATTCCCCTCTTTTAATTTATAGCCACTCAGATAATAAGCTGAGTTCCTGTTTTGCTATCAAAGTGGACAGACCCAGATTAATTCACATTATACTATATCTGCTATTCATTTGCCCACTCAATCAACCTGCCCAAATCATACTGAAGGATCTCTGCATCCTCCTCACAGCTCATCCACCCATCCGGCGTTGCGTCATTTGCACCTTTCACAACCTCTGGCCATCCCAAGGTGCTTTAGTCAATGGAATACCTTTTTGGAGGGTAGTCACTGTCCTAATGTTAGCCGATTATACACAGCAAATTCCAACAAGCAGCAATTTGATAATGATCAAATAATCTTTTTTGCTGATGTCATTTGAAGGGTGAATATTGCCCAATGCACAGGAAAATTGCCCCAGCTACCACTCCTCACAATAGTGCTGTGGTGTCTTTTCCAACCACACGTGAAAGCAGGCAGGGTCTTGGTTTGAAAGTGCCACCTCTAACAGTGTAGCACTTCCTCAGCACCCCACTGAATTGTCATCTGGGCTTCTGTGCTCAAGTTTCTGGGGTGGGACCTGAATCCATGACTTTCCGAATCAGAACCAAGAGATAGAGACAGAGAGAGAGAGCATTACCAACTGAGTCACAACTGATTCAAACCCAACACAAAAGAAATATTGATGTTTGGAGAGATTTGAGTGTACTTGTAAAACAAACAGAGACACGCAGAAACAATGAGCAATTAGCAAGGTAAATGGCATGTTGGCCTTTATTGCAAGAGGATTGTGGTACAGGAATGAAGATATCTTGCTGCAATTATACAGGGTTTTGGTGGAACACTCGGATGAAAGCAAAATACTGCGGATGCTGGAATCCGAAACAAAAACAGAAAACGCTGGAAAATCTCAACAGGTCTGACAGCATCCGTGGAGAGAAAATATTCTGCTTTTGTGCCTGGAATACTCTGTGCAATTTTGGTCTCTATATTTACTCGCATTGCAGGCGGTACGGTGAAGGTTCACTAAATTGGTCCCTGGGATGAGGGACCTATGATGAGAAGCTGAGTAAATTGAGCTTAGAAGAAGGAGAGACAATCTCATTGAAACTTACAAGATTCTGAAGGGGTTCGACAGGGTGGACACTGAGAGATTGTTTCCGCTGCTCGGGGAATCTAAAACACAGGACACAGTCTCAGGATAAGGGGCCGATCATTTAGGACTGAGATGAGGAGAAATTCCTTCACTGAATTTTTGGAATTCTCATCCTAGAGGGTTGTGGCTGATTCATCATTGAAAATATTTTAGGCTGGGATAGATAGATTTTTGCTCTCTTGGGGAATTAAGAGATATGAGGAGTGGGAGGGAAAATGGAGTTGAAGCCCAAGGTTGACCATTGAATGGTGGAGTAGACTTGATGGGCCAAATGGTCTATTCCTGCTCCTATTTCTTGTGTTCATAAAAATTAACTAGTGTAAGGAACGATCTACAAATATGTAAACACGGCGGATGCCATTTCCCTGGCCCTGCACTCAACCCTGGAATACCGAGACAACAAAGACACCTATGCCAGACTCCTATTTGTTGACTACAACTCAGCCTTCAACACCATTATTCCTACAAAACTCATCACCAAACTCTGTGGCCTGGAGTTCGGCTCCTCCCTCTGCGAATGGAGCCTGAACTTCCTAACCTGCAGACGGCAATCAGTAAGGATAGGCAACAACACCTCCTCCACGATTATCCTCAACACCGGTGACCCAAGGCTGTGTCCTCAGCCCCTTACTATACCCCTTATGCACCTATGACCGTGTGGCCAAATTCCCCTCCAACTTGATTTTCAGGTTTACTGATGACATCACCATAGTGGATCGGAGCTCAAATAATGATGAGACGGAATACAGGAAAGAGATAGAGAATCTGGTGAACTGGTGCAACAGCAATAATCTCTACCTCAATGTCAACAAAATAAAGGAAGTAGTTATCAAATTCAGGAAGCATAGTGGAGGACATGCCCATCCACATCAACAAGAATGAAGTGGAAATGGTCGAAAGCTTCAAGTTTCTAGGTGTCCAAATCACCAACAAACTGTTGTGGTCCCTCCATGCCACGCTATAATTAAGAAACCCCAAAAACGCCTCTACTTTCTCAGGAGATGAAGAAAATTTGGCATTTCCATTACACCTCTCACCAACTTTTACAGATGCACCATCGAAAGTATTCTTTCTGGTTATTCCGCAGCTTTATATGGCTCCTGCTCTGTCCAAGACCGCAAAAAACTACAAAGGGTCATGAATGGAGCCCAATCCCTCTTGCAAACTAGCCTCCCATCCATTGACTCTGTCTAAACTTCCCATTGCCTCAGAAAAGCAGCTAGCATAATCAAGGACTCCACGCATCCCAGACATACTCTCTTCCACCTTCTTCCATCGGAAAAAAGATACAAAAGTCTGAGGACATGGACTAACCAACTCAAGAGCAGCTTCTTCCCTGCTGCCATCAGGCTTTTGAATGGATCTACTTCACAGTAAGTTGATCTTTCCCTACACCCTGGCTATGACTGTAACACTAAATTCTGCACTGTCTCGTTTCCTTCTCTATGAACAGTATGCTTTGTCTGTATAGTACGTAAAACAATACTTTTCACTGTATACTAATACTTGTGACAATAATAAATCAAAATTTATAAATTTGTGTAACATGTAAAAAAAAGTGTAAAAATAAAAATTAAATATCTTCGGGAATAGAATTAATATTAATACCCATCACACCATCCTCTCCCCAACACACACACATTTTATTAATTATCAATCCATTTAGGAAGCTAGGAAGAGCTCATACTTAGAAGCCCCCTTAGGCCACCCCACTGCGTTCATTGTTGACATATGGATGACCAGAAAGTGTGCACAGGAAGATCCCAGAAAGAGTGCGGGAGATGAAGAACTTAACCGAAGAACGAAAGAGATGGGCCTAAACAGCGGGAAATTTCACTTCTCGTGATGGAGCACTGTAGATTTAAAGGAATATGATGTGGGGATGCCAGCATTGGACTGGGGTAAGCACCATAAGAAGTCTCACAACATCAGGTTAAAGTTCAACAGGTTTATTTGGCAGCACAAGCTTTTGGAGTCTCAAGCTCCTTCATCAGGTGAGTGAGGACTTCTATTCACAAATAGGGCATATAAAGACACAAACTCAATTTACAAGATAATGGTTGGAATGCGAGTCTTTACAGGTAATAAAGTCTTAAAGGTACAGACAATGTGAGTGGACAGGGGGTTAAGCACAGGTTAAAGAGATGTGTATTGTCTCCAGACAGGACAGTTAGTGAGATTTTGCGAGCCCAGGCAAGTCATGGGGATTACAGATAGTGCGACATGAACCCAAGATTCCGGTTGAGGCCGTCCTCATATGTGCGGAACTTGGCTATCAGTTTCTGCTCAGCGATTTTGCGTTGTGTGTTGTGAAGGCCGCCTTGGAGAACGTTTACCCAAAGATCAGAGGCTGAATGCCTGTGACTGCTGAAGTGTCCCCTGACTGGAAGGTAACACTCTTGCCTGGTGATTGTCAAGATGTGTTCATTCATTCATTGTATAGCATCAGTTGAAGGTCCTGCGCAGTGAAGAGGTCTTGTTCGAGCCTGTGCATAAAGATGTTGGCATATTGAGGTGCGAATTTGGTTGCCATGGCTGTTCCGTGTTTCTGGATGAAGAACTGGTTGTTGAAGGTGAAGACATTGTAGTCCAGGGTGAAGCTGATGAGTTGTAAAATTGCATCTGGAAACTGGCAGCTGTCGGCATTGAGTACTCAGGCAGTTGCAGCAATGCCATCGGCGTGGGGGATGCTAGTGTAGAGTGCTGTGATGAGGAGTGCTCCTGGTTCAACTACTCCTGTGTGCTGAGTTTGTGTAGGAAGTTCATAGTGTTACAACAGAAGCTGGGAGTTCTTTGTACAATGGCTTTCAGGTTGCCCTCGATGTAGGGAGGTTCTCACACAGGGTCCCATTGCCTAATATGATGGGAGAGCCGGGTCTGTTGGTTTGTGCATCTTCAGGAGGCAGTAGAGATCTCCAACGCGGGGAGTACATGGGATGAGAGCATGAAGGGTGCTCTGAAGGTCCGGGTCAAAAGTCTTGATCAGTCTCTTGAGTTGATGGGTGTGTTCTTTGGTTGGATCTGTGGATAACTATCTGTAGCGTTCCTGGTTGTTCAGTTGTCGGTACACTTCTGTTCAGTATGACGGTGGCCCCTCCTTTGTCTGCTGGTTTCATGACAATGTTGTGGTTGGTCTTGAGAGCGGGGATGGCATTGTGTTGTGTTTGGGTGATGTTAGGAGCTGTCTTGAGAGCGCGGAGGTTTTGCGTTGTGCTTAGGTAATGTTAGGGGCTGTTTTGTGAGTGTGGCTAATGAATCTGGCATTGATGCACCTCCTGATGGCTTGGGCACACATGTCAAATCGAAGGCAGTGGCCTTCCAGAGGAGTCCAATTTGACTCTTTCCTCTTTGGTCGCTGCACCGTGGATCTCTCTGTCAGCTGTTCTGCTTCATTGGCTGTCTCATTGGGTTCACTGTTGGCTTCTTGGGGTTTGTGGAAGAACTCCCACAGCCTCATCCATCTGATGATTTCCTCTGTGTCTGCTGTGATGGGGCCCATTTTAGTGGTGGTGCAGAATTAGAGTCCTCGGCTGAGAGCTAATATTTATTTTGTTGAAGTGCGCAGTCCCATCGTATCGATGGCCGTCCCGTCGTATCAGGCAATGGGATCCTGTGTGAAAACCTCTCTGGTTACGTCGAGGGCGTCCTGAAACCCATTGTACAAAGAATCCCCAGCTTCTGTCCTGACACTACGGACTTCCTACAGAAACTCAGCACACGTGGAGCAGTTGAACCAGGGGCACTCCTCATGACAATGGATGTCTCAGTACTCTACACAAGCGTTCCCCACGACAATGGCATTGCTGAAACTGCCTCAGTACTCAATGCCGACAACTGCCAATCTCCAGATGCAATTCTACAACTCATCTGCTTCATCCTGGACCACAATGTCTTCACCTTCAACAACCAGTTCTTCATCCAGACACACGGAACAAATTCACACCTCAATATGCCAACATCTTTAAGCACAGGTTCGACCAAGGCCTCTTCACCGCACAGGACCTTCAACCGATGCTATAGATCTATCAATGACATTTTCTTCCTTTGGACTCATGATGATCAATCATTGAAACAACTACTGTCCAGAATCAGTTGCATTCTTGGATACACACATCTCCATCAAGGATGGTCACCTCAGCGCTTCACTGTACCGCAAGCCCACAGACAACCTCACGATGCTCCACTTCTCCAGCTTCCAAAGAAGCCATCCCCTACAGACAAGCCCTCGGTATACACAGGATCTGCTCAGATGAGGAGGATCGCAACAGACACCTACAGATGCTGAAAGATGCCGTCATAAGAACAGGATATGGCGCTCGACTCATCGATTGACAGTTCCGACGTGCCACAGCGAAAAACCGCACCGATCTCCTCAGAAGACAAACCCGGGACACGATGGACAGAGCACCCCTCGTCATCCAGTACTTTCTCAGAGTGGAGAAGCTACGACATCTTCTCTGGAGCCTTCAACATGTCATCAATGAAGGCGAATATCTCGCCAAGGCCATCCCCACACCCCCACTTCTTGCCTCCAAACAACTGCACAACCTCAAACAGACTATTGTCCACAGCAAACTACCCAGCCTTCAGGAGAACAGTGACCACAATACCACACAACCCTGCCACAGCAACCTCTGCAAAACATGCCAGATCATCAACATAGATGCCATCATCTCACGTGAGAACACCATCCACCAGGTACACGGTACATATTCTCGCGCATACTTGGCCAATGTGGTCTACCTGATACACTTGCAGGAAAGGATGTCCCGGGGAGTGGTACATTGGGGAGACCATGCAGACGCTACGACAACGGATGAATGAACACTGCTCGACAATCACCAGGCAGGAGTGTTCCCTTTCAGTCGGGGAACATTTCAGCAGTCACAGGCATTCAGCCTCTAATTTTCGGGTAAGCGTTCTCCAAGACAGCCTTCACGACACACGACAACACAGGATCACTAAGCAGAAACTAATAGCCAAGTTTCGCACATATGAGGATGGCCTCAACCGGGATCTTGGGTTTGTTGTGGGAAATTTACCACTTCGGAGTCAGACTTGGAGGTCTCAACAATACAGTTTTATTTCGGACAAAGCTTTGGGAGAAAGCTACATGGCACTACATGGCAGCTACCTTCTCAACTACACAATGGTAGTTGATCATTTTTATATCTTTTAGACAATAGACAGCACAGATATTGGCCACTAACACATTATTATAAGTCAAGTAGACAGATACGGACATCGACAGTTAACACATTGGTACAAGCAGACAGGTACGGACATGACAGTTAACATATCATTGTTCATAGAATGGATACATTTATGCAGTTATGTCTTCTATCAATGACTGGTTTCAATCTATATATTCAGTGGCTGATCTTGTTACATTTATGTATTTATGTCCCCATTTGTGGCTGACGTTACTATCAGACTCATTGTTCTGGGTCTGCTCTTATCTAGAGTGCCTCAAGCTCTGACCAGCTTCCTGCAGCAATTCAGACACTGCAGGTTATAACCTTTTGTGTAACTGTTTGTGCCTAAAGCCAGTGCCTCTTAACGTCCCTTTCATTTTGTGTACCAGGTAACCATGTTGTCTCCATCACTTTTAATTCCACCATAACAGTCCCCCTTTTTGGTCAGGATTATTATTTAATAATTCCCAGACCAACAACTGCATCTTCACAGATAGATGTCCATTTTCTTCTTTCCTTCTTTATATCTTTCAATGTCTTCAGGGGTTCCCATCATGTATTCTTCCTCGATGGTGACACTGGCTCCTGGCACAATTTGTGTCACCATTGCTTTACAACAGACATTAAGGCATCCAACAATTAGGCAATAGACAATTACAATTGTAATGAATACGATTACTCCATGCAGTAAATAGGATCCCCAGGATCCCCCCACTAGCCATTCCAGCCAGCTACTCCCCTTCTTGGGTTCCTGCCTGAAATCATCAAGCCGTTTTCTGATGTTATTAATGACTTGGGTAATGTTATAGGATTTGTCTGTGATATGGGTTATGCATTTGTCTCCTCTGATTGTACATACTCTCCCCTGTTGTGCTAACTGGTGGCCTACTGTATATTGTTTCTGCTGTGCATATAATCTGAGTTCAGCCATTTCTTGGTTGACAGCCTCCAGTGCCTTTGATGTGCTGTTTCCCAGGACTGTTAGTCCACAGACAATATAACTCCTATTTTTGCACTGATTACTCCTACTGCACCACCCCCATCCCCCCACTGCTAGACAGAGCTCCGAGGAACCCGTATCCCAGTGATGATCCCATTGTGCCCGAGGTTTCCCAATCAGTGCAGAATTCTTTGCTGATGGCCCAGGTTACTACCTTTCTCCACATATGCCCCTTCTGAGGGCATGGAACAGTGAGTGCTCCTACTGCAAAAAGGATCAGGAGGGTTGGTGTTGCTGTCGTGTTGGTACCATTGAAGAGGAATATAAATCCCTTCTTAGCTCAGTAACATTTAGTGTCCTGATTATTAGTTTGTGTATACTGCCAATTGCCCGGTTTACTTGACTCCCCATTTGATCCTGGTAAGTATCAAGTGGGTATGTCCATTCGGCTGAGCTGATATGTGTCCCATGACGCTGTCCACAAATGAGCTGCCTCCCCGCAGTTACATTCAGGCATTTTGTTCATCACAGGTGCAAGTAAACAGACCCCTATTTACCTGACAGTGCTGACGGACACACTGCGTCTGTACGCAGGAGTCATTCTTGGGGCCAAGGCATATGCACATCTCCATCCCTGCCCTAAAAAACAAAGTGGATAGCTTGCATTATCCAAGCAAGCTCTTCCTCCCACCTGTTGGAGCCCCCTCACAGGATCTGTGGGATTTACAAGTTCCACACATCTTCCCTGAATACCTCTTGTATATGTCCCTTACAGTGTGCGTCTGATGTATCTACTGTATATAAGTCATGGGGGGGTCCAGCTAGGAGTGGCCATAAATAGGGCTTCTACCAATTGGACTAATGGGTAACATACAGTTTGATTCCCGTGTAAATGTATATGAGCCTTGTAAAATAGGTTATCCTCTAGCCCAGTCAAATTTACCATCGCGACAACGCAAACTAATACAGTTACATACACAATCTCATACATGTCTGCAACAAGCAAGTATCAATCCTAATACTGTAAGTTATACAATTTTCAGAAGTTATACTGTCAACCTGAACATGTCAGCTACTGTTGCTTGCAGTCTTCACCTGTTTTCAGGAAAAGCACTCTGGCCACTTTAATTCATTCATTCATTCCTTTGCGTAATTTCAGCTATGTCCAATGTTTCCATATACCTTTCCTTCTTGTGTCTAGACTGGCAGAGGTGTCTCCACTAATTATAACTTCATATGGTCCATTCCATTTTGGTGCAAACCCTGGTTTGTCAGATAACGTTTTTACTAGGACGCAACTTCCCATTATTGGGACGTCAGGGAGAACGTCAAGCTCTCTCTGTGCATCTCATGTTTCTTGATTATCCTTTACCAATTTGCGCATCCCTTTTAGTTGGGCACTTAGTTCCAAAACATATCTTCTGATTTTATCTTTTAGTGGACCTACATCGGTCCCACCTGTTACGATGCTTTCTGGTAATTGCATCGTCTGTCCTTTCATCAGTTCATAAGGGGTTAATCTGGTTGTCTGATTTGTGGCAATTCTGCTCCAAGTTAGTAGGAGCATTTCCTAATACTCTCTGAATTTCTGTCTTAAACTGGGTGAAGGGTGCCTGTTGGGCATCTATTTCTGCTGTTAGGGCAACTACTGTGCACTGTCCCCCACTATAATCCTGTGCTGGAGGAGCAGCTGGTCCACCTGCTATCTGCCTCCATTTATCTGCTGGACAGGCTGACCAGTTGGTGTGTGTCTCTCAGGTGCAATTGGTGTCCTACCCATATTGTATCTAAGTCTTCCCAGAATTTAGTGTTTGCGCTTCTAGGCTGTAATTTACCCAGGGAAGCCATTATCTGCTGTCTCTCACCTGGGGTGAATGGTTTATAATTTGCCTTTGGCTGTGCATCTGTTCCCCCTCGGGTTACTGGCGCTAGGTTGGGTTCTAGTGCTTCCCACTCCTCTGGAGGAGCTGTTGGTCCCTGTCGCGTAGACTCATAAAGAGGTAGAGGAACAGCTTCCCTTCTCCATTGATTCTCTTTTAACACTTGGTTTCGTTTCTCCAGTTCCCTTCCTCTGGATTCTAACTCTCTAATTTTTTCTTTATCTTCGCTCCACTTTTTAGTAAAGGGGACTAGTAGCTCAATTAGTCCAGCTAACTGACATACTAATAATCCCCCTGTCTTCTTTGTGCTGTTTCTCTTTTCCCCATCTATCCACTTTCTCTGCTGTTCTAAGGTCTGAGAAGCCATCCCAGCCATCCCCTTGCATCTTCTTTATTAACGCTTGTCTGTCAAGAACATTTCAATAAGAGATCTTGCAGGTCCTCTCTTAACTTCTTTATCTGCCATCTCGCAGACTTCACCATCCCCGGTCACTATTGCCTCCTTGGCAATGTGTTTTAGGCACCGTACGGCCATGATTACTCCCTAGTAAAGTGTGCTCTCTATCATAGGGACTTCACTATCCCCGGCCACTATTACTAATCTAGCACTGTGTTTCACTACCGTCTCAGGGTTTCACTTTATACTCACGGCTCCACTATTACCGCCTTGGCAATGTGTTTCTCCAGCAGAGTCTGGCCCTAGGTCAGAGATGATCAGCTCCTTTTCCGCACTGCTTTTACAACATTGACAGTCCAGTACCCCACTATATAAACTTTCACGCAAACAGGTGGCAACTCTGCGTTTGTTCGCCACTACAGAGTTTGACGTTAACCGACCTTTGCCACTTATGCTTCACAATCCTAAGTGCCCTCGGTGCCTGTACACCCACTTCAGGTCCTGACCTTCGTGTGGGGATTTCCCCTCTTAACAAACGGTCTAGAGCTACGCTTTTGAGACAGGCACTTCCTTATTCTCTAGTCGGTTAGCACAAGTAACGGTTGCTTATCACTTTCAGCAGTTAGTACTTATCACTATACCATATACAATCAATACTTATCACTGTAAATCCCTCTTAATTTTTAACCTCTTCTAAACTATATTGTTGACCACATCTGGCTCCCACAGATTCAGTGATCTCTACCCCAGCTTTCTTCGTGGCCAATCAATCGAATTTTCCAGCAATGAGATCCTTGCCGACTACGCCAATTGTTGTGGGAAATTTACCACTCTGGAGTCAGGCTTGGAGGTTTCAACTTTCAGTTTTATTTCGGACAAAGCTTTGGGAGAAAGCACTGGCACTGTATTTGGCAGCTACCTTTTCACAACACAATGGTAGTTGATCATTTTTATACCTTTTAGAGAATAGGCAGTATGGGCATTGGCCGTTAACACATCTTTACAAGTCGAGTAGACAGATAAGGACATTGACAGTTAACATATCGTTACAAGCAGATAGGTACGGATATGGACAGTTAACATATCATTGATCATAGAATGGATACATTTATGCAGTTATGTCCCCATTTGTGGCTGACCTTACTACCAGACACATTGTTCTGGGTCTGCTCTTATCTAGAGTGCCTCAAGCTCTGACCAACTTCCTGCAGCAATTCAGATACTGCAAATTTTAACCTTTTGTGGAACTGTCTCTGCCTAAAGCCAGTGCCTCTTAATGTCTCTTCCCAGGTAACCATTTTGTGTGCCAGATAACCATTTTGTGTCCGTCACTTTTAATTCCACTATAACAGGTTCATATCCCACTGTCTATAACCCCCACAACTTGCCTGGACTTGCAAAATCTCACTAACTGTCCTGGCTGGAGACAATACACACCTCTTTAACCAGTGCTTAACCCCCTGTCCACTCACATTATCTGTACGTTTAAGACTTAACTACCTATAAAGACTCACATTCCAACCATTATCTTGTAAATTGAGTTTGTGTCTTTATATGCCCTGTTTGTGAACACAAGTCCTCGCTCACCTGATGAAGGACCCTGAGACTCCGAAAGCTAGTGCTGCCAAATAAACCTGTTGGATCCTAACCTGGTGTTGTGAGATTTCTTACTGGATTTAAAGGGTGGCAGGGCCTAAATCTAGGTTGGTCCTTCAGTGCAACACTGTTGGAGGTGCAGTCCTCGCAATGCAATGTGAAAGATCCCATGGTGCTTTTGTAAAGCAGATCCCCGAAGTCCTAGCCAATATTTATCCCTCCATCAACATCTCTGAAAACAGTTTGTTTGATCATTGTCACTCCTGAACTCATCAAAGTCCAGTACTTACTGCCTCAGAAGAGACATGCATGCCATCAGTCATCCAGGCAGGTGGTGAGGAGAAGCCAGGAGGTGAGACAGATAGGGCCAAGGTAAGCCCATGTCACCCACCCCATCATGACTAAGCGTCAAGTGAAGCAAAGTGACACAACTTCAAACTGGTAAGGAAACAAATGACCGGAAGGGATTGAGAACGAAGCTGAACAGAGATGAGGAGTATGCTTTCATTCAGTGATTTGTTCTGATCTAGAAGGGGCTTTCTGAAAGACCAAGAGATGCAGATCCAGCAGGAACTTCCAAAAAAGAATAAGATAAAAATAAAAATAAATCAGTTAACATTGCTGCCTCACCCAGGTTTGATTCCGGTGTGGTAATATAATCAGGGTCTAGTTTTAAGACCAACTATATTGAATATTACCCTAAATTTAGGAATTGGGCGTATTAAAATCAAACCTCGACAAGCCAGACTTGACTAAGGTCAAATATACAAATACACAGAAACACGATTGGGCCTGGCCCATCAATCACCCATCAAAGATCATTGCACGCTACTGAGACCCAGCAGGACATCATTGCACCCCATTGAAATGCACCGGCCTATTGTTAGAAGCCCAGATCGGGCCAGACTTTCTGTCACCGCGAGTCCCTGCAGTTAGCTTACATGGTAACAGATTACATGTAAGTAACACCATGGAAATGGACACCAGAGGGTGGGCCCCAGTGTCCTGTCAGGCAGGTATCAACAAACCTTCTGGGTATTAGGAGCTCATTGGTCAGAAACCAGAGAAGTTTCTGGACAGGCAGGCAAGCAGGGGATAAAGGTACACATTTCAGACACGCCAGATGCGAAGACATGATGAGGGAGGCGACCTTGACCATCTAGAAGACTGACCAGAGAAGGAAGGAAGGAAGAAACTGCCATCGAGAGTCACCTTCATGAGTACAGACCAGAGGGACTCAGAGAATCGAGCCTGCAATTTTAACCAAACCATCTTTATGGGTAATATCCTTGAATCTGGGATGTCCTCTTGTTTTATATGGATAATTTAAGGGTTAATAGTGTTATTATTAATAAGCCTATTGAACATTTACTCGTGTTTGTCCTTTGCCCATCTTGTAAATAAGGACACTGGGGTAAAACTTCAAGTAAACTGGTTGAAAGTGTCTTGACGTTTTACAGCTACAACATTTGGCACCCCAGACGATCCTTTGATAAGAAGTGATATGTTGCTCCGAAGTCGAACCTTCAACCCGGTATTTTCCAACACTCCTTCTGAGCCTGAATTATGAGAGCAGGTTGCCCCACGTGACGGCCAGTCTTAAGCGAGCAAAGGACTAATACAGATACAACCAGTAAATTGGGCCATAAACCCGGTGTCTGTAACACACGGTGGACAAACGGTGTAGTTAGAACTAGGATAGTCAGGAGAGTTTGGATAAAATCTACGGGAGAGAATTTAGTGAAAACTGGATCCCTACCGTGCCCCTTACCCATACCCACGTGACAAACCCTAAAAGGAAATAATTATGGAATTCCTCCATATATATTTGAACTATAATTGGCCCAAATGGGTGCAGTAGGGTGATGCGCCGAAACCGGATCTGGGATCTGAGGGATAGAATTGTTGGAGTCATGCGCATAAGGAAGTGGGTAAAAGGGCTCCCAAGCTTAGAAAGGCGATTGCGATTGCTAATTGTCTAGAACAGCTCCTTAGTAGAGGAGTGGAGATTAGCTGGATTAAGTGGGACAGAGAGGCCCAGGTAACCCAGCTAAAGCAGGATTTAATGAGTGCTACCACACGCATACAACAATTGGACACGAAGGCAGGCACACAAGAGGAAAGGATCCAAATCAATATGATACGCATGAGCCAATTCCAGGATCAATGTGATAAAGCCTATCAAAAGGCTGTCAGTGAGAGAGAAGCTGCGCTCCAACAGATAGAGGAAGTTAAATGTAAATGCAGCATCCTGCAGGCTGCAGTAAAAGTTTTGCGTCAAGCAGGAAAAGAAAATACTGCCCACGCAACCGACCACTCCAAATGCCTGCACGAGACTGAAGACTTAAAACCACAACTCGCCATAAAAAGGGGTGTCATTTGTGCAATCACCACCAAAACCTGGTATAGTGACCCAGGGGTAGAGTGGGGGGGATTTAGAAGAGGATGCCTGCCATTATGCAACAGCTAGAATCACTGCTGACTGGGGATCCCCCACCTCCCTTCCCAGTCATGGAACCAACGGCACCACCTCATCCAGCCCCCAACTCGGAAAACTCAGTCTCAGCCCCTAGTCCATTTCAGATGCCAGTAGATCCCATCCCTAGTCCAGTTCCGTTCCAATGAATCCGGTCACCACCTGACAACGGGATGGACAGAACCACAATGTGACTTATGTAACTCCACACACCATGACCCGATTCACTGACACAGCTGATTGGAATATTCAAGCCCTCTAGGGATTTAAATGCTCTTTTTGGCCAGGTCACCCACTGTCGTGTTTCAAACAGCCTAGACGAGCAGAAGAGGTTAAACTTATTCTGTTGTGTTTAAGTCCTGCCATCCGTTCCGCCGGACCCAAACCCCAGAACGTGACCGGGGGAACCCTACCAGAAATGAAGGCAGCCGTTCTGGCTGCCATCGGCTACAATAGGGATGACCCGGTACAAGGCTTCAACAGTTACCAACAAAAGAGAGGAGAGCACCAGTTGACCCTATGGAACCAACTTATTGCCGCTTTCAGCCAATTAAATGGAGCTCAATTAAACGCACACCACCATTCCACATGGATCCGGACCCTGATAGCACACACCACCGAGGGAATTCGGAAAACCTGTAAGAATTTTGACCCTGATGATAATACCTGGGCCATCGCAAAATGACTCGTGTGTGGGAACGGGAAGTCAGACAAACAGACTCCCCCAAGTCCACAAAACACAGAAAGATGAACCTGATCCATTCAGACCCGACCACGGTTTGGGGTAACAAAAAGGGAAACAGTGGACTGGGAAACTCAGGGCACCCACCCCTATATACCGCTGCCAGTCATCAATACAGAGAATCACAGCCCCGTGCAGAACCCCGATATACTCCCAAGCCCAGGGAACGGGACAAAACTAACCCCAGATATCCACCCCCACAAGCACAGGCTTATAACTGCGGGCAATCCAGCCATTTGCCCGGGACTGTAGGGCATCACCCAGCCAGCCCACACGACCATCTCATTAGTTCCCCGAGGATGGACCCCGACCCGTGCCCCTCAAAGCGGCCGACAAGTCACTATAACCCACACCTGTACTCCAGGTCCCGAACCTCCACCCTATGCTTCGGGAATCGATTCCGGTCCACCTGGTCCCATTTCGATTCACTGGACGTCGTAGGAAAGGCCTCGTTTAAGGAACCAAAAGGAGTTCGGGGCACCAGAAAACCTTACCCGCTATGGCACCCCTGGTCCCTGGACTTCCAGAACTGAATGACCCAGCACTCACTACCAGAGGTGGTCAGGCAGTGGGTACCCAGCAGCCAAAGCCTGCGCACGGAGGTTCCCTCCACTGAGGAGGAATCAGGATATCACAATCCAAATTATAAATAGCTTTATCCGCCCACATTGTACTGTGACATAATCCTCTGACACACCACAGTTTGGTTGTAGAATGAAGAATCTATTGTTATACTGTGCCATAGTCTGTTCTTCAGGTCTGAAGGCTCTGATCTTCAGGTCGTCGTTGGTCTCTGGTATAGTACCGGAAGATTGGAGGTTAGCGAATGTTGTCCCATTGTTTAAGAAGGGGAACAGAGACTTCCCCGGGAATTATAGACCGGTGAGTCTTACTTCTGTTGTGGGCAAGGTTTTAGAAAAAATTATTAGGAATAGGATTTATAGTTATTTGGAGAGTAATGAAATGATTAGAGATAGTCAGTATGGTTTTGTGGAGGGTAGGTCGTGCCTTACTAACCTTATTGAGTTTTTTGAGGAAGTGACCAAAGAGGTGGATAGGGGTAAGGCAGTTGACGTGGTGTATTTGGACTTTAGTAAGGCGTTTGATAAGGTTCACCATGGAAGCCTTCTGCAGAAATTGCAGATGTATGGGATTGAGGGTGATTTAGGAAATTGGATTAGGAATTGGCTGGCGGATAGGAGACAGAGGGTGGTGGTTGATGGTAAGTATTCGACATGGAGTTCAGTTACAAGTGGTGTGCCTCAAGGATCTGTTTTGGGGCCACTGCTGTTTGTAATTTTTATAAATGATCTGGATGAGGGTATAGCTGGGTGGATTAGTAAATTTGCTGAAGACACCAAAGTCGGAGGTGTGGTTGATAGTGAGGAAGGGTGTATTAGTCTACAGGGAGACTTGGGCAAGTTGCAGAGCTGGGCCGAGAGGTGGAGGATGGAGTTTAATGTGGAAAAGTGTGAGGTAATTCACTTTGGCAGGAATAATGGATGTGTAGAGTATAGGGCTAACGGTAGGACTCTGAATAGTGTGGATGAACAGAGGGATCTAGGTGTATGTGTACATAGATCCCTGAAAGTTGGGAATCAAGTAGATAGGGTTGTTAGGAAGGCATACGGTGTCTTGGCGTTTATTGGTAGGGGGATTGAATTTAGGAGCCGCAGCGTCATGTTGCAACTGTACAAAACTCTGGTGCGTCCGCACTTGGAGTATTGTGTGCAGTTCTGGTCCCCACATTATAGGAAGGATGTGGAGGCTTTGGAGAGGGTGCAGAGGAGGTTTACCAGGATGTTGCCTGGTATGGAGGGGAGGTCCTATGAGGAGAGACTGAGGGATTTGAGGTTGAGCCTTTTTCCTCGGATGGAGAAAGCTAGTACGAGGGGGCATAGCTTTAAATTAAGGGGTGGTAGTTATAGGACGGATGTCAGGGGTAGGTTCTTTACCCAGAGGGTGGTGAGGGATTGGAATGCCCTGCCTGCTGCAGTTGTAAATGCGCCTAGTTTGGGGGCGTTTAAGAGATCCGTGGATAGGTTTATGGATGGAAAGGGTTTGGTTTAGGTTAGAGGGTCATTGTTTTTTAACTGGTCGGCGCAACATTGTGGGCCGAAGGGCCTGTTCTGCGCTGTAATGTTCTATGTTCTATAGTCCTCTGACAACAAGGACATGTGTCACATATCCAAAATTTTATTTATTTTTTATCACTTGACAGACTTTTTCACTGGTTAGAACACACTGTTACACACCATCGCCATCTTTTATTATTTGAGTCAACCCGAAAGAAATATCCTGCGAGAGTTCACTTGATACCATACACTTCCTGTTGCAGGGGTTGCTGTGGCAGGGTTGTGTGGTGTCGTGGTCAATGTTCTCCTGAAGGTTGGGTAGTTTGCTGCGGACGACACGGATGCCATCATCTCACGTGAGAACACCATCCACCAGGTACACTCTTGCAACTCGGCCAACATTATCTACCTGATACGCTGCAAGAAAGGATGTCCCGAGGCATGGTACATTGGGGAGACCATGCAGACGCTACAACAATGGATGAATGAACACTGCTCGACAACCACCAGGTAAGACTGTTCCCTTTCTATTGGTGAGCACTTCAACAGTCATGGGTATTCAGCCTCTGATCTTCGGGTAAGCATTCTCCAAGGCGGCCTTCATGACACACAACGCAGAATTGCTGAGCAGAGACTGATAGCCAAGTTCCGCACACGAGGGTGGACTCAACCAGGATCTTGTTTTAATGTCACACTATCTGTAACCCTCATGACTTACCTAGGTTTACAAAATCTCACTAACTGTCCTGGCTGGAGACAATTCACACCTTTTTAACCTGTGCTTAACCCTCTCTCCACTCACGCTGTTCTGCATCTGTAAAGACTTGATTACCTGTTAAGACTTGCATTCCAACCATTATCTTGTAATTGAGTTTGTGTTTATATATGCCTTGTTTGTGAACTGAACACTTCACTCGCCTGATGAAGAGACAACACTCCAAAAGGTTGTGCTACCAAATAAACCTGTTGGACTTTAACCTGGTGTTGTGGGACTACTTATTGTGCCTACCCTGAAGAAGTACTGCTCGTCTCTCCGACAGGATTTCTGTCAGGATGTCTCTCCGCCCTTAAAAATATCTCCCATTTTCTATGTCTTTTAGCTTTGACAAAGGGTCACCTGGATTTGAAACATCAGCTCTTTTCTCTCCTTACAGATGCTGCCAGACTTGCTGAGAAAGAAAAACCAAGCAACGTGCCTTAATGACTATCGGCCAGTGGCTCTGACATCCATCATCATGATCCATCATTTCCCACTGCTGCAACAGGTCCACAGCAGATGCCATTTCCCAGGCCCTGCACTCAACCTTGGAACACTTAGATAACAAGGACACCTATGTCAGACTCCTTTTTATTGACTACAGCTCAGCCTTCAACACTATTATTCCCACAAAACTCATACCTAGGCTTCGTGGCCTGGGCCTCAGCACCTCCCTCTGTGACTGAATCCTGAACTTCCTAACTCACAGACCACAATCAGTAAGGATAGGCAACAACACCTCCTCCACGATCATCCTCAACACCGGTGACCCACAAGGCTGTGTTCTCAGCCCCCTACCATATTCCTTATACACCAAAGACCGTATGGCCAAACTCCCCTCCAATTTGATTTTCAAGTTTGCTGATGACACCACTGTAGTGGGTCAGATCTCAAACAATGATGAGACAGAGTATAGGAATGAGATAGAGAATCTGGTGAATTGATGTGGCGACAATAATCTCTCCGTCAATGTCAACAAAATGAAGGAGATTGTCATTGACTTCAGAAACATAAAGGAGAACGTGCCCTGTCTACATCAATGGGGACGATGTAGAAAGGGTCGAAAGCTTCAAGTTTTTAGGTGTCCAGATTACCAACAATCGGTCCTGGTTTCCCCATGCTGACACTATAGTTAAGAAAGCCCACCAACACCTCTACTTCCTCAGAAGACTAAGGAAATTTGGCATGTCAGCTACGACTCTTGCCAACTTTTACATATGCACCATAGAAAGGTTGTATCATAGCTTGGTATCGCTCCTGCTTCTGGTTGTATCACAGTTTGGTATGGCTGTTGCTCTGCCCAAGACCACAAGGAACTATAAAAGGTCATGAATGCAGCCCAATCCATTGACTTTGTCTACACTTTCTGCTGCTTCGGCAAAGCAGCCAGCATAATTAAGGACCCCATGCACCCTGGACATTCTCTCTTCCATCTTCTTCCTTCAGGAAAGAGATACAAAAGTCTGAGGTCACATATCAACTGACTCAAGAGCAGCTTCTTCCCTGCTGCTGTCAGACCTTTGAATGGACTTACTTTGCATTAAGTTGATCTTTCTCTGCACCCTAGCTATGACTGTAACACTACATTCTGCACTCTCTCGTTTTCTTCGCTACGACTGGTATGTTTTGCCTACAAGAAACAATACTTTTCACTGTTTAATGCATGTGACAATAATAAATCAAATCAAATCAAAATCTTTTGGTTTCAGGTTCCAGCATCTGCAGTAATTTGCTTTTATCCAGTGTTTAACTCACTTCCTAGGATGGAGAAAGCTAGCACGAGGGGGCACGGCTTTAAATTAAGGGGGGGTAGTTATAGGACTGATGTCAGGGGTAGGTTCTTTACCCAGAGGGTGGTGAGGGACTGGAATGCCCTGCCAGCTGCAGTTGTAAATGCGCCTAGTTTGGGGGCATTTAAGAGATCTGTGGATAGGTTTATGGACGAAATGGGATTGGTTTAGATTAGTGGGTTAGTGTTGTTTTTTTTTAGAAGCTGGTCGGCGCAACATCGTGGGCCGAAGGGCCTGTTCTGCGCTGTAATGTTCTATGTTCTATGTTCTCTTCCAGAACCGCCTACCCTGAAGAAGTACTGCTCTTCCCTCTGACAGGATATCCGTTCGTCTCTCCTCCCCCAAAAAATCTCCCATTTTCTATGCCTTTTAGCTTTGACAAAGGGTCAAGTGGACTCGAAACGTTAGCTCTTTTCTCTCCTTACAGATGCAGCCAGTCCTTCTGAGATTTTCCAGCATTTTCCCCTTTGGTTAGGGATTCTATTCTATTCTGTTCTCACAAGGAGATTGAGGCTTTCCCAAACCTGGACTTGCCCCTGCTGTTTCACCATGGTGAGTTGCCATGGAAACCTCTCTCTCCCACTTTGAACTGGTGGAAATCCACAACAATAGCTTCTATTTAATTTAGTTACATTGGAGTGTAATCAGACGGCCAATTGATGCAGAAACCATACACCCAGATTAGGCAATGTGACCAAAAGTTTGGACAATGAGGAAGTTTTAAGGAGTGACAGGAGGAGAGGGAGAGGCGGAAAGGTTTAGGGAGGGAACTCCAGAGCTTCCAGTCTCAGCAGCCAATGGTGTGGCAATTAAAATGAGGGATTGGGCAATTAAAATGAGGGCGGCGCAAGACACCAGAATTAGAGGAGCTCAGACACTGGGGACATTACAGAGAAAGAGAGGAATGAGAGATTTGAAAACTGAGATGAGAATTTTAAACCCGAGACATTGGCACCGGGGAGTGTAGGTCAATGAACACGTTGCTATGTACCATTCCACAGGCTAACCCATTTCCTATCTGAGTAAGAAGTTGACCAGTTTGATGGTGATGGGTAAGTTAAAGTCCACATGGTGTATTGTTCTACAAATGAGCAAGAAATGATTGCTCATTCAATCAATCTCACCATTTTCAGTGACAATTTCAAGTACCTTAAAAAAAAACTTGTTATTTTGGTTTGATGAACTTATGGAAGTATTAGTGTAAGGTTGGTATTGCATTGCTGTTTATCAGCTGCTTTGTATTTGGTTCTGTTTCAATTTATCTCTCATAATAAATTGATTTTGCTGTTTTAGCTTGAATTACATGGTTCCGACAAGGCTTCTGGCTCATTTATCAGTGATTCAATAACATAAAGGCAGAGATTGCTTTATAAATGTTCTTAACTCGAGATTTCAAAGATGTATAAAGCCACAAACATAGAAACTAGGAGCAGGAGTAGGCCATTTGGCCCTTCGAGGCTTGCTCTGTCATTCAGTCTGTGGCTGATCCTTGATCTCAATGCTAGTTTTCTGCTTTCTCCCCATGCCCCTTAATGCCATTAAAACCAAAAAGTCTATCTCTTTCCGGGGAAGTGCCGGAGGATTGGAAAACGGCTAATGTTACGCCGTTGTTTAAGAAGGGTGCCAGGCAAAAGGCGGGGAATTACAGGCCGGTTAGTTTAACGTCTGTGGTAGGTAAAATGTTAGAATCCGTCATTAAGGAGGAAATTGCGAGGCATCTTGAAGGGAATTGCTTGATAGGGCAGACGCAACACGGTTTCATTAAAGGGAAGTCGTGTCTGACAAATTTACTGGAGTTCTATGAGGATGTGTCTAAGGCGGTGGATAGAGGAGAGCCGGTGGATGTGGTCTTTCTGGATTTTCAGAAGGCGTTTGATAAGGTACCTCACAAGAGGTTACTGCAGAAGGTCAGAGGACATGGAGTTGGGGGTAGGGTGTTAGCGTGGATAGAGGATTGGTTGTCAAATAGGAGGCAGAGAGTGGGGGTCAATGGGTGCTATTCGGATTGGCGGTTGGTGACTAGTGGGGTGCCCCAGGGGTCGGTGCTGGGGCCTCAGCTATTTACCATTTATATAGATGATCTGGAGGAGGGAACCGAGTGTAGGGTGTCGAAATTTGCTGATGACACCAAGATTGGGGGAAAGGCAAATTGTGCGGAGGGTGTGGAGAGTCTGCAGAAGGATCTAGATAGGCTGGGCGAATGGGCCAGGAAATGGCAAATGGAATTTAATGTTGGCAAGTGTGAGGTGGTCCACTTTGGTAGGAAGAATGGTAGGAAGGACTATTACTTACGTGGCGAAAAACTGCAGCAGGCGACGGTGCAGAGGGACCTCGGGGTCCTTGTGCATGAGTCGCAAAAACCCAGCCTGCAGGTGCAGCAGGTGGTCAGGAAGGCGAATGGGATGCTGGCCTTCATAGCGAGGGGGATTGAATATAAAAGTAGGGAGGTCTTGCTGCAGCTGTATAGGGCATTGGTGAGGCCGCAGCTGGAGTACTGTGTGCAGTTTTGGGCGCCGCACCTGCGCAAGGATATTTTGGCCTTGGAGGGAGTGCAGAGGAGGTTTACTAGGCTGATACCGGAGTTGAGGGGGTTGAGCTATGAGGAGAGGCTGAATAAACTAGGCTTGTACTCGTTAGAGTTTAGAAGAATGAGGGGAGATCTCATTGAGACGTATAAGATGATGAATGGGATGGATAGGATAGAGGTGGAAAGACTCTTCCCGCTCAAAAAAGACAGTAGGACTAGGGGGCACAGCCTCAAGATAAAGGGGGGGCGGTTCAGAACGGAGTTGAGGAGGAACTTCTTCACTCAAAGGGTGGTGAATCTCTGGAATTCTCTGCCCGTTGAAGTGGTGGAGGCTGCCTCGCTAAATATTTTTAAGAAGCGGGTTGATGGGTTTTTGATAAGAGAGGGGATTAAGGGTTATGGGGAGAGGGCGGGAAAGTGGAACTGAGCCACGACAGATCAGCCATGATCTTATTGAATGGCGGGGCAGGCTCGAAGGGCCAGATGGCCTACTCCTGCTCCTATTTCTTATGTTCTTATGTTCTTGAATACATTCAGTGACTTGACCTCTACAACCTCAGTGGTAAAGAATTCCACAGGTTCGCTATCCTTTGAATGAAGAAATCTGTCCTCATCTCAGTCCTAAATGGTCCACCCTGTATCCTGAGACTGAGTCTCCTGGTGCTAGATTCCTCAGTAAGAAGTCTTACAACACTAGGTTAAAGTCCAATAGGTTTATTTGGTAGCAAACACCACTAGCTTTTGGGGCTTTGCCCCTTCGTCAGGTAAGTGGGGAGTTCTGATCACAAACAGAGCATATAAAGGCACACACTCAGTTTACAGAATACTGATTAGAATGTGAGTCTTTACAGCTAATTAAGTCTTAAAGGTGCAGGCAATGTGAGTGGAGATAGCATTAAGCACAGGTTAAAGAGATGTGTATTGTCTCCAGACAGGACAGTAAGTGAGATGTTGCAAGCCCAGGCAGGTCATGGGGGTTACAAATAGTGTGACATGAACCCAAAATCCCGGTTCAGTCCATCCTCATGTGTGCGGAACTTGGCTATCAGTTTATGCTCAGCAGCTCTGCACTGTCTTATGTCATGAAGGCCCTCATAAGAACAGGATACGGCGCTCAACTCATCGATCGACAGTTCTGACGCGGCACAGCGAAAAACCGCACCGACCTCCTCAGAAGACAAACATGGGACACGACGGACAGAGTACCCTTCCTCGTCCAGTACTTCCCCGGAGCGGAGAAGCTATGATATCTTCTCCGGAGTCTTCAACGTGTCATTGATAAAGATGAACATCTCACCAAGGCCATCCCACTCCCCCATTTCTTGCCTTCAAACAACCGCACAATCTCAAACAGACCATTGTCTGCAGCAAACTACCCAGCCTTCAGGAGAACAGTGACCACAATACCACACAACCCTGCCGCAGCAACCTCTGCAAGACATGTCGGATCATCGACATGGATGCCATCATCTCCTGTGAGAACACCATCCACCAGGTACACAGTACATACTGTTGCAACTCGGCCAACATTGTCTACCTGATACGCTGCAGGAAATGATGTCCCAAGGCATGGTACATTGGGGAGACCATGCAGACGCTACGACAACGGATGAATGAACACCACTCGACAATCACCAAGCAAGACTGTTCTCTTCCTGTTGGCGAACAATTCAGTGGTCATGGGCATTCAGCCTCTGATCTTCAGGTAAACGTTCTCCAAGGTGGCCTTCATGACACACGACAGCGCAGAGTCGCTGAGCAGAAACTGATAGCCAAGTTCCGCACACGTGAGGATGGCCTCAACAGGGATCTTGGGTTCACGTCACACTATTTGTAACTCCCGTGACTTGCCTGGGCTTGCAACATCTCACTTACTGTCCTGTCTGGAGACAATACACATCTCTTTAACCTGTGCTTAATGCTATCTCCACTCACATTGTCTGCACCTTTAAGACTTAATTAGCTGTAAAGACTCACATTCTAATCAGTATTCTGTAAACTGAGTGTGTGCCTTTATATGCTCTGTTTGTGATCAGAACTCCCCACTTACCTGACGAAAGGGCAAAGCCCCGAAAGCGAGTGACATTTGCTACCAAATAAACCTGTTGGATTTTAACCTGGTGTTGTGAGACTTCTTACTGCGTTTACCCCTGTCCAACGCCAGCATCTCCTCATCTAGATTCCTCTTCCAGGGCAAACACCCTCCCTGCATCTACTCTGTCCAGCCCTG
Organism: Carcharhinus amblyrhynchos; assembly: GCF_965287045.1. NCBI lineage: Eukaryota > Metazoa > Chordata > Chondrichthyes > Carcharhiniformes > Carcharhinidae > Carcharhinus > Carcharhinus amblyrhynchos. The sequence goes on along the minus strand of NC_137332.1, from coordinate 86,322,191 downwards.
CTAGATCAATCAGATTTCCTCTCATCCTCTGAATTCTAGTGAATACAGGCCCAGTCAAACAAATCCCTTCTCATAGGACAGTCCCGCCAACCCTGGTATCAGCGTAGTGAACCTCGGCTGCACTCTCTCTTTGGCAAGTATATCCTTTCTTAGAAAGGGAGACCAAAACTGCACACAATATCCCAGGTGTGGTCTCACCAAGGCCCTGTATAACTGTAGCAAGACATCCATACTTCTGAACTCAGCGATAGATTGGTGACGATATTCTGGGCAAGTGTGTAACGATCGAGGTTGACATTAGAAGAATGAGAGGAAATTCAAACATACAAAATTCTTAAGGGGCTTGACAAAGGCAGATCCCAAAATAATGTTTTCCATGTTGGGTATTTACATGGTGCAGTATGAGGATAAGGGCCATTTAGGACTAAGGTGAGAGGAAATCTCTTCACTTAGAGGGCATTTGGATGCAAAATAAGGTCAGGCAGACTTGAACCAGGCACGTCAGGAATGTGATGGAATATTCTCCACTTGCCCTGGTTAGTGCAGCTCCAACAACATTCAAGAAACTCAACACCATCCAGGACAAAGCAACCCGTTTGATTGGCAACCCTTTCACAAACATTGACCCACAGTGACAGCTGTGTGTACCATCTACAAGACGCACTGCAGCAGCTCACCAATGTTCTGTAAGCAGCACCTTCCAAACCCACTACCACCTTGGAGGACAAGAGTAGCAGATACCTGGAACACCACCACCTGGAGGTTTCTTTCCAAGTACTCACCATCTTGACTTGAAAATATATTGTCATTCTTTCACTGTCGCTGGGTCAAAATCCTGGAATCCTCCCCAACACCAACAGCACTGTGGATATGCCTACACCACATGGACGCAGCTGTTCAAGAAGGCAGCTCACCACCACTTTCTCAAGGACAATTAAGGATGGGCAATTAATGCTGGTCTAGCAGGCAACACCCACATTCCCGCAAATTATTTTTTAAAAATGTCACTCGCCAACTTCCTACTCAGATAGGAACTGGGCAAGACATAATAGAAAGTCATGTGCTCATGATTGAGTATGTTGAAGATGAGGTTGACAGTATTTGGATACTAAGGGAGCTAAATTATATGGAGATGGGACAGAAAGATGGAATTGAGGTAGCAGTTCATTCAGTGGCACAAGAATCGAAGGGCTGAATGGGCAGCATGGTGGCGCAGTGGTTAGGACTGCTGCCTCACAGTGCCAAGGACCTGGGTTCAATTCTGCCCCCGGGTCACTGTCTGTGTGGAGTTTGCACACTATCCCCATGTCTGTGTGGGTTTCCTCCGACTGCTCCGATTTCCTCCCACAGTCCAAAGATATGCGGGTTAGGTTGATTGGCCATGCTAAATTGACCCTGGTGTCAGGCAATTAGCAGAGTAAATATGTGGGTTATGGGAATAGGGCCTGGGTGGGATTGTGGCCAGTGCAGACTCCATAGGCCAAATAGTCTTCTTTTGCACCGTAGGAATTCTATGGATTCAATGATTCTCCTGCTCCCAATTCACATGATCCCATGAGAAGAAATGAAAACACTAAGAAACTTGTACAGCTGAAGATCAGAAAGAGCCAACACCCAACATAAACATCCCAAAGTTTGACCTGTTGACCACAAAACAGAGGAAAGGGATAGTCACTGTTAAGTGGCATCTAACTCTCCTGGTCCCTGGAAAGTGTAACCTTCATCAGTGAGAATTGAATGTGGGACTGTGTTGGAATCAGCCGCATTTGCAGCCGCTACTGGCCGTCAGGTGAGACAGGCAGAAGGAAGAATGTGGCCAAAACTGGTTTGGTCAGCCCCTGAGAACATGGCCTCTCCTCTGTGCCAATAAATGTTTTGCTGTAAATCACAAAGAGGATTTGTAGCCTGATTGCATGTTATTAAATAGTGTTCCCTTTGTAGAAAATCACAAAGGATAATGACACTGAAAGGCTTGATTGTGCTGCTCCACTATAGGGCTGAGCGTGGGATGTTTTCACCAAATATGAGAAAAAGAACTGTTTATCCGACGTTTATGTGTCGCTAATTCCTAAAGAATGTCACTGAAGATAAAAGTTACCGGATTCAACAGGAACTCATTTACCTTACAATTAGTCACGTAATTAGTTCTGATCACAAACTGAAGCTTGTTTAATGATGCTATAACCATCTTGTCAACAATCTAGGCCACTCTGTCCCCAGAGCATCTAAACTTACTGAGAAGCTGCGCTCAGTCCCTCCGGGCAGAGCTTCAGTCTGGGAAAGACTGTTGCTTCAACAGGGCTGTATTAAATATAGAACACAGAACATAGAAAAACTACAGCACAAACAGGCCCTTCGGCCCACAAGCTGCGCCGATGATATCCCTACCTACTAGGCTTACCTATAACCCTCAATCCCATTAAATCCTATGTACTCATCCAGAAGTCTCTTAAAAGACCCTATCGAATTTGCCTCCACCACCATTGATGGCAGCCGATTCCACTCACCCACCACCCTCTGAGTGAAAAACTTACCCCTGACATCTCCTCTGTACCTACTCCCCAGCACCTTAAACCTGCGTCCTCTTGTAGCGACCATTTCAGCCCTGGGAAAAAGCCTCTGAGAATCCACCCGATCTATACCTCTCAACATCTTATACACTTCTATCAGGTCCCTCCTCATCCTTTGTCTCTCCAAGGAGAAAAGGCCGAGCTCCCTCAACCTATCCTCATATGGCATGCCACCCAATCCAGGTAACATCCTTGTAAATCTCTCTGCACCCTTTCAATAGCTTCCATATCCCTCCTGTAATTTTAAAATTAAAGATTTTAGAAAATCTTTAGGCTAAGAGGGGATCTTATTGAAACATATAAGATGATTAGAGGTTTAGATAGGGTGGATAGTGATAGCCTTTTTCCTCTTCTTTTTTCTTTTTTCTTTTTCCTTTTTCCTCGGATGGAGAAAGCTAGCACGAGGGGGCATGGCTTTAAATTAAGGGGGGGTAGCTACAGGACGGATGTCAGGGGTAGGTTCTTTACTCAGCGGGTGGTGAGGGATTGGAATGCCCTGCCTGCTGCAGTTGTAAATGCGCCTAGTTTGGGGGCGTTTAAGAGATCTATGGATAGGTTTATGGACGAAAAGGGATTGGTATAGGCTAGTGGGTCATTGTTTTTGTAACTGGTCGGCGCAACATCGTGGGCCGAAGGGCCTGTTCTGCGCTGTAATGTTCTATGTTCTATGTTCTATGTAATGAGGCAACCAAAACTGAGCACAGTACTCCAAGAGGGGTCTGACTAGGGTCTTATAAAGTTCTGAGGGACCTGGATGTTCAGGCAGCATGGTGGGGTGATACAGTGGTTAACCCTGCTGCCTCACAGCACCAGGGATCCGGGTTTGATTCCAGCCTCGGGTGACTGCCTGTGTGGAGTTTGCAAGATTTCCCTCTGTGTCCGCGTGGGTTTCCTCCGGGTGCTCCGGTTTCCTCCCACAGTCCAAAGACGTACAGGTTAGGTTGATTGGCCATGCTAAATTGACCATTAGTGTAAAGGGATTAGCAATAAGTGGGGTTACAGGGATAGGGTCCGGGTGGGATTGTTGTTGGTGCAGAATAGGTGGGCTGAATGGGCTCCTTCTGCACTGTAGGGATTCTGTGATTCAAGTGCATAGGTCACTGATGGCGGCTGGATCAATTGAGAGCAGTTAATAAAGCACACAGTGTTATTAATAGGGACACAGAGAACCAGAATAAGGAAGTGCTGTTCAATTTGTTTAAGGCACTCGTTCAGCCTCAGTTGGAGTTCTGCGGCCAGTTCTGGGGGCCACACTTTACGAAAGATGTGAAGACACTGGAGAAAGAGTGGAGTAGCTTCATGAAAATGGTTCCAGGGAGGAGGCACAGTGGACAGTGGTTAGCACTGCTGCGTCACAGCACCAGGGACCCGGGTTCAATTCCGGCCTCAGGTGACTGTCTATGTGGAGATTTGCATGTTCTCCCCGTGCCTATGTGGGTTTCCTCCAAGTGCTCTGGTTTCCTCCTATGTTCCAAAGGTGTGCAGGTTGGGTGGATTGGCCATGCTAAATTTCCGCTTAGTGCCCAAAGATGTGCAGGTTAGGTGGATGGCCATGGTAAATTGCCCCTTGATGTCCAATGATGTGCAGGGTAGGTGGATTAATCATGGTAAATGTATGGGGATATGGTGGGAGGTTGGGCCTGTTGGGTAGAGTCAGTGCAGACTCGATGGGCTGAATGGCCTCCTTCTGTACTGTAGGCATGCTATGGTTCTTCAGTTCTGAAGAAGCATTGGAGAAGTTGGGTTTATTTTCCTTGGAGAAGAGAAGATTGAGAGGAGATTTGATTGAGATGTCCAAAATCAGGAGGGCTCTGGACAGAGTCAATAGGGAGAAACTGTTCCCATTGTGGTAGGAATGAGAATGACAGGGCACAGATTTAAAATCATTGGTGAAAGCACCAAAGATGAATGTAGAGAAACTTGATCACACAGTGAGTGGTTGGGATCTATTTTGCACTGCCAGATGAAAATGCGCGGTGAAAATAGGTTCAACTGAGCCATTTGAGAGGTAATTGGATCATTATCTGAAAAAGAAGAATGTGCAGGGTTACAGAGAGAAGGTGGGGAAGCTCAAAGTAATGTCTAGATGTTGTTCACAAAGTGAGCATTGCCCCTATAGAAAGGGAACTGATGATGGTAAGTAGAACAAAGGTGATGAACTGAACATGTGTCTTGCATATGTCTTTCTGACAGAGGACACCAGTAACATCCCAGAAATAGTTGAAAATCAGGAAATGGGAGTGAAGGAGGAACTCAGGAAAATTATAATCACCAGGGAAGCGGTATTGAGCAAATGGTTGGGTCTGCAGCTTGACAAATCCCCAGGTCCTGATGGGCTTCATGCAAGGATCTTGAAGCAGCTGCTGACACAGTTGATGCATTGGTTTTAATTTTCAAAAATTCCCATAATATGGGGATGGTTTCATTAGATTGGAAAATAGGAAGGGAGACAGACAGCAGGAAACTACAGGCCAGCTAGCCTAATATTGGTCATAGGGAAAATGTTGAATGCCATTATTAAAGATGTTATAGGAGGACATTTTGAAAACTTAAGATAATCAGACAGAGTCAACAAGGTTTGGTGAAAGGAAGATCATGTTTAACCCATTTATTGGAATTCTTTGAAGGAATCACATGCTGTAGATAAAGGGGAACCAGTGGATGCAGTGTACTTCGATTACCAGAAGGCTTCAAGTTATGAAGGGTTTATTACCAACAATACTTATATTTATACTAGTAATAGTCTACAGAACATCTACTCTCTTCTCCTCTCTGACTCCAACCCGATTGGCTCAGCTTCCCACATTGTCTCCCCATGGGGCCTGGTCCCATCACGTGGCCAATCACCCCTTAAAGGAACTATGCTGCCACACCCGTTCACCCCCACCCCCCCATCCCTCCCACCTCAGTGTAACTCCTGAGTCCACCTATGACTGAAACAAAAAAGAACATCATTAAACATAAGCCTGTACAACTCAATAAGACATCAGGAATACCCCAGGTAAAACTCATCATAAGTTCAGTCTGTCAGGAGCCTTCTGGGTCCTGGCGGAATCAGTTTGGTACTATGATCTTCAATGCCTAAAGAATCTGGGCGGACTGTTGCAAAAGGTAAGCTCATCAATCTGGGATCAAAATGTATGTATATATTGTATGTATGTATGACAAAAATCCTCTTCAGTAGCTACAGCCCTCTTGGTTTCAGATACCACTGGATGCCTTAGCTCCACACTTATCGCTATATCAGCAACTGGTCAACATGAGTCTACCACAGGAGACATCTGTTGATCCCCTGTATCAGGCCCAACTCCCTTCCTCAAATGACCCACATGTTTCTTTACACAATGATCTTGCACTTCTACAATGACCAGTTCCATTCTTTCCACAATTTTACCAGCCACCCATGTCGGTCCTGCTGCAAAGTTCATGGCCAGGACTAGGTCATCAACTTGGAAAACTCTATCCTCTATCTTCGAGTCATGGCTTTCTTTCTGGGATGCTTCTCTAGCTTCCAATCTCCCTGCCAAATCTGTAAATACTAAATCTAACCGGGTCGTAAACAGAATCCCATTAACAAGTCAGTTGGTATGACCCCTGTAGTCGCATTTGGCATGGTATTATTAAACGACAACAAGAAACTTGCTACCTGTAAGCAAGTTTACGGTTGCTTACCTGCAAATGTCTATCAGTTTGTTTTTTCATCAATGATTTGAATATTTGTAAAGCTCATTCTGCAAACCCATTAAAGGTGCTGACCGAACATGGTGAATACCATTTGACTTAGCAAATTTTCAAAACTCCTCTGCTGTAGAGGCTGTGCCATTGTCTGACACTAAACCTCTGGAATACCATGCATGGCTAAAACCTGCCTTAACTTTTCAAAGACGGCTATGGCCATTGTACACTTCATTAATTGGACACCCAATCATTTTGGATTTGCAGTTGCGCCTTCTACTGTCAGTTGCCGGCTTTCCAGCGAGCTTCCTCCCCCTACAAGAAGGAAACATTTTTAGCATTTTTTTTTTGAACAGAGTGGCATAAGATTGTAGCCTCTCCGAAAAAACACTTCCATTTTCAAGCTTGTCTGAGATTTAGAAATTTTTTGGTAAGATCGCCCTCTTTGTGTCTGGAGTGTTAGGTGATGTTAAACTTCTCACTAGGCTATAAGTTTATGGGTCACATACTGTGGGTAGTATCACTTTTTATTTTTCCTCAGTTATGATCTCAGTAGCTACAATATTGTACAATAAATAGTATAGCCTTTCAATATATTGGATCGAATGGCTCAATCTTTCCAATTAAAAGCATTTTTATGAGGCGTACCTTGTTTCTTCGTAGTTCCAGTGCTCACTTTCCCTGCCTTCCAGCTTCACACTGCAATCTCCTGATGACTCCACATTCTCCTCGTGTCTGCATGGGTTTCCTCCGGGTACTCTGGTTTCCTCCCACAGTCCAAAGATGTGCGGGTTAGGTTGATTGGCCATGCTAAGAAATTGCCCCTTAGTGTCCAGGGATGCGTAGATTAGAGGGATTAGTGGGTATAATATGTAGGGATATGGGGATAGGGCCTGGGTGGGATTGTGTTTGGTGCAGACTCGATGGGCTGAAGGGCCTCTTTCTGCACTGTAGGGTTCTATGACTACCAAACATTCTTCTTCATTGCCAGTGTATTAATTTTGAAGACAACTCATTTCAGCTTCTTGTTATGAAAGGATTATTGACAATATTTATATAAGTATAGGAATGGTGTACAGAACTGTAATACATGTCTACTTTCTTCTACTCCCTGGCTCAAAGTGAGGTTTCTCCCAGACTCAGGATGCACACTGTTGCACCTGGTTGGCTTGGTGTCCTCTGTCTCTCCATAGGGTCCAGCTTGATCAAGTGGCCCTGAGGGATTGGCCCCTTAATGGGGCCACACTGCTACATTGCAGAAGGTATAGGGGCTCATGGTATAGGGGGGTAACATACTGGAAGATTAGAAGATTGTCCAGCTAACAGGAAACAAAGAGTGGGCATAAGTGTGTCTTTTTCAGGTTGGCAAGATGTAACAAATGGTATGCCACAGGAATCAGTGCTGAGGCCTCAACTGTTTACAATTTATATGCCCTAGTGCATGAATCACAAAAGGCTCGTATGCAGGTACAGCAAGTAATTAGGAAAGCTGAGAAAATGCTTTCATTTACAGTGAGGGGAATTGAATACAAAAGTAGGGAGGTTATGCTTCACTTATACAAGTCACCACATCTGGAGTAGTATATACAGTATTGGTCTCCTTATTTAAAGAAAGATGTAAATGCATTAGAAGCAGTTCAGGGAAGGTTTAGTGGGTTGTCCTGTGGAGAAAGGTTAGATAGGTTGGACAGGTTAGGCTTGTATCCACTGGAGTTTAGAACAGTAAGAAGTGACTTGATTGAAACCCTTCACTATCCTAAGGGGTTTTAAGAGGATGGGTGTGAAGAGGGCGTTTTCTCTTGTGAGAGAATCTAGAACTAGGGGTCGCTGCTTACAAGTAAGGGGTCACTCATTTAAGTCAGAAAGGAGGAGAATTTTTTTTTCTCTCAGTGGGTGATGAGTCTCTGAACTCTCCTCATCAAAAGGTAGTGGAAGTAGAGTGAATATTTTTGAGGCAGAACTAGAAAGATTCTTGATAAGCAATGGGGTGAAAGATTATCAGGGGTAACCAAGAATGTGAGGTTGAGGTTATGATCAGACCAGCCATAGTCTTATTGAATGACAGAACAGGCTCGAGGGGGCCAAATGGCCTACTCCTGTTCCTAATTCATATCTTTGTATGAACGTCCATTGCTCATTTGGAAGGCCAGAACAGATACAATGGGCTAATATAACCTCCTACTGTGCTGTAACATTACTGTGATGGTATGATTCTGTTGTGGTAATGTTACTGGACTGGTAAAACAGACCTAAAGCTCCAGTGACAAGGATTCAAATCCCACCACACCACCTAAGAGATTTTAAAATCAATTAAAAATGCAATTAAATAATACCAAGTCTGAGTAATGGTGACAATGAAACTACTGATTGTCATTAAAACCCATCTGGTTCACTAATGTCCTTTGAGGAAGGAAATCTGCTGTTCTTACCTGCTCTGGCCTACATGCAACTCCAGACCCCACAGCAACTCTTAACTGCCCTCCGAAATAGCTGAGCAGGATATTTGTTCTGTCTAACCCTCATGGCAAAGCCAAGTAAGAATAAAATCTGACAGACATTGACCTACACACCAAAACGAGAGAGGTATAACCTTCCCTGTCAACCCTGCAAAATCCTCCTCACAAACATCTAGGGGCTTGTGTCAAAATTGGGAGAGCTGTCAAACATTCTCATGGAATCATACGTTATAGATAATGTCTCAGCGTCATCCACTTTCATCCCTGTCAGACCTTGCGCAAGGTTGAAATATTTACAACCATCTTCATCCAGCTGTGCAGCGTGGATAATCCATCTTGATCTCCTCCGAAATCCCCATCATCTCAGATGCCAGACATCAATTGCTTACAATTTACACAGATGATTTGGAGCTAGGGACCGAGTGTAGTTTGTCAAAGTTTGCAGATGACCCTAAATTGAGTGGTGGAGCAAAGAGTTCAGAGGACACTGAAAGTCTGCAAATGGAGAAAGATAGTCTAAGTGAATGGGCAAGGGTCTGGCAGTTGGAGTACAATGTTGGTAAGCGTGAGGTCAGCCATTTTGTTAGGAATAACAGCAAAATGGACTATTATTTAAATGGCAAAAAATTGCAGCATGCATTACTTACGGGGCGAAAAACTGCAGCAGGCGGCGGTGCAGAGGGACCTCGGGGTCCTTGTGCATGAGTCGCAAAAACCCAGCTTGCAGGTGCAGCAGGTGGTCAGGAAGGCGAATGGGATGCTGGCCTTCATAGCGAGGGGGATTGAATATAAAAGTAGGGAGGTCTTGCTGCAGCTGTATAGGGCATTGGTGAGGCCGCAGCTGGAGTACTGTGTGCAGTTTTGGGCGCCGCACCTGCGCAAAGATATTTTGGCCTTGGAGGGAGTGCAGAGGAGGTTTACTAGGCTGATACCGGAGTTGAGGGGGTTGAGCTATGAGGAGAGGCTGAATAAACTAGGCTTGTACTCGTTAGAGTTTAGAAGAATGAGGGGAGATCTCATTGAGACGTATAAGATGATGAATGGGATGGATAGGATAGAGGTGGAGAGACTCTTCCCACTCAAAAAAGACAATAGGACTAGGGGGCACAGCCTCAAGATAAAAGGGGGGCGGTTTAGAATGGAGTTGAGGAAGAACTTCTTCACTCAAAGGGTGGTGAATCTCTGGAATTCTCTGCCCGTTGAAGTGGTGGAGGCTGCCTCGCTAAATATTTTTAAGACGCGGGTTGATGGGTTTTTGATAAGAGAGGGGATTAAGGGTTATGGGGAGAGGGCGGGAAAGTGGAACTGAGCAGCGACAGGTCAGCCATGATCTTATTGAATGGCGGGGCAGGCTCGAAGGGCTAGATGGCCTACTCCTGCTCCTATTTCTTATGTTCTTATGTTCTTATGTTCTTCCGCATGAATCACAAAATGTTGATTTGCAGGTGCAGCAGCTAATTAAGAATGCAAGAAGAAGGTTGTCCTTCATTACTAGAGAGATGGAGTTTAAAAACAGGGAGGTTATGTTACAGCTGTATAAGGTGCTGGTGAGGCCACACTTGGAGGACTGTGTATAGTTTTGGTCTCCTTGCTTGAGAAAGGATATGCTGACACTGGAGGGGGTGCAGAGGAGATTCACTGGATTGATTCCGGAGTTGGGAGGCTTGGCTTATGAGGAAAGACTGAGTAGACTGGGACTAAACTCGTTGGAATTCAGAACAATGAGGTGGATCTTATAGAAAATATACGAATATGAAGGGAATAGGCAAGAAAGAAGAATGGAGGTTGTTTCCACTGGCGAGTGAAACTAGAACTAGGGGGCATAGCTTCAAAATAAGGGGGAGCAGATTTAGGACTGAGTTGAGGAAGAACTTCTTCACACAGTGTTGTGAATCTTTGGAATTCCCAGCCTAGTGACGCAATTGACGCTACCTCATTGAATGATTTTAAGGCAAAGATAGATTTTTGAACAGTAAAGGAATTAAGGGTTATCGTGAGCAGGAGGGTAAATGAAGCTGTGTCCATGAAAAGATCAGCCATGATCTTATTGAATGGCAGAGCAGGCTCAGGGACCAAATGGCCTACTCCTGCTCCTAGTTCTTATGTTCTTAATCAAATGAATTCACTCCAAATCAAGACATGGATACATTAAGGAGCAGATGACCACACTGGTTATTAGAAAGGCTATGAGTTCTGGTAATATTCCAGCAATAATCCTTTTGCTCCAGAACTTTCCAAACTCCGAGCAAAGCTGTTCCAGTACAGCTACAACACTGGCATCTAACTGGCAATATGGAAAATTGCCCAGATATGTCCTGTACACAAGAAACAAGACAAATCCAACCCAGCCAATTACCACCACATCAGTCTACTCTCAATCATTAATAAAGTGATGGAAGGGGTCATCAACAGTGCTATCAAGTGACACTTTATTTGCTCACTGACATTCAGTTTGGGTTCCACCAGGATCACTCAGCTCCTGACCTCATTGCAGTCTTGGTTCAAACGTGGACAAAAGAGCTGAACTCCAGAGGTGAGGTGAGAGTGACCGTCCTTGACATCAAGGCAGCATTTGACTGAGTGAGGCATCAAGGAGCCCTAGCAAAACTGGAGTCAATGGGAATCAAGGGGAAACTCTCCGCTGGTTGGAGTCACACCCAGCACGAAGAAAACTGATTGTGGTTGTTGGAGGTCAATCATCTCAATCCTAGGACATCACTCAGGTTAGTGTTCGAGGCCCAACCATCTTTATCTGTTTCATCAATGACCTTCCATCCATTGCTAATTAGTATGCCCCACAATTTGGAGTCCTCTAACATTGAAGCAGTCGTGTACGTACGCATAAGGACCTGGACAACATTCAGGCTGGGGCTGATAAATGGAAAGTAACATTTGCACCACACAAATACCAGGTAATGACCATCTCCAACAGGAGAGAATCCAACCATCTCCCCTTGAAATTCAATGGAAATACAGCGTAGTGGGAACTTTATTCTGTATACAAACCCATGCTGTACCTGTCTGGGAGTGTTTGTTGGGAACAGTGTAGACAGAGCGTTACTCTGTATATAACCCCATGCTATACCTATCCTGGGAGTGTTCGATGGAGATAGTATAGATTTACTTAGCGGTCATTTTAGCTGCGGGCTCGATTCCCATTATGGTTGCTAAATCTTGCAAGAGTCTGAAAACATGATTCTAAGCGGTGAGGCTCAATTTACGATCTGTCCCCTTCTCCGATCTCACAATCAGATTCATACCAGGAAGGGTGCAAGCCTGATTTGCATACATAACCATCTCACACTCAGCCCTGTTTCCTATCACCCCCTGTGCTCACTGACCTACACTGGCTCCTGTTCAAGCAATGCCTTGATTTTAAAATTCTCATCCTTGTTTTTAAATCCCTCCATATCCTCACCCTCTTCACATCTCTGGAATTTCCTCCAGCCCCACAACCATCTGAGATATCTGTGTTCTTCTCATTCTGGCCTCTCGTACATTCCTGAAGATAATGGTTCCATCATTCATCGCCGTGCCTTCAGCTGCCTGGGTCCCAAGCTCTGGAATTCCCTCCCTAAAGCTCTCCATTGCTCAAACTCACTTTGATCCTTTCCATCTCTCTTTGAAACTTACTCCTTTGACCAAATGATTAGTCATCTGACCTATTAGCTCCTTTACGCATAACTTTGTGTCATGCTATGTTTATACTGTCCCTATGAAGTACCTTGTAATGTTTTTTCTACATTAAAGGCTCTATGTAAATGTGAGTTATTGTTGTTTTATTTCTTCTTCGTTTGTCATCTGAAGAGCTGAGAGTTTGTCCAGGAAAATAATGAGGATACAAACTGCAGAGTTCATTCACATCCCCTCACAGTGATTAACATTCCCGGCAGCTTTAAGGAATAAAGAGCAATTGTACAATGTTCTTGGCAAATGCTCCAAATACAACAGGGACATCGCAGCCTGCTCTGCAATTCTTGCTCAAGGACCTTTCCTGTTATTCTGACTCCTACCTCCAGCTCAGCACTTGTGGGAAACCAGGTGGACCTGAGAAGGAGACTATTTGACCCATAATTCCTTTGCCATCCCTTTGATGGAGCTATCTCTCCGGTTATTATTTCCCAGCAGTTGTTTCTTCTCTGAAGTAGACTGGAGTCTGGCCACTTTAAAAAAATTCCTTCCTCACAATGTTTATCCCCTCTAATATTTCACATTCTTCCTCTAGAACTTGTCCTTCTCTTGTTCTGAAAACACACTCAGTAAACAGGATCTTCCGGCCCCTCACTGCCTGATATCCTCGTGGACGGTACTGGAAAATAGAGAGCCCACCCGCGGCAGGAATGGAGGATCCTCACCAATTAACCCATCAAGAACCATCCCCATATTTTCCCACATTCACACAGGGAATATCTTCTTTAACTGGCACCACTGATTCTTCATTAACCTGGTTATGCACCCTCGAAGGGGGCCATTCAACCAATCATACCCCTGCTAGCTCTCTGCTTAAGTAACTTGATATGCTTTGTCTGTATAATGTGCAAGAAACAAAACTTTTTCACTGTATACTAATACATGTGACAATAATAAATTAAATCAAATCAAATCATCAAATGTATGACCTCACACTCAGCTGGATTGAACTCCATTTGCCATTTTGCTATCCACCTTCTCTGTCTTAATATAGAATCCCTACAGCGCAGAAAGAGGCCAGCACTCATCCTCCCATAAGAGCACTTTATTGCAGCCCACTCTCCCGCCTTATCCCCATAACCTCGTGCATTTACCATGACTAATCCACCAACACTAAGGGATAATTTAGCATGGCCTATCCACCTAACCTGCACATTTTTGGACTGTGGGAGGAAGCCAGAGCAGCCAAAGGAAACCTACATAGACATGGGGAGAACGCGCAAACTCCACAGATACAGTTACACAAGGCTGGAATTGAACCCAAGTCCTTGGCGCTGTGAGGCAGCTATGCTAACCACTGTGCCACCATGCAATTTATTGATAACTTCCTACAGTCCACAGTTCTCCTCTTCACTATTAACCACACGGCCAATGTTTATATCGTTTACCAACTTCCTAGTCACGTCTTCTTCATTGAATACTGTATCATTAATATGTCTTATAAGCGACAAGGGACTCAGTATTGAGTCCTGCCCAACCCCAGTAGCCAGAGCCTTCCAGCCAGTAAAACAGGCGATCTCAAGTTCCTCACAAAGAGATCTAGTGCCTCCCCCAGCCAGAGGTCCTGCCCCCTCCATCATCCACAACTCCCACCCCTTCTCCGCCCACCGGCTGTGTCATGCTGCATTCACCCAACTCAGTACATTGACTTGGGTTTTCCCAGGAATCAGACCTGGTGCATTGAACTGAGGTGGGGCTGAGTGGGGAAGTCTCTCAGGCCTCATGTCACCATGATAAGTTTGTGGTATAGTCCTCGCCACCTCTGCACAGTTCTCTGTGAGCTGACTGAACATTACCCATCTCAAATTACATTGACCTTCCAATCTCACCTTGGCAAAAACCACCAAACTACCAGTTACTCAGCTGCCGATCAAATCTTCTGCGCTGACACAGGGATCCCATCATAGAGTTCTACAGCACAGACCAAAGCCCTTCAGCGCATCATGTCTGCACCTGTCAAAGACAAAACACTCAACCATTCTAATCCCATTTTCCAGCATTTGGTCCATTGCCTTTCATGCCTTGGCATCACAAGTGTACACTTAGATGTTGCTTAAGTACTATGTGGGTCTCTGTGGGTCGAGAGCAGAGGGTTCTCCAAATGGTTGTGATGACATTGTCAATTGTGGGATCTTGCTGTGTGAAAAGAGGCTATTGTGTTTCCAACATTGCAACTGTGGGTATACTTCTTAAGCTATTAGCTGGCATTAAAACACTTTGGAATGCCTTGAGGGTGTGAAGGGGCAGGATGGGAAGACGATGATGATGTTGTGAAACTAGTAATCCAGGGGTCCAGACTAATACTCTGAGGACATAGGTTCAAATTCCACGACAGTATCTGGTAAAATTTAAACTTCATTAATAAATCTGGAACATAAAGTTAGTCTCAGTAATGATGTCCATGAAACCATTGTGGATTGTTGGAAAAGCCCATCTGATTCAATAATGTCTTTAGGGAAGGAAATCTGCTGTCCTTACCTGATCTGGCCTACATGTGACTCCAGCCCCACCCTTAACCGCCCTCTGCCATGGCCACTTATTTCAGCGTAATTAGGGATGGCTAACAGAGAATAAATTAGAAAAAAGCACAATGATGTAGAGTTTTTTTAATTCAATCATGGGATGTAAGGGTCACTGGCTGGACCAGTATTTAATGGCCATTCCTAGTTGTCCTTGCGAAGGTGGTGGTGAACTACCACCTTGAAACACTACAGTCCATGTTGTGTAGGTACACCCACAGTGCTGTTAGGGAGGGTTTCTAGGATTTTGACCCAATGACAGTGAAGGAATGGCGATATATTTCCAAGTAGGTGGTAAGTGACTTGGAGGGGACCTTGCAGGCGATAGTGTTCCTAATGTATCTGCTGCCCTTGTCCTTCTAGATGATAATGGTCATGGATTTTGGAAGGTGCTGTCTCGGGAACTACGGTGAGTTCCTACAGTGCATCTTCTAGATGCCTTTCAGGGCTGCTACTGTGTGTCAGTGGCAGAGAGGGTAGATGGGATAGCAATCAAGTGGGGCCGCTTTGTCATGGATAGTGTTGAGCTTCTTGAGTGTTGTTGGAACTGCATTCATCCAGGCAAATGGAGAGTATTCCATTACACTCTCGACTTGTGCCTTGTCAATGGGGGAACAGGCTGTGGGAGTCAGGACTTGAGTTACTCGCTGGAGTTTTCCTAACCTCTGGCGTGCACTTGTAACCACATTATTGTGTGGCTAGACCAGTTCAGTTTCTGGATACAAGTCTTTTTTCTTTTTTTGTCGGACAAGAGTATCAGGTGTGTGGGAAACATTACCTCCAACTTTCTCTCCAAGTCCCACAGCATCGCAACAGTGTGGAGAGTGTAGGAAGTGTAGCCATGACTCCCTCCCCTCACTCGGTAAAGGGAGCATGATGGCGATGCTTAGTAATAGAGAGACAATCATTAAAACTGAGCAACTATTTGAGGGCAAAGTGCATGAGTTTGTTAATTGGTAAGCTGATGCTCTCAGAGAAAGACAGAGTATGAGAGTGAAGGAGAGTTCTGTGTGCTTATTCTTTCAGACAGGTCGCTCAGTGAACACATTCAGCAGACGCCAAGAAATGAGAATACTGTTACATAACTGACATGATTTCTGCTCCAGCTATTCCGATTCATCTCACTGTCCTGAACATTCCTGCTCGCTGCTGCAGGGAACAAATCAATGTCACCAGATTAAAGCCCAGTATCCAATTTAAATTAGGTGCAAAAGACTGGAACTCTCCCGAGGGAAATTAGAGTGTAGGCTTCACAAGCAAATGCATTAATCCACCGCTTGATCCCATCCAGAAAGAGAGCTTCCTTCAAGGTGTTTGGTTTTCAGCTATAAATTTGATGGATCAGCTTTTTTTTAGGTAATGCACTACAAATTTATTCACATCAACATTTGGTGTATATATATATATATAAATGAAGTACACTGTATTTAATTCTTGAGTGTGCACTAAAATCATCCACAGGTAACAGTAGTAAAACATTATGGCCTATAAAACCCACCTGGACAAGATGATCTCCCCTCAACATTTCCAAGTCTGGCTGATGCTTCTTCAGTTTACTGTAGCCCATGTTCACAGCAAAGAACTGGTACTGCTGAGTGGGTGCTATCTTATCCCGAGGTTCAGGATTGATTTTTGCGATTCCAGGGCATGTTGGAGATGCGTGTTTACTCCAGGATTTCCAGCTCCAATGAAGACAAGCAATGGAATTAAGCTCGGGTGGATCTTGGCATGCTGAATCATGATAGCAGTTCCCCCTGTCCTCTCTCCGGCACCTCCACATCCAGCACTTACGTTCAAAATAATGGTAATTATTAATAAATAATTAGTGATTGTTAATTACTGCCAATCAACCTCTCTAGAACAACTACATGTAGACTCCTATTCGCTCAGACTCCTAAGTACTTGGTGAGATTTTAGAAAGGTATTCAATTCTCATTTTTTTAAATGAATTTTCCTTCCTAACTCTTTTCTCTCTCTCTTAGTCTAATCTTTCTTTAGTTCCCTTATTCCTCCGTTGATAAATGAGTCATCATTGAATTCCCCCTTTTTCATTCACTGCTCCCATTCAGTCATCCTGTGGTTTATTCCCAATCCTGAATTCCCATTATTTGGGGAGATACTGGAATTGTCCCAATCATTCAGATCCCAAGTGCCTGATTGTCCCTCACTGCGGTGTTATCACCTCACACCTTCTGCGACTTTATGGGAAAAATACATTTTTGAGCTAATAGCAAATGCCCGGTGACAGTAAATTCTGACTTATCATCAACCCACCCTGCTCCATGGAACAGGACCTGGCACAAAGAGGGGGCCAGACAGACCAATAGATGCTCGGTCCAGGTTTAATGGCTAAATCTGCTTTTCTCTCCATTTTAATCTGCTTATATTTCTGTCTGTTTCTTTGTCTCGCAAAATTAGATTATTGATGAGAAAACAATATTATAACACAATCTAGCACCCTATCTGTCTGCCTGTCTATCTACCTATCTATGATCTGGGGATATGGTAGCACTGTGCCAATGTTATCAAACTATTAAACCCAAAGGACTGGACTAAATGATCTCAAGGCATAGGTTCAAATCCCACTTTGGCAGCAGGAGGAAGTTAAATTCAATTAATTGAATACCTTATGAATAAAATGCCAGTATCAATAATGAGGGCATTGAAACATCACATTTTTGTAAAAACCCATCTTGTCCTTTCAGGAAGGAAATCTGCTGGCCTTACCCAGTCTGCCCTACTTGTGACTCCAGACCCACAAAAATGTGACGTGGTGAGCCTCAGCTGTATCAGGCCACAATAACAAGGTAGAAACCTATGCATAAGAGGAAGCTGTTCAGCCCCTCGAGCCTACTCCACCATTTAATTATATCATGGCCAACTTCCTACCTCAACTACATCTTCCTGCACTATCTCCCATATTACTTGATATCGTTGGTATCTCGAAATCTATCAAACTCAGCTTTGAACATAATAAATGATTAAGTCTCCACCATCCTCTGGGCGAGAGATTTCCAAAGAGTCACCAGCCACTGACTGAAGAAATTTCTCCTCATCTCGGTCCTAAATGACTTGCTCCTTATTCTGAGCCTGTGTCCCCTGATTCTTGACTCACCAGCCAGGCAACACATCCTTACTGCATCTACCCTGGCGAGCCCAGTAAGAATTTATTACACTTTGACAAGTGGAATAAGTAGCACATAGACTGGTTCAAGAAGGTGACTGTGGTAATGTGGCCCTTTAAAGGGGCAATCCCCGGAGGCCATGTGATCGGTCTAGACCTTATGGATTGTCAAGGCAGGAAACTAAGCCAGTCAGGAGCAAGAGTGTGTATTCAGTTCGAGGAAGGTCTGCAGCTGGAGCCGGGGAGGAGAGCTGTTCAGTCATGTAGTTAATTCAGTCTGAACTTTTGTGTATATAATTATTTATTATTGGCAAATAAAACCTTTGTTAATTTGAGCCACATCGCATCACCCTTGATTAAATACAGTGACTCACTTCCACCTTTGCATGGTCACTTAGGGATGAACATAAATGTCATCCGAGTCTGTGATGTCCACATCCCAGAATCAATAAAAGTCTGACTTCTATCGCTTTCCCACGTGAGAAGGAAGGTAGGATGAAAGAGGAAATTTAACGCTGTAACGTTTGAGGTGATGCACTTTGAAAGGAGTAATTTGACAAGGAAGTGTTCTATGAAATGTCTGACACTGGGAAGTTCTGAAGAACAAAGGGACTTTGGCGTGTTTATCCACAGATCTCTGAAGGCGGAAAGACAGGATAATAGGGTGGTGAAAAAGGCATTTATCAATCGAGGGATGATGGAGTTGTATAGAACTTTGGTGAGGCCACAGCTGGAGCACTGTGTGCAGTTGTGGTCGCCACATTATAGGAAGGACGTAATCACACTGGAAGAGGTGCAGAGCAGATTCACCAGGATGTTGCCTGGGATGGAACATTTAAGTTATAAAGAGAGTTGGATCGGCTTGGGTTGTTTTCATTGGGTCAGAAAAGACTGAGGGGCTACCTGATTGAGGTGTTCAAGATTATGAGGGGCATGGACAGGGTCGATAGGGAGCAGCTGTTCCCCTTAGTTGAAGGATCAGTCACAAGGGACACAAGTTAAAAGTGAGGAGTGGGAGGTTTAGGGAGGATTTGAGGCTTTTTTGTCCAGAGGGTGGTGACAATCTGGAATGTACCGCCTGGGAGGGTGGTGGAAGAGGGATGCCCCACATCCTTTAAAAGGTACCTGGATGAGTACCATAACATTCAAGACTAGGGGCCAAGTGCCGGCATTTGGGATTAGGTGAGCAGGTCCGGGCCTTTAATGCCCTGGTGCAGACTCGATGGGCCAAAGGGCCTCTTCTGCACTGTAGGAGTCTGTGAATCTGTGAAAGGACAACATTTTGATCCTTTCAGCACCAATAGCTGGCTGGTTGCCAATCCAGTATTCAGAGACAGGAACGCTCCCCTTCCCAGGGCTGCGCTGATCTCCTGGCAATTTTAGAAACAGGAGTTAACCTTTGAGCGATTCAGTTCAATCATGGTGGATCGGAAGTGTCTCTTCATCAAGCTGGCTTGACTCCATATCCCCTTTTTGTTGTATCATTTTGACGCAACAAAAGAGAGCTCAGAGCAGTATTCCAGGTGAGGCCTCACCAACACCCTGTACAGTTGCAACAAAACCTCACTATTTTTAAACTCTTACCCCTCTGTCCAGGACCACAAGAAACTACAAAGGGTCATGTATGAAGCCCAGTCCATCGCGCAAACCAGTCTCCCATCCATTGACACTGTCTACATCACTTCCCGCTGCCTTGGAAAAGCAGTCAGCATAATTAAGGACCCCACACACCCTGGACATTCTCTCTTCCACCTTCTTCCTTTTGGAAAAAGGTACAAAGATCTGACACCCCAATTGGCCAAAGTTTATGTGTCCCCAGCCTTATAGTTAGGGTGGCAGTGTGCATTCAGAGAACAGATAGGAGTCAGAGTTGAGTGGCACCAGGGGCAGGATTCCAGTGTGCGCAACAGTGAGTCCAGCCTTCAACAAAGACTCTTAACCATTGCCAGCCCAGGCGCATTAATAGGTTTGGATGTTTCTGGGGGAGAGGGTGGTGGGATGAGGCTGGGGAAGGGTGATGTGCTGGTTTGAGGGCCCAGTTCGGTTTGGAGTGGGAATGGCGGCTACACTTGTTCCTGTGGTGGATGTGTGGTGGTTGCAGCCCCCTCACTACACAGCACCAGCCAGGTGAAGCATTAAGGTGTCCCTCACTGCCCCTCTCTGCCGGACACCTGCCATTGCCGCCTGCCCTCTTTCCTCCGGCTCTTCATACGGTGAGATGTCCACCTCGCCCCCCTTGCTGTTCCTCCTCCTCCCGCTCCATCTGGTCTCCCTGCTGCTGGGCGATGTTGTGAAGAGCGCAGCAATCTATGGTTATACGTCCAAGAGCGGTCCAAGCAGCGGAACCACACTTTAAGCAGGCCCATGCACTGATCTATGATGGACCGGGCGGCTGCATGTTGTAGCGGGTCTCCGCCTCGGTCTCAGGCCATGACCATAGCGGGTATCCTTTGTCACTGAGTAGCCATCCTGGGAGCCTGGGCTGATCTTCAAAGAGGCCAGGGACGTCCGACTGCCTGAGGACAAAGCAGTCATGGACACTCCCTGAATGGCGTGCATCGACCTGCACGATCCACGTGAGATGATCACAGACAATTTGAATGTTCAGGGAGTCGAACCCCTTCCTGTTCACAGTTGCTGCTGTCCTGCACATGTGTCCCGTCCACTGCCCTCTGGATATTGGGATTCCCAGCAACAGCAGCAAAGTCTAGAGCCCGGGCCTCTTTCTGTGCACAGCCCACATCGAAATTTATGTACTGCCCTGCCCGGGCATACAGGGCATCTGTGACCCGCTGCACACATTTGTGCACGGAGGCCTGGGAGACCCCAACTAGGTCACCACTGGGAGCCTGAAATGAGCCGGAGGCGTAAAAATTCAGGGCAGCCGTCACCTTCACGTCAACAGGGAGTGGGTGGCCATCCTTCCCCTGAGATGCCAGGTGTGCGACCACGTGACAAAGACACCGCAGCTGCTAATGGCACACCTCCTCCAAGAGGGCCCGTGTCTCCTTGGCCTCGGCACCCTCTGCCTTCAGGAGGTTGCTCACCCACCTCCTGGCCCTCAGCGGCAGCCCCTTGCCCTCCTTCCTGAGGGACTGGTAGTGGCTGCTCCTGTGGTGGTCTCTCCATGCCCTCCCGAGCGCATCCTCCTCCTCCTCCGCAGCCATCAACATAATGCTCTAGATCGATCTACCTGAGAGCTGTCTGCACAGTGGGGTTCAGAAAGAACAAAGGATGACGGATTATTATCATTGGCTACACAGACCCGGCACCACCCCAATCCCTCACTTGAGCCAGTGTCCCCACTTGTGGATCCTGGCAACGCCACACAATCCATGGTGCCATGCGTGGCCCAATTCGGGTTGTGTGAGATTCCCATCATGACAAATGCTGGCACAGATTATGCAGGTCAGTGTGCAGACGTGGGCAATGAGCACCCTTCAGCCATAGCTATGTGTTCTACAGGCTTGTGTTGCTGATCCATGTCACAGGGCAGGGACAGACTGCTAATTACCAGTGACAGCAGATTCCATGCAGTCTAAGCCTGAACCTCTACACCACTCTCTCCCATCACT
The DNA here is from genome assembly GCF_965287045.1 of Carcharhinus amblyrhynchos. Lineage (NCBI taxonomy): Eukaryota > Metazoa > Chordata > Chondrichthyes > Carcharhiniformes > Carcharhinidae > Carcharhinus > Carcharhinus amblyrhynchos. The sequence continues at coordinate 86,300,582 of NC_137332.1, read as the reverse complement.
CTCCCCCACCCCCTCCCTGCTCCTTGGAGAAGTACCTGCTTCATCTAGTTAGGCCTCAGTCAGCACATGGTGCACTCCTGGAATCCATGGGTGCTATTCTGGCTGGCAGTTGGTGACTAGTGGAGTGCCGCAGGGATCGGTGCTGGGCCCTCAACTGTTTACCATTTATATAGATGATCTGGAGGAGGGGGCTGAGTGTAGGGTAACAAAATTTGCTGATGACACGAAGGTGAGTGGAAAAGCAAATTGCGTGGAAGGCGCGGAAAGTCTGCAGAGGGATCTGGATAGGCTGAGTGGGTGAGGACCTGGCAGATGGAGTACAATGTTAGCAAGTGTGAGGTTATCCACTTTGGCAGAAATAATAGTAGGGGGGATTATCATTTAAAGGGTGAAAAGCTGCAGCATGCTACGGTGCAGAGGGACCTGGGGGTCCTTGTGCATGAGTCGCAAAAACCCAGTCTGCAGGTGCAGCAGGTGATCAAGAAGGCAAATGGAATGTTGGCCTTTATAGCGAGGGGGATAGAATATAAAAGCAGGGAGGTCTTGCTGCAACTGTACAGGGCACTGGTGAGGCCGCAGCTGGAGTACTGTGTGCAGTTTTAGTCGCCGCATTTGTGAAAGGATATATTGGCCTTGGAGGGAGTGCAGAGAAGTTTCACTAGGCTGATACTGGAGTTGAGGGGGTTGGACTATGAGGAAAGATTGAATAGACTGGGTCTGTACTCATTGGAGTTTAGAAGGCTGAGGGGGGATCTTATAGAGACATATAAGATAATGAAGGGGCTGGATAGGGTAGAGGTAGAGAGATTCTTCCCGCTTAGAAAGGATAGCAGAACTAGAGGGCACAGCCTCAAGATTGGAGGGGGGGCAGTTTAGAACAGAGTTGAGGAGGAACTTCTTCACTCTAAGGGTGGTGAATCTCTGGAATTCTCTGCCCGTTGAAGTGGTGGAGGCTACCTCGCTAAATATATTTAAGTCACGGGTAGATAGCTTTCTGATAGACAAGGGAATGAAGGGTTATGGGGAGAAAGCGGGAAAGTGGAACTGATCCACTTCAGCCATGATCTTGTTGAATAGTGGGGCAGGCTCGAAGGGCTAGATGGCCTACTCCTGCTCCTATTTCTTATGTTCTTACGTCCTCTCCCACCACAGCACACCAGCACTCAGTGCAGTCACTGACATTACCCCGTGGCAAGACAATGCCACTGCACAGTGCCCTGGAGGGAAAGGCTGAGCAGGACTCCTTCTGGGACCCTCCTACTCTGAGCTACAGCGCTGCCCTGGAGGGGAAATCAGAGCAGGACTCCTTCTGGGATCCTCCCACACTAAGCTCCAGTGTTGCCCTGGAGGAGAGGCTGAGCACGGAACCTCGCCCAGAGAGCTCTGAGAAAATACCCACCCCAGATATCACTGGTCCACGGGCCAATACCTGAAGACAATGGGAAGCCCACCAGGCATCTCCAGGGCCTGCCTGCAACATCCCCCATGCTCTGCTAGCAGCATTTACCTCTTCACGCCAGTTCAAGGCTGCCGTGTTAGATTAAGACTTTCATATACCTACTCTGATTCATGCCAAATTCATAGAATCACTACAGTGCAGGAAGGGGCCTTTTCGCCCATTGAGTCTGCACCAACCATAGAATCATAGAAACTCTACAGTGCAGAAAGAGGCCATCTGGCCCATTGTGTCTGCACCGATCACAATCCCACCAGGCCCTATCCCCATATCCCTATGCATTTACTCGCTAATCCCTCTAATTTATGCATCTCAGGACACTCAGGGGCAATTTTTAGCATGGCCAATCAACCTAACCCACACATCTTTGGACTGTGGGAGGAAACCGGAGCACCCGGAGGAAACCCACGCAGACACGAGGAGAATGTGCAAACTCCACACAGACAGTGACCCGAGCCGGGAATCGAACCCAGGTCCCTGGAGCTGTGAAGCAGCAGTGCTAACCACTGCGCTTTTGTGTCGCCGTGTTGATCCTGATAATGGCATGCTAAAGTATAGTAAGTAATGCAAATCAGTGTCACGCCGGTTTTCAGCACAAAATTGCCGACACGTGCATCTCCTGACCTGACCCAACAAAAAATGCTTGCATTGCCATGAGAGAATCACCCCCAAAGTCTTTGAAGTGGAACTATGAACACTACTGCTTGGGATTAAAGGACATGAAAGTAGTGAATGGATTTTTAATCGATGTGAGTATGTTTTTAAATAAAAAATTCATCAATAAATACTCCATAACTTTCTGGAGGTCTGCCCATGCTGGATACCAGGTAAGCTGAAATGAAGGATTCAAAGGCAAAGGGTGGTGAGGGAGGGGGCATGTGTTGGCACGAAGCTGGTGCAGGGGCTACAACGGGCCACGGGGGGGGTGAGTGGGGGCATATGTTGTCATGGAGAGTATGAGAGGCCAAGAGGGGGATTGGAGGGGCATAGTTTTGGATGTGGGTGTAGGGCCTGAGGAGACCTGTGTTGGCATGGATGGGTCCTATGGAGTGTGTGATGAGGTTGCGGGGCGGGGGGGGGGAGGGGGGGAGGGGGGCGGGGGGAGTCCCAATAGGGCACACTGGTCCATGCTGGCATTGCTCCATGGTACCCAGTCTGCTAGAAAGTTTTCTTTGAACCAAAAGCCAAGACAGAAGTGGGAGTAGTAATGGCTAAGAAAGCTACTCCAATGCTCTTCTCAGAGTCATCCATGCCCCTGAAGAAAGAGCTTCCCAACGTTAGGAACAGATTTCAGGTAAAAATGGGTGTTTTATCAGTGAATCCAGACCCTCGCTAGACATAGACCCTCTCTTGGGAATTGGGGGCGGGGTGTCTCTGTTTTCTCAGAATTGGGGTTATGCCCAGGTACAGCCAAAGTTTGTGTTTGTTTCCTATTTCCCAGGTTCCAGATCTGTAAAACAGTAAACACGCCAGGAAAACATTAGAAGTGGGTATGTACAGCATTGGCAGCAGACTCAGCCTCCTATTCAATGTCTGTTTGAATACCTACCACTGTTTATCTGTCGGATTATCCACTAACAACTCAGTCCAGTTTAACAGGTTATCCACTAACAACTCAGTCCAGTTTAACAGGTTATCCACTAACAACTCAGTCCAGTTAACAGGTTACCCACTAATAACTCAGTCCAGTTTAACAGGTTACCCACTAATAACTCAGTCCAGTTAACAGGTTATCCACTAACAGCTCAGTCCAGTTTAACCCATTCAGCTTGTGTCTGATTCCATCAAAGGCAGCTGTCGCCAAAAAAGACAAACATTTTCTTCCCAGATTTATTTTGTGGTTTTCCTCAAATAGTCAAAGTCATGGTGGGATATGAACTGATGTTTTGGATCAACACGGACAGCATCCAAGCACAGCCCTTGTCAACATCAGCACGCCATCCTGAGCAAAGCCTCTTTGGGACCAAGACTTCGTCAAAGCAAAATCCTCTTTCCTTACAAATCAAAGGCATCTGGACATCACTCACTGGGCTAGCATTTGCTGTGCAGCCAAAGAACTATTGTATCCCTGCAGAGGAGGCCATTCAGCCTATTGAATCTTTAAAAGGGCATCTTATTCAGCCCACCACCCCCACTCCCCCCCCAACCCCCTCTTATTCCTGTAATGTTGCGCATTTATTACAGCCAATCCACCTAACCTGTACATTCTTCTGCACCAACTCTCCAGCAGAGCATTTTACCCAGGCCCTATCCCCATAATCCACATACTTACTCCGCTAATCCAGCTAGCATACGTATCTTGGGACACTAAGGGGCAATTTACCATGACCTAACCTGTACATCTGTGGAGACTGGATTGAAGCTGGATTGAATTTGGACTGAATTTAGATCGAATCTGGATTGAGACTGGATTAGATCTGGATTGTCCCTCAGTTGAGTCTGGCTGGTATATAAATTAAAACCATGATTCGGGAATGATCCAGCAACATGCACTGGGACAGTGATTGATAAGACAGCGCAGGGAACAGATTCATTTTGGACTGGGATACAGGGGGTTAGCCTCTGGGAATTCACAGCCCAGTGTGGTTGGTCAGCTGAGCTTGGTATAGGAAATCCCCTTCAAACTCCTTAAGCAAAGGTGCCCTCGCCCCCAAAATGTCGTCATTCTGATTGGGTAGATTCTTCATCTCCTGACTTCCTGCTCTGAATTGCCTCACCTGGTCAAACATCCTTCCACAACAAAGACCAAATTATAGAATCGGAAAACAGTTACAGTTTGGTTCTTTATTGTCCTAAAGATATTTTTCCCAGGTTTTCATTTGCTCACAACAACATCCTGGAGATTAATCTTTCGTTCCTGGAGAGCCCAGGCAGTCGGCCAAGCTTTCAACGCAGTTCCATTCACTCAATGATGGGCAGTTTGATTCCAGACCAAGGTTGCCACCCAATGGTAGAATAAAGAACAGGTTTTCAATAACATCCCTGCAGCAATAATGCAAAACTGTATTTACACAAAGTTGGGGTTAGCTACAGAGTGAAGCTTGCTCTACACTGTACTTACCAAACACTCCCAGGACTGGAACAGCCTGGATTTAGATAGAGAGTAAGGCTCTGCCTACACTGTCCACATCAAACACTCTCAGGAAGGGCACTCATTCAGTACTGACCCTCCAACAGTGCAGCACTCCCTCAGTACTGACCCTCTGACAGTGCAGCAATCCCTCAGTACTGACCCTCTGACAGTGCAGCACTCCCTCAGTAATGACCCTGATAGTACAGCACTCCCTCAATACTGACCTTCTGACAGTGCAGCATTCCCTCAGTACTAACCCTCTGACAATGTAGCATACCCTCAGGACTGACCCTCTGACAGTGTAACAATTCCTCAGTTCTGACTCTCTGAGGATGCAGCACTCCCTATACACCGACCATATGACAGTGCAGCACTCCCTCAGTACCAATGCTCTGACAGTGCAGCACTCCCTCAGTACTGAACCTCTGACAGTGCAGCACTCCCTCAGCACTGAACCTCTGACAGTGCAGCACTCCCTCAGTACTGAACCTCTGACAGTGCAGCACTCCCTCAGCACTGAACCTCTGACAGTGCAGCACTCCCTCAGCACTGAACCTCTGACAGTGCAGCACTCCCTCAGAACTGACCCTTTGACAGTCCAGCACTCAATCAATACTGACCCTCTGACAATGCAGCACTCCCTCAGTCCTGATACTCAGTGTAGCGCTCCCTCAGTATTGACCATCTGACAGTGAAGCACTCTCAGTACTGACCACTAAAAGAGGAGCACTCATTCTGCACTTATCTTCTGAAAGTGCAGCACTCCCTCAGTACTGACCCTCTGACAGTGTAGCACACCCACATTACTGACCCTCTGACAATGCAGCACTCTTTCAATACTGACTCAGAACGTGGAGGCTTTGGAGAGAGTACAGTAAAGGTTTACCAGGATGTTGTCTGGTATGGAGAGACTGGGTAAACTGGGGCTGTTCTCCCTGGGAAGATGGAGAATGAGGGGAGACATAATAGAGACCTAATAAAATCATGAAGGGCATAGATAGGGTGAAGCTTTTTCCCAGATCGGGGGTGACAAACACAAGGGGTCACAAGTTCAAGGTGAGGGGGGGCAAGGTTCAACACAGATGTCAGGGGGATGTATTTTACACAGAGGGTGGTGGGGGCCTGGAATGCACTACCAAGCAGGGTGGTTGAGGCGGACACGCTGGGATTGTTTAAGACTTATCTAGATAGCCACATGAACAGACTGGGAATAGAGGGATACAAACAAATGATCAAGTTGGGCGCATGAGCGGCACAGGCTTGGAGGGCCGAAGGGCCTGTTCCTGTGTTGTACTGTTCTTTGACCCTCTAACAGAACAACAGTCCCTCTGTATTGACTCTCAGACAGTGCAGCATTCTCTCACTACTGACCCTCTGACAGAGCAGCGCTCACCTGATGAAGCGGAAAACACGGGGTTTGTGGGTTTACTATAAAATAATTTGGTTGGGCTTTAACCTGGTGTTGTGAGACTTCCTACTCTGCAGCACTACCTCAGTGCTGACCCTCTGACAGTGCAGTGCTTGCTTGAAACTGACCCTACAACAGTGCAGCACTCCCTCAGTACTGACCATCTGACAGAGCAGCACTCCCTCAGTACTGATCCTCTGATAATGCAGCACTCCCTCAGTATGACCATCTGACAGTGCAGCATTCCCTCAGTACTGACCATCTGACAGAGCAGCACTCCCTCAGTACTGATCCTCTGATAATGCAGCACTCCCTCAGTACTGACCATCTGACAGTGCAGCATTCCCTCAGTACTGACCATCTGACAGAGCAGCACTCCCTCAGTAAACAACCCTTTGATGGTGCAGCACTCTCTCAGTTCTGACACTCAAACAGAGCAGCACTCCATTTGTGCTGACTCTCTGACACTGCACTATTCCCTCAGTACTGACCCCCTGACAGTGCATCTCTCCCTCAGTACTGACCCTCTGACAGTGCAGCACTCCCTCAGTACTGACCCTCTGACAGTGCAGAACTCCCTCAGTACTGACCCTCTGACAGTGCAGAACTCCCTCAGTACTGACCCTCTGACAGTGCAGAACTCACTCAGTACTGTCCTTCCTCAATGCAGCACTCCCTCAGTTTTGACCAACTGACAGCACAACACTTCCTCAGAACTGACTCTCTGTGAGGCGCTCCCTCAGTACTGATGCTATCAGTGCTATCTCAGATCTGACCCTCCAACAGCGGAGCAATACCTTGGGGCACTGACCCTCTGAGAGTACTGCACTGTCAGAAGGTTAGTACTGAGAGAGTGCTGTGCTGTGAGAGGGTCACAACTGAGGGAGTGCTGCACTATTAGAGGATTGGAACTGAGCAAGTGCTGCACTGTCAGCAGGTCAGTACTGAGGGAGTGCTGCATTGTCAAGGGTCAGTGCTGAAGGAGTGCTGCTCTGTCAGAGGGCTCCCTCAGTACTGATCCTCGAGAAGATAGTGCAGTACTCCCAGAGTGCCAACCCTCTGAGAGTGCAGTACTCCTTCAGTACTGACCCAGTGCGGCAGTGCAGCACTCCAGTGCAGACCCTTTGCCAGTGCAGGACTTACACAGTACTAACTCTCTGACTGGGCAGCTCTCTCTCAGTACTGATCCTCTAACAGTGCAACACTCCCTCAGTCCTGACCCTATGACAGTGCAGCACTCCCATAGTATTGACCCTCTGATAGTGCAGCTCATCCTCAGTGCTGAACTTCTGATAGTGCAGCACTCACTCAGCACTGACCCTCCAACAGAGGAGCACTCCCTCTCTACTGACGCTCTGACAGTGCAGCACTCCCTCAGTCCTGACCCTCTGACAGAACAGCACTTCCTCAGCACTGACCCTTGACAATGCAGCTCTCTCAGCACTCCCTCAGTACTGACCCCCACTGACAGTGCAGCACTCGCTCAGTTCCAATCCTCTAACAGTGCCGTACTCGGTCTTTCGTGACCCTCTCACAGTGCAGCACTCTCTCAGTACTGACCATCTGACAGTGCAGCACTCATTCAGTACTGACCCTCCAACAGAGGAGCACTCCCTCTCTACTGACCCTCTGATAGTGCAGCATTCCCTCAGTGCTGGCCCTCTGACATTGCAGCATTCCCTCAGTACTGACCTTATGCCAGTGCAGCAGTCCCTCAGTACTGTCCCGTTGACAAAGCAGCACTCCCTCAGTACTGATCCTCCAACAGAGCAGCACTCCCTCTCTATTGACTGTTCCGCACTTCCTCAGCACTGACCCTCTGCAGTGCAGCACTATCTCAGTACTGACCCTCGGACAGTGCAGCACTCCCTCAGTACTGACCCTCTGACAGTGCAGCACTCACAGAGGTTTACAGCATGGAAACAGGCCCTTCGGCCCAACTTGTCCACGTCGCCTTTTTTTTAAAACCCCTAAACTTATCCCAATTACCCACATTTGGCCCCTATCTCTCTTCACCCATCATACCTATGTAACTATCTAAATGCTTTTTAAAATTGTACCTGCCTCTACTACTCCCTCTGGAGGTTTGTTCCAGACATTCACCACCCTCTGTGTGAAAAGAATGCCCCTCTGGACACTTTTGTATCTCTCCCCTCTCACCTTAAACATATGTTCGGGAAAAGATATTGACTATCTACCTTGTCTATGCCCCTCATTACTTTATAGACCTCGATAAGGTCAATACTGGCTCTCTGATAATGCAGCACTCCCTCAGTACTGACTCTCTGCCAGTGCAACACTCCCTCAATACTGTTCTTTTGACAGTTCAGCACTTCCTAAGTAGTAACTCTTTGACAGTACAGAGCTTCCTCAGTGCTGACCCACAGCTCATCCTCAGTACTGATGCTCTGACAGTGCAGCACTCACTCAGTACTGACTCTCCAACAGAGCAGCACTCCCTCTCTACTGACCCTCCAACAGTTCAGCACTCCTTCAGCAATGACCTTCTGACAGTGCAACACATTCTATACTGACCCTCTAATAGAGAAGCGCTCCACCTGAAGTGATCCTCTGTCAGTTCTGCATTCCCTCATACTGACCCTCTGACAGTTCAGCACTCCCTCAGTACTGACCCTCAAATAGTGCAGCACTCTCTCAATACTGACCATCTGATTGTGCAGCACCCCTCAGTACTGACCCTCTGACCGTGAAGTACTCCCTCAGTACTGTTATTTGTCATTTATATTATGATTTGGATGAGAATTTAGTAGGCATAGTTAGTACGTTTGCAGATGACGTGAAGATTGGTTGCATAATGGACAGCGAAGATGGTTATCTAGGATTGCAACAGGATCTTGATCAATTGGGCCAGTGGGCTAACGTATGACAGATGGAAATTAATTTAGATAAATGCGAGGTGATGCATTTTGGGCGATCAAACCAGGGCAGGACTTACTCAGTTAACGGTAGGGCGTTGGGGAGAGTTATGGAACAAAGAGATCTAGTGGTACAGGTTCATACCTCCTTGGAAGTGCAGTCACAGATGGACAGAGTGGTGAAGAAGGCATTCGGCATGCTTTGTTTCACCGGTCAGAACACTGAATACAAGAGTTGGGACGTCTTGTTGAAGTTGTACAAGACATTGGTAAGGCCACACTTGGAAAACTTTGTACAGTTCTGGTCACTCTATGATAAAAAGGTTATTATTAAACTAGAAAGAGTACAGAAAAGATTTAACGGGACTTGATGTTTTGAGTTATCAGGAGAGGCTAGATAGACTGGGACTTTTTTCTCTGGAGCGTAGGTGGCTTAGGGGTATAAAATAATAATGGACATAGATCAGCAAGATAATCAATATCTTTTCCCAAAGGTAGAGGAGTGTAAAACAAGAAGACATAAGTTTAAGGTGAGAGGGAAGAGATACAAAAAGATCCAGAGGGACGATTTTATCATACAGAGGGTGGTGAGTGTCTGGATCAAGCTGCCAGACATAGAGGCAGGTACAATTGTGTTTTTTAAAAGGCGTTGAGACAGTTACATGGGTAAGATGGGTATAGAAGGATATGGGCCAAAGGCGGGCAATTGGGCCTATCTTAGGGGTTAAAGGAGGGGCGGCATGAACAAACTGGGCCGAAAGGCCTGTTTCCATACTGTAATCTTCTATGTCTCTACTAACCCTCTGACAGTGCATCGCTACCGCAGTACTGACCCTCTGACAGTGCAGCACTCCATCTATACTGACATTCTGATAGTTCAGCACTAACTCAATACTGACCCTCTGGCAGAGCAGCACTCCTCCTGTACTGATCCTCTAACATTTCAGCATTCCCTTAGAACTGAACCTCTGACATTTCAGCACTCCATCAAAACTGAGCCTCTGACAGTGCAGCACTCCTTCAGTACTGATCCTCTGACAGTGTGGCAGTGAGAGTAAGGCAGCATTTGGCTGAGTGGTCCATGATGCTTTGGAAAACTGGGGTCAATGAGAATCAGGCAGAAAGCCCTCCACTGGATGGAGTCATATCCAGTACAAAGGAAGATAGTTGTAATTGTTATAGGTCAATCATCTCAGCCCTAGGACATCACTACGATAGTTCCTCTGAGTAGTCTCCTCAGCCTAACCACCTTCACATGGTTCTATGGCGAGTAACGCATCTCCTGATTCCTCAAAGCCTTTCCACCATCTACAAAGCACAAGTCAATAGTGTGATGGAATACAGTATGGATGAATGGAGTGGGGTTTTACAACAATCCACAATGGTTTCATCATTAGACTTTGAATTCCAGATTTTATTCAAATTTCACCATCTGCTGTGGTGTGATTCAAACCCAGGTCCCCAGAGCACTATCCTGGGTCCCCAGATTAGTAGCCCAGTGACAATACCACTGTACCGCCATCTCTTACTTGTGCTCCAAAACACAAGTGCCCCTAGACAAGCTGTTCCATTATAGCTCCAACACTGGCATCCACCTGGTAATGTGGAAAATTATGCAGGCATGTCCTGTACATAAGAAACAGGACACTATCAAATCCGACTAATTACCACCCCACAAGTTTACCCTCGATCATCAGTAAAATGATGGAAGGGCACATCAGCAGTGGTATCAAACACCACCTACTCAGCAATAACCTGCTCACTGACGCTCAGTTTGGGTTCTGCCAGGTTCACTCATGCTGATCTCATTAAAGTCTTAGTTCAAATATGGACTAAAGAGCTGAACTCCAGAGGTGAGGTGAGAGTGACAGCCCTTGACATCAAGGCAGCATTTGATCAAGTGTGGCATCAAGGAACCCAGTAAAACTGGAGTCAATGGGAATCAGGGGGAATTCTCCACCAGGTGGAGTCATAACCAGCATAAAGGAAGATAGTTGTGGTGATTGGAGGTCAATTATCTCAGTCCTGGACATCATTGCAGGAGTTCCTCAGGGTAGTGTCCAAGACCCAACCATCTTCAACTGCTTCATCAATGATCATTATAAGGTCAGTAGCCGGGATGTTCACTGGTGACTGCACAATGTTCATCACGATTTGCTACTCATCAAATATTGAAGCAGTCCAAACGCAGCAAGACTTGGACAATATCCATGTTTCAGCTGATAAATGGCAAGGAACATTTGCACCACACAAATGCCAGGCAATGACCATCTCCTACAAGAGAGAATCTAACCATCTCCCCTTGACATTCAATGTATTACTATCACCGAACCCCACTCTATCAACATGCTAGGGGTTATTATTGACCAGAACCTGAACTGGGCTATCTATATAAATACTGTGGTCACAGCAGATCAGAGGCTAGGAGTCCTGCAGCAAGTAACTCACCTCCTGACTCCCGGAAGCCTGTTTGCCATCTGCAAGGCATAAATCAGGAGTTTATCCGGAGCACTCTCCACTTGCTTGGATGAGCGCAGCTCCAACACCATCTAGGTCAAAGGGAAAAAACATGCATTCCCACCCCATGTTTTCATGTCCACATACATATCATCACAGTCCAACACACTAATTTGTATAAACCTTATCGCAGTAATAACTTCCAACTACACAGCACCTTTAACATTGACAAACGGCCCATGCACTTCAGTGAGATGATCTAATTCAGGGGTTGGGGAGAGGTGTGTGGGGGGTTGTTGCAGAAGAATAATTTGGATATCTTGAGAGAGTTTTCTTGATGAGTCGTTTAATCAATCGCGAAATTGTGGAATAAAGGGTTGACTCTAATCATAGCTACTGAGCTTGTCCATAACTAGCTATATCACAGTGATGTCACTGATTGAGAGAGGTTGAGTGAGAAGTATCCCAGGGAGTAACACCAGCGAGGTCACCTCGCTGTGCTGTTGGGAAATCATTCAGGTCCAGGAGAATAGCATGCGGGCCTGAAAATTAATTTCACCCGATGCTAAACAGTTTGGAAATCCCCCAACCCCTTTCTAAGGGCATGAACTGGATTGCACCAGAAACGGTGAAGCCGATTAGCATATTTAAAACAGAAATTAAATATGCATAGCTCATTTGAATCTCAGAGCATGGAATTCACCGGCCTTTGGGCATGCCATCATAACAGTGAGAACCACTACGGGTCTCCATTCGCAGAGACCTGGCATAACGACCATGCCAGGGGCTCAGAGGCATTGAAGCCCCTGGGTGGTCTTGGGCGAGGCCCATTGGACAGTGCCCACCTGGCGGGGCTCACCTGGTCGTGGCTACTGGACAGCCTGGTGTTGCCAGTTGGGTACTACCAATGTGCCAGGGGTAGAGCCAAGGGACTGGGGCCTGAATGAGGGGGAAACAAGGGGAGCTACGTGGAGGGGGGATCTTATGGTGGGAGAGGGGTGTCGTACAGTGGTGAGTTGCGAAGACAGTTTTGAATGGAGGCAAGTAGGGGTTCTGAAGAGGATAGGTGAAAGTGGGGCGGGGGGGTGGGTGGGGGCGGTCAGGCGGGGGTCGATCATAATGGTCCTCCATGCCTTCGATGCAATCTGTGTCCGGGAGGGGATGGGGGAACATGCCGCCAAAATAGTAGAGGTCCTGATGTCTGAGGTGGAAGTGGGGGGATCTTCCAATACACACTGAGATCAGGGCGCCCTTGCGAAACAGCACCCAGGTGCTCAGAAGCCAGGTTCACGGGCATGTTTAGGCCCCTCCCAATACCAGCGTGAAACTCCCAACTCTCCAAACAAGCGTGGGAGGATTCCAGTGTGGGGCACACCTGAGAGATGTGGGTCACTCCATTATTCTCACTGTTGCGACACTTAGAAATGCTATGGGAGAATTCCCCCCATGTCTTGATATTATAATCAGCTTTGTAAGCAGTCAGCATGTAAACAAATGCTTTTGAACAAAAGTTCCAGTAAGATTCAATATAGAGGTAGGAGCAAACAAAACCCCAGGTAAACCCATGATAACAGGAGGTGGCAGCAGCGACTACAAGCACAGAGAAACAGTAGAAAATGGTGGGAAAAGCCTTAAGTGAAGCCCAGCAACATTGCAGAACAGCAAATGGAGGATTTTGCAGCCAAGCCAGCAACCACATCTAAGATGACCAAAGGTTAATGACACAGGAACGGATGCCTCAGTATCTGATTGAGTTTCATGAGTGACACTACAACTGTTCTCTATTCAACTCCAATATAATGGTGTTATAAGATGTGCAGGCTAGGTTGATTGGCCATTCTAAATTGCCCCTTAGTGCCCCAGGATGCATAGATTAGAGGGATTAGTGGATAAATATATAGGGATACGGGGATAGGGCCTGGGTGGGATTGTGGTAGGTGCAGACTCGATGGGCTAAGTGGCCTCTTTCTGCACTGTAGGATTCTATGATTTTATAACTCCAAGGACCACAGGAGGAGATTACAGATCTTTGACCTCTCTGGGGGAAAGGCTAAAAGAAGCAGGCACAGGATACACCAAAAATGAGGATGTAGACCTTCACTTGCTCTTTCAGAGAAGAGGCTTTGCAGAGAGGTGTAGGGCAATGGTTTTTTTTAATTCTTGCAATGTGAGCATCATAGGTAAGGCCAGCACTTATTGCCCATCACTAATTGCCCTTGAACTGAGTGACCACCTAAGAGTCAACCCCATCGAACAAAGGACAAAAAAAATTACAGCACAGCGATTGGCCCTTCGGCCCTCTAAGCCTGCCCAAAATGGCTGAGAGTCTGGAGTCACATGTGGGCCAGACCAGGTAAAGGCAGCAGATTTCCTTCCCTAAAGGACATTAGTGAATCAGATGGGTTTTTACAACAACCGACAATGGTTTCATGGTCAACATTAGACATTTTAATTCCAGATTTTTGAATTTAAATTTCACCATTTGCCATGATAGGATTTAAACACAGCTCCCAAAAACATTATCCTGGGTCTCTGGATTACTTGTCCAGTGACAATACCACCACACCACAGCCTGCCCTGTGTGTGGTAGTATGGGATGTGGATGTTGCTGGCTAAATCAGCATTTATTGCCCATTCCTAATTGCCCATGGGAAGACGGCAGTGAGCTGCCTTATTGACCTGCTGCAGTCCATGTGGTGTAGGTACACCTCCAGTGCTTTTAGGGAGGGAGTTGAGTGTAAAGGATCTCTTAGCTCCTGCTCTGTCTTGGTCCTATTTAATCTTTGTAAATAGTTAGCATGTAAATAAATATTTCTGAAGAAAAGATCACCACCTCCAACAAGACCCCTTCTCAGTTTGTGAAGTAACAAATCCTGAGGTGGACCCAAGGTAACAGAATGTGGGTCTGTTAAACTGCACTGATCAGGATCCTCTCAGGATCCCCACCCAGGACATCACCTTCACTAACACCACACACAGAGATTAGAATCTCACCTTCAGGATAAAAGATCAAACTCCACAACTGCTTCACTGATTAACAGCGACACTGCCCTCCTGTGGTTAGTAAGCTCAGTGTGACAACGCAGGTATCTTGAGCAATTTTAAATACACAATGTTCTGAAAGTATGTGTGTATGTGCATAATTCTGTGTGCTTACACATATTTGTATAGCGTAGTGATAACAGGGGAACTTAATCACCCGAATGTAGACTGGGCTAGTGTTAGTGTAAAGGGTGGAGAGAGGCAAATGTTCCTAGGTTGTGTTCAGGAGAATTTTCTATCGTGATATGTGTGTCTAGTCCAACAAGGAAGGGTGTACTGTTGGACCTGGTTCATGGAAATGAGTTGGGCCAAGTAGATCAAGTGTCAGAGGGGGAACATGTAGGAAAGAGTGACCATTATATCGTAAAGTTTAGGATGGTGATAGAAAAGGAAAATAGATAATCCAGGGGAAAATAATCAACTGGGGAAAGTCGACTTCAAATGGGCAAGAACGGAGCTGGGCTGGAGAGACTGGAACAAGAGGTTGTGGGAAAAACTAGCTGAACAATGGGCTACCTTCAAAGCAGGAATGGTTCAGACAGAGTCAAAGTACCACAGGACGCAAGAGTGGACTCAAGATCATTCCTCCTTGTCCCATGGGTCAAGACTGGTTGAAACAGATAAAATTGTGCTGGTGGGAGATATTGAATGTCCAGAATGGAGGTTTCCAAGAGCTCCTATGCAGATACTCAGATGTTTTCCAGAAGGAACTGAGCCAAATAAAAAGTGACTAGAGCCAAAATTTACTTGAACCCTGAGGCGACACCTAAATTCTTTTGAGCCTTTCCAGTGCCTCGTGCATAAAATGGAAGTAAAGTTTAAAAAGATTAGAAGATTTGGGGTGTCATAAAAGCAGTCTACTTTTCTGAATGAGCTGCACCTGTAGTTCCTCATTTGAACTCTGATCACACTGAGAACCTTTAGAGACCATAAGTTAATTGTGAACCAAGGAGCCCTGATAAATTTGAATCATGCAAAGCAGCAGCAGCTGGGCAGTGAGGGGAGGGGAGGGGAGGGGGTGGGGGTGGGGGGGGTGTAGGGGGGGGGGTGGGGGGGGTGTAGAGGGGGGGGTGGGTCGTCCCACTGCCACTCTGCAATTAGAATCGGTGGGCAAAGTAAGGAAGCCAGTGATTGGGGCAGATTGGGAGAAGGTAGGTCAGCACTGTTGTGGGGAATCGGAGGAGGGCTGGAGATTAGGGCAGGCTGGGAGGGGGTTTTGGAGTTGGCCCAGCGATGGTTAGAGGGCCACCCATGGGAGCGGGGGGGGTGGGTGGGCAGAGAGCTGGTGATGTGGAGGTCACAGGGCTGACCAGCAATTGGCCCTGACAGATGGGTGCTTGCGTGGTGCCCTGTTCGGCGCTATGCCCCGCCCACCAATTTGTAATGATATTCACGCTGCAATGCACAGAATGTGGGAGATTCTTCTCTGAACTCCCACTGAAAAGAAACCCAGCATAATTTCAAGAACAAAGAACAGTTCAGCACAGGAACAGGCCCTTCGGCCCTCCAAGCCTGCGCAGATCATGACGCTTGTCTAAACTAAAACTGTATGCGCTTACGGAGTCCATATCCTTCCATTCTCATCCTATTCAGGTGTCCATCTAGTTGTCCCTTAAATGCAGCTATCCTACCTGCCCCCACCACCTCTCCAGGCAGCATGTTCCAGACATCCACCACACTCTGTGTAAAAGATTTGTCTCACACGTCTCCTCTAAACTTTTCCCCTCACACCTTAAAACTACGTCCCACAATATTTGACTTTTCTACCCTAGGAAAGAGCATCTGACTATCCACTCTGTCCATGACCCTCATAATCTTAAAAACCTCTATCAGGTCGTCCCTCAACATTTGTAGTTCCGGTGAGAACAAACCGAGTTTATCCAACCTCTCCTCACAGCTAATACCCTCCAGACCAGGCAACATCCTGGTAAACATCTTCTGAACCCTCTCCAAAGCATCTACATCCTTCTGGTAGTGTGGTGAGAGGAAAGGGCCCGATGTTCCCCAAAAAATTCTAAGTGCCGAATTGGCGAGAAAAGTGGCATAAACGCGATTGCTTTTTCAGTGGGAGTTCACACGTGAATCTCTCCACTCTGTGCACTGCAGAGGTCACAATCGTGAATATCATTAAAAGTTTGGGAGGGCAGGGCCTATTCACACCAAAGAGCCTGAAATCGGCAGGATGAACGGGAGCCCGCACACGTGCGCATCTCTGGCAGATCGCTGGAAAGATCTCCCAGCATCCAGATCACTGCCTTTCAATCCCCACAGACATCACTGGCCTCATTGCTGCCCCCTCCCCACACAGACATCGTTGGTCTGATTGCTGGGACCCGCAACCCCCCCACACAGACATCACTGGCTTCATTGCTGTGTGTCCCCTGCCTACACCCCATGTACATCTATGTTGCGTGGTGCACACCAGAGAGTGATCCAGAAGCCTCAGTGCTCACTTGTCCCACTGAGGTGATAGCATCTGCGCTGGTCAGTGGTGTGATGGAAGCCTGAGTCGATTGACTATTGCTGGCCTCAGAGGATTCCTCGGCAACTCCTGATGGGCCGGGTGCATCGGTGATGATCCTTGGAGTAAAGGGCACAAGGTTCAGTGCAAGGGAGGGACAAGCATCTGGGCAGCCTGCCATTTACTTAAGATCAGAGAATCATAGAACCCTACAGTGCAGAAAGAGGCCCTTCGGCCCATTGAGTCTGCACCGAACACAATCCCACCCAGGCCCTAACCCCATATCCCTGCATATTGTACCCAACAATCCCTCTAACTTCCACTACCCTGGACACTAAGGGGCAATTTCTTAGCATGGCCAATCAACCTAACCCGCACATCTTTGGACTGTGGGAGGAAACTGGAGTACCCGGAGGAATCCCACGCAGAGACGAGGAGAATGTGCAAACTCCACACAGACAGTGACCCGAGCTGGCAATCGAACCCAGGACCCTGGAGCTGTGAAGCAGCAGTGCTAACCACTGTGCTACCGTGCCGTCATTTATGTCACATCAATGAATGTTTTGCAGATGCTCACTTCCTGGTTGCACTCTGATCTGGCTGTTGCTCATGGGTCTGCCCTCCTCCACCCCCACCAGATCAAGGCCTCTCTCCTCAAAGGGAGTGAGCTCCGGGACCCCACGTCCGGTTTTCTCCCACTCCCTCCTGTTACGAGCCATCATCTCCAGCGGGGACAGAATCAGAGAATCTCTATAGTACAGAAGGAGCCGTTCGGCCCATTAAGTCTGACAACAATCCCACCCAGGCCCTATCCCTGTAACCCACCTAAACCCCTGACGCTAAGCCGCAATAATAGCATGGCTAATCACCCTAACCCTCACCGTGGGAGAAAACCAGAACACCCGGAGGAAACCCGCACAGACATGGGGAGAAAGTGACCCAAGGTTGGAATTGAACGCAGGTCTCTGGTGCTGTGAGGCAACAGTGCTAACCATTGTGCTATCGTGCCAGGGGGATTGAAAGCCTGATGGTTGGAAGGTCACGGGCCTCGGGGGTGGGGTTGGTTTTACGGTGACAGTCGGGGCTGTGGCTTGGCAAGCAGATGTTGTGACAGGATTTGCCAGAGGTGTTGCAGATAAGTGTTGGGGGGGGGCGGGGTTGGGGGTAGGGGGGGGAGTGGAAGGTCATGGGGTGTCGGGGGGCGGGGGGGGTGGATCGACATTGCAGGTGTAACAAATGGGACTGACGCCTGGACAGGGTGGACGCTCACCCTTGCTGCCCAAATGAAGTCATCCAGTTTCTTCGGGCACTGGCCCCTGGTCCTCCGTGCCAGTGCACGGGCACTGACTGTTACTGCATCCCAGGGCCTCATTGCTGGTGCAACTTCTGGATCGTCACACGTCTTGTGGGGGGGAGGGGAAAAATATGGCCCTCCTCTCCTCCCCTCAACAGACGACCCAGCTCTCCCTCAGTAAATCTTGGGGGCAGTTCTTCTGGGTGCCGTCTTCCTGGCGTGACTGCCTGTGAATCCATCGTTGGTGCTGATATGCAGCTCTCCATTGTTAACCGCATCCAGCTGCAACCACGTGTTTAAAGGGTCCATTCCAGCAAGGCTCGCATCGAGGCTCTTTTATTGCACCAAGTGCCATAAGACTGTGACTCGCAGCTCACCAGAAAAACCAGCGGCACTCAGTCCCACTTACTTGCACGGTCATGTTACCCAGGCAGGCACTGCCAGGTTGGCACAGCCCAGCTCTGCTCCCAACCATCTTGGGGAGGGGGAGGGGGGGGGTGCTTCAATGGCCTCCAATTTCCCCAGGTGAGACCACCACATCTGGTCTCCACTGGTGGGTGTGGACTTTCTATAGGGGGTTGCTGCTTTCTTGTTGGGGGAGGGGGGTGTGTATTTTTAGAGGGAGTTATGTAGTTTTAGAGGGGCTGTGCAGTTTTGGGGGGTTTTGTGTATTTCTTGGGGATTTTGTTATTTTGAGGGATGTTGTGTATTTTTTTGTGGGTGTTGTGTAATTTTTGGGAGTGTCGTGTATATTTTAGGGGGTGCTGTGTGCTTTTTTTTGGGTGGCTGTTGTTTATGAAATAAGTTGTGTATTTTTTTGCAGGGTGTTGTGTATTTTTTTGGGAGGGTGTTGTGTGTGTGTTTAAGGGGAGCTGTGTGTGTGTGCGTGTTTAAGGGGAGCTGTGTGTGTGTGTGTGTGTGTGTGTGTGTGTTTAAGGGGAGCTGTGTGTGTGTGTTTAAGGGGAGCTGTGTGTGTGTGTGTTTAAGGGGAGCTGTGTGTGTGTGTTTAAGGGGAGCTGTGTGTGTGCGTGTTTAAGGGGAGCTGTGTGTGTGTGCGTGTTTAAGGGGAGCTGTGTGTGTGTGCGCGTGTTTAAATGGAGCTGTGTGTGTGTGTGTTTAAGGGGAGCTGTGTGTGTGTGTGTTTAAGGGGAGCTGTGTGTGTATGTTTAAGGGGAGCTGTGTGTGTGTGCGTGTTTAAGGGGAGCTGTGTGTGTGTGCACGTGTTTAAGGGGAGCTGTGTGTGTGTGCGCGTGTTTAAATGGAGCTGTGTGTGTGTGTGTTTAGGGGAGCTGTGTGTGTGTGTGTTTAGGGGATCTGTGTGTGTGTGTGTTTTAGGGGATCTGTGTGTGTGTGATTAAGGGGAGCTGTGTGTGTGTGATTAAGGGGAGCTGTGTGTATGTGTGTGTGTGTGTGTGTGTGTTTAAGGGGAGGTGTGTGTGTGTTTAAGGGGAGCTGTGTGTGTGTTTAAGGGGAGCTGTGTGTGTGTTTAAGGGGAGCTGTGTGTGTGTGTGTGTGTGTGTGTTTAAGGGGAGCTGTGTGTGTGTTTAAGGGGAGCTGTGTGTGTGAGTGTGTGTTTAAGGGGAGCTGTGTGTGTGTGTGTGTTTAAGGGGAGCTGTGTGTGTGTGTTTAAGGGGAGCTGTGTGTGTGTACGTGTTTAAGGGGAGCTGTGTGTGTGTACGTGTTTAAGGGGAGCTGTGTGTGTGTGCGTGTTTAAGGGGAGCTGTGTGTGTGTGCGTGTTTAAGGGGAGCTGTGTGTGTGTGTGTTTAGGGGAGCTGTGTGTGTGTGTGTTTTAGGGGATCTGTGTATGTGTGTGTTTTAGGGGATCTGTGTGTGTGTGTGTTTAAGGGGAGCTGTGTGTGTGTTTAAGGGGAGCTGTGTGTGTGTTGAAGGGGAGCTGCGTGTGTGTGTGTGTGTGTGTGTGCTCAAGGGGAGCTGTGTGTGTGTGTTTAAGGGGAGCTGTGTGTGTGTGTGTGTGTGTGTGTGTGTTTAAGGGGAGCTGTGTGTGTTTAAGGGGAGCTGTGTGTGTGTTTACGGGGAGCTGTGTGTGTGTTTACGGGGAGCTGTGTGTGTGTGTTTAAGGGGAGCTGTGTGTGTGTGTGTGTGTTTAAGGGGAGCTGTGTGTGTTTAAGGGGAGCTGTGTGTGTGTGTGTGTGTGTGTGTGTTTAAGGGGAGCTGTGTGTGTGTGTGTTTAAGGGGATCTGTGTGTGTGTGTTTAAGGGGAGCTCTGTGTGTGTGTTTAAGGGGAGCTGTGTGTGTGTGTTTTTAAGGGGATCTGTGTGTGTGTGTTTTTAAGGGGATCTGTGTGTGTGTTTAAGGGGAGCTTGTGTGTGTGTGTGTGTGTGTGTGTTAAGGGGAGCTGTGTGTATGTGTGTTAAGGGGAGCTGTGTGTGTGTGTGTTTAGGGGAGCTGTGTGTGTGTGTGTTTAGGGGAGCTGTGTGTGTGTGTGTTTAGGGGAGCTGTGTGTGTGTGTTTAAGGGGAGTTGTGTGTGTGCGTGTTTAAGGGGAGCTGTGTGTGTGTGTGTGTGTGTGTGTGTGTGTGTGTGTGTTTAAGGGGAGCTGTGTGTGTGTGTGAGTGTGTGTGTTTAAGGGGATCTGTGTGTGTGTGTTTAAGGGGAGCTGTGTGTGTGTGTGTTTAAGGGGAGCTGTGTGTGTGTGTGTGTGTGTGTGTGTGTGTGTGTGTGTTTAAGGGGAGCTGTGTGTGTGTGTGTGTGTGTGTTTAAGGGGAGCTGTGTGTGTGTGTTTAAGGGGAGCTGCGTGTGTGTGTGTTTAAGGGGAGCTGTGTGTGTGTGTGTTCAAGGGGAGCTGTGTGTGTGTGTGTTCAAGGGGAGCTGTGTGTGTGTGTGTGTGTGTGTTTAAGGGGAGCTGTGTGTGTGTGTGTTCAAGGGGAGCTGTGTGTGTGTGTGTGTTCAAGGGGAGCTGTGTGTGTGTGTGTGTGTGTGTGTGTGTGTGTGTGTGTGTGTGTGTTTAAGGGGAGCTGTGTATGTGTGTGTTTAAGGGGAGCTGTGTGTGTGTGTGTTCAAGGGGAGCTGTGTGTGTGTGTGTTTAAGGGGAGCTGTGTGTGTGTGTTCAAGGGGAGCTGTGTGTGTGTTCAAGGGGAGCTGTGTGTGTGTGTGTGTGTGTGTGTGTGTGTGTGTGTTTAAGGGGAGCTGTGTGTGTGTTTACGGGGAGCTGTGTGTGTGTGTGTTTAAGGGGAGCTGTGTGTGTGTGTGTGTGTGTGTGTTTAAGGGGAGCTGTGTGTGTTTAAGGGGAGCTGTGTGTGTGTGTGTGTGTGTGTGTGTTTAAGGGGAGCTGTGTGTGTGTGTGTTTAAGGGGATCTGTGTGTGTGTGTTTTTAAGGGGATCTGTGTGTGTGTTTAAGGGGAGCTTGTGTGTGTGTGTGTGTGTGTTAAGGGGAGCTGTGTGTATGTGTGTTAAGGGGAGCTGTGTGTGTGTGTGTTTAGGGGAGCTGTGTGTGTGTGTGTTTAGGGGAGCTGTGTGTGTGTGTGTTTAGGGGAGCTGTGTGTGTGTGTTTAAGGGGAGCTGTGTGTGTGTGTGAGTGTGTGTGTTTAAGGGGAGCTGTGTGTGTGTGTTTAAGGGGAGCTGTGTGTGTGTGTTTAAGGGGAGCTGTGTGTGTGTGTGTGTGTGTGTGTGTGTGTTTAAGGGGAGCTGTGTGTGTGTGTTCAAGGGGAGCTGTGTGTGTGTTCAAGGGGAGCTGTGTGTGTGTGTGTGTGTGTGTTCAAGGGGAGCTGTGTGTGTGTGTGTGTGTTTAAGGGGAGCTGTGTGTGTGTGTTTAAGGGGAGCTGTGTGTGTGTGTGTTCAAGGGGAGCTGTGTGTGTGTGTTCAAGGGGAGCTGTGTGTGTGTTCAAGGGGAGCTGTGTGTGTGTGTGTGTGTGTGTGTTTAAGGGGAGCTGTGTGTGTGTGTGTTTAGGGGGAGCTGTGTGTGTGTGTGTTTAGGGGGAGTTGTCTCTCTCCAGCCCCCCCGGTGTCGCTGCGGTTCTGAGTGCGGGAGGCCCCGGGTTCAGGGCCAGGATTTCGGTGTTTCTGAACCGCGCTGCCGGGAAACCCGGCTCCTGGTGAGAGACCCCCCACCCCCCAAATTCCTCCTCTTCCCCCCACCCCCATCCGCCTCCTTCCTCCCCTCCTACCCCCCACCCTCCACTCCCCTCCTCCTCCTACCCCCCCACCCTCCACTCCCCGATTCCCCCTCCTCCACCTGCCCAATTTTCCCTTCCTCCCCCCATGTTTCCCCTCCCCCAGCGTTGCCCACCCTCTGTCTTTACCTGTGAAGAATTGCATTCCAATCAGTGTTTTGCAACTGTGTGTCTGTCTATATATGCCATGTTTGTGAACACTCTTCAATCTACTGAGGAAGGTGCTGCACGCTGAAAGCTTGTGATTTCAAATAAACCTGTTAGACTTTTAACCTGGTGTTGTGCCCACCCTAGTGCAATACTGGCATCTCCACATCATCTCTACATCTGGAGTTTGCGTGTTCTCCCCATATCTGTCTAGGTTTCCTCCAGGTGCTCTGGTTTCCTCAGTCCAAAAATGTGCAGGTTAGCTGGGTTGGCCATGGTAAATTGGGGCAGCACGGTGGTAAGCACTGTTGCTTCACAGCTCCAGGGACCTGCGTTCGATTCCAGGCTTGGGTCACTGTCTGTGTGGAGTTTGCACATTCTCCTCGTGTCTGCGTGGGTTTCCTCCCACAGTCCAAAGATGTGTGGGTTAGGTTGATTGGCCATGCTAAAATTGCTTCCTAGTGTTCTGAGATGCATAGGTTTGGTAGGTTAGAGGGATTAGTGGGTAAAATATATTTAGAGATATGGGGGTAGGGCCTGGGTGGGTTTATGTTTGGTGCAGACTCGATGGGCTGAATGGCCTCTTTCTGTACTGTAGGGTTTCTATGATTTCTAAGTTGTCCCCTTCATGTCCAGAGATCCTTAGATTAGGTGGATTAGCCGTGGTAAATGTGCAGGGTTATGGGATGGGAAGTCTGGGCGTGATGCTCTTGAGATGTAGGGATTTGTATGGTTCTATTCCCTTTCCCCTAGCCCCGCTCCCCATCTTTCCCCCCTCCTCCCATACTCTGCCCCCTCTCCCATTCTCCCCTCCCCCTCCCAGTGTAGAGGGAGCTTTACTCTGTGTCTAACCCCGTGCAGCACTTGTTCTGGGAGTGTTTGATGGGGACAGTGTAGCGGGAGCTTTACTCTGTATCTAGAATCATAGAATCCCTACAGTACAGAAGAAGGTCATTTGACCCATCGAGCCTGTACCGACCACATCCTATTCCTATAACCCCACACATTTACCCTGCTAATTCCACTGGCATTAGGGTTAATTTATCATGGCCAATCAAACTAACCTGCACACCTTTGGATTGTGGGAGGAAACCCATGCAGATACTGGGAGAATGTGCAGACTTCACACAGGCCGGAATTGAATCTGGGTGCCTGATGCTGTGAGGTAGCAGTGCTAACCACTGTGCCACTGTTCCTTACCTGTCCTGGGAGTGTTTGATGGAGACAGTGTAGACTGTGATTCCCAACCTTCTCAGTAACATGGCACATTTCAATGAGACAAAGAATTCCATGGCACACCCACTTTTTTTTCAGCTGAATCGATTGCTCGTAAATGTCACATTTACTTACAAGTTCTGCACCTTGTTCTTTCTAACCCCTCTGGGGCGTGAGACAACTCCACCTCCTGCTGTCGATACGTGCTTCACATAAACAATTTGTTTTCTCTGGATTTGTGAACACGCTGTTCCAGAAGTTGAGATGAACATTGAACTTATTAATTCAATTAAGAAGCTCCCATTGCCTTGTGCTGCTTTAAAGTGAGGGTGGGGGGGAAAAGGTGAATATGCAGTGAGACTTCTGATTGAAACTAGGCGTTGTTCCTCAGTTTCAGGTTAACCTGCCCTGTGCATTTTTAACATTTTCTGCTTGTATTTCCGATCTGTGTTTTTTATGCTACCATTTTGCAATGGGCTTTTTCCTAAAAAAAAAACTCACAGCAAGGAATGGAACAGTTTCTTTCTGGGAGTTGGTTTGAGATAGGAGAAGGGGTGGGAAGGGATTGTTGACCCTCCTTGGAGATCTTTAAGAAAACTCCAGTTGGGAAAATGACCAGATCCCTTTTGCTAAAGGTCACTGGAGGTCTAAGCAATGATCAGTAGACCAGCGTACTTAGGAAGTGAGAATACCTGAGCCAGAGCAGCTGAAGTTTCTATGTCGGTGAAGTACTGGAATAGGTATTTAATTTCCATTTTTTTCTTTAGAGTGACACTTGGATCTTTTGGCAGCACCAGGGTGAGAGATACCAGCCAGGATTCACCAGTGAAGAGGCTCTCGGTAAAAACAAATCTTTGTCTCTGCATTTTACATCGCTCCCACGCATTTTGATCAATTGTTTTAATCATTTGGAAATTGGGGATGAACCTGGGTTATTCTGTTGCTTTTATTCAATTTACCTGCCGGTCAGTCCTGCAGGGTGTCCAAGGCTGAGCTGCCACAACAGACCTGGTGCTGGAGTACTGTGTGCAGTTTTGGGCGCCGCACTTACGCAAGGATATTTTGGCCTTGGAGGGAGTGCAGAGGAGGTTTACTAGGCTGATACCGGAGTTGAGGGGGTTGAGCTATGAGGAGAGGCTGAATAAACTAGGCTTGTACTCGTTAGAGTTTAGAAGAATGAGGGGAGATCTCATTGAGACGTATAAGATGATGAATGGGATGGATAGGATAGAGGTGGAGAGGCTCTTCCCGCTCAGAAAGGACAGTAGGACTAGAGGGCACAGCCTCAAGATAAAGGGGGGGTGGTTTAGAACGGAGTTGAGGAGGAACTTCTTCACTCAAAGGGTGGCGAATCTCTGGAATTCTCTGCCCGTTGAAGTGGTGGAGGCTGCCTCGCTAAATATTTTTAAGACGCGGGTTGATAGGTTTTTGATAAGCGAGGGGATTAAGGGTTTTGGGGAGAGGGCGGGAATGTGGAACTGAGACACGACAGATCAGCCATGATCTTATTGAATGGCGGGGCAGGCTCGAAGGGCTAGATGGCCTACTCCTGCTCCTATTTCTTATGTTCTTATGTTCACGTTCCCACTTCCTCACCCTCCACAGTTGGTACTGCACTTACCGAAATATTCTGGCAGAAGGCTTTGGGATACTTGCACAGTTTTTGCTGCATGCTGGTTCAAAACCATTGCTGTCGAGGGAGCTTTGTATCGAACCCTGTGCTGTACCTGTCCTGGAAGAGTTTGATGGGGGTAGTGTAGAGGGAGCTTTACTCTGTATGTAACCCTGTGCTGTACGTGTCCTGGAAGTGTGTCATGATGTGGAGATGTTGGCGTTGGACTGGGGTAAACACTGTAAGAAGTCTCACAACACCAGGTTAAAGTCCAACAGGTTTATTTGGTAGCAAATCCACTAGCTTTTGGAGCGCCGCCATGAGTGTGTTATGGTTGCAGTGTTTGCATGTATTGGACTGTCTTCCTTGATACAAATATCCCTCATCTTGATGAGCACAGTCAGATTAAAATGGAGCTTAGTAATAGGTGGGTGTCCCAGTTCGGGGTGCAGCATGGCAGCTCACGTCCAATCCAATATGAGGGTTAATAGAACAGAGAAAGTGTAAGGATGTAGCTACCTGATGACTGGCGCTGGGGTTGAGATGCGGGCTGTGAGCTGTTGACCTGCATACGGGGGCTGTACGTGAGTCAGGAAGCAGCTGCAATGTTCAGTAAAATGAAGCGTGGAGCATTTTCTAGGTGAAAGTTTCCAGCCTCTGAAACCAGTGACAATTTTAATTATAGCTTCACCTCGTGTTCCTCCACCACACAGAATTTGTCATTTTCAAAGATTTGCATATTATTGGTTTCACTAAGTAGTAAGGAGCATGTGATCGAAATACACAGTTTCTTTATTTTGCTGTATATCCAACCTACCTCTGCCCATACCCAACCCTGCCACTGCAGCTGAAACCCTTACTCACACTTAAAAATCATACTTGATTGTTACAATACTCCCCTTACCGGTTTGTTACATAAGAACATAAGAAACAGGAGCAGGAGTACACTGTACATCCCCACAAATCTTCAGGCACCTTCATCCCATCGCCTGCTATCTTGCCTGCCCCAACACTCAGATCCTTGGCTGATTACGTTGACTGTCTCTGTTTACCACCTCTGCCTACACCTTATCCCACCCTGTTCTCACCACATCCTCCATCCTTATTGTCTGTCCGAGGTTCCGTGGCAGAATTTTACACTGCCTGGGTGGTGTGTATGCGACCCAGAAGTACATGAGACCACGCATGCAGACATCGGGTGTGTGTAACGTCCTCATGTTGTTTGGTGAGCGTGCTACCAATCCGCACCAGCATGCCCCCTACAATTACAGAGCTACTTGAGAGGATTAAATGTCCAGTTGACCACAATATTATGTTGCTTGTCTATATGTAGGTCAGCGCAGTGCACAGGCAGTCTGTTTTTTTTTTCAATTTTCGCATCCAAGGGCAGCATAAAAGGGGGCTGGGGCATAGGCAGGCTGAGGTGTTCAGAGTTTTTGGGGGGTTGGGTCGCATTGTCAGCATTTTTACTGGGTTCTGTGGAGGGTTCAGCATAGCCTGGAGCTTTCCAAGACATTGCTGACCTCTGATATCAGAGATTTGCCTCGCTCTGTCACTCTCCATGCACGAGTCAGCCCCATTTACATCTCTGCAGATTGGCATAGTTTACTCAGCCAGCAACACCACGTCCTCTGAGAAGACAGAGAGGAGGCCCAGTGACCTCAGGCACCACCTCAGGAAATGCAGGATACAGGGTGTCAGAGCTAACAGAGAGGCAAGGTGGACATCCCCGCATATGATTCCACTACCCAGCTGCTAGGGTGTACAGGCAGTGAACCAAGGCAGTACAGCCATGACTGAGGTCCAGTGCCGCAAGAGGCTTCAGCTTTGAAGGGAAGTGGTCATGACCATCTGCCAGCTGATTTGGGCTGGAGGTAGCCTCCCATTGTGTGGGTGGGCACCCAATGCCTGGGGCTCTCAAGGTTACTAAAGGACTTAACATTTATGCCTCTGGATTTTTCCAGGGCTCCATGGGTAATCTTTGTGGAGTTTCTCACACAGCTGGTAAGTGACACTCTGTTCAGGCAGATGGGAACATTCATCCATTTCAGGATGAATCAAGTCAGACAGGCTGAGCAGCCACAGAGGCATTGTGGCAGTTTCAAGATTTCCCTGGATCCAGGATGCTATTGATTGTATCCATGTGGCCATCAAGGTACCAGCTGGCTAGCCAGGTGTCTTTGTCAACAGGAAGGACTTCGACTCCATTAAAGTTTGTGACTGCAGAACCCAGGTTCTACCCAGGTCTGTGCGAGGTAACCTGGCAGCTCCCACCAGGCCTACAAACTATGCCACTCCAGTGCCCAGGCTGTTCACGGCTCCAGCTCATCTCAGTGGATGGTTGCTGGGTGCCTAGGGATATCCCTTTGAAAAGGTGACTGGTGATGCCTCTCAGGGGGACAGAAGCAAAGGAGCAATGTAATCGCTGTGATGAGCGCAATTTTACCATCTTGCCGCGCCTGGCAATCAGTATGGTGAGCTGGGAAAATAGCGTGAGAGGCCAAGAGCTGGGTGACCCTGGCAGAACCCAAACTGAGCGTCAGTAAACAGGTTTTGCTGACTAAGTGCCATTTAAAGCACTGTTGATGACCCCTTCCATCATGTCTCTGATGATCAAGAGTACACCAAGTCTTCAGTGCTATTTTTGGAATATTGCTAGGGCCCATAGTCTTTGCAACATCCAGCACCTTCAGCTGTTTCTTAATGTCATGCGGAGAGAATCAGATTGACAGGAGTCTAATGTTTCTATATCAGTAAAACGAAGAAAATAGTCATCGGCTTCAGGAAGCATGGGGAGGACACGCCCCTGTCTACATCAACGGGATGAAGTGGAAATGGTCGAGAGCTTCAAGAGTGATCACCGTTCTTTAGATAGCACAGAGAATGTCAAATAGCCTTTGGGAGTGACAATATTCATGGGTCTCTGTGCAATCTGAACTCAGCAGTCATAGTATAGTCATAGAGGTTTATAGCAACAGGTCACCAACAACCTGTCCTTGTCCCTCCATGCCTATGCTATGGTTGGGAAAGCCCAATGATGCCTCTACTTTTGAGGAAACTAAGGAAATTTGGCATGTCTGCTATAGCTGTCACCAATTTTTACAGATGCACCATAGGAAGCATCCTTTCTGGATGTATTACAGCTTGGTATGGCTCCTGCTCTGTCCAGTCTCACACAAGCCAGCCTCCTATCCGTTGACTCCATCTATACTTCTCACTGCCCCGGAAATGCACCCAGCATAATCAAGGACCCCACGCACACCAGACATACTCTCTTCCACTTCCTTCTGTCAGGAAAAAGATACATAAGTCTTAGATAATGTACCAACTGACTCAAGAACAGCTTCTTCCCTGCTGCCATTAGACATTTTTTGAATAGACCTATCTCGTATTAAATTGACCTCTCTCTACACCCTAGTTGTTACTGTAACACTGTATTCTGCATCTCTCCTTTCCTTCTCCACAATGTACTCTATGAACAGTGTGCTTTGTCTGTGCAGTATGCAAGAAACAATACTTTTCACTGCATTCCAATACATGTGAAAATAATAAATCAAATCAAAACATCAGTGATGCTGGGAATCTCAGCAGGCACTTCTGACTAAAGTAATAATCCAGAGAATAAATCCCAATTTAAATAAAATGCACAATAGGATGATTTTCTTCTTCAGGTGATACCCAACTTTATGCCCCCACTTCATTTAGGGAGCATCTTCCTCTCTGCACGGAGTTCAGTAAATAGCTGTGATGAAGGGTCACCCAGACTTGAAACATTGGCTCTATCCTCTCTCCACGGATGCTGTCAGACCTGCTGAGTTTTTCTAGCTTTTTCTGTTTTTGTTTCAGATTTCCAGAATCTGCAGTAATTTGCTTTTCATCAGGAAACAGCTGCCAAAGCACCACTTCCTGGACTCATTCAGTCACTCTTGGAGAACATGGCACTTGCTTCAACAGCCAGCCAGTCTGTCCAACTAATGCGGTCACAGGCCAGTCACAACCAGAATGGGCTGCTGAGTGGGATTGTGCGGGCTCTGTGTGCTCTGTCCAAGGGATCTGCACCACCTTCTTACTGTGATTAGACTAATGATCAGAGAACAAACGTCCAAAACTCTCATGGAAATTAAATTAAGATTATAAATTGTGAACATGAAAGCTTTGCCAGTAAAAATGACACAGCAGCTGCTGACAAAATAATGGCATTGAGACCAGTGGATCCTTGTGTAGGGCCTAGTTGGGATAGAGAGAGCTTTCCTGAGCCAAAGGGATAGCACAGAGAATGTCGAATAGCCTTTGGGAATGACAATATACATGGGTCTCAGTGCAACCTGAACTCAGCAGTCATAGTATAGTTACAGAGGTTTATAGCATGGAAACAGGCTGTTCAGCTCCATGTCACCCTTTTTTTTTGAAACCACTAAGCTAATACCAATTGCCTGCATTTGGCCCATATTCTTCTTTACCCATCTTGCCCATGTAACTTCTAAATGCTTTTTAAAAAACAAAATTGTACCCACCTCTACTACTACCTCTGGCAGCTTGTTCCAGATACTCACCACCCTTTGTGTGAAGAAATCGCCTCTCTGGACCCCTTCGTATCTCTCCCCTCAAGCCTATGCCATCTAGTTTTAGACTCCCCTATCTTTGGGAAAAGATGTTGACTATCTACCTTATCTATGCCCTTCATTATTTTACAGACCTCTATAAGATCACGCCCAAGTCTCCTATGCACTAGGGAACAAATCCCAGTCAATCCAGTCTCTGACTCAACTCAATCTCTAACTCAGCCCCTAACTCAAACTTCAAGGCCTGTAAACATCCTAGTAAATCTTTTCTGCACTCTTTCTAGTTTAATAATATCCTTTCCATAATAGGGTAACTGGAACTGTACACGGTATTCCAAATGTGGCCTTACCAATGTTTTGTACAACTTCAACCACGACCCAACTCCAGTATTCAATGTTCTAGCCTCGTGAAATTGCTGGCCTTCCTAAGTAATTGAATCACAGACCAGTGTATCTGGGGTGACTGGTGTAAATTATCTCAATAATCAGAGGGGGGTCTGGGGTTATTTATGTAAATTATCTCAATAATCAGAGGGCCTGGGGTTATTGATGTAAATTATCCCAATGATTGGAGTGGGCCTGGGATTACTGAGGTAAATGATCACAATGATCAGAGTGGGTCTAAACAGAGGGTAGCGGTAATTGTCAGATAGCAGGGTAACATCAGTAGATTATTGACTGAAATGTATTTGTTTGGTCAGTGTTGCATCTACCACCCCTTATCTACTTCACTTCATCCAAGCATATTTCCTAAGCTCTTGCTCATTTTTATTTATTTATTTGTGTCACAAGTAGGCTCGCATTAACATTACAATGAAGATTGCAGTGAAAATTGTGAAAATCCCCTCGTCACCACACTCGGTCTTGTTCTCCCACCAACCTGTGCTTGTAAACTACACTGGCAACTCCCCAATTTTAAAATTCTCTTTTTTTTCCAAATCTCTCCATTTCCTTTCTCTTCATCATCTCTAACCTCCTGGTTCATTACAACCCTCGGTGATCTCTATGTTGCTCCAGGTCTGGTCTTTATCCCTGTCTCCTCTATTAGTACCAAACCCCTGGATTCCAAACTCTGTCTTTGCTTCTCTCTCTACCCCTCTCCGTCTGCCATAGGGAAGGCAGTGGCATAATGGTATTGTCACTGGTTTCGTAATCCAGAAACCCAGGGTAATGCTTTTGGGTCCCAGGTTCAAATCATTGCAAATGGTGATATTTGAATCCAATTAAAATTTGAAATTAAAAGTCTAATGATGACCATGAAACCATTGTCAGTTGTCATTAAAAACCCATCTGGTTCACAGATGTCCTTTGAGGAAAGAAATCTGTCATCCTTACCTGCTCTGGCCTACATGTGACTCCAGATCCACAGCAATGTGCTTGACTCTTAACTGCCCCATCAAGAGCAATCAAGGATGAGCAATAAATGCTGGTCCAGCCAGCGCCGAATTTAAAACAAAAGTTGCTCTTCAAATCTTATCTCTTTGATGATTGCTGTTCTGTTATGTGTAACAGGTTTCAAAGAGTTGGGACGCGATCTTACCAAAAAAGTGCTGTAGTGGCAAAAAAATCAGGAATCATTCGTGCTGGATTTTTTTCAGCGCACCCCACACTGCAATCTTTCGCTACTGAATGCGATGAAAGAGTCACAATGCGATTCTTGCTGGCATGGACCCTCTGGGGTCTCTTCCAAAGTGCCCACAGCTGCATGGTATTAACAAGGGAGAGCTGCATATTAGCGCTAACAATAATCTCACAGGGAGTCATGCCAGGAAGATGGCACATAAGAACATACTAGTATATACCAGTGACAAGAAAGGACTATAGAAAAAGAGGTAATCAGCCTGGATATCTAAGGAAATAAAGGAGGGTACCAAACTGAAAGAAAATGCATGCAAAATGGCAAAGATTAGAGGATTAGGAAATCTTTAAAGGCCAACAGAAAGCTATGAGAAAAGCTATAAAGAAAAGTAAGATGGATTATGAGAGTAAACTGGCTCAGAATATAAAACAGGGCAGCACTGTTGCGTCACAGCACCAGGGACCTGGGTTCAATTCCGGCCTCAGGTTGCTGTCTGTGTGGAATTTGCACATTCTCCCCGTGTCTGTATGGGTTTCCTCCCACAGTCCAAAGACGTGCGGATTAGGTTGATTGGCCATGCTAAATTGCCCTTTAGTGTCAGGGGGATTAGCAGGATAAATGTGCAGTTACCGGAATAGAGCCTGGGTGGGATTGTGAACGGTATAGAATCAATGGGCCAAATGGCCTCCTTCTGCATTGTAGGGATTCTATGAGCTAGCAAAAATTTCTATGAATATATAAAATGAAAAAGAGTGGCTCAAATAAATATTGGTCCTTCAAAGGATGAGAAAGGGAATGTAATAACTGGAAAGAGGAAATGGCTGAGGCATATTTTGTGTCAGTCTTCACAGTGGAAGACATAAATAACATGTCAAAAATGGATGACAAAAAGGCTATGGTTGGTGAGGACCTAGAAACTATCATTATCACAAAACAGGTAGTGTTGGGAAAGCTAATGGGGCTAAAGGTAGACAAGTCTTCTGGACCTGATGGAATGCATCCCAGGTTACTAAAAGAGGATAAGTCCAGTTCCAGTTGCAAGGGAGTCTCGACGGCTGGGTATCTGCCTACTACTGCAGACTTCATCCACCATCATAGTTATTGATATTATATGAGTTATTATATGGGGCAAATAGCAAATACACTAGTGGTAATTTACCAAAATTCGCATGTCTATTCCCACAGATTGGAAAACAGCAAATGTGATGCCACTGTTTGAACAAAAAGGAGGTAGGTAAAAGACGGGTAACTATAGGCCGGTTCGCTTAACTTCTGTAGTAGGGAAAATGTTTGAATCTATCATCAAGGAAGAAATAGCAAGACATCTGGATATAAATTGTCCCATTGGGAAGACACAGCATGGGTTTATGAACGGCAGGTCGCATTTGATGAATTTAGTGGAATTCTTTGGGAACATTACACGTGCAGTGGACAATGGGGAACCTGTGGATGTGATGTATCTGGATTTCCAGAAGGCATTTGACAAGGTGTCGCACCAAAGGCTGCTGCGTAAGGTAAAGGTGCATTGTGTTACGGGTAATGTATTAGCATAGATAGATGATTGAGTCTTCCCAATGGGACAGTTTATATCCAGATGTCTTGCTATTTCTTCCTTGATCATAGATTCAAGCATTTTCCCTACTACAGAAGTTAAGCTAACCGGCCTATAGTTACCTGTCTTTTATCTACCTCCTTTTTTTTAAACAGTGGCGTCACATTTGCTGTTTTCCAGTCTGTGTGAACCACCCCAGAGACATGTGAATTTTGGTTAAAGAACAGAAAGCAAAGTGGGGGTAAATGGGTGTTTTTCTGGTTGGCGATCAGTGATTAGTGGCGTGTCTCAATGATCAGTGTTTTGATTGCAATTGTTTACGATTTACATTGATGATTTGGCGTTGGGGACCAAGTGTAGTGTGTCAAAGTTCGCAGATGACACTAAGATGAATGCAAAGTGAAGACGACGCTGAAAGTATACAAAGGGATATAAATAGTCTAAGTGAGTGGGCAAGGGTCCAGCAGATGGAGTACAATGTTGGTAAATGTGAGGTCATCCATTTTGGTAGGAGTAACAGCAAAATGGACTATTATTTAAATGGTAAAAGATTGCAGCATGCTGCTGTGCAGATGGACCTGGGTGTCCTTGTGCATGAATCACAAAAGGTTGGTTTGCAGATGCAGCAGGTAATTATTTGATTTGATTTTGCTTTGATTTATTGTTAATATACAGTGAAAAGTATTGTTTCTTGTGCGCTGTACAAACAAAACATATTGTTCATTGAGAAGGAAATGAGAGAATGCAGAATGTAATGTTACTATCATAGCTAGGGTATAGAGAAAGATCAACTTAATGCAAGGTATGTCCATTCAAAAGTCTGATAGAAGCAGGGAAGAAGCTGTTCTTGAGTCAGTTGGTACATGATCTCAGACTTTTGTATCTTTTTCCTGAAGGAAGAAGGTGGAAGAGAGCATGTCTGGGGTGCATGGGGTCCTTAATTATGCTGGCTGTTTTTGCCGAGGCAGCAGGAAGTGTAGACCGAGTCAATGGATGGGAGGCTGGTTTGTGTGATGGATGGGATACAATCACAACCTTTTGTAGTTCCTTGCGGTCTCGGGCAGAGCAAGAGCCTTACCCAGCTGTGATACAACCAGAAAGGATGCTCTCTATGGTGCATCTGTAAAAGTTGCATCTGAGAGTTGTAGCTGACATGCCAAATTTCCTTAGTCTTCTGAGAAAGTAGAGGCGTTGGTGGGCTTTCTTAACTATAGTGGGAGGACCAGGACGTATTGTTAGTGATCTGGACACCTAAAAACTTGAAGCTCTCGACCCTTTCTACATCGTCCCCATTATGTAGACTGGGGTATGTCCTCTTTTATGCTTCCTGAAGTCGATGACAGTTTCCTTCGTTTTGTTGACATTGAGGGAGAGATTATTGTTGCTGCAGATTCTCTATCTCATTCCTGTACTCTGTCTCACCATTGTTTGAGATCCGATCCACTATGGTGGTGTCGTCAGCAAACTTGAAAACAAAATTGGAGGGGAATTTGGCCACACAGTCATTGGTGTATAAGGAGTGTAGTCGGGGGCTGAGAACACAGCCTTGTGGGGCACTGGTGTTGAAGGTGATTGTGGAGGAAAAATTGTTGCCTATCTTTACTGATTTGTGATCTGTGATCTGTGAGTTAGGAATTTTAGGATCTAGTCGCAGAAGGAGGTGCTGAGGCCCAGGCCACGGAGTTCGGAGATGAATTTTGTGGGAATAATGGTGTTGAAGCTGAGCTGTAGTCAATAAATAGGAGTCTGACATTGGTGTCCTTATTATCTAGGTGTTCCAGGGTTGAGCGCAGGCCCAGGGAAATGGTGTCCGCTGTGGGCCTGTTGCAGCAATAGGCAAACTGTAGTGGATCCAGGTACTCCAGGAGGCTGGAATTGATTTGTGCCATGACTAACCTTTTAAAGTACTTCATAATGATGAATGTCAAAGCCATTAAGGCAAGCTATTAGGTTTTTTTAGGTACTGAGATAATGGTCATCGTCTTGAAGCAAATAGGGATCTCAGATTGTTGTAAAGAGAGGTTGAAGATGTCTATGAATACTTCCCGCAGCTGATCTGCACGGGATCTGAGTGCACGTCCGGATACTCCATCCGGGCCAGTTGTTTTCAGTGGGTTGACCTTTAAGAAAGCTGCTCTGACATCTGTAATGGTGACCCCAGATACGAGTTCATCCAGGGCTTCCAGGTGGAGAGCATGCCCTTGCTGACCCCTTGATCAAAACAGGCGTAGAATGCATTGAGCTCATCAGGGAGGGGTGCGTTGGAGCCAGTGACTTTATATGCCTTCATCTTGTAGCCTGTTATGTCTTGCAGACCTTGACATAATTGGCAGGGGTCAGTGTGTCTAGCTTGGGACTCTAGCTTGGCCGGGTACTGTCTTTTGGCATCTTTGATGGATCTCCTTAGATCGTATCTGGCTTTCTTGTATAGGTCAATGTCACCTGATTTGAATGCCTCAGACCTGGATTCCAGCAAGCAGTGATTATCACTGTTCATCCACTTAAGAAGGCAAATGGAATGTTGCCCTTCATTGCTCGAGGGATGGAGATTAAAAACAGCGAGGTTATGTTGCAGCTGTATGAGGTGCCGGTGAGACCACATCTGGAGTACTGTGTTCAGTTTTGGTCTCCTTACTTGAGAGAGGGTATACTGGCACTGGAGGGGGACATGATGTGGATGTGCCGGCGTTGGACTGGGGTAAACACAGTAAAAAGTCTGACAACACCAGGTTTAAGTCCAACCGATTTATTTGATAGTACGCTCACTACTATCAAAGTGTACTATCAAATAAGTCAGTTGGACTTAAACCTGGTGTTGTCAGACTTTTTACTGGAGGGGGATACAGAGGAGATTCATTAGGTTCATTCCAGAGTTGAGAGAGTTGGCTTATGAGGAGTAGACTGGGGTATACTCATTGGAATTCAGTTGAGGGGAGATCTTGTAGAAACATGTAAGATTATGAAGGGAGTAGATAAGATAAAAGCACCTACCAGTGGAAACTAGAACTAGGGGGGCATGGCCTCAAATAAGGGGAAGCAGATTTAGGACTGAGTTGAGGAGGAACTTCTTCACACAAAGGGTTGTGAATCTGGAATTTCCTGCCCAGTGAAGCAGTTGAGGCTACCTCACTGAATGCTTTTAAGGCAAGGATAGATAAATTTTTGGACAGTAAAGGAATTAAAGGCTATGGTGAGTGGGCGGGTGAGCAGATTCGACAAAAAAATCAGCCATGATTTTATTGAATGGCAGAGCAGGCTCGAGGGGCTAGATGGCCTACTCCTGCTCCTAGTTCTTATGTTCTTATACGAGTGCCCGTGAACTCGCACAGAGAACTGACGACCAGCGCTAGAAGAAAATAAATGATCTGCTTTGGTCAGGAAGGGTGAGTGTCCATTCCATTCTGGCATCAGTCTCCTCTGTTGACATGAAATATCCATGTCCATCCACCCCCTGGCACCCTGCAGCCTTCCAGCACCCAACTTCCCCATCCAGCATCTTCCTCCAGCCTCCCTGTCACTCCCCGTCACAAACCTAGCCTGCCAAGTATTGGTCCCAAAATGCACCACCCAATCGCACCCTGTCCCCTTCCAGCCATTAGTCTTTCAATTTGCCTCTTCTGTCCCGCAGGATAAGATGGCTCATAATTACCGGGAGCAGGAGAAAATTGGAACATGTGTCTCCTCACTCCTTTCAAGGAAAGCGCACTAGAGCTGCTGGTGGAGGCAGAGGAAAGAACAGTGAGTGACAGCCAGGTCAGAGCGTGACCAGGAAGTGAGGAACTTTCATTCATGTAACATATCTCAATTAAATGGCAAGCTGCTCAGACACTTATCCCTCTTTTGCACTGAACCTCGTGTCCTTTGTTGCAGGAGTGAACCCGATGCACCCAGTCTGACTGGTGTCGCGGCTGAACCCACCCCGCTCTCCCACTGAGGAAACTTTGGGGGAAGGCCCCGAGGGATCCTCCGAGGCCAACACCATACATACGACAAAGGCACCAACCACACAATCCATCAGCGCAATATGGTCGCCACAGTGGAACATGTTAAAGGTGAGGCTTCCGGGTCACTTTCCGGTGCGTACAGCACTGCCGTAGATGCCCGTCGGGTGGAGGTGGGAATGTCCGAAGGCTTGAGCATGACGAGGTCTGCTGGTGGCAAGGAATCGGCCGGCCCCTAGCCAGGTGTCAGGCCACTGGGATCCATCAGATACGTAAGCAGAGCCAGTGATTGCAGGAGGGGCTGTCAGCAACACTGCAGCAACTGTGAGGCTGTGGAAGGAGTTCCATAGCGTTCAGTTGCAAAAGATGATGCTGGCATTGTGTGCCCCCCCCCCCCCAAACACTGCAGGATTGGCGTCTAAGGTGGAAAGCTTGAGTCAGGAAATGGTCACCATGGGTAGTAGGGTCCAAGACATGCTCGAGACACTCAGGCCATGATGAGAGGTTCGGAGTCATTCTGGAGACACAGCAGGCCATGGCTGCGGGCCTCAAAAGCATGGTCCAGTCTCAAAGGCTGATGCTGAGGGACTCCAGAACTTGGCCCTGTTGCAGAGGGCCATTGCTGAGGGCTTGAACACCATGGGGGTGATGCAGTTGAGCCTCCAGGGCAGGTGGGACCAGGTGATGTTGAGGTTCCTGGAGCTCACTCCCAGATCACTCCCCGCCGTCCCATGGAGTGTCCAGGGGGCCCATAGGCACCCTGAGGGAGGAGGAAGGGCTGAGCCTATGCTGGGGCTTTCCACCCAGGAGACGTTGATTGTTGTCAGGCCTTCCAAATCCCCCATTCCTGACACTGGAGCATCTCACAGGCAGAGGGATGAAAACACCTGAAAGTCGGCCAGGGTCCTCAATGTCCTGGCCCTCCTCAGGGGACACCCACCAAGGGCACCACAGGGCGCAGAACACAGCTGGCCACTTCCACTCTGATGTGCATCCTGGGGGGCAACTAGACATAGCAGTAGGATTAAGATTAAGAGGTTTTACGGTCACCAAGAGGGCATTTGTGAAAGACTGCATTAGTAATGGTTAGGTTAATAAGCAGTGCTAAGAAACATTAATTGCGCCCATAGCTGTGACTTATCTGTCTGTGATTCATCTCCCACAGGGATGACTGTGCTCTGATTATGCACAGAGGTGGAGCATATCATGCTTTGGGTTAGAGGCCTTTTAGAATGTAGAAAAAACTACAGCACAAACAGGCCCTTCGGTCCACAAGTTGTGCCGATCATATCTCCATCCACTAGGCTTACCTATAACCTTCAATCCTATAAAGTCCCATGTACTCATGCAGAAGTCTCCTAAAAGACCCTATCGAATTTGCCTCCACCACCACCGATGGCAGCTGATTCCACTCACCCACCACCCTCTGAGTGAAGAACTTACCCCTGACATCTCCTCAGTACTTACTCCCCAGCACCTTAAACCTGTGTCCTCTCGTGGCAACCATTTCAGCCCTGGGAAAAAGCCTCTGAGAATCCCCCCCGATCAACACCTCTTTGGTGCCTTTTAACCCACCAAATCTGCAATCCCCTGTTCCCAACAGCTGTACCAGACCTCTGACTGTCGTGGTACTCCAAGCATTCATCCCAAGCAGTCACAGCAGTCAGCGTCCTGTAGTAGCACTCACCGGACCCTGGATCCGCAACCCCCACCCCCAATCCCTGGGGAATTGGACTGCACGGTGTTCCCCTAACCTTCACTCAGACGTGGCCCAGGCGCTGGTGTGCAGTCAGAGGTCAGATAGGAGTCAGACTTGTGTTTCAGCAGGGCTGCATCACAGTCTCCCATGCAGATCGTCATCACCCTCCTGCCTGGACAGTAACTCACTAACATGGCCGGCCCAGGCCCATCACCCTGGTGTCATTGCTGTCGATTGGTCCCTTAGCAGGGGGGGTGTTATTGGTGGGGTGGGTGGGGAGGAGTGGGGGGAGTGGTGAGTGGAGTGGGTTGGGGGAGAGTGAGTGGAGGTCGGAGCAGCTGGACCCCGCACCTGCTGTGATGAGGGCTCCCTCGCTGACCTGCCCTGCCAGACCGTTGCCACCGCCTGTCTCCCATCCTCCGGCTCCGCCGTTTTAAGTTTATTTATTATTGTCACAAGTAGATTTCCATTTAACACTGCAATGAAGTTACTGTGAAAATCCCCTCGTGGCATCCATTTCGTTCAGGATGTCTTCCACCCATTTTATGATGAACTGTTACCTCATTCATTTGGTGGCAGTAGGTCTTCAACCTGAGCTCATGCAGTATCAGTCTTTCATCTAGGTCACAGACTAGTGGGAAGATGATGACATAGTGATAATGTCACTGAACTAGTGATCCAGAGCTAATGCTGTGGGCAGCTGGTGGAATTTAAATTCAACTAATAAAATCTGGAATATAAAGCTAGCTTCAGTAACAATGATTACGAAACTATCATCAAACTCTGGTTCACTAACGCACCCTGGGATGGGATGGGAATCTGCTATCTCTATCTGGACTGGCCTACATGTGATTTCAGGTGCACAAAAATGGGTCTTAATTGCCCGTCTGAAATGGCTTAGCAAATCGTTCGGTTCAAGGGTATTTAGGGACGAGCAACAAATACTGGCCAACCCAGGAATGGTCGCATCCCAGGAAAGAATAAGTTAAAAACAACTTGTGGGTTCAAGCCCCTGTGCGGTGCTACAGAAGCGTGACTTCTGGCTGAGCGATCCCATCTGTCAATTTCACTACTTCAGAAGGGCATAAAGAAAATTCAGAACACTATTCAAAGAGGAGCAGGAATATCTCTCAGTATCTGGGCCATCACTTCCCCTTAGCCAGCAACCCCAAAAGCTGATAAACTTATCAATCATCTCTCTGCTATTCTGGGGACATTATTAAGTAGGCAGACAGTTTTGCAGATAGCAATGATGTGGAGATAGAACATAGAACATTACAGCGCAGAACAGGCCCTTCGGCCCACGATGATGCGCCGACCAGTTACAAAACAATGACCCACTAACCTAAACCAATCCCTTTTCGTCCATAAACCTATCCACGGATCTCTTAAACGCCCCCAAACTAGGCGCATTTACAACTGCAGCAGGCAGGGCATTCCAATCCCTCACCACCCTCTGGGTAAAGAACCTACCCCTGACATCTGTCCTATAACTACCCCCCCTTAATTTAAAGCCATGCCCCCTCGTGCTAGATTTCTCTATCAGAGGAAAAAGGCTATCACTATCCACCCTATCTAAACCTCTAATCATCTTATGTGTTTCAATAAGATCCCCTCTTAGCTGCCTTCTTTCCAGTGAAAACAACCCCAAATCCCTCAGCCTCTCCTCTTAGGACCTCCCCTCCATACCAGGCAACATCCTGGTAAACCTCCTCTGCACCCTCTCCAAAGCCGCCACATCCTTCCTGTAATGTGGGGACCAGAACTGCACACAGTACTCCAAGTGCGGCCGCACCAGAGTTGTGTACAGTTGCAACATAACGCTGCGACTCCTAAATTCAATCCCCCTACCAATAAACTCCAAGACACCATATGCCTTCTTAACAACCTTACCTACTTGATTCCCAACTTTCAGGGATGCCGGCGTTAGACTGGGGTAAACACAGTAAGAAGTCTGACACACCAGGTTTAAGTCCAACCGATTTATGTAAATCGGT
This sequence comes from Carcharhinus amblyrhynchos, assembly GCF_965287045.1. NCBI lineage: Eukaryota > Metazoa > Chordata > Chondrichthyes > Carcharhiniformes > Carcharhinidae > Carcharhinus > Carcharhinus amblyrhynchos. Next base: position 86,260,081 of record NC_137332.1, on the reverse strand, counting down.
TGGACTTAAAAACCTGGTGTTGTGAGACTTCTTACTGTGCCTACTTAATAGTCACAGAACCATAAGTATTATTAGAAAAGAAAACCATTCAGCCCACCTTCACTGTACCATAGCTCCTTTACTGGAATTGTGTCCTTTACTCTTATTTTCCTGTCCTTTTCGTATATCCTTTTTTATATTTCTTCTTTCCCAGTATCTTTCCAATTTTCTTTTAACTTGTTTGGTTGGAATGTTACAGCCGTTCATGCCAGTGGGATTTTCTCCATCCTGCTGCAGTGAAGGGAGATTTGGCTAGGTGCCAAATTCTCTGACCTCGCTGCAGCGAGAGCGTGGCGTGAGCAACCGGTAAGATTGCGCCCTTAGTCTTTTTTTCAGTAGGGGACTGTAGACCATATCAGCTGGAGCACTCTTGCTCCAGGTCACAAAATTCTGGATTCAAGTCCCTGGGTAGAGCATAGAGATCAAAGTTGACATTTCATTCCAATACTGACAATACTGTATGATCAGAGGTGCTGTCTTCCAGATGAGGTAGTGACTCCATCTGCCTGTTTGGGTGGATGTGAAAGATCCCATAGCACTGCTTCAAAGAGGAAGAGAGGAATTAACCCCAGCGTCTTGTCCAATATTATCGCTCAATCAACATAATCAAAACATTAGATTATCTGATCATTATCACATTGCTGTTTGTGGGAGCTGGTTGTGTGCAAATTGGCTGTTGTATTTCCTACTTTTCAACAGTCACTACACCTCACCTCAAAGTATTTCACTGGATTTAAAGCTCTTTAAAGTGCTGTATAAGTTTTTTGTAATAACTGCATATGAGATATTCTTACAGTTGTTTAAGTCAGCTTTTGCCTCTTTGTTATCAATTCTTCAACAAGCGGAATTTTCAATAAAAATCTGTAAATAAAAGTCCAATGATGACCATGAAACTATTGTCGATTGTGGTAAAAACCTATTTGGTTTACTAATGGCCTTTAGGGAAGGAAATCTGTCATGCTGATATGTGACTCCAGATTTGTGGTTGATCCTCAAATGCCCTATGAAAAGGAGGACAATAATGCTGACCCAGCTAGTGGCACCCACATCTTCTGAATGAATAAAAGAAAACAATGTTGCAATATTATCCTCTTAAGAACCTCTCATAATTTTGAAAAAAAATTCAATTCCTTGTTCCTTTGAAAAATACTCGATTTTCAAACCTATCACTGATTTGTAATATTCTAATAAATCTAATTGGGTGCTCAGAACTCCAACAGTCATCCAATTAATTTGTACAAATTCAACATAAATTTTCTTGCTTTTAAAGATCATGTTTCATTTGCCTATTTATGGTGTATTCACCTTCAATCTTCCTGTTAAGAGTATACTTCTTTTCATAGTTGTTTTCATATAATGTGCCATACATTTCTCTGCCATCTTTCTGTTGCCCTCTACCAAACTTATCATGCCTACCTCAATCTTCTGCATTTATTGGGCCCTTGGACCCAAACCTAGAATGATCAACAACACCCAATGTAAATATATTGATACAAATATATTGATACAGAGTTAGACTCGAAGAAATCCCAGCACAGATCCCTGAACACACCCAATCTACTTGAATCCAGCATGAAAATATCAGTTTACATCTATTCTGGCCATCAATCATAGAACATAGAACATTACAGCGCAGAATCACCACCTATGCAGCTACTTTCCCTTAATACTATGTGCCATCAGTTTTACAACACATTTGTTATGTGGCATCTTATCAAATCTACTAAGGATATTTACATGAATCTAATGCATGTTTTTCAGTTACTAGTGGTGTACCGCAAGGATCTGTTTTGGGGCCACTGCTGTTTGTCATTTTTATAAATGACCTAGATGAGGGTGTAGAAGGATGGGTTAGTAAATTTGCAATGACACTAAAGTCAGTGGAGTTGTGGACAGTGCAGAAGGATGTTGCAGGTTACAGAGGGACATAGATAAGCTGCAGAGCTGGGCTGAGAGGTGACAAATGGAGTTTAATGCGGAAAAGTGTGAAGTCATTCATTTTGGAAAGAGTAACAGGAATGTTGCAACTGTATAAAACTCTGGTGCGGCTACACTTGGAGTATTGCGTACAGTTCTGGTTGCCGCATTATAGGAAGGACGTGGAGGCATTGGAAAGGGTGCAGAGGAGGTTTACCAGGATGTTGCCTGGTATGGTGGGACAGTCTTATGAGGAAAGGCTGAGAGACTTGAGGCTGTTTTCGTTAGTGAAAAGAAGGTTAAGAAGTGACTTAATAGAGGCATATAAGGTGACCAGAGGATTAGATAGAGTGGACAGTGAGAGCCTTTTTCCTTGGATGGAGATGGCTAGCACGAGGGGACATAGCTTTAAATTGAGGAGTGGTAGATATAGGACAGATGTCAGAGGTAGATTCTTTACTCAGATAGTAGTAAGGATGTGGAATGCCCTGCTTGCAACAGTAGTGGATTTGCCAACCTTAAGGGCATTTAAATGGTCATTGGATAAACATAAGGATGATATTGGAATAGTGGGGGTTAGATGGGCTTTAGATTGGTTTCACAGCTCGGCACAGCTTCAAGGGCTGAAGGGCCTGTACTGCGCTGTAATGTTCTATGTCTCCCCACTGCTGTGCCAAGTTGTGGAGCGCACAGCAGATCACAATGATGTGAGACTATCAGGGGGCTGTAGAATCATAAAATCCCTACAGTGCAAAATTTGAGCCTGTCCCGACAACAATCCCATCCAGGCAATATCCCTGTAACCCCACCTATTTACACTGCTAATCCCCTTGGCAATTTAGCATGTCCAATCCACCTAACCAGCACATCTTTTAGACTGTGGGAGAGTGAATGTTGGACCCTTAGAGGATGAGAGGGGGGATTTAGTGGTGGGAGACGAGAAAATGGCTGAGGCCTTAAATAAGTTTTTTGCCTCGGTCTTCACGGAGGAGGACGCGAATAGTTTGATGGATATTAAAGATAGAAGGATGGTAGGAGTTGAGGGCCTGAATGCGATTACTGTCACTAGAGAGGTAGTGCTTGATAGACTAATGGGACTGATGGTGGACAAGTCCCCAGGACCGGATGGAATGCATCCTAGGGTTCTGAAGGAAATGGCAGAGGTGATAGTGGATGCCTTAGTGATTATTTACCAAAATTCACTGGATTCCAGGGAAGTGCCGGAAGATTGGAAAATGGCTAATGTTACGCCACTGTTTAAAAAAGGTAGCAGACAAAAGGCAGAGAATTATAGGCCGGTTAGTTTAATGTCTGTAATTGGAAAAATGCTTGAATCCGTCATCAAAGAAGAAATAGCGAGGCACCTAAAAAGGAATGGTTTGATAGAGCAGACGCAGCATGGATTCATTAAGGGGAAGTCGTGTTTGACGAATTTATTGGATTTCTATGAAGATGTGACTAGTGCGGGAGACAGAGGGGAACTGGTGGATGTGGTGTTTCTAGATTTTCAAAAGGCCTTTGATAAGGTGCCTCACAAAAGGTTGCTACGGAAGGTTAGGGTGCACGGAGTTGGGGGTAAGGTGTTAGCGTGGATAGAGGATTGGTTGTCTAATAGGAGGCAGAGAGTTGGTATCAATGGGTGCTATTCTGATTGGCGTTTGGTGACTAGTGGAGTGCCACAGAGATCAGTGCTGGGGCCTCAGCTATTTACCATTTATATAGATGATCTGGAGGAGGGGGCTGAGTGTAGGGTGACGAAATTTGCTGATGACACGAAGATGAGTGGAAAAGCAAATTCCGCGGATGGTGTGGAAAGTCTGCAGAGGGATCTGGATAGGCAGAGCAAGTGGGCGAGGACCTGGCAGATGGAGTATAATGTTAACAAGTGTGAGGTTATCCACTTTGGCAGAAATAATTGTAGGAGGGATTAGTATTTAAAGGGCGAAAAGCTGCAGCATGCTACGGTGCAGAGGGATCGGGGGGTCCTTGTGCATGAGTCGCAAAAACCCAGTCTGCAGGTGCAGCAGGTGATCAAGAAGGCGAATGGTGTGCTGGCCTTTATAGTGAGGGGGATAGAATATAAAAGTAGGGAGGTCTTGCTGCAACTGTACAGGGTACTGGTGAGGCCGCAGCTGGAGTACTTTGTGCAGTTTTGGTCGCCTCACTTGCGCAAGGATATTTTGGCCTTGGAGGGAGTGCAGAGGAGGTTCACTAGGCTGATACCAGAGATGAGGGGGTTGGACTATGAAGAGAGACTAAATAGACTGGGTCTGTACTCACTGGAGTTTAGAAGAATGAGGGGGGATCTTATAGAGACGTATAAGGTAATGAAAGGGATGGATAGGGTAGAGGTAGAGAGATTCTTCCCACTTAGAAAGGACAGCAGGACTAGAGGGCACAGCCTCAAGATAAAGAAGGGGGGGGGTGCAGTTTAGATCGGAGTTGAGGAGGAACTTCTTCACACAAAGGGTGGTGAATCTCTGGAATTCTCTGCCCGTTGAAGTGGTGGAGGCTACCTCGCTAAATATATTTAAGTCATGGGTAGATAGGTTTTTGACAGACAAGGGAATTAAGGGTTATGGGGAGAAAGCGGGAAAGTGAAACTGATCCACTTCAGATCAGCCATGATCTTATTGAATGGCGGGGCAGGCTTGAAGGGCTAGATGGCCTACTCCTGCTCCTATTTCTTATGTTCTTAAAATGGAACACCTGGAAGAAACTCATGTGGACACAGGAAGAATGTGCAAACTCAACACAGTCACCTGAGGCCGGAAATGAACCTGTGTCCATGGAACTGTGAGGCAGCAGTGCTAACCACTGTGCCACCTTGCTGCCCTTGTACTGCAGGGCACTGCCAGAGCAGTGCAGGCAGTGGAACCGCATCTTTGGAAGCCCATGCACTGCTCGACGATGGGCTGGGTGGCAGCGTGGGTCTCATTGTAACATGTCTGTACCATGGTCTCTGGCCTCTGCACAGGCTTCATCAGCCTAGAGCTCAACAGGTAACCTTGTCCTCCTCGAGCCATCTCAGAGCCTGACCGGTCCTCGAAGAGACTGGGATGTCCGAGCTGTATGCTCCCAGGGTGCTGTGCATGATGTTCAGCATGTGGTCCCACACAATCAGCACGTTCAGGGAGTGGAACTCTTTCTTCTGCCTGATCATGCAGAGACCACAGTGCGATGTGCATGCCACTCATAGCCCCGTGCACATGGGGCATCCAGGCAATGGCGATGATGCCTGCAGGACCCGGTGGTATAGCAGTTGTCCAACTGCAGAGGTGCCATACTGTCTCCTTACTGAGAAGCAGTCTGCGGCGACTTTTCAGCATCCACAAAATGACCACCATCTCTGTTGACCCCCAAGCCAAAATCCGTATTAATGTGCGGGTTGGGGATGAGGTGCTCAGTGGTACTCACCCCCGTGTTCCTCTTCGTTACTGCTGAGCCTGAGCCAGACTTTTACAGAGAAGTAGCGATTCATGCTGATGTGGTGCCAGAGAGGTGGGAAATACCTGGGAGGGGGAAAGCAGCTGTGCCAAACTTGCCAATGATGTTGAAATCCGTTCAAATGCATACTGGCAGATTCCGCTCCCATTTTGGGCTCGAAGCAGTTTGCACCAGGAAAAAGTGGCCGGGAAGGTACCAAACTGCAAATCTGATTTTTTTTTTTAAGCATTGCACACTATTTTCCTGCCATACTAAACGACGGGCAAAGCACGGAGGTAAGATCACACCCGGGGAGTTTCACATCACAGAAAGAAGCTGGTCAGATATTGTCATCCCATTTTCCAGCACTTGGCCCCCTAGCCTTGGATGATGTGGTATTTCACGTGCTCATCTTAAATGCTGTGAGGGTTCCCACTTCTACCACCCTTTCAGGCAGTGAGTTCCAGATTCTCAGCACCCTCAGGGCGAAAAAGATTTTCCTCTAATTCCCTCCAAATCTCCTGCTCCTTACCTGAAATATATGACCCCTGGTTATTGACCCCTCTGTTAAGGGAAAGGTTTATTCCTAACTACCCTATCTATGTCCCTCATAATTTTGTGTTCCTCAGTCAGGTTCTCCCTTCAGCCTTCTCTGCTCTAAGGAAACAATCCCAGTCTGACCAGCCTTTCTTCACAATGAAACACTCCAGCCCAGGCAACATCCTAGTGAATCTCCTCTGCACCCTCTATAGTATAATCACATCCTTCCTATAGTGTGGAGAATTGCACACTACTGTAGTATGGCATAACAAGTGTTTTATACAGCTCCATCATAACCTCCCTGGTCTTATATTTTATGCCTTGGCTTATAAAGGCAAGTATCTTATACGCCTGAGATTTTGGAAAGGGAACAAAAATACCAGAATATAAAAATATTGGGACAAGCTGAGGCCACATAGCTGACAGCGTCATTATTTCACTGTAAGTATCCTGATCAGAACTTTTCTCAAAACCTCATGTCTCAAAACCCTGAGATGCTTTGAACTGGTAAAGAGTGAAAAATTGTCTGCCACAGGTTGGTGATCCAGTAACCAGAGCAAACAGACTTGTTGAAGAGGGGTGGGTTGAAGTTCATATGAAACATATTAACCATATCAGACCAATGGGATTGAATGGTCTTTTTTTCGCGTTGAACGCTCTCTGCAATTCTCTGACTGAGAATGTCATGAGGAACATAAAGGAGGAACTCAGGAGAGGATGTTTTCTCACACAGTGGGTTACTTCTCCACAAGTGGCTATTAAGGCAACATTTGAAAGTGAATGGGAGAAGTATTTGAAAAGGAAACAGAAAAAGAAACATCGAAAGGGCGAAAAATCAGCGGCTCCCTATTGTCCAAGTGCTAGCACCTACGATTGGTTGTGTGGTCCCCGCATCTACTTTTTTGGCATGGCCAGCAGGTGACCAACAGGCTGGGCCAGTTTGGGATGCCACCTAGTAGCATTCTGTATCCAAGCTTGCTGTGTAGAGAGAAGCTAGTGCTAAATATGGTATCTGGAAAGAACTGCCTTCTGTTGAAATGAGGTCAATTTCCAGCTTTTCTAAACTCAGCTGGGACTGGATTAGGTTCTGGGCCAGCCTGCACTGTTCATTTGCTGCTGGCATTTCCTGTTACTCAATCATGAAATGTTTCACACAAGCACTATGTCACTGCCTGAGAAGAACGAGTTGACGTATTTTGATAAGGAAGTTCCCTGACATTTTATTTTGCCGTTTCCTTGTTTAAGTTAGTCTCTGTTAACTATTTCTGCAGAGAAGTGTTGCAGGAGCTTTTTGTGTGTTGTTCACCGTGTTAACAAAGGAGTGAAAAGTTCCCAACTGTACTACCGTGTTAGATTAACAGAGTAGCAGGGAGTAGTGAAAATCTATGCAGTGTGTGTGTAATTACAGCTATCCGAAGAGGCTGACCATCCATTGCAGGCACATATAAGGTAATGTGGGCGTTAATCAGGGTTCAGCCTGAGTCTGTCAACTCCCTGAACTTTCCTCGCAAGTCCTTTCTAATCTGATTTTTCAGTGGCTTCTGAAAAAGTTGATTGATAACTGTTGTCAAACACAATGCCGGCTCTTATAGGACTGTGTGACTGCCTGACTGCCAGATATTTATGATGTCGATGATCCATAGCTATTGTTTATTGGGACAGAGTTGAATAACACTGACTTTTTTTTACAGATCACAGGTGCTTTGTGCCACCTGGTGTTTTCAGGAAGATGGGCTAGTGGCGTGGTTAAGACTCCAGATGCGAAGAGTACCTGCACACAGCAAGTGATAAGTGAGAAATATTGAAAACAATAATCAGTAGAATTGAGGAGAAATATACGTCACTAAAAAGCAAGAACAATTTCAAAATTTACAGATGCAAATTGGGGGGTTTAATAAATATTGAGGAAGGATGCAATAAAATATAATAAGGGATTAATGAACCTGCAGAATCGACATGCATGTAGAAAATTAATTTCAATATAGATAAGTGGTGCATTTTGGTGAGGAGAATAGGAAAGTCACATACTGCTTGTCATGGTGTAAAGGAGTAAAAGGGACTCAATGTACAGTCGGAGGGCAAATGTGGATTTAAGTTACTGAAAAGTCCAGAAATTAAAGAGCTGGTTAGGTACATTGGCCATGCTAAATTCTCCTTCAGTGTACCTGAACAGGCACCGGAGTGAGGTGACTAGGAAATTTTCATAGTAACTTCATTGCAGCATTAATGTAAGCCTACTTGTGACGCTAATAAATAAACTTAAATGGCAGTGATAAATTATTTCAATTTCAATAGTAACTGGGATAAATTCAGTGTAAAAGTTAAAAGGGCACAGAATTATTTAAGGGAGAGAACTTCTTTAGCCAGTGCTGGGATTCTCCAGTCCTGCTGCAGTGATTGGAGATTTGGCTGAGTGCCAAATTTTCCATTCTTGCTGGCAGTAGCAGCAGGGCATTGTGAGATCAGAGAACTCTGGTCAGTGTGTAGCAAGCCCAACAAGGGAATTGTGGTGGCGTGATTCCTTTAAAAAGAGATCCTTCACAAGCCACGTGACCAGATTGGAACTCATGGAGCGCAAGAGTGCGAACTTTGATCAATCAGGAATGAGGTGGCACATCCTTGGAGCTGGAAGTTGGCAATTGGAAGTCAGAGCATTGTTGGGAGCAGACCTATAAAGCTGTGTTGTTAAACCCATAGTTGTAAATAGTTCTTCATATTCAATAAATCTTCAAGTTTGTTAATTGCCTCGAGTTACCACAGGAACAGACATCTTCCTTAGTTTTAGGAATTAATCTGGAAGACGAATAAACAAGGGACCATCTTATTGATAGTGTAGAATCCCTACAGTGCAGAAGGAGATCTGCACCGACTTTGACGGAGTTTCTTACCCTATACCTATAACCCCACATATTTACCCCGTTAATCTACACATGTTAGGACACTAAGGGGCAATTTAGCATGACCAATCCACCTAAACTGCACATCAATGGACTGTGGGAGGAAACCGGAGCACCTGAAGGAAACCCGCAGACACAGGAAGAACGTGCAACCAAAAGAGAAAATGGTGGAGAATTTCAGCAGGTCTGGCAGCATCTGTAAGGAGAGAAAAGAGGTGATGTTTTGAGTCCAAATGACTTTTTGTCAAAGCTAAAAGGCATAGAATGTGAGGGATATTATTACAGCAGGGTGAGGGAATGAAAGATGAGTCATATCCACAAAAACAAGGGGAAAGGCTGCCAGTGACAGTCCATAGAGAGAATAAAAAGATGTGAATGGCAATTAGATGTGTTGGGGGGGCGGGGGGGGGTGGGAGAGAGGTGAAATGGAAAAAAGGGAGGGAAATGTAAGGAAAGGGGGATAAAATAGAAGGAAAGAATGGGGCGGGGAAGAAAAATAAAGACAATAAAAAAGTGAACAGTTAAAAATGAAATGAAATGAAATGAAAACAAAGAGGTTGAGGTGGGATAGAGCTAATCATCTGAAGCTGTTGAATTCGACGTTGGGAAGGCTGTAATACCTCTAGCCGGAAGATGAGATACTCTTCCTTCAGTTTGCATTGAGCTTCACTGGAACATTGCAGCAGGCCAAAGGCAGACATGTGGGCATGGGAGCACGATCATGTGTTAAAATGGCAAGCAACAGGAAGGTCAGGGTCTTGATTGTGCACAGACTGGAAGGTCATGCAACTTCACACTTGATAGTGACCCAACACCAGAATCAAACCCTGACCCCTGGCGCTGTGAGCTCTGCTAACCATTGTGCCACCATGCCATCCCAATGACAAATCAATGATAGTTATCATGATCATCATTATGATAACCTAGCTGTATAATCTATATTTCATTTTTATGTAAATTCCACCAGTTGCCATGGTGAGATTTGAACCCGGTGTCCCCAGGGCATTAGTTGAGCCTCTGAATTTGATAGTGATCACAATTCATTAAAAGCCGTTGTCCGCTATTTTAGATTTAGAGTAGTTATGGACAAGGATATGGGTAGATTTATTGTTTTAAATTGGAGACCTTTCCCCAGAGATATGATGTGACAGTGAAAACAGCTACTTGAAGATAGATTGGTGTCAAATCAGAGGGAGGTGTTCAAGGGGAAGTTGAGGAGGGTTCAGAACAAATATGTCGCCATAAAGTGAAAGGATTGGACTCTCGAAATGACAGTTCCCTGGACATAAGGCATACAGAATAGTATAGGGCAAAAAAGAGAGCTTATGTCAGATGCCAATTGCTCAATACTGCAAAAAGTATAATGGAGCAGAGAAAGTGCAGGAGTGAAATTAAAAAGAAAATTAGGAAAGCAAATAGGAGGCATAAAAAGTATTAGCAAAGGAAGTCAAGGAAACCTGAAAGATATTAAAGTATAGGAAGTACAAAAGGATAACTAAGGCCGGAGGGGGACTGATTAGAGACCAAAAACGTAACGTGTGTGGTGGCAAAAGATATGGGCATGGTCTCAATGAGTACTTCTGCTTTCACAAATGAGAGCGACAAAGCAGAATTTATAGTTGAAGAGGAGCGTGAAATGTTGGATGAGGTAAAACATAATCAGGGAAGAAACATAAAAGGTGTTTATTATCTTTGAAAGTGCAGAAATCCCCAGGCCTGGGTGAAATGTATCCCAGGATGCTAAGAGAAGCAAGGGAAGAAATAAATGAGACTCTGATCAATATTTTCCAATTCTCTGGCTCAGGTGTGGTTTGGGAGGATTGGGAGGACGGATAATGCTGTACCATTGTTTTAAAAGGGAGGGATAGGCTCGTCATTAAAAGCCTATTCTCCAGCCCTACATGCCCATGTGTAGATTGCACTGGGACTGTTTGGGGCCAGAGAATAGTGGAGGAGGGGCCATAGCAGGGATTCTCCCTGCCACCACAACCTGATGCTGCATGTGAACCAGATTAGCGTATTTAAATCCTTATTTAAATATATTCTGATAGTTTTAAGCCAGATTCTCCGTCACTCTAAGCAGCAGGAACCCGGTGCGAATCACTACTGGTTTCCAAACTTGCAGGCTATTGAAACACTCAGGTGGTCGGGAAAATGGACTTCGACCGCGGCGCTGCCAGGTTCATGGAGTGGGGAGCTCATTTAATGGTCCAACACACCACAGATCTTCATAATTAGAACGAGTACTTCAACTCTTGTTACGTTCCCTGCATCCTTACTCACGCTGAGTTCTGAACTCACCCCTGTGCTCATGTCCTCCATTGGTTCCCAGTTATGTAAAACCTCAATTTTAAAATTCTCACCCTTATTTACAAATTCCCCTCAAGGCCTTGCACTTACCTCTGTAATCTCCTCCAACCCTCAACCTCTGAGATAGCAAGGGAATAAGTACACTTATAAACAGGAGCCTAAAAAGATTGTTAAACGTAACACCAGAGGAAACTCTATACCATATAACCAGAGAACATAAGAACATAAGAAATAGGAGCAGGAATAGGCCATCTAGCCCTTCAAGCCTGCCCTGCCATTCAATAAGATCATGGCTGATCTGAAGTGGTTCAGTTCCACTTTCCTGCTTTCTCCCCATAACACTTAATTCCCTTGTCTGTCAAAAACCTATCTACCTGTGACTTAAATATATTTAGCAAGGTAGCCTCCACCACTTCAACGGGCAGAGAATTCCAGAGATTCACCACCCTTTGAGTGAAGAAGTTCCTCCTCAACTCTGTTCTAAACTGCACCCCCCCTTATCTTGAGGCTGTGCCCTCTAGTCCTGCTATCCTTTCTAAGCGGGAAGAATCTCTCTACCTCGACCCTATCCATCCCTTTCATTATCTTATATGTCTCTATAAGATCCCCCCTCATCCTTCTAAACTCCGAGTACAGACCCAGTCTATTTAGTCTCTCTTCATAGTCCCTCATCTCTGGTATCAGCCTAGTGAACCTCCTCTGCACTCCCTCCAAGGCCAAAATATCCTTGCGCAAGTGCGGCGACCAAAACTGCACTCAGTACTCCAGCTGTGGCCTTACTAGCACCCTGTACAGTTGCAGCAAGACCTCCCTGCTTTTATATTCTATCCCCCTCGCTATAAAGGCCAACATACCATTCGCCTTCTTGATCACTTGCTGCACCTGCAGACTGGGTTTTTGCGACTCACGCACAAGGACCCCCAGGTCCCTCTGTACTGTAGCATGCTGCAGCTTTTCGCCCTTTAAATAGTAATCGCTCCTACTATTATTTCTGCCAAAGTGGATAACCTCACACTTGCTAACATTATACTGCATTTGCCAGGTCCTCGCCCACTCGCACAGCCTATCCAGGTCCCTCTGCAGACTTTCCACACTCTCCGCACAATTTGCTTTTCCACTCATCTTCGTGTCATCAGCAAATTTCGTTACCCTACACTCAGCCCCCTCCTCCAGGTCATCTATATAAATGGTAAATAGCTGAGACCCCAGCACCGATCCCTGCGGCACTCCACTAGTCACCAACCACCAACCAGAATAGCACCTATTGATACCAACTCTCTGCTTCCTGTTAGACAACCAATCCTCTATCCACGCTAACACCTTATCCCCAACTCCGTGCCCCCTAACCTTCTGTAGCAACCTTTTGTGAGGCACCTTATCAAACGCCTTTTGAAAATCTAGAAACACCACATCCACCGGTTCCCCTTTGTGTACCGCACTAGCCACTTCCTCATAGAAATCCAATAAATTTGTCAAACACGACTTCCCCTTAATGAATCCATGCTGCGTCTGCTCTATCAAACCATTCCTTTCTAGGTGCCTCGCTATTTCTTCTTTGATGACGGATTCAAGCATTTTTCCAACTACAGACGTTAAACTAACCGGCCTATAATTCCCTGCCTTTTGTCTGCTCCCTTTTTTAAACAGTGGCGTAACATTAGCCATTTTCCAATCTTCCAGCACTTCCCCGGAATCCAGTGAATTTTGGTAAATAATCACTAAGGCATCCATTATCACCTCTGCCATTTCCTTCAGAATCCTGGGATGCATTCCAGTCCTGGGGACTTGTCCACCATCAGTCCCATTAGTCTAACCATATTCTCCCTCAGTGTACTTGAACAGGCGCTGGAGTGTGGCGACTAGGGGATTTTCAGACTAACTTCATTTGGTGTTAATGTAATCCTGCTTGTAGTCTATAGAATCCCTACAGTGCAGAAGGCTAATCGGCCTATCGAGTCTGCACCAATTCTCCAAAAGAGCATTTTATCCAGGCCCACCACCCACTCTATCCCGTAACCCCATGCATTTACCACGGCTAGCTAATCCCACCTAACCTACACATTTTTGGACTATGGGGAGAAACCTGAGCACCCAGAGGAAACGCACACAAATGTGGGGAGAATGTGCCACCTCCACACAGACAGTCACTCAAGGCCGGAATCAAACCTGGGTCCATGGTGTTGTGAGGCAGCAGTGCTAAACACTGTGCCAAATGAGTTACGTTGTATTATCACAGAGTGCTGGTAATAGGATTAGCTGTAGGCAATCTGACATTGGGAGGAACCAGACTTAGTCAGGATTACTGAAACACGTCTACAGAAAAATCAGGACTAGGAATCAAACGTTGCAGGGTATAACATATCTGGAAAAGATAGAGAGGGAAAAGCTGTGGAGTGGCTGCAGTTATTTGGAAAAACATAATGGCAGTAAAAAATAGGATGCAGTATTAGCAAGACCAAAATAGAATCCATAGTGATAGGGATAAAAGATAATAGAGGATCCATCACACTGATATATGCAGACCAGCGAATACTGAGAGGGAGGTGGCAGATTAAGTATGCAGACAAATCAGAAAATTAATTTAAAAAACATAGAATAATAAGCATGGGGGATTTTGACTATCCTGTTATTAATTAAATGAAGATGTAGGTAAAGGGGATAAGAGAATGGAGTTTCTGTAGTGTGTACATGAGTCTTTTCAATTCCAGCATATAAAAAACCCAACAAGGGAAGATTCACTGTTGAATCTAGTAACAGAGAATGAAGCAGAACAGCCTCCAACGTTACAATTAATCTTCACAAATACTGGTAAAAATCTGGACAGCCAGTGCAGTGCCTCTGAGTGAAAGTAGGGCAACATCTAGGCAATAATGATCATAGTGGTATATATATTAAGATTAAGATAGAGAAGGATATAATGCTGAAAACTATGTTTAATAGATTAGAGAAAAGCTGATTTTGAGGGTCGGAGTAGAACTTGGGCGAAGCATTTGGTAAACAATGACATAGAATGTGAATGGGAAACATTTAAAGTGGGGGTCAACAGAGTGCAAATGAATAAATGCATAAGGAAGCAATTGATGGTTCGGAAAGAGGCATATATGAAGTTCATAGTCACCACGGGAATCCAGGGTAAGAGATTATACAGAGATTTGAAGAGAAGAGGGCAGCAGGGTCTCACAGTGCCAGGGCCCTGGGTTCAATTCCCACCTTGGGTCATTGGCTGTGCGGAGTGTGTACATTCTCCTCATGTCTGAAAGATGTGCTGCTTAGGTGCATTGGCTATGCAAAATTCTCCCTCAGTGTACTTGAACAGGCGCTGGAGTGTGGCGACTAGGGGATTTTCAGAGTAACTTCATTTGGTGTTAATGTAATCCTGCTTGTGGCACTAATAAATAAACTTTTTAACTTTGAAGTCAAAAACAGTTGGGAAGGTGGAGAGGAATTATGAAATTAAGTAACTAAACAACATGAAGCAAAAACTGTGGTAAAATATTTTAGAGGCAAATCAATGAAACAATAGGAAGGCTGTGATGGGAAGGCCAGTTTTGTGAAATGACGCAAGTGCCCTTGTTGTGTCAACGGGACATGACTTGTTAGGTGGCAGTGTGACAAGTCCCCTGTTTTGTGAAACTGTGACAATCTCCTAGTGCGTATCAATGTGACAGGTCCTTGGTGACTATTAATGTAACTGGACCCTGTTGTGTGACACACTTTTTGATGTGTACCTTATCCCATATTATGACTGGTTACAGGTATGTGTAATATATTATAATCCACAACTGGTTGTGTGACAAGATGTGATGGTACATGGTCATTCATTAGTGACAGTTGAAAAGTGGATGTGGTCCTTGCACAGTTGGTGCTACTTATTAACTGGTGCCCTTCTTTGCAATCTTTTCCTTTGGGGTTAGGATAGTGTGTTGATACTGTCTTGACTCCCTACCTTTAGTGGAGAATGTAGAGGATATATTTGGCAAATACAAAGAGATATTAGAGGGAGGATGTGGTGGTAAAGATTTTGGATGTTAGTGGTGACTGCTAACACATTTCAAGGGGTACATGGGATAAAGAGTTCAACTGGAGCATTGGTGTAGATTGGATCAAGGGCCTTCAGCAGCAGTCCTGCAAAGGAAATTGATTAAGTTTATCTTAATGTCTTCACTCACTTAGCTATTAATGATGAGCAACTGCAAATTTGAAATAAGAATGTGGTTAGCTGGAGAATGAACAGAACTTGACTGGCCCAACAATGTAAGCTTCACTTTGCTTTAGATAGCAAGCCAGGAAGAAGTGTCCTGTGTGACCGAGAGGCAGTGACTGCAGTTCTGTAAGAAGGAATTGGCAGGATTAGCTGTACCGAGTTGTTCCTCAATTCAAAGAACTGGGGAATTATTTTGTTCAGATGGTGAGGATCCAGTGAGAAACCTCAGTCAGTGCAGGAATAACACTGTGAGGTAATACAGGGTAATATAGTTTCTCTTGGGATGTGAGTGACATATATTTATTGTCCATCCCTACGGAGTCAAGCTATGGCTCAACTGCCTCATTCTCACCACAAAGTCCGAAGGTTGTGGGTTCAAGCACTTGAGCACATAACCTAGGCTGACACTCCAGTGCAGTATTGAGGGAATGCTGACCTGCCAAAGGTGCTGTTCATCAGAGAAGACATTGAACTGAGTTTCCCCTCCCTGGTGGACATACAAGATCCCACAACAGGCTTAGAAGAAGAACCAGGCAGTGGTTCTCTCTAGTGTTCTGGCCAATAATTATCCTTAAACTAACACCTAAACACAGATTTAGTCAGTAACACATTGCTTTTTTGATTTAAAGAGAATCATAGAACTCTACAGAGCAGAAAGAGGCCCTTCGGCCCATCAAGTCTGCACCGAACACAATCCCACCCAGGCCCTACCCCCATATCCCTACATATTATACCCACTAGTCCCTCTAACCTACACATCCCTGGACACTAAGGGGCAATTTCTTAGCATGGCCAATCAACCTAATCCGCACATCTTTGGACTGTGGGAGGAAACTGGAGTATCTGGAGGAAACCCACGCAGACATGAGGAGAACATGCAAACTCCACACAGACTGTGACCCGAGCTGGGAATCGAACCCAGGACCCTGGAGCTGTGAAGCAGCAGTGCTAACCACTGTGCTACCATGCTGCCCATGGGAGTATTGCCTGGGTGCCAGCAGGATCCTGATCACCTTTCAATACAAGCATGTGGCCATTGGATAGTGGCTTAGCTGTGATACTTTCTGTGGTTGAATAGCTGCCAACCCACTTCAAGATTGGCTACAGGACCACTGGTGCCCATAACTAGGCATGAGCCCAAAGTTGTATATGGCCAAGCAACCAGAATGTGGATGAAACCAGGGAAAGTTGGCACCAGTTTGCATTTTGATCCAACCATGCGTGGAAATTGCAAGGCTGGCGTTATTGCCTATCCCTGAGAAATTGTTGCTGGCCTATTCTTTGAAATGCTATAGAGCTTTGACAGGCCAGAAGGAGAAAAAGAAATGTGAATACTGGTCTGAACTGGTCTTGTATACAGTAAAATGGAACACCATTAAAACGGGGAAATAAGAAAACTGGTCTGAAGCGGTTTTTCCTTTTGGAAGGCTATGTCAGAGGGATTTGTTCTGGCCCTGGTGTACCACATAGACCAGACTGGGTAAGGATGTTCTCCTCAAGGAAATGGTGAAACACATTCTTTTAATGGTCACTTTTACTGAGACGGTCCTTTTTATTTCTGGGTCTTATAATGTGAATTTAATTAGAGGTGGTGGGATGTGATCTCAGGATTATTAGTCCAGCCACAGTCAGCAGCGAAGGTGCAGACCCCACTTGGACACAGAGCACACACACACACACACACACACACAGTGGTGTTGCTGAAGCAGCCCCTTGTTGTGGGAGCTGAGTTGTGTGGCTGGCCTCTGGCACACCGAGTGTTAAAAGGAGGAGGAGGAGGAGGAGGGCTCTGCTTCGGGGGCCTTGTGCAGTTGGGCAAGACTGGCTGGCTGACTGGGCAAGTGCCTGTTCCATCTGGTACTGACTGGGTGAGTTCAGGGGACTGCTGCTCAGGCAGCTGTTTCCTGGATCATCGTGTGCAGAGAGAGAGAGAGAGTGAGTGAGTGAGTGAGAGGAGGAAGGAAGGAAGGAAGGAGGGAGGAGGAACAAGAAGAAGAAGAAGGATCACTCCCACAGGCGCCCAAGGTGGCGGGGGGGAGGAGGAGGAGGAGGAGGAGGGTGGAGGAGGCCGGCGGGGCCCGGGAGGCGGAAAATCCCAGGAATGAGAGGCGAGGAAGACCGAGGGGGTGAAAAAAAAAACCTTGAACGAGGTATGCATCCCTCCAGAGGGAGAGTTTTAAAAATATCCTTCCGTACATTAGAGCCGCTTCCTGTGCAGCCCTGTGGCTGCCTGTGTGGTAATGTGAGGGCTGAGAAATTCTCTGCCTGTTTTCCCTTTTTTTTTTGAGGGGCAGTTGTGGTGAAGGGGAAAGGGAGGAGAGTGGGTGTTAAATAATGGCAGGGGTGGATTAACCCTCCGAAGGCCTGGCCTGGCCTGGCGCGGCGGCGGCGGCGGGGGGGAGGGAGGGGAGGGGAGGGGGAGACGCGTCTTTAAAGACAAAGAGCGAGGGCGGTGTTGCAGCCGGTCTGCAGCTTTCCCGCAGCCCTGTTGCTGGGGCTTTTAGGGCCGGGGAGAGGGGGTGGGAAGGCAGCAGGAATATGGGGGTGGGGATGGGGGCTCCTCCTCCTCCTCCTCCTCCTCCTCTCCCTGTCTGAGCCCCCGAAGGACCTGGCTGCTGAGAGTGGACACAGCTCGGAGGCCGCGGGCCTGTGTGGGAGGGAGTGTGAGGTAGGTGGAGGGAGGGAGGGAGGGGAGGGGAGGGGGGGGGGGGGAGCTGAAAGGTCACTGATTGTGACATGCTGGGCCGGCCGCTTCAGACAGAAAGGGGCTTTGTTAATAACGGGGCCTGTGATGAGTGTTTCAGTGCCTGCCTCTCGGCCTGCTGTCAGTGGAAGTACTGCCGGCAGCAGCAGCAGTGACTCCTGCTTTACACGATCAAGGTTGACTGACTGGAGGACTAATCCAAATTGAAAGCATAATTTCGATTGATGTGTGAAGCCATGGCAGTGTTGCTGCAACAATAGCGCCATCAGTTTTAACCCCCTTATCTTTAACGTTGCTCTGCGTGCGTTGCCTTGTATTTGTGTGCCTGAGTTGTTTTCACCTTTCCCCCCCCCCCCCCCCCGCCATCCCATCTGGTTTGTATATTGTGCTGCGCTCAGTCCTGCATTTGTGCCAAACCATGTGTTTGTATGTCCCAGCTCTTGTTTGCATCTTGGTACTGTCCTGTTTGTGTGTCACATCGTGCCTGTATCTAAATGTAGAGCTGTGTTGTATTCTGTAGTTGTGTTGTGATTTGCTCAAGCCCACATTGGCATGTTCCACCCCGTGCCCATGTTGACATGCTGTCCTCATGCCTGCATTGGTGTGTTCCAAGCTGTGTTTGCGTGGGCTACTGTTCTCATGAAGAATTGCTCATAGAATTCCTGCAGTTCAGAAGTAAGCCATTCGGCTTATTGAATCTGTACCGACTACCATCTCGTTTAGACCCTATTCCCGTACCTCTCATTTACCCTGCTAAATCCCCTGACACTAAGGGGCAATTTAGTATGGCCAATCCACCTAACCCACACATCTTTGGGAGGAAACCCAGGCAGACGCTTGGGAGAAGGTGTAAACTCCGTATTGATAGTGACCCAAGGTTGGAATTGAACCTAGGTCCCTGGTGCTGTGAGGCAAGAGTGCCAACCACTGTGCCACTGTTATTAGATCTATACTTGTACGCTGGGCACTTCATATACAGCTGAGAGGTCTGTATTTGAGAAGGGTTGAGATGATTGCACTGTTTGAGGGGATGTGTTGAATGAGTTCAAGACCATGACTTTCAGATAAAGTACATTTTAATCTGTTGTTTCATTTTCCTGTACCAGATTTGTGAGAAATATATATTGGGATATGGTCTGTGTTGTTTTTAGTAATTGTGTTATGTTTTCCAGTGCTGAATCCATAAATTGTGAGTTAGACTTTAAAATACCCAACCGTACAGTCTGAAGAGACCACACAGCTCCCTTTCATTTAAAAAAAAACACCATTGCTCACATCCTGAATTGAAGTACTGAGAGTTTGTGGGAATTGACAGCAACTCCATCAGTGCAGCATTCCCTCAGTACTACATTGGGAGGGTCAGTCTAGATTGAGTTTAGTGAACCCACGACTTCCCATCTCACAGGCAACGGTGCTCTCCATTGAACCATGGCTGCCTTGATGGCGCAAATGTTTTCATCCTATCCCTGAGTCAGACTTGATCTCATGAATTTAGACTGCCACTCCCAGTGCAGTACTGAGAGTGCTGCAGTGTTACAGGTGCTGTCTTTCAGAAGAGACCTTAAACTAAGGCCCCACTTGCTCCTTCACATTGGGTGTGAATTATTCCAGGGCACAATTTGAAGAACAAGTGAATTTTCAGGCATCCTGGTCAATATATATCTTTCAGCCAACATCACGCAAACAGATGACCCTTTTGTGGGAGTTTGCTAGGTGCAAATTGGCTACCACATTTCCTACTTTTATGATGGAGATTGTCTAGATCTTTCAAAGTTTAGGCTGAGTCATAAAGGAGAAATTGTTCCCATTAGTGGAAGGTTGAGAACCAGAGAACACAGGTTTAAAGTGATTGATGTGATGGAAAACAGTTTCACACAATGAATGGTTAGGGTCTGGAATGCACTGCCTGAGAGTCTGGTGGAGGCAGGTTCAATGAAGTATTCAAAAGGGAGTTAAACTGTTATCTGAAAACGGAGAATGTACAGTGAGAAGGCCAGAACTGGGACTCAGTGAATTGCTCATTGGGAGAACCAGTATGTAATGGGCTAAATGACCTCCTCTGTAGTTTCTGTGATTAAACCATCAACTAGAACACAGGCAGTGACTTGGGGGAAAACTGGATAGCCATGAACATATAAATAAAAACAGAAAATTCTGGAAATACTCTGTGGAGAGAGTTTCAGATTGACAAGCTTATCAGAAATCCTAATGGAAAGTCCTGAAAAGCGAGCTCCATTTCTCTCTCGACAGATGCTGCTGGACCTGCTGTGTATCCCAGCAACTGCTCTTTACATTTTGGATTTCCAGAGTCTGCAGTATTTGGTTGTTGTAGCCATTGATTTTCTAATTGTGACTTGTTTCAAAGCGTAGTGCCCCAGTTGGTGAGATGTCATTGCTGCAGACATCTGAAAGACAAGGGGTTCATTTGTTGAAGAGCAGAGAAAGGTCTGACATGTGCATGGACACATCACCCATGTTATCTCCACATCAAAAAAGACATGAATGATTGTGAATTAGGTTAGTTGATCGATAAGCTGAGCATAACTGGATAGGACAAATGTAAAGACTGGCTAGCAGGACAATAAACATCATGTTTATAAGCATTCAGATAGACAGGCAAATTACTAGGGTGAATGGAAAGTGATAGAAATGAAAAGATATAAATTCTCAGTAAATTGGGTAGAAATTAATTCTCAGTGAAATGGATAGATATGAATTCTCAGTGACTGCCCCAGCTGGCTGGTTTTTGATTTGATTTATTATTGTCACATGTATTAATTAGTATACAGTGAAAAATATTGTTTATTGCACGCTATACAGACAAAGCGTACCATTCATGGAGAAGAAACGAGAGGATGTAGAATGTAGTGTTAAGTTGTAGCTAAGACGTAGAGAACGATCAACTTAATATAAGGTAGGTCCATTCAGAAGTCTGATGGCAGCAGGGAAGAAGTTGTTTTAGAGTTGGTTGGTACGTGACCTCAGACTTTTGTATCTTTTTCCCCAGAGGAATGTGGCAGAGACTTTGGCTAGGGTGCTTGGGATCCTTGATTATGCTAGCTGCTTTTGAGGTAGCGGGAAGTCAATGGATGGGAGGCTGGTTTGCATGATGGACTGGGCTTCATTCACGACCCATTGTAGTTGCTTGCAGTCTTGTAGTAGCCATACTAAGCTGTGATACAACCATCTATGTTGCATCTATTGAAGTTGGCGAGAGTTGAGGCAGACATGCCACATTTCCTCCTGAGAAAGAAGAGGCGTTGGTGTGGTGGGACCAAGACAAGTTTGTAGTTGCCTATAAGAATTGATACAGAAAATGTACTTTGACACAACAAGCACCAAATTATGTTGAAAACAGCTGTGCATTAAGGAGAATATTGTAAGAATTGGAATGAGAGACAGGATGAAAAGAATTGATGTTGTCTGAAGAATAAAGAAGAGGGTGGTCGTTCTTGGAGAGTGACACCCTGCTTGCTGGTGGAGCCCATACAGATCACAATTAGATTTGCTGTAGTTTAAATGATTTAATAAATGACATTTCTATTATCTTGTATGTATTTCTGCGTTCTGTGGATTATTTTACTTTTGGTGATTTAGTCTGTGCACGCTAGAATTTTCCCCAGCTGAAGAAACACAGTGGGGACAGCACGTGTTCTCCAATGGAAAGTTTCCTGCGATCAGGTTAATTGTTAGGTCTGGGTTATATTAACCCCACAGTCAGGTTTAGTGTTAGAGCTGGGTTATACTAACCCCACAGTCAGTTTAATTGTTAGAGCTGGTTTATGTTGACCCTAATGCAGCAGAGGACAAAGTTGTAGACTTCAGGTCACAGTCAGTGTACAGAAACTTGTCATGCTGTTTATGTGAGTAAAGGTGTGGTAGAACCCCCAGGCAGGGGTCATCATCAGCATCCTTCCATCTATGTAAGATGGTGGACAGGCAATCTGTTTCACATGCAGTATTTTCTTAGGATGCATCTTTACTGATGGCTGAAGTCCCAACTGAAAGCTTTGTCTGGTACAGAGCCTAGGCATGGTATTGGTAGTTGCAGATTTACTTAGCATCTATCCCCATTCACGACTTTGGAGACTGGTATCCAGAGAGCAGGTGAAAGCCTACCCCTGTGTTGACCTTCGAGACTGGTATTCAGAAGGAAGGTGAACACCTGTAAGTCTGGGAAGATGCTAGCTTGACGGCAACGCCAAACTGACTAATGTGACTTCAATCCAGATTTTCAGTTGGGTTTGCTCCTTTAACAACAACAATTAAAGGCTAATGTTCGGCCACTACTGCTGATGGAAAGGACTGCAATTGTCAAGATTCACTATGATGAGGCTGGAAACAATGGAAAGGATTCTGTTTGTGACAAAACATTGTGAAGGAGTATCTTTTTCTGCGGTACGATAGAGAAAGCAGATGGAATAATGATACTGGTTAGCTTCAGGAAGTAGAAGTCAGAGGAATCTGTAACCACCGCAGCCTCTCAATCCTCTACTGCCTCTAACTTCTCTTTCCATTTGTCCAACATCTATTAACGAATGGGTAGAAATTTCTTGCAAATAAATATTGAAATTGGCAAAGTCATTGTCTTCAGACGCTGCCACTGACTCTATCCCTTTTCCCTGGCAACTATCTGAACCAGATTGTTCACAACCTCATATTTAATCCAAAGGTGAGCTTCTGATCATGCCGTTAGTAAGACCGTGTTGTGTATCTGATATCACTGGACTCCACATCTTCCTCAGCTCATCGGTTGCCGAACCCTCACCCATGTTTTTTTTTACCTCTAGACTCGCAACACACTGTGTGTTCCCGTTATCCACCAACTTGAGCTTGTCTAAAACTACTGCTTAACTCGTGGCCAGTCTTGTTCACCCGTCACCGTTGTGATTGCTGATCTACACTGGTACCTCCATTTAGTAATTCTCACCCTCGTTTTCAAATCCCTCCATAGCCACATCCTCCCTTCTTCTGCACCCTCTTCCAAGAGGCTTGAGTTCCTCCAGTACTGGCCTCTCACACAGCCCTGATTTGAATTGTTTTGACCATGGGTCCCTTCAGTGCCAAAGGACCCTAAGCTCCAGAACTTCCTCCTTAAATCTTTTTACTTCCTACTTAATTTCAGATGCCCCTTAAAACTTATTTCTTTAACCAAACTCTTGACTGTCTGCTTTTAATATTTCCTTATTCAATTCTGGGCAAAATTTTGTTTGATGTTCTGCTATGTTAATGGCACTATGTAAATACAAGCTATTGGTAAAATTAATTTGAGTAAATCAAGAATGTGGCTCACTATGTAACACTCTTGCCTCATTAGTTAGAACATTGAGAGTTCCAATCCTGAGACTTGAGCCCATAACCTGGGGAGTGCTGTAGCGTCAGAAGGGCCATCCTTCGGAAGAGACCAAGGACTCAACTAGCTTTCATGTGGAAATAAAAGATCCAATTGCCCTAGTTTTGAAGTAGGGCTGTGGAGACCAGAGACCCAGGATAATGCTCAGGGGATCTGAGTTCAAATCCTACCACTGCAGATAGTGAAATTTGAATTCAGCAAAATTTTGGAATTAAAAGTCTAATGATGACCGTGACACCATTGTCGATTGTTGTAAAAGCCCATCTGATTCACTGTTGTCTTTAGGGAAGGAAATCTGCTGTCCTTACTTGGTCTGGCCCACGTGTGAGTCCAGACCCACGGCAATATGATTGACTCTTAAATGGCCTCTGAAATGGGGGGCAGCTAGGGATGGGCAATAAATGCAGGTTCAGTCGGTGACAACCATATCCCATGAACAAATTTTTAAAAAATGCCCGTATCAGTTCTTTGAAAGAACTTTTCAGTTAAAGCCACACCTGAGCTGCTGCTGCTTCCCCCCCACCACCGCCACCACCCCATCGCAGTCAACTGCTCATTATCGCATTGCTGCTTGTGGATCTTGGTGTGCCTAAACTAGCTGCTGCAGTTCCCATAACAGTGACTACACTTCAGATGAACTTCACTGACAGCAAAGCATTTTGTTTGGGACATTGGGAATCCAATGCATAAGATCTAAGGTTGGGGTAGAAAGCATAAGAGGAAAACTACAGTGACTTAACAGGATATGAGTCCTGTGTTTTCAGCAAGAAGGCTGGAAGTGAGGGTGAGAGTGGTTGGAGATGAACACTGGCAGAATCAAGAGGCAAATGCAGGATAAATCAGAAAAGGCAGCAGATGTGGCTGGAGTGGTTTCAGATTTCTTGTGCATTTTTGGGCTGCAGTTATATCACCCATGACAATAGAAACATAAAGGCAAGTAAAGAGGGTGGTCATTAGGGTAATAGCATGAGGAATTGCATAGACCTCACAATGTGACCTCAGTGCTTCTTTTCCTCCTTGTACAGTAAAGACTTGTACATTCGAAACTGGGAGTATGGCAGGGCAGGGATTTTCACAGGCTACTTGGTTAGTTTACCCAACTCCTGTCAATGGCGTCAGCTCCCTAACTTCTATTGATGCACTGAAGTGCTGTGATCACGGTATCCCTCATAACTGCAAATTGGTATAGAACAAGGAGAGTCTGAGCTCAGATTCCCAATGAATAACAAGACTGAGAGTATCTGGGGCCCACAGTCAGTTTATAAAGAGTCGGGAAACATCTCCACACACTCAAACATTCTTGTGGAACTTGGGTGGTGGCTGATAGTTCCTTGAATCTGAGATTTTTCTCAGCTTCTTTGGCTCCAGAAAGATTCACAGCAGTCTGATTTTTCCCGCCAATTACTCCCAGGACAGATATAGGATGGATTATAGAGTAAAACTCCCTCTACACTGCCCCCATCAAACACTTCCAGAACAGGTTCAGCACCGGGTTAGATATAGAACAAAAACCCCTCGACACTGCCCCCATCAAATACTCCCAGGACAGGTACAGCATGGGGTTAGATGAGTAAAGCTCCTTCTGCATAGTCCCCAGGACAAGTACCCCACAGGGCTGGATATAGAATAAAGTTCCTCTACACCGTTCCCATCAAACACTTGCAGAATAAGTACAGCATGGGGTTAGATACAGAGTAAAACTCCCTTTATACTGTCCCCATCAAACACTTTCAGAACAGGGACAGTATGGGGTTACATACATATGATGCCACCTGTGCTCAAGTAGAACCTTCCTCAGGCAAGTGCAAGATGAATTAGTTCCAGGGTGAAGTTCGTGTGGAAATTCATACACATGCAATTACTTTTTTAGTTTGCCACCTACTGCAACACCAATCCTGTCTGTTCCTGCATTAATCTTTGAACCATAATCCAACACAATATCAGATGAGACTATTCCAATTCTATTTCACTCAGCCCCTTCATAACCAGCAGAGCAAAAAGCCATTCATCCCTTCAGTTGGGACTGGATTAGAGGCCAGGCCTTAAATATGATTGAGCCTTATAAAAATCTTGTTCCTATAACACTGGCAATTGGTGCAACAACAACTTGTATTCGTATAGTGCCATTAGTTTGGTAAAGCACCCCAAATTGCTTCACAGGAGTGTTATCAGACAGACTTTTGACAGCTGACTTAGAAGTAGAGGGGTTTAGGGAGTGGATTCCAGGACTTGGGGCCTAGGCAGCTGGAGGCATGACCACGGGTGGTGAAGGATTTAAAATTAAAAGTATCCAAGAGGTCAGAATTGAAGAGGCGCAAAATCTGAAGGTGATTGGGTTGGAGGAGAGTATAGAGATAAGGAGGAGTGAATTGTGGAGGGATTTGAAAACAAGGTTGAGAATTTTAAAGTCGGGATACTGCAGGTCAGTAGGTTAGTTATGAATCAGTAAAAATATACTCCTTAATAGCTTGGATTGAAGGGAATAGCACATGTCCCTGTGTGTACAGGACACAGCTCCGCTTGTTATAGTTAGGCATGTGACTATTATGCATGCTTCTCTTTTAAATGATACTGAAAGCCTGACTGGTTCATTTCCCAGTAATAAATCCTGACTCTATAGGAAGCTTCCATACCCGTCACTATTTATGCCTCAGCATTTCCAACCTGTCAAGTGCCTGTTTCGTTTGGTGCCCAGTCCACCACTGCCCCACCATTGTTCCCCTAATCCCTTGTTGCATATATGTGGCACTGCTGCCTCATAACGCCAGGACCCGGGTTCGATTCCTGGCTTGGGTCACTGTCTGTGTGGAGTGTGTACTTTTCTCCCCATGTCTGTATGGGTTTCCTCTGGGTGCTCCGGTTTCCTTTCACAGTTAGAAAAATGTGCTGATAAGGAGCATTGGTCATGTTAAGTTCTCCCTTGGTGCACCCGAACAGGCACGAAGTGTAGCGACCTGGGGATTTTCACGGTAACTTCACTGTGGTAATAATATTAGCCTACTTGTGACACGAGTAAATAAAAGAAAACATGGGGAAAACAAACTGTTATGTAGCTGGAGCACTTGCATGGAGAGGAAGGCACACTTAATTGTTGAATGTTGGGGATGAGAGAGTACAGAGTGATGGCTGAATCCATGGGAGATACTAAAGGAAGTCAGGGAGAGGGTAGCTTAAAGAATGTGTGGGAGTGTGGAGATGGTACTCGGCCTGTTTGGAGGGGTGCTGTGTGTGTGTGTGTGTGTGTGTGTGTGTGGGGGGGGGGGGGGGGGGGTTGAATGGATGTGGGATATTCTGTGCCATGGGGGTGAAGGGTGCTTCTGTTTGACAGAAGATATGTAGGTTCATTGAGGAGGGTACATGGGGATGATAGGTATTTTGGTATGGGAGAGTGGGTGTGTGATAAGAGGTATTAGTGCCCATGGAGTGGTTATACGGGGTTGATGTGTATTTCAGTCTTGGGGAAGGTTCAGCATGCGTATTCGCTTACATGAGGTGATTACATAGAGGAGAAGAGTTTCAGTGCAGAGGGTGTAGCAAGGGGTATTTGGTGCCCACCAGGAGGGGAAGTATGAGGAGGTGGTGAAGGACATGTATGTCTGTCAGGGAAGTGTGAGCCCATGGGGAGGAGGCTGAGATTGAAGAAAGTGATGCCTCCACTGTTCTATTCTGAGGGGAATTGATTTAAGTTTCTGTTTCCGATCAGTGAAGCTCTGTTCATTAGTGAACTTTGCTCATGCTTAGTGAGTCAGTGTGTTTGTGACTATGGAGAAAAACATGCCTGTTAAATGTCAGAATGATTATTCACACTGTCACACCTTGTGGGGGGCTGGGACTGCTATCCCACTCCTAAAAGGAGCAGCTCAGATTATTGTCGCTGGTGAAAGCTTCACTTGCAGTAACTGTACATTCCGTTCCCTCTGGTTACACTGGTGTTAATGGCAGTGTTGACACCGCAGTGAATTACAGGTTGGTACGATACTGAAGGACAAGGTACTAATTAGCAATGCATTGAAGTTGTAACGTGGAACTAGGCCAGAATTCATACTTCTCAGTTTGCCGTCACTGATATGTACCTGATCTCTTTATGGTGCTTGAGTTCCTGGAGGTTTGCATGCTCTTCCAGACTTTCCTTTATTTTTCCTTTAACTGGTCTCTATACTGGCGAGGTGCAGATTATAAGACTGAAGCTTTTCCTCTCGAGGGAAATAAATGCCAACCACTGACCAAATGGAGATTTTTGAAACTTTGAAGGGAGTTTGATTGAGTGGAAGAAAATAAGGGAGGTACATCATGTGGGGAATCCAAAACTAGGGGCCATAATTATAAGATTGGCATGAGTAAATCATATGAGGAATTCAGGAGAAATATCTTTCTCCAGAAAACGGTAAGAATGTGGAACTTGCTACCCTAAGGAGTAGTAATGTCATAAGGGATAGCATCAGAAGTAGGTCATTCGGCCCATTGAGTGCTGCAAGGTGATTAGTACAGATAGGTTTAAAAGAGTGAAAAAATGACGGAGAATACAACAGCAGGTTATGAGGTTAAGGTTATGTAAAATGGTTAGAAGGAAATTTGTCACAAACGCGATGGATCAGCATGGATTCAGTGGGCTGAATGATCTGTTTCTTTGCTTTAAGTTCCAAGTTAACAATGTTTTGCCTGTGCTGGTGCTATCTCTTCATCAAAAGAGGAAGGAAAACTTATTATAGGGTATAATCTTGATAGGTACTCCCAGCAGATGGGGAGCATGTGCTCAGGAAACTGAGCCTCTAATATCATTTGGTGTCTTGTTTTTTTTTAAAGCAGGAAGTATTCTGCAAAAAAAACACTCTTCCCAACCACCCTGCCCCACTTGACAAGTTTAAAATAAAGCAACAAAATCCCAGAGAAAATGTTCTGCTGCTTGGGATTAGGATCAACTGAGTAAGTTTATCTGTTTATAGTTCTCATTTGTTTTTAATTCTTCCAATTTTCTGGCCATGGGGAGCCAGGCAAGCTCTGCTATGCCAGCATTTTGGAATATTATTTCAGTGAGTGAGTGGTCAGTCCATGGAACAGGCTACCAAGTCAAAGCAGCCAGCACAAATTTAACAGATTTCTGTCGGAAAATAATGTTTAGGATACAGTATATGAGTAATTTGAGACACAGTGTAGTAGGTTCTGGGGAGGAGCAGGTGACTTTGCACAAATGACTCTCCACGATGGGGGTTTACCTTGCTCCATGCCTTGATCTGCTGTAGATGAATTGATAACAGCCTGAATTCTGTGGTTGGTCTACAACTCTGATATCGTCAGATTATGCAACCACCAGGGTGGTAGAAAATAAGCCAGTTGGACTGTGGCTGTTACCCAGTTAGCAGAGTTTGCAATCCCTGAGCCCAAAATTCAGCAACTGAGGTAAAAAGATAAAGGTAGTCATGAATATTCATGAAATTCATAGAGTCCCTACAGTGCAGAAGGATGCTATTCAGCCCATTGAGTCTGCACCAACTCTCCAAAAGAGCATCTTATCCAGACCCTAACCCCATGCATTTAGCATGGCCAATTCACCTAACCTACATATCTTTGGACTGTGGGAGGAAACTTGAGCACCCGGAGATGCACACAGACAAAGGGAATGTGGAAATTCACCAAGGCTGGAATTGAATCTGGGTCTGTAGTGCTAACCATTCTGCCGCCTATTCAAATAGACTTGCAAAAGGTATTGGATAAATTATAGCTTAGCAGACTTAATTTGGAAAATAGAACCATAAGGTATTGAAGGGTCAGTAGTAGCTTATGTATAAGGAATAGGAGACAGCAATAGTCCTACTAGTGAGCCTGAGCAGTAGGTCCCCCAGGGCTCACTAATAGGACACTGCTTTTCTTGTTGTATATAAATCTCCTGGACTTGGGTATAAAGAGCATAATTTCGTAGGTTGCAGGAGACTAGAAAGTACAATCCTGAGGCTTTTGGATAACATGAAATCTGGTCATGTAGCAAATAGTGGGGAGGGTGATAACAGATTTCAGGAGGACATAGAGAGACTGGTGAAATGGGTAGGCACTTGGAAGTTGTATTTCAACACAGAGAAATGTGAAGTGATGTAACTTGGTTGAAACAACAATGGAGAAGCAGTCTACCTAAATGGTACTTGTTTGAGATTTGTGGAAGACCAGAAGGCCCTGGGAGTGCATATTTCCAAATCTTTGAAGATGGCAGGATACATTGATAAAGCAGTAACAAAAGCATCGACTACATTAACAAAGAAGTCTGACTACATCCTTCTAAATCACTAATTAGGCCCCCAGCTGTATCAGGAGTATTGGATACAATTCCAGGCTTTTTAAGACTCCTTCGTGGAATGTGGGTGTCACAGGCATTTATTGCTCATCCCTAATTGCCCTTGAGAAGGTGGTGATGAGCTACCTTCTTGAACCGCTACAATCTGTATGGTGTAGGTACATCCACAGTGCTGTTAGGGAGGGAGTTCCAGGAATTTGACCCAATGACAGAGAAGAAGTGGCGATATATTTCCAAATCAGAACAGTGAGTGACTTGGAGGGGAACTTTCAGGTGACGGTGTTCCCATGTTTTGGCATGGTGGCAAGTGATCAGCACAGTGCTGGAGACCAGGGTTCAATTCCAGCCTTGGGTGATTTTGTGTGTGTGGAGTTTGCATACTCTCCCAGTGTCTAAGTAGGTTTCCTCCAGGTACTCAGGTTTCCTCCCACAGTCCAAATATGAGCAGGTTAGGTTGATTGGCCATGCTAAATTGCTACATAGTGTCCCAGGATATATAGGTTTGTGGAATTAGTGAGTTAAAAATGTAGGGATAGGGCCTGGATAAGATGCCCTGTCAAAGTCAGTGCTGAATGGCTATATTCTGCACTATAGTAGGGCAAGCTGGATCAGCAAAACTGTTTTTTTTTAAAGTTTATTTATTAGCCACAAGTAAGGCTTACATTAACACTGCAATTAACTTCCTGCAAAAATCCCCCGGTAGCCACACTCCAGCACCTGTTCGGGTCATGGCACCTAACCAACAAGTCTTTCGGACTGTAGTAGGAAACCGGAGCACTCACAGGAAACCCATGCAGAGAATATGCAAGCTCCACACAGACAGTGACCCAAGCCGGGAACCGAACCCAGGTCCCTGGCACTGTGAGGCAGCGGTGCTAATCACTGTGCCACTGTATGCTACTTTTAGAAAAGTGAGTGGGCCAGTTCATGAAGGCTTCCTCACTTAACATGCCCACAAGATATGCATTGATACTCTTCAGCAATCCTCTTTCCTTATAGCCATACCATATTAACAGTACAGAATAAGATTCCAAGTGAGTTGGGACACCTTTTAAAAATGGCCCCCAATCTCTGAGGGATTGAGGATAAACTGAGCCCTTATAAGCCTGCCACACTTATGTTGTGGAACCCATTCCTTTATGTTTTCCAGATTAAGTCCAAGGTGACCTGGCAGAGAAAGCTATCTTGCTGTCAGCGTCTTCAACCCTACCTTTCCTGCCCACTTTCCAGGATAATTTCACCCATGGTAAATGCATTTGTGAAAGTTTAGAGGGAAACTACAAATCATCACTTCATTTGATCAAAATTCGGAAGTATCAGATTAATTTTGCTTTCCTTTGCTGAACTGGAAGGAAGTAGCTGTTGTGTGCATTGGCCATCCCTTTTGTGGTCATTTTATATGAGGAGTCTTGTGGTTTCTTCCCTAAAAACTCTCTGATTCTCCATCTCTGTCCCTAAATTTTCCCTAAATTCGGCAAAGGCAGATAGTAAGTGGAAAAAGTGGTGTTGAACTAGTGGCTTTCTTCGCCACATCTTTCAGGGCACAGAAATAAAACAGCAAGGGATGGGTCCCACAGATTGAGCATATCCTGCCAACAACATAATTTTTCAAAGATCAAAGCACCATTTTCAAAAGCCGCCCCAGTGCACAATAGTTCACCAGCAACCTCCACCGCGCGCGCACACACACACATCCACCATGCAAACCTCCTCTGCTCAGGCACTGATTTCCCCTGTAAGTGATGCACTTACGTGAGTACCCCTGCAAGATCTGCTGACCAATTGCATTCCTTGGGAGTCCAGTTGGGTTTCAGGCTGGCCTGCCCTCACGCCAACGTGAATGGACTTTCTTACAGAGGGAGGAGTGATTCAGATGGAGAAGACTGACAACGATATGCTATTGAATAGAAATGATGTTCCCGACATAGTGTCGGGAAATGTGCTACATCACTGGCAGGGCACAAGGATAATCATGTCACACATTTATGTTGGACAAGCGCGATTTGGAAATCATGCAAGATTTTCTCCCATAGCAAAAATCATTTTAGTGCCATATAAGCACCAGTTGTTGTTGTGATCATTGTTGTCTATACCTGGGTGTTCTTTTCAAAAATCTGACTGAATCCTAGTGCTGGTGGAGGCGCGATATATTTGGCTAAACACGTGAAACCTTCCCCAATTATACAGATCGTTCATCTAAAATTACAGTGCAGAAAGAGGCCATTTGGCCCATCAAGTTTGCACTGCTCTTCGGAAGGGCATTCTATCTATTTGTTGTTCCCCCGCACCCCCCACCACTGCCTTCGCTCCATAACCTTGCACATTCTTTATTTAACATGTTGTTATTTGAATGGAGAGAGACAAAGGAACTTGGGGGTCCTTGTTCATGAAACCCAGAAAGCTGGTGCACAGGTGCAGAAGGTAATAGGGAACGCAAATGGGACGCTGGTTTTTATTTCAAGGGGGCTGGAATATAAAAGTAAAGAGGTATTGCTGCAGTTCTGCTAGCTACTAGCAAGGCCACATTTAGAATGCTTATATGAATATGTTCCCCTTATTTAAGGAAAGGTATATTATGATTGGAGGCAGAACAGAGGAGGTTTGCTAGGATGGTGAAGGGTCATCCAGGCTTGAAACGTTGGCTCTACAGAAACTGTCTGAAACTTTCCAGCATTTTTTATATCAGATTCCGGTATCCGCATTATTTTTGCCTTTGCTAGGCTGCTCCGGGGTAAGGAGGGACTGCTATATGAGAAAAGATCAAACAGGTTGTGTCTGTACCCCCTGGAATTCTGAAGAATAAGAGGCAAAATGATTGAAACATATAAGATTCTTAGGGGGTTAGCCAGGGTAAATGTTGGGAGGATGTTTCCACTCATGGGGGAGTGTAGGAGCAGAGGGCATAGACACAGAATAATGGGGTGTTCATTTAAGACAATTTGAGGAAGAATTTATTCTCTGAGAGTGGTGAATCTTTGGAATTCTTTACTCCAGGAAGGTGAAGAAGCCAAGTCCTTGAGTATTTTCAAAGCTGAGATTGATGGGTTTTTAATCAGTCGGGAATTAAGGGTTACAGAGAGAAGCCAGGAAAGTGGACTTAGTGAGTGTTATATCATCCATGATCTTATTAAACAGCGGAGCAAGCTTGAAGGGCTGAATAGCTTACTCTGGTTCCTATTTCTTGGTTTTATGAATGAATATATTAAAATCATCCATCCTTATACCATAGTGGCATCTGCTTGGGTACATGAATAGGGAGGGAATAGAAGGATATTAACCAAGTAAGGGAGAAAGTTTGTTTTTAGTTAAGGCATCATGATGGGCAAAATGATCGGCACAGGCTTAAAGGCCTGTTCCTGTGCTATACTTTTTATCTTGAGCCACAGGCGACTGCACTTTTCAATAATTTAGAGTTCCTCTAGTTATTTTTCCCCAATTCTTTAATTCAGTTTGCTGTATCAAATAGAGGATTCCAGTGATCTATCTCGAAGGGATTGAAATGAAAGATGCTGACCCTTTTCTCTTCCCCAATTCTGAACCCTAATTGCAAGATTTGCCGGACTAGGATCTGGGCGTTTTAGTCTCAGCATTGTGTTCTCACTTGCATGGCTTTATTCTTCCTGGCTCATATGAAGCTGTACCATCTGACCCGATTAATACTGGGACACTTCCACTGAGATTGTGCTGTTGAAATGGATAATCTAGGGCATTACTGCCGTTTTAAGACATCAATTAGCAACAAGCAGTTCTCTGATGATGAGAGACTCCCCCACACTCCTGCATTATGCAACTGTCTCTTCTAGAGTTGAGGGGAGGGGGAAGCAAATCAGAGTGACAACAAAAACTTTGTGTTTGCCTTTTATTGGAATATCCCCAGGCATTTCACAGGTTGTTATCAAGCATATTTTTATACCGAGATATTAGGACAGTGACCAAATGCTTGCTTGTTTTTAAGTTTATTTATTCGTCACAAGTAGGCTTATAGTTACACTGCAATGAAATTGCTATGAAAATCCCCTAGATGCCACACTCCGGCACCTGTTTGGGTATGCTGAACGGGAATTTAGCATAGCCAATGCACCTAATCAGCATGTAGTTTGGACTGTGGGAGGAAACTGGAGCACCCGGAGAAAAGCCATGCAAACACGCAGAGAATATGCAAACTCCACACAGACAGTGGCCCAAGCTGGGGATCAAACCCGGGTTCCAGGCACTGAGGCAGCAGTGCTAACCACTGTGCCATGTACTGCCAGGATTTTCCAGCCCTTCGTGCCGACAGGATCTTCCAGTGGTGGGGGGCAACGGATTGAGGTGGGGAAGTGGGCGGGAGCGGCAGCTGATAGCTGAAGACATGGCCACCCATGGTGGAGTGATAAAGATCTGGGAAACGCCAGAGGGAACAAAAAAAGAACATTGAGCGACAGTGAGAAGTATATGAAACGACTTCTGTTTTCAAAAAAAAATCGTGAAGAAGAGCTGCGGGAGAGACAAACGAGAATGGATAGAGTTAAAAGGGAGGGAGGCACAGGAAATGGCAAATCGGAAAGATTCCGAGATATTAAACAGGAACTAACTGGCAAGAAGTACCACCTCCGTACCAACAAAGGGCAGGATGCTCTGATGGCCGAGGAGCAGGAGACATGATGTGTGGAACACTTTCCAGAGACCCTCAACCAACTCCATATTTGATTCAACAACAGCACCATACTTCAACAGCTAAACACCAACCTTGGAGAAATTGCAAGACCAAAAGATAATCAAGAACCTGACAAAGAACAAGACATGTAGCATTGATAGGATACCAGAAGAGATATTGAAACATGGCAAGAACAATGTCATAACGAGCTCATGGACCCTGTTCAACAAGATCGGGACTATTGACGATGTCCCGGACAACTGGAGACAAGTTGCCAAAGAAAGGGAATCTCGTTGACTGCAACAGTTGGAGGGGTGTAACATGGCTGTTAATACCTGGCAAAGTTTTCAGCACAGTGCTGCTCAACAGATTGAAAGCAGACTCCTTTGTGAAGAGCAGGCAGGTTTCCATGATGGTGGTAAATTATACAGTGAGCAGATCTTTACGCTTAGGAATATTATAGAACAGAGCCTACAATATTGGGAGACACTTGTTATCAACCTCATTAAGTTCAGGAAGGCTGTCAACTGTATCCACCAGCAGCCACTATGGTATGTTGCAAGACAACATGGCATCCCAAAGCAGCTTATTAACATCTTCAAAAGTCTTGTGATTTCAGTTGCTGCATCAATACTAGCAAGGGCACCACAGACTCCCATCAAGATCCTCACAGGAGTACACTAACCTGTGTACTCTCTCCCCATTCCTTTTCCTCTTGGTTATTGATTTCATCATTAGGTGCATGGGACTTCGGCATCCCTTTGGCAACACCTCTCTGTTTCGCAGACAATATTGCCAAAGATTCATGCACTCTTGATGAATACCAGTGCCGTGGTTTGTTTACATGAGTAATGGCTGGGCAACAACGAGACCCTCCCATCACTAATGAGTAACAGAACATTGAGGACATAACCAGTTCCTCTTCCCAGGAAGCAGCATCTTCAGTGAAGGCAATGTAGGAATCAATGACCAACTTGGACTGGGCATTCAATACCATCAACACGGCCTTTAGCTGTGATTCTCCATGTCCATAGCAATACCAACCACAATCTATGCCAGTGAAACATGGAAGAGAACAACAAAGATGTCACAAGTTGAATGTCTTTCACCCAGTGTTGCCTATGTAGATCATGGGCATCACAAGGAGAGATAACGAAGAAGCGCTACAAGGGATTGGCTGGCAATGTTTCTGTTATGTTATGGCGGGGAGGTGACTGATATTGGCAGGACACGTATTTCAGCTACCAGATGGATGAGCCAGAGTGGCTGTATAATGACCATCACCAGATGGAAGAAGAAGATGGGGCTGTCCAAAGAAGATCTGATGAAGTCATTTTAAGGAGAATCTTCAAGAGGTGGACATACTTGGGCTGGAACAAGAGCGATTGTGATGGACTGGGACTTGTGGCAAAGTCTTCCTGTTCGTATGGCTCCAGAAGAACTATGTCTTAAGTAGGACTAGAAGGTGGGCCAACGTGAGAGAAGAGCTGGAAAACTAGAATAAGATTTTTAAAATCAAGGTGGCATTGGCCAGTAGCCACTGTTGGTCGGTGAGCAGGGAAGTAATGGGTGAACGAGATTTGTGCGAATTAGGATTGGAGAAGCCTGTTACGCAATCTCTGGTAGCTGTAGAATGATGTAAATACTACGTACCACCGCTTTGATCCACATGCCCCTCCTGTCTAACTCTTTTATTCAGGAGTGGTATCAGACTGAGCTATGTTTGGTATGTGGATATGCAGTCCTTTGCCCTCATTCTTTCTGACTAAGGCTATTTGCATTTACTTATCTGAATGCTGGTGCTTTCTGCATATCTCAGATTTCTTCCAGCGAGTAGCGATATCGCATGGTTGGTAGAATTTGCCTTTTATTTTCTTTGGAAATTAGTTGAGGGTTTTGTCAGTGAAGCTGAGTTGATAGAGCTCTTGCTTTTGGAGTCAGAAGATCTAGTATGTTTTTTGGTTCCCATTAATGAGAAATAATCACACTTCAGTCTCAAAATATTGGAGCTGCAATAAGTGTATTCCTTTCTGCTTTCAGTGTGGCTGGAAGTCTGATACTGTTATTTGGCACATCATTGCAGCACGACATTGAACGTGGCCCCCTCTGGATATGTATTCGCATAATTAGTTCCTAGTTCTTTACAAATAATGCAACAATATTATCCTTAATCATTTAAAAAACACCTCTCTGTCAATATCATCGTTCTAATGATTAATCGTTTTTCTAAATTTACATTTTCTGGCTGCATTTTTCAGCGTTGTTATGAAAATTTCAACATGCCTCCATTCTTGATTCCTGCCTGATTCCTGCCTCCATTCTTGAAATTCATATCAGTAGATTTGCTGATTTGATTTTGGCTGGAAATGTGTTTCAAGAAAATTTGCCTAGGTTTACGCTGACGCCTTCACTCAGCAATTAAACAAATGTAACTTTACTTCATGCGCCCAGAAGGATGTAGCTGACCTTTTTCACTAGTGCTTTTTACAAAACCAATGAATGTCACTCTGTACTTTTGTTTAAACTTCTTAAATGCCCCTACAACATCATCAGCCTCCCAATTGATCATGGGCTGGAATTGTGTATTTACTGCTGCAGTAGCTATTTTGTTTCCACTCTCTTCACTCCAGAATTATTTCCTCTTTCTCTGACACTAATTTATGTTGCTTTTTAACCTAATTTGGCATTAAATTTGTTTCAAATGTTTGAATTTTTACTCACATGGTGGCCCTGCTGCCACCATGTTATGCATTTTGGTTCCCATAAATTGGACTCAAAATGATGGAGGCCCATAATCTAGGCCAGTGGAGTACTGCATCTGTCTGAGATGTCTTCTTTCAGGTGAACCAAACTGGCTGACCTGTCAGGTGTAGAGGATTTCATGGCTCTATTTCAAAGAAGAAGTGAGTTCTGACACTGCCCTGGCCAATATATTATCCCTCAATCAAAATCTCTGAAACAGGTTTTCTGGTCATTACCACACTGCAGTTTGTGGGTTCTGAGACCTGGATGTGTACTACTTGCTGCTATTTTTCCTATGTTACGACAAAGACTATACTTCAAAATTAATTGGTTGCAAAATGCTTTGGGACATCATGAAAGGTGTTTTATTGTTGCAAATTTTTCTTTTCTTTCCTCCAATGGTTGCTGCCTTTTTGGGGCAGGACCCTAGAGATGTGGGTTTTGGCTCACCCTACTCGTATCCAGGCTACTACTACCTGGCCCAACGTGTGGTGGGTCCCTCTTGCGATCTCGTTTCAAGGCAGTCTGATTTGGTTAACATTTTTGATTTGATTTATTATTGGCACATGTATTAGTATACAATGAAAAGTATTGTTTCTTGCATGCTGTACAGACAAAGCATAATGTTCATAGAGAAGGAAAGGAGAGAGTGCAGAATGTAGTGTTACAGTCATAGCTAGGGTGTCGAGAAAATCAACTTAGTGTGAGGTAGGTCCAACCAAAATTTGGCATTAGGGAAGATGCTGTATTCGAGTCGGTTGGTATGTGACCTCAGATTTTTGTATCTTTTTCCACAAACTTCCACAATGTTTTGACAGATCAGGACAGCAAGACTCAAATGTGACTCTGCTGCAAACTGGCCCTGAAGGTGTAGGCCCCCAGTGACCAATCAACCATGTTTGCACTGCTTTGGGAACCAACCAAGTAATGGATGAAAGAGTATTTATTTCCTCAT
This sequence comes from Carcharhinus amblyrhynchos, assembly GCF_965287045.1. Classification (NCBI taxonomy): domain Eukaryota; kingdom Metazoa; phylum Chordata; class Chondrichthyes; order Carcharhiniformes; family Carcharhinidae; genus Carcharhinus; species Carcharhinus amblyrhynchos. The sequence continues at coordinate 86,222,075 of NC_137332.1, read as the reverse complement.
TCTTTGAAAGACAGTTGACCTTTTAAAAGGAATGTTTCCGCCCAGCCCAGTTCCTGGTCGGCCCTACTCCGATTAGCAGCTTTTTTTTGTTAGCTTAATTGTATTAATTTAATCCTCGCCATTTTAAGTGCTCCTACTGGTCTGTTTATGTCCAGTCCCACCTTCAGGTCATAGAGAGCAGAGAGCCTTCTGGTTAATGGAGAGCTGGTGAGAGAACTTCCTTAAGTCCTTTTGTCCAACCAGAAAGACAGCAAGGGGTTCAGGAGAGCCCTTGGGCTGGCGGGGGAGTGGGGTGGGGGTTGGAGGGGGAGGGTGGCAGTGGGCGCTCAGAAGTAACGGAAAGGGGAGTCAGTAATAGCAACAAGGGGCTTTGGGGAATGATAGTGCAGTCAGGAGAGAGAATAAGCAAAGTGGCAGTGTGAAAAAACAGATTGAGCACGTACAGTTATAAAATGGCTATTGGTATATGTGTTTAAGTATGCCCAAACAATAATAGAGGGGGGCACTGTGACTAAACAGTAAACATTTAGCGAAATGTTCACTAATTGCAGTAAAATGAACATGTACGATTAGAACACAAGGGAATACCTACATTTGCTTTGGATGCAGGACTTGTCAAACATACTGCAGAATTGGTTTAGAAATCTCCCCATTTTCTTATCTCTCAAGTGAGTCGGAATTTCCTATTTGGAGATTGATGTTGGGTTACATTTCACAATCTATGACTAACCATGATCTAGAATCTCACTGGCTCCCTTGGCAGTGTTGGTCCATTGTGTATGTGACCATTGTGAGGGGGAGAGTGGGAAGAAAGTGCGGGGAAAAAGGAGGGATACAAGCTGGCGCTTCTAATGGACCCCCTCAGGGGCTGGGGACTTTCAATGTGGAGCTGTCTCGGGCAGCTACAGACATGTAAAAAAAAAAATCAAATGTGATGGAAAAAGGCTACAAAGCATGTTTGGGTAGCACGTTCGAGCACAAACCTCAGTCCAAAAAACCCCTTTTTAAATTTTATTTCATCCCTGACAGTTCATCCCGTGTTGGATCAAGGTTGCAGGTAAAACGTTATGGCTAATCGGACCGCTTGCCGATTGTAAAAGCTGATGGGCCATGTAAAACTGCATTCAGTTGGCCCCTTAATGGGCTAAATTGCCAGCTTTATTGTTGGCAGGTGCACCTCTAACTCTTGTGACGATGTGGGACATGTGCCCAATGTTTTCTCGAATTTCAGGTGCTTCCCGATCAGGCTCTTGCCTGAGCAACATAAAATTCAGACTTCACACCCATAAATTTAACACAAAAGCAAAATATTGCAGATGCTGGAAATCTGAAATAAAACAGTAAATGCTAGATAAATGCAGCAGGTCAGGCAGCTTCTGTGGAGAGAGAAAACAGATTATAACATTTCCAAGTTGATGATCATTGACCAGAACTACAAATGGCTATTGATTGCAACACTAGAGAGGGGAACCGGTGGATGTGGTGTTTCTCAATTTTCAGAAGGCGTTTGATAAGGTGCCGCACAAAAGGTTGCTTGAGAAGGTTAGGGGGCATGGAGTTGGCGGTAAGGTGTTAGCGTGGATGGAGAATTGGTTGTCGAATAGGAGGCAGAGAGTTGGTATCAATGGGTGCTATTCTGATTGGCGGTTGGTGACTAGTGGAGTGCCGCAGGGTTCGGTGCTGGGGCCTCAACTATTTACCATTTATATAGATGATCTGGAGGAGGGGGCTGAGTATAGGGTGTCGAAATTTGCTGATGACACGAAGATGAGTGGAAAAGCAAATTGTGCGGAGGGTGTGGAAAGTCTGCAGAGGGATCTAAATAGGCTAAGTGAGTGGGCGAGGACCTGGCAGATGAAGTACAATGTTAGCAAGTGAGAGGTTATCTACTTTGGCAGAAATAATAGTAGGAGGGATTACTATTTAAAGGGTGAAAAGCTGCAGCATGCTATGGTGCAGAGGGACCTGGGGGTCCTTGTTCATGAGTCGCAAAAACCCAGCCCGCAGGTGCAGTAGGTGATCAGGAAGGCAAATGGTATGTTGGCCTTTATAGCGAGGGGGATTGAATATAAAAGCAGGGAGGTCTTGCTGCAACTGTACAGGGCACTGGTGAGGCTGCAGCTGGAGCACTGTATGCAGTTTTGGTCGCTGCACTTGCGCAAGGATATTTTGGCTTTGGAGGGAGTGCAGAGGAGGTTCACTAGGCTGATACCAGAGATGAGGGGGTTGGACTATGAAGAGAGGCTGAATAGACTGGGTTTGTACTCGGGAGTTTAGAAGGATGAGGGGGGGGATCTTATAGAGACGTATAAGATAATGAAGGGGATGGATAGGGTAGAGGTAGAGAGATTCTTCCCGCTCAGAAAGGACAGCAGGACTAGAGGGCACAGCCTCAAGATAAGGGGGGGGACAGTATAGAACGGAGTTGAGGAGGAACTTCTTCACTCAAAGGGCGATGAATCTCTGGAACTCTCTGCCCGTTGAAGTGGTGGAGGCTACCTCGCTAAATATATTTAAGACATGGGTAGATAGGTTTTTGGTAGGCAAGGGAATTAAGGGTTATGGGGAGAAAGCGGGAAAGTGGAACTGAGCCACTTCAGATCAGCCATGATCTTATTGAATGGCAGGGCAGGCTCGAAGGGCTAGATGGCCTACTCCTGCTCCTATTTCTTATGTTCTTATTATGTTCCTCTTCAAAGACTTGCCAGACTTGCTGAATATTTCCAGCATTTTTCTATTTTACTTCTAGCATGTAACTATAAAATGGTTACTAATAATCCATCAGGGAGTTCAGGAGAAATATCCTTATTCAGAGGGTATTGTGAATTTGGAGAGAGCAACATGAAATGTTTGAGGTAAGTAGCATAGATGCAACAAGATATATAAAAATAGGGAAATTTTACTGCAGCTGTACAGGGCCTTGATGAGATTACATCTGGAATACAGATTTGGTCACATGTTTGAAAAGACATGTTTAGAAGCAGTTCATAGAAAATTTCTTGTCCCCAGAAGGTACTTAGTGGAAGCTGGATCTTTAAATTTATTTAGGGCTGAGTTGAATGGATTCTTGGCAGGCAAAGGCTTTAGTGGGTAGGCAGGAAGGTGGAGGTCAGACCCCTAACCAGATCAGCTGTGATGATATTATTATTCCTAAATGGCGTAGCAGGCTGAAAGGGCCAAAGAGCCTATGCTTGTTCCTAAGCCCTATCTTCCTATTTATGGAGAAGCGAGATAAACGCACGTATGAGAAGCAAGTCGAAAGGTATATTGACGGGGTGAGATGGAGTAGGATGGGAGGAGGCTCACGTACAACATGGACTAGATGCACAGATTGGCCTTTCCCTGTTCTGCATCAAACATGTTGTCAAAGAGTGCCCTATGCTACAATGAAGTGACATTTTGATTTTTTTTTCCACACCAGTTCCCTTGGGGCTTTATTAGGAACGGTTCTGTACTGCCACGCCTGTCATCTTTCTTTCTCTGATTCTTGTTTCTGCACTTATTGATGAAGCGTGACATTCTAGTGCAGTACTGAGAGAATGCTGCATTGCCTGACTCATCTTTCAGTTAAGATGTTAAATCCAGGCCCTGTCTGCCTTCTCAGCTGATGTGAGGTACCCTAAAATAGAAATATTGTGAAAGAGAGCAGGGGACTTCACCCCAGTGTTCAGATTAACACGTAACCCAACAAATCATCTACTCATTCTCTCATTGCTATCTGGGACCTTGCTTTGCACAAATTTTCCACATTGGCTACGAAAGCAATTTATTAGCTATAAAATGCTTTGACGTATCCTGAGATTGTGAAAGATGCTGCACAAATGCTTATTTTGTTTATAAAAATGTTTTATTTATGCTAACCTGCATGAGTAAGAGAGTGACCATATGCGAAAGGTCTCCATTAACTAGCTTTCAGACTAACAATTGGCTTTAACTTGGCATTGTAGAAATCTGAGGCGACTACAATGTCTGAGATAAATTCTGAGCAGTTGGAGAAATATCAGTAGTTTATGCTTGATTGGATGAGTGGTTTGTTTGATGTGATTTATTATTGTCAAATATATTAGTATACAGTGAAAAGTATTGTTTCTTTCACGCCATACAGACAAAGCATACCGAACACAAGGAAAGAAGAGAGTGCAGAATGTAGTGCTACATACATAGCGAGGGTGTGGAGAGAGATCAACTTAATATAAATAGGTCCTTTCAAAAGTCTCATGGCAGCAGAGAAAAAGCTGATGTGTCCTGTTGACCAGTCAGGTGCTCTACTGTTGGATTATATTTCCATGTCACGGGAGAGGAGGGTAATGAGGTGTAGTCAAGGTCACCAGGCACATGGGGAAGAGAATTAGGGCTGTGGTTTTGCAGCTGTTTGACCCACACTCCACTGAGAGCTGGCGTCACAGATCGGAGAATTGGGGCGGGGGGTGGTGGTATCAAGCTGTAACACTGTGGCTTATAGTACAGGAAACAAATGCTTTCAGAATCAAACTCTCAGATTTTTGTCTTCTGGAATTCCATGGGCTCTTCTTTTGTTCAGTAAAGTCTGAGGCCAGAGGGCATACGCAAATCTGACCACAGAGTTAGAGAGAAGCCCACATAAAGGGGGACTTGTTTTTTTTAAATTCTTTCATGTGATGTGGGTTTTGCTGGAACTTATTGCCCATCCCTAATTGCCCGTGAACTAAACAGTTCAAAGGGTGGTTAGAGTAACCCAGGTTGCTTGTGGATCTAGAGTCGTATGTAGGCCAGACCAGATAAGGACGGTAGATTTCCTTCCCTAAAGGACATTAGTAAACCAAATGGGTTTTTACAACAATCAACAAAGGTTTCATGGTCACCATTTCTCAGACGAACTTTATATTCCAGATTTATTAACGGGATATAAATTCCACTAGCTGATGTGGTGGGATTTGAATCCATGTCCCAGAGAATTAGCTTGGTCCAGTGATATTATCATAGTGGGTGATGTTGATTCTGAGCTGAGTGCCTATATAAAAGGTTTGGTCTCAGATGTACCTTTTCTGAACCAGTGTTCACCTTTTGTAGACTGACCAGCGATTGGTGAGATTGTGGAACTTGCTTCCAAGTGTAGTAATTGAGATGGAATAGTATATGAGGGAGAAAAGAAAAGATGAATTTGCTATGGGGGTGATGGAGAGGGCAAGAAAAAGGCATGAGTGGAGCATTACCACCAACTTGGAACTATCAGGGTGACTCCTCTATGTAATTCCTGCAGGTGTCAAAAGTCTGTAAGTTGTAAAAGAGAAAAGCCAAGAACAGGTGCTTCATAGCTGTAATCCTTTGCACAGGAATGAATCAGAGTTGGACTCCACTACAGTTGGGAGGGGGATGATCATGTTGGTTCCATTTAGAGTTTTGGGAGGAACCAAAGCAGAAATGTGAAAAGAACACAGACTGTAGCAGTATTAATAAAGTAAGTAGGCAAGACAGGCTGCAGTGGAAAGAGAGAAAATGTAGACAACAGTGTGAGAGACATTGTCTATCAGCTGACTAACACTGCACCCTGGATTGTGAGGAGAGCCTGGAGCAATATGCACATTGGCTGTGATTTGGTGTAGCAACCAGCAAGAGACTGATGGTTCCTGGGCTGTTGGTAGTGGGGGATATCTGAGGCAGTGAGTTAAAGAGCTTCATTGGCATTATCTTCAAATTCACTGCAAGTGTGATTTGTCCTGAAACTCCAAACTGTAAATAAATTGAATGATGGTCCCTGAGCTGTACTCATTACTTCATGGTACATTTTTAACAAGTCTTTGATAGTATGTGGGTGGCACTGGCAAGGTCAGCATTTGTTGCCCAGCCCTAATTGCCCCAAGAAGGGTTGTTCAGTCATTCAGGATTCTGCAATTCTCCAGCTTCTCGTCTTGTCCTGAAGCCACTTGCTGCCAGTGATGTTGTGAACGTGTGATGAATTAACACTTGTGGTTGAATTACAAGCAGATAGATTATGTTCCTTCTCTTCCTCCTTGTCCTCTCTCCATTTCCCCCTCTTTATGTGTCTTTCTGCCACTTCAATGGTACTAGTGTGCTTAGGGCTTCTCTCAAGTTTCCACTTTTAGTTTTGCTTTGAGCTGAAATGCACTGTTCCATGCACTCTTCCTTCTCCCAACGCCTTCACTGTGTTGAGGAAAACCTATACACTGTTTCTTGCTCCAAATCATTCTTCCCTGGGCCCTTAAAACACAGCTTCCACAATCTTCTCATCCTCCTGCAAGCCTGCCTGCTGTTGCCTAATCACTTATTGTGAGATAACTATGTTGCCTCTCAAATGCATTACTGCTCAGTAATTGTTTTAATGATTGAATTATAATTCAATCAAACTCTGTTGTTTCACATTTATATTGAACAGTTTTACATGTGAGTCACTTTGACGTGTTTGTCTTTGGTTGCAGATGATGCGTTATACGATGAACTCTGAGACTATGTCGATGAGACTGTGTTACTGACAGCTTGATTCCACTGGAATCTCCCCATTTGTCACCGCCACAATGCCTGTGCAGGCTCCACAATGGACAGACTTCCTCTCCTGCCCAATCTGCTGCCAGACCTTCGATGAGAACATTCGCAAGCCCATCAGCCTAGGCTGTGGACACACAGTCTGCAAGATGTGTCTCAACAAGCTCCATCGCAAGGCCTGCCCTTTTGACCAAACCACTATCAATACCGATATAGACATGTTACCTGTGAACTCTGCACTATTACAGTTGGTGGGAGCCCAGGTAAGAACTCCTTGCATTACTTTCTACAAATGCACTTTTCTGCCTTTAGTGGACACTTCCCATCTTGCAGGTAGAGTTGCCAAATTTAACATGCTGGGTGCTAAGTATCTGGAACAAGCTACGAGAGGTACCAGTAGAGATGGGTACAATTTTGTCTTTTAAAAAGCGTTTAGACAGTACATCGAAAAAATGGGTGTAGAGGGATATGGGCCCTTTAAAAAAAACTGCCCTCATCTACCTTCTTGGTTACTCCTTCAAAAAACTCACCACTTTCTGTGTGAAAAAATTGCCCCCTGGACCCTTTTGTATCTCTCCTCTCTCAACTTAAACCTATGCCCTCTAGTTTTAAACTTCCCTACCTTTGGGAAAAGATATTGACTATCTATGCCGCTCATTATTTTATAAACCTCTGTAAGATCACCCCTCAGCCGCCTGCACTCCAGACAAAAAAGCCCTAGTCTATCCAGCCTGTCCTTATAACTCAAACCATCAAGTCCTGGTAGCATCCTAATAAATCTTTTCTGTATTCCTTCTAGTTTCATAATATCCTTTCTATAATAGGGGCACCAGAAATGTAGACTGTAAACCGAGTGTGGCCTTATCAATGTCTTGTACAACTTCAATGTTCAATACATTCAATGTTCTGACCAATGAAACCAAGCATGCTGAATGCCCTTTTCACCACTCTGTCCACCTGTGATTCCATTTTCAAGGAACTATGAACCTGTACCCCTAAATCTTTGTTCTGTAACTCTCCCCAACGCCCTACCTTAACTGAGTAAGTCCTGCCCTGGTTTAATCTGCCAAAATACATCACCTTGCATTTATTTAAATTAAACTCCATCTGCCATTCATCAGCCTACTGGCCCAATTGATCAAGATCCCATTGCAATCCTAAATAACCTCCTTCATTGTCTGCTATGCCACCAATCTTGGTGTCATCTGTAAACTTACTAACCACGTCTCCTATATCCTCATCCAAATCATTAATATAAATGACAAATAACAGTGGACTCGGCACTGATTCCCTGAGGCACACCGCTGGTCACAGACCCCCAGTTTGAACAACCACCCTCTGGCTTCTGTCGTCAAGCTGAATTTGTGTCCATTTAGCTACCCCATCCTGGATCAAGTGAGATTTAACCTTCTGCAATAACCTACTATGCCGTACCTTGTCAAAGATCTAGCTGAAGTCCACATAGACAACATCAACTGCTCTGCACTCCTCTACCTTCTTGGTTACCCCGTCAAAAAACTCAATCAAATTTATGAGACGTTATTTTCCATTCACAAAGCCATACTGACTGTCTGTAACCAGTCCTTGTGTCTCTAAATGCCTGTAGATCCTGTCTCCAAAGTACCTTCCAACAACTTAGCCACCACAGATGTGAGGCTCACTGGCATGTAGTTCCCAGGCTTTTCCCTGCTGCCCTTTTTTAGACAAAGGCACAATGTTTGCCACATTATAGTTAACCTCTTCTATTGAGGAGGTACATAGTTACATTATAAATTGAAGAAAATCATTTTGTAAGTAAATGAGGAAAACTTTACATTTGCTCTTTGTATTTTGTTGATCTACAGTGCTGGGATTAAAAAAATTCTAAGCCAACACATCATGGGCAGCCTTCTTGGCTATAAAAATCTTATTGTAGAGAAACTAGGGACCTTAAAGGTAAGTTAGCAAGTGACACACTGTTCTGTACACACAGTTCTCCTTGTGTATGACATACAGTTCTGTACACACAGATGTCTGTGTGTGACGCAGTGTTCTGTACACATACTTCTCACTGCTTGTGGCACGCTATTCGGTACACACAGCTCTTTGTGTGTGACACATGGTTCAGTACACGCAGCTGTTCCTGTATGTGACACATTGTTCAGTGTACAAAGCTCTCCCTGTGTGAGACACACTGTTCAGTACACAGCGCTCTCCCTGTGTGTGACACACTGTTCACTACACACAGCTCTCCCTGTGTGTGACACGTTGTTCAGTATACAAAGCTCTCCCTGTGTGTGACACACTGTTCAATACACACAGCTCTCCCTGCGTGTGACATACTATCTGCTCTGTACCCTTCTATCAAGATGAGTAGGACTTTTCTGTGCCAATTCCCCATACAAACTGTGGAGAAATTTGATAAAGGAGCTGTCACCCTCAACATTAGAAGATGATGTCAGCCATCTCATGCCTGTGACATCTGTCTGCCTGAAGGAGTTGTTATTTTCAGAACTGCAGTGGCTGAGTCACTAATATTTTGGTGGACACATGAGGTCCAGTTCAATACCTCTCACTTCACCCTGGCTATGTGCTAACTTCTGAATTGGTCTTTTTAGGGACCTTCTCTTCCTAACCTTTGCTCCACTGTACAGACAGCTTCTAGAGTCTGGCCTTTACTCTCTCTATCTTTCCCATTATGTATTGCCATTGAGAACTTTTAAGTGTCCAGTACAAACTAATGTTTATCCCATGTTCCTTTCATAGCAATAACAAGAGGCCAGTTAGTCCCAGTAACATCTGCCACTTAAATAAATTATGGTACACCGGTAGAATCATACAATCTCTACAGTGCAGAAGGACGCCATTCAGCCCATTGAACCTGCACTGACAACAATCCCAACCATGCACCTATCCCCGCAAGCCATGTATTTACACTGCAAATCCCCCTGACACTAAGGGGCAGGCTTTGGAGTATGGGAGGAAATTGGAGCATCTGGAGGAAACCCAGACTGACGCAGCGAGACCGTATAAATTGCGCAGTGACCTGAGGCCAGAATTGAACTTAGGTCCCTGCTAACACTGGGCTACCATGCTGCCTGAATTCCATTTAGCTGCGTTAGCTCCATAAACGTTAGTATCCATATTTGACCTGTGCTATGACTAGTATCTGACCAATCATATAATTAGGGCTGTGAATATGACTTCAGGTCAACAGAGAGGAGAGTGTGTTTGGGTGAAGGGAGATTTTTGATTGTGTTTGAGGCATGTTACATGCATTAGCAGCTGGAATTAAGTGGATCCCTTGAAGATTATAGAGGCAGTCGGAGTTGAGTTAAGAGAGAAATCAGGAGGACAAAAAGGGGACATGAGACTACTTTGGCGGATAATGCAAAGGGGAACCCAAAATGCTTCTACAAATACATAAAGGACAAAAGAGTAATTAGGGAGAGAGTAGGGCCTCTTAAGGATCAACAAGGTCACCTATGTGCAGATCCACAAGAGATGGGTGAGATCATAAGAACATAAGAAATAGGAGCAGGAGTAGGCCAACTAGCCCTTCGAGCCTGCCCCGCCATTCAATAAGATCATGGCTGATCTGTCGTGGCTCAGTTCCACATTCCCGCCCTCTCCCCATAACCCTTAATCCCCTCTCTCATCAAAAACCCATCAACCCGCTTCTTAAAAATATTTAGCGAGGCAGCCTCCACCACTTCAACGGGCAGAGAATTCCAGAGATTCACCACCCTTTGAGTGAAGAAGTTCCTCCTCAACTCCGTTCTAAACCGCCCCCCCCTTTATCTTGAGGCTATGCCCCCTAGTCCTACTATCCTTTCTGAGCAGGAAGAGTCTCTCCACCTCTATCCTATCCATCCCATTCATCATCTTATACGTCTCAATGAGATCTCCCCTCATTCTTCTAAACTCTAACGAGTACAAGCCTAATCTATTCAGCCTCTCCTCATAGCTCAACCCCCTCAACTCTGGCATCAGCCTAGTAAACCTCCTCTGCACTCCCTCCAAGGCTAAAATATCCTTGCGTAAGTACGGCGCTCAAAACTTCACACAGTACTCCAGCTGCGGCCTCACCAATGCCCTATACAGCCGCAGCAAGACCTCCCTACTTTTATATTCAATCCCCCTCGTGATGAAGGCCAGCATCCCATTCGCCTTCCTGACCACCTGCTGCACCTGCAAGCTGGGTTTTTGCGACTCATGCACAAGGACCCCGAGGTCCCTCTGCACCGTCACCTGCTGCAGTTTTTCTCCACGTAAGTAATAATCCTTCCTACCATTCTTCCTACCAAAGTGGACCACCTCGCACTTGCCAACATTAAATTCCATTTGCCATTTCCTGGCCCATTCGCCCAGCCTATCTAGATCCTTCTGTAGACCCTCCCCACCCTCCGCACAATTTGCCTTTCCACCAATCTTGGTGTCATCAGCAAATTTCGACACCCTACACTCGGTTCCCTCCTCCAGATCATCTATATAAATGGTAAATAGCTGAGGCCCCAGCACCGACCCCTGGGGCACTCCACTAGTCACCATCCGCCAATCCGAATAGCACCCATTGACCCCCACTCTCTGCCTCCTATTTGACAACCAGTCCTCTACCCACGCTAACACCCTACCCCCAACTCCATGCCCCCTGACCTTCTGTAATAACCTCTTGTGAGGTACCTTGTTGAAAAAGGCGTGAATGTTGGGGAACTTGGGGAAATAAACAGTGATGTCTTGAGGATTGTACATATTACGGAAAAGGAGATGCTGAAGGTTTGAAGCGCATCGAGCTAGATAAATCCCTGGGATCGGATGACATGTATCCCAGGACATTGTGGGAGGCTAAGGAGGAAATTGCGGGTCCCTAACAGAGGTATTTGAATAATCGACAACCAGAGATGAGGTACCTGAAGACTACACGGTGACAAACGTGCCTTTGTTTAAGAAGGGCTGCATGGAAAAAAACTGGGAATTACCGACCATTGAGCTTAATGTCAATAATGGGTAAGTTGTTAGAAGATATTTTGAGAGACAGGATATATAGGCATTTAGAGAGGGAAGGACTGATTAGGGACAGTCAGCATGGCTTTGTGAATGGAAAACCATGTTCACAAATTTGATTGCGTTTTTTGAAGTGGTAATCAAGAAGGTAGATGAGAGCAGTGCGGTCAACGTTGACTGCATGGACTTTAGCAAGGCCTTTGACACAGTAGGTTGTTGCTTAAGGTTAAACCTCACAGGGTCCGAGGTGAGGTAGCCAATTAGATACAAAATTGGCTTGATGACAGAAGAGGGTTTTTTTCAAACTGGGGGCCAGTGGTGTGCCTCAGGGATTGGTGCTGGATCCACTGTTATTTGTCATTTATATTAATGATTTAGATGAGAATTTAGAAGGCACAGTTCGTAAGTTTGCAGATGACACCACGATTGGTGGAATAGTGGACAGTGAAGAAGGTCATGTAGGATTGCAGTGGGATCTTGATCAACTGAGCCAATGGGCCAAAGAATGGCAGATGGAGTTTAATTTAGATAAATGAGAGGTGATGCATTTTGGTAGATCGATTCAGGGTAGGACATGTTCAGTTAATGGTAGGGTGTTGGAGAGAGTTTTAGAACAGAAGACACCTAGGGATACAGGTTCATAGCTTTTTGAAATTGGAGTCACAGGTGGAGAGGGTGGTGAAGAAGGCATTCGTCATGCTTGGTTTCATTGGTCAGAACATTGAATACAGGAGTTGGGGCATCTTGTTGAAGTTCTACAAGACATTGGAATACTGTGTACAGTTCTGGTCACCCTGTTATAGAAAGGCTCTTATTAAACTAGAAAGAGATGCAGAAAAGATACACTAGGATGCTATTGGGACTTAAAGGTTTGAGTTATAAGGAGAGGCTGGATAGACTAGGATTTGTTTCCTTGAAGCGTAGGAGGCTTAGGCGTGATCTTATAGAGGTCTATAAAATAATGAAGCACATAGATAATGTAGATAGTCAACATCTTTTCCCAAAGTTAAGGGAGTCTCAAACTGGAGGGCATAAGTTTAAAGTGAGGGGGAAGAGATATAAAAGGGTTCAGAGAGGCAGTAGAGGGGGATGAGTGTCTGGAACGAGCTGCCAGAGGCAGTAGTAGAGACCAATACAATTTTCTCTTTTAAAAAGCATTTAGACAGTTACATGAGTAAGATGGTCGTAGGGGCATATGGGCCAAATGCGGGCAATTGGGACTAGCTTAGTAGTAAAAACTGGACAGCATGAACAAGTTGGGCCGAAGAGCTTGTTTCTGTCCTGTAAAGCTCTGTGACTCTATGTAAGTATATTTGTATATGTATGTGTGAGGATGTATGTGTCAACATGAGAGAGATGTGAGTATGTGTTAATGCCAAAGAGAGAAATGAGTTTGTTTTTTACTGTGAGAGATAGAGAGATGTGAGTGTTTGTCTGTGAATGTGAAAGAGATGCACATGTGTATATGTGTGAATGTGAGAAACACATCATTGTTTATGTGAATGAGAGGGAGGTGCGAGTGCATGCGTGAATGGGAGGGAGGCGCGGGTGGGTGCGTGAAAGGGAGGGGGCCGTGGGTGGGTGCGTGAAGGGGAGGGGGGCGCGGGTGCATGCGTGAAGGGGAGGGGGACACGAGTGCGGGTGTGAAGGTAAGGGAGAAATGCGAGTGCCTTTGTCAATGTGAGAGAGACAGACGTGAGTGCGTGTGTGAATGTGAGAAGGAGACATACTTGTGTGTGTGTGTGAACATTAGGGAAGAACTGGCTGAGGTTAATTGGTTAAATAGACAAAAAGGTGTGAAGGAGAGTCACAAGTAGGAATGATTTAAAGAAATAAATCCAAGTCTTCAACAAAAATACATTTAATTGGGAAAAAAACTGGTTCACTTAGAAAGATACAAATAGTGAAACAAAAACAGAAAATGCTGGAAAATCTTAGGAGATCTGACAGACTTTGGAGAGTGAATAGAGTTAATGTTTTGAGTCTTGATGTCCTTTCATCAGAGCTCATTTTAATATAATATTAAGGATAGTATTAGACAGTGTGACGCGATTCCTGTGCATGGCTGGGTCTGGGTGTTTACATACTCTGGAATTAGAAGTGATTTCTTCCCCCCCCCCCCCCCCCCCCCCCCCCCCAACTCTTTCGGAGTAACTCTGAGTAAAACTGGCAGAACTATCTGACATTAATGATATAAATCTGTTGGATGGTTCCCAGCCCAGCACAATTGTCCAGAGGAAGTTTGAACTTCTGGGCATTTGGCGGATAAACCCTTATGTGGAGATTCCCCAGTACACCAGTGGATAGAGTACATTGTTTGAGTGTTATTTGAATGCAGTTTAACAGCTTTTCTCTTGCTGTGGTTATGTACAGATTCCAGAGCCGCAGTCTGTCACCCTGTGTACTGGAGCAGAAAATACCAAACACTACGAGGAGGCAAAGAAATGTGTGGAGGAACTTGCCCTATATCTCAAACCACTCAGCAGCACTAGAGGTAAATGCAGTCCTCTTGGGACATTCCCACTGTCTACAAATATACTAATTCAGAGCAATAGTAGACCATTCGGCCCCTTGAGCCTGCTCCATCATTCGGTAAGATCATTGCTAACCTGATCGTGGCCTCAACTCCAAGTACCTTCTTGCCCTGCTGACCTTTGGTTCTTCACTGAAGAAGGAGTCAATTTAGAACCATAGAACCCTACAGTGCAGAAAGAGGCCCTTCGGCCCATCAAGTCTGCACTGAACACAATCCCACCCAGGCCCTACCCCCATATCCCTACATATTATAACCACTAATCCCTCTAACCTATGCATCCCTGGACACTAAGGGGCAATTTTTAGCAAGGCCAATCATCCTAACCTGCATATCTTTGGACTATGGGAGGAAACCGGAGCACCCAGAGGAAACCCACACAGACACAAGGAAAATGTGCAAACTCCACACAGACAGTGACCCGAGCCGGGAATTAAACCCAGGACCCTGGAGCTGTGAAGCAGCAATGCTAACCCCTGTGCTACCGTGCCGGCCACGGTAGCACAGTATGAATTTAATTCAGCTTTTAAAATATTCAGTGACTTTGCCACCACCGCTGTCTGAAGAGGAGTTCCACAGACTAAGGACTAACTGAGAGAAAAGAAATCTCATTTCTGAATTAAATAGGATATCCTTTTTTTTCAAGAAATTGTGTCTCAGGTTCTAGTCTCTCCCACAAGGGGAAACTTCCTTCCAGCATCTACCCTGTCCAATGCCCTCAGGACTTGTATGTTTCAATAAGTTCACCTCTCATTCTTCTAAACTCCCAATGGATACATGCCCAGCCCTTCCTCATAGAATAATCCTCTTGTCCTCTGAATCAGTCAAGGGAGTCATCTCTGAACTGATTCCAATGGAATTATTTCTACTTTTTTAAACGAGAGCAAAACTGGGGTGGCACAGTGATTAGCACTGCTGCCTCACAATGTCAGGGACCTGGGTTCAATTCTGGCCTCAGGTCACTCTTTGTGTGGAGGTGCACGTTCTCATGGCTGCGTGGGTTTCCTCCCACAGTCCAAAAAATGTGTGAGTTAGGTTGATTGGCCCTTAATATTAGGGGGATTAGGAGAGTAACTATATGGAGTTACGGGATATGGGTGGGATTGTTTTTGGTGCAGGCTCGATGGGCCAAATGGCCGCCTTCTGCACTGTAGATTCTATAAAACTCTCAATATGATCTCACCAAAAAGTCTTATTTTGTACAATAACCTTTGAGTGGCATGTTGTTAGATGCTTTCTGGAAATCTAAGTACAGCACTTCCAGGGTTTAACCAGAGGGATTTATTTATTGGTAGCTACTTGGGAATGTGCTACATACTGGAATCTAATTGAGTGCTTTAGGTGGTTTATATGTAGAGTGTGTGTATATATTATAATATGTAGCGAAGCATCCTTTTCTATTCCATTCCTTTTGTAATAAATGAGAACATTCATTTGTTTCCCTGATCACTTTCCGTACCTGCATTCTAACTAATTGTGATTCATGTACTAGGATACCCAGATCCCTCTGTACCCCTCTTCATTTAAATAAAATGCTGCCCTTTTGTTCTTCCTACTAAAGTGGACAAGTTCACTTTTTTTTACAATATTACCCCATCTCCCAAATTTCTTTAAATTATCTATAACCCATTGCAGATCCATTCTGTTTTCTTTACAGCTTACTTTCCTACCTATATTAGCAAATTTAGCAGCCTTCATTTGGTCCCTTCATTCAAGTCATTGATATAGATTGTAAATAGTTGAGGCCCCAGAAATGATCCCTGTGGCACTCCACTAATTACAGCTTGACAATCTTAAAATGACCCATTTATCCCTACCCTTTGTTTTCTGTTAGCTAACGAATCCTCAATCCATGTTGATATGTTACCCCTCACACCATGGACTGGAATATAATTGCGGGGTTTGGGTGATTTACATATAGAGTAACATACCTGAGAGTGAGTTACAGATTGGAATCTAATCAAGGGGTTCGGGGTGGTTTTTATATAGAAAATTGGATGCCCGGGAGTGAGTTACAGACTGGAATCTAATCGGGATTCGGGGTGATTTATATTATAGAATTACAGATATCTGGGAGTGAATTACAGACTGGAATCTAATTGAGAAGTTTGAAGGATTTATATATAGAATAACAGATACCGGGAATGAGTTACAGACTGGAGTCTAATTATGGGGTGAGCAGAGTCCCACGCCCTGTGATGTTCGCAGAAGAATATTTGTATCAGGTGTTGTTCTGTAATGACTGTCTGCTTTATATGGAAAGAAGCTGCAGGCTGTAATGGGGAGTCTGTGAAGAGTGTACTTTGTGACTAATGAAATGAAATAATATCCTGTCATCTGAAATTCCTTGCAAGAGTCACAGTTTTATGGGGGCTTCTGAGGTGTGGGGAAATTACGACCTGTATAGTTTGGACTTTTTCCTTAGTGTCTGTCCTGTCTAGATTATGTTTTCTTTGTGCAGGCCAAACTAAAAGTAGTATCCTCATTCTCTGCTTCAGGTGTTACATTACCAAGATCTAATAACTAACTCTATGAGTTTCCATTACTTACTGGAAGACATTAAAGTCTAGATAGACATCAAGGGAAGGGGATAGTGCAGAAAACTGCCATTGAGTAGAAGTTCAGTCCTGATCTAGGCTGAAGGGGCTGAATGGTCAGCTACTCCTATTTTCTATCCAACCTTGCTCTTTTTCCATTTCAGAGCATTTAAGATTCTATGTTGCTGGACACTTGCACACTGAGTAGCCGATTCTTTCAGACTAATTTGCTGATAAAATCATTTTACACATTCACGCAATAGTCAAGCTTGCTTTTGCAGGCAGTTGGGTTTGAAAATAAAAGCAACGTCTTGGGGGGAAAAAAATTCAAATTGGAAAACCTATTGGGGGCAATAATCAATTGCACTGGTTCAAATTGGAAAACCTATTGGGGGCAATAATCAATTGCACTGGTTCACTGTATTCTGTCTCATCATTGTTTGAGATCCACCCCACTATGGTGGTGTCATCAGCAAACTTGAAAATCTAATTGGAGGGATTGAAATCATATGCTTCTGAAAATATGTAAAAGGCATAAAAAATAACACAAGAAAGTCCCTGGTTTTCAAGATGCTTGTTTGTGGATTGTCTTACTGACTAGTGTCTTGAGCAGGCTCCTGTCACATATGATAAATTCTAGAACAGCCTGTTGGTGTTAAAACAAATGAAGCCCTTCCTTTCTCTCTAACCTTCATGATCCTTGCATCCCTCTAATTCGGACCTCTTTTTATCGCTGCTTTCTTCACTCCACTATTAGTGGCCATCCCTTCAGCTCCCCCTTGGTCTATGCACCTTAACATCTCCACCTTGCTTCAAGACACTGCTCCAAATGTCTCTTTCTTTGCATGTTGGGAGTACATGCTTTACAGTGCAAGTTCAGACAGACCTGCAGTCTGATTCTTAACATGATGTGGAGATGCCGGAGTTGTATTGGGATAAGCACAGAAAGAAGTCTCACAACACCAGGCTAAAGTCCAACAGGTTTATTCGGTAGCACAAGCTTTCGGGGCACTGCCTCTTCATCAGGTGAGTGGGACTTATGTTCACAAAAGGGCATATATAAACACAAACTCAATTTACACAATAATGGTTGGAATGCAAGTTTTTACAGGCCTTAAAGGTGCAGACAATGTGAGTGGAGAGAGGGTTAAGCACAGGTTAAAGAGGTGTGTACTGTCTTTAGCCTGGACAGTTAGCGAGATTTTGCAAGCCCAGGCAAGAGAGGGTTACAGATAGTGTGACATGAACCCAAAATCCAGGTTGAGGCTGTTCTCGTGTGTGCGGAATTTGGCTATCGGTTTCTGCTCAACAATTCTGCTTTGTCGTGTGTTCTGAAGGCTGCCTTGGAGAATGCTTGCCCGAGGATCAGAGGCTGAATACCTGTGACTACTGAAGTGTACCCCCAGGAAGAGAACGTCCTTTCCTATTGGGGACAATGATCAATGAAGAAAAGAATTGATACAAACATGGGACAC
Source organism: Carcharhinus amblyrhynchos (assembly GCF_965287045.1). Lineage (NCBI taxonomy): Eukaryota > Metazoa > Chordata > Chondrichthyes > Carcharhiniformes > Carcharhinidae > Carcharhinus > Carcharhinus amblyrhynchos. The sequence continues at coordinate 86,204,067 of NC_137332.1, read as the reverse complement.
GGCGGACAGAGTACCCTTCATAGTCCAGTACTTCCCTGGAGCGGAGAAGCTATGACAACTTCTCCGGAGACTTCAACATGTCATGGATGAAGATGAACATTTCGCCAAGGCCATCCCCATTCCCCCATTTCTCGCCTTCAAACAACCGCACAACTTCAAACAGACCATTGTCCGTAGCAAACTACCCAGCCTTCAGGAGAATAGTGAGCACAACACCGTACACCTCTGCCGTGGCAACCTCTGTAACACGTGCCAGATCATTGACACAGATGCCATCATCTCATGTGAAAACATCATCCACCAGGTACACGGTACATACTCTTGCAACTCAACCAGCGTTGTCTATCTGATACGCTGCAGGAAAGAGTGTTCTGAGGCATGATACTTTGGGAAGACCATGCTGACCCTACAACAACGGATGAATGAACACCATCCGACAATCATCAGACAAGACTGTTCTCTTCCTGTTGGGAACACTTCAGCAGTCACAGACATTTAGCTTCTGAACTTTGGGTAAGCGTTCTCCAAGCAGCCTTCGTGACACACGACAACGCAGAATCGCTGAGCAGAAACTGATAGCCAAGTTCCGCATACACAAGGACGACCTCAACCAGGATCTTGGGTTCATGTCACACTATTTATAACTCCCACAACTTGCCTGGGCTTGCAAAATCTCACTAATTGTCCTGGATGGAGACAATACACATCTCTTTAACCTGTGCTTGACCCTCTCTCCATTCGCATTATCTGTACCTTTAAGACTTGATTACCTGTAAAGACTCGCATTCCAATCATTATCTTGTAAATTGAGTTTGTATCTAATATGTGCCCTGTTTGTGAACACAACTCCCATTCACCTGATGAAGGGGCAGTGTTCCGAAAGCTTGTGCTACCAAATAAACTTGTTGGACTTTAACCTGGTATTGAGAGACTTCTTACTGATTCTTAACACCCAGTGGCTCAGGGAATGATGGAGGCTGTTACTGAGGTGAATTAACAAAGGGAACAGTGTGGATACGACAAGTCACAGCCTGAACCAATGAAGGACAATTCAGAGCAGAAGTTAATGAGCATGTAGCCAAAGTGAAAATGAAAATCTCACGATCACGCAGAAGGTTGGTGGCATTTTTAGTTGTGACTTGACTGAATAAAATCAGGTCACGCAAGACAGAAATTTCTATCTTTGCCATGATATTCTTTGTAAATTGGCTGTGGGTTTCTCTCGCTCTCTGTGGGACCTTACTATGGGATGTATGATTCCTTTCTCTCCAGTGTCTCAGGTGAGATTGTAATGCAATGTAGAAATCTGAGTTCTTGAACGGCGCAAGAATTGCGGGATGCCAGACTTTACCCCCTTGGTGATAGTTGACTCCCTTTGCCTGCTTTGAGGTTTCAACTCAATTTTCAAGTTTGCTGATGACACCACTACTGTGGGTTGAAGCTCAAACAACGATGACACACAGTACAGGAAAGAGAGAGAAAATCTGGTGAACTGGTGCTACAACAATAATCTCTCCCTCAATGTCAAAGTGAGGGAGATAGTCATCGACTTCAGGAAGCATAATGGAGGGCATGCCCCGATCTATATCAATGAGGACAAAGTAGAGCTTCAAGTTCTTAGATGTCCAGATCACCAGCAATCTTTCCTGGTCCCTCCATGCTGATGCTATAGTTAAGAAACCTCACAAATGCCTCTACTTTCTCAGGAGACTAAGGAAATTTGGCATGTCCACTGCAACTCTCATCAACTTCGACAGACGCACCATAGAAAGCATTCCTTCTAGTTGTAGCACAGCTTGGTATGGCTCCTGCTCTGTCCAAGACTGCAAGAAACTACAACGGGTTGTGTATGAGGTTCAACCCATCACTCAAACCAGCCTCCCACCCATTGATGCTGACTGCACTTCCCTCTGTCTCAGAAAAGCAGCCAGCACAATCATGGATCCCACCCACTCCGGACATTCTCTGTTCCACCTTCTTCCATCGGAAAAAAGATACAAAAGTCAGAGGTCACATACCAATTGACTCAAAAAACAGCTTCTTCCCTGCTTTTGAATGGAGCTACCTCACTAAGTTAATCTTTCACTGCCCCTAACTATGACTGTAACACTACCTCCTGTGGTCTGTCCTTTTCTTCTCTATATACAGTATGCTTTGTCTGTATAGTATATGAAACAATACTTTGCATACTAATACGTGCGACAATAATAAATTTTTAAAAAAGCAAAAAGTTTGTTGGTATCCCCGATTAGTAAGTGATGATGTTGCAGCAGAGGCAGGCCAGGCCCAGCTTGCTCCATTTGGAGAGCTTCCCAAATACTATCCATATGCGTTGTTTGTTGCCCTTGCCTGTTGAGCTGTGTTGCGTTCTATTGCAGGTGTGGTGCTCAGCAGCGCTGCACAGAGCGTACTAAGCAGGCCCATGCAGAGGAAGCTGGTTACACTGGTTCACTGTCAGCTGGTGGAAGAAGAAGGCCGAATCCGGGCAATGAGAGCTGCTCGCTCGTTGGGGGAGCGCACTGTCACTGAGCTCATCCTTCAACATCAAAACCCACAGCAACTGTCATCCAATCTCTGGGCAGCTGTCAGAGCCAGAGGCTGCCAATTTCTTGGACCAGGTACAGTACTGAATGGATGTTGCTTCTAAGCTTCCCTGTATATACTCCCACTTCAGGATATTAGACACTCCACTGAAGTTCGAACGAACTTCAGAGTTAGAAGCAATGTTTGATAGGACGAATCTCCTTTTGTTTCATTTGTTTTAAAATTGTGTCCTATTATTTTAGAATTTGCACATAGGTGAACTGGGAATTTGGCAGAATCAAAGAAACTGTAGTATTGAGGATATGTAAATATAAATTTGATAATTCAGTCGCAATTAGAGGAATTGGAGGATTGGGCAGAATCGGAAGAACTGGCGGATGAAGCAATATTTGAAGGGAATGAAGGCTGAGGGGATCAGAGGACTGGAGGATAGGGGGACTCAGAGGGAATGGAGGATAGGGGGACTCAGAGGGAATGGAGGATGGGGTGGAATCACAAGGACTGGGAGAGGATTGGAGGGAGTGGAGGACTTTGAGGGGGGGATTGGAGGAAGTGGAGGACTTTGGAGGGGGGATTGGAGGGTGGGGCAAGACTGGAGTTTGGCTGGGATTGGAGGCAATATAAGAAGAGCAGTTACTGTATGCCAAATACAGAATTCAAAGTGTCAGTAATCAACAAATGTGATTTATTTTTGCCATCCTGGTTTGCAATCCTCTTTGACTCCCAGCTATGCAGGAAGAAGCCCTCAAACTTGTCTTACTTGCACTGGAAGATGGCTCTGCACTCTCCAGAAAAGTTTTGGTATTGTTTGTAGTCCAGAGACTGGAGCCTCGATTTCCTCAAGCCTCAAAGACCAGCATTGGACATGTGGTTCAGCTGCTGTACAGAGCCTCCTGTTTCAAAGTAAGTCTTTGGCCCCAGTTGCAATGCGTAGATTGAAGGTCACTGATTTAAATTAAGGGCATTTGCCATGCCAAATGATTAATCTTATCTGTGATCTGTATTGTTGACATGCATAAAGGGCAGCATTTCAAAGGTTTGCTGATGGCACAGAGCTCAATAATGCTGCATTTCACATCTCTGCTGACCTCACCAGCATCCCTTTCAACCTCTCCAGTGCCTTTGATTTGTCATGCTGTGTGTCTGCTATCCAGTTTTGGTGGAGCAGAAGTTACCTGCACCTAAACACTTGGGGTGATTTTCAACCCACATACATCATTAAAGAGAATGGCGACGTGGGGCAGAAAATACTAAGAGCATCAAGTAAATATCATGTCCCCCTGTGTCTGCATGTTCCTATCTCAATGGCCTCATGCACTCCCTGGCAATGCCAACCTGTCAAGGGGCTGTGCCAGGCACGGCCCAGACGCGTGCGCGCGCGCACACACACACACACACACACACACACACACACAAACCCCCCCCCCCCACACACACACACACACACAAAAGGTGATATTTACCTTTGTGCCCCTTGGGCTGGGTGGGAATCTCATTACTTCACCGGTGAGGGGTGAGGAAAATCAGGAAATGGATCTCACCACCAAGGCTTGTGTTTCTCGATTCTCTTAGTATTTTCTGTCCACGTCACCACTCTCTTTGATGAATGTGGGTTGAAAATCACCCCAAGTGTTCAGGTGCAGGAAACTTCTGCTCCACCAAAACTGCATAGCAGACACCACAGCATGACAAATCAAAGGCACTGGAGAGGTTGAAAGGGATGCTGGTGAGGTCAGCAGAGATGTGAAATGCAGCATTATTGAGCCCAGCAATATCTCCACAGTTGTGGGGGAGAGGGAGCCCCAGATTCCTCTGTGAGGGTGTCCTTTAAAAATAGTACCGCAAGACTTGGAGCAATCGCGATAGATCTTTCTCTCTCTTTCTGTCTCTGTTTAAGCCTTAATTATAAATAAGGTTGCTCTTAATTTGAGCCTTTCACGTAGGCTTCACTGCTACCAATGCCTGCCCCAGTTGCTATTGTTGTGAAACTGCTATACTTTCCTATACAGCTTACAAGCTGGCATCAGTATGAGCCTATATTTTGCTACCAATTGTTATTTTTTTTTGTTTTAGTTGGAAGGTTTGCTTGTGTAGTGCCTTCTTTTCTGTGAGAGTTTCTCTGATTATAATGTACTTGATGACACCTCGTGTCCCCATGGCACTGACAGACTTGGATTTATAGCTACATGCACCTGAGTGGAAAGTGGATATTTTCAATTAATGGAGGGTGTCTCCCACTAAGTGTCTGTGTATATATATCAATATATTCTATATATGGGTACTTTCAACATCAATATATTCTATATACAAGGAAATTATTGGATATTTGTAGCTAAACCCTGACAGGGCAGATTATAAATTTAAAATTCTTGACCATTTGAGATGAATGTTTAAATCACAATAGTTGGAGATTTCATAGAATCCCTACAGTGCAGAGGGAGGCTATTCGATCCATCGAGTCTGCACCGACAACAATCCTACACAGGCCCTATTCCCGCAACCCCACATATTTGCCAGCTAATTTCCCTGGCATTAAAGGGCAATTTAGCATGGCTAGTCAACCTAATTCGCACATCTTTTGGACTGTGGGAGGAAACCCACACAGACGGACATGGGACGAAAATGCAGATACCACATATTTACTCAAGGCCAGAATTGAACCTGCTGTCTTGGAGCTGTGAGGTAGCAGTGCTAACCACTGTGCCACCATGCCACCCCAAAAACTTGCAGCACAGTGAACTGTGATTTGGAAGTACCGCTTGAAAAAGCGATGAAAACTGATTCAATTCAAACTTTCAAGAGAGAGTTGGATGAATAGTTGGTTAGGAAATTTTGCAAGGCTATTGGCAAAGAGTGGAAGATCAGGATTAATTGGAAAGTTCATACCACAGGCACAGTGGGTTAAATGGATTCCTCTGCACTGTTAGATTTAGTTAAAACTGGAACAAGTTCCCTCACTATTTCTGAGCCTGTATTTAATGGTTGCTCTGTTTCTGAGGCTGTTGTTAAGAACCCCACTGATACCTGCGAGTGTCTCAAAACCCCAAAGGATAACTTGAAACACTGGTTCTTAGTGGTATATATTTATTTGGATTAACATGAGGAATCATTTATAATGATTCTTTTATAATGAATATAACTAGGGAGTGGGATAGCTTGATCTTGGGATTGGACATAGCTCAGCACAACATTGAGAGCCGAAGGGCCTGTACTGTGCTGTAATGTTCTGTGTTCTATAATCCAGTGAGGAATCTGTCTGGTTATTGTGTAAACAATTAATGAAGAGTATTTATTAAAGTAGTAGAAAAGCACAGAAGATTAATATACATTATGACACTTAAGTACATTAATAACTAAACATACTGTTTCATCTGAAATTCCCAAATTTTGTTCCCAAGATATACTCACATTCCCTGAACTCACTGAGACACCCCTTTTTCCAAACAACATGATAAATCTCAGTCAAATTCAGCTAATAGTTACCACTCAACACAGCTTACATGACCAAGTCATTTTGTACAAAGGTACAAACTATGCCTATTGGAGGAGAATATCTGCAATCTACCATGCTCTGACTGTTAGATGGAACAAGCTTCTGTCTGAACATTGGATGAAAACTACCCTGCTTCCCCAATGACAGTGCTCGAGTTGTATTGTTCAGTTTCTTTTATGTTCTATCCTGTGGATTAGGCTGTCTACATCTCTCAAATTCCTTGCCTTTAGAAGTGACCATCCCCCAATCTCTGGTAAACAGTTTATCTGATATGGCAATTCACACTTCAGCTTCTTAAGACGCCTGCTAATCATGTTACTGGCCAAATTGCACTTCATTATTCCCCTAGACACAAGCTTGTTTGTTATTTTGTTTTCATCTCAAGTTCAACTGTTAACCTCGTTAACTTCCCAAATTTCCAAATACTGTGCTTAATGGTTACTATGTTTCTAAGCTCGTGTTTAATGCTAACCATTTCTGCGCCTGTGTTTAATGGTTACTGTGTTTCTGAGCCTGCGTTTAATGGTTATTCGCTGATGCAGGTCACAAAGAGAGATGAAGATTCTTCCCTGATGCAGCTAAAGGAAGAGTTTCGCACGTATGAAGCACTACGACGGGAACATGACTCGCAGATTGTGCAGATTGCCATGGAAGCTGGCCTTCGCATTGCTCCTGACCAGTGGTCCTCCCTACTTTATGGAGACCTGTCACACAAATCTCACATGCAATCTATTATTGACAAGGTATGGCAAGTTATCAGGGACATGGAGATAAAATGCGTGGCAATCTCCTGAGGCGTCCTGCCCAACTAATGGGAAAATCTATTTATATGTGTGCCCCATATCTCTGAAAGAGCATCCCACATGCAGCCAGATTGAGTAGGAAATGTTGGGTTGAGATTGAGTAGGAAATGTTGATCACTTCTCTAGGAGAGTTCACTGCCACGGGATCTTTAATATCCATTAAATAGATTTAGTTGCTTTTTTTTAATTTGTTCCCTAAAAGGACATGAGTGAACCCGGTGGGTTTTACAACAAATAACAGTGGTTTCATGGTCATGATTGGACTTTTAATTTAGGATTTTTACTGAATTTAAATTGATGGGATTTGAACCCAGGTCCCCAAAGCAACACCCTGGGTCTCTAGATTACTAGTCTAGTGACAATACCACTACACCAGTGCCTGCCCTTCCATTAATTGTGTCTTAATCAACAGAATGCACTCTGAAGCACGTCATGGTTACATCTTTGCATTCCTTTTTATATTCCTACACTAGTAGGAATGCTAAAGTCATTAGTTTAATAACTAATAAGATCAGGATTCCCCACTGTGGTTTACATGGTGCTTTTTCAGATATGAGAATAACGGCTGTATGGTACACGGTGGTTAGCACTGCTGCTCCAGGGACCTGGGTTTGATTCCTGGCTTGGGTCGCTATCTGTGTGAAGTTTCTCCCCATGTTTATGTGGGTTTCCTCCGGGTGCTCCAGTTTCCTACCACACTCCAAAGATATGTGGGTTAGGTTCATTGGCCATGCTAAATTGCCCCTTAGTGTGCTGGGATGTATAGGTTAGAGGGATTAGCGGGGTAAATATGTGGGGTTACGGGCATAGGGCCTAGTGGTGCAGACTCGATGGGCCGAATGGCCTCCTCCTGCACTGTAAGGTTTGTTTGAACGTTTTGACTTTACCTTGTGGAATCAGGATGAAGTTTCTTTTCGTCAAGAGATTAAATGAGTTGATGAGACTTCACTATAGTGTAATGAGGCTTTGGTAGGAATAATGGTAGGAAGGATTATTACTTACGTGGAGAAAAACTGCAGCAGGCGACGGTGCAGAGGGACCTCGGGGTCCTTGTGCATGAGTCGCAAAAACCCAGCTTGCAGGTGCAGCAGGTGGTCAGGAAGGCGAATGGGATGCTGGCCTTCATCGCGAGGGGGATTGAATATAAAAGTAGGGAGGTCTTGCTGCGGCTGTATAGGGCATTGGTGAGGCCGCAGCTGGAGTACTGTGTGCAGTTTTGGGCGCCGTACTTACGCAAGGATATTTTAGCCTTGGAGGGAGTGCAGAGGAGGTTTACTAGGCTGATACCGGAGTTGAGGGGTTGAGCTATGAGGAGAGGCTGAATAGATTGGGCTTGTACTCGTTGGAGTTTAGAAGAATGAGGGGAGATCTCATTGAGACGTATAAAATGATGAATGGAATGGATAGGATAGAGGTGGAGAGACTCTTCCCGCTCAGAAAGGATAGTAGGACTAGGGGGCATAGCATCAAGATAAAGGGAGGGCGGTTTAGAACAGAGTTGAGGAGGAACTTCTTCACTCAAAGGGTGGTGAATCTCTGGAATTCTCTGCCCGTTGAAGTGGTGGAGGCTGCCTCGCTAAATATTTTTAAGACGCGGGTTGATGGGTTTTTGATGAGAGAGGGGATTAAGGGTTATGGGGAGAGGGCAGGAATGTGGAACTGAGCCAAGACAGATCAGCCATGATCTTATTGAATGGCAGGGCAGGCTCGAAGGGCTAGTTGGCCTACTCCTGCTCCTATTTCTTATGTTCTTATGGAAGGGGATTAAGTGGGTGGTTGGAATCGATCATAGGGTAGAGTGTAGATGGGGTGTGGGAGGAGTCTTTGCTGTGACTATAGGGCTTTTCTTGTCATTTGTGGATATGTGGAATGGAATCCCAGCAATTCATACTGTATTAATTGGCAAATTCAATGCATGTGAACAGGACTGAATGTGATCAGGGTAAGCTGTTTTTTTGTTTGTTTTATATTTTTAATTTACATCAGCCCATAGAATTGCATGTGCAGTAGCACTAAATCAGGATTCAATCACTAACATTAAATTAACTTTTACTTTGTATTGATGTGTGAATAGTGCATGACGATGGAGAGCAGGACATATTCTTTTGAAGGATAGAGGCTAGTAGACAACTGCCTGTTTCTGTAATCGATGTTCTTTGTGCCTTACTGTTAGAGCCAGACTTCCCTGAGATTCTTTGGAATTTTTTCTCACTTGTGCTGTTTGGTAAGTAATGTGGAACTCGTTTCTGAAGGTCAGTTGTAATCATTCTTCCTTCGGTGCTGTTTCCTTTCAGTTGCAGACACCGGCCTCCTTTGCACAAAGTGTCCAGGAGCTAACGATTGCCCTGCAACGTACCGGAGACCCTGCCAATCTGAACCGACTTCGGCCACACCTGGAGTTGCTGGCCAACATTGACCCCAGTCCAGGTATTGGAATAAAAATGTCTCAAACAGACTGTCTCCTACACAAATCCAGCTCTGATTCAGACACATTGAAGAAGCACACGTACCCAATATCAACAACTTGCATTTAGATATAATAATAGCCTTTAATATAATAATAGCCTTTAACATAACAAAATACCTGGGGATGCTTCACAAGAGCATTAACAAATGTTGACACTGAATCACATGAGGAAATTACTTGGTCAGGTGAAATCGCAATTTTTTTAATTCATTCATGGGACGTGGGCATCGCTGGTTGGCCAGCATTTATTGCCCATCCCTAGTTGCCCTTGAGAAGGTGATAGTGAACTGCCTTTTTGAATTGCTGCAGTCCACGTGCTGTGGTTTGACCATAATGCCATTAGGGAGGTAATTCAGGATTTTAACCCAATGACTACAAAGGAAAGTGGTATATTTCCAAGTCAGGACAGTGAGTAACTTGGAGGTGGTGGTGTTCCCATGTATCTGCTGCCTTTGTTGTTCTAGATGGAAGTGGTTGCGGGTTTGGAAAGTGCAGTCTAAGGATCTTGAGGAATCTTTTCTTTATTCATTCATGGCATGTTGGTCAGATTTGTTGCTCTTCCTTAATTGCCCTTGAACTGAGTGTCTCACTCAGCCAGTTAAGAGTCAAACACATTGCTGTGGGACTGGAATCACATAGAGGCCAGACCAAGTAAGGATGGTAGATTTCCTTCCCTAATCTTCCCTTACAACAATTGGTGATAGCTTTCAACTTCAGATCTCATCAATTGAATTTAAATTCCACCAGTTGTCAGGGTGGTATTTGAACCCGTGCCCCCAGAGATTTAACATGAGTCTTTGGATTAGTGGTCCTGTGACTTTACCACCAGGCCACCATTTCTCTACCTCCACCCAAGTTTGAGTTTTAGAGGTTGGATTAAAAGAAGAAACAGATAGAAAAGTGTGTGTGTGTGTGTGTGTGTGTGTGTGTGTGTGTGTGTGTGTGTGTGTGTGTGTGTGTGTGTGTGTGTGGTGAGATGCCTGAAGCTAGAATTAGAGGAGCACTGGGATCTAAGTATTAAGTGGCTGAACGAGATTACAAAGTCTTGGAGTGTTGAGTCCACTGAGGATTTGAACTGAAGGATGATAAGTTTTAAACTGAAGCATGCCATTCCAGTGGATATTGTGGAGCAGTGAACACATGAGTGATAGCTGAACAGGACTTGAATCAAGTTAGGATATGGGCAACTAAGATGTCAAAGGGTTTTTGGCTATTCTGTGGTGATGTGAGCTTTGGCAGTTACCCAGTATTGGACCTCTTCACAACTCTCACCAGCTGCATATGTGAGAGGATTTTACAATGAAGACTCAATTTCTTGTGCAGTGAAATCACAAAGTGATTACTCACATAGAGACTAAGCATTTCACTGACTCCTTGTTAACAGCATTCCCATGAGCAAGGTATAATAACCACAGATGTTGCACAGCTTCCCTCATAGCCACTGGTATATAGCTGCTTTCATAAGGATCTAAATGTAAACATGCCTAGACTATGTCTAGAATCTACGCAACTCATTTCAAACACATGCAAACATATCTCTCTAACCAATGCTTTAGTCACATGACTGAAGAAACGCTAAATTGTGTTTGACAACCTATCCTATGAAGTGCCTTTTGGATATTTTACTATTTTTAAAGGAGCTTGATCACATCCAGTTGTTATCATTGTTGTCCAGTACGTGTGAGGATTCCCCCTGAGCTCAGTCTCCAGTCAGTGTGAGGATTTCCCCTCTTAGTCTCCAGTCAGTGGGAGGATTCCCTGGTCAGTTTACAGGCTGTGCAGTGCTGCTGTACCTAGTTTTCCCTGTGCATAACTGCTCTGTTCCGTGTTTATTTGCAGATGCACCTCCTCCAACTTGGGAACAGCTAGAATGTGGCTTGGTGGCAGTAAAGACTGTGGTGCACGGTCTGGTGGATTTTATACAGAACCACAGCAAGAAAGGAACTGACCAGCAGCAGGTGAGGAAGCTGCAAACAACACTGAGTGCAGCGAGGGATTTTATTTGTTCTTGTTTTCTGTTTAAGCAATACCTTAATGATATTGCAGGGTGCTTAATTGACAAAGAATAATTGAGCATATTGAGCAGACCTACAAGAAGTGAATAGCCGAGTACTGCAGGTGGTTCTGCTGAAAGGTTATTGAGCTGAAATGTTAAATCTTGCTCCCTCTTCCCCAGATTCTGTTAGACCTGCTGAACATTTACAGCAATTTTTATTTATCAGACTCTGCAGAACCCTATTTTCTGGACTGAAATCAATCTTCCCAGTCTGTACCTGTGTTCACTGACTCCCTGGTAGTGCCATTGCCTCCAAGTCAGAATATTTATCCTTCAACCTAAATCACAAAGACCGATTTAGTCTTTATCACATTGCTGTTAATCGAAACGTAACTGCACAAGTATGTAAGGCGGGGGGGAGCACTCTCAGCGCAGTCGGCAGGGGGTGGGGTGCACAGTCAGCGGGACCGGTGGGTAACACGCTGTCAGTGGGGCTGGCTAAACTGGTGACTGCCTCAGGAAATCAGTTGGATGATGAGGCTTTAGACAGTGTGAATAAAGAATAACTGTTTCCAGTGGCTGAGAGGTTGTTTGCCAGTGGGCAGAGATTTAAGGTGATTGACAGAAGAACCCACAAGTAGGATTTGGAATGCATTTAGATAAGAGTGCTGAATAGTAATTTAGTAGTAGCCTTCAAAAGGGAATTGAAAGGAGGAGAAAGAATTTCAGGTATACAAGGACAGAGCGAGGGAGTAGGACTGTTTCTGGATTGTTTTTTGGAAGAGCCATCACAGACTCGATGAATGGTTTCTGTCATGCTATGCTATTCCATGACTCTTAAGTGGGACTTGAAATAATTCTGAGGTGAAAGTGTTATAACTCAGCCACTTTGGCATTTAGTTCCAGAGGCATCAGCCAGCCACCCACCCCACCCGTGCGGCAAATTCTTTATATGCGCATCTTGGAATGTGAGCTTTGGCCTGCTACTTGATTGTGAAGGGGTGTGTTAGCCAAACCTGGTCTTGTTCTCAGCCAAGAGTGTGCACACTGCTTCCAGCAGGATTGGTGCGATCTGGGTCAGCATGGTGACACAGTGGTTAGCACTGCTGCCTCGTAGCACCAGGGACCTGGATTCGACTCCCAGTTTGGATTGCTGTCTGTGTGGAGTTTGTACATTCTCCTCGTGTCTGCATGGGTTTCTTCCAGGTGCTCCAGTTTTCTCCCACAATCCAAAGATGTGCAGGTTAGGTGGATTAGCCATGATAACTTGCTCCTTAGTGTCAGGGGACTAGCTGGGGTAAATCCATGGGGTTATGGAGATAGGGCCCGAGTGGGATTGTGGTCAGTGCGGACTCGATGGGCTGAATGGCCTTCTGCGCTGCAGGGATTCCATGCTTCTATGAGGGTCCCCTTGGCTGTTTTGATTTCTCACTAACCCTCCACAACTCAGTGACATTCAGGTTCATCAGGTGCCAGGGATGACCAGGGACCTTAATGATATGTGTGACTCAGTACCAAATCCCCCAGTGTATTGAACCAAGTCACTGAGGGACGCGCTTCAGCTGTAACTTTCAACACCTGGTTCTCTGAGCAAACTAGCCAGGCTGGTGTGTGCTATACCTCTGTATCAAACTCTCTCTCTATTTTGTTTATCAATGCAGTCAGCACAGAGCAGCAAGTACAAAACAAGCATGTGTCGGGACCTGAGACAACGGGGCGGCTGTCCTCGAGGAGCCAGCTGCACTTTCGCCCATTCCCAGGACGAACTTGAAAAGTAAGTGACATCTGTGTTCCTGCCTTGCACCTGCCATGGTATTGGAGTTGGGGTGTTCACTGCATGAGGATTGTGAGTCTGTGGAATTCTCTCCCCTACAGGCTGAGTCATTGAATTTACTCATGTCAGATATTTGATCAACAAAGGAGTGAGGAATCACGGACAAGGGATCGGGACAGACAGAAAAATGGAGTTGAGACGACAGCCAGATCAGACATGATCTCATTGAATGGCTGAGCAGGCTTGAAGGCCTATGTCCTATGGTTAAAGTTTATATATTAGTCACAAGTAAGGCTTACATTAACACTGCAATGAAGTTGAGGTGAAGTTCCCCTAGTCACCATACTCCAGCGCCTGTTCGGATCAATGCACTTAAGCAGCACATCTTTCAGACTGTGGGAGGAAACTGGAGCACCCGGAGGAAACCCACGCAGACATGGGGAGAACATGCAGACTTCAAACAGACAGTGACCTAAGCTGGGAATCAAACCCGGGCCTCTAGCGTTGTGAGGCAGCAGTGCTAACCACTGTGCCACCCTAGTCCTAGTGCAGTATTGCCACTTCACCATGATGTCTCTGCCTACAGCCCCCACACACATAACCCAATGTTTCAACATCCTGAGTAGAAACTCCAGAGGTCCCTGCACCCCCACACTAGTGTCTGTCATTTCAGTCCCCAATTTCATTCCCCACTGCTGTTTGCGATCACTTTTTCTTCCATTTCCCCAACTGTCCCCCAGTACAGCCAAGTTGCATTACTTCCCCAATTCCATTCCCCACTTAGTGTCCAGGTATATCATCAATAAAATATCATGAACAGTTAGCAAAAATACTCAAAGACTAAAAACATTTAAATCTTGATTCAAGGATTGGGGGACAGAGTTTAAAAATTACAGCCAAATCTTTCAGTAAACACTTCAACACAGAGAGGGCAGTTGAAGTTAGAAAATCCATTCTGCAATCAACAATTAATGCAAGTTCAATTTTAGATCAGTGATGGATAGTTTTTAATTACCCAAAAGATCTCAAACAAAAGGTTGATAATGTGGAGTTAGACAGCAGATCAGCCATGATCTCATTGAATGGCAAAACAAGTCCAAGTGTCCAAATGTCTAGCATCTCCTCCGATGTTTTTAGAATTTAGAGTTAGGATGTTGAGCAGTGAAATCCAGAAAGTTTCAGTAGTAGAATCTGAAATTCCCTTCATAAAAGGCTGTGCATGCTGCAGGAAAATTGAAACTTTCAAAAGTGAAATACTTGTTCAGTAAGGGACGTGAATAAAACCAAAATGAAAGCAAATTACTGCGGATGCTGGAATCTAAATAAAAACAGTAAATGCTGGAAAATCTCAGCAGGACTCTCAGCAGCTGTGTAGAGAGAAAAGAGCTAATATTTCGAGTCTAGATGACCCTTTGTCAGAGCTCAAAGCAAAAGGCCAGATGGAGTTGACGTATAGAGCAGCCACGATCTAACGGAATAGTAGAGCAGAGGCTCATCAACCTACAACTGATCCTATAGAAGATGCAAACTTCACTTCTTGCACTGGCATTAAAGTACATGATGGGAACAGTGTAGATGGAACCATCCACATGATGTACCTGTTCTGGGAGTGTTTGATGAGGACAGTGTTGAGGGATCTAACCCCGTGCTGTATCTGTCTTGGGAACATTTGATGGGGACATGAGGGAGTGACCGGGATTTGATGTAGAGCAAGTAGTCAATACTCCCCCGATTCCCCCGTGCTTTCAATTAGGACGTGGATGACTCGATTAGTATCCCCAATTGCCATTGAGAGCAGTAAGAATTAGCTATGTCATGTGAGGCAGGAAAACATTGACATGGTGATTTTTGACATTTCCTCTGTATTCCTCATCTAATTAACAGATCAACTGAATTAATTTCCGTCTCACCATTGGAACTTTTGAAGTCTGGATTTGTACTTATGTCAGAAACGATTCATCACCATTCCTGAATGAATTAAGCATATGGGCCTGAATTGTCAGCAACAATGATAATTAGTCTTTGTATAACCTTGTTATCACAAGGCTCTGTTGAGGAGCTGCTTCCGTAATGCTGTGTCGAGGAGTTTAAATTCCAGCCGTGCTGACTTGTCTTAAGCAAAGGAAATTTCACTTCTTTACATCTGGGTTGGGGATAATCCAGGAGGTTTGGCAAGCATACTTCCCACTCATTCAATCTGGCATTGTTGAGTCAAATGCATGTTGAGCTGCCCAGACCAGGCAAGTCCCAAGTTTGACCCTCAGTCTGCAAGAGAGAGGGAGGTGAAATCATAGAATCCCTACAGTGTAGAAGGAGGCCATTCAGCCCATCGAACCTGCACCAACAACAATCCCACCCAAGCCCAAAAAAGTTGGGAAGTGTAGGCCAGCTCATCTCATGTTATTGGGAAATTGCTGGAATTCAGTATTAAAGTAGCAGTAGGACATTTAAGAAAATCATAAAACAATCAGGAAGAGTCAACATGCCCTTGTGAAAGGGAAATCCTGTTTGACAGATTTATTCGTTTTCTATAAACCACGTTAATGTTTCCCACCATTGCAAAATCTAGCCCTCGCAGACCCCACCCACCCAGCCATGGTGGCTGCAGCAGCAATACAGAGGAGGTGCAGTTGCCCTGAATTGGGGTGGCAGTGCTAATCACTGTGCTGCCTCACAGCGCCAAGAACCCAGGTTCAATTCTGGCCTTGGGTCACTGTCTGTGTAGAGTTTGCATATTCTCCCCATGTCTGCGTGGGTTTCCTCTGGGTATTCCAGTTTCCCCTCTCAATCCGAAGATGTGCGGGTTAGGTTGATTGGCCATGCTAAATTGACCCTCAGGAGGATTCGCAGCATAAATATGTAGGGTTACAGGAATAGTCCCTGGGTGGGATTGTGGTCAGTGCAGACTCAATGGGTCAAATGGCCTCCTCCTGTACTATAGGGATTCGATGTGACGAGCAGGGTAGATAAAGGGGAACCAGTAGATGTAGTGTATTTGGATTTCCAAAAGGCAATCAGTGAGGTGTTAATAAAAGGTTATGACCCACCATAGGAGCTCGTGATGTTCAGAACATTGATGTAAGATTGATTGATTAACAGGAAATTTAGGTGTTGGGAATAATGAGTCATTTACAAGTTTACAACCTGTAACTAGTGGGTGTCGCAGGAACTAGTGTTGGGTCTTCAAAAATCTGCAACCTGTTTTCATGATTTGGATAAAAAGGCTGAGTTTATCATAGCTAAATTTGCTGATGATACAAGAAGAGGAAAACAACTTGAGGAGGACAGAATCTGTTAAGCGAATATGCAAACTAAATTGGCCGATAGAGTATAATTTGGGAAAATTTGATGTTATCCAATTTGGAAGGAAGAATATCAAAGTAAAAATATATTCTTTAATTCAGAGGTGCTGCAGAACAGAGGGATCTGGGTGTTTTTGTAAATGAATCGCAGAAAGTTAGCATAAAATTTACAGTAAGTAGTTAGGAAGGGAATTGGAGTATTGGCTTTTATTGCAAGGAAGACAAACTTTGGGACTGAAAATGATGAGACTGCGCCTCGAGTACTGTGTGCAGTTTTGGTCTCCTTATTAACAAGAGATATATTTGCATTGGAAGTAGTTCTGAGAAAGTTCACCAGGTTGATTCCTTATGAAAAAAGTTGACTTGAGGAAAAGCGTGGCCTATTCTCTTGGAATATTGAAGAATGGGGTGTTTATATAGTGAAAGAGACAAGATTCTGAGATGTTTAACAGAGTATGTGCAGAGAGAATGCTTACTACCGCCAACTCTGCATCCCCCCCCCCCAGCCATCCATCCATCACCTCACAGCCCCCCCACTGGGGAATCTGGAAACAGGGGACACAGTTGTAAAATAATGGATCACTCTTTCATGTCAACAGTGAAGAGGAATTTCTTCTCTGAGAAAGTGGTGAATCTTTGAAGTTCTCTAGCCCAGAGGGCTGTGTTGTCTGAAACATTGAATTCAAGACTAAGATTTCACAAATTATAGGGAGTCCAGGACGAGGGGGAACAATCAAGAAAGTGGAACTGAGACCAAGATCAGATCCGTAATGAACGTATTAAATGTAGAGCAGGCTAAGGGGCCATGTTATCTTTTTGTGTTTGTATTTCTTATGTTCTTGTATTTTTAACAGTGATGCCTGAATTTTTTTAAAGTATTTATGGAACTGAGGAAAAAGTAAACTTATGTTCTCTTTCGTGATTACTTTTTAAGTATATTTGTTACTCACTGGTGGGCTTACATTCTGCAATGAAGTTACTGTAAAAATCCCCAAGTCACCACATTCCAGCGCCTGTTCGGGTACATTGAGGGAGAATTTAGCATGGCCAATTCACCTAACCTATCCAGTGATCCCTGTCATATTGTGTTTAGCTAAAAGGTAGGTGTAAAGCAATTGGTTGAGGGTGGGCTTAGAGTGAGTGGTTGGTTGAGGGCGGGGCTGAGGGGCAGACAAGAGAGGAAATTGCTGGACCTCTGACAGAAATCTTTGTCTCTGTATTGGACATAGGTGAGGTCCCAGAGGATTGGAGGATAGCGAATGTGGTATTGTTATTTAAGAAGGGTAGCAAGGATAACCTGGGTAATTATAGGCTGGTGAGCTTGACATCCGTGGTAGGGAAATTGTTGGAGAGGATCCTTAGAGATAGGGTGTATGCAGATTTAGAACAGAATAATCTCATTAGTGATAGACAGCATGGTTTTGTAAGAGGAAGGTCATGCCGTACAAAGTTGGTGGAGGTTTTTGAGGAGGTGACAAAAATGGTTGACAAAGGAAGGGTCGTGGATGTCGTCTATATGGATTTTAGTAAAGCGTTTGACAAAGTCCCTCATGGCAAGTTGGTGCAAAATGTTAAATCTCATGGGATAAAAAGAGAGGTGGCTAGATGGGTGGAGAACTGGCTTGGCCACAGAAGACAGAGGGTAGCAGAGGAAGGGTCTTTTTCCGGCTGGAGGTCTGTGACTAGTGGTGTTCTGCAGGGCTCTGTACTGGGACCCCTACTATTTGTGATATATATAAATGATTTGGAAGAAGGTGTAACTGGTGTGATCAGTAAGTTTGTGGACGACACAAAGATGGCTGGACTTGCGGATAGCGATGAACATTGTCAGAGAATACAGCAGGATATAGATAGGCTGGAAAATTGGGCAGAGAAATGGCAGATGGAATTTAATCCAGATAAATGCAAAGTGATGCATTTTGGTAGAACTAATGTAGGGGGGAGCTATACAATAAATGGCAGAACCATTAAGAGTCATGACACAGAGGGACCTGGGTGTGCAAGTCCACAGATCCTTGAAGGTGGCATCACAGGTGGAGAAGGTGGTGAAGAAGGCATATGGCATGCTTGCCTTTATAGGACGGGGCATAGAGTATAAAAATTGGCGTCTGATATTACAGCTGTATAGAACGTTGGTTAGGCCACGTTTGGAGTACTGCATCCAGTTCTGGTCACCACAGTACCAGCAGGACGTGGAGGCTTTGGAGAGAGGACAGAAAAGGTTTACCAGGATGTTGCCTGGTATGGAGGGTCTTAGCTATGAGGAGAGATTGGGTAAACTGGGGTTGTTCTCCCTGGAAAGACGGTGAATGAGGGGAGACCTAATAGAGGTGTATAAAATCATGAAGGTTATAGGTAGGTGAGCAGCGGGAAGCTTTTTCCCCAGTTGGAGGTGACGAACACGAGGGGTCACAGGTTCAAGGTGAGGGGGTGGTGAGGTTTAACTCGGATATCAGAGGGACGTATTTTACACAGAGGGTGGTGGGGGCCTGGAATGCACTGCCAAGCAGGGTGGTGGAGGCGGACACGCTGGGATCATTTAAGACTTATCTGTATAGTCACATGAACAGACTGGGAATGGAGGGATACAAACAAATTGTCTTGTTGGACCAATGAGCGGCGCAGGCTTGGACAGCCGAAGGTCCTGTTTCCTGTGCTGTATTGTTCTTTGTTCTTCTTTGTTCAGTGTTGATGTAAACCTACTATCAAATAAACTTTAAACTTTAATGCACCACGGCCTTCTCCTGTTAGACACCCATTTCAAGTCCTCCAACACCTTCGTTTTGTGAAGATTGGATTGAGACAAAGGGAGTCAGATGTTTTTACACAGCTAAAAATGTCCCTTCACTCATTAAAACTCAATAGGCTGATCTCCCAAGATCTGTTTCCAATTGAACAAAGGCAGCCTGCCAAATTCAATAGTCCAGTATCTTAGTGCAAATTTTTTCATTCATCTACAGGATTTTGGTGCTGCTGGCAAGTTCTTCATTTATTGTTCATCCCTAATTGTTCTCAAAATGGTGGCTGCCTTGAACTAATGCTGTTAGGGAGGGAGTTGCAAGATTTTGACTCAGTGAAAGTGAAGGAATGGTGAGTGGCAATGCATCTGTTGCCCTTGTTGTCATAGATGGTAGAGGATGCAGGTTTGGAAGGTAGTATTGGAGTCTCAGCGAGTTGTTCAATGCATCTTGTAGATGGTACTGTGCGTCAGTGGTGGAGGGAGTGACTGTTTAAAGTGATGGCTGGGATGCCAATCAATCCGACTACTTTGTTCTAAACGACGTTGAGCCTTTTGAGTGGTGTTGGAGGTGCACTCATGAGCAAGTAGAGAGGAATTCCATCATATTCCTGCCTTGTACCTTGTAGATGGTGGACAGGCTCTGGGGAGTCAGGAGTGATGTTCTGTCTAAGGTGATTAAGTGTGCAGCTATCTGCACATGTCACTCACATGTTGTCCTATATATCATAATAGTACACATGCATGACTATGCTAAAGAATTTAATGGCACTATGCATTGAAATGAAACAGGCTGTGCACAACATGAGAAGAATGAAGGGAATATTGCTGGTGGCAATATGCCATTCAACACAAGAATACCCAACTCCTTATGTGTGGCTGATCCAGTTACATTTCTAGTCAATCTTGCAAAATATTAATTGTGGGGATTCGATGATGGTAATGCTGCTGTATGTCAAGGTGTGGCCTTGACTGCCTGGCACTAGGGTGGTACACATGTACCACAACCTAATCCTGAATATAGTTCAAGTCCTGTTACATGTGAGCATGAATCATTTCATTATCTGAGGAGTTGCATATAGTGGTGAGCACTGCAATCATCAGTGAACTTCCCCACTTTCAATCCCCACAATGGTGGGAGGTTATTGATGAGCAGCTGAATATGTTTAGGCCTGGGATGGCACCCCAAGGAACTCTTGCAGCTATGTCCTGGGATTGAGATGATTGGCCTCCAACAATCACAGACAGTTTCCTTTGTGTTGGGTATGACTCCAGCCAGTGGACAATTCCCCCAGTTTTGTAGACTTCTGTTCTGCTCAGGCTCCTGATGCCACACAAAGAAGAATACAGCACAGGAACAGGTCCTTTGGCCCTCCAACCCTGCACCTACTATGCTGCCTGACTGGACTAAAACCCCCTACCCTTTTGGGGACCAAATCCTTCTATTCCCATCCTATTCATGTATTTGTCCAGATGCCCCCTTAGAAGTCACTATTGTATGAAGTGGCAAAGTGCCATTAAATTCTTTAGCATAGCTTTGCATGCATACTATTCTGAATAGGACAAGTTGCTACACACTTACTCAGCGGGTGGTGAGGGATTGGAATGCCCTGCCTGCTGCAGTTGTAAATGCGTCTAGTTTGGGGGCGTTTAAGAGATCTCTGGATAGGTTTATGGACGAAAAGGGATTGGTATAGGCTAGTGGGTCATTGTTTTTGTAACTGGTCGGCGCAACATCGTGGGCCGAAGGGCCTGTTCTGCGCTGTAATGTTCTATGTTCTATATGTTCTATTAAAGAGAACATTACTCCTGACTCCCCAAAAGCCTGTCCACCATCTACATACTTGGTCTTGATCTCAAATTCAGCTCTTTCGTCCATGTTTGGACCAAAGCTGTACTGAGGACTGGAACCAAGTGATCTTGTTGGAACCCAAACTGAGCAGTTTCTTTGTGGGTCACATAGTAAGACTGGGAGATCAGTGCTAGTAGCTTGCAGCTAAAGTGTATCTAACATTTGACTGAAAGCCAGTGGAATTGCTGCTATAACCATATGCATGGATCTGGTTGCACATAAGGAAAGAAGATTATGCTTTGAACTACCAGCTATTATTTAGACCTATCACATGACATTCTGCCCCACACACTCTCACTCCTACCATTGATCACCTGATATATCCATCTATAGGACAGATCAGGCTATTTGGGAACTCTTCCTTACCCAATTGGATGATCTTTGGCTATCAATCAAGTGATTGCATTTGTATGACACCAATAATGTAGAAATACGGCTCATGTCCCTAAGAGTTTTGTTTTCCTGGATTTTGGTGACTGGGAGATTTATTTTTCATTGCTGGGCAAGGTGGACTGATTTTAACCTTAATCCTATCCCAAATTTGAGACCACTAAATCTGCAGAAATTCAGCAAGCAACCTTAATTTATAACAATATTTGAATTATAAAGACTTTCTCGATCATTGGAGAGGCAGGAGATCCCCCTGCCTTTTGCTGCTGAGAAACCATTATAAACCGTTTATCTCGTGCTGCTCTGAGCAGTTTCAGAGCCAGAAGTATTCCCCTTTCTCCCAAAGCACCAACTGCGCCCCCCACCCCACATCCTCCCTGGCACTGCCCAAACCAGTCCCATTGGGTGAATCAAACCAAACCAGCCAGTAACCTGTTGCACCTTCCCCATTTGACCTCTCAATGACGTGTCTCTCCTCCAGATTTCGCATGCGGAACAAGAGATTAGCAGCTGGTCGGCCCCTCAGCCAGTCCCTTACCCAACTCAGCAAGGTCGGAGGGGTGATGTCGGTCACGTCCAGCACCTTATCAGACGAGGGCTCCTTGGACACTGGCACGAAGCCTGTGTCCATTCCGAATGGCATGGTGGCAGCGAGTAACAACATCGCCCAACTGATCTCCCGCGGGACTGACTGTGCCTACGACATCGCCATGAAGCCGGGCAAGATGAGTGACATGAGCATGAGTGCACCAGGGTCCGTGTCTGGATCACCACCTGACTCGTAAGGAAACTCTTTAACTTCACCATAAAGTGCTCTTAGTCCATCACCTATTGCAGTCATCAGGCAGGTGGGAATTTCAACACTGCAACATTGATGGAAGACACATTGCAGTGTCGAGCCACTCTCCCAGAGAGGGGAAATCTCCTTCCTAGATTCAGTCTTAGAATGGTTATTGCACAGAAGGAAGGCTATTCAGCCTGTCATGTCCATGTCAGTTGTCTGAGAGCTAGTACCCCCATCCTTTCAACTTACTCCTGCAAACTCTTTTTCTTCAAATAACAATCCGATCCCTGTTTCAAATCCACAATTGATTCTCTGTCCACTACACGTTCAGGTCGTGCATTCCAGATCCTACTCATTTTCTAAAAGCATTCTTCCTCCCATTGGAAGAGTTTCACCTGGCTTTCAGTCAGCATGTCAGGAAAAATCATTTATGCTGCATGTTTACAGGGAGATTCAAACGTAGAAAACTACTGAAGGAGAGAGCCTGCATTTCTACAGCACTTTTCACAACCTCAGGCTCCCCAAAGCACACTGTGTAGCCAATGAAATATCGCTGATCTAATATAGATCTAATACAGATCTAATTTAGATTTAATATAGAAAACATGGCACACAGGAAAATCCTCCAAATTAATCTATTCTTAGCAGTATTGGCTGAGATATAAATGTTTGCTCAGGTTACCAGCCTCCTTAGCCTGCTCTTCTTAAAAATTGTGTCATGCTATCTTTTCCATCCATCTAAGAGACCAGACAGGACCTCAGTTTAACATCCCACCTGAGAAACTGCACCTCTGACATTTCAGTACTCGCTCAGTTCTACACAGTGTGTCAGTCTGGATTCTGTGTTCCAGTCTACCAGAGTGGGACTTAAACCCAGGACCTTCTGATTCAGGAGCAAGAGGGTACTGCCTATGAACTACAGCTAACATTGGATAAGTAAGAGAAAAAAGCCTGTGATCGGGTGGTGAAGGTTTTTTGATGATCAAAGTGTGTGTAATCGCCGGAGATGAGTGTCATTTCACCCATTTGAGATGGGACAGGAACATAAGTGTCAGAAGGCAATAGGTTTAGCAGGAAACTCATTGACATGGTTAGCAATTTGGTGACATAGGGCTATTTGGGGTTGGTGAGCGTGGATGGGCAGGGTCAAAACATTAACTCAGATGCCAGCCCGAGTATCAACAGCCTGTGAATGTTGGAGTCTGAAAGTTTCTGACAAGACTGAGCATGAGCATAGCGACATGCTGAGTCAGTGTGGAGTGCCATACTGTTGCTGCTTGTCTTTCGGCTTGGTGGTGTAAAGACAGGGGACTTTGCAAGTCAGGTCACTAGAGAAACAACAGTTTCCGTCAGAGTTGTTGTTTCTGTCTGATTCCTTAGCGGAATCTCAGTCCATTTTCTCTTTTTTGCCTTGAGTCTAACTACTCGAACAAAATTAAAATACTTCAGCTGCTTCAGTTACTGCATGTGGCAGTGAGTTCCATATTCTCAACATCTCACTGCAGAGAAACCCTGCTTACCCTTTCTGCCACCCATTCTGCACAGAGACGGAGTTGCTTTCTATATACACCGTTCCCTGTTGGTGTTGTTTATAGGAGAGGGAAAGATGAGTGAAATGGGCCCCGAGAGACTCAGTGACTCGCAGGCTGAAGTGGCTGAATTGAGTCTGGTGCAAATGAAGCTCTGAATCAGCAACAGGAGGAGGAGGCCTTCCAGCCCCATTAGTCTGTTCTCTCATTCAGTTAGATCATGGCTGATCTGTATACGAAAAATACGCACCTTCCTTGGTTCGTGATCATAATGCCTTTCCTTGACCTCTGTTTTGAATTCTCAGTCAGACTCCAGCCTCATTAGCATTTTGGGGGAGAGAGTTCCAGATTTCCATCACTCTGTGAAGAAATGCTTCCTAATTCAAGTGGCCTTGCACTAATTTTAAAGTTGGGCCTCACCTAGAGGAAATAGTTTCTCTCTCTCTGCCCCATCAAATCCAATGACTATCTCTGATCTTCTATACTCCAGCAAGTACAAGCCTGGTTCATACAACCTGCTTAATCTGTTTGGCCCAGTTATGATTCTGGTGAATCATTTTTTGTTTATTCATGGGATATAGATGTCACTGGCAAGGCCAAAGTTTGTTGTCCATTCCTACTTGCCTTTGAGAAAGTGGTGATGAGCCAATTTATTGACCAGATGTAGTCCATGCGGTGTAGGTAAGGCCAGTTAAAAGTCATCTTACATTGGGGTGGGACTGGAGTCACATTCAAGCCCCAACCCCACAATGATATCAGGTTTCCTTTCCTATAGGAGGTTGGGTTTTTAAAACAGTCTGAAAATTTCAGCATCGCTTTCACTTTGACCCCTGCTTTATTTCCAGCTTTGGAAAATTCACTTAAAATTCTGATGCTCAAGTGGAACTTTAACAAATTGCTCTGGATTATCAGCCCAGTGTGGTAACCACTGTCCATCCATACTCCAGTTTTAGTTGAGTAATTCAGATTCCACTCTGGCAAGTTGTGAAGCCGTTACACTCGGATTTAATGAATCTGGTGATTTGTAAGTGTACCACGAAACTATAAGAGCTCCCAGGCAGCTGTCCATAGTTGGCCAGTTCTTCCTGAGACTGCAGTCCCAACTGTGTGGTTAATTCTTCGTGGCTTCTAATCTGGGATAGCTGTAATCATTTGCTCTGAAGTGTGGTAATAAGCACCATCACCCTAAGGGCTACAGCGTTTTGAGCTGAAGACTCACCAACACCATCTTGGGATAATAGATTCTTTGGCATTATTTGGAAGAAGAACAGGGGCGTTCTTTCTGGCGCCCTGGTCAGTATTTATCCCCCAGTCAGTATCACTCAAGCAAATGATCAGGTCATTATCTCATTGCTCTTTGTGGGATCTTGCTCTGTACAGATTTGCTGCTGTCTTGCCTATGTTACTGCAGTGACTGCACTTGTAAAGTACTTCATTTGACTGTGGAGTGCTTTTTGATGTCCAGAAGTCCAGGGATGAGAAACTTCAGTTATAAGAATAGATTGGAGAGGTTGGGACTGTTCTCCTTAGAGAGACAAATGCTATGAGAAGATTTGATAGAAATGTTCAAAATCATGATGGGGCTGGACAGAGTTGGAGTTTGCACATTCTTCTCATGTCTGCGTGGGCTTCCTCCGGGTACTCCGGTTTCCTCCCACAGTCCAAAGATGTGCGGGTTAGGTTGATTGGCCATGCTAAGAAATTGTCCCTTAGTGTCCAGGGATGCGTAGGTTTAGAGGGATTAATGGGTGTAATATGGGAGTAGGGCCTGGGTGGGATTGTGTTCAGTGCAGACTCGATGGGCTGAAGGGCCTGTTTCTGCACTGTAGTGTTCTTGTCCTCTGATCAACATAGACAAAGTTGATAGGGAGAAACTGTCCCACTTGTAAAAAGAGCAAGAACAAGAGAACATAGATTTGAGGTGATTTTGCAAAAAAAAACAAGTGTGATGCGAGTAAAGCTCTTTATACAGCAAGTGGTTAGGGCCTAGAATGTTCTGCCTGGAAGTGTGGTGGAGACAGGTTCGATTGAGGCATTCAAGAGGATATGAGATGATTATTTGCAGGGAGAGTGCAGGGAAATGGCACTAAGTCATGATGCCTGTTTGGAGAGCTGGTGCAGAGACAGTGGGCCAAATGGCCTCCTTCTGCATCATAACAATTGTGTGATGCATTCTGTTGTGAAAGTACTGTAGAAATGCAAGCCTATTTTTCTAAGTTTCAGCTAATGCTGAGCAGTAATGAGTGTTCTTGCCAGCAATTGCCCAAGAACAATAAAAACCTTCAAGACCAAGGAAGACTTCTTGTCAAGTTCTCGCACTGTAGGAGCTCCAATTGTAGGATTGCCTGCCCCCATCCCCTCACTCAAGATTTTAAAGTTAAATGTCTAGCTGTAGCAGGAGTGATCGATAGCAATTAGCACAGACAACACTGAGGTAGCTGAATAGATGTTAGCCTCTGATCCATCACAATCTCCATATCCCCAAAGCCTTAACACCCTAAAGCTGTCTGCTCTGCCACTCCTCCCCCCACCTCCCAAATCCTACCCCCTTTTTAGGAATATTCCCCAACCTTCATTCCTGATGATAAAGATAACAATTCGCACCTAAATCCACAGTGGCCGCTGAGCACACAACTCCCAGCAAGGTTCTGGTCACAGTGGTCTCCCTGTGCTTGAGCAGCTGACAGTCACTAACTGCTTTGGTTTAAAAACTGAACAAAAATGAATGCGAAGGTATTCTGAGGTCTGGGAAGGGAACTGCATCAGAGTTCTGACAAAGATGGGTTCACTACGTCCATGTGTGAGGGTGTTGACAATGTGGAGCAAAGGAGGTAAGTGAGGTGCAGATCCTGAACAGCCTCCCTCGGTCCTCGATCTCACACGTAAGTGGACCTCTCTAGGTTGCCTAAAACTAACCCTTTTTTTCCCCTGTCCTCCAGCAGGATAGAGATGCCCCAGAAAAGTTCTCTCGGTGCCTTGCCCCTCAACGCGCTCTCTGTGCCACCCCGGATTAGTGCGGAGATGCCACCCATGCCAGTCCCCAAGCCAATTCAGATGGTGTCTCGGGGGCCACAGATGTACCCACCCACTCAGCAACCAGACGTATACTACCAGGACCCGAGAACCTCTGCTCCTTCCTACGAGGCAACGCAGTATCCACCAAGTAAGTAGCCTTGCGAAAACAAGAGTTGACCATCATGGGGCCGGTGTAACAGATATGGGGCAAGGGTCACTGACAAAGATCTGACTGACGACAACAGTTCTGATGTCGGAGGAACACTCAAAACTTTTGGGGTGCATTCCAGTAATGAAGCCCAAGGTGATGAGTCCATGCAAGATGTCTCCGGAATTCTGTTTTCCACAGCAGGGATCTCCATGGCAGTGCCGTGAAGGACAATTAAACAAGGCCATTTGAACCATGAAGTATCAGAATTGTTTGCCTGGAGGAGGGAAGGCTGCGGGAAAAGATCAAAGATCCTTGAGGGAATAGATAAGTCATTCTGGATAAGGTCGTTGAGATTACTGTCATTCCAGAACCAGCCATTTCGAGATGCACAGAAGTTTTTTTTTCATTCTTACATGGGCGTCGCTGACTATTGCCCATCCCTAATTTCCCCTTGAAAAAGACGGTGGTGGTGAGCTGGCGACTTTTCCCATGAACTATAATCCATGTGTGTGTGTATATATATATATATATATGTATATGTAGTCAGCATGGTTTTGTAACGGGTAGGTCTTGCCTTACTAACCTTATTGAGTTTTTTTGAGAAAGTGACCAAAGAGGTGGATGGGGGTAAGGCAGTTGACGTATATATGGATTTTAGTAAGGTGTTTGATAAGGTTCACCATGGTAGGCTTCTGCAGAAAATGCAGATGTATGGGATTGAGGGTAATCTAGGAAATTGGATCAGGAATTGGCTAGCAGATAGGAGACAGAGGGTGGTGGTTGATAGTAAATATTCGTCATGGAGTTCAGTTACGAGTGGTGTGCTTCAGGGATCTGTTTTGGGGCCACTGCTGTTTGTAATTTTTATTAATGATCTGGATGAGGGTATAGTTGGGTGGATTAGTAAATTTGCTGATGACACCAAAGTCGGAGGTGTGGTAGATTGTGAGGAAGGGTGTCATAGTTTGCAGGGAGACTTAGACAAGGTTGTTAAGAAGGCATACAGTGTCTTGGCGTTTATTGGTAGGGGGATTGAATTTAGGAGTCGCAGCGTCATGTTGCAACTGTACACAACTCTGGTGTGGCCGCACTTGGAGTATTGTGTGCAGTTCTGGTCCCCACATTATAGGAAGGATGTGGAGGCTTTGGAGAGGGTGCAGAGGAGGTTTACCAGGATGTTGCCTGGTATGGAGGTGAGGTCCTATGAGGAGAAACTGAGGGATTTGGGGTTGTTTTCGCTAGAAAGAAGGCGGCTAAGAAGGGATCTTATTGAAACATATAAGATGATTAGAGGTTTAGACAGGGTGGATAGTGATAGCCTTTTTCCTCGGATGGAGAAAGCTAGCACGAGGGGGCATGGCTTTAAATTAAGGGGGGGTAGTTATAGGACGGATGTCAGGGGTAGGTTCTTTACCCAGAGGGTGGTGAGGGATTGGAATGCCCTGCCTGCTGCAGTTGTAAATGCGCCTAGTTTGGGGGCGTTTAAGAGATCCGTGGATAGGTTTATGGATGAAAAGGGATTGGTTTAGGTTAGAGGGTCATTGTTTTTTTTTAACTGGTCGGCGCAACATTGTGGGCCAAAGGGCCTGTTCTGCGCTGTAATGTTCTATGTTCTGTGGCTTGGGTACACCCACAGTGCTGTTAGGGAGGGAGTTCTAGGATTATCATATCAGATTTGTCATTGAATGATGGAGCAGACTTGATGGGCTGAATGGCCTACTTCTGCTCCTGCATCTTAGTCGTATGGTTTTGAACCAGCGACATGAAGGAACATTGATATATTTCCAAGTCAGAATAGTGTCTGGCTTGGAGGGGAACTTCCAGGCAGTGGTGTTACCAATGCATCTTGGTGAGTTCCTGCGGTGCATCTTGTAGATGGTATACACAGCTGCTACTGTTCATCAGTGATGGAGGGAATGAATGCCGGAGGTGATGGATGGGGAACCAATCAAGTGGGCTGCTGGATGGTGTTGAGCATCCAGGCATCACACTCCTGACTTGTAGATGGTGGACAGGCTTTGGGGAGTGAGGAAGTGAGTTATTCGCTGCACAATTCCCTCCGACCTGCTCTAGTAGGCACAGTTTTTATATGGTTGGTCCAGTTCAGTTTCTGATCAATGGTAACCTCCAGGAGGTTGATAGAGGGGGATTCAGTGATGGTAATATCGTTGAATGCCATGGGCCGATGGTTAGATCCTCTCTTATTGTAGATGGTCCGGCATTTGTGTGATGGATCAGGAGTGTGATTGTCGGGAGTAAGAGAATCTAGTTTTTGGAGGGTGCCTGAGGGAGACTGTAGAAAGTCTCTTGTGGTGGAAATTACAGCAAGAAGCAGTCGCTCTCCTGTGTTCTATACTGTGACCACAAGGTGATGCTGCAGTTGGATCTTTACAAATCTACTCCAGGTCTCAGTATCTGAAAGAAAATCTTGTCACTCAGTCAGACCCAGTGTTACAAACCTGGCCTGGTGAAGAATGATCTCTAACCCAAACATTGCCCTGTCCTTTCTCCTGTGGATCACAACTTTGCAGCATTTTCCGTGTTCTCTCACACTGAGGTGTGTTGGGTGATTAACATTCAAACAGTTTGAGGCAAATCAGAGATCCAGTTGGAAATGCATCAGAATTCTTTTTGTGTTGTTTGGATGTTAAATGAGGTGCTGTCTGCTATCTCAGTTGGATGCAAGATGAGTATCTATTACTCTGTATATAAACACTTCATTTAAATGTCAGCCTATAACTCCTGGAGACCTGTTCTTCTATCATGTTATATGTGTAATAATAAATATTAACATTAAAAATTTAGAATGACACTCCAGTGCTATATTGAGAGAGTGCTGCACTGCCAGGGGTGCTGATTTTCAGATTTAGGCCAGGGCCATGTCTGTCCTCTTGGGTGGAAATAAAAGATCCCATGACACAATTTTGAAGAGCAAACATGCTGACTGGTATTTATCCCTTAACATCAATGTAACAGATTATCTGTCATTACCATATTTCTGTTGGTACAAAAATTGTCTGCTTAATCACAGAATGATAAAATCATTAAGGTGCAGAATGAGACATTTGGCTCATTGTGCCTGTACTGGGTTCTCCAAATGAGCATCATGACTTAGTGCCATTCCTGTGACTTTTCCCATACTCTTTTACATTGTTTCTGTTAAATAATCATCTAATGCTCTCTTGAATGCCTTGATTGAAGCTGCCTCCACCTCATTTCCAGGCAAAACATTCCAGACCCCAACCACTTGTGTGAAAATGTTTTTCCTGTATCACAACTGGTTCTTTTGGAAATCACTTTAAATTTGTGCCCACTTGTTCTCAATCCTATTATGAGCAAGGACAGTTTCTGCCTATTTACTCCTCCCAGCCCCCTCATGATTTTGAACATTTCTATCAAATCTCCCCTTGACCACCTTCTCTCCAAGAAGAAGTCCCAATCTCTCCAATCTGTTCTCATAACTGAAGTTTCTCATCTCTGGAACCGTTCTTATAAACGTCTTCTGCAATTTCTCCAAAGTGTTCACATCATTCCTATGATGTGTGTACACATTCCAGCTGAGATCTAACTGGTATCTCATATAAGTTATGCATAACCTTCTTGTTCTTGTACTTTGGGTCCCTTTTAATAAAAACCCAGGATTCTGTGTACATAATTAACTGCCCTCTCCAGGTGTCCTGCCACCTTCAATGATCTATGTACATATACACCCAGGTCTGTCTGCTCCTGTTTCCTTTTTAGAATATTATCCTTTATTTTGTATTGTCAGCCCATGTTGTTCCTACCAAAATGCATCACCTCACACTTCTCCACGTTGAACTTCACCTATCAACTTGTCTATGTCCTTTTGAAGTTCTGCACTGTCCTTCTCACAATTTACAATATTTCCACGTTTTGTATCATATACAAACTTTGAAACTGTCCCATGTGCACCAAGATCTAGATCATTAATATATATCAGGAAAAGCAAGGGTCCAAATACCGACCTCTGGGGAACATCACTACAAAACTACTTCTAACCCAAAAAATATCCACTGATTATTACTCGCTGCTTCCTATTATTCAGCCAATTTTTTATTCCATGAGCAGTATATCTGGCACTGTATCGAATGTTTTTTGAAGGTCCGTGGGCAGAATATTAGACCTAGGCAGACCCCTGACATGTCCCATTGCCTCCTGTCACAACCCCCTCTGTGGCACATCCCTGCACATCCCACCTCATTTCCAAGAACCAGGTCCAACAGTACATCCTTTCTTATTGGACTGGACGTATATTTCTGTAGAAAATTGTCCTGAACACAATCTAGGAACTATACATTAACACGGTCCCAATCTACATTCGGGCAATTAAAGTCTCCCTTTATAACTACTCAATGTTTGCATCTTTCCCAAATTTCTCTGCAGATTTGTTCTTCTCCACATGGGGTGGCACATTGGTTAGCACTGCTGCCTCAGCTCTAGGAACCTGAGTTCAACTCTGGCCTTGGGTCACTCTGTTTGCAGTTTGCATATTCTCCCCATGTCTGTGTGGGTTTCCTCCGGGTGCTCCAGTTTCCTCCCACAGCCCAAAGATGTGCGGATTAGGTGGATTGGCCATGTTAAATTGATCCTTATGCCACGGGGGATTAGCAGGGTAAACGTGGGGAAATAGGGCCTGGGTGGGATTGTGTCAGTGCAGGCTGAATGGTACTGTAGGGATTCTGTGATGCTTCACACTGGTTAACAGTCTGTAGATTATACCAAGCAATGTAATTGCACCCTTTTTGTTCCTTAACTCCAGCCAAATTGATTCTGTCTTTGAACGCTCTGAGACACCCTGTTTCTCCAGCACTGCAATGTTCTCCTTAACTAATACCATCACCCTTCCATATTGCCTTCTTTTCCTATCCTTTTCAAACACCATGTACCCAGGGATATTTAATACCCAGTCCTGCCTTTCCATGAATCAGGTCTTTATTGTTACCACATCATATTTCCACAATGCAATCTGCAACCATAGTCACATAGAGGGCGTTCGGCCTCTGATCTTCGGGTAAGTATTCTCCAAGGCGGCCTTCGTGACACATGACAGCGCAGAGACTGATGGCCAAGTTCCGCACACATGAGGAAGGCCTCTACCGGGATCTTGGGTTCATGTCACACTATCTGTAACCCCCACGACTTTCCTGGACTTGCAAAATCTCACTAACTGTCCTGTCTGGAGACAATACACATCTCTTTAACCTGTACTTAATGCTATCTCCACTCGCATTGTCTGCACCTTTAAGACTTGATTAGCTGTAAAGACTCGCATTCCAATCATTATTCTGTAAATTGAGTTTGTGTCGTTATATGCCCTGTTTGTGATCAGAACTCCCTCTCATCTGACAAAGGAGTAGCACTCAGAAAGCTTCTCCCCTACTGAAACGCCGACCACCTGGCCAGGCTACCAGATAAACCTGTTGGACTTTAACCTGGTGTTGTGAAACTTCTTTCTACGACCAAGCCAGTTCTTTATCTTGCCAGCTCACCTCTGATCCTGTGCGACTTCACTTTCAGCACCAGTCTGTCATGAGGGACCTTGCCACAGGCCTTACTGAAATCCATGTAGATAATATCCTCTGCTCTACCTTCAGCAACCATCTTTGTCACTTATTTGAAAAACTCAATCAAATCAGTGAACATGACCTCCCCTTTACAAAACCATGTTGCTCCTCGCTAATACGTCCGCTTATTTCCATGCGGGAGTAAATCCTGTCTCAAAGAATGCTGTCCAATAGTTTCCCTACCACTGGCATAAGGCTCACCAGCCTGTAATTGCCTGGATTATCTTTGCTACCTTCCTTAAACAGAGAAACAACAATTGGCTGTTCTTCAATCCTCTAGGACCCCCCCTGTAACCAGCAAGGATAGAAAGATTCCTCTCAAGGCCCAGCAATTTCCTCCCTTGCCCCTCTCAATATTCTGGGGTATATCTCATCAGGCCATGGGAGCTTGTCTATTTTAAGGTTTCTCAAGACCCCCAATACCTTCTCCTTTTTGATCTTAACATGACCCAAACAATCTGCACACCCTTCCCCAGACTTATCATCCATCAAGTTCTTCTCTTTGGTGAATACTGATGCAAAATACTCATTTAATACCTCACTCATTGCCTCTGCCTCCACGCATAGATTCCCTCCCCTATCCTTGAGTGGGTCAACCTTCTCCCTGGCTACCTTCTTGTTCTTTATATATGTATAAAAAGCCTTGGGATTTTCCTTAATCCTGCTGGCTGTTGACATTGTAACCACTTTTAGCCCTCCTGCCTCCCTTATAATGTGAATATAAACGATTAGGAGGAAAATGTAACAGGTTTGATTAGTAACTTTGCGGACAACACAAAGATTGGTCCTCATTGCTGTCCGCGATTCCACCATCGAATACAACTGAATATAGATTGGTTGGAGACTTAGGCGGAAGATGGCAGATGGTGTTTAATCTGGACAAATGTGAGATGCTGCATTTAAGGGTCTAATACAAATGGGAAATATACAGTAAATGGCAGAACCCTTAAAAGAATTGATAGGCAGAGGGATCTGGGTGTACAGGTCACTGAAAGTGGCAATGCAGGTGGAGAAGAAGGCATATGGCATGCTTATGTTTCTTTCTACTTTCCTTCTATTCCTCACTTGCTTCTTGTGTTCCTGCCTGCTAGCCTTGACAAATGCTTTTTTCTTTTTGACTAGGCTGTTAATGCTTCTCATTTTCCAAGGTTCGTGAAACTTGTCATACTTATCCTTCATCCTTACAGGAGTGTAACGGTCCTGAGTTACATTTGTAAGCCTCCCACGTGCCAGATTTTGATTTGCCCCCAAATATCTGCCCCCAATCTACATGTTTAGTTCCTGCCTAATATTGTCGTAATTAGCCTTTCCCCCAATTTAGCACCTTCACTTGAGAATTACACTTACCTTTATGCATCAGTACCTTAAAGCTTACTGAATTGTGGTCACTGTTCCTGAACTTCTCCCCTACTGAAACGCCAACCACCTGGCCAGGATTATTCACTAATAACAGATCCAGTATGGCCCCTTACTTAGTTGGACTATCTACTACTGTTTCAAGAAGCCCTCCTGGATACTCCCTACAAACACCCCTAGCACTAAGTGAGTCCTGATCAATATGGGGGGAGTTAAAATCACCCACCACGACAATCCTGTTACCTTTCCAAAATCTGCCTACATATTTGTTCCTCTATCTCCTGCTGGCTGTTGGGAGGCCAATAGTAAACCCCCATCATTTTCTACATTAAATAGGAACCATACATCAAACATGCATAATTGGCTGGAAAATGCTTAGATGTCCTCAAGTTATGAAGGATGCTATTATTAAATGCAAGTATTTCTTTCTATAAATCACTGAAACCCTCAATTAGATTTTAGCCATTCTAAGGTATTTATCACTTCTGACCATATCGACGTATGAATGTGTTGTAAACTATTGTCAAGTTGTATGTTTTACTGAAATCTCTTTCTGTTTTGCCAGATCTTTACTACCCTCATCACTCTTCAGGATCTGTGACTCCATATGTGCCACAGTACAGACGTGCTAGCAATGTAGCAGAAGCTCCAATGGCCCCTTCCACCCTTCAGTACCAGGACCATTACCCAGCCTACATTTCAGAGAGGATGGGAAGTTCTCAGTACTCCAACCCTCAGCAGTACCCGCTGACACAGCCGGTGTCAGGAATGTACCCACCACATTATGCTGGTCGCCGGATGTACCACCCTCCACAATCCTACACAAGGGACGATATGCGAAACAGCCCCATACCAGTCGATATGCCATCGGCAGTCACCAACTACATCACAGAGCCCAGGGAACGCTATGCTCCTGAAAACTACTACACTGTGAGCCCTCACCCCAACCAGATTAGGCCAACTTTCAGGGTAAGTCCTGAATGTCAAACTTTGAGTCTGCTTTGAGCCACTTGTTTCATGTGTTTTGTGCAATTGTGACAGGGTTTTTCTTGCTGTCAAACTATTTTATGTTGTCAGAGATCATCAGGGCACACCTTGTAGGACCTGATTAGTCGTCACCATCCTGTTGTGGCCAAATACTGCCTAGTGTATGTGGGAAAAGCACTGGGAGGTTACTCTTGAGTTGTTCCTTGGGTAGTGGGCTGGTGGAGCTGGTCTCTTGCCTGCAGCAAACCCTTTCTCCATTCTCAGTTGCACTGCTGTGCAGCTAAACAGTGGGAGGCAAAGATTGCCAACATCCTTACTGAATGGCGGGGCAGGCTCGAAGGGCTAGATGGCCTACTCCTGCTCCTATTTCTTATGTTCTTAACTGGTCTATGCCAGTGTTTATGCTCCACAGGAGCCTTCTTTCACCCTATCTCATTAGCATTAGCTCCTATTCCTTTCTCCTTGATTTACTTGGCTAGCTTTTCCTTAAATGCATCAATGCTAGTCTTCTCAACTACTTTCTGGGTAAAGGTTTCTCTTAAAGAAGTAATTGTTTGATTATACTGTTTCCTTCCAGGACCCTCATAGCAGAGTTCTCCAACACCAACCTCAACCTCAGCCAAGCCTGGACTATCTTCACCGGCGTCGGAAAGAGTTAATGGCCCAGCTGGAGGAGCGGAAAACCATTTCTCCACCACCCTTCCCTCCAAACGCAGCACTGCCATCTTCCTTTGTCGACGTTTCCCCCGAGGTACTTGGAAACTTCTCCTGTTCTTCACCAGGAATACATTATCAGCAAAGCCTGGCAGTGAACAGCAGTCACTGTCAAGGGCAGGCCAAGTACTCGGGTTTGGCTATGAAAGCTAGGAGGTTGTATGTGTCAAACTCGCATCAGGAAAGAGAAGTTATGTAGTGAAATTAATAGTGATATCCAGACCGGTGCCCAGCTCATCCAATTAGCATCCAGCCCAGTTATTGACACACACTCAATCTAATATCCAGCCCAGTTATTGACAAGCTCCCAATCTAGTATCCACCCCAGTTATTGACACATTCCCAATCGAGCATCCAGCCCAGTTATTGACACATTCCCAATCAAGCATCCAGCCCAGTTATTGACAAACTCCCAATTGAGTCAGCCCAGTTATTGACACATTCCCAATCAGTAACTCAGCCCAGTTATTGGCTGCCTGCCAATCAGTAACTCAGCCCGGTTATTGGCTCTCTCCCAATGATTCACTTCTGTCTGACAGGAATCTCTGTCTCTGTGGAATATTCAATTTAATCATAGAATCCCGACAGTGCAGAAGGAGGCCAGTTGGCCCTTCAAGAATGCACCAGTCCTCTGACAGACAGAACATTCTACATAGGTCCACCCACTGCCCTATCCCGGAAACCCCACATATTTACCAT
Source organism: Carcharhinus amblyrhynchos (assembly GCF_965287045.1). NCBI lineage: Eukaryota > Metazoa > Chordata > Chondrichthyes > Carcharhiniformes > Carcharhinidae > Carcharhinus > Carcharhinus amblyrhynchos. The sequence goes on along the minus strand of NC_137332.1, from coordinate 86,167,889 downwards.
GCTAATTCCCCTAACCTACACATCCTGAAATATGAAGGGGCAATTTACCATGCCAATTCACCTAACCTGCACTTCTTTGTACTGTGGGAGGAAACGGGAGCACCCAGAGGAAACCCACTCAGACACAAGGAGAATGTGCAAGCCCAACGCAATCACCCAAGACTGGAAATGAACCTGGGTCCCTGGAACTGAGAGGCAGCAGTGCTAACCACTGTTACACCCTGCCGTCTCTTAACTCTGTCATTGCACCAGATGTACTCTGATTACGAATTCTGTTTCCTGTCTACATTTTATAAGTCAATTTTACACCATTAGTGTGTAAATCATTGAGCTGCTGTTGGGTTCAGTGGGTGTACTAACTGCTTGTTGTAAATTTTCTTGTGCAGTATTCTGATGAAGACCTGAAAGCAGTCAAGAAGTACAAAGACCATGAGTACACCGCTCAATACTCACCCTGGTCTTGCGACACTATTGGTTCCTACATTGGCAGCCAGAATGCACAACCCAAAGATGTTATGCCTTCCAGTGGCATGGAGATAAATGTAAGGCATGCTGTTGCATCAGTTTATTGAAATACGTTGTAAATAATGGCACTAAATCAGTCAAAGGATAGCTGGTTAAGTGAGCTGCTCCAATGAGGAACTGGCTTGAAAGCATGAGGTTAGCTACAGAGTAAAACTCCCTGTACACTATCAAACATTCCCCGGACAGATACAGCACAGGGTTAGATACAGGTTCAGTCCTCTCTATGCTGTCTCCATCAAATAAGAACAAAGAAAACTAGAAACAACTCTGCAGATTCCACTATCTGCAGTAATTTGCTTTTGAATAAAAAAATAAAGTTGACTTTACAACATGCATTAACTTCAGAACATTTTGGCCCTGTCATTTGTAACAGTGCCCCGATCTTAGTATATTCCTTTTAATTTGAGTGTTTAGTGCCACATTGTAGGCAGTTTAATGATGAGTGGGCACATGATCTTGAAGAAGTTGGCTCTGGTCCAAAGTTGGTACATATTGGCCCTTTCCCAAATACAGAGAAGAAAGGTACCCCTCAGTCACAACCCTAGAGGTGAAAGGGAGAGTACTGACTAACCACACTATCCAGTTCCCACTGGTGTCACTGTTTGCAAAACATTCAGCCCAAGGACACTGGGAAGGGCAGTGATAGGGCCATGTCGTTAGACCAGGCAGGAGTGTTGACTCTATGCTGGGCTTGTTTCACGTGCCCTTAAGAACAGTGAATCATTGACAGTCACCAATGATTGTACATTGCTGTTCTCTGAACTGAGAGAACAGGTGGCAATCAGACACTGGAGACAAATGTCTTATAATGTGTGTAATCCTTTCTACCTGTTTAGTATACCAACGGTATGTTCTGCAAAAATATTTCCCCTTCCCTCCCAAACATTCTTTATTTAGTTGCACTTAAGTCATCTCAAGTTTGAAATTAGTCTGTCAATAATAAGAGATGGTGCCAGGGTTCCAGTAATAGTGTTGGTGGTGAAATCATTTGCTTTCACGTTCAGCTTTGACCAGACAATTTTGACGTGGAGAAGACCAAAACATGGAAGCATAAATATAAAATTGTCACTAATAAACGCAATAGGAAATTCAGGAGAAATTCCTTCACCTAAGGTGACAGAGGCAAGTAAAACAGATTCTTTTAAGGTTAAGCTGGACAAGGCCATGAGGGAGAAAGGATTGAATATAGCATGGATAGAGAACTGGTTGACTAGATTGATAATAAGAGGGGCATTTTCAAGAAGGCAATGCATAACCAATGAAGCGCCACGGGGAACAGTGCTGGGGCCATAATTATTCACAAATGACTTGGACAATGGAAATTAATGTACTATTGCCAAGTTTGTGGATAACACATAAGTAGATGGGAAGACAAGTGGTGAGGATGAAACAAAGAGTTTACAGAAGGAAACCAAAAGAGAAGATGCTGGAAAATCTGAGCAGACCTGGTAGCATCTGTAGAGAGAAAAGAGCTTTCCAAAGGGTCATCTGGACTTGAAATGTCAACTCTTTTCTTTCCATACAGATGCTGCCAGCCCTGCTAAGATTTTCCAGCATTTGCTCTTTTGCTTTCAGATTCCAGCATCCGCAGTGTGTTGTTTTCATCCAATTGATAGGAGGATATAGACAGGTTAAGTGAGTGGGCAAAGTCTTGGCAAATGGAACATGGAGCATTACAGCGCAGTACAGGCCCTTTGGCCCTCGATGATGCATCGACCTGTGAAACGAATCTAAAGCCCATCTAACCTACACTATTCCAATATCATCCAAGTGCTTATCCAATGACCCTTTAAATGCCCTTAATGTTGACGAGTCCACTACTATTGCAGGCAGGGCATTCCATACCCTTACTACTCTGTGAGTAAACAACCTACCTTGACATCTGTCCTATATCTATCACCCCTCAATTTAAAGCTATGTCCCCTCATATTAGCCATCACCATCCGAGGAGAAAGGTTCACCCTATGTAATCCTCTGATTATCTTGTATGCCTCTATTAAGTCACCTCTTAACCTTCTTCTCTCTAACGAAAACAGCCCCAAGTCACTCAGCCTTTCCTCATAAGATCTTCCACCATACCAGGCAACATCCTGATAAATCTCCACTGCACCCTTTCCAATGCTTCCACATCCCTCCTATAATGTGTCAATCAGAACTGTACGCAATGCTCCAAGTGCGGCCGCACCAGAGTTTTATAAGCTGCAACATGACATCATGACTCTGAAACTCAACCCCTCTATCAATCAAAGCTAACACACCATACGCGTTTTTAACAACCCTATCAACCTGGGTGCCAACTTTCAGGGATCTATGCACGTGGACATGAGACTTCTCTGCTCATCTACACTACCAAGTATCTTACCATTAACCCAGTACTCTGTATTCCTATTACTCCTTCCAAAGTGAATCACCTCACACTTTTCTGCATTAAACTCCATTTACCACTTCTCAGCACAGCTCTGCAGCTTATCTATGTCCCTCTGTAACCTGCAATATCCTTCCACACTGTCCACAACTCCACCGACATTAATGTCATCCGCAAATTTACTAACCAATCCTTCTATGCCCTCATCCAGGTCATTTATAAAAATAACAAACAGCAGTACACCACTGGTAACTGAACTCCAGGATGAACATTTCCCATCAACCACCACCCTCTGTCTTCTTACAGCTAACCAATTTCTGATCCAAACCGCAAAATCACCCTCAATCCCATACCTCCATATTTTCTGCAATAGCCTACCGTGGAGAACTTTATCAAATGCTTTACTGAAATCCATATACACCACATCAACTATTTTACCCTCGTCCACCTCTTTGGTCACCTTCTCAAAGAACTCAATAAGGTTTGTGAGGCACGACCTACCCTTCACAAAACCATATTGACTATCCCTAATCAAATTGTTCTTTTCTGGATGATTATAAATCCTATCTCTTATAATCCTTTCCAAAACTTTGCCCACAACAGAAGTAAGGCTCACCAGTCTATAATTACCAGGGTTGTCTCTACTCCCCTTCTTGAACAAGGGGACAACATTTGCTAACCTCCAGTCTTCTGGCACTATTCCTGTAGACAATGACAACATAAAGATCAAAGCCAAAAGTTCTGTAGCCTTCCCCCTAGTTTCCCAGAGAATCCTAAGATAAATCCCATCCGGCCCAGGCGACTTGCCTGTTTTCACATTTTCCAGAATTGCTTACAGCTCCTCCTTGTGAACCTCAATCCCGTCTAGTCTAATAGCCTGTATCTCAGTATTTTCTGTGAGAACATTGTCTTTTTCCTATGTGAATACTGACGAAAAATATTCTTTAGTGCCTCTCCTATCTCTTTGGACTCCACGCACAACTTCCCACTACTGTCCTTGACTGGCCCTAATTTTACCTTAGTCATTCTTTTATTCCTGACATACCTGTAGAAAACTTTAGGGTTTTTCTTAATCCTGCCTGCCAAAGACTTCTCATGTCCCCTACTGGCTCTTCTTAGCTCTCTCTTTAGGTCCTTCCTGGTTAACTTGTAATTCTCAAACGCCCTAACTGAGCCTTCACATCTCATCTTTACATAAGTCTCCTTCTTCCTCTTCACCAGAGATTCAACTTCCTTAGTACACCACGGTTCCCTTCATACTTCTCAAGGACACACAATAGTTGTTCTTTGAACTAGCTCCACATTTTAATTGTGCCCACCCCCTGCAGATTTCTTCCCGATCCTATGCATCCTAAATCTCACCTAATCGCATCATAATTTCCTTTCCCCCAGCTATAATTCTTGCCCTGTGGTATATACCTATCCCTTTCCATCGCTAAAGTAAACGTAACCAAATTGTGGTCACTATCATCCAAGTGTTTATCTATCTCCTAATCTAACACCTGGCCTGATTCATTACCCAGTACCAAATCCAATGTGGATTTGCCTGTTGTTGATCTATCTACATACTGGGTCAGGAAACCCTCCTGCACACATTGGACAAAAACTGATCCATCTAAAGTACTCAAACTATAGCATATTTGTAAAGTTAAAGTCCCCCATAAAGACTATCCTGTTACTTTCCTGTATATCCCTGGAACTTTTCAGAGGCCTATAGAAAACTCCCAACAGGGTGACCTCTCCTTTCCTGTTTCGAACCTCGGCCCGTACTATCTCAGCAGATGAGTCCTTGTCAAAGATCCTTTCTGCCACCGTAATACTGTCCTGGACTAACAATGCCACACATCCACCTCTTTACCACTTTCCCTGATCTTACTGAAACATCTAAACCCCGGAACCTGCAACAACCATCCCTGCTCAGTCTGTGTCTCTGAAATGGCCACAACTTCAAAGTCCCAGGAAACCCAAGCTGCAAGTTCACCCACCTTAGATGGAATATAATGTAGGAAAATGTGAAGTTATGCACTTTGGTAGGAGCAATAAAGAAGCTGAATATTACTTAAATGGAAAAAGCTGCAGCGCTGAGGGATTTGATGGTCTTCGCGCATAAATCACAAAAAGCTAGCATGCAAGTTCAGCAGGTAATAGAGAAGGCAAATGGAATGGCCTTCATTTCAATGGAATATAAAAATAGGGAAGTCTTGCTAAAACTACAGAAGAAGGTAGTTTTAGCAAGACCACACTTACAATAGTCTCTGTGTCGAGTTTGCACGTTCTCCCCATGTGTGGGTTTCCTCCAAGTGCTCTGGTTTCCTCCCACAGTCTAAAGATGTGTAGTTTAGGTGGATTGGCCATGGTAAATGAGGTCACAATGAGAGGGCAATGCGAGGGAGGTGGTGGGCCTGGTTAAAATGCTCTTTCAGAGAGTTGGTACCGACTCGATAGGCTGAATAGCTGCCATGTGCACTGTAGGGATTCTATGGAACAGTTTTGGTCCCCTCATCTAAGGGAAGCAGTGCAGAGAAGTTTCACTAGGTTGACCCCAGGTATGGAGAGATTTACTTAGGAGAAGTTGAGTATGTTGGGACTGTACCCATTAGAATTTTAAAAAATGAGTTGCAATCTTATTGAGATATATAGGATTCTCAGGGGGCTGATAGGGTAGATGCTCTCCGGTAGTTTCCCTGAGACCAGAGGACATAATCTCAGAGTAAGGAGTCACCCATTTAAGTCAGAGATGAGGAAAGATTTCTTCTTTGAGGATAGTGAATCTATGGAATTCTTCACCACAGAAGGCGTAAAGGCTGGGTCATTATGTTCAAGACTGAGATCGATAGATTTTTAATTGGCAAAGGAATCAAGCATTATTGGGATAAGGTGGGAAAGTGGGGTTGTGGATTATTGCATCAGATCAGTCATTATTGAATGGTGAAGCAGACTTGATGGGCTAAGTGGCCTACTTCTGCTCCTATATTTCTGGTCAGTGGAAAGATATGTTGATAAGGTGGGAGAAGGCTGCTGTGGAGTGTGAAGACCACATCGATCTAATGACTGAATGGCCTATGTTTGCATTTTTTTTCAATGTTTACGGGCTGGTGAACAGAAAGACCTGGCTTTGGAAAGCTCAAAGCAGGACGATACAATACGACAAGCCCTGTGATCTGTCTGAACCCACTCGGAAAAGAGATTTGGAAACGCGCCAAAATGATAACAGTTGTTTGTGCAGTTGCTCCCAAATGGAATTGAGCTCTTCCAATTGGATTGTGAGCCTTAACCCACTGCCTGACCATACTGAGGAATATGCAGACAAACCTGGAACATGGCAACCCAAGAGCTTCCCTGTGCTGTTAGACAGAACAATGCAGCAGCCTAGTGGCAATTAGTTAGTTGAAGGCCAGAATGGTTTGCCATTGCTGAGAGAATGCTGTAACGTAAGTAGGAAATGGCCAGTATTTGAAAGCCATGTTGGTGCAAAGATGGGATCATAAATCTACTCTGTTACTCATGAGCTGCATGTTTTTTGACAGAATGTTGACAATAAGGGCCTACGGGAGCAGCTCATCAATCTGGATCTTCAGAGGAGGGCAGCCGACAGCAAGGAGGAGGACCCCATCATACCTTTTGGGGAGTTACCAACGGTTTCCAAATTTGGTGCCATTTCTCGCACCTCCAAAACCAGCTATCAGACAACAGGGCCGGTGCAGGCTGTGGCCTCACAAGGCATTGCCACCAAGCCCATCAGTGTCTCAGGTAAAAGCAATGAACAGGCTGTGCTACAACAACTAGTGGCAGCAGTTAACCAACTGTGCAATGGACAGAAACTCTATACTGGACATTCCTCTCACTGATGGAAACTCCATCCTGGATATTCCCCATGACTGACAGATACTCGCTCCATCCCGGATATTCCCCGTCACTGACAGATACTCTCTCCATCCCAAATATTCCCTGTCACTGATGGATACTTGCTCCACTACAGATGTTTCATAGCGCCAGGCACCCAGGTTCGATTCCTGGCATGGGTCACTGTCTGGGTGAAGTTTGCACGTTCTCCCCATGTCTGTGTGTCTCTTTTCAAAACCAAAGCATAAACTAATCAACTAATTGAAAGTCTCTGTAAGGGACAACAAAATGTCAATTTGATTTATTAAAATCGAATTAAGATGTTGTTTCCAGGGCCAGTGGTGTACTCCAGCCTCCTGCGGTGCTCACTGGTCCAAGTGCCTCAAGTCTAGTCCCATTTCATGCTCTTTTAATAAAAACAATACTCACTGAATTAAACAAAAATAGACAGTACGATAGCCCATGTTGGAGCACTGTAAAATAAAACATCCAAAAGGAAACCTAACTAATTAAATGAAAAATGTTGCAGAAGATTTTTATGTGCTCATGATATTGAATCAATACCTTCCACCTGTTTATCTTTAACCTTAATAATACAATTAACATAACACTTCAACCACCGTTAACCATGTTAATCACTGTTTCTGGTGTGAGTATCCAGAACACGGAGACACAATATTAGAATTGGGGCTAGGCTCCTCAGACTGGGTAGCACTTTGTTTCACACAGTGGAAACCTGGATACAAATATTGTGGATGTTGGGGGTCAATGCACCTTCCCAGGCCAAGATGGACAGATTTTTAAGTACGAATGTCGTGAGGTGCAGAGATGAAGCACGCCAGTAGTATCATGACATATCAATGGTGACCTTCCTGAAATGTACAACAAGCTTGAGGGACTGAGTGGTCTCTGCACAGGTTGTTCCAGAGGTTGACTCAGCCTCGAACAGCTGTGCTGCCCTATAGCTAATAAAGATATTCCAGTTGAGCTATTATAGTTATGTGGAGCAAAAAGGGTTGATTGGTACATGACATCAATACAGCCTCCAAGTGGGTAGTAGTCAGTAAAGCGCACACCCTCACAGAACAGGCTTCTATCAATCCATTGAATCAAAAATAAGCTGTATCTTTTTTCACCATTCCTCAGTATGTTGGTTAAAACAGCTGAAAGTACAAATGAAGTCTTTGCTGTAAACTTGCCATGTTATCTACTGCAGATTACAATCCATATGGAAACCACAGCAGCTGGACAAACTCACCAGTCTCATACTCGTCACACCAAACCATGCATCCTCAGGGACATTTCATCGAAAGGTAAAAACTACTCAACCTCTTGCAAAACTTGATATCCTCAACCCCGTCCTCTCCAGTCTTAGGTCAGCCTTGAGCATAAAGCACACGCTATACTCAGAAAATGGTGCAAACATTACACTCTCAACCACAGGGAGTGGTTGGAATTAATATTAAAGATATTTAAAAGGAAGCTGGAGAGACACACGAGTATGGAAGGATTAGAAGGATAAATTGATGGGGTTAGATGAAGAAAGTTAGGCTCATGCGGCCTAGCTTAGACTGGTTTGGATAAATAACCTGCTTGGATTCTCTAAATATGTTATGTAATTCAACAAAACTCAGTGTGAGGCCTTAAATAGACAGATATCTCCTTCACATTCAGAGATTCTAGGCATTATCCCTACCAGTGCATGCATATCTGAGTCAGGAAGCTGACTCCAAAACTTAGCAATCCTAACAGGACATGTTCCTCACTGCCAGAAAAGCGGGAGCTTTGGAATTACATCCCAGTGAGAGTCAGCTCCTTCGGCAGAGGAGGGGGATAATTGGATTGTGTTTTTAAGCGCACAGACGTTTACTTAGTAATGAACGTTTTTACCGCACCCAGAGAGAGATTGAGCATGCAGGAAATCACTGCCCCAGGAAAGCATCCAGTTCCCCAAATGCCTCCTACAGACAGAGAACAATTGAGGTTGGAGTTGCAACAAGTCAACCAGCAAATCAGCCAACAGAACCAGCTCCGAGGAATTGAGGTATCTGCAGGACTCCAAACTCCTTACTATCTTGCATGTCTTAATGAGAAATAAGGGTGAAGGGGTAAGGGAGTAGAACAGATATGGGGTTAATTCAGGTTAACCTGGAGGAGAGGGGAGGGGGAGAAGGGACCGATGGGAAGGGGTCGACGGGGCGGGGGGAAAGGGGCCAACAGAGGGGTGGGAGGTGGTCTAACTTAGGAGGGGAAGAGGTGGGGCTAATGAGGAGGGGTGCAGAGGGTCTAATGGGGAGGGGTGGGCTGGAGCTAATAGGGAGGGTAGGGGGAGGCACTAATGGGGAGGGAGGGCCAAATGGGGAGGGGGTAATGGGAGTCGAGGAGGGGTTAATAGGGATGGAGCATAAGCAAGGCAAAGAGCAAAGTGGGAAATGGCCTACAGTATTCTGGGAGCCCTTTCTTTGCCTTTAAGGGAGAGAAATGGAGAATCTGAGAGAGTTTGTGACATAGGCAACTGAAGGCATGGCCACCAGTGGTGGAACAATTTAAAACTGGGATGTACAGGAGAGGTGCAGATAATATCTTGGAGGGTTATAGGGTGGGGAAAATTAGAGTTGGAAAGGAGCAAGGCCAAGGAGGAATTTGAAAAGAAGGTGAATAATTTTAAAGGTGTTGCTGGATGGAGAAAGGTCTGTGAGCACGGGTGATGGATGAATGGGAGTTGGTGTGAGTTTGGACGTAGTCAACAGAGTTTAGGGTGAACACAGGTTTAAGGAGGGTACAACGAGGATTGTATTGGAATGGTCAAGTCTGAAGGCTCTCACTGATCTGTACGCATTTGTTCTTTCTCATCTCCAGCCTGCTAATAGTCCAGTGCTGCTGCAGCGAGAGGTCACCAGCCAAGCACAGCAGCAGCACACCTCATGGCCTAGCTTAGTCTCCAGCGAGCAACTGAGCTTGGAGCTGCACCAAGTGGAGAGGGAGATTGGCAAGAGGAAGTATGAGCTGGAGACGGTATGTGTTGGCTGAGGACACTCCATAGAGAGGTTTCAGCCCAGTCACCACTTAAACTAAACTGTCTAATTGTCATTCTAATTAAGTTCAATTACCACAAGAGAGGGACACAGATTACATGAATCAGCCTTATTTCTGGATTGAATCCCCTTTATGCCAGTGAGTAATCCTCCCCAGTATGTGATTGAAACAACCTTGAGGAATCCCTTTGCTGTGCAACTCTCTCCTTGTCATCCTCTCTCCCCCTGCTTTCTTTTTCTCTCTCTCGCTCTCTCTCTCTCTCTCTCTCTCTCCCTCCCCCCCCACCAGCTTTCTTACTCTCTCTTTCTCCACACCACCCCCCCCCAGCTTTATTTAAATTCTTCAATCTTTATTTAAATTCACCTTTCAAATTCCTCAACTGCACTGGGTGTCAACACGACACATCTCCACTGAACATGACCGTGTCTCTGTCTTGGTTAGGTTTGACAGTAACTTTGTACAGGACTGCTGACCCTCTCCCATTGCTGTTACTTGCTGAGTTTATGACTGGCCTTGCTGGCTTTTTAGCTTCATTTCATTAAGGTATGGTTCCTAGCCAGAACCTAATTCCTGTGCATTTACAGAGAATCACGGAATGGTTACAGCACAGAAGGAAGCCATTTGGCCCATTATGTCAGTGCTAGCTCTCTATCAAAACAGTTCAGCTAATGTCACTCTCCACCTTCTCACCATAACCCTACACTTCCTTTTCAGACAATGATCCAATTTCTTTCTGAATGTCTCAATAGATCGTGCTTTCACCACACTCTCCAGCAGCGCATTCCAGATCCTAACCACTGGCAACATGAATGTGTTTTTCCTCATGTCTCCGTTGTTTCTTTTATCACTCATCTTAGATCTGTGCCCTTTCATTCTCAATCCTTTTATCAATGGGAACCATTTCCCCCATATCGACTCTGTCCAGACCCCTCATAAGTTTTAACACCTCTAACAAATCTCCTACATGCTTTCTCTTCTTCAAGGAAATCAGTTCCAGCTTCTTCAGTTTACCTCCATAACTGAAGCTCTTCATCCCTGATGATTCATTCTCATGAATCATTTCTGCTCGCTCTCCAATGACTCCACATCTTTCCTAAACTTGGCACTCAACTGACCTAAACTGGGTTGAAGTCTAATTCTGCTGCCTTCTGGATCTTGGATGAGCTCCAATATTGCCATTGGTTGTCTATCCCACACCTTCTGGATCTTCATTATCACAGAAATACCTCCAGAGTGCATCTTCTAGACTTCACCCACCCTGCACATCTGCACTCAAGCCTGGACAATAGTTTATTCATAGAATCAAAGAATCCCTATGGTACAGGAGGAAGCCATTTGGCCCATCAAGTCTGTATTGACCACAATCCCTCTCAGGCCCTATTCCTGTAACCCCACACATTTATCCTACTAATCCCTCTGACACTAGGGTCAATTTAACATGGCCAGTCAACCTAACCCATGCATCTTTGGATTGTGGGAGGAAACCGGAGCACCCGGAGGATGTTGATGCTCCTTGCTGAGTCCACCCTATCTATGTCAACATCATCCCATCAGGGCTATCTGATCTATGACTCGGACTCCCTCCAAGTGTCTCCTCTCTAGATTCTGAGGGGGCTTCACAGGGCTGAAGATGTTTCCTCTATGGGGGAATTTAGACCTGGGAACCAAGGTTTAAAAGTCTCCACCTAAAACAGAATAATTTCTTCACTCAGAGGATTGTTAGTCTTTAGAATTCCTTTCCGAGAGAGATGCTGCATTATTGAAAATATTCAAGGCTGTTAGATATCTGATTGTAAGAGGGTGAATGATTGTGGCGGGAGCAGGTAGGGAAACAGAGTTAATTCCACAGTGTGATCAGCCATGATCTTATTGAATGGTGGAGCAGGCTGGATAGACCAAATGGCCTACTGCTTCTCCCTTGTGATCTATTCTCTGTTCACAACTAGAACCTGCACCTACATAATCTCTTTGTTCATTTGCGTGCTTATTTGGCTGCTATTCTGGACCCAAGTCCATCATTCATTTTTCTGCTTCATTTTCTTCATACTCTTTACTTTTCCGTTTAACTCCCCTCAAACTCCCCTCTCCTGCCATCATACCTCCCATCATTTTGGAGGTTTACTGACTCCCAAAACCCCTACTCCAACCCTTAAGCACTCTTCAACCCTCTTAAACCTTCCTACTCTGCTGCTGTCCCAAGTTTGACACCATCCTAGATTAGCCTACAGCTTCCTTCTATATTTGGCTTTGTGTCCTTTGAGTGGTCCAATGCAGCATTTGTCATTGCACCCTCACTAGCAACAACCCTCACTACCCATCCTACTCTCTTATCAAACTTCCACCCAGTGCATCCCACCCACTGGAGGCTAATCTTTCCTACCTCCTTCCTGTCCCATTTGCCCCAATTCCCTCCCACTGCTGACCCTATGCACTCTGTCAGCAGATCAATTCTCACTGCCCATCTCCACATCAAAGAACAAAGAAAATTACAGCACAGGAACAGACCCTTCGGCCCTCCAAGCCTGCACCGACCATGCTGCTTAATTGAACTAAAACCCTCTACCCTTCTGGGGACCATATCTTCCTATTCCAATCGTAATCATGTATTTCTCCAAACGCCTCTTGAAACTCACTATCGTATCTGCTTCCACTACCTCTCCCGGCAGCGAGTCCCAGGCACCCACCACACTCTGTGTAAAAAAAAAAAAAGAATTGCCTTGTATATCTTCTTTAAACCTTGCCCCTGCACCTTAAACCTATGTCCCCTAGTAATTGACTCTTCCACCCTGGGAAAAAGCTTCTGACTATCCACTCTATCCATGTCCCTCATAGACTTCTATCAGGCTGTCCTTCAACCTTCATCGTTTCAGTGAGAACAAACCAAGTTTCTCCAACCTCTCCTCACAGCTAATACATCTCTTGTGAACAAGCCCTTGCCATCCAGGAACTTACTGCATTGGCATGGCCTTGAGAGGTTCTGGGATGATGACATCCATAATATTGCAGAAAGCAAGGCAGTGAAGGATAGAACTGGAGCTGATCCTTGTATGTTTTGTTGTAAGCATTTGTTTACGAAGATGCATGTTACAAGCGTGCAGCTCCTCATCCCAACGATCATAGTTTCTGTCTGTGTTTATTCATAGGGATACAAATGAATCCCCAGTTAATGCCTACCACCTACATAGAATTAAACATAATTAATTTGAAGTTTGTTTATTAGTGTCACAAGTAAGCTTACATTAACATCAGAATGAAGTTACTGTGGAAATCCCCCAGTCGCCACACACCGGCGCCTGTTCAGGTACACTGAGGAAGAATTTACTATGGCCATTGCACCTAACCAGCACATCTTTCGGAAACTGGAGCACGCAGAGGAAACCCATGCAGACACAGGGAGAACATGCCCCAAGCTGGGTATCAAACCTAGGTCCCTAGTGTTGAAAGGCAGCAGTGCTAATCACTGTCCCACTGTGCTGTGAAACGTGCAATTAACATAATTCCCCCCTTGCTAACCTTCTACCAATTATCCAGCTCCTTATGATGGCACTTATCACTAAATCATCTTTCTAATTGTGATACCTTCACTGCTTTCCTCCCTCAGCCAAGCAACCTCTCATTATCATTGATTGCAACCTGCATCTCGATCTATCATGTTCTTTCTTGAGTTCACTGTCCTCTTGTCCTCTCTAAAACCTCACCCCCCCCCCCCCCCCCCCCCACCATGCTCTAGATTTCCCCCACAGTGGACATTTTTTCAGCATCCTGCCAAGCCCTCAAAATCTTGTGTGTTTCAATAAGATCACCTCTGATTCCTCTAAACTCCAATGAGTATAGGCTTTCTTCATAAAACAACCCAACCCCTCATCCCAGGGAATCAGCCTGGTGAATCTTCTCTGAAATGTCTCCAATGCAAGAATATTTCTCCTTAAGTCACGAAAACAAAACTATACCCGGTACTCACGGTATAGCCTCACAATGTGCTGTGTATCTGGAGTAAGACTTTCTGACTTTTATACTCCGTCCCCCTATAATAAAGGACAACATTCCATATGCCTTCCTACTCACTCACTGTACCTGAATGTTAACTTTCTGTAATTCATACGCAAGGATACCCAAATCCTTCTGTACCACAGCATTCTGTAGTCTTTCTCCATTTCAGTACTATTTTGATTTTCAAATCTTCCTGCTAATGCTGATAACAACATTTTTCCACATTATACTGCATTTGCCAATTTTTTGCCCACTTAATCTTTGCTAAGACTCTTTGTGCCCTCCCCACAACTTGCTTTTCCACCTATCTTTGTATTGTCAGCAAATTTGAGTACAATACAGTCAGTCCCATCATCCATTAATATTGATTATAAACAGCATGGATCCTTGCGGCATGCCACTAGTTTGCCACCTTGAAAATGACTCACTTATCCTAACTCTGTTAGTTGACCAATCTTCTATGCAATACCATGAGCTCTTACTTTGTGCAGTATTTGTTTATGTGGCACCTTGTTGAAATCCTTTCAAAAATCCAAGTATACTATATCTACTGATTTCCCTTTATGCTTCCAGTTTGTTACATCTCCAAGGAATTCATATTTGTCAAATATGATTTCCTTTTCATAAAACTGTATAGACTCTGCCTGATTATAAATATTATAAGTATTATAAATATTCCCAATGTCCTGTTATGACTTCCTTCATAATGTATTCTGGCATTTCCCCCAATGACAGGTGTTGGGCTAACTGGCCTACGGTTTCTTGTTTTCTATTTCCCTCCTTTCCTGAATAGGAGCATAATATATATGATTTTCCAGTCCAGTTCCCCAAAATCTAGGGAATTTTGGAAGATTACAAACACTACCTCTGCCACAACTTCTTTTGAGACACTTGGATGCAGGCCATCAAACCTGGAGAATTTGTCAGCACTTAGCCTCATTCATTTGCCAAGTACTTTATAGTGATAATGTTTATTTTACATTCCTTCCTCGCTTCACTCCTGATATTGTGCTGTTGCTCATAATGTCGTCAATTGTAAAGACAAACAAATGATTTGTTCACGATCTTTTCCATTTTCTTGTTTTCCCTTATTAATTGCCCAGTCTCGTACCCTTAGAAAGGAGCAAAGATTAACGACTTATTCCCGTTTTATACACCTGTTGGAGCCCTTGTTTTTCATTCGTGGGACATGGGCGTTGCTGGCTGGCTGGCATTCATTGCCTATCCCTAGTTGCCCTTGAGAAAGTGATGATGAGCTGCTGCCTTGAATCGCTGCATTCCACGGGCTATAGGTTGACCCACAATGCTGTTAGGGAGGGAATTGCAGGGTTTTTACCCAGCAACTGCGAAGGAATGGTGATAAATTTCCAAGTCAGGATGGTGAATGGCTTGGAGGGGAACATGCAGACAGTGGTGTTCCCATTTATCTGCTGCCCTTGTCCTTCTAGATGGAAGTGGTTGTGGGTTTGGAAGGTGCTGTCTAAGGATCATTAGTGAATTGCTGCAGTGCATCTCGTAGATAGTACACACTGCTGCTACTAAGCGTCGGTTGTGTAGGGATTGAATGTTTGTGGATGTGGTGCCAATCAAACAGGCTGCTTTGTCCTCAGTGGTGTCAAGCTTCTTGATTGTTGTTGGAGCTGCACCCATCCAGGCAAATGGGGAGTATTCCATCACACTCCTGACTTGCGCCTTGTAGATGGTGGATAGACTTTGGGGAATCAGGAGGTGAGTTACTGTCTGCAGTATTCCTTTCCTCTGGCCTGTTCTTGTAGCCACTGTGTTTATGTGGTGAGTCCAGTTGAGTTTCTGGTCATTGGTGACCCCCAAGGATGTTGGCAGTGCGGGATTTAGTGATGGTAATACCACTGAATGTCAAGGGACGTTAGAGTATCTCTTATTGGTGATGGTCATTGCCTGGCATTTGTGTGATGCGAATGTTATTTGCCACTTTTCAGCCCAAGCCTGGATATTGTCCAGATCTTGTTGCATTTGAACTTGGACTGCTTCAATATCTGGGGAGTCATGAATAGTGCTGAACATTGTGCAATTGTTGGCGAACATCCCCACTTCTGACCTTATGACAGAGGGAAATTCGTTGATGAAGCAGCAGAAGATTGTTGGGCCTAGGACACTACTCTGAGGGACTCCTCAGATTTACTGTCTGAGGTCTACAGTCATATTGTGACAGCAGTGGATTTTGACCAGAATGCACAGCATTGTAATGGATTGTAATTCTGTACGTTTCTTACACAGGAAAGCCGGCCCTCGCTGGACATGCAATATAAACTGACATCCAACAGCCAGACTGAGAACGGACAGTCTGAGCAGCAACATAAAGCCCCTGAGGACCTGCAGCCTTCCCTCAGGTAACAAACCAGGGCCCAGTGTTTTTATCACTTTGACTCTGTCAGAGCAGCTCCATCTTTACCAGCTCCGTTTAATCTCCTACAAATGAGAATTTTTAACATGGTGCTCCGAAAAGACCCCAACATGTTTATTTTTTGTTAACAAAATACAGGCTTTCACCATAGATATCTGAAGAGAACAGGGCCAGTGCCTGCAGGCAAGTGGCAATAATTATTGTAACTAAGCCATACAGGCCCCAGTTTTGCCAAGTTGGCTGTTTCCATATTCAGATATGCTTTATATATTGAGCTAGTCTTATTGTCTGGTGAGTACCTGATCAAACTAGACCATAATATTCTTTGCAGCCTATTCGCCTGCAGACTGATCTCTGGTAAATTAGTAGAGGGGCCCAGGAATAGTACCTGGGATGAAGAATCCCACAGTTTTGAGATGCTAAGACAGACTGAGTTGGGAAGACTTACAATTGACTGCCTGACTGAGGTTGAGCTAATTCTGTTCTGAATTTGGCAAGCAGGGTTTGCTTTTATGCCAGTTGTATTTTGGCCATGATTTAGGATAGATTGTGTTCTGGTTCCTGTTGAGATTGACAATATTTTGACCACAACTGCGGGGAATTGGACTGGACTGGGTTAACACTGTCTATAAGTTTCATTATTGAACTGATTTTATTTCACGGGAAGTTTTGTTGACGCTTGAAAGTGTTTGATAGTCTTAGTCTTAATTTTAGTCTTAATTTAGGAAGCTATCAACTCCAGTGTTGCAATTGGGTTTCCCCCAAACCATCTATCTGTTTTTGTCCACTCAGTACAGACTGGGGGCACCTAGTGACAATGGAATGCACTGTGTCACCTGTGAAGCACTTTCGAATGCCTCACTCTTGATTATACCAGAGTGATGCTATTTCTACTGACAAAGCTGCATTAAACCAGTTGTTTGTGTCAATGGATTTGCAACAGTGGCACATTGCAGTCCTAGTGGAGAATTATATAGACAGCAATAAACAGTTAAAAGACAGGAAATTCAGGGGGCTGAGCAGACCAACCTTCCTACGTCCACAGCATTATAAATCTAGGTCTGGTTTTGTCCATGCTGCAGACTATGAAGAGCTAATCTCTTCTTCTCGTTGTACAGTGAGGGATCCAAGGTCGGGGCCTCCAGCTTCATTACAGAAAGCTCCATCGGCGCACTGACCAACAAAGCTGCCTCTCTGAACCTGGCCCCTGACACAGAGGGAGCTGGAGATCGCTGCGACAGCCAACAGAATGGGCTTTAAACTAACAAAGCTGGCAACCTGCCCTGAACAAGCCAGCCTGAACGCCTCATTTAAAAAATGCAGCACTGCAACCGACAAACTTGACATGCCACTCGTCTAGATGCAATGCGTCAAAGTAGCATTGAATTATTTTGTTGTTGTTGTTGTGTATGTGTGAATTAACTTTTTGTTTTATTAGCATGCATGCCTTGGCTCGCAAGGCATGGGACATATCCTTATGATTACCTGGTTAATCTTAGTGAAGTAATCTCACCTTATATACCCCTACTTCAGAACTGTGCCTGCAACAGCGCAAGTTGATGAAGTCACATTCCCATGGGATTCTGAGATGATGCGACGAAGGTCGACATCACAGATGGAACCTTTTTAGTTCCACCGCAGTGAGGAGCAAATACTTCCACTAACATAACTTACAGAAAGGCTGTTACTATCTGGGAGGAGTGAGCTCTGGTATCTTCCTTTTTCAGGACCTTCGCCAGAAGGTTTTACAGCTACAACAGGAAAAAGGAACATCAGGAGCCTTCTCGCAACCAGAAAAGTAACATTCTTAAATATTGTCATTGTGCTTTCCACAGGGTGGAAATTAACTAACCCAAGAGCAGCCTTACTGGGAAAGGTTTATTGCTTTCTGAACACTCTTTATTGAAGACACTGCCTCCCTTTGCTGAGCCTGGCTTCACAAGGAGATCAAAAAGTCACACACTGGAGATGTGGCAGAGGAGATTTGGACCAGGATCCCAGTGTGGTGAGAAGAGAGAGGAGCTGAGACCCAAGGTCCCAGTGTGGGGGTGCTGAGACCCAGGGTCTCAGTGTGGGAGGGGATTGGGCTGTAGGTTGGATGATCTCAAGGGGTTCCCTGCAGAATTGTTTATAGGATGAACCTTTGCTGTAGTGACATTTCAGTGTATTCGTGTTTGGACAGGTTGAGGAGGGATTGTGAGCTCTGACTCTCACTGATCTGCCTTCCAACACTGGCACACGGGAGCAAAGGTCGCAGTAATCCCAATTATTTCCAGTGGAAACTAGTCAAATAAAATAGAACCACAGAGAGAAAAGAATATTCAGATGACAATTTTGATGCACAACTGAAAAGGGATGCGCTCTCTCCAACCTGCAGTGAGATCTGGGCACGTTGACTATGTTATGACCAGATTTTCTGACTTTGGTTGAGTGACAGATCCCGGGCATTGGTTCTAGAGGCCTGAAGGAAGGATTCCAATCACCCAGCCCTGGGTCAGACATATCTCCGTCAAAGTCCTTGCGTGACGTCAGATGAATGCGGGGCCCCTGTGCTCCATGTCTCCCATGAAGGTGAGCACTTGACCAGCCATTGACATTTATAATTTTCACATTGAATTTTGACTTAATAGAACATTGGCTGGCAAGGTTATTAGGTGTTCTGCTTGGAATTCGAGCTTTGTGCAGTTTGTGTGTGTGCGTTTTTTTTAAAGAAGAAAAATTCCTTTAGTCACAACTTTTAAAATAAACAAATATTTGTGTGCTTTGCTTAAACCTCCTCTCGATATTGAGGAGGCTGATTTTGTTTCAAACTGTGGTTTTATTTCAGCCTCAGCTGGCATGGCCTGCCTCCTTTTCCCCCAGTCCAACGGAGCTGATCTCAGTAACTCTACTGCCTCGAGACTAAACCAAGAGTCAGACTTGACATTCTGGGCACCCTCTTGATCCTGGGTAAACCAGCAAATGGTAGCTCCCTGCACTGTGTTATACAGGAAGGAAGCTGATCGATCCTGTTAGGCTGTAGGGAGTATCACAAAGCAAGGAGCCTTTGGAGTTTGAGATGCCCCCAACTGATTTGAGTTCAAACCTCTGAATTCATGCCCAACCTCTCTCCTCCCCACTGGCCCAGCCCCCACACACTCATTTCAGTCGAACTGGCCTTGGTCCGTAGTTTATCCTTTGCCCGCAGGTTTAATACCCCCTTGTTTAGCAGGTGGTATCTGTGCCAGTTTTAGAGGTTAAATCAACAAGTCAATATTATTGTCCTCAAACACGCACAGGACAGAGTTCGCAGAACGATTCCTAAATATCTGGCTATCAGCAGAGAGACATTCCTGATCCGAGCCAGTGGTGCAGTCTCTGGTTGCATTTCGAAATGCTTTAGCAGAGGATTTACTCCCTTTCCCCCGCCACTCCCCTCAGCGCCACTTCTTCCATCTGCTGCTCATTGTTCTGTATTCCCTGTTGCCTGTGACAGGTCAGTGCAGTTCAGACTGATGTCTCCCAGTCGTTGAGAGCGAGATAGGACACTACCCAGAATAGGTAGCATACGATGGCATTTTCCCTGCATGACCTACAGTGTTTGAGTGAGTGCGCCTGTGCTACCAGAGGAGAGAGGGATGGTTATCAGTTCAGCCTGCTCTTCAGTTCCCAGGGATTGATGAAGAGCTAGGCTGAGCAAATTCAACAACAAGATTATTGCACTGGAGGCAGAGAAGCCCCTTTCCCCAATCCCATCCAGACATTTACATCTCCTCATTTTGTTACAGATTTCTAACAAGTGTAGTTTCTTTTCTCTTTCTCACTGGAAGATAGTGCAAGTGCTCAGAACAAACTGTGGAGGACAGCATAACAAGGGTAGAGCAGGGTCCGTTGTAGGTCCCAGAAATAAAAGGGCCGAGGTCAGTTCACATGTTGACTACTGCCCAGAGATTTTCAAACCCCTCCCTGGGATGTTTTAAGCTGAAATGTTTCCTGCAGGAAAGCACTGCCTCGTGAAACCCATGTTGCTCAATATTTTATCAACAGTACCAATCACAGATCAAATGTTTTTAGATATTTTTTGCATCAAGTATGTAACTCTTTCTTTCCTAATAGTGAGTGCATTGATGTTGTTCATGCTGATGGAATACCAGTAATTCATCAACCTCAGGGCTGGTACAGTGCTGGGGGTGTAGCCCTCATGATGTTGGATATAATTCCAGAAGAATGTCCCTTATGGTGTGAATGTATCCCTTGGGATATTGGGTACAGTGACTTTCTTCTAACTCTAATACTTTCCATCTGTGCTTCATCAGCAGTTTTGCTCCCTTCACAGCTTCAGAACCTTAATAACCTTCAGAACCAATGACTTCTGTGAAGTTGTTTTTTGCAATAAGGGATGGAGCTGATTATTACTCCGTCAAATATGGAGAGGGGAGGAGGCTGCTGGATGATAAAACAGATGTAATCTGCACACTGATTCAGTGATTGGCCGCTAGGATTTGTAGGGCGTTTGTCCTTCAGTAGATGTTTTGGTGGAGATTGGGCACCAAAATGAACTACAACATAAAGACGCTTTGCTGCATACTTATTGTGGAGGCTGGCACTGAGCTCTGGGTACAGTGTGGCATTGGCTAGTCCTCTCGAGTGACTAGCAGACGCAATTCATACCAGCATTTTCACTGAGTGATCTCCACATGTATCAAAGTTTCACCATACATTTGGTGCTGCTGGATTGTAAAGACGTTAAGGGAGAGGAGCTTTCACTGTCACAGGCCCAGTAGTGATTGTCCATCAACTTCTTGTCCAGTGTGCAGTAACCTAGGGATTGCTGTCGCACAACCTTCGACTGGGTATAGACACTGCATTTGTAACCATTCACACTGGTTATGCTGTGTACGTCAGTATCTGCATTGGTTAGCATGAAGCCCAACACTTTTCCAATCTCCTCCAACACATTCTCATAGACTCCAGTGAACGATCTGCCTTTTCTATTGAGCATAGCTCACTGCAGCCAACTTCCAGGAATATCATACTAATTCTGGTCAGGAGTCGGAATTGTCAGTCCTGTATGAATTTCACTGAGACCCCTGACCTCTCTATCCTCTGGGCCCCATGCCCCTCACCTCCATGTGGTTCAGTACAATTTCCTCGTTCCAGATATCACACCTGGTTTGTTTATTGTCCATTCCACCAGAAATCTGGATCCTGTGCAGGCTATTCCAGATGCCATCATTTTGGTTAGTTCTGTTTCCTAAACGTTGCTGCTTTTCCTTTAGAAATGATGAGCACCAGAGCTGAACTAAACCTCACTGATATCATTAATATTAGTTTATCTCGCTCCCGCTGATAATCAGCGAGGGTCTCGGAGTGCACGTCTCCCACAAACTGCGCCTTGGGCTGTGTGGGAGCTGTCTTCGCAAATGGCCAAACATTGACCCCAGTGTGGGTTTCATACAGGGCGGGGCTTTGTACAGTAGAGTTTGACAATGGCACATTTGGTTTAGTTTGTAAACCGCTGCCAGTAGTAGTTTCTAGCTGCTTTCTACAGCCTCAATACTCAGTCTGTGTCCTTTTGAGATGCCAATGTAGAAACGTCAGCAGTGTGTTTGTGAAATTGCATCAGTTAATCTCTGACTGGCTATTTTCTGTATTTTTAATTCTGCTCGTCACTATCAGCAAAGGAATGACTGAATGAATTTTATTCTGCAGGCGGGGCTGCAGTGGTGTGACAGAGACCCCTCACCAGGATTTACCTTTCAGACATTGAAACCATAGATATCTGAGCAGAATGCTGCCATGTGCTCACCACCCACTCACACCACCACTACCCCCCAAAAAAAACAGGCAAATAACCTTCAGAGCACCAAGATTCTCCCACAGTCACTCGTTTCTGTCAGCACAATTGCTGTTTAATAAAAATGTATTCAGCCAGTCTCTTCAATAGATCGCAATAAACGCCTCTCTTCATGCTGTCTTTCTCTCCTGTCTTTGTCTTATTTTCTCTCTCCCGTGCTCTCTCTTTTCCTTCCTTCACTCCTTCCCCCTCACATGCATGTTATTCGATTCCCAATCCTGTGCAAATTGGCCAGTGCTAAACAGAATGAAGGTATTACAACCACTGTCCCTATGTAGAGAAATGCCAACTTTAATGCTCATTTACAGCCGAGTGTACTTTTATCTTGTGCCACCACTTTTTGGTGTACAAGTGGTCTGGTTTGATCCTGAGCCTCCCATTGCAACAAGCAGGTATTTGGTTTGGGGAATGCACAATATCCCCCAGGATGGAGTGCAGACCCTCCAAAAGAGTTAGACTTCTCGCCAGTTACTACTCCCATGGACTGTTGCTATCATGTCTTGGGCACTGTGTGCTCGACAGGTTGCTATTCCAAGTACACGATTCCGAGCATCCCTGTTAGAAATGTGCCACTTTTTTTACACACTGAAATTGGAAAATGTGGACCCAGGGTGCAAAGGTTGCTTTTCTGGGTGGCTGAGTCCACTACATTGCCCATAATTCCCCTCACACACCTGCAGCCCCATCATCTGTCTCATTCTATACACTGGATGTTAGGAATCGCAAAGTGTACAATATACTTTTGTTTGGATCTAAAATGAGTATGTGGACACTTTTCAGCTGCCCGATAGTGTTTGGTTTTGCTAAGGGATCCTATCAAGGGAGTAATATGAATGATTGCTATGAGCTCTATGTCACAGGAGCAAACCACCCACTACACCTGCTGCAGTCCATCCTTGCAGTGAGAATGTTGCCTTTCTCACACATCAGCTTGTTTAGTTTTCTTAAATTAAGGTAAAAAAAAAATTTCCTGAAAATTTTGTTTGATATACTCCAGTATGGAATGTTTTAGAATATCTTTCTCCAATGTGGAATGTAGCTTTTTTTCCTTTGTAAAGAATTCACTGTGTGAACATTGTTTTTTGCCTTTGTATAGTACAATAATATTCAGCTACAGGATTGGGAGGACAAAGGGGATAAAAATAAACTGTACATGAGATTGTTCTGCTTGTCAGAAAGCGAATGCAGTTCGTGTAATGATAGAAGTTCACAAGGACTTCAATAAATTGTTTAAAAACAAAAAAAATCTTTGAATTGCAGCTGGTGTCTTTGGTCCTGTTTATTTAATGTGTTAACCAACTCTCCAATTGTCACCCCCCTCTGCCCCATCGGTTGGAAGGTTTGGGGCCCTCTCTAGTGAGGCCTTTGGCACAGAACTGGCCTCACGCTTATCCCTGATGTGCTTTGCCTGTAGCATCTCTGTGCAGCCTCTGGCTCTCGATGTCTTCCCTCAGGACTTCCCCTTCTAAGGTCTTCTCCAACACAAGAAACCTGATTGTTGAGCGTGCTCAGGGAGAAGTTAGAACCATAGATCCCTACAGTGCAGAAGGAGGCCCCTTCGGCCCATCGAGTTTACACCGAACACAATCCCACCCAGGCCCTAACCCCCATATCCCTACATATTATACCCACTAATCCCTCTAACCTCAGCATTCCTGGACACTAAGGGGCAATTTCTTAGCACGGCCAATCAACCTAACCCGCATGTCTTTGGACTGTGGGAGGAAACCGGAGCACCTGGAGGAAACCCACGCAGACACGAGGAGAATGTGCAAACTCCACACAGACAGTGACCCGAGCCAGGAATTGAACCCTGGAGCTGTGAAGCAGCAGTGCTAACCACTGTGTTACCATGCCATCCATCCCAAATTGGAGGGATCTCACTGGGAATCTGTAGCTGATGGAAGAGCAGCAGTACCCTCTAACATGGCAGGAGAGTTAACATCTTACAAGTCTGATAGCAAGCATCTGTGGAGAAAGAAGAGTTGACGTTCTGAGAACTCAGACAAAGAGCCATCTTTGGCTCTATTGGCTCTCCACAGGTGCTGTCAGACCTGATTTTCCAGCATTTTCTGTTTTTGCTTAAGATTCCAGCACCCGCAGTGATTTTATATCAACATTTTGCAGCATGATTTAGACACACTGGGGTATGAGAAAGGCCTGCGGCCCATCACTGCAAACACCAGCTGGGAACGTGACATTGATCTTGGGCTGCAGAACAGGTGTAGCCCATTCCTTGTTATTACCCCTCACTTCATATTAAAGATACTCATTGAATATTAGGGATAGGGAGGTCAATTGAACACATGCAAGGGAGGACCTGAAGAATGATGTGGTTCTGCAATAAATGTTACTCAGTTAAGGGTGCATAACATAGCCCCTCTCTATCAGTCAGAATGAAGATCGGTCACACTGAAGATCTGATCCCAGGACTGAGGGATCAACATTTAACAGATTTCAGCTCACACCAGAATGAAACTTGGCTCAGCACAACAAGGAGAGGCTGGCTGACTGATATTCCTGGAATTAAACACAGCATCCAGTGCAGCACTCCCTTAATACTGACCCTCAGACAGTGAAGCATTCAATAGTGATCCTTGGACAGTGCAGCATTCCCCCAGTACTGACCCTTCTGGCAGTGTTGCATTCCCTCAATATTGACCCTCTGGAAGTTCAGCACTCCTTCAGTACTGACTCTCCAACTGTGCAGCACTCCCTCGGTACTGACCCCTCTGACTGTGGAACATTCCCTCACTGTCAACCCGCTGACAGTGCAACATTCCTTCACTACTGACCCTCTGATAGTGCAGCACTTCCTCAATACTGACCCTCTGACAATGCAGCACTCGCTCAGTAGTCATCTTCTGACAGTGCAGCACTCCCTCAGTACTGACCCTCTAACAGTGCAGCACTCCCACAGTAGTCATCTTCTGACAGTGCAGCACTCCCTCAGTACGATCCTCTGAAGGTGCAGCACAGTCTCAATACTGGCTCTCTGACAATGCAGCACTTCATCAGTACTCGCCCTCTGACAGCAAGGCACTCCTTAAAAAGTAAAGTTTATTAGTCACAAATAAGGCTTACATTAACACTCCAACTAAGTTATTGTGAAATTCCCCTAGTTGCAACATTCCTGCATCTGTTTGGGTCAGTGCACCTAACCAGCACATCTTTCAGACTGTGGGAGGAAGCTAGAGCACCCAAAGGAAACCCAAGCAGACACGGGGAGAATGTGCAAATTCCACACTGACAGTGACCCAAGCCTGGAATCGAACCTAGGTCCCTGGCACTAAGAGGCAGCAGTGCTACTCACTGTGCCGGCCCTCTGACAGTGCAGCACTCCCTCAGTGCTGTAACATAGAAACCCTCCAGTGCAGAAAGAGGCCATTCAGCCCATCAAGTCTGCACCAACCACAATCCCATCCGTTGCTTACCCCCATATCCCTACATATTTACCCACTAATCCCTGTAACCTACACATTTCAGAACACTAAGGGGAAATTTTAGCATAGCCAATCAACCTAACCTGCACAGCTTTGGACTGTGGGAGGAAACCAGAGCACCCAGAGGAAACCCACACAGACACGAGGAGAATGTGCACACTCCATACAGACAGTGACCCAAGCCAGGAATCGAACACAGGTCGCTGGAGCTGTGAAGCAACAATGCTAACTGTGCTCCCGTGCCGCCCCAAAACAAATCAGATACCGAATACTGAACTTTTGAACGACTCAAAACAAATCAGATACAAATACTGAACTTTTGACTCTGCAGCACTCCCTCAGTACTGACCCTCTAACAATGCAACACTCTGTACTGCGTTGCACTTCCAGCCTATTTAATGAACGCGAGTCTCTGGAGTGGGTCTCACCTTCACAACTTTCAGCTTCAGGGTTCAGAGTGCAGACTGTCGAAATCCTCTCCCTCCCCCACTCTGCCACCATTTGGAGTTTACAGCAGGGGATAGATCAATGGAGCAAGTTGCAAGGGTTAAGCAGAGTTGAGAATTGTTTATTCTGAGCCTTCTGTGAAGCTGCTATTGGGTCTTCGTGTTTGCACTGATTCTGTAATCAGGACGGTGTCAATAGAGCAGCCTCACAAACAGTGCGCTGCCAGTTTGTCTGCTGTTTTGTAGTTTTTTCGAATTTTGAATTGATTTACTATTTCATTTGAAACATTGTCAAAGGCGTGCGAGTGGACAGAGCCTTCACAGGTATGTGACTATCTTATTTCCATGATTAAAGTGTAGAATGAGAGAGCTGGGAATGTCAGGAATACTGCAAGCTTCTGGAGAATCATCATCCACAATTCCAGTGGGACTGCTGTGTGGATAGACTGCTTCAGGACAGCTCAGTGACTTGAGCTCAAACTCAATCCCCAATCCCTGTTGCGATTGTGGGAATATTAGAATGAGTTTCTGCTCCAATATTCCCTGGGGGAAGGGATCAAGCAAATCATGATCCTGTGATGAGGGATTGAGAGAGGAAGGGATCAGAGAAGGGGATCAAGTTCAAATGGGATCACTTAAGGAAGGGATTAAGCAAATACGGGATCCTATAATAAGGGATTGAGAGAGGAAGGGATCAAAGGATGGGATTGAGTAGTAAAGGGGTCAGTGATGAAAGGATCATGGAGAAGGGATCTGGTGAGGCAGGGATCAAGTAATGAAGAGACTGGAGGAAGAGTCATGGAAAAGGGATCAAGTGAGGAAGGTTTTGGGTAAGAAAGGGATTGATGAAGGAACCAATATCAAAGTGATCAAGTGAGAAAGCGATTGATGAGGAAAGGATCAACGTGGAAGGGATTCTGGAGAAAGGGATTAATGAGGATGTGATCGGCAAGGACTGCTTTGGTTCAGAATGAGATCACCACAAGTCAGCGTGATTTGACTGTGATGCATTCTCCAACCAACCCTCCATCCTATTGAAGCCGACACATGAAGAATGTCCCTTTCTGCAGAGTGTTCAAATTGTCTGTGGGACTGTGTACCCAAGAGAAAGTGAAGCAAAGCACAGAGTATTTGTGATCTTGTTGATTTTGTTCTTGGGCAGTTACTGCCATTGAGAATGGGGCTTACTGTTGACTGATGTGGTTCTGAAGACATTTTAATGTCTGGAGCTTACTGACCTTCCCTTACGTTCCTCACTTGATTTCTTCATATTTTGTTTGCACCTTCAGACTGTGATTCAGGTGGGCTGTAAATAAAACACCCCAAAGAGACAGGTTATTTCTGAATTAAGAAGTTTCAATAAAGTCAGTATTCAGAAAGGTCAGAGGGTAGATATTGACAATAGATCTTGCTTGCTCCATGCTGAGCTGTGGAGGGTACATAGTCTGTGGGGGAAGGTGTGACATAGCTCCCCCCACCACTGACCCTCCCCCTTGATCTCATCCACTCCCCGTATTGTCTCCCTCCAGTTCTTGTTCCACAGGCTTCAGTCACTCAGTAGAGTGCTTATACTGCCCTCAAGTGGGGACCTCACTTGGTGCAGATGGAGTCACTGTGAGTCTCACTCAGGAAGACTTTATCCCCCAAAATGTGTTTGATGGTGGGGGAGGAATTTAACCTGGTAGCCCCTTGCTTCACTTTCTCTTGGGTACACAGAGGATGATAGCTACCTCTGGCCCAATTCAGTTTGGGGAGGGAACGCATTTAGTGTCCATATAAGTGCCTCAGTCCAGCATCTCTGATATTCAACCAGCAGCGGGCTTGGTGGGAACCCACAAAGCAAACCCTCAGAAGGGGCTCTCATTCAAAGGCACTCAGTGTCTCATCGGAGGACCCAGCACCAGGAAAGAAGCAACCTACTGAGAACCATCCTTTTGCCCTGGCTGCTAAACCCCCCATAACTGTCCCCTCCCCCATCCTCCATCCTGTAAATCCCTATCCCACTCCCTCTCACTCATCTGTGGTCTGGACCTCTGGGTGATCATGGTCCTCTAGCGCATGCATTACCAGCAGCTGTCACTACTCCACTGGTGGCGCCAGGCTGGCAGCGGGAGGGTAAAGATTTCCGCCTCCCGGGTTATCGATTCCGGATGAGGCCTGCCACCATCTGCCCAAATGCCTGAGGATATGGTGGGCCTTCCCCAATTAAATACCACCCTATGGGCAAGATTTTAATTCACTCAAAAGCCATTCACCTGCACAGAGTTAAAATTGGACCCAGTTCAGGCCAGGGCCCATTCAGGACCAGAAGGGTCAGCTGGAGACCTTAGGTGTGGAATGAAGAAGAAGGATTGAGAGAATTTGGTTCTTGCCTTTCAAGGAAACTTTGAGTCAGGGAATTGGTGGCGGCTATTCAGGTCCATCATATCTGTACTGGCTCTCCGAAAGAGCAATTCACCTTGTGCTACATCCCTGCCTTCTCCCTGTAATCCCGTCTAACCTGTAAATTCTTCCTATCCATTTAACAACCCAATTCCTCCCTGAATGCCTCAGTTGAATCTGCCTCCACCACACTCTCAGACAGCACAGCCACAATCTTAACTATTCACTGTGTGAAAAGGTTTCTCCATTGTTTCTTTTTCCAATGATTTTAAATCTGCGCCCTCTCATTCTTGATTCTTCCACCCATGGGACCAGTTTCTCCCTATCGATTATGTCCAGATCCCTCGTGATTTTCAACATCTCGATAAAATCTGCTCTCAACATTCACTTCTCCAAGAAAAACAATCCCAACATCCCCAATCTATCTTCATAATTGAAGTTCCTCATCCCAGGAACCATTCTCATTAATCTTTTCTGCTCTGTCTCCAATGTCTTCACATTTTTCCTATAGCGTGATGCCCAGAAACAGACACAATACTCCAGTTGAGGCTGAACGAGTGCCTTGTTAACCTGTGGTGCAATTGTTAGTGTCTTTATATTCCAAAATATCCTTGCTCCTCAACCTCGTCTAGATCTTCCAAATCATCAGTAATGCATCATCCATCTTATCAAAATGAACTACCTCACATTTAATTGATCAAGCGAGCTTCATCTGCCAATTATTTGGCAGTTCTGCAAGTTTATTAATGGCTTCTTGTAACTTGTTACAGTCATCCTCAGCACTAGTGAGACCACATCTGGAGTACTGTGTATCGTATTGATCTCCTTATTTAAGGAAAGATGTAAATACACTAGAAGCAGTTCATAGAATGACACAATCCCCACAGTGCAGAAGGAGGCTTCTAAGCCCATTAAGTCTGCACCGACTCTCGACAGAACACCTTATCCAGGCCCACTCCGCTGCCCTATCCCTGTAACTCCACGCATTTACCCCACTAATTCCCCCTAACCTATACGTCTTGTGACACTAGGGGGCAATTTAGCATGGCTAATCCAACTAACCTACACATCTTTGGAGTTTGGGAGGAAACCAGAACGCCCAGAGGAAACACAGACTGGGGGAGAATGTGCAAACTCCATACAGTCAGTCATCCAAGTCTGGAATTGTACCCTGCTGGTTTGGTCCGTCGCCCGCCAGCAGACCCATCCGCCAATGGTGCTCCTCTTCCACAGTGACTTCTGCCCAGCCCCTCTGCCGGGTGCAATGTCTTTGGTGTCCGCACCGATCCTCAGCATGGCGCCGGTGAGCATCTCTGGGCTGCTACCCCATGCTCCACGTCCTTCAGTGTGTGCTCGCTATGGACCGTTTTACGGGCAGCATGACAGCACAGTGGTTAGCACTGCTGCTTCACAGCTCCAGCGACCTGGGTTGGACTCCTGGCTTGGATCACTGTCTGTGTAGAGTTTGCACTTTCTTCTCGTGTCTGCATGGATTTCCTCAGGGTGTTCTGCTTTTCCCCCACAATCCAAAGATGTGCGGGTTAGGTTGATTGGCCATGCTAAAACTGACCTTAAGTTCGATACGTTGGTTTGCATTGCACTGTACAAACTGGCTTAGTAGAGATTTTGGTTGGTTGGTCTACATTGCACCCCGTAGAGAGGCATAATTGTTGTTTATGAATAGTTAGTTTGTTACTTTAAAATTTAATATTAACTATTTGTTATTTTAAAATTTGGCCTGACCTATTGTTCCCCCCACCCCAACATACCCTTTCCCCTGGAGGCATGGATTGGTGCACTGAAATAATCAACCACCTGGCTGATTAGGCCCAATTAGATGCTGGGAAATGAGTGAAGACTGATTAGACCTTTAAAACCCATTTCTCAGTGTAAATCAGCATTCCCTTGACTGTGGTTTCGCTAGAGGTAGGCAACCACGTCGACGAGCGATATAAAAACTGGAACAAAGCAATCATTTCGAGTGTTTCAAAATAGCCAAATGCCTCGTCATCTAATTGGTGACGCGCATGAATTTGGCTGATCATGAACTTTCAGTGTCCCACTCCTGCTTCATCTCCATACCCCTTGATCCCTTTAACCGCAAGGGCCTGCCCAACTCCTTCCTGAACATATTTAACAAACTGGTCCCAACAGCTTTCTGTGGTAGAGAATTCCACAGGTTCACAACTCTGAGTGAAGAATTTCTTCCTCATCTCAGTCCTGAACGGCTTACCCCTTATTCTTAGACTGTGACCCCTAGTTGTGGACTTCCCCAACATCAGGAATATTCTTCCCACATCTAACCTGTCCAGCCCCTTCAGGATTTTATATGGTTCTATGAGATCCCCTCTCATTCTTCTAATGAGTACAAGCCCAATCGATCCAGTCTTTCTTCATATGTCAGTCCTGCTATTTTGGGAATCAGTCTGGAGAATGTTCGCTGGATTCCCTCAATAGCAAAAATGTCCTTCCTCAGTCTAGACGACCAAAACTGCACACAATACTCAAGGTATGGCCTCACCAAGGCCTGTACAACTGTAACAAGAAATCCTTACTCCTATACCCAATTCCTCTTGTGACAAAGGCCAGCACCATTAGCTTTATTTGCTGACCGCTGAACCTTCATGTCAACCTTCAGCGACTGTTCCACCATGACACGCAGGTCATGTTGCAATTCCCTTTTCCTAAACTGCCACCACTCAGATAATAATCTTCCTTCCTATTTTTGCCATCAAGGTGGATAACCTCACACTTATCCACATTATATTGCATGTGTCTGTCTGTCACTTATCTTCTGACTCCACATTCTCTGACCTTATTGATGATCTGGAGGAGGGAACCGAGTGCAGGGTGTCGAAATTTGCTGATGACACCAAGATTGGGGGAAAGGCAAATTGTGCGGAGGGTGTGGAGAGTCTGCAGAAGGATCTAGATAGGCTGGGCGAATGGGCCAGGAAATGGCAAATGGAATTTAATGTTGGCAAGTGTGAGGTGGTCCACTTTGGTAGGAAGAATGGTAGGAAGGACTATTACTTACGTGGCGAAAAACTGCAGCAGGCGACGGTGCAGAGGGACCTCGGGGTCCTTGTGCATGAGTCGCAAAAACCCAGCTTGCAGGTGCAGCAGGTGGTCAGGAAGGCGAATGGGATGCTGGCCTTCATAGCGAGGGGGATTGAATATAAAAGTAGGGAGGTCTTGCTGCAGCTGTATAGGGCATTGGTGAGGCCGCAGCTGGAGTACTGTGTGCAGTTTTGGGCGCCGCACCTGCGCAAGGATATTTTGGCCTTGGAGGGAGTGCAGAGGAGGTTTACTAGGCTGATACCGGAGTTGAGGGGATTGAGCTATGAGGAGAGGCTGAATAAACTAGGCTTGTACTCGTTAGAGTTTAGAAGAATGAGGGGAGATCTCATTGAGACGTATAAGATGATGAATGGGATGGATAGGATAGAGGTGGAGAGACTCTTCCCGCTCAAAAAAGACAGTAGGACTAGGGGGCACAGCCTCAAGATAAAGGGGAGGCGGTTTAGAACGGAGTTGAGGAGGAACTTCTTCACTCAAAGGGTGGTGAATCTCTGGAATTCTCTGCCTGTTGAAGTGGTGGAGGCTGCCTCACTAAATATTTTTAAGAAGCAGGTTGATGGGTTCTTGATAAGAGAGGGGATTAAGGGTTATGGGGAGAGGGCGGGAAAGTGGAACTGAGCCACGACAGATCAGCCATGATCTTATTGAATGGCGGGGCGGGCTCGAGGGGCTAGATGGCCTACTCCTGCTCCTATTTCTTATGTTCTTATGTTCTTATTCACTAGCCTGTTCTGGGAAGGCCTTTTGAAAATCCAGATTTGTTACATCTACTACATTACCAGTGTCAACTCTCTCAGTTATCTCCACAAAATAATAATACTGGCCAAGCAAGATTTTCCCTTTTGAAGCCAATGGTGACTGCTTATTATTATCTTTGTTAATTCTAAACAATCTATTCTCTCCTTCAGTAAATTTCATTGTTTTTCCCATCACTAACATTAAGTTGAACATAGAACTTAGAATCCTACAGAGCAGCATGAGACTATTTGGCCTTGTCAGTCTGCACCAATTACAATCCCACCCAGGCCCTATTCCCATAACCCCATACATTTACGCTAGCTTTTCCCCATGACACTAAGGGGCAATTTAGCCTGGCCAATCCACCTAACCCGCATACCTTTGGACTGTGGGAGGAAACCAAAGCACCCAGAGGAAACTCATGCAGATATGGGCAGAATGTGCAAACCCCATACAGACAGTGATCCAAGCCGGGCGTCGATGTCCCTGAGGCAACAGTGCTAACTGCTGTGCCACTGTGCCACCCTGATTGACTGGTCTATAATTCTCTGGACATCATCTGTCCCCCCTTCTTAAATATTGGAATGACATGAGCTATTTGCCAGTCCTCCAGTACAACATAGAACATAGAACATTACAGTGCAGTACAGGCACTTCAGCTCTCGATGGTTCCACTGGTCGGCGCAACAATCTAATGACACTCTAACCTAAACTATTGCAATATTATTTATATGTCTATCCAATGCCCAGCTCCTTGAGCAGTGCCAGGAGGCCCAGGCTGCAAATGCCCAGGGGGCACCGTCCTCCCGGCTCCTGACCCTTTTGGGGTACCTTGATGGCCTCCCCCTTCACTCCAGTTGGGCCAGGCCTTCAGCTCCCCATGAGTGGGAGCTACAGCAAACCCCTCTGGAGTGAACCACTCCAGGCCTGGGGGGGTGGTGAGGCACTAGCAGGCCCAGAGATTTCAGTCCTGGGCCTGCTAATGCTAATTTAAATAAATTTTGCAGCTCCAATGCCAATTTCTGGCACAGAGCAGATGGCACCTGAAATCCAGTGCCCAGAGAATCGCGGAAGCCATGGTGCTCAGCGGGGAGCATTAAACAGACTCCTCACAAAGTCTCCTGGCCTGCTGTGCTAAAAAAGCAACATAGTGGGCTGGGAGAATTGCCCTTTTTATATTTTAAATTCACTTATCTTATTGCTAGTGGCCTTATTCAATGTCATGTCCACCTGTTTTAACTCCCTGGTAAATACTGAAGCAAACTGGCTATTTAATATTTCTGCCAACTCTCTATTATTACCTGTGGTATTATCCTAGTTATCCCTTAATGGTACAATATCTGTTACAGCCTTCCTTCTTTATTACTAATCTGCCTGTAAAATATTTTATTATTTTGATTCATGCTCCTTGATAATTTAATATCATAGTTCCTCTGCCTTGTTTATATATTAATTATTTAGATGAAGGATCTAAATGTAATATCTCCGAATTTTCAGATGATACATCATTGGGTGGGAGGGTAAGCTGTGAGGACGATGCAGAGATGCTATAGTATGATTTGGACAAGCTGAGTGTGTAGGCAAATGCATGGCAGGTGCAGTACAGTGTGGATAAATGTGAGGTTATCCACTTTGGTAGCAAAAACAGGAAGACAGATTACTATCTGAATGTCTATAAGAGAAGGGAATGTGCGACCTGGAGACCTGGGTGTCCTCGCACATAGTCACTGAAGAAAAGCACACAAGTGCAGCAGGTGGTAAAGAAGGCAAATGGTATGTTGGCCTTCATAGAGTGAGGATTTGAGTGCAGGAGCAAGGATGTCTTATACAGGGTGTTGGTGAGGCCACATTTGGAATATTTAGATAGGATTCTGACTTAGAGGTGTTCAGTCATAATCCCACAGATGGTAGCATCACACCATTGGCTCCTCAGCCAAGCACATACACCAAATGTCTGAACCTGCGGTCCCTCTCGTACTGTACAGGATTACTTTTGCAACAACACTTTTTATCATCAGTACGGTAAGACTAACCTGTCTCACGACGGTCTAAACAACTCACATTCCCTATTAGTATGTATGAACAATCCAACTTCACAATGATAGGAAGAGCCAACATCGAAGCATCAAAAAGCAACACAGCTATAAAGTGCAGTTTTGGCTTCCTTATCTGAGCAAGGATGTTCTTGCTATAGGATGTTCTCTGCAGAGAAGGTTTATGAGGCTGATTCCTGAGGGATTGAATCAGTTAGGATTATAGTTCAGAGTTCAGAGGAACCTATAAACATAGAAACCTATAAAGTTCAAATAGGACTGTACGGGATAGATACAGGAAGGATGTTCCCGATGGTGGAAGTGTCCAGAACCAGGGGTCATAGTTTAAGGATAAGGGTTAAATCTTTTAGGGTTGAGGTGAGAAGAAATTTCTTCATTCAGAGAGTGGTCAGCCTGTGGAATTCACTACCACAGAAAGCAATTAAGGCCAAAAACATTGTGTGTTTTCAAGGAGCAGTTAGATATTGTTCTTGGGGCAAATGGGATTAAAGAATGTGGGGGTAAGGCAGGATCAGATTATTGAGTTGGATGATGTGCCATCATCTTATTGAATGGTGGAGCATGTTGGAAGGGCCAAAGGGCCTCCTCCTGCTCCTATTTTCTATATTTCTGTGTTTCTCTCCTGATCTCTTTGTGTTCTCCTTTATCACACACTCTGCTGTCAATGTACTTAACTCTTCCCATATATCCACATTCATCCATGGACTCTTATTAGTGTTTAGTTTGTTCTTTTGCCACAATAATTTTTCTGCACTCTGTTAAACACATTTTTCAATGTTTTTCAACATTATTCTTTGCCAATATAGTTGCAATTTTATTTTTTGCAAGTTCTATCTGCTGACCCTCAGAATCAATTTGCATTTTCCACACCAGAATATGAAGCAATTTATATAATTGCAAATCTTCCAGTGACTGTGCTTGTTAACAAATTGTATAATTGACCACCAGTTCTCGCTTTAAATTGGGCTGTTCATACCTTTCCAGGATGGAACTCCTTGCCTTGTTGCTCTCTGCAGCACTAGTGGGGGCGATAGATCCTACCACTTCCTCTGATAATGACCTGTCCCACTGCAACATCAAACTAAAGGACGTCCCAGGGCAACCGATGTGTGTCTATCGTACACCAGACAAGAAAGTTGAGCCCACAGCAGCAGGGGCAAGACAGCCAGAGTCCAGGCGAATTCCTGAGAACACCAACCCTCGGGTCTGGGAACTGTCCAGGGCCAACAGCAGATTCGCCTTCGATTTCTACAAACAACTCAGCAAGTCGAAGTCCAATTGGGAGAATATCTTCCTATCGCCCCTGAGCATCTCCACAGCTTTCGCCATGACCAAACTCGGAGCATGTGGGGAAACCCTGAAGCAACTCATGGAGGTGTGTAATCTTCAGTACTGAGGGAATGCTGCACTGTCAGAGGGTCAGTACTGAGGGAGTGCTGCACTGTCAGAGGGTCAGTACTGAGGGAGTGCTGCACTGTCAGAGGGTCAGTGCTGAGGGAGTGCTGCACTGTCAGAGGCTCAGTGCTGAGGGAATGCTGCACTGTCAGAGGGCCAGTACTGAGAGAGTGCTGCACTGTCAGAGGCTCAGTATTGAGGGCTGCTGCACTGTCAGAGGCTCAGCACTGAGGGAGTGCTGCACTGTCAGAGGGTCAGTACTGAGGGAGTGCTGCACTGTCAGAGGGTCAGTGCTGAGGGAATGCTGCACTGTCAGAGGGTCAGTGCTGAGGGAGTGCTGCACTGTCAGAGGGTCAGTATTGAGGGAGTGCTGCACTGTCAGAGGGTCAGTACTGAGACAGTACTGCACTGTCAGAGGGTCAGTATTGAGGGCTGCTGCACTGTCAGAGGATCAGTACTGAGGGAGTGCTGCACTGTCAGAGGGTCAGTGCTGAGAGAGTGCTGCACTGTCAGAGGGTCAGTATTGAGGGCTGCTGCACTTTCAGAGGGTCAGACGCTCAGAAAGGATAGTAGGACTAGGGGGCACAGCCTCAAGATAAAGGGGGGGCGGTTTAGAACGGAGTTGAGGAGGAACTTCTTCACTCAAAGGGGGTGAATCTCTGGAATTCTCTGCCTGTTGAAGTGGTGGAGGCTGCCTCGCTAAATATTTTTAAGACGCGGGTTGATGGGTTTTTGATAAGCGAGGGGATTAAGGGTTATGGGGAGAGGGCGGGAATGTGGAACTAAGCCACGACAGATCAGCCATGATCTTATTGAATGGCGGGGCAGGCTCGAAGGGCTAGTTGGCCTACTCCTGCTCCTATTTCTTATGTTCTTATGTCAGTACTGAGGGAGTGCTGCACTGTCAGAGGGTCAGTACTGAAGGAGTGCTGCACTGTCAGAGGGTCAGTACTGAGGGAGTGCTGCACTGTCAGAGGGTCAGTGCTGAGGGAATGCTGCACTGTCAGAGGGCCGGTACTGAGAGAGTACTGCACTGTCAGAGGGTCAGTATTGAGGGCTGCTGCACTGTCAGAGGGTCAGTACTGAAGGAGTGCTGCACTGTCAGAGGGTCAGTACTGAGGGAGTGCTGCACTGTCAGAGGGTCAGTACTGAGGGAGTGCTGCACTGTCACTGGGTCAGTACTGAGGGAGTGCTGCACTGCCAGAGGATCAGTACTGAGGGAGTGCTGCACTGTCAGAGGGTCAGTACTGTGGGAGTGCTGCACTTTCAGAGGGTCAGTACTGAGGGAGTGCTGCACTGTCAGAGGGTCAGTACTGAGGGAGTGCTGCACTGTCAGAGGGTCAGTACTGAGGGAGTGCTGCACTGCCAGAGGATCAGTACTGAGGGAGTGCTGCACTGTCACTGGGTCAGTACTGAGGGAGTGCTGCACTGCCAGAGGATCAGTACTGAGGGAGTGCTGCACTGTCAGAGGGTCAGTACTGAGGGATGCTGCACTGTGAGAGGGTCAGTACTGAGGGAGTGCTGCACTGTGAGAGAGTCAGTACTGAGGGAGTACTGCACTGTCAGAGGGTCAGTACTGAAGGAGTGCTGCACTGTCAGAGGGTCAGTACTGAGGGAGTGCTGCACTGTCAGAGGGTCAGTACTGAGGGAGTGCTGCACTGTCAGAGGGTCAGTACTGAGGGAGTACTGCACTGTCAGAGGGTCAGTACTGAAGGAAGACCGCACTATCCAAGGGTCAGTACTGAGGGAGTGCTGCACTGTCACATTGATTGGACTAAAACCTGGTGTTGTCAGACTTTTTACTGTCACAGGGTCAGTAGTGAGGGAGTACTGCACTTTCAGATGGTCAGTATTGAGGGATTGCTGCACTGTTGGAGGGCATGTCTCTCAGATAAGTTAAAGCAAAGCTGTAACTGCCTTTTCACTCAATATAAAAGATGCCACTCCACAATTTCAAAGAAAACAGGGTAGTTTGTCAGGATTTCTGGTGACAGTTATTCCTCAACCTATATAACTCTAACTGATTTGCCAAGGCCTTTTAGCACATTGTTGTTTGTTGGATCTTGCTGTGCAAAATATTTTCCTTGTTACCCCCATTCCAACAGTCAGTTCATTTCAGAAATACTTCATTGACTGTAAAACATTTTGAGATGTTCTGATGTTGTCAAAGGTGCTACAGAAATGCATGTGTTTCTGTTCCTCTATTAGGTAACCCTTCAGACTTCTCTTATCCAGGAAACAGTAGTATTTCCTATTAATGTAACACTCACCCTATTTACTCAGACCAAACCTTTTGTGGGTTTCCTCCAGGGTCCTGGCT
Organism: Carcharhinus amblyrhynchos; assembly: GCF_965287045.1. NCBI lineage: Eukaryota > Metazoa > Chordata > Chondrichthyes > Carcharhiniformes > Carcharhinidae > Carcharhinus > Carcharhinus amblyrhynchos. Next base: position 86,130,052 of record NC_137332.1, on the reverse strand, counting down.
GAGAGTAGGAGAATTTTTCATAACCATATGCCTCTCTTCAGTGGGTGGTGTTTGGGGGAGAGTTCACACAGTACTCACTTAAACCTTGCTTCTAGGAGCAAGTCATTCAGCCCCTCGAACCTGTCCCACTATTCATTGATATCGTGGCTAATCTGTATCTTAACTCCATTTCTCCAGCTTGTCCATAACTCTCAATCCTCTTGTGTCAGAAAAAAACACTCAATTTGAACATTTTCAATTGACTCTCCCACAGCCTCAACTTTTTCAGGGAGAAAGTTCCAGATTTCCACTAGTCTTCAAGTAAAGAAGTGTTTCCAGATCTCACCCCTGAAGGGCTGAGCTGGAATTTGGGGATTTGGAGCTTGTTCTGGATGTTCCACCAGAGGACATCACTTCTCTCTGTCTACCCTCATCATCTTCAATCTTTATTCATTTCAAACACCTCAGATAGTGAAAGTTTGGAGATTGGGACTGTCAGCCATCAACCCATTTGTTAATCATTTCCCCAAGAAGTTCTGCACCTTTCAGTCAATATTTGCAATCAACATTGTGTTCCATAGTGCCATTGGTTATTTTTCTGACCCTCATTGCAAGCCACAGTGACTTTCTCCAATAACCAGCCAATCATGCAACTTCACATGGCAGCTTCAGAATCAGTGGACAATTTTACTATAATGGTGCAGTCTGGGGATGGGGACAATGGATGATCACAACCAATTCCAACCCTGTTTATAGCCAATCCTGGTCCAATCTCATCCAATCCAAACCCTGTTTACAGCCAATCTTGGATCCAGTCTCAACCAATCCAAACCCTGTTTATAGCCAATCCCAAATCTGGTCTCAGCCAATTGGAACCCTGTTTACAGCCAATCCTGCATCCAATCTCAACCAATTGGAACCCTGTTTATGGTTGCTCACAACATCATCACCTTGAGTTTATATAGTGCCTTTAAAGTAGTAACCTGTACTAAATTTACCAGAGCATAATCCAGACAACATTTGACACTGAGCCATAAATTGGAGGCATTAGTTAGATGGCCAAAAGCTTAGTCAAAGAATCAGAGAGATGAAGAAGCCTTTTAATGGCGAGCAGTAGAGTGATTGGGATGACAAACCTCCAGGACACTGCTATCTGCAAATCCTGGAGAAAAATCACCAGAACAATAAAAAAATTTTATCTTTTGTTGTTTTCTTTGAATATTTCTCATTATTTGGTGCAAAAATATTGAGAATGGAAAATAAAAGCTTTTGGCTGACAGTAAAGCAATGTCTAATTGGGTAATAAGTCTTTTTGCTTTCAAGTTGGTGTAGAAAAGCAGTGCATCACAAGGATGGATGTGTTGACTGGTGAATGGAAGGGTGTGGGGCAAGTCATGTAATGAAAGTGGCTGGATCATATTTGATCAAACATTTAAAAGCAGGGCGACTTAGAGAGAGAGATTTCAGGAGCTTGGGGTCTAGGCAGCTGAAGGCGTGGCCACCAATGAAGAATGATTATATCTATCTGGATCAGCTAGAGTTGGAACCAGAGAAGGGCAGAGATCTCAGAGAGTGGACTAGAGGAAAATAGAGAAATACAGGTTATAGGTTCTGAAGGAGATTACAGAGATAGAGAGTGTTGTGGGGATGAAGTAGGTTGAAGAGATGGGAAGGATCGTGGGGGCTGGAGGAGGTTACAGAGATAGCAAGGATTGTAGGGACTGGAGGAGATTACAGAAATAATGAGGGTTCGAGGGACTCGAGGAGCTTACACAGATAGGGAGGCTTGTAGGGACTGGAGAGGTTACAGAGATAGGGAGTGTTGTAGGGGCTGGAGGAGGTTGCATAGATAGGGAATGTTGAAGGGGCTGGAGGAGGTAATAGAGATAGGGACTGTTATTGGGGCTGGAGGAGGTTACAGAGATAGGAAGCGTTGTTGGGGCTGGAGGAGGTTACAGAGATAGGGAGTGTTGTTGGAGTTGGAGGAGGTTACTGAGATGGAGAGGGTTGTTAGAGCTGGAGAAGGTTACTGAGATAGGGAGTATTTTAGGGGGTGGAGGAGGTTGCAGAGGAAGGGAAGTTGTTGGGGCTGAAGGAGGTTACAGAAGCACAAAGGGGTAGAAGGGCTGAAGGAGTATCGAGATAAGGAGGTTGTAGGTGAAGAAGGTTACAGAGATGGACACGAAGGAACATGGAGGTGTGGCCAAGTTCCCCCGTCCCACCTCAGCTAAAGACCAGAAAATAGAAGAGGCTTGGATAATTCAGTGCAGAGGGTTGGGTTTGTCATTCCCTGCCCCAATCACACGCCACTCACCACACTGATACCAGCCACATCCTGGCCCAACCATCAGGAAGGGGAAATGGTCAATAGTTTTGGGGTGGTGATGAATATGGTAAGGTGTGTGGCAATGGCCGATTGTGAGCAGTCATCCCCAAGATGTTGTTGTGGGAGTGTCAAGCAGCAGTTTCAACTGTTTTCTCATCCACCCCTCCCTCACTCCCTTACTATCTGCAGGTCTTCAAATTCAACAGCATCACAGAAAAGACATCAGACCAGGTTCACTACTTCTTCGCCAAACTTAACTGCCGCCTGTATCGGAAAGCCAACAAGTCCTCGGAGCTGGTGTCAGCAAATCGCCTCTTTGGTGACAAGTCTCTGACCTACAACGAAACATTCCAGAATATCAGCGAGGCGGTGTACAGGGCCAAACTCATCCCGGTTAACTTCAAGGTGAGGGACAGGGAGAGATGGAAAAATATGGAGAGGAAGGAAAATGAGGGGAGTGACAAAGATGGGAGGGTTATGAATAGGAGGAGAGTGGAGGCAAGAGACTGTAAGAGAGTGGGTCAAATGGAAGGATATAGGAGAGGGGAAAGGAAGATTGGGGAAGGGTGAGTGGGGGAGGGAGGGATGGGGGAATGTTTGTCATCAGCAATTCCAGATCCCAAGGAAGGTCACTTGGGCCCATAAAAGGCAGCCTCCAGCCCCTCATTAGAAAGATCAGGCCTCATGGGAAAGCCTTCTTTCCTCAACCCCTGCCCAACCATACCCAGGCTGCAGGAGGAGACTGCAGAAACCCCAGGGAATCATCACTCTCTCCACTATACCTTTCCTCAAGTAGTTGTGAGAATGCCCAAGGAAATCCACCACCAACATGAAAAGGGCCTTCCATTTTCCACAAATAATTGCAGAGCAGTGCAGGATCTTCATGATAACCTTTCTACCACTGAGTCGCAACTTCAACTTCCACCTGGTCAAGACATTTCCCAACTGACATTCCAGTGCTGCACTGAGGGAGTGCTGCACTGTTAGAGGGTCAGTACTGAGGGAGTGCTGCTCTATCAGAGGGTCAGTACTGAAGGAGTGCTGCACTGTCCGAGGCTCAGTACTGAGGGAGTACTGCTCTGTCAGAGGGTCAGTACTGAGAGAGTACTGCTCTGTCAGAGGGTCAGTACTGAGGGAGTGCTGCACTGTCAGAGGGTCAGTACTGAGGGAGTGCTGCACTGTCAGAGGGTCAGTACTGAGGGAGTGCTGCACTGTCAGATGGTCAGTACTGAGGGAGTGCTGCACTGTCAGAGGGTCAGTATTGAGGGAGTGCTGTACTGCAGAGGGTCAGTACTGAGGGAGTGCTGCACTGTCCAAGGGTCAGTACTGAGGGAGTACTGCTCTGTCAGAGGGTCAGTACTGAGGGAGTACTGCTCTGTCAGAGGGTCAGTACTGAGGGAGTACTGCTCTGTCAGAGGGTCAGTACTGAGGGAGTGCTGCACTGTCAGAGGGTCAGTACTGAGGGAATGCTGCACTGTCAGATGACTTAATCTTTCAGAGAAGATGTTGAACTGAGACATTTGGACTCTTGTGTGAACATAAAAGACCCCATGGCACTAATCAAAGAAGAGTAGGGCAGTTCTCTTAGTGTCCTGACCAACATTAATCTCTCAATCATTCTGATAGTCTGTCATTGCTGTCTATGGGATCTCTCTGTGTGCACATTGGATGCCGTATTTTTTGCAAATCTGGCTGCAACTGTTTCCATAAGTCCCCACACTTCCATACAACTTTGGGAAGTTCTGAGATTGTGAACGGCGTGATTTAAATACAAGACTTTCTTTGACAGGAAAAGACAAAAACAGCCAGAAAAATCATCAACTCTTGGGTGGCCAACAAGACCGAGGGATTGATCAGGGATGTCATCCCTCCAGATGCGATTACACCCTTCACCACCCTGGTCATTGTTAATGCAATCTACTTTAAGGTAGGTTCATAGATCACCCAGTGCCCCTGTTCGATTGCTACCAGAGATTTCAGAGGTCAGAATGTTCTAGATTATTATTTGAATGGGTATAAATTGAGGGAGGTGGATCCTCAAAAAAACCTTGATGTCCTTGTCCATCAGCAGCTGAAAGTAGGCACACAGGAGGTAAAGAGGGCAAATGGTATGGTGGTCTTCATAGTGAGAGGATTTGAGTATAGGGATAGGCATGTTTTACTGCAATTGTATAGGGCATTAGTATGGTTACACCTGGAGTATTGTGTACAGTTTTGGTGTCCTTATGTGAGGAAGTATGTCCTTGTTATAGAGGGAGTACAGCAAAGGTTATCAGGCTGATTTCTGGAATGGCAGGTCTGCCATATGAGGAGGGGTTGAGTCGGTTAGGATTATATTCACCAGAGTTTAGACGAGTGAGAGGGGATCTTATAGGGTTAGACAGGGTAGATTCAGAAAGAATACTCCCAATGGTGGGGGACTCTAGAACTAGAGGTCATAATTTGAGGGTAAGGGGTAAACCTTTTCGAACTGAGGTGAGGAGAAATGTCTTCAACCAGTGAGTGGTGAATGTTTGGAATTCACTACCACAGAATATAGTTGAGGTCAAAAAACTGTCTGCTTTCAAAAAGAAATTAGCTCTAGGGGTCAAAGGAATCAAGGAATATAAAGGAAGAGGGGATGGGATATTGAATTCAATGATCAATTCAGCCATGATCAAAATAAATGGCGGAGCAGGCTCAAGGGATCGTATGGCCTACTTCTGCTTCTAGTTTCTATGTTTCCCCAAGTGGTGATAGTGGTGGAGCTCTCCAGGTACATGATGTTACCTCTGGGGATATCACAGAACTTCCCCATGAAGGAGCTGTCACTGAGACCCAGGCTAACTGTGTATCTCAGAACAATAATTGTGACATGTTGATGCTGAATTCCAACCCCCGCCCCCTCCCCGTATCCGCCCCACCCCTGAGACTCCTGGTAACAGATCAGCGAGACATCTGGCCTCAAACCTGAAACACAGCCATGGCTTCGGTTGACCAGCAGCTCAGCTCATGTTTACCCTCCGCCCAGGTGCATAAGAGGCTGTGTATGTGATTCCAGCCACATAGTGAAAGCACTCTACACTTTCATCCTAATATCTGGGAATGTCCCACCTCTGCTTCCTGGTCTTAATCAAGGTTGCAAAATTAGGGGCACTCTGGCTGCAAGTATCCCTGATTCAGGGAGGCATAGTGACCCACAGTTAACACTGCAGCCTCACAGCTCCAGGGATCTGGGTTTGATTCCCATGATTCTGTATGGAGTCTGCACATTCTCCCTGTGTCTACGTGCTCTAGTCTCCTCCCACAGTCTGAAAGACATGCTGGTTAGATGCAGTGGCCATGCTAAGTTCTCCCTCAGTGTACCCGAACAGGTGCCAGAGTGTGGCAACTAGGGAAGTTTCACAGTAACTTCATTGCACTGTTAATGTAAGCCTACTTGTGACTAATAAATAAACTTAATTTAAGGGACATTAATTTAAGGGAGGTGAAAAAAGGTTTTGGCCAAAGTTTTCCACTTGCTCACTCATTACCCTGTGATCTCCTTCAGTGCAGTGCGCTACCCCGAGACATCTACATTTCTCTCATTCTGGCGCCTTTCCCATCCCAATTTTCTGCACTCTGCCGTTAGTGGCTGTGACTTCAGCTGCTTAAGCTGTGGATTTCCTTCTCTAAGCCCTCCATCTTTTATCTCTCTCTCCCCTCCTTCAAAGCCCTCTTCTTTGACAAAGTTTCAGTTGCCTGGCCCAATGTCACCCTTTGTGGAATGCCCTGCCTGCAGCAGTTGTGGACTCGCCAACTTTAAGGGCGTTCAAATGGTTAGTGGATAGGCATATGGATAACATTGGAATAGTTTAGGTTAGAGGGTCATTAGACTGGTCGGCGCAACATCGAGGGCTGAAGGGCCTGTACTGCGCTGTAATGCTCTATGTTCTTTGTGGCTGACATTTTGTCTTTTTACACTCCTGTGAAGCATCATGGAAATATGTTACCATACAAATAGAACAAATTTGTGGTTATAAACTTGCAAGAAGCAATTATTAAACATTTGAACCTGTTTGTGCAGGGTCTGTGGAAATCTATGTTTGAGAAGAAGAGGACGGTGACAAAGGAATTTGAGAGACTAGCAAACAACCATTGCCAAGTCCCCATGATGCAGCAGCAGGGCTCCTTCCGTTTTGGCAAATTCTCCAAGGATGCGGTGAAGGTGATCGAGCTCCCGTACAAGGGAGACGATGTGACCATGGTGCTGATTCTTCCCACGGCAGAAGGGGGCCTGGGGTTGCTGGAGAAACAGTTGACCTATGATAAGGTGGTGGGGTGGCTCAACCAGCTGAGTATGACGGACGTTGATCTCTCATTGCCCCGGTTCCGGGTTGAGGATTCTTTCAGTCTGACCGACAAGCTGAAGCAGATGGGCCTGGTCGACCTCTTCAGCCCTGAGGAAGCCAACTTGCCAGGTTTGATAGGACTGCCCTCCTCGTTGTAATCCAGATTGCCCTTTGTCTCCTTCACTCCCCATCTTTCTCCCTCCCATTTTGCACTGTCCTCCCTTTTGCACCCTCATTTACCCTCCTGCCCAATAAGTTAGCCCCTATGTTTTCTCATTCCTGTTAACCTGCAATCACTGCACTCCACTTATGGCTTCCAAGAGCAGGATGTTGGGTTTTGGGTCACGACATCAGGTCAAAAGGGGGTTACGGCTACACACGGCATGGGAAGCAGTTGCCCCACAGTGACTTTCCCAAAGTGACCGAGTAGAGGATGGCGGATCCTCACCATTCAATTAAAAACAGTAAGTAGACTCTTGAAGATGAAAAGAGCTGGGCCTGTGGTTCAGGTAAGAGACAGAGCTCTGCCATTTTGAGGCACAGTCTCTCAAAATCCTAAAAGTTTAAAAAATGGCCACACCAGCCAGACCACCATTGTGGAAGAAAATCCCTTCCAAGGGCAGCCTGTTGTAATAAGATGTAGGGCCTCAAAGCCTGACTTGAGCTTAGTCTTTGAGTCTGCTGCTGGGAGATCACCACTAGGCCTGATCCAGTCAGCTTCTGCAACAGGCCTTTATGCAGCCTTTCTTGGTTCCCTGTCGTTCATGGATGGATGGATAGCCCTTCTGCTGCTAAACCCACCTCCAGGAAAATAGCTGGGTTTGTGGTGGAATTGGTACCAGTAAACTGGCGTTGCTGTGAATTTCCGCACTTGCCTGCCTCCGTAATCGCCAACCCAGTGTTTCACCTGATACATCAGCAAGCAGGATTTGGCAAACAGCCTCAAACTGCTGACTGCTTCGATCTCCACTTAGCAGGTAACTGAGTTTTGCTATTTAGTAACACTGGCTATCTTTGTTTTTACAGGACTCGTTGAAGGGTTCTATAACAACTTTTATGTCTCAGATGCGTTCCATAAAGCCTTCCTGGAGGTATGATACAACCATAAAGCATTTCACCTCAGAATTGTAAGGGGATGGTTCCTTTGAGTTTTTGTTCTTTAGCAGGCCAAGGATCTGAAATAACTTCAGAGGCAAAATAAATCTAATTGTTGAGTATTGCTCCAGTTCCCATTATCTTCATAACATGCCTTAGTCATTTACCCTACTGTAAATTCTTACGGTCAAAGAACAGTACAGAGAGAGATTTTCTCTTAATCTATCCCTGTGCTATACCTGTCCTGGGAGTGTTTGTTGGACATGATGTGGAGATGCTGGCGTTGAACTGGGGTAAACACAGTAAGAAGTCTCACATCACCAGGTTAAAGTCCAACAGGTTTATTTCATAGCAGATGCCACTAGCTTTTGGGGCTCTGCCCCTTTGTCAGGCAAGCAGGGATTTCTGAGTTGTGATCAGAACTCCCCACTCACCTGATGAAGGGGCAGAGCTCCAAAAGCTAGTGACATTTGCTACCAAATAAACCTGTTGGACTTTAACCTGGTGTTGTGAGACTTCTTACTGTGCTTGTTGGAGACAGTGTAGAGGGAGCTTTACGCTGTTTCTAACCCTGTGCTGTACCTGTCCTGGGAGTGTTTCATGGGTTGATGTAGCAGGGTTTTTGTTGCTCTGTGCAGAGTTGATCTGACTTGTGAATCTCTGGTTGCCAGGTGAATGAGGAAGGTACTGAAGCAGCAGCAGCCACAGCTGTGATGGTGATGGGCCGGTCATTGCGGCCCAGCATGGAGATTTTCAACGCCAACCGTCCATTTCTCCTGCTGATTCGAGAAGTTGCCATCAACGCCATCATCTTCATGGGGAGAATATCTGACCCATGTGTTGAATCACAGTAAAGAGGGGAATGAATCATATCACTGTGAAAATAATAAATCTCAATCAAGCAGTTAGATTGAGTTTCTGCAGTTATCTTATTATAAGAAATAAAATAAAACAAACTTGTATTTTTATCATGTCTTTTATGACCAGCGGTCATTCGAAAGCATTTGACAGCCAATCATACTGCTTTTGAGGTGTAGTCACTTTTGTAATGTAGGAAATATGGCAGTCAGCATGCACACAGCAAGATCCCACAATAAGCAATATGATAATGGCCAGATAATTTGTTTTAGTGATATTCATTAAGGGACACTCGTTACCCATTCTCAATATAGATCCAAGGGCTCTGCTAGACCCCGAAAGGTCAAACAGAACCCTCAATTTAAACATATGATCCAAAAGACAGCACCTCTGACGATACTGCACTCCCTCTGTGAACTTAAGCTTAAGTTCCAGTCTTTATTGTGAAGCTTGAACCCAAAGGTGAGAGAACCAGCCCCGAGCGTTCACCATTGTTGGATACACTGGCTAACTGGGGATGAAGTGGTGTCAGACTGGAGTCACAAATAAGGCAAACAAGCTAAGGACAGTGGATTCCAATCTTGAGAAGATATTAGCGAGGCAGCTGGGCTACTATAACAAAATTAACTTGCATTTAAATAGCACCTGGAATGTCACAAACCAACCCAAAGACTACTTTTGGTGCATGACCATGGCCAAGGAAAGCTAAACGCCAGGCTACATATGAGGATAGTGAGGCAGATGACTATAAAAACATTTTTTACTTCATTACTCTTTTATACGATCCCTATAGTGTAGAAGGAGACTACTCGGCCCATTGGATCTGCACCGATGCTGATGACTATTCAGATAATTTTAAATGAAACTAACCCATGATCCCCAGCTATCTATGTTACCCGAGCTCTGAAACACCCCTTTTCCCAAACAACACCCAATGTTAAGTAACCCGGTGAGCTAAATCCAGCAAAATAATTACCACATGCATGTTAAGGTGGCTACATCTGGGAAATGGTCTTCTGGGTCAGTGAAGGCAGAAAAATGGCTATTTCTTTCAAAACACTGTATCTGTCACTGCTGCAGTTCTGATGTTTGTCATGTCTCTTCCTGTCCCTCAGTTAGTGCTCTACACTTATTCTGTTTCTTTTCTTTTGTTGTTATCTACTGTGTGGATTCGGCTTTTGGCAGGTGAGTGTCAAATTTCCTTATCTCTCCACATTGAAGTTACTCCTTCTATTGCCCCATTGTTTTCTCTAGTCACATATATAAACATTTGTTTTTGCACCAATAGGCTAGTTCATATCTCACCATTTCTCCAGATACATGTCTCTAATCAACTCCCTGTTTTATGTCCTTTTATCCATTGTTTCATTTTGATTTTGGTCTTAATATTCCCCAATTCTTAACAATAGTTTCCCAGGAGCTGATGTCGATGTTGCATTTCTTCATGTTGCCTTCCTGCACATCCTTGAAGCCCTTCTGTTGTCTTCCTTTGCTATGTCTTTCCTGGGAGAAGAGATCCAATATGATGATCATACTTGCCTATATTCCCTGGAGTTTAGCAGAATGAGGGATGGTTTCATTAAAACATATAAAGTTCTTAAGGAGCGTGTCAGGGCAGTTGCTGGGAGGCCATTCTGTTGGAAGACACTGAGCTCACTTATCTGTGAAGCAACATAAACATCAGTTGGTGACGGTGGAACCCACAAGAAGCATTCACTGGGGACTTACTCAATCGGGATGACATCTGTTATTGAAGTAAAAAAGCAAAGCCTACAAGACATACAGCATGAACAAAACAACCTGCTGAAAAGGGCTAGTAAATTCTGCCATGTCAGGTCCACGCCAAAGAACCTGATACACATTCAGGGAATTCAGCTTCCACCTTTGGTCCATTTGTGAAGCATGCATGGAATAACATCAAGCTGACACACAGGACCAAGCTGATGGTTTATAAGGCCTGTGTTGTTAGCACTGTATTGTATAGCTGTTAGAAATGAATTATTTACAGCTATTAAGAAGTTCAACGATTTCCACCTTTACTATCTGTGGTACATCATGGGTATATCCTGGCAGGTCACAAAGTTCAAGTGTTGCAGTTCTCGCCAAGGCAGAGCTCCCAGGTTTGTTAGTCCTCATTAAGCAGTGTCAGTTTTGTTGGTTTGGGCATGTTCTCAGGCTGGAAGATGGTTGTGTACCCTAGGATTTTCCATATGATGAGGTAGCTGGAGCCAGGCAGCCAGTGGAGGTTGTGGCCTTGTGATATTATTGCTAGACTATTAATCCAGAAACTCAGCTAATGTTCTGGGAACCTGGGTTTGAATGCCACTAGAGCAGATGGTGGAATATGAGTTCAATAAAAACAAATCTGGAATTAAGAATCTACTGATGGCCATGAAACCATTGTCAGTGGTCAGGAAAAACCCATCAGGTTCACTAATGTTCTTTAGAAAAGGAAATCTGCTATCCTTACCCAGTCTGGCCTACACGTGACTCCAGAGCTACAGCAATGTAGTTGACTCTCAACTGCCCTAGGACAACTAGGGATGGGCAGGGCAGCCAGTGACGCCTATGTCCCATGAATGAATAAAATTGCTTTTTTTAAAAAAGTGCTCCGTACCAAGGATGTTGGCAAGCTTGACAAGATGCCGCAGACATTGATTATGGCATCACTAACTGAAACCTCCTGTGGGCTGGTGTGCACTATGACAACAGTCAGTGGCTACAGCAGCTTGGCAACAGACACTGAAAACAACAACCCACAACAACACTCAGTGGTTTCATATGTGGCACTTGTGGCATAAACTGTTTCTCTAAGGTTCCTAAGATTACTTCTAAGAGCACTTTGCCAGCGCCACATCAGCCACCAGCAAAGGGATGCCACATGAAGATACCTAATCTGAAATGAAGTTGTTTGCTATGTGTCCCTCATCTTTAATAAATACTGGCCAACCATGCCATCTTGAAGCTGTGGATTTTTTAAAACTATGGACATATTAGATATATTGGACTCGAAATGTTAACTGTTTCTCTCTCCACAGCTGCTACGGTTTTTCTAGTATTTTCCGTTTTTATTCAAGATCTCCGACATATACATTATTTTGTTTTCGTTTTCATTTTTTTTCCGTTTCCTGCCAATGAATCAAGTATCCTGATTATTGGGAATGAAACATAAGAACGACAAGACTTTGTTATTGCTGAGCACTTTGCCAGTGCCAATACCCTGGTTGACCTGCTTGCGGCGCTGTCTGTGGAAACTGGCATCCGGCGGAAAAAAGGCTGTTGCACGGGATTCTGGGAACTGTAGTTTTCCCGCTTCCTCCCAGGCGGCCAATCAGAGTCGGAGCTGAAGAGGTGGGTAACTACAACTCCCAGGGAGCATTGCGGGCAGCGCGCAGGCATGCCACTTGCGTCAAAATGCCGAACTCTGAAAAGCTCCGTTTGTGAGCCTGCGCCCGGTAGGACTAGTGGAGGAGATCAACCAGTTGTGAACAAGTACGATCCTGCCATCTAATCCGCTCCACAACACGAAGCCCTCCGCCCTCCCCACACCGGAGGCTCTGCGGTGTGTACTCTGGGAGCTGTAGTCCTGCTGATGGCATTTCCGCTCGCGACCGGAAGCGACGTGTCCCGGGCTCCGCGCGAAGGGCGCATGCGCGCTGCGGGGCGCCTGGGCGGCCAGTGTCCGGTCACAGAGGGAGCCGCGAGGAGGGTGAGTGCGAGAGAGAGGGAGGGAACCCGGCCAGCGGGACTCACACACCCTCCAAGCAGCTCCGCCTGCAGGCCCTGGGCGGACAACAGCCACTCTCAGCCCGAGCTCGGGGCGGCGCAGAGCAGGGGGGTGGTGGAGGGGGGGGGGGAAGGGAAGGCTGGGATAATGAAGGGACCTCTGAGACGCAGGGACCTGGGTGTGGCCTAACTGAGCACCTCCCCAGGGGTGAGGCCTAACGGCGGCCCACCCACAGAGGGGTGGACTATGTAGAAAGCCCCCCTCCACGGGGTGTGACCTTCTGGAACACCTCCCCCATGAAGGGTCCCCATGGGGCCCCCACCCCACCAGGAGGTGTGGCCTTTGGGACCCCTCCACCGGGGGGGGGGGAGGGTGGTGCATAGCTGACATGGGGACCCTTCCACTGAGGGGGGGGTTGTGGGTGATGGGGGCCCCTCCACGGGGGGGGGAGAGGTGCAGCTGATGGAGACACCCCCACTGGGAGGGTGCGCGGGTGACGGGGATCCCTCCACTGGGGGGTGTGGTATAAAGTAGAACCTCCCCCCTGTTGGTGTGCTCAAGTGAACCCCTCCTCAGAGTGTGGCTGTGCGTGCCATTCCCCATTGTGGGTGTGCCCAAGGTGTGAGCCCCCTCCCCCTGTTGTGGGCATTGCTATAAAAGGGAGAAATCCCCTGCCCTTTTGTGGCCTAATGGAGCACCTTCCCAGGGCTGTGGCCTAACAGACTTTCCTACAGGAGTGGGTGTATGTAGAAAGCCCTCCTCCATGCGGTGTGACCCGTTGGATCACCTCACCCATGAGGGGTCCCTATGGGAACCCCCACCCCCCTTTATGAATGCAGCCAAGAAGAGCTAACTCCCCAGGGTGTGCTTTGTGGATATTATCAAAGCACACTCTGTTCTCCATGTTATTAAGTGCAATTATTGGTGAGTTCCGTGGGGTCGGTTCAGTGATGAGTCAAGGAAGGGAATTGTAATATCTGAGGAGAGAGATGCTGAGCAGCTAGGTTGAGAAATCACTGTCAGAGGTTGGGAATAAGCTATATGATGACCATATGCAACTGTGTTTGAATGATGAAAATATTAGCTGTGTGTCTGTGGCTTTAGTGAAAAAGACAAACAGGATATGAAATACAATGTCAAGTCTGTGTCAGACCCTATATTTCAATACCGGTGTCCACACTCCTGCCTGTGGGCCATATTGTCTTTCCTGACTTTTGCTGCCTTGTGAATTTGGAAATAAACTTTTGTTCTGTAATGATTCCTTGGCAGATAAATCCTGAATCAATGCTGAGACATGACTATGTTTAATTTAGAGGATATGGAAGTTCATGGGAACATGTGTTTAATCTTAAGATGTAGCTAAATTTCCAAAATGCTTGCATGCCTGAAACTATAGGAGGAGCAGAAATTTCACATGGTTCACAATTCTGAGAAGTGAACAGAAGTGACAGAGTGCGGGGTAACATCATAACATTTATGTGTGACATGAGCCTGAGATGGATTGTATCTGGATAATGAAGTCAAAGCAACACCTTTTATCAATAGCAATTTCCAAAAATACCATTGCTAGTTTTGATCTACCCAACACATGCTTTCAGGGTTGAGCGTGATAATCAATCAAATTGAATTCAAACTACGCTGCACAAACATGAGTATCGTGTAGTTCTGAAAACTGTCACAGGAGATCGACGTGCGGTCTACAGGAGATTTAGCTACCACTATTCTGGAAACTGTCACAGTAAATTGACCTGGTGTAGTTCTGCAGGAGATGCACATGGTGTAATTCTGAAAGCGGTCACTGCAGATTGATGTGTAGTTCTGGAAAATGTCACATGAATTCGACATGGTGCAGTACTACAGGAAATCGACATGGTGTAATTCTGAAAACTCATAGGTGATCGTGGGGGCCGTTTGACAGGGGGTTTAGATAGTGCAGTTCTGATAACTGTCAAATAGATTGACTTGGTGTAGTTCAGCAGGAGATTCATATGGTATAATTCTGAAAATGGTCACAGCAGATTAATAAGGTGTAGTTCTGGAAAATGTCACAGGAATTTGAAATTGTGTAGCTGTACAGAAAATCAGTACTGCAGGAAATCAACGTGGTATAATTCTGAAAGCTTTCACAGGAGATTGACGTGGTGTAATTCTACAGGGTATTAATTATACAGGAGGTCAACATTGGCATAGTCAATAGGAGATTGACATAGTGTAGTTTGACAGGGGAACAACACATTGCAGTCCAACAGGAGATCAGCATGGTGTAGTTCGACAGGAGATCAGCATGGTGTAATCTATTGGGGATTGGCATGGTGTAGTCTATTGGGGATCGGCATGATGTGGAGATGCCGGCGTTGGACTGGGGTGGGCGCAGTAAGAAGCATAACACCAGGTTAAAATCCAGCAGGTTTATTTGGTATCACAAGCTTTTGGAGAACTGTTCCTTCATCAGGTGAGTGGGATCAGGTTGACATGATGTAATTTGACAGGGGATTGACATGGTCTGCAGAAGATTTAGTGCAGTTCTGGAAACTCACAGTAGATTGACCTGGTGTTCTACAGGAACATGGTATAATTCTGGAAACAGTCACAGCAGATTGATAGGAATGTAGTTTTGGAAAATGGCACAGGAATTCGACATGGTATCATTTTACAGGAAATCAACATGGTGTAATTCTGAAAACTCACGAAATTGACATGGTGTAGATCTACAGGCGATCAACATGATGTAGTTCTCTAGGTAATTGACATGGTGCAGTCTTTTGGAGACTGATATGGCATAGTACATAGGAGATTCACATGATGTCGTTCGACAGGGGAACGGCATGTTACAGTTCAACAGGAGATCAGCATTATGTAGCTCAACAAGAGGTTGGCAGCGTGTCGTCTGTTGGAGGTTGGCAGTGCGTCATCCGGAAGATCGACGTGATGTGGTCCTACAGGAGATTTAGATAGTGCAGTTCTGAAAACTGTCCTAATAGATTGACCTGGTGTAGTTCTGCAGGAGATACACATGGTTTAAATCTGAAAACGGTCACAGCCAATTGATATGGTGTAGTTCTGGAAAATGTCACAGGAATTTGACATGGTGTTTTTCTACAGAAAATCAACATGAAGCAGTACTACAGGAAATGAACATGATGTAGTTCTGGAAACTGTTGCAGGAGATAGAGATGATGTAATCCTACAGGGGATTGACATGGTGCAGTCTTTTGAAGATGGGCCTGCCGTCGCTTGGCGGGGGATCAGACTGCCGTCGCTCGGCGGGGAATCGGCCGACATGGTGTAGTTCTGGAAACTGTCACAGTAAATTGACCTGGTGTAGTTCTGCAGGCGATGCACTTGGTATAATTCTGAAAACGATCACAGCAGATTGATATGGTGTAGTTCAGGAAAATGTCACAGAAATTCGACATGCTGTCGTTCTCCAGGTGATCAAAATAATGTAGTCAATAGGAGATCAACATGGTGTAGTTCGATAGATTGATGTGGTATCGTTCAGGGAATCGACGTGGTGTAGTTCTACATGAGGCTTAGTGCAGTTCTGATAACTGTTACAGTAGATTGATGTGGTGTAGTTCTGCAGGAGGTATGCATGGTATAATTCTGAAAACAGTCACAGCAGATTGATATGGTGTAGTTCTGGAAAACGTCACAGGAAATCAACATGGTGTAGTTCTGAAAACTGTCACAGAAGATTGACATGGTGTAATTCTACGGGGGATCGACATGGTGTCAATCGACAGGAGATTGGCATGATGTAGTTCTCTGGGAGATCGACATGATCATAGAATCATAGAGCCCTACAGTGCAGAAAGAGGCCCTTTGGCCCATCAAGTCTGCACCAAACACAATCCCACCCAGGTCCTACTCCTATATCCCTACATATTATACCCACTAATCCCACTAACCTACACATCCCTGGACACTAAGGGGCAATTTCTTAGCATGGTCAATCAACTTAACCTGCACATCTTTGGACTGTGGGAGGAAACTGGAGTACCCGGAGGAAACCCATGCAGACACGAGGAGAATGTGCAAACTCCACAGACAGTGACCCGAGCCGGGAATTGAACCCAGGACCCTGGAGCTGTGACTGTAGTCTTTTGGAGATTGATGTGGCATAGTCTATAAGAATTCAACAGGGGAATGACGTTGTAGTGCAACAGGAGATCGGCATTGTGTAGCCTACAGGAGGGCAACGTGGTGTAGTTTGAAAAGAGGTCAACACGGTGTCAATCGAGAGGTCAACATGGTGTAGTTCTCCAGGAGGTTGATGTGTAGTTCGATGGGATCGACATGGTGTAGTTCGACAATTGATTGACATGACGTAGCTTGACATGAGTTTGATGTTTTGCGGTTTGACAGGAGATTGACATGGAGCAGTTTTACAAATCAACAGTCACAAAAATTGACATGGTATAGTTCGGAAAACTGCTACAAATTGACATGGTGTAGTACAGGAAATTGACATGGTGTAGTTCAGCAAGAGATTGACAGGCACAGGAAACTGAGTTGTAGTTCTACAGGAAATTGACAATCACAGGTAATCGACTTGGTCAGTTCCACAGAGATCAGTATGGAATAGTTCTGAAAACTGTCCCAGGAAGTTGACATAGTTCGATTCTACAAGACATCAACACAGTGTAGATCCTTGTAATCTCTGCAGAAGATTGATGCAGTTTTGTTCTGGACACTGCCACGTGAGATCTCAGTGTAGTTCTGTATACTGGCATGGGAGATTGACACCGTGTCGCTTTGGGTACTGGCATATTGAATCGACATGGTGTAATTCTCAATACTGGCACGAGTGGGTAATCTCCGCAAATCAACACTGTGGTTCTGGATACTGGCACACGACTGCAACACAGTATTGTTCTGTATATTGGCATGGGAGATCAACATGGTGCAAAATCTGAGTTCATTCAGGATTACCTGTGGTTAGGGCACCCAGCCATGGCAGGGATCTTTGCACACATTAATCTTGGCCATTGTGGGGAGTGGATTCAGGGACCCACTTGATTGCCATGAAATAACCAGGTGATCTTAGAGCCTATTGTTCCTATTTTGCAAAATAAAAACCCTGTATTGAACACAGATTTGCAGAAAAATAAAGGAATCAAAACCTTTAGGAAGGTCAACTTTGTGTTTTAATAAATTATGAATTTTCTTGAGTTGTGTACATGTTGATCTTACAGGTTCTTCTCTGTTTCTTTGTAGACTGAGACACCGTAATGGCTGTGCTGTACAGCAGCGCTGTGCTGGAGTGTTGTTGCATGTTCTGCGAAACAGGATTGTTGCATTGTGGCACAATTGCCTGGTAATCGGTGAGTTTGGCATGCTCTGAGATGGTGGGATGACTGAGTGTGCAGGTTGTGAGGCAGCAGGAAACTTGCAACGTTCTTTATTCAGTATGACATCTGCCTTCGAACTGTCTCACACATTGCTCCCACATTGTGTGGCATAGTCATGGCCTAAAGACCAATGTAGCATCCCAACTGCCACCCTAGCAGAGCTCACTAGGTTCACTGCAGGCCACAAATTAAAGCTGATCTACCTTGCACTGGGGAAGGCGTTTACTCACTCACTGGGTTGATGTCTGTATTGTCCTGGCCTGCACTGGGGAGTGCACTCAGTTGTTACAGCAAGGCTTCTGTCTGAATACTGCAGCAACTTTGAGCTGTGATTGTTATAGTAAAAGTGCAACTCACCTTATAATAAAATAGAACGTACCAAGGTGTTTCAAAGTGTAATGGAAAGTGACATTGGGATGGATTCAGAAGAAAGTGGTTTTGGAAAAGGGGGGGTGAGTAATAAGAGGTACTGAAGGTGTCAATGGTGGGAAGCATGGGATTAGAGAGAACACGTGATGGTCATGTGGATGGTCATGGGTGGGAGATTGGCGAACAAAGGGAGCGAAAGGTGAAGATTGCAGTACCGAAAGATGTCGAGTGCCAGAGAGTGAATAATTCAGCAATTGGGCTGAGGGGGAATGGGCAATGGGCGACTGGGATCAAGTGCCTCGTGCATCTTAGAGGTAGTTTGGATGGGGTGGCTGGTGAATATCAGTCGAGCTGAGCATGTTTTGAATGGGTAGGACAGTGACAGAAGACTTTGATTTATCAGCTCTGCTCTCCCCTTGCCCAGCTCCTCCTATATAAACTCAGTCATCACTGATTGTAAGGAGACTGGGACCAGTGTCTCACTGTGCTCTTCAATGTGTTCTTGTCTCAGATTCTCTGGCTCCCTGGTTCAGTCTGTCCCTCTGACACAGATCCCTTTTGTCTCCTTCCTTTGTTCTCTATCCCATCTTCAGCATTGTCTTCAGCCCCTGATCATTCAGTCAGACTTAGCATGAGCCCTGTTCCCTTGCTCAAAGTTGCCCTTGGCCATAATTGTATCCCTCGGTTGGACTGGCCCTCGTGCACTGCTCCCTTGGTCACACTGGCCTATACGCTTGTGAACTCTGAGAGCTGCTATGTAAGAGCTCGAAGATGCTGTTAACCATAGTACGGTGATGTTTGTACAGTGTGAGTAAACAGTGGTCTCCTTTGGTAACACTCTGCTTCTTCTACCCTGTAGGAGCACTTGAGCTGTACTAAGAACCATGGAGAAGGATGGCAGCATCCAGCTGGAGGTGCCGGATTTCAGCAGCTCCGTGCTGGCGCAGCTCAACCAGCTGAGGATGCAAGGCCGGCTCTGTGACATCGTGGTCGATGTTCAGGGGAAATCATTCCGGGCCCACAAAGCAGTGCTGGCTGCCAGTTCGCCCTACTTCCGCGACCACATGTCCCTGGGTGAGATGAGTGCCGTCTCCATCTCCGTCATCAAGAGTCCCGCGGTGTTCGAGCGCCTCTTGGCTTTCTGTTACACAGGCAAGCTGTGCCTGCAGGTGGCCGATATCATCAGCTACCTGACAGCTGCCAGCTTCCTCCAGATGCAATACATAATCGACAAATGCACTCAGATCCTCGATGGCATTCATTTCCGAATTGACGTCTCGGAAGTGGAGGCAGGGCTGAATCAGGATGGCCCAAAGCGTCCAGTCCAGTCCCGCATTGGCAACGTCTCCACCCCCAACATCCGTCGCAGTCGGGCACCCTCTGGGTTTGGCCGCAGGAGTCCTTTGCCAGACGAACTAGGGAGCAGTGGTGGTGATGAGAGGTTGGTGAGAATCGACCGTGTTGGCCAGTGGTATGTGGAGACAGGAGTCAGTGGCGATCGCAGCCCAGAGACCATCCGGCAGATCGGTGGCATGCGGATCAAGACAGAGACTCCGGACGAATGGATCATGTCCGAAAACCAGCCATCCGGGGAGGATGGCAGCAGCGCAGAGGAGGTGACAGCCATGGTCATTGACAGCGCTGGGCACAGCTCACTGGTCCAGGAGGTCTATCCCACCACTGCCTCTGGTGGCAAGATCTCGAGACCCTCCAGCAGCTTCAGCGAGATAGACAGGTACAGCGAGCTTCCTCATATAGGTGCTGACAGACAGCAGGGAGCTGGGATTGCACCCATAGACAGGGGATTGGGATTGTGTTGATAGATGGGGGTGAGGTTGGGATTGTGTTGATAGTCTCGGGGAGTGCTGGGATTGTGTTGATAAATGGAGGGGTTGGAACTGTGCCGATAGACGGGGCAGGGGTGTTGTTTGGGATTGTGCAGATAGAAAGGGGGATGGTGGGGGTGGGGCTGTTGGGATTGTGCTGACCGGTGGGGGTTGGGGTTGGGATTGGGATTGTGCTGACCGGTGGGGATTGGGATTGTGCTGACTGGGGGAGGAGCGGGGAGTGTGCAGGAGCAGAGAGGGAAAGCTGGGATTATGCTGATCTGGAATGCGTTGCCAGAAACAGGTGGAAAGTAGCATCTTCATTTGGTAACTTCATAGGATCCCTACAATACAAAGGGAGGCCATTCGGCCTAATAAGCCTGCACTAACAACTATCCCACTGCAGGCCTTATCTCCGCAACCCTGCATATTTACCCTGCCAATCCCCCTGACACTAAGGGGCAATTTATCGTGGCCACCTTTGGACTGTGGGAGGAAACTGGGGCACCCAGAGGAAACCCACACAGACACAGGGAGAATGTGCAAACTCCACATAGGCAGTGATCCGAGGCCAGAATTGAATCCAGGTCCCTGGCACTGTGAGGCAGCTATGCTAACCACTGTGCCACCTTGCTGTCCCTTCCTTACCACCTTCAGTTATCCTATAAATCCAAGCAATAAGCTTTGAGTAAGAGGAGTGAATCATATAAAGGAGCTAGGGTCTCTCCAATTAAACAAGGATCAGCCAATCAACCCACGACTGATGAGTCAACTTGCAGCCCTAAAGCTGCACAGGAATTCAAAACCATGCTCCATGACAGAATAATAGATGGCGTAAGCATATAAAACAGCACAACTCGCCATAAGCAATGCGAAAGAACATCACTGTCTGAATTGGTTAATTGTTGCAGCAAAGCGTTATGTCTTATATTTCCAATCTAGTGAGAACACTTCCTCATTTAGGAATACACTTTCACTGGTGTAAATAACATGTATTAGTCTTTTGTCTCATTGTCCTGACCATGTATTTTATTCCCCAATATTGGCATGGATTAAACTATCCATTATTACTATATTTGCTTAATCAGATTTAGCCCATCTGGCAGTGTTGTTTGCACTGTCCCTGAGCGCCACAGAGCGAGGAGCGAGTCACCAGGCAAAAATGAGGAGCGGAAGCAGCCCAACTCACAGGTAACTCCATCTGTAACAGTGGAATAAATCATGTCTGTCTTGGTATAATTGACCACCTCCATCACAATAGCAAAGTTTTTATTTTACAGCTTTTATTTTTGATATTCCCCCCTCCATCCACTCCCAATCTACATCTTTTGCTTTGATTTTCCCAAGTTGTAAGTCATTTAATTTAAAAGGTGTCTGGATATGCACCTCAAGTGCTGTAACCTGCAAGGCTACATACCGAGTGGCAGAAAGTGAGATTAGTTGGGTAGCTTACTTTTTGGCTGACACAGACACTGTGGGACAAGTGGCCTCTTTCTGTCCTGTAAACGTTCTATGATTCTGTGTCATGTTTTGAATTCTTCATGTATGGAGCCTGGCTTATTTTCTGAAAGAAATCTCATCTATATTTGAATGGATCAGTACTAACCTCTTGCACCAAGGAAGGCTATTCCATAGACTGAATGCTTGCTCACTGAAATAATGTGGGTTTTTACAGAGGAGGTCTATTAGTGTGTGGGAGTCTGGGTTTTAACTCCATGGTGCCCTGGTTCCCCACTGGATAATTAGATGGATTACTGGGCTTGCCTTGTTGTCAAACATGGAGTACACAGGAGGAGGCTACAGGATCTTGTGGATCTGAACCCTGACTCCCACGGTGGGAATGACGTCTGATTCCCCAAGTGGGTCCAATCCCAGAGGGGGAGCTGTCTGACTGTCAGGGGGTTGGGTGAGTGTTGCGATGGTCCAATGGTAGCATAACTTTGTGTGTGTGTATGTTGGGGGGTGGGTGAGGCTGAGAGCTGTGTGATGTGGTTCTGGAAAAGGTGAAAGAACTTGTCATGGTCAACATTATCTAGCCCATTTCTTTACTGATATGATCTAGCAATCATTTATCACCTTTTAACCTTCTATTTTTCAGTGAGAAAATGCTGAATTTATTTAATTGTTATTTACAATCCAATCCCTTCTTCCCCTAAATTGTTCCAGTAGCTATCTTTATTCGTTCAATAGCTGCAAGATCCCTCCTGTAGTGAATTGACCAGGACTGTGTGTGGTAATGTAAGTGCTGACACACCAATGATTAATAATATGGTATGATGGCCTAACAGCACTGTGAGTGTACCGCAGGCACTACAGCGATTCAAGAAGGCAACCCTCCACCACCTCGAGGACAAGAAGGGATAGTTCAAAAATGCTGTTCTAGCCAGCAACATCCACATCCCACAAAATGTCTGTAATACATTTCAACATTTGATTCGCTTTACTTGCTGAGGTTGAGCATTGCTGCAGTAGGTTCAATTTATTGTTATTTCTCAAAATTTCCATTGAAATTATTTTGTTTTAATTTAAGTAATAGCCCCTTCCTGGATTTTGTTTTCCCCTCATGATTAACTGTTGCGTTGAAAGATATGGATTTGTCAGGAATGATTAGTAAGGATTTGTTAAATGAAGGTCTTGCATCACAAACTTGATTGAATTCTTTGAGGAAGTGACAAGAAGGGTTGATGAAGGTAATGTAGTGTTTGTTGCGTACATGGATTTTAACAAGGCATTTGACAAGATCCCACGTGGCAAATGGTTCAAAAATATAAAAGCCCATTATGTGGCAAACTGGATCAAAATTGGCTTAGTAACAAGGTCAATGGATGCTGTTACAAATGGAAAGTTGTTTTGTGTTCCATAGGGCTTGATATTGGGACCCTCGATGTTTTTGTTATAAATTAAGAATTTGGACATGAGCGCGGGGGGACACGATTGGTAAATTTGTAGATGACACAAAGATTGACTGAGTAGTGGATACTGGAGACAATAGCTATAATCTGCAAAACTATATCAGTGGGTTGATGGAGTGGGTGGTAGAGTGGCAGATGGATTTTAACATGGAGAAGTGTGAGGTAAGCATTTAGGAAGGTCAAAACAGTGAAAGGGAATACACAATGAATGGGCATATACTATGAATGCACCTAACCAGCTAATTTTTCAGAAGGGTAGATGAAGTGAGAGATCTTGGCGTACAAGGATACCGCTCCCTAAAAGCTGCAATTTAAGTAGACAGTGTTGTAAAGAAGGCATTTGGAATGCTCTCGTTCATTGGCAGAGGTATAGATTAAAATAAGAATATAATGTTGGAATTGTATAAAACACTAGTGAGGCCAGAACTGGAGTATTGTTGCAGTTCTGGTCACCGTGTTACAGGAAGGACATAGTTGGTCTGGAGAGAGTGCAGAGAGATGGTTTATAAGAAAGTTGCTAGGACTAAAAATGTGGCAATGAGGAGAGATTGGATAGAGTACAAACAAAGGTTCTGCAAAGGGAATATAAACAGCTAGGAGCTAAATTAAAAAGCAGAATCAAAAAATTAATAATCTCTGGATTACTATCTGAGCCATCAGCTAATTGGCACAGGGCCAGGAAGATTAAGGAGGTAAATGTGTGGCTCAAAGATTGATGTGGGAGGAATGGGTTTGAATTCACGGGACATTGGCACCAGTATTGGGGAAGAGGGGACCTGTTCTGACGGGATAGTCTTGATCTGAAAAGTGCTGGGACCAGAGTCCTGGCGAATCATGTAACTAGGGCTTTAAAATAAATAGTGGGGCAGAGGGTTCAGTTGTATGGAGAGCTAAAAAAAATTAAAGTTTGTTTATTAGTCATAAGGTTTACATTAACACGGCAATGAAGTTACTGTGAAATTCCCCTAGTCGTCACAGTTCAGCAGCACCTGTTCAGGTAAATGCACCTAACCAGCACATTTTTCAGAATGTGGGAGGAAACCAGAACACCCAAAGGAAACCCATGCAGACACAGGGAGAAGATGCAAACTCCACACAGTGACCCATGCCAGGAATTGAATCCGAGTTCCTGGCGTTGTGAAGCAGCAGTGCTAACCACTATGCTACCGTGCCTGCCCAAATCAAAGTTAAAGGAGGGGGAGAAGTGCACATTAATGATGAGGACTTTCAATTAGTTAAAGGACCCAGGGCTCAGGAAAGATTAATAAAGTTTCAAGACCACATAATAGAACAAAGAGTATGGGAGGTGGCAGGAATCTAACCTCAGGCAAAACATAAAGGGTGACAAGTATGAGAAGGGAGGTGATCAATGCAGGACTGAAGGTGTTGTACCTAAATGCGCACAGTATATGGAACAAGGTAAATGAGCTTGTTGCGCACGTTGCCAGTATGATGTGGGCATCACAGAGACGTGGCAGCAAGGGGATCAGGGCTGGGATCTAAATATCCAAGGATATGTGTCCTATCAAAATGGCATGCAGTTGGGCAAAAGGGATGGAGTTGCATTGTTAGTAAGGAATTACGTTAAATTGATAGCAAGAAGTGATATAGGATCAGAGGCATAGAATCCCTGTGGGTAGAGTTCAGAAATCGCAAAGGTAAAAAGATCCTGATGGGAGTTATGTACAGGCCCCCTAGCAGTAGTCAGGATGTGGGGCAGAAAATCTGTCAGGAGATAGAAAAGGCATATAAAAAAGGCAATATTACAATAATCATGGGGTCTTCAATATGCAGGTGGATCCCAAGACAAGGAATTTGTGCTATGTCTAAGAGATGATTGTTTTTTTTACAGCAGCTTTTTTTTTAGAGCTTACTAGGGAACAGGCAATTCTGGATTTGGTGATGTGTAATGAGGCAGACTTGATTAGGGAACTTGAGGTGAAGGAACCCTTAGGGAGCAGTGACCACAATATGATAGAAGTTTGAGAGGGAGAAGCTGGAATCAGATGTAACGGTATTACAGTTAAATAAAGGTAACTACAAAGACATGAGGAAGGAGCTGGCCAGAGTTGATTGGAAAAGGAGCCTAGCAGGGAAGACTGTGGAATAGCGATGGCAGGAATTTTTTGGGGTTATTCAGGAGGCAAAACAGAAATTCATGCTAAGGGGAGGGTGAGGCATCCATGGCTGACGAGAGAAATAGGACAGCGTAGAAGCAAAAGAAAAAACATATAAAGTGGCGAGGATTAACGGGAAGCCAGAGGATTGAGAAGACTTTAAAAACGAACTGAGGACAACTAAAAAAGCAATAAGGGGGGAGAAGATGAAATATAAGTGTAAGCTAGCTAGTAATACAAAAGAAGATAGGAAGAGTTGTTTTCAATATATAAAAGGTAAGAGAGGCAAAAAATAAGACATTGGACCACTGAAAAATGAGGCTGGAGAACTAATAAGAAACAAATGACATGTTGAAAACTCCGGAGAGATGTCGTAGCTTCTCGCTCCGGGGAAGTACTGGACAACGAAGGGTACTCTGTCCACTGTGTCCCGTGTTTGTCTTCTGAGGAGGTTTTTCACTGTGGCGCATCAGAACTGTCGCTCAGTGAGTCGAGTGCCATATCCTGTTCTTTTGAGAGCCCCAAAGGACTAGAAAGTAGCTAATGTAACACCATGATTTAAGAAGGGAGGGAGCCAGTGGGAAATTATAGGCCGGTTAGCCTGACCTCTTTCATTGGCAAGATTTTAGAGTCCGTTATTAAAGATGAGATCGCGGAGTACAAAGAACAAAGTAAATTACAGCACAGGAACAGGCCCTTTGGCCCTCCAAGCCTGCACCGATCATGCTACCCGACTTAACTCATCTCCCCTACCTTTCCGGGAACCATATCCCTCTATTCCCATCCTATTCATGTATTTGTCAAGACGCCCCTTAAAAGTCACTACCGTATCTGCTTCCACTACCTCCCCCGGCAATGAGTTCCAGGCATTCATTACTCTGTGTAAGAAAAAAAAGAATCTGCCTCGTACATCTTTCAGCCTTGCCCCTTGCACCTTAAATCTATGCCCCCTAGTAATTGACTCATCCACTTTGGGTAAAAGCTTCTTACTACCCACTCTGTCCATGCCTCTCATAATCTTGTAGATTTCTATCAGGTCTCCCCTCAACCTCCATCGCTCCAGTGAGAACAAACCAAGTTTCTCCAACCTCTCCTCATTCTCTTCTCTTCCATACCAGGCAACATCCTGTAAGTCTTTTCTGTACTCTCTCCAAAGCCTCCACATCCTTCTGGTAGTGTGGCGACCAGAATTGAACACTATATTCCAAGCTCAGCCTAACAAAGAATCCAGAAAGCTGCCCATTTTTAAACTGTCCCCCGGCTGATGAAGGCAAGCATGCCTTTTATGTCTTCTTGACTACCCTCTTCATCTGCACTGTCACTTTCAGTGACCTGTGTACCTGTACACTCAGATCCCTTTGCTATTAATACTCTTAAGGGTTCTGCCACTTATTGTATACTTCCTATCTATATTAGACCTTCCAAAATGCATTACCTCACATTTGTCCAGATTAAACTCCATCTGCCATCTCTCCGCCCAAGTCTCCAACTGATCTATATCCTGCTATATCCTCTGGTCTTCATCGCTATCCGCAAATCCACCAACCTTTGAGTGCAAACTTACTAATCAATCCAGTTACATTTTCCTCCAAATCATTTATATATATATATTACAAACACCAAAGGTCCCAGCACTGATCCTTGTCACAGCCCTCCATTCAGAAATGCACCCTTCTACTGCTACCCTCTGTCTTCTTTGACTGAGCCAGTTTTGTATTCACCTTGCCAGCTCACCTCGGATCCCATGTGACTTCACCTGCTGCACCAATCTGCCATGAGGGATCTTGTCAAAGGCCTTACTGAAGTCCACTGCTCTATCCTCATCAATCATCTTCGTCACTTCCTTGAAAAACTCGATCAAGTTTGTCACAAAACCATGTTGCCTCTCACTAATACGTCCAATTATTTCCAAGTGGGAATAAATCTTGTCTTGAAGAATCCTCTCCAATAATTTTCCTACCGCTGATGTAAGGCTCACAGGTCTGTAATTACCTGGATTATGCTTGCTATCCTTCTTAAACAAAGGAACAACATTGGCTATTCTCCAATCCTCTGGGACCTCTCCTGTAGCCAGTGAGAATACAAAGATTTCTCTCAAGGCCCCAGCAATTTCCTCCCTTACCTCTCTCAGCATTTGAGACTTAGATAGGTTGCAGAGCTGGGCTGAGAGGTGGCGGATGGAATTTAATGCGGAGAAGTGTGAGGTAATTCACTTTGGTAGGAGCAACAGATGTGTCGAGTATAGGGCTAACGGGAGGACTTTGAATAGTGTGGATGAACAGAGGGATCTAGGTGTATGTGTACATAGATCCCTGAAAGTTGGGAATCAAGTAGATAAGGTTGTTAAGAAGGCGTACGGTGTCTTGGCGTTTATTGGTAGGGGGATTGAATTTAGGAGTCGCAGCGTCATGTTGCAACTGTACACTACTCTAGTGCGGCCGCACTTGGAGTACTGTGTGCAGTTCTGGTCCCCGCATTACAAGAAGGATGTGGAGGCGTTGGAGAGAGTGCAGAGGAGGTTTACTAGGATGTTGCCTGGTATGGTGGGGAGGTCCTATGAGGAGAGACTGAGGGATTTAGGGTTGTTTTCGTTGGAAAGAAGGCGGCTAAGAGGGGATCTTATTGAAACATATAAGATGATTAGAGGTTTAGATAGGGTGGATAGTGATAGCCTTTTTCCTCGGATGGAGAAAGCTAGCACGAGGGGGCATGGCTTTAAATTAAGGGGGGGTAGCTACAGGACGGATGTCAGGGGTAGGTTCTTTACCCAGCGGGTGGTGAGGGATTGGAATGCCCTGCCTGCTGCAGTTGTAAATGCGTCTAGTTTGGGGGCGTTTAAGAGATATCTGGATAGGTTTATGGATGAAAAGGGATTGGTATAGGCTAGTGGGTCATTGTTTTTGTAACTGGTCGGCGCAACATCGTGGGCCGAAGGGCCTGTTCTGCGCTGTAATGTTCTATGTTCTGAAGTATATCCCATCAGGCCCTGGAGACTTGTCTACCTTTAATGTTTCTCAAGAACCCCAATACCATCTCCTTTTTGATCTCAACATAACTCAAACTATCTACACATCCTTTCCCAGACTCATCATCCGTCAAGTCCTTCTCTTTGGTGAATACTAATGCAAAGTACTCATTTAATATCTTGCCCATTTCCTCTCACTCTACGCATAGATTCCCTCCCTTGTTCTTGAGTGGGCCAACCTTCTCCCTGGCTACTCTCTTGCTCCTCATATATGTATAAAAAGCCTTGGGATTTTCCTTAATCCTGCTGGCTAGTGCTTTTTCATGACCCCTTTTAGCCCTTTTTACTCCTTGCTTAAGTTTCTTTCTACATTCCTTGTATTCCACACTTGCTTCATGTGTTCCCAGCCCCCTAGCTTTGACAAATGCTTCCTTTTTCTCTTTGTACTTGGAAGTGCATGATAAAAATAGGACTGAGTCAGCATGGCTTCGTCAGGGGGAGATGATGTTTGACAAACCTGTTCTTTGAGGAGATAACAAAGAAAATAAATAAAATGAAAATAAATAATAAAACAAAAGAAGACCAGCGGACATGATTGATTTAGATTTCCAGAAGGCCTTTGACAAGGTGCTGCGTAGGAAACTGTTAAATAAGTTAAGAGCCCGTGGTTTAAGGGTAAGATGATTGGATAGACGATTGGCTGACTGGCTCAAGGCAGGGAGTGAGGGTAAAGGGGTCTTTTTCAGGATGGCAGCTAGTCACTAGTGGTGTGCCTCAGGTCGGTGCTGGGACCACAACTTTTCACAATGTGCATTAGCAGTTTGGAAGAAGGAACCGAAGGCACTATTGCTAAGTTTATAGAATCTTACAGTGCAGAAGGAGGTCATTCAGCCATTAAATCTGCACTGACCACAATCCCATCCAGGCCCTAACCCCATAACCCCATGCATTTATACTAGCTAGTCCCCCTGACACTAAGGGGCAGTTTAGCTTGGCCAGTGCACCTAAAGCGCACATCTTTGGACTGTGGGCAGAAACTGGATCACCTGGAGGAAACCCACGCAAATATGGGGAGAACGTGCAAACTGCACACAGTCACCAAAGCCGGGAATCAAACCCAAGTCCCTGGTGCTCTGAGGCAGCAGTGCTGACCATTGTGCTGCCCCTATATATCTATATAAAGATATATAGAGGGACAGGTAGTATTGAGGAAGCAGGGGGGCTGCAGAAGGACTTGGACAGATTAGAAGAGTGGGCAAAGAAGTAGCAGATGGAATACAATGTGGAAAAGTGTGAGGTACTGCACTTTGGAAGGAGGAATGGAGGCATAGACTATTTTCTAAATGGGGAAATGCCTCGGAAATCAGAAGCAAAACGGGACTTGGGAGTCCTTGTTCAAGATTCTCTAAATGTTATCATGCAGGTTCAGTTGGCAGTTAGGTAGACCAATGCATTTATGTCAAGAGGGCTAGAATGCAAGAGTAGGGATGTACTTCTGAGGCTGTGCAAGGCTTTGGTCAAACCCTATTTGGAGTATTGTGAGCCGTTTTCGACCCTGGATCTAAGGAAGGATGTGCTGACCTTGGAAAGGGTTCAGAGGAGGTTCACAAGAATGATTCCTGGAATGAAGAACTTGTCTTCAGAAGTTGAAGAGTCTGGGTTTGTTGAGAAGAATGAGGGGGGGGATCTTATTGAAACTTATGGGATACTGTGAGGCCTGGATAGAGTGGATGTGGAGAGGATGTTTCCACTTGTAGGCAAAACTAGAAGCAGAGGGCACAGTCTCAGGCTGAAGGAATGATCCTTTTAAACAGATGA
Source organism: Carcharhinus amblyrhynchos (assembly GCF_965287045.1). NCBI lineage: Eukaryota > Metazoa > Chordata > Chondrichthyes > Carcharhiniformes > Carcharhinidae > Carcharhinus > Carcharhinus amblyrhynchos. The sequence continues at coordinate 86,100,396 of NC_137332.1, read as the reverse complement.
GGAGGAATTTCTTCAATCAGAGAGCGGTGAATCAGTGGAACTCTTTGCAGCAGAAGGCTGTGGAGGCCAGGTCATTGAGTGTCCTTAAGGCAGAGATAGATAAGGTTGTTGATTAATAAGAGGATCAGGGGTTAAGGGGAAAAGGCAGGAGAATGGCCAAGTGGCCTAATTTTGCTCTTTGGTCTTATGGAGAGGGTAGGGTTATTTTTCTTGGAACAAAGAAGGCCCAGGGGTGACTTGATAAAGATATACAAAATTATGAGGAAAAAAGATAGTGGACAGGTTAAAAAATTGTTTCCCTTGTTGGAGAATTCTAGAACCAGGGGACATAGTAAGGAGTCTCACAACACTAGGTTAAAGTTCACCAGATGTATTTGGAAATCACGAGCTTTCAGAGCACTGCTCCTTCTTCAGATGAGTGACATAGTGGTCAGGTGAGGGGCATAGTGATCAGCCGAGGGACATAGATTCAAGGTAAGTGTCAGTAGGTGTACATGGGACATGAAGAACTTTTTTATGCAGAGGGTGGTGGGTGTCTGAGTTGATGAAGCTACTAGAGACCCTAAGCTCCTTTAAAAAGTACCTGGATCTGCATCAATCAGAGTGAAATGGCACAGTGACACAGTGGTTAGCACTGCTGCCTCACAGCACCAGGGAGTCCGGTTCGATTCCCTAATTGGGTCACTGCGGAGTCTGCATGCTTTCCCTGTGTCTGTGGGTTTCCTCTGGTACTCTGGATTCCTCCCACAGTCCAAAGACGTACAGGTTAGGTGGATTGGCCATGCTAAATTCTCCCTCAGTGTACCTGAACAGGTGCTGGCGTGTCGCGACTAGGGGATTTTCACAGTAACTTCATTGCACGTGATAACGTAAGCCTTCTTGTGTCTAATAAATAAACTTTTAACTGGTGGGACTTGAGCATGTTCAACTTTCTCAGTGAAGCGGCTTGCAAAATGTGCTGTGAGTATGCTGAGACCTATGAAAACATTAAAAATATGGTCTATCAGAGAGAAGGTGAAATACATGTAGGTTATGTTGATTGGCCATGAAAAATTGCCCTTAGAGTCGGGGGATTTGCAGGGTAAAAACGTGTGGTTATGGAAGTAGGGGCTGGGTGGGATTGTTGTTGGTGCAGTTTTGATGTGCCGTATGGCCGCCTCCTGCAATGTAGGAATTCTATGGTTCTATGAAGTTGATGAAGCGATGGAAAACCATATCATTAAGAGCTGAAAGGATAAAAATTCTGCCATTGTATTTGTACACCATTCAGAAAGCCGAGGAGAATGTCTTGGAGCAGTTCAACAGCAAGGAAGAGGATGAGAACAGCTGCCTATCCTGATGTCAAAGAAGCTCGGCTCAAGGCAGCATGAGCAGAGGACATGCCAATCTCTGCTCCAATCTTGCCAGAAAGTTAAGTTACTCTGGCAAAGGAGCTGTGACTCATGGAGTTCACCTGCAAAGGATGGCTGGACTGATTGAAAACAAGGCACAGCATCATCTTCCATGTGATGGGTGGTGGTTATTATTGGAGCAGTAATAGGTGATTGAGTCGAAAATGTCTCTTTGTGCAGATATAGACAAGACATATTTAGTGCAGATGAAACCAGACTGTTTTATCACCTTTCGCCAGACCATTCTTTACACATCTTCTCAAACATTAATGGTGGAAAGCAGGGCGAGGAACACGTCACTGCCATGGTCTGCACAAACATAGATGGCAGCATAAAACTGTAGCTTCTCATGATAGGAAGTTCACGAGGCCATGGTGCTTTGTGAAAGTCAAAACACAACCCACATATTTTTGAGACACGGACAAAATGTATTAAAACATGAAAGGAAAGGAAGATTGTCATCATTATATGTAGCTGCTGCGGGTACCAAAATGCCACTGGCATGATGAGCATCAAGCTGATGTTCTTGCCTCCCAACATCATGGCGAAGCTCCTGCCAATTGATCAGGGTTCCTGATGGCAGCTGATTTCTCAGCTTATCAAGGCCATTGGTGAGATGTGGGACTACAGTCCCACTGTACACATGGCCATGTTGACTCAGTCTCCAAGTCATGCCCAGTGCTAAGAGGAAGGCGTCATGAACCGAATATCTGCGAATAATTAAGAAGCCTTGATATCAACACGAGCATATGGCATTTCCCGTCCGTTTCATGCACATTTGTGAAACTCTATCGAACTAAAATTCATCGAATTGTCGCAACAGCCAGAAGAAATTGGCCAGCAACTATCTCGTAAATAGTTCATGATCTTTTAAAGCTATTCAGGCTGTTTAACTGTTCAGCTGTTTGATGTTAAGACAAGGAATAGCTGGAGATTGATGTTCCTAAATGGTAGTGCTGGCAGCAAATCAGTTTTGCATGACATTTGACATCATGATTTGCCTGCTGTTGGCAGACATTAAGTTATGAACACACTAACCCCTTTATCAATCTGCCATCTGGCACAGTTCATGTCAGGAGTGCGTGCGTGACTGGACTCAGCAGTTTTAGCTGCTGCTGAGCCAAGTTGCTTCCCTGCTAGCCTCTTTCCTTCCATTAATGCAGAGCCTATCTTTCATGAGTGCCTGACAGCCAATTGAGTGCTTATTGAAGTGTATTCTCTATTGTACTATAAGAAATCTGGCAGTCAATTTGCACACCACAAGCTCCCACAACCAGCAATGACCAAATAATCTGTATTAATGTGGGTTGAGGGATAAATATTGGCCAGGACATCAGGTACAACTCCGCATGTTAAACAAGCCTGTACTGAGGGCCCAGTGCAGTCCTTGAATCCTGTCTATGCATACCTGTCAAACGGGGAGGTTTGAATGGCAGAATATGCATGGAGCTGCTCCTTCAATCACAGGCCAGTTCTTTCTGATGTTTGCTGCTGTAGGCTTGCTATTGAGCAAGTTGAGTCAGTACTGGAGGGAGGATAGAGTAAGCATGAAGGGGAGAGAGATGGGGTGGGGGTGACAGAGAATGTATGGTGGGGCTAGTGAGAGTGAATGTGGGGGCGAGCATGTGTGAAGAGAAAGAGATAGTGAGGGGGAAGAGAGAGGTAATGTGTGTGGGAGGGTGGGGGGGAACAGAGAGAAGCTAAGAGTTTAAAGTTTTTTAGTGTCACAAATATAATTACATTAATACTGCAGTGAAAATCCCCCAGTTGCCACAATTCAGCACCTGTTCGGGTATATTGGGAGAGAATTTAGCATGGCCAGTGCACCTAACCAGCACATGGTTCAGACTGTGGGAAGAAACCGGAGCACATGTAATCATGGGGAGAATGTGCAGACTCCGTACAGACAGTGATCCAAGCTGGGAATCGAACCTGGGTCCCTAGCCATGTGCGTGTGGGCGAAGGAGGGAGGGGGAATGTGCGCGTGGGCAAAGGAGGGAGGGG